>NC_082664.1:20312500-22712500 GCF_025265405.1 Mesoplodon densirostris
GTGATAGGAAAATATGAGAGTGGTCATTCTAAAACACACTGTGCCATTTCCGAATTTCCTGAGTGGACTGGTTTTCCAGTTAGGTTATGGAGTGCATCAGTGATTAACACTATGCTGGGCACATTGAAAATCGTCAAAAGTATTTAGGAAAGAAGAAGTAACGGAAGGAGAAAGGGAAGGAAGGCATGAGGGAAAGAGGAAGGGGGAGGGGAAGGAAGAGAAGAAGAGATTAGGGAAAGTATTATTTCAACTTCAAGCAGAATCAGCACTTCTGGCTCTCCTATTGCCTGCGTACAATGGATACAATATATGGCTAATAAGAATAAGTAAATAGATAAATTCAGGAACTAGAAGATATTTTAGTAATGTTTATTTCAGTGTTTTACTAGGTCTGGATGACTAAGATAACTCAATCAACTGGCATCCATACCCAATCAACGTAACCTTCATGATGAGCATCTTGGTAAAAACATGCTAAAGAAAAAAACTTGCAATTGACTTCAAGGGACTGATGCCTTTCAACCAAGGACTACATTATGAAAAATGACTTTTGATAGGGTGCTGTGATGTTGTATTATGAGACAGGTGGTGGGAATTTGTATTGTCTCTTTATCAGCTGTTATTTGTATAGGGATGGAGTTTCTAATGTTTAAAAAAAAATTTTAAAGCATCAAAGCATTCCTCAAACAAGTTATAGAGTCCTTTATTGAAAGACTGTGTAATACTCTGACAAGTCTGTCCCCGGCGCCAAGACAGGCAAAACTCTTTATTGATTCCCAATTTTATTCAGAGTGGAACCCCAAATCCAATTAGGCCCTAAATGACTTAGACTGCTGCTATTTCTTTCACATAGCTTCTTATTTCTCTCCTCTCCATGTACTCTGCCCCAGCCATATTTTGCTGTTCTTCAGACTTATCAAGACTGTTTCCATTTTAGGGCCTTTGCACTGATGAATTTCACTTCCTAGAATATTCTGTCCTCCAGATATAAGCATGGCTAATTATTTCATTTCCTTCAAACCTTGTTCAAATGTCACCTAAGAGTGACTCTGCCAGGTTTTCTCCATTGTCCTCCCCATCTCTCTGATCCATCCTTTGCCATTCTTGTGTGTTCTGTGTCTTGGCATTTGGCCACAATGGACTGTATCACCAGGACTCCCTTGCCAGCTTCCTCAGCTTGGTTTCAGTCATTAGCAAACACAGGCAAGAAATCAGAAGGTGAAAGGAAAGAGATGTGGGGTAACTCCTTCCCTCCTTGCTTTTCGACTTTCAATCTTGGCAGTGCGTATCTCTGAGTACAGCTCCTGCAGCTTAGCCCCTTTGACATGGCCCCAGCTCTCCGTAGGCTCTCATAACAATGTTTCCCCCTTTGCACCTTCAGGTATAGAGACAGCAAGAGGTTCCTGCTGTTGTTACACACTGAGTGCACCAACATTTCTTAACCTAGCTTACTCCTCTACAAATAGTTCCTTTGTCAAGTTCTCTTTAGAATCCTATCTGAGGGCACCTTCTTTGTCCTGACCAGCCTCTGAATAATAAACGTATCCATATGATGTTTTAAAAGATTGCAACCTATTGCTCTCTCTCCCAGTCTTTAATCCTCTTTACTTTGCTCTAGTTTTTTTCCCTATATTACCCATCATCTTTTATAATATTATTTACTAATTTATTATATTTGTTCTTTATAGTCTGCATCCCTTTGGTAGAGACAGACTCATGAAAGCAGAGGTCTTTATATAATTTGGTCACTGAGGTATCTCAAGTACTGTGAAAAGTGTGTGGTGCATAATAGATATTGAATAAACAATTATTGAATAATGAATAAATGCATCAACCTACTAGCCATATACAGTAAGTTCCAGGAAACGTTTCCTGGTGTTGGTAAACATTTCTATCAATAAACTTTGAAGACTGTCCTTAACACCTTTCTCTTTAGCCTATTAAGACTTTAGAGAAGAATGCAAGGCTCAAAATGTACCATCAAGTCATATTGTAGAATTCAATGGAATTAAGTTAATATATTTTAAACCAGATTAGTTACTTAGTTTTCTGCATATACTGATTCTAAGCCATATTGGTCAAGATGGTTTAGGGTGTGCAGCAGTAATGAAGCCAAACCTTCATACTCCTAAAGTGAAAAGGGTTTACAAATTCTCAATCTCACTACACGTTCACCTCAGGTTTACATGGGACTCTGATCCATGTTTTCCTTACACAGAGTCTTTGCAGTTTATTGAAATAAGATGTTTCAAAAAACAATAAAATAACTGATTTCTGATTGATAAAGCATTTTAACATTCCTTGCTCCTGATCCTCAAAATTAGAATATTTCTTGAAAAAGTTTAAAATGAATTTAAGTTTTCACATAGAGTTGGATGAAATTTAGGAAAAAAACAACAACCCCAACTGTACTGATATTAAATTTATAACTGGTGTTACTTAGCTATTACAGGGAATTCCCAGGCCCTCCTCCAGCTGTGCAAAATAATGCTAAATTGTTACACATTGTTTTTCTTTGAGAAGAACATATGGATCCAAGGATAAAAGCACAGAGCTATCTTATATAATTTATGATGTCCTCTGCTTACCCAAGCCTCATTCTTGTTCTTTCTTTCCCCTTTAGTAATATAACTTGGTCATTTCCCAAGTATTTAAAGATGATATTCACTTTATGCCTGTCCCAATAAATTTACAAAATTCCTCATGTTCCCTTCCAAAGAATCTTTTCAAATCACAGATTTATTGCTCCCTACATGGCTAAATACCAAGCAGAACTATGTCAGTAATGATAATGGCAGCAAATATGGTGTGAGATAAAGAAAATAAAGCAGGAAATAAAATAATACCTCTTTGCTGCCTTTGGAATTTTCCTAAAACACCTTCATGGATACAATTAAGGTAAATAAATTTATGATTTAACAGTAAAATGTTGCTGGTAAAATTTTAAAAGTTGGAAATGACTAACTTACCTATTTTGGATGGCTTTAGCTTATCTAATCAAATGAAGAAATCAGATTCTCAATTCAGTGTACAAAATCATCAGCATCCAAGATCAGGGGATGTGAATTGCCTGGCCACCTGCCGCAAAGCAGAATAACACTTTGTTCAGAAATTTTAAAGTTTAAGTTAATAAAACTATATTGTGAGTTGGTTAAACCAAAATTAATGCTTTTATAGTTCTTAAATATTTAAATGTATAAGATACATATTCTTTATGCTAAATTAATTTTTTTCTTATGCTGAATAAGTCAGTTAGAACTTGGAAAAACTTTTATGAATTTACCTTACATTTATTGAGACAAATGTTCCAATAGCTTCAAGTGTCTTTCTTTCTTCCGAATCACATTGTGGAAAATTTGCAGGGATGAGCACTAATTATCATTTTGACTTTACATTCTACTGAGAATACATATCATTGTACTAAGCAATAAATGTTTTCTATAAATTTGTGAAATCCAGATCTTTTAATTCTTCTGAGAGAAAAATGCATGACCATAAAAAAACAGCTCTAATACCTTTATGAATTACTGTTGTATTGTTTGGATAAAAAACTCTAGAGGTAGCCACACTCGAAGTTCAGCTATGGCTATGTAACCTAATACTGGAGGGTATAATAATTAGCACAAGAATGTTAGAAATAATTTTATATTGTTGAATTGAATGCTATTCAAGTTATGGTGACTGGTCAAAAATACTTCACATGCTTCTCTGACCTTGTCTGAAAGCATTTAAGAAGCTGGTGAGCAGAGCAGTATAGTAGAGTTCTACTCTTAAAATTCCATTCTTTCCAGGATTCTACCTGTAAATAAAGGTTTCCATTGCCTGTTCCATTGAAAAGTTTAACATCATTCTGCCATTAGAAGACTGTTGAATTCACCTTTATGATAAAAACAAACAAACAACAACAACAAAAAAAACCCTGTTGTGTGCTTAGGACTTAGACCTGGATCTCTCCCAGTCCATAAGAACAGAGAAAAATGTTAGGTTAGTCTTTGCTCATTTGGTTTGCATCCTTCTGAATGATAAGCTGGACCATTCTGCATGTCCTCACATTTTGCAGCCTTTCTTGATTCCCTAGTTTGGGCTTAGACACCTTGCCTTTTGGATCCTATTTTTGCCATTAGGGATTCTAGCAGAAATAAAATTTACCTCATTGTACTTAAACCACAGTTTCTCTTAATATGCTTGCCTCTCCACATTACATTAACTCCCCACCATTAGATTCATTTGTTGTGTAAATAAATAAATGTATTGAGTTATAATCATATTCTTATATGGCCTGGAATTTTCCTTAGAGACAATGAGTAATAACTATCCATCCATATCATAATCTACTATGAAAAGACAAGGAAAACACAGTATAATTGTGATACACTGAAACTCCTGTTTTTCCCTCTTTCTCATGTCTCACGCTGTCTTACTGGCTCTGTCTACTGGAAACTGTTAATCAAATGTAACATCATATTAAGGTACAAAAAATGTTAACAGCTGAAGACGGTACTCCTCTTTCAAGTTATGTTAGAATTAAAGCCTTTAAAAGGTAGATTAATTTATCAAAGTTAGAGCTTCAGAATCCACCTGAGGGACATCATCTTGTCTTCCTGAAATTCTTCCTTCTCAGTATTTGCCTACACTCCCTAATACATAAAGGTAGACTCACAGAAAATATGGTCCTGGTACAGAATTAGCCACAATGTGCAACAACCATTTGGATCATTAAGAATATATTTTTTAAGTTATAGAAATTATACAAAGTCATTGGATACATGAGCCGTTGTGCTGGAATTTTATGTTTTCCATCACGTCTAAGTTTTCCTCCCCTTTGGAGGTCAGAATTTAAAGTGGCTCCATGATTCAACCTCTTGGGTGTCCTTGTATAATCCCCTCACCTTGAGTGTGGGTAGGACTGGTAACTTATTTTCAACCGATAGAACATGTCAAAGGCAATGGGAGGTCATTCCATTGACACCAGGTTGGTGTCTAACAATTCAACTCAATTCATATACTGTCTACAAGGAGATAGCATCAGGTACCACAGGTTAAGTGTTAGTCCTACAAGACTGCCTCTTCCTCTATCCCATCCTTTCAAATGTCACTCCCAAGCCCAGATTATTGCCTGTACTTCTGACCAATCAGCTGTAAATCAGAGATTCCCACAGCCCCCTCCTTGGGTTTGATTAATTTGCTAGAATGGCTCACAGAACTCACAGAAACATTTTACTGATTAGATCACAGGTTTATTATAAAATAGTATAACTCAGGAACAGCCACAAAGAAGAGATACATCTGGCAAGATATGCTGATAAGGCTGGGAGCTTCCATGCCCCTTCCAGGCATGTCACTCTTCCAGCCCTCCACATATTCACAACCCAGAAGCTTTCTGAACTTCTTATTCTTGTTTTGTGTTTTTGTTGTTGTTGTTTTTATGGAATTTTCATCACATCCACAAGACTGATTAAATCATTGGCCACTGGAGATTGAACTCAGTCTCTAGACCCACTCCTCTTCCCAGAAGTCAGGAGGTGAAATTCCAACCTGCTAATTACATGGTTGGCTCCACTGGCAACCAAACCCCATCCTTAGGTACTGTCCAAAAGTCACCTAGTTAACATAACCAGATACAACTTTACTGTTCTCAACACTAGAAAATTCTAAGAGTTCTGGGAGCTGTGAATCAGAAACCATGGATTAAGACCAAATATATGTGAAAAATATATTTTGGTCAACTGAATGATCAATACACATATTTTTTATAAATCACAATATTGGACACACTAAGCAGATGACCCACTTAACCTATGCCTAGACTCCTGTACCATAGAAACTGTGAGGTAATAAATGTGTATTCTTTTAAATATCTATGTTTCTGGTAATTTGTTATAAAACATAGACTAGTAATAACGACCTTACTTCCTGATTACAGACCACTGTCAAGATATAAAACATCTTACAATTTGCTTGCAACTAGCAAACAGCAAATGGTTAGTTCTGGCAGTATGTGATACACACAGACCAGCAGGTTTTGTGAAATATTGGTAACTACCAGGGAAAGACATTTTGCTACTGTATCCACAAAAGCATATGTGAGATGTTACAGAAATGCTCCTTTCCTCTCTGATATTTACTATATCCATATCTGCTTAATAATCAGGGACAGTAAACTGACTCATTTTGTAATATTTCCTCAGGGAAAAAAAATTTAAAGTACATATAAATTATGCACACATTCTCTTTATATGGGGCTGCACTATTCCCACTTATGTCTAGGTGTTTGTCATGGTTTAAATCAACACTTAACATGAACACTTTCTGCAAAAGACTGTCTGACTAAGAAGCACAAGGAAAGTTTGCATAAAATGCTAATGGAGTACAAATTGACATGCATAATTTAAACTTTTTAAAAATGTGTTTTTTCTAGGCTGTTTTCTCCCTTTTTCATCACACTTTTATAGATAAGCAGTAGAACAGCACCTAAAGGCAGTTGTGATGTGGTATCCTCGCCATGAAATTCTTGTTTTCCAAGTTTCCCTATAGTTCTTTGCACTCAGTAACTTAAATCTAGCCCCTTCTTCTTAGACTGCTTTTCCTCCATGCTGTGTTCCCTCCCCAAGTGGATTATTTACATTCTCCAAAAAGGTTTAGAAAGTACAGGCAGTGCTATATTTAGTCACCAATATTTTATTTTCTCACTCAGGAATTCAATTTCACTGGGGACACAATTTACACCTAACAACATCTTAACCACGTGAAATCTAACAATGTTGTTAGAACTGTTTATCTGGCTCTGGTTAAAGCTCAGTATTGAAAAGGAACACTTCTAAATAGTGGTATAAGGTGGGCTGAAAAATGACCCCTTCCCACCTCCACCTCCCTGCCAAAGATGTCCACTTCCTAACCCCTGGAAACTGATAATATGTTACCTTGCATGGTAAAAGGGACTCTGCAAATGTGATTAAATTAATGATCTTGAGATGACGAGATGACCCTGGATTATTTTTGTGCACCCCATGTTAGCACAAAGACACTTATAAGAAGGAAACAAATGAGTCAGAGTCATAGAAAGAAGATGGGCATAGGGGTCAGAGAAGAGACAGATGCTGTGTTGCGGGCTTGGAAGACAGAGAAAGGGGAGGCAGGAGCCAAGGAACGGAGGCATCTTGTAGAAGCTGGAAAAGGCAAGGAAAAACATTCTCTTCTAGAGCTTCTAAAAGCAAAGAACCTAGGGGCAGGACAGGAATAAAGATGCAGATGTAGAGAATGGACTTGAGGGCATGGGGAGGGGGAACGGTAAGCTGGGACAAAGTGAGAGAGTGGCATGGGTTTATACCTACTACCAAATGTAAAACAGATAGCTAGTGGGAAGCAGCCGCATAGCAGAGGGAGATCAGCTCAGTGCTTTGTGTCCACCTAGAGGGGTGGGGTAGGGAGGGTGGGAGGGAGATGTAAGAGGGAGGAGATATGGGGATATATGTATATTTATAGCTGATTCACTTTGTTATACAGAAGAAACTAACATACCATTGTAAAGCGTTTATACTCCAATAAAGATATCAAAAATAATGCAACCTTATGGACTCATTTTAGATGTTTCACCTCCAGAACTATACGAGAATGAATGTGTGGTATTTTAGGGCATTAAATTTGAGGCAATTTGCTACAGCAGCAATAAGAAACCAATACAGTTAATAAATAGATGCTAAAAATAGTTTAGAAAATTCAGAAACTAAAGGACCAGACTTCCACAGTTTGAGAAGCCCAATGTGATCAAATATTTCTCTTGTGAAGAGGGATTATACTTTTGTATTTATGTATAGTTAATAGCCTGTTTTCTTTCTTAGAATAAAACATCTTATTTATGGGTTAGCAGAGCCTATCACCAAAATATAAGTCTTACAGCCCTCTGCCAAGGACACGTTTCATTAAATTTGACCAGTTCTGAAACTGAGAGATGATCTGGATAAGGTGGACATTGAAGATTTTACCAGAAGCCTGTACCAAAACTCTGTAGGGACTGTTATTCTGGGTTTGTGTGGAGACCTCCCAACTATGAATTATGTTCATTCAGGAAAAACTTGTAGAACCAGGGTCACATCCAGTCAAAATTGTCTTACCTGATTCAGCACACCATACACCATGCACTGAGGAACAAGGAACATTTCTCCCCACTAATTAACACAGCAGAAAGAGCAACAATAAAATTTAAGTTTGAATTCTAACCAAAGAAAGTCAATTCATAGGACGTTTGCAGATATTGCATGAATAGATATGCTTATTGTAGGAGCACAAAGATACTCTGTTTTGCTTAAATGTAGCAGACAATAGTTTCTTATCCCATCTGTTTCTCATGAGAAAGGAAAGTAAATTGCAGGAAGAAGTCAAAGGGTTTCAGAATTTCCCTCTAACTGCTTGATTTCCCTTGACAACAATTCTGGCAATTATGTGAGTTTTCCAGCCCCTGCTTGAACATCTCCATGTATGGAGATGTTTCCATAGACAACCTTTCCTTGGATGGAAAACTAGAAAGTTCTCAGTCGGAGCTGAAACCTTACTTCCTATATAACCCACAACCTCTTCTTTTCTTGTTCAAGAAGCTGCACTTGGCAATGTGACCACAATAACTCAGAAAAGTGAAAATCCTTGTGCTTATGATAAGTATCAGCTCCTCCTAACAGACCCCTTACCTCAGTTTTGGATTGATTTTTCTGTCTATCAAAATCAAAGTTGAGCTCAAGTGTAAAAACCTCAGTTATATGTTGCCTTTTCTATTGTTTGAGGTGGGGAGGACATGTAAGAATAGAATAAACAAATTAAGTGACAGAATTCTATTTCAAGCATAAATAAATTTTATGAAGACATGACTCTATGTCCATGAACATCCAAAATTGTTCTGTTTCTCCAAGTCATTGTGAAAAATTGCTTAGCAGGAAGTAATTTCTTTTTCCCACTAAAGTATGTTTTTGAAGGATTTTCATGTAAGGTTTGATTAAAAAGCGTGTTTTTCTTTTTATTAGAAAGCCCCAAATCATAACCTACAAATATTAAGAAAGAATAGGTTTATTGTATGGAAGCTTTAACATAGAGAAAATAGCAAGGTTGGTATTTCAAAGTCACAAGCCCTGGAATATTTTAACTGTTGACTCATAAGTGGAAGAGGTAGGTAGCAACTTTTTCTGGTCCTGACACTGAGCAAACGTAATCAAATACTCTAATACTCTAATGTATGTAACCCTCTCTTTCCACCTCTACTAAGGAACTGGTAGAGTTTGCCTCTGAAGCATTCCAGATTTAGAGACTTATTATTCTGTTGTGAAAAGAAAACCGTTCTTGTCTCATTCCTGAAATGATGGTATCATGATTTGGTTGTTTCTGTATCTGGAACATACACAGATCCACGTGGTGCTTCTCATTAGTGTAGCTGTAGTATTTAGTAACTGCATCTAACTTTTACTATCCCTTTCAGCCCTCCAAAAAAAAATGAAGTCAGGAATTTAATAAAGTCAGGACATATGCCACATTTCTAGTCTCATTTTGAGAATTTTACCACTTTCAGTTATTTGAAAAGGTTAAATAGACAATAATACTTTGGGTGCCATGAAGCAAATAAGATTTAATTCTGAATCATACTAAGGGTGTTACCAGTGGAGAGCTGTCTCATCTCCTGGATGGCTATCAAACAACCTGATTTTTGTGCTCTTCAGTCTGTTTACCCAAGGCAGGTATGTGGATTTTATGAATGCATGAGTGCCTTTTAGGCGGAAATATTTCTTCATAAATTCTAATAAACTAACTTACCTGACACAGTACACGTTTAGTTTGTTGGAAAACCAACTGTCAACATAATTTTAATCTCTTTATCTTTAACTGATTATTAATTTGGAAAAAATGTATTATTAAAAGAAAAACACCATCAACATATCTCCAGATACTAGCTAGTCAGCTTACCAGCTTGAATATGTTTCCACATATAACCTACATAAAATCAACAACCTACATAGTGAACAAATATTAGAAAAGAGATTTGGTATAGCCTTTGAGGCTGAAGGGACCTAAGATCTCACTACTGTTTATTTTGTTTCCAAGCCAGCAAAGTGCACATCTATTCAGAACAGCCTTCCATAATCCTAGGTGTTTATTAGTCTTTCCTTGGATTTCATTTTATTTCCCTAATTTCTTTGGTGCTGATCTTTAGGGACAGAAACATCAATCTGCATTAATTTACCATACATATTTAATTTTCTGGGGAGTAAGTATTAATTTATACCTATTTTATTTATTACTCAATTAATAAAAACACTAAGGTTGAAAGAAGTTAAATAATTTACTTCGTGTCACAGGAAGAGGCAGATTCCATCTTGGAGGACCTTATGTCTACAAAAGTATCTTACTTGCACATAAAATATCACATGGTCATCACTCAGGATTCTACTGATCTGACTCCAGGCCCTTAAACTGAGTCTTAAGATCAAGTGGCTTCCCTTGGACATAGGGTTAATATTCCAAAATAATCTCTCCAGCACTTTACTACCAACACCCAAATAAGAAACTATAAATATACCTCATTTCATCACAAGTTACTAGTGGCTTGTGAAGTAACATAAAAATTTATCTATTCATAATGAAGTACTAAAGACTTAGCATATGCTGTAATTCAATTATAATTTTGATCTAGAGACAAAGAAGAAAGGGAGAGACATATTAATTCTTGCCACTTGAATAGTAGAAGTTTCAGCATTCTGACATGTCAGTGGAAGGTCTTTTGGATTGGGGTGGTCATTCCTTTTTCTATCAAATTATGAATCAGTGAATTTCAAAAATATTTGCTCACTTACCCTCTAAATTAAGTTTGAAAATCATGTACCTCTTCACATTGTTTTAAGTTGTTTGAGTTTGTAAGTTGATGTATATAATTATTTAATTTTATTAAATCATTCAATTCAAACAGTGCAAAATATGTGCTTTTGCCCATTGAAAAATTGACATTTAAAATGTAACTGTTACACCAGTTTTAAAATGTAACCAAAAGAAGTTTGACAAGCTAGCAATTGAAAAACTATGATCATCCATTTTCTTTATAAGACACTTCTGATAAAGGATTTATATCCAAAATATACAAAGAATCCTTAAAACTCAACAATAAGGAAACAGACAATTCAATTAAAAATGGGAAAGAGTTCTGAACAGACACATCACAAAAGAAGAAATACAGAAGGTATAAAAGCATATGAAAAGATATTCAACATCATTTGGCATTAGGGAAATGCTAATTAAAACTAAAGTGGATACCACCACATATATATTAGAGTAACTAAAATCACACACACACACACACAAATCCTGACAATAGAAATGCTGGTGATAATTCAAAGCAAAAGGAACTCAAATTCATTGCTGATGGGAATGTAAAATGGTACAGCCATTTTGGAAGACAGTTTAGTAGTTTTTTAGAAATCTAAACACAGTCTTGCCATACAATCCTGCAATTGTATTCCTAGTTATTTTATATAATTGCTTTAAAGATGTACACTCTTACAAAAAGCTACATGCACAATTTATAGCTTCTTTATTCATAAATGTCAAAAATTGGAAGCAAACAAGATGTTCTTCAATAGGTGAGTGGATAAAAACTACAGTATGCCCATACAACGGAATATTATTCAGCAATTTTTAAAAATGAACTTTCACATCACACACAAAAAATAATAAACCTTAAAGAAATATCACTAACTGAAAAAAGCCAGTGAAACACCACAGGTAGTACAA
This sequence comes from Mesoplodon densirostris, assembly GCF_025265405.1. Lineage (NCBI taxonomy): Eukaryota > Metazoa > Chordata > Mammalia > Artiodactyla > Ziphiidae > Mesoplodon > Mesoplodon densirostris. The sequence goes on from NC_082664.1 coordinate 20,324,261, forward strand.
TCCAAATTATATGATACTCTGGAAAAGATAAAACAATAGTTACTGTAAAAAGATCAGTGGTTGCCATGGTTTCTAGGGAAAGGGGGAAGGGTTATAAGGTGAGACATACAGGATTATTTTTAGAGGAGAGAAACTAGTATTCTGAATGATACTTTAAGGGTGATATATGACTTTATGAATTTGTCAAAACATATGAAGATTTACAGCACAAAGAGGGAAGCACAAATGTAGGAAAATTCTTTTAAAAATTAAGACAGTATGGGATCTCAGGATGGAATACAGAATGTGACAAAGGAATCTAACTGTATTATAAATAATTGAAATGACCTCAATGAAGTGGTCCAGAGAATAGGTCATGACCTAAATAATCTTGAAAATGAGTAGACTATATAAACTAAAGGCAAAAATAACTGCACATAAAAACTCTATTCCAATGGATATAGTTGCTCATGATGGGGGTATGAGTTAACAATTCTGATGTCGCTAGATCTGTATACTAGAAATGAACTGGAAGCAAAGGCATGGCAGACACATACATAGGCACATACACACTACCACACTGATGAGGCTGTCAGAGGGACACAGAAGCCAACAGAAGACTCCTAATGTCCAAAGGTGGAATAATTTAAGTTACAAAACAAATTTTTAAAAGTCTTAAATTTTAACCCAAAGTATAAAATAAATATCCATGAGTCAATTTTGATACAAACACGTGATGAAATAAACAAACAAACAAACAAATAAATAAGAGAAGAAAGTTTCCCGTGTAAAAGAAATCCAAATAATTCATGTAGATACTCTGCTCTCAAGGAAGTGAAGCATAATTTTCCGATCCTGAGGTGTAAGTTATACATAGTGACGTTGCTGTGAAGAGGACAATGTAGAAATGAGGATAAAAAAGAAATTATATAGTGGAGAAATCTGTTAAGCACTACCTTGGCCAAGTAAGCATGATCAACGCGAACAGTGATAAATCATGTTTATAGTGCCCTTGATATGATGGGATGAAAATGACACATCACCTATCTGCTCCTCCTGCCCCAAACCCATAACCCCACACTTACTATGAAAAAAAAAATCAGAAAAATATCAAGAGAGAGGAATTCTGCAAAATACCTGACAAGTATTCATCAAAGCTATTAAAATCACTGTAAAAAAAAAAAAAGTAAGTATGAGAAACTCACAGCCAAGAGGAACCTAAGGAGACATGACAACTACATGTGATGTGGTAAGCTGGGTGGAATCTTAGAACAAAAAAAAACTTTAAGTAAAATATAAAATGTTAACAATAATACAAACTCAGTATAGGGTATCTGGGACTCTCTGTACTATATTTTCAATTTTCCTGTAAATCTAAAACTGTTCTAAAAATAATCTACTTAAAAACAAAGTAGGCAATAGAGTCTTGCCTGTATACCACATAAATTTTTAGTGTTTGAGCACTTAGTGTTTTCATTACACATGTAAATTAAGAATGAATGAATAAATAAATAAATAAATAAATAAAACCAGTACATTGGGTTTCCCTGGTGGCGCAGTGGTTGAGAGTCCGCCTGCTGATGCAGGGGACACGGGTTCCTGTCCCGGTCCGGGAAGATCCCACATGCCGTGGAGCAGCTAGGCCAGTGATTTATGGCCACTGAGCCTGCACGTCCAGAGCCTGTGCTCCTCAACGGGAGAGGCCACAACAGTGAGAGGCCCGTGTACCACAAAAAACAAAACAAAACAAAACGAAACAATACATAGACATGATTTTTAAAAAGATAAGAATATTTATAATCTGTTAACTTTATTGAATTAAATTTATTTTATATACTCCCACATAATTTTCTCCTATTACGATACACATTAATGATGGAAAGCTTTTACATGATCACTCTATCATATCCTTCTGCATAAAAATCTTCATAAATTAAATTTTCAATTTTCTGTGAAATAATGATGCCAAGTTTAAAATTTTTTGTAAGTATAATTTTACTAGTTCAATTGATGCAAAACATATAGTACAAATGATAAATTGTGATTAAATATAAAAAGGAAGACTATTTGTCAAATGCATCTCTTAATAAGAAGTTTGGGCTGTTTTATGTAAGTCTGTGGGGGTTGAATTCATTTATTAATATGCCCAATAGTTGCTTATTATTTGTTTTTAGAATGAGCCTATTATTTATTTTCATAGATATAAATGCTAAGAAAAGTTATTGATGTAAATTAATAGATCAAAATGGAATGAATTTTGTTCTAGCAATGCCAATCAAGTTTTTGAACTTTTTCCAAGTTATAAGCCAAAATAATGAGCATGATTTATCGTCAAAAACTATAATGATCTATCAACTGACAATTGATGAGATTCTCCTTTAATAATGTTGAAAGCAGATTGGAATCCATATTATTTGCAAAATAATTTGTTACCAACTCAGTAATGACATTTCTTCTATCAGATTCTGAAAGTTCTACCAAAAAAGCTTTATAAGATTTTATCAAATAGCCACTTAATTATATCTGTGACTCTTTCACTTTAGGGTACTTCATTTAATAATTTAATATGATGCAATTAGAAAGAGTTTTAAAAATGTAAACATTAATTTGGATATACTTTTATCATCATGATATACTTTGACAAAATATTTTATTTTATCACAAATTTTAAATAGTTTTTGTCAATACTCTGAAGTTCCAGATATAGGTTATTCAATACAGAGGAATAATGTATATATCTAAAAGAATCTTTATTGTTTAACTAATCAAACAAATCAGACTTACTTTCTATCAGACAGCAATTTATTACACATTTCAATGGAAATGAACATGTAAATAAGCATTTTGGAAAATATATCATCACATATTTTATGACAGATGAAAGTATCAATTCACATTATAGAGATAAGTAACTTTACATTTTATAACAAATTACTGAACATGTTTGTTTTTGATTATGTGAGTTATAATAAATTAATGCAAATGTGACTTTAATTGTAAGTTATTTATAAAGTTAAAAGTGTGATGTGATGCAAAGCTCAATAGTCCTTCAGTAAATATGTAGCTTGCTTGTGTTGAGAATTGGGGATTAATTACACACACATTGGCATGTGCATGTGTACTTTTATAAGAATATACAAACACATATTATATATATGTATATATATGCTTGTGTGACAATGTGTGTGTATATATGTGCACACAAACACATACATTATAGGTACATACCTATAAATGCCTTGTATATTATATGCGTATATATACATATATATGCTATTAATATCATCAGTTCTCCATAATGAAACTATTCTATTTATGTAATGAAAGATAAAAGCATATACTGCTAAAAATGATTGGTCTGGTAGTTAGCATATATAGCATATAATGGCAATTTTGAAAAGAGAAGATTGAAAGTATATAATATTTTATAAGATGAAAGATGAGGATTGAATATCATTGGAATAAACATATTATGATATGTTTCAACAATAATTTGTCTTATTTTTTCTCACAAACATACATAAGAGATTATATATATATACTTTTTCTCCATGAGTTTTATCAAATACATCTTGAAACACTTGGTAATCCAAAAATAAGTTCAAGGTATATTTAAAAGATTTAACTTCATGATCATATTTTGCTCTTTAGAGCACATTTTTTCTCAAGATGATTTTTAGTGATAAGTATTGTGGAAAGCATTTTAAAAAGCACTATATATTTGGGACAAAATATTATTTTAGCATTTATAGGTTAATTTATAATTTATTGAATGTCACCTATAATTGCTGAATTTCATGGGATTTATTCTTTCAGTTGACTTCTACCATCAAATGTCATGATAAGTTTCCCATTCTTCACAATGAGGAGATAATTATGTATTAACCTGGTGTGTGAGGTAAAAAACTGACAAGTTCTAGACAGAAGCTGGATATAGGATGTTTAGGGACCTAAAAATTAATGTTCTCATCAGCTTGAGGTTTAACACTTTGTAAATCTTTAAGAATTTACTTTGAAAGGGCAGAAGGATTCAAAGCACTGAACAAAAGCCACTTCAAATACGAACATTGCATTTTATATATAAACCAGGAATTGTTTTAACATAGAAGTATTTTCCTTAATGAGTGGTTGTTTTGGTATATCAATCAAACCATGTAACTGGTTACTCTGAAATTTAAAATAAATAGGGTAATAGACCAATGCGTATGAAATAAGTCAAATCTGATTTGAATTCTGGCCCTGACAACTGTAAGTTCTAGGTTTTGGGAAAATCAACTTAAGCTTTTGGAGCCTCAGTTTCCCCATCTGTAAAAGCTCATTACCACATTAACCATTGGAGTTCGGCTCTAAATTCCCAGGCTGTAACAGGGCAGGTTTTCTATGCCCTCAGTGGTGAATAGTTTGACATGTGAATGAATAGCCAGGGCTCTGAACTATCAGTCTCTGTAATTTCACCTCACTGGGGATAAGTGCTCCTTTTTTTCAAGTGTCCCTTGGGGCTCCTCATCTATCTTCTCTCTATTCTATCTGCTTGATAAATTTTTCTTTTGTTTTCCCTTTTATTCTAATTACCTTTTTTTCTCCTCTGAGTACTATTTTTCATTTCTATATTTATGCTTCATCTTTTTAGCTAACGCTTTTCTCTGTCATTATCTAAAACAGCTTAAAAGGAAAAGTCATACTTTCGTCCTCTGTCAGTGTGTTTGTGTGTATGTGTGTTTGACTGTAAGAAATGGCCTTCCGCTTTGTATTCTTGACACCCAATGTTACATATTTACTCAAAATGTTTATTTTGAACTCTTAAAGCACTAGAACATTCATTACTAAGTAGGGTGAGTGTGTTATTTTTCTATTTAATTTTCTATTGATTCATAACAAATGCCAAGACTTGATTCTCATTCTCATCTGACAGCTTTCCTAGGTCATGTGGGGACAATCTGTTTCCAAGTTCATGTGGTTGCTCACAACATGGTGGCTTACTTCTTTAAAGCCAGCAAAGAAGAGCATCTCCTAGCAAGACACATGTTACAATCATATATAACATCATCACTTACACATAATCCAGTCACCTTTGCCATATTCTATTGGTAAGGAGCATGTCATGGGTCTTGCCCACACTCAAGGGAAAGGGATTATACAAGAGTACCGAAAAGCTACAGCCTGTTCACCTCAGTGAATAAAGGAAAGATTTCCAAACAGCTAAAGATGATCATCATATTTCTTTTTCATTGATTTGTGAAGGCAAGATTAGTGATAAGCTTATAAATCATATGAATAGCATGAACTGTATTAAAAAGAAAATGGCATGTCACTGAAGGTCTTAAGTAGCAGGGTAACAGACTTCTGTCTTTTAGGAGGAGCACTGGGTACTATCTGGAGAAGGCAATTGGAGGCCAACAAAACCATCGATCCATGTAAAAGGCAATATCACATTGGATTAGGGAGTGGTTATATAACTGACAATCAGTGGATGAAGTTGAGATGTTATTCTGAAAACAGAATTGACAGGGCCTAGTGAAAAAAGGAGAATTTTGAAAATGACCTCTGGTGTGGAAGTTAATGATGCCCATTTACTGAGACTGAAATCACTGAAAGAGGAGTTGGTTGGGTAGATTTGGCCAGTTCAGACTGGGGTGAGACCTCACCCTATAGAAGGTAACAGAAGGACTAGAGCTGTAAAGTAAGAAGAGAAGAAGGTTGAGCATATTCCCAGATAACACTAGGATTTAGGTAAGTGAAGGGAACAATGTCAGGAGAAGGAATAAGAAGCATCAGAGGGAGGAGGAAATCTATATAATATGAAACCAGTGGATAATAGTTTTCAGAAGCAAATGACAAAATTCTGTACTATGACTGAGATATAAGTAACATAAGTAATGCAGAATACATTGTTTTATCAGTAAAGACATTTAGGTGCACTTCATTAGTGCATTTTTTTTTCTTTTAATGTTATATTTCTTTGGGTTTAAGGGCCCTCTGCGGTTATTTATAGGAACAGAAAACTAATATTGCAAATTAGTTTCTTAAAGTGCTGTCTACTTTCTTCTATTTATAGTGAAATTTCACTTTACGACAGTTCCATCCAGCATTGAATCCTCAAGAAATAGAATCTGTACTGGCATCCTGAAAAGTTGTAAATACTGCACAGCATTTTAGGAAACAGAACAACTGAGACACTAATTATTTGTTCCTTTGGAGATTGGTTTGGAATCGAAACTGCCATTTGTTCTGTAGTGACAAGTCCAGGTCTAGCATTTCTCTTGGAATTCTACTGCAAGCTTTCACTTAAGCAACTGCAATCGCAGGATAAGGCATTCCTAGAGATTAATGACTGCCTGGGAGGGATTGCTGTTTGGTCCATTAACTCCAACCAGTCATTAATTTCCATTAAATGTCCTGCATGAATGTTATTATTATGAATATGAACTGAAAATGAAAGAAACATACTGTAGGTATATTGATTTCACCCTCCCTCCTTGGATGATGAAAGTCATTTCATTTATCTGAGGATCTTCAGATAACTGAAGTTCCTGCATATAAACCAATCACTTTACTATCTAGCTTTGCCTACATTGAAATAATTAACTAAAAAGGAAATTAGGAGGGCAGAAGTCCCCAGACCTAATCTAAAAGTCTTGATCCAACCAATCTATGTTAATCTTAACTATAATTTCTGTCAAACACAATAGATTTAAAAAAATATATTGCCCTAATGCCATAGTTTATAGTGAGATCTGTCCTAAGTTTGACAGAAATTGTTCTGTAAGATACAGATTTTGGTTTTAACTTATAAAAGATATAAATGAACTGTATACTCTCCTAAAATACTGTAAATTCTTGAGACTGAGACAGTCCAAAGGCTAATTTAGATCATCATCTCAACAATTTAAGTCCCAAGTGTCTGCAGAGAGTTAACTAGCTCACTTCAGTGGCATTGGAAAACCCAAGATATAAACAATGGCAAAGGAAAAAGAAAAATGAAAATGAGAAAACAAAAATAATACATTGGATTTTTATAGCATCCACTGTTTATTATCAAACTCTTGAAGTTTGCTTTGTCATTAACATCATGCTCCAGCTAAGGATACTGCAACTATCCAGGTAACACTATCACAAGCTAATTGATTTGTTTAAAGTCAAATATATAGTTAATTAGAATTCTGCTTTTGTTTTTATCTACATTGTCTTGTGTGTGAAGGGAGAAGGAAGAGGCATATTGAATAAAAAAAAGAGGAGGATAGGAAAATAGAGAGATGTCTACCATGGTGGCTGATTGTGTGCTAGAAACACACTTCACTATGGCCTGAGATCTCCACTGAATTGTTTATGTTTAACCAAACATAGCTGGGACATAACTGTGATATAATCAAAATGTTATCAGAAATCAGAGGGGTTGATTACTACTCTGACACAGGCACTCAATAATTGCATGACCACTTAATGATTGTTTTAACTTTGCATATATTTTCACCTCAGAAATTTTACTTCCAGGAAAATAAAAATAATTAAATGAAATAATGAATATGACCATGCCCAGTGCATCAATATCATTCAACAAATTATTTTGAAACGTTAATTACCCTGATCTTGACTCAAATTCAGGGGAGAAAAACCTCAGTTATGTCATATTTAGTATAAATGCCTTAGGGTAATAAAAGAAAACATAACTTTTTTACCATAACTGTCATTTCTTTTAAAGTTCATTAATAAGAACTCATAATATACCCCCTAAATGTGCAAATCTTACTGAAGAGCAAAAATAGATAGCAAATGTATTGTTCAGAGCCTTCCAAGGGTCTATGGTCTAACTGGGAAGAGCACAATGAACTTGTTAGTGGCTTTGTTCTAAGTGCAACATATCTTCAGCCAAACGAAAGATCCAAGTTCACCAGTGTAACCAAGATCTGGCAGAAAATTGTTGAAAGATATTAAATAAGTAAGGAGAAGAAAGTAAGGCATTACCAATGCAAAATGATTGGATAGAAAATGGAGCAGCCAGGGAAGATACTAACATTCAGTGAGGACCTGATGAGCCCCAAACAAATCATCTACAAAAAGTACAGGAACTACTTTCTAAGTAACCCCTTCAAAACTGTAAAGAGCAGGCATGCTTTTATTATTCAAAATAACTTTTATGATAGGTATTGCCTTCAACATTTTATATGTAATCCAATGTGACCTGACACCTCTCCGATCCCATGGATATCAACAGGATTGCCTCACGGCCCCAATTCCACAATGCTCTTGGTAAGCCTCAAGCCTCTTCAGGTTACTTTGACTACTTCTCTCAAAGTCCCCTCTGCTCCTGTATACCAAGCTTTCACATGCTGACCCTGTACTACACTACCATAGCACAACTGTGAACTCTTCTTTCCACCAATTTTCACTAAAATTCAGTCATATGACACGTTCTTATTTTAGTTGCTTTATTGAAGCTCAGATTTCAGAAAAGTTGGAGAGGGGCACACACCGAGAATTACAACTCTCCTCATTCACCTGCCCCACATCCTTCTACTTCACACACTCCATTTCAGAAGCCACATACAGTCCTTCCCTGGTCTCATACAAAGTAACTTAATCTTCTCGGAACCTTGATACCATCGGGCATCCCATATCCCAAAGAGACTCAACTACCAACAAACTGTTTATCAAAGAACTTTTTCAAGCTCGGTTGTTCAAGTATCAGGACATATTGTAAAAAAATTTTGAAATGGACAAAAAATTATAGAGTGCCCTATCCTGTCAAGCTTACCCTTATGTCACATTTCAGTTTTCATTGCTCTTAAGCTATCTGCAACTCTGCAAGTTTTAGAAATCTGAAATAATGCAAATAATTCCAGTCCATACACATGCAAGAGTTCTATCTGGTGGAATGTATTGATAGTTGAATATTGCTCTATAGAAATTGACTAATTGTGCATCTGGTCATAAATTCATTGTCACAATTCCTGATTGTCTAAATGTGTGTTCTTTGGGAATCCCTTCTGAAACAGCTATGGTGTCTTAGTGTTTCCCACATTAATTAATGACAATAAAATCTTTGGCCCATGTTTGAAAAATATTTTTATGAAAGTTATGTTAGCTTTTTAAAATCTGCTCAATAAAATTTAACTTCCCATACAATATTTTATACTAATCTATAAGGAGTCTTCAAATAATATCTTTAACTTCTGGGGAAATGTCTGTGAAAGCCAAAAAAACAAATTTAGGAATTCTCAAAGAATTTCTTTGTTACTCAGCACATTCAAGAAAACCCTACTACCTTCAGTAGTCCATAGAATATAAGCATAGTAGATTCTTAAATGTGCTATAAAGGTTGCCTACTAGAAATGACACAATATAAATGTCATTTTATTTAAATCTCAGTAGCATAAATGAACACACATGCTCTTAGATACAATCATTTTATGCTCACCATGAAATTGTAATTCTGACAGTGCATATAACTTCAGATTTTATGGCCTAAATTTATTATATTTGAAGGGATGTCTACTCATTTGATGATAATCTTAGAAGTTGTTATGTCTTTTTTGTTTGTTTGTTTTTCAAGAAGCTGGACATGACAAGACATTAAACTTGTGAAGGTTTGTCTGTACAGGGTTGTAGAGCAGGAAGAAAAAAAAGCCACCCTATTATAAATGATTAAGAGGCACATTAGTCAATTCATCCTACTAATTACCTGCTGAAAGTTTTAGGTGAGCTTTTATGAGTTTTATAAATGTTAATTACAGGTTGCTAAATGTATATATACTTTGTAGAAGAGTAAAGCGAGCCCAGTGTTAGATATCTCCTTCGACCATTACATTTCACAGAATGTATTCTTTACTGGCTTTTTTCCATCAAATATCATGATTATGCCATGGGTTTCACTTGGGGTTGGGATAACCAGATAAGTAAAACATAGTTTGTTTAGTTCTGGCCAAGCTCTAAGAGGATGAATAAATATAAACAGCTAACTAGTAAGAGGTTTAAATCCTGTCTTTGCATATTACAAAACTGCAGAGTCTCATGTCCTTCACATAATTTAACACTCAGTTGTTAAATCTATAAAATGAAGACCTTTATCTCAACTCCTTAGGACTTTTATGAAGATTAAATATTGAGCAAGTACCTGACACATAGTAGATGCCTAACATTCTACAGATTACTTAGTGATATGCTGCAGTTCCAGTGGAAAATGTCAGGGAAACTGAGTAGAAATAGACTTAGTAACAAGTAGAATTATGGGGATACTCATCAAACTCATGACACGATGTAGATTTTCAAGAATAAGCAGTATTTTCTAAGTAATGGAATTACATGTTCCAATACATAGGAGGTGTGAGATTTCAACATTCAGGTAAACTAACCTATTCAGCTTTAAAAAACAAAGCAAAACAAAACAAAACAAAACAAGCCTATACTCTTAATTTGGGGTAATTAAAATCTTTAAATTCTGGTTAAGTTAAAATCTAGTATTGAATTTATTAAACTTAGAATAAATTATGACCATAATTTCCAGACTTAACGTGCATTCCCTAATATATACTTTCCCCCTTAGAAAATTTCAGTATGGTCAAAAATACTTTGATTTTTTTTATATGGTTCTATCTGCTTACATCTTTAAACCAAAAAACAGCAGATATGTGATTACTAAATGTTAGAAGAAAGTTTTTGTGTCTCTGTTATAAGAAAGGAATTGGTCGATATGGGTAATCCAATCAAGATTATTAGGAAGTTTACTCAAGAGAATGTTCTTTAAAATTTTAATAGGCTTCCAGTAAATAGATGGGACTATTTTTTCATAGTTTCTAAATTATGCTCACTTTTGCTATTCCCACAGAGTTTATGACTGTAAATTCTTTTTTTTTTTTTTTCTTTTTGCGGTATGCGGGCCTCTCACTGTTGTGGCCTCTCCCGTTGCGGAGCACAGGCTCCGGATGCGCAGGCCCAGCGGCCATGGCTCACAGGCCCAGCCGCTCCACGGCATATGGGATCCTCCCAGACTGGGGCACGAACCCGTATCCCCTGCATTGGCAGGCGGACTCTTAACCACTGCGCCACCAGGGAGGCCCTATGACTGTAAATTCTGAAGAAAGCAGTAGGAGTGGAGGGACAGTTAGGATAAGTGTCAGGGAGCAATGGGAAGAGTAGGATGCAGGAAAGGCAAGAATTTTGGATGTGACAATAATCTCTACATGTATGAGTCTATGTAAAAACTAAAAGCACTTTACGAAACCTTTCATTTTTTAACATAAGGTAAGCATAGTTTGAAGTAATTTTCTTATAATTTACATGGAAAACGCCCAGCAATTTCAGGCTTTATTTTTGTGGTCTCAGATGACCAATGTCAATTTCTCCTTAAATCTGAAGTCAAGTCTTAATTGTCCTTCTAATAGGAAGAGAAGCAGCTGAGCTAATACCTCATCTTTTGAAGTTCACTTAAAAATGAATGAATGAATGATGAGTTGCATTTTACAGTTTAGAAAGTATTTTCACATACGGAGATGGTTAAAAAACCCCAGCTGTGTCCCTATCTAAACCCCTTCTATGTACATAGGCTTTAGAGTTTTGTCTTCACCAAAGATTGGTGAAAATTAATAAAGAGAAGAATCACATGTGTGCAGATCACAATATCAGGTAAGGCTAGATTGGAATAAAGACCTGACTCTCAAGTCATGCAGACTGTTGAATGAAACACATATTTAGGAATCATAAGTAAACCAATGTGTGATGGTTAATATTATGTGTCAACTTGGCTAGGCTATTGTGTCCAATTGTTTGGTCAAATACTAGTATAGATGTTGCTGTAAAGGTATTTGTGGATGTGATTAATAATTCATTTATTTTAAGTAAAGATGATTATTCTCTATAATGTGAGATGGTCTCATCCATCTCAATTGAAAGTCTTAAGGGTAAAAATTAAGGTTTCCAGATGAAGAAGTAATTCTGCTTCAAGACTGTAGCATTTAAACACTGGCTGTGTTTCCAGGTTGCTAGCTTGCCTTACAGATTTTGGACTTAAGACTGCAGTATCAATTCTACTCTGAACTTCTAGCCTCTGGTCTGCCCTACAAATTTCAGACTTGCCACTCAATCCTTTGGGCCAGTTCCTTAAAATAAACTTTTCTCCTTATAGACATCTATATCTATATGTCTATAACTATATGCCCTATTGTTTTTGTTCCTCTGGGAAACAGAGTCCTACTATACAATGTAATACACTTAACAAGTAGATCAATTTTTTTGTGTGTGTGTGAGTCTGAAATAACTTTTTTATTGTTGAAATACATTGATTTGGGGATTATTTTCTTTCCACAACAAACCTGACTGATACAGCCTTTCTAAAGGTACATTGCAAAGATAAGGTAAAGCAAGGAGATAAATAATAACAAAATCTGTAGCCATCTATTGACTCATTCCATGTCAGTCATTCACTCACACATTCATTCTTTCCTTTATTCAAGAAATATGTATCACTGTAGGACCTGCCAGTTGGTATTGGGAATTTAAAAAAAAAAAACAAAAATGTATATCAAAACAAAGCAAACAAAGCTGCCCCCTTAAGAAATCTATTCTCTCCCAGAAGATTGCCCATTAACGTTTTGAAAATTATTTTCTCCACAATATTTCAACACTGGATACTATAATATAATAGCAATAGGTAAATTAAAATTTTATAACTTTTTTTTCCAATCTAAGATTCAATAAGTATTTTGAAAATCACATTTCCATAGTTTATACTATATGCTCACCTATCCAGAGCTTGAAATAAGGCCAGACCTGAAGGCATTTTTTAGAATAAGTCAATTCCTTAAGACTGTATATTGAGTAAGAGAAAGTGTACCGTGGAGGAAATCACAATTCAACATTCCTGCGTCATCTGTGTCACTAACTAGCTGTGTGATTTTCACCCATCTCCACCTAAATGTATTCATCTGTACAATGACAAAATTAGATTAGCTCATCTCCACAGACTCTTCTTGCTGTGACAACCATATAATCTCTGTAGTTACCATCTCCAGAAGGACTGAGATATACAAAGACTCTCTTCCAGGGACATATGGCTGGCATAGGCAGAAAATTGACTCAGTAGAGATATTTTCTAAAGATAAAGTAAGAAATGGGCTGTTCAGGGATTTGAAGTCTATATTTATGAGGAATGCATAAGTATCTGAAACAAATTTGATTGGTTCATTAAAGTGATATAAACCATAAAATCCCTGGTACCCATTGGCCCCAGATGAAGGGTGTTGTTTGTTTGTTTGCCTGTCTCGTGTCAGCCCTCGCTTCCCCCATGATCATGTTGTCAGGAAAATAAGGGTCTGTGACTCTGTATTCCTGCTCTGATGCCTTTCAGGCTCTGAACTAATTGACCATTTGCACCTCAAATTTCACGAGGACTTTGTTCAGGAATCTGAGATTTCTCCCAAAATTGATTTTTAAGAACTGTGATGAAAATTTGCTATACCCCCAATATAGAGGTTAATAATACCATTTTGCAGAGGTAGATGATGTGTCTAACATGACCCAGTGACACTGGGATTTAGAAATTTAGGAAAAGATTCATGAAAACTAACTCTAAGTTTACCTTTTAAAACCTGAGGAAAACAATGTTTCCCTAGTTGCTCCCCATGATGATATAGATATAATTATAGTCATAATAAAAGTAAAAGCAAAGTGGGAGGATATAGTATATAGACAACATCATTGTCACTGAAATTTAGACAGAGGGATAGAAATTGGTTACTATCACAGAATACCTTCTCACATGTTGGACTGGTTCATGGGAATGTTACAACATCTGATGTCCCTACTAAAGGAGCCATAAATGTGCTTTAGTCCTGACTAAATTGTCCATGTCTTTCTGTATTGTACTACTCACTGCTACTGTTTTATTAATGCTAATAGATCTGTGGTTCAAAGTTTGGTCCCTGGCCCAGGAACATCACACAGGAACTCCTTAGAACATGTACATCTCAGAGCCTCTCCCCAGACCTACTGAATCTGAAACTGTGGAGTTGGAGTCCAGAAATCAACGTTTTCACAAACCCTCCAGGAGATTCTGATCATGCTAGAGTTTGAGAACCATTGCTGTGGACTAACACACCAATTTACACCTAAATCCACTCTACCAACAAAAACTCTTATTAAACATCTACAGAGAAACAGACTTTTCTATCCTCCATGTGCATCTAAATATAGAAACTTGCATCACAACAGAACAAAACTAACAATCAAACAAACAAACAGAAATAAATAAATGAAGGGATTCCAAAATGTACCTTCAGAAAACAATGGTCCTTTTACTTCTCTTTGTTGCAAATTGTGTTTACAGTAAGGGATCTCTGGTGAAATCGAGACTCCTTCCCCTGTGATCTTACACTATGATTTAAGTTGTTTGATATTTATTTATCTTAGACTTCCAGAGGCAGTTAGAGTGAAATGAAAGCATTACAGACATCGTTAGATACAGCAGACCTAATATATGTAATTCCAATGTTCCTCTTTCCTCTTTATCTTTATATATCTGCATTACCAACCCACTAGTTCAAACGATTAGCTGTAAGGGGTTGAGAAGAAGGCATTTATTAAATCCATATTCAAACAAATATTAGGTAGTTAGAACTCGTGCCGGGAAAAAAAAAAAGGTAGAGATAAGAAGCCATTTGGTACCTTGATTAAAATTAAGCAGAAATAATAGAATGTCTAGAGGAAGAAATAATATAAACACATAACACTAATCTCCTATATCAAAACTGCATAACAATTTGACTCCACTTCTCATCGATTTGCGATTTAAGGTACAGGGGACAATTTGGAAAGATCAGAACTATTACCACATACCAAAGATAATACTTCAAGCTCTTGATTCAAAATCTTTAATGTTTTCAAACAATCCATAATTAAAAGTCCACCTATCTTCAATTCTAGAAATCATTTCATAATGCAAACTTAATTGGCTGTTATTAGCAGGACCAGAATAAGTAGCTTGTTGAGGCCATGATGAGTTTATCTGTTATGCTCATAATTAGGACTTCCACAGTCGACAAACCCAGAGGGGCTCAGAGCTCACAGCCAACGCCGGTTGCCAAGAGCCACTTCCACATTCTTAAATCATCAAATTGCCATTCCCGCCGGCACCAAGAGTCACCACTCCTAACTTTCCTCTTTATATTTTTAATCTACCATGTGGATTAATTTGCTTTCTGAGAGCATCAAGGGCCAAAGGTTTTATGAATGAGTATGTTTGCTTTTCTCAGAAGGATGTCAATTGCTTTGAGAATTTGGAGCTCGGAAATTGGGGACAGGAATTACTGCATTATTATCCTCAGACATTGAGAAACCAGGCAGTCTTCTGAAATGTTGGTCTTTGAGGATATGTCCTCCCACTTTATTATTGTTGTTATGATGATGATAATGATTTTAAGCAAATTTATTTGTATCTCCACATATTTTACAACTTCCCTCTTTCTACTTTTGTCCCTCCTCTGGGAATAGGTAAAACCTACTCTTCTGGTTCTGTATTCCAGTGAGAAGCTGGGCTATATCCCTGTTTAAGTCATGCATTTTTTAGGAATAGCTTATATATATCTAGCTAGAAAAGCTTCAAGGATCAATCTGAATGTTATTCAGACACCTTCAAAGACTGCGGTAACAGCTGCATTAAGGTTTATCACTTGCTGAGCCTATTTAAACACATAGTGTTTAAACACCTAGTGACAGTGTTATTTTTTTTTTTCCCAGCAAATAGGGAGCTTGAAGAAACCCTGATACCCAGGCCATAATCCAGGTCTATTAAATCATGATCTGTAGCAGAGTATCCAGCCATCAGTATTTTTAAAAGCCTCCCAAGGAATTTGCAAAAACCTCCAAAATTGAAAACTACTGTAGAGAAATTCCACATTAATTTTTAAAGACAAATAAGTAGAACAGAAGATCTGGTTGGATGTGTTTCCCTCCTAGAATCATTTTATTTTCATAGAAAATTTCTGGCATTGTGATAAAAACTATTTTTCTGTTCTTATGGGGATTGAGGCTAATCAAACAAAAGATGGGAAAGAGGCATATCAGCTTAATTCAGGGTCCTTCCACAGAGTGTGTCACTTTTGTCTCATTTTATAGGGGTCAGATTGTTTTTCTTGCCTAGGAAAATACCTCGTGGAAGTTGTGTTGCTTATAATCTGTATGACTTTAGGCAAGTAGTCTAATCAATAAAATGTGGATAATATTACTACCTGCTTCATAACATTAGTGGGTTTAAAGGGATAACTTCATAAAGCAATTAGCACAGAAAAAGCTGGCATAAAATAAGAACTCAATAAATATTAGCTATTATTATCAGCATGAGCCAAAGCCAGGCATTTTGGTTATTGAAAGAAACACAAAGTATGCTTTTATTTTCTGACTCTAGCTACTGAATTACTATTATTTTCAATTTAACTTGTCAGAAAATGTATTAGAACATTTTATCCTTAGATTTTCAGAGTATAAAGTAAGTTTCTCTCTTTCTTACATGACAATGGCTCTGGAAACATAGTCATTTGCTTTATGTTCCAGATATTGATATTTCAATAAGGTCTTCTGGGGTTGATTTCCTTCCAGACTCTTAGAGAAAATAATCTTGCTAAGAATAGATCTGGGGTTTTCTAAAAAGACTTTGCTGTGAGGGACAAGAGGTACGCGGGCCTCTCACTGTTGTGGCCTCTCCCTTAACGGAGCACAGGCTCTGGACGTGCAGGCTCAGCAGCCATGGCTCACGGGCCCAGCCGCTCCGTGGTACATGGGATCCTCCCGGACCGGGGCACGAACCCACGTCCCCTGAAGTGGTAGGCGGACTCTCAACCACTGCGCCACCAGGGAAGCCCGATGAAGACTTTTGACTTGCCTTTTCTCTATTTTATCTTAATAGGCTTTGAAGAAGGAGGGCTGATGTCTCCACATATACCATTTGAACAGTAAAGCAAAACACACTACAACAGGACCTCATCTTAAGGCAATTCTAAAAATTACGCATCCAAGATTTAATTATTCATCAGAGTACTTCCCTTGCATAAACATGAAATAAAAATGTCCCACTGTTACTACATTAAATATGATCATCCAGGAGAAAAAAAGAGTAAAATTATTTTAAAAACCATGAAAAAGAAACTCATCAGGAAGCATTTGAACAGCTAATTAAACTGCATGGGGAAAAAAGCTGGTCCACAGTAAAAGCGTTTACCACTGTAATTTTAATTTCATTAAGGGCCAATTTTATTGCTTGAGAAGATTCACATTTGACATTTCTATCTTCAAAAATTGAATGAATTATTTGATTTATTTGGATAATTATGTTATAGCTGTCAAAGGAAATACAAGACGTTTAGTTAAATTTGGGGTTTAGATAAGCAACAAATAAATTTTTAGCGTACGTATGTCCCCACAAATATTGCATGGCATATACTTATACTAAAAACATTCATAATTTTCTAACATTCAGATTTAACTGGGTTTCCTCTGTTTCCTAAGCTGACAACTTTAACTTAAATCACATTTCGTGTTTTTGATAAAAGCACTGTAAGGATTTTTAAGAGTTGAAGTGTGATGCTTTTCATTTGACCTAAATATTTGAAACAGAGTGAACTCTTCTGAGGCTGGAAAATACACTTATTTGGGGAAAGAATAGACCTACTATCTATGCTTAAAAAAACATTTCTTATAATGGACACTCAAAGGACAATAAATTAACATTAAAGTATTCTGTATGATGTTTTTTTTTTCATTTCTTTACCAGATTTAGAGATGATGAAGGTATACTGAATTTTATTTTTAATTTAGTGAGTATGATCAGTTTTTTAAAATTTTTTTTAAATTTTTTAACTCCTTTATTAGAGTAGAATTGCTTTACAATGGTGTCTTAGTTTCTGCTTTATAACAAAGTGAATCAGTTATACATATACATATGTTCCCATATCTCTTCCCTCTTGCATCTCCCTCCCACCCTCCCTATCCCACCCCTCTAGGTGGTCAAAAAACACGGAGCTGATCTGACTGTGCTATGTGGCTGCTTCCCACTAGCTATCTATTTTACATTTGGTAGTGTATATATGACCATGCCACTCTCTCACTTTCTCCCAGGTTACCCTTCCCCTTCCCTGTATCGTCAAGTCCATTCTTTAATAGGTCTGCATCTTAATTCCCGTCTTGCCCCTAGGTTCTTCTGACCATTTATTTATTTTTTTATTTTAACTTTTTTTTTTTTTTTAGATTCCATATATATGTGTTGGCATATGGTATTTGTTTTTCTCTTTCTGAATTACTTCACTCTGTATGACAGTCTCTAGGTCCATCCAGCTCACTACAAAAAACTCAGTTCCTTTATATGAATGAGTAATATTCCATTGTATATATATGCCACATCTTCTTTATCCATTCATTTGTTGATGGACACTCAGGTTGCTTCCATGTCCTGGCTATTGTAAATAGAGCTTCATTGAACATTTTGGTACATGACTCTTTTTGAATTATGGTTTTCTCAGGGTATATTCCTAGTAGTGGGATTGATGGGTCGTATGGTAGTTGTATTTTTAGTTTTTTAAGGAAACTCCATATTGTTCTCCATAGTGGGTGTATCAATTTACATTCACACCAACAGTGCAAGTGGGTTCCCTTTTCTCCACACACTCTCCAGCATTTATTGTTTGTAGATTTTTTGATGATGGCCATTCTGACCAGTGTGAGGTGATATCCAATTGTAGTTTTGATTTGCATTTCTCTAATGATTAATGATCTTGAGCATTCTTTCATGAGTTTGTTGGCATTCTGTGTATCTTCTTTGGAGAAATGTCTATTTCAGTCTTCTGCCCATTTTTGGATTGGGTTGCTTGTTTATTTGATATTGAACTGCATGAGTTGCTTGTATGTTTTGGAGATTAATCCCTTGTCAGTTGCTTCATTTGCAAATATTTTCTCCCATTCTGAGGGTTGTCTTTTCATCTTGTTATGGTTTCCTTTGCTGTGCAAAAGCTCTTAAGTTTCATAAGGTCCCATTTGTTTATTTTTATTTCTATTTCTCTAGAAGGTGGGTCAAAAAGGATCCTGCTGTGATTTATGTCATAGAGTATTCTGCCTAAGTTTTCCTCTAAGAGTTTGATGGTGTCTGGCCTTACATTTAGGTCTTTAATCCATTATGAGTTTATTTTTGTGTGCGGTATTAGGGAGTGTTCTCATTTCATTATTTTACATGTAGCTATCCAGTTTCCCCAGCACCACTTATTGAAGAGGCTGTCTTTTCTCCACTGTATATTCTTGCTTCCTTTATCAAAGGTAAGGTGACCATATGTGTGTGGGTTTTATCTCTGGGCTTTCTATCCTGTTCTATTGATCTATATTTCTCTTTCTGTGCCAGTAACATACTGTCTTGATTACTGTAGCTTTGTAGTATAGTCTGAAGTCAGGGAGCCAGATTCCTACAGCTCCATTTTTCTTTCTCAAGATTGCTTTGGCTATTTGGGTTTTTTTGTGTTTCCATACAAATTATGAAATTTTTGGTTCTAGTTCTGTGAAAAATGACACTGGTAGTTTGATAGGGATTGCATTGAATCTGTAGATTGCTTTGGGTAGTAGAGTCATTTTCACAATGATGATTCTTCCAATCCAAGAACATGGTATATCTCTCCATCTGTTTGTATCATCTTTAATTTCTTTCATCAGTGTCATACAGTTTTCTGCATACAGGTCTTTTGTCTCCTTAGGTAGGTTTATTCCTAGATATTCTTTTTTGTTGTTGTTGCAATGGTAAATGGGAGTGTTTTCTTAATTTCCCTTTCACATTTTTCATCATTAGTGTATAGGAATGCAAGAAATTTTTGTGCATTAATTTTGTAACCTGGTACTTTACCAAATTCATTGATTAGCTCTGGTAGTTTTCTGGTAGCATCTTTAGGATTCTCTATGTATAGTATCATGTCATCTGCAAACAGTGACAGCTTTACTTCTTCTTTTCCAGTTTGGATTTCTTTTATTTCTTTTCTTCTCTGACTGCCATGGCTAAAACTTCCAAAACTATGTTGAATAATAGTGGTGAGAGTGGGCAACCTTGTCTTGTTCCTGATCTTAGTGGAAATGGTTTCAGCTTTTCACCATTAAGAATGATGTTGACTGTGGGTTTGTCATATATGACCTTTATTATGTTGAAGAAAGGTCCCTCTAAGCTTACTTTCTGGAGGGTTTTTATCATAAATAGGTGTTGAATTTTGTCGAAAGCTTTCTCTGCATCTATTGAGATGATCATATGATTTTTCTTCTTCAATTTGTTAATATGGTGTATCACGTTGATTGATTTACATATATTGAAGAATCTTTGCACCCTGGGATAAACCCCACTGGATCATAGTGTATGATCCCCTTAATGTGCTGTTGGACTCTGCTAGTATTTTGCTAAGGATTTTTGCATCTATGTTCATCAGTGATATTGCCCTGTTGTTTTCTTTCTTTGTGACATCTTTGTCTGGTTTTGATATCAGAGTGATGGTGCCCTCGTAGAATGAGTTTGGGAGTGTTCCTCCCTCTGGTATATTTTGGAAGAGTTGGGAACATAGGCATTAACTATTCTCTAAATGTTTGATAGAATTCACTTGTGAAGCCATCTGGTCCTGGGCTTTTGTCTGTTGGAAGATTTTTAATAACAGTTTCAATTTCAGTGCTTGTTATTGGTCTGTTCATATTTTCTATTTCTTCCTGATGCAGTCTCAGAATGTTGTGCATCTAAGAATTTGTCCATTTCTTCCAGGTTGTCCATTTTATTGGCATATATTTGCTTGCAGTAATCTCTCATGATTTTTCTTATTTCTGCAGTGTCAGTTTTTACTTCTCCTTTTTCATTTCTAATTCTATTGATTGGTATCTTCTCCCTTTTTTTGTCATGATAAGTCTGACTAATGGTCTATCAAGTTTGTTTATCTTCTCAAAGAACCAGCTTTTAGTTTTATTGATCTTTGCTATCATTTCCTTCATTTCTTTTTCATTTATTGCTGATCTGATCTTTATGATTTCTTTCCTTCTGCTAACATTGGGATGTTTTTGTTCTTCTTTCTCTTATTGCTTTAGATATAATTTAGGTTGTTTATTTTGAGATGTTTCTTGTTTCTTAAGTAGGCTTGTATAGCTATAAACTTCCCCCTTAGAATTGCTTTTGCTGCATCCCATAGGTTTTGGGTCATTGTGTTTTCATTGTCATTTGTTTCTAGGTATTTTTTGATTTCCCCTTTGATTTCTTCAGTGATCTCTTAGTTATTAAGTGGTCTGTTGTTTAGCCTCCATGTGTTTGTATTTCTTACAGGTTTTTTCCTGTAATTGATATATAGTCTCATAGCGTTGTGGTCAGAAAATATACTTGGTACAATTTCAATTTTCT
Organism: Mesoplodon densirostris; assembly: GCF_025265405.1. NCBI lineage: Eukaryota > Metazoa > Chordata > Mammalia > Artiodactyla > Ziphiidae > Mesoplodon > Mesoplodon densirostris. The sequence continues at coordinate 20,345,616 of NC_082664.1, forward strand.
TAAATTTACCAAGGCTTGATTTGTGACCCAAGATATGATCTCTCCTAGAGAATGTTCCATGAGCACTTGAGAAGAATTCTGTTGTTTTTGGATGGAATGTCTTATAAATATCAATTAAGTCCTTCTTCTTTAATGTGTCATTTAAAGCTTGTGTTTCCTTATTTATTTTTCATTTTGGATTATCTGTCCATTGGTGAAAGTGGGGTGTAAAAGTTCCCTACTATGATTGTGTTACTGTCGATTTCTCCTTTTATGGCTGTTAGTATTTGCCTTATGTATTGAGGTGCTCCTATATTGGGTGCATAAATATTTACAGTTGTTATATTGTCTTCTTGTAACAGTCTTTATTTTAAAGTCTATTTTGTCTGATATGAGAATTGCTAATCCATCTTTTTTTTGATTTCCATTTGCATGGAATATCTTTTTCCATCCCCTCACTTTCAGTCTGTATGTGTCCCTAGGTCTGAAGTAGATTTCTTGTAGACAGCTTATATATGGGTCTTGTTTTTGTATCCATTCAGTCAGCTTATGTCGTTTTGTTGGAGCTTTAATCCATTTACATTTAAGGTAATTATCGATATGTATGTTACTATTACCATTTTCACAATTGTTTTGGGTTTATTATTGTAAATCTTTTCCTTTTCTTGTGTTTCCTGCCTAGAGAAGTTCCTTTAGCATTTGTTGTAAATTTGGTTTGGTTGTTCTGAATTCTCTTAGCTTTTGCTTGTCTGTAAATATTTTAATTTCTCCACCAACTCTGAATGAAATCCTTGCTGGGTAGAGTAATCTTGGTTATAGATTTTTCTCTTTCATCACTTTAAATATGTCCTGCCACTCCCTTCTAGCTTCAGTGTTTCTGTTGAAATATCATCTGTTAACCTTATGGGGATTCCCTTACTTTTTGTTTTTCCCCTGCTGCTTTTAATATTTGTTCTTTGTATTTAATTTTTGACATTTTGATTAATATGTATCTTGGCATGTCTCTCCTTGGATTTATCCTGCATGGGACTCTCTGTGCTTACTGGACTTGATTAACTATTCCCTTTCCCATATTAAGGAAGTTTTCAAATATAATCTCTTCAAATATTTTTTCAGTCCCTTTCTTTTTCTCTTCTTCTTCTGGGACCCCTGTAATTCGAATGTTGGTGTGTTTAATGTTGTCCCAGAGGTCTCTGAGACTGTCCTCAATTCTTTTCATTCTTTTTTCTTTATTCTACTCTGCAGTAGTTATTTCCACTATTTTATCTTCCAAGTCACTTCTCCATTCTTCTGCCTAAGTTATTCTGCTATTGATCCCTTTTAGATAAATTTTAATTTCATTTATTGAGTTGTTCATCTCTGTTTGTTTGCTCTTTAGTTCTTCTAGGTCCTTGTTAACGTTTCTTGTATTTTCTCCTTTCTATTTCCAAGATTTTGGATCCTCTTTACTATCATTATTCTGAACTTTTTTCAGGTAGACTGCCTATTTCCTCTTCATTTGTTAAGTCTGGTAGGTTTTTGCCTTGCTCCTTTATCTGCTGTGTGTTTCTCTGCCTTCTCATTTTGCTTATCTTATTGTGTTTGTGGTCACCTTTTTGTAGGCTGCATGTTCCTAGTTTCCGTGGTTTTTGGTGTCTGTCCCCAGTGGCTAAGATTTGTTCAGTGGGCTGTGTAGGCTTTCTGGTGGAGGGGACTACGACCTGTGTTCTGGTGGATGAGGCTGGATCTTGTCTTTCTGGTGGGCAGGTCCACGTCTGGTGGTGTGTTTTGGGGTGTCTGTGGCCTTATTATGATTTTAGGCAGCCTCTGTATTAATGGATGGGGTTGTGTTCCTGTCTTGCTAGTTGTTTAGCATATGGTGTCCTGCACTGTAGCTTGCTGGTCATTGAGTCGAGCTGGGTCTTGGCATTGAGATGGAGATCTCTGGGAGATTTTCACCATTAGATATTACGTGGAGCTGGGAGGTCTCTTGTGGACCAGTGTCCTGAACTTGGCTTTCCCACCTCAGTGGCACAGCCCTGATGCCTGGTTGGAGCACCAAGAGACTGTCCTACACATGGCTCAGAATAAAAGGGAGAAAGAAAGGGAGAAAGAAGAAGATAAAATAAAATACAGTAAAATAAAATAAAGTTATTAAAAATATTGTTAAGAAAAAAAAAACTTAGTAATGATAAAAACAAAAAACAGACAGACAGAACCCTAGGACAAATGGTAAAACCAAAGCTATACAGACAAAATCACACACAGAAGCATACACAGACACACTCACAAAAACAGAAAAAAAGGGAATATATATATATATATATATATATATATATATATATATATATATATATATATATATATATATATATATATATATATATATCGTTGATTCCAAAGTCCACCTCCTCAATTTGGGATGATTCCTTGTCTATTCAGGTATTCCACAGATGCAGGGTACATCACGTTGATTGTCGAGATTTAATCCGCTGCTCCTGAGGCTGCTGGGAGAGATTTCCCTTTCTCTTCTTTGTGTGCACAGCTCCCGGGTTTCAGCTTTGGATTTGGACCCGCCTCTGTGTGTAGGTTGCCTGAGGGCATCTGTTCTTCGCTCAGACAGGACGGGGTTAAAGGAGTCGCTGATTCGGGGGCTCTGGCTCACTCAGGCTGGAGGGAGGGAGGGATACGGATGCGGGGCGAGCCTGTGGCGGCAGAGGCTGGTGTGACACTGCACCAGCCTGAGGCACACCATGCGTTCTCCCAGGAAGGTTGTCCCTGGATCACGGGACCCTGGCAGTGGCGGGCTGCACAGGCTCCCAGAAGGGAGGTGTGGAGAGTGACCTGTGCTCATACACAGGCTTCTTGGTGGCAGCAGCAGCCACCTTAGCATCTCATGCGCGTCTCTGTGGTCCGCGCTTTTAGCCGCGTCTCACGCCTATCTCTGGAGCTCCTTTAAGCAGCACTCTTAATCCCCTCTCCTCGTGCACCAGGAAACAAAGAGGCAAGAAAAAGTCTCTTGCCTCTTTGGCACGTCCAGACTTTTCCCCGGACTCCCTTCCGGCTAGCCATGGTGCACTAACCCCCTTCAGGCTGGGTTCATGCCGCCAACCCCAGTCCTCTCCCTGAGCTCTGACCAAAGCCCAAGCCTCAGCTCCTAGCCCCGCCCGCCCCTGCCGGTGAACAGACAAGCCTCTGGGGCTGGTGGGTGCTGGTCGGCACCGGTCCTCTGTGCGGAAATCTCTCTGCTTTGCCCTCCGCACCCTTGTTGCTCTGGTCTCCTCCATGGCTCCGAAGCTACTCACCTCTGCCACCCGCAGTCTCTGCCCGCGAAGGGGCTTCTAGTGTGTGGGAACCTTTCGTCCTTCATGGCTCCCTCCCACTGGTGCAGGTTCCGTCCCTATTCTCTTGTCTCTGTTTTTTTTTTTCTTTTTTCTTTTTCCCTACCCAGGTACGTGGGGAGTTTCTTGCTTTTTGTTAGGTCTGAGGTCTTCTGCCAGCATTCAGTAGGTATTCTGTAGGAGCTGTTCCACGTGTAGTTGTATTTCTGATGTATTTACGTGGAGGAAGGTGATCTCCTCGTCTTACTCCTCCGTCATCTTGAAACTCCTCCAAGTTGTACTCACTCTGGCCCATGGTCCCAAGGGCTGTCACAGCTTCTGCTGCTGGGTCCCCTCCAGAGCCAGCAGCCTCAGTGAGTCTGCCCTCCCCTCAGGCTTCAGGGCAGTTCAGTCTGTTTTTTTTCTAATTTTCAAGTTATTGTGAGTAATCCAATTTATATTTAAGAAAAAAATGTTTGTGGTTGATATCAAACATAAATGTTCTAGAATTATTTTATATTATGTGTCCATTTTGTGAAAGCTGTTAAGTTCAATTGTAGAAAATGTTAGGAAAGCAACTTATACACTGAATTAAATTTGTACATGACTTTAAGCAGAATATGCTCAGTGTATATCTTAGACCCTCAGCTCTTCCTTTTGGAGCATTGTGACCTCAGACAATTTATTTAATCTATATTTGCCTCAGTTTCTTCTTCAGTAATAAAGGGATGATTAAAATACCTATTATCCTAGGATATTTGCCAGAAATAAATGGTGATAATTTATATGATTCATAAAGTTTGACATAAAGTGTATTTCCAAAAATATTAGGTGCTCTTTTGACTATTAACATTAATTACCAAATTATAATCTGAGACAGTAGTCAGGCTACATTTCCCATCATCAGCAAGTCTAATTCTTGATATTATAACTATTTCTATGCAGTGGGATTGAAAGTCTGCAGGGAAAAGCACATGTTAATTTTGGTCAACAGTTGAAAGTCTCTAGGAGGAACATACTATGTAGTTTAAAAAAAAAGAGAGTATTATTTGAGGATTCTTTCTAGTAGATTCTATCTTCTCTTGTCAGCTCACACTTGTCTTTAATTGTCAGACAAGATCCACCCTATCAATATACACATCTATAAAATTGTTTGGAAGTTTTTTTTTTTTAACACAGAATTGAAAATTAGTAAAGAATGAATGAATCCACCTCACGTAATTGAAAATTAGTAAAGAATGAATGAATCTACCTCAAGGAATGAGTGCCATACAGTTGTTTCATAATTGTTATACACTATCATGACCATAATTTTGTATAAAACCCCAGGCATGTCAAACTATTCTGATAATAACTCTGAATTTATTTCTCATGAAATAATTGATTTTTAAAAACTGCTGCTCCTTATCCTCTTTTCTCCCCAGTTTAATTTCGGATGTCCTTTTTTCTCTTCTACTCTGTTCGTGTCTCACACCCTTCTATTCTGGAATGCCACCTCTTTGTATTAGAGCCCTGATTGCTTTTCTTCAAAAAAAAAAATCCTTTGCTTACATACTTAATTAAAGGTTTCAAGTACCACATTTTTATCAAGTGTATTGTTAAGGAGGGGTTGTTTCTCTCTTATATACTCTGAAAAGTGCCTGGCACTATTTACCTTTAGGCCAGAATTGTTTGCTTGCTTGCTTGCTTTTCTGCTTGCTTTCTGGCTGGCTTTCTTCACTTTCTTGTCTTCCTTCATTTTCCCTCCTTCTTTCCTTCCTTCTTTCCTTTATTTGACTGATTGCTCAGTGCAGAGCTCTGTCTTTCATAGGATCCTGAGTGCATTGCAGGAATCAACTTGCTGCCCTTTGTGATATATGTTTTTCTCTTTAATCTGAACACACTGTATTCTCTGATCAGGTCTTCTGTTTTCTGACCCCTTATTCTTAGCCAAAATATAATAATCTTTTCATTTTTTTGTATGTGGAGGAGAAAAATTTTGATTCCTGGGGGAAGGAGGAGAACTTGATTACTGTTCAAATTCACAGGATTTAGCCTTGCTGGAGTTTTAACTCCTTAAATATTTAGTGCTCACTGTCATGTAGACAATAGGGTCGGGACAAGGGGTGTTGCTCCCCTAAATTTTCCCCCTTATCTCTGGCCAACTGTTGAAACATTAGGTAAAGGAGAAACATGTAGGATTTGTCATCTCTCTTAGACAAATGTATCTTCCTAAAATTAAATAGTAACATAAAGCCTTCAATAATGACAATATTAATAATAACAAAGTGTTAATCAATTAAGTGAACTCTTACAAAGTACCTTATCAAATTATATATATATATATATATATATATATATATATATATATATATATCCATTAGCTTATTTAATATATAAAAGGTCCATGGGTTAAGGGCATAGACTCATTAAGGTTAAAACATCTGTCTAGCAAATGGTAAAGCCAGGATTTGAATGCAGCTAGTGTAACACCAGAGCTTGAGCTATTTACAATGATGGTATGCCATCTTTGCATTTAGCACATTTAATCTGTTTCTACAGCATCACTCCTTCTCAAGTCCCCTTTGACCCAAACAGTCAAATGGGAAAATAAAAGCAGTTATTCTTCTTGAATAATTGGGACCGAGTCTCATTCCTCCATACTGCTTTCTGTATTTGACTAAGCTTAATTGCTCATGTTGTCAATCATTCATTTATTCATGTGTTCAATAAAGATTTATTGTGAGCTTCCTATAGGAGTAAGGCTTTATTACTCCTGCCATCTTAAAAGTTTCAGGTGCTGTTATTTCTTTTTCTGCTAAAATTAGACTGCAATTGCTGATTAAGTAAACAGATTCTATACAAAACGTGCTAAAAAGTGTTGAGTTGTGTGACTGTTGGTCTTCCACTTGGTTTCAGCTGTGCTGAATAGTTCTATTCCTTTGCCTTATGGAGGACATCATCCTTTTATTTTGCTCCTGATGTCCTCCTGGTTGATTCTCTTCTCTTTCCACTGCTTTTTAAATATGGCCACAGGTACAGTAACATTTGTGTTATAATCACCAAGGGAAAGTCTTATTTGAAGCATGAGTTTTCCTTCTGTAATAGGAGAGTGAGTACTGTTAAAATAGTAAGGCCTTTTCCTTGCAGGAGCTTGAGTAGTTTAGAGAATCGGCTGTGTAATGCATTCTGTAGTGTGATCTTGGGTATCATAAAGAAAAATAGACTTTCATGCATTTGGGAACCAGAAAAATTCAGCAGGTTCATGGCAGAAGCCCCCAAAGCCAGACTGCCCTGTGGGGAAAAGTACACTGTGAGCTCGTGAGCATGAATTGTTTGGCAAGTTTTTATTAACATGTTTTTTCACCTTTATTGGTTCTTTGGGAATCAGAGTGAAGGGCACTCCAGTGCCACCACTGCTGTAGCAAGACAAAGAAAAAGAGTAACACAGAGTGGGCAATCATCACCATTTAATTATGTTTAGATTTGGCCAAAATGTATTTCACCACAACAAGAAATACATCCAACAGTGGCTTCTATCCACAAAGAGAAATCCTAACTCTCTAGAACTCTCTGTTGTTCCCTGTAGCCTATGTATTTGTGTGTTCTACTTATTTCCAACTGTCACCAACTGTCTTAGAGCAGTTCTTATCAACTTGAAGATTCATAAGAATCACCAGGAGTGCTTGTTAAAACCAGTTCCTCTCTCCTCCCTCCCCCAGAGATTCTGATTCAGTAAGTGTGAAATGGAGTCTGTGGTTTTGCATTTCTTACCAGCTCCCAGCTGATGCCGTTGCTGCTGGTTCTGGAACCAATTACTAAATAGTATTGTTTTTAAGTTATTGGAGATTTGGAATTGGAAGGAATCTCATAGATCATAGACCAGAGATATGAAGTGATTTGTCAAAGGTCATATAGATATTCCATTTAAATATTGTAATGTTTTCTGTTATGCTATTTTAATTGGTTAAACTTCTTACTCCAGAATCAGCAGAAGTATATGCTTTCTAAATGGCTTCTTTGGCACATATAAACCATTACCAATATAGCAGAGTCAGGATGAAATAGGCCTTTATCCACTTCACACTACTATCTATATTTTGGATTTCTTAGTTTAAAACTGTCTTTACAATCAGCAAGAAGAAATAGATTGAGGGGTACATATTTTCTTCTCTCTCCAAATGTTAAGTCTTCAATGTGCATGTGAAATATAGCATCATCTGGGGCTTTACATAAACCCTATTACTCTTGATCATCCTGTATCATTCCTCCATCATTCATAAAATGATTAAAACTGATTCAAGCTATCTAATTATGTTCTTTTTTGGTGAAAGAGGACAGATTTCTACCAGAAAAAAATTTCTGTGAACCCTAGACCAGTTACAAAGTGGCTACACTTCAAATTTTTAGATAGTAACCATGGGAGAATAAAAAAAATAATCATGTATAGTTCCTGATCAATCCTTGGCTAGAGTAGGTTTGGATGCTATATTTTATCATGTCTTTTCTGACAAAGTCTATGAACTATGGCAGATATATAGTCTCTGTCTCTTTCTCTTGGAACTGATACAGTTTTCTTGCTTAAATGAGAAAAGTTAAGTTTTCATGACAACTGCAAAATTTTGACTATAAACATTTGTTTAGGGAGACCATGGAAGGAGAAGCCTTAAGAACACCATCATAATAGTGAGAAATGCCAGAACACGCTGTTCATTTCTACAGACCTACATATACTAACCACACTGATGATGACCAACGTAACCTAAGAACTTCTACTCAGCTTAAAGAAATCTAATAGGAAAGGATGGGAAGACAATAAGGGCACAAATATTAATGGCTCTATGAGAAATAAGCTAAATATTGTTCAAACTTAAGAAAAATCTAATTACAGGAACAATGTGGGTATGGTGACAGCTGAAAGGAATCTTAAAGGGAGCACTAAGTTTCTAAAAACAAACTATTGTCAAGGAAGGATAATTCTGCCTGGCAGGTAACATTAAAACAGAGCAAAATGGGCTTCCCTGGTGGCGCAGTGGTTGAGAGTCCGCCTGCCAATTCAGGGGACACGGGTTCGTGCCCCAGTCCGGGAGGATCCCACATGCCGCGGAGTGGCTGGGCCCATGGGCTATGGCCACTGAGCTTGCACGTCTGGAGCCTGTGCTCCACAATTGGAGAGGCCACACCAGTGAGAGGCCCGTGTACTGCAAAAAAACAACAACAAAAAAAGAGCAAAATACTGGGATGTGATATTTTCTTAGGGAAAGCAGGTCAACACAAATGTGGTTTATATATATATACTATATGTAATAGATAAACATATATAACAGATAAATATATATATATTATAGATAAATATATATACATATGTGTGTGTGTGTGTGTATATATATATATATATATATATATATATATATATATATATATAGTAGAATGTCACTCAGCCATAAAAAGATTGAAATCTTGCCACTTGTGAAAACACTGATAGACCTAGAGATTAAAAAAGAAATGTATTTTGCAACTGGAGTTTGTACCTCTTAATCTCCCTGTACTCTCCTCCCCTCCAGCAACCACCTCTTTGTTATCTGTTTCTGTTTTGTTTATTTATTCATTTGCTTTGTGTTTTAAATTCCACAGGTAAGTGAAATCCTACAGTATTTGTCTATCTCTGTCTGACATTTTTTAGTTGGCATAAAAAAACAAATTAAGAGGTACAAACTCCAGTTGAAAAATAAATGAGTTATAGCTATGAAATGTATAGTTTGGAGAATATAGTCAATAACTATATAATTTCTTTGTATGGTGACATATTTTAACTAGACTTATGGTGGCGATCATTTTGAAAGTTATAGAAATATCAAATCACTATGTTGTGTAATAGGAGCTAACATAGTGCTGTGGGTCAATGACACTTCAGAAAGAAACAAAAAACTCATTGAAAAAGATATCAAATTTGTGGTTACCAGATGTGGGGGGCCGGGGGTGTGGGAGGTGGACAAAGACAGTCAAAATGTACAGACTTTCAGTTATAAGTAGATAATGCATATGGAAATGATGTTTTACTCATCAAGTGTGGATTATCTTTTGTATCAGTCATTCAGTCCTTATTAGAAATTAGTTATTTATAGTAACACTCTCTCAGGTCAATATATTTGAGTAAACAAAATGATTTTATTTTAAGTACATGAATATTTATCAGGATATAAGTTATTTATATGTCAACAAATGTAGAAATTATATCAATGTTTAATCCAACTATTCAGTATTGAAAAGATATCTCAGAGATTCCTCAGCTTTTGGATCTGACTTACATGAATTTTCACATGGTATTTGCTCAATTAATGTCTATTGAGTGAATAAATGAATTAAGAATTTAAAATATACCCCTGCTTAATCCATCTAAGAGTGTCCATTATCAATCTCACTATCTCTTTACCTTAATTAGAAAAAACAAAAAAAAAGAGCATATTTTCCTTTTAAGTTGTCTCTTGCTTTGGCTCACAATTCAATCTTTTTTATTCTTTATTTGCTTTCTGAGACAAGAGGGTCCTTTGGCCTATTTTACTTATAACTATCCTGGGCTTGAGTAAACTCCCATTCATATTTCAATTTACAAATCTAACCAAGGTTTCCTACTTATAAAGATAATGCTAGACTTACTCCCTATAAATGTCATTAAAGGCAGTTAGTTCCTCTTCTTTAATTTGGGTCATGAACTGACTCTACTTCCCCGTCTAAGAATCCCTTACCCATTTTTCAAATACCCCAAGGATACTCTTCCTTGTTTAGTATCTTCCACTTTACTTAGTCCTAATTAGGCACACCTTAGAAATTATGATTCACTGAGCAACTTGGATTCCCAATAGCCTCTTAAGGACTAAAACAACTTTTTTTTTGTTGGGGGGGGGTTTAGTACGCAGGCCTTTCACTGTTGTGGCCTCTCCCGTTGTGGAGCACAGGCTCCAGATGTGCAGGCTCAGTGGCCACGGCTCACAGGCCCAGCCACTCTGTGTCATGTGGGATCTTCCTGGACTGGAGCATGAACCCGTGTCCCTTGCATCAGCAGGCGGATTCTCAAATACTGTGCCACCAGGGAAACCCTAAAACACGTTTTGATAAGTTATAATTAACAGAAAATATATGCATGTGGATTACATTAATTTTGTAGATTGCTTACAAAAGATCGGAACCTCATAATAGTCCAGTCTAAGGGAATCTTCAGAACAAGAGTTTTCTCCATGTTTGCAGACAGGGAGAACCTTAGACAAGAAAGTCTCCTATTGCCTCCTTTTATTGTTCTCCCCATCTCTATTCTCCTAGGCATCATCATTATACACTCTTCAATCATTCTAAATTGTCTTTGAATGCTTCAGATACCCAGGGTAAGAGTCTCTCCATTTCTTTCCAATATTGTTAGCATTACTTCTTTCCTCTTCCTGTGCCTACTCACACTTTATCCATCTCTTATTTTTTCAATGTGCTTGGCTCTTACACGGGGCCAGAACAATTCCTTTAGTAGAAATATGTGGCACAAAACTTGGTTAATTCTCCTTGTAGTTTTAGGTCCAAAGAATACTCTACAGTTACCATGAGATATATCATTTATGGAATATATTCACTGAATTATAAAATGCATTTTCAAAGCTACTTACAGAACATTCTTATACGGCAATAAGTAGAGAAAGAGACACCTTCAGGTAAGGGGCAATATCAAAGATGCTTTTTTCAATGGTCAAATTTCTCCAAGATTTTTCCTGCTAGATAGTAACCTAAAATTATGAACTCATTGCTATGTAACTATCTTATCATATATTATGATAATTTAACAGCAATCCTTATCAGTTTGGATTAGTTGAATAGAAATGTAAGACAGCCTATTACATCTTTCTTCTTCTCCACAGATCCAAGATAATTTTAACACAAGAAATATTTCATTTTATTTCCTTCCATTCAGAACTTTGGGTAGTTAGATATATACTATTCAAATTTAAATAACTAATAAGACAACCAAAAATAAAATGAATGGCTTGGAAGACTGAATTCTTCTGTATTGTTGTGTCTTTGAGGTTTCCATGGAAACCACACATCTTTCTCCTGTAATTAAAATATAGATGATTGGAAGCACACAGACAACTGAATTTGGAATCAGAAAACCTAGTTGCAAGACTATTGCTTTATCACAGTTGACATTGTTGAGATTCCACCCAGCCACCTCTCAGGCCACCTCTAAGTTCACCATCAGGTGGGGTGGGGAGTTTGTAGAAATCTACGAGCTTCTTACTTTTTAAATACTGGTGGGATTTTTCTTTTCTATTTTTAGCTGTGTTGGGTCTTCGTTTCTGTGTGTGGGCTTTCTCTAGTTGCGGCAAGCGGGGTCCTCTCCTCATTGCGGTGCGCTGTCCTCTCACTGTCGTGGCCTGTCTTGTTGCAGAGCACAAGCTCCAGATGCGCAGGCTCAGTAGTTGTGGCTCACGGGCCTAGTTGCTCCACGGCATGTGGGATCTTCCCAGACCAGGGCTTGAACCTGTGTCCTCTGCATTGGCAGGCAGATTCTCAACCACTGCGCCACCAGGAAAGCCCACCAGTGCCTTTTTATATCTTTGTTGAACGTGTTCTCTGGTGCCTTGGAAGCTTGCTACACACATGGGAAAGGCAGCCCTATAGAAGCCATGATTTAATGCTCCTGGGATCCACCCTGGTCTAACAAGGAATGGGGAATAGTATTAAGGTAAATATGTTCATCTCCCTGTCCGTGTTCTGCAGTGGAACAAGGCTGAGGTGCATGCTGTCAAGTCTGCAGAGGGTCTCCTGTGGTGGGAGCCCACAGCAATAAGTCACACTTTAATGAACACTTCATTAGCATATTTGGACTTTGCTGATCCATACTCCCCTCGTTGGGTTTCCTGAGGTGACTCCTAAATAATGTACCAACATCCAAATCCTTATCTTAGGGTCTGTTCAGAGAGCCTCCTGAACTAAGGCAATGTCCTTGGATAAAATGTATTTACACATTTTAACCTTCACTTTGCACACTCAAGATATTTATTCAACAGGATCTTAAATGGAACTTGTCCTCTTGCCTTACAGTCCCAAGATAGGGACCAATGGTGTTGACAAATAGGACTAAATTCACATTTTTAAAAGGAATCGGACATTTGGGAGTATATTTTTATTCCTGTGACTTAATATCAACTAACAACTATCATCACTACCACTCTTCCCCTCCACAGCCAAACTGCACACTCTCACCTGAGTCCATATGAGAGGTACCTCAGAGAAGAGAGAAGTAGAGAATTATCCAATACTTGCTTCTATGGGGAGCACAATCTCTGTGGCTTTGAGAAAATTTTCTCTCTCTTCTACACAGGGAAGGTAGGGAAAAACTTGCATCCCAAAACCAAATGTGGGAGATGTTGGTCAAAGAATGCAGAGGTTCAGTTATTTATGAACAAGTTCTAGAGAGCCAATGTACATTATGGTGACTTTAGTTATTAGTTCTGTATTGCATACTTGAAATCTGCTAAGACAGTTGATCTCAAGCATTCTCACCAAACATACACAAAATCTGTAGTAATCATTTCACAGTGTATGTGTACATCAAATTTTCAGGTTGTATGCTTTAAATATATACAATTTTTTTTATTAAAAAAACAAACAAATGTGATATTCTAAGAAAGTTGCTTGCTGAAATGATGTTAATTAAAAAGAGTGAGAGGATAACAGCTCATTCCTCTGTTTTATGTCTTCTTAAAAGATAGATTTACTCATCGTCCCCTATGCCTACCAAGCAGGGGAAAAGAGAATTGGATAGAGATGGGAGAGTGGCAATGGAGCAACCTGCAAATTCATCATATGAATTTTTCTATGTGTGAATTTCTCCCATGTGTGAGTTTTCTTATGGACATTGCACAATGTAGCTGTGTTTGAGACACTCTGCCAGAACAACAACCAAGTATTTGCCTTCCAGGTAGCTGGAAGAGAAGAAATATAAATAATGTGAAATAATGAGGGCTTAGTCAAAAAGTTAAAAAAAATAAAATTTAGTTGAGAGTGGGATTTTTTTATATTTGTTGAGGAAGAAAAAGCCAGACAGGATAGGAAGCTGCTGAGAACTGCAGCAAAACTTATACCAACACTCACACGTGTGCCCCCAAAAATAAATGACTCAGTAGAAAATGGGAAGATGAAATTAACAAGAAATTTCCTGGTGAAAATATGTCAGTAAATATTGAAAAAGATGTCCAGACTCAATAATGATGGGGCAAATGTAAAGTAAGTCAACATCTGTTTCTAATTTTCTACATATCAGATGGGCAGATATTAAAAAGTTTGATATGATCTGTTGTTCTTGTGATATGTGGAAAACTCTTTCATATACTCTTTTCTTTGGGTTATTAGTTTGTACATTCGGGAATTCATTTGCATTTATAGCATTAAACAGTGTAAAGTGTTTATTTTTAAAGATTTTCTCCTGGGCACCTTATTCATGTCTTTAATAAAATTTTAACATAGTTAATAAAGCCAATTAATATTAAACATTTTATAACAAAACAATAGAAACTGTTTGCCACCACAACTTACTTGCAGTCCACAGAGGCACAGAGACATTCACTTTTATTTTGTTAACGTATTCTCTTTTATTTACATCTGAATTGTGAATTTGAAGTTTATTTTGTTCTATATGGATCAGTCAGTGTCAGATACTACTTACTTCCTGTCAATAGACAATAGAATAGATTTAACTCTCTTATTCCATCTCCACCTCCAATATCTCTTTTAGTCTCTCTCATAAGTATATATATCACAATTATTTTTTCAATTATTTATCAGTATTTACAGCCTAATCGTACATAATGTTTAATTATGTATTTAATATGTATTTATTTATTTGGCTGTGCTTGTCTTAGTTGCGGCACGTGTGATCTTCGTTGCCACATGTGGGATCTTTAGTTGCAGCACACAGATCTAGTTCCCTGGCCAGGAATCAAACCCAGGCCCCTTGCATTGGGAGCATAGTGTCTTAACCACTGCACCACCAAGGAAGTCCCATAAATATTTCTTTCTATGAACATATCTCTAGGTATTTCCAAGTAGCCTAACATATTTATCATAAACCTATCAATACTCTTTTTTAAAATCTCAAAAATTTCAGATTATCCATTAGTTTTTTTTTCCCCTTTTCCATAGATCCTACTCCTGATGCCCTTCTTTTCCTGATTCTCTTTGCTTTGTTGATACTTTGGGTCTGCGAGAATGTTCTGGTGTTTGAACTTTTATGTAGTGTCCTAAATGCTTTCCTTTTTTTCATGTATCCCTTAATTAAATCTTTCATTGGTCATGTTTGGGAAGTGAATATTTTGAGGCTTTGCATGTCTAAAGCAGGTTTTGTATTTTGATTTTTTGGTTTTAACCTTCACTATTTAACCAGTTTAAGTGATATTAAAATTCTAGGGTAAAAATTATTTTTTCAAAGAATTTGAAGACATGACTTCATTATGTTTTTCTTCCAGAGATGCCTTTGACAAATCTACGGCTATTCTCATGCCCAACAGTCCCAATGCTTTCCTAAGTTTCCTGTGTTTCATTTTTTTTGTTTGTTTGTTTGTATGTTTTCTTAATTTTAAATTAAATTAAATTTATTTTTTATACAGCAGCTTCTTATTAGTCATCTATTTTATACACATTAGTGTATATATGTCAACCCTAATCTTCCAATTCATCCCACCACCACTTTCCACCCTTGGTGTCTATACTTTTGTTCTCTACATCTGTGTCTCTATTTCTGCCCTGCAAACCAGTTCATCTGTACCATTTTTCTAGGTTCCACATATATGCATTAATATATGATATTTGTTTTTCTCTTTCTGACTTACTTCACTCTGTATGGCAGTCTCTATATCCATCCACATCTCTAAAAATGACCCAATTTCGTTCTTTTTTATGGCTGTGTAATATTCAATTCTATATATGAGACACATCTTCTTTATCCATTAATCTGTCGATGGGCATTTAGGTTGCTTCCATGACCTGGCTATTGTGAATAGTGCTGCAATGAACACTGGGGTGCATGTGTCTCTTTGAATTATGTTTTTTTCTGGGTATATGTCCAGTAGTGGTATTGCTGGGTCATATGGCAATTCTATTTTTAGTTTTCTAAGGAATCTCCATACTGTTCTCCATAGTGGCTGTATCAATTTACATTCCCACCAACAGTGCAAAAGGGTTCCCTTTTCTCCACACCCTCTGCAGCATTTGTTGTTTGTAGATTTTCTGATGATGCCCATTCTAACTGGTGTGAGGTGATACCTCATGGTAGTTTCGATTTACATTTCTCTAATAATTAGTGGTGTTGAGCAGTTTTCCTGTGCTTCTCGGCCATCTGTATGTCTTCTTTGGAGAAATGTTTATTTAGATCTTCTGTGCATGTTTTGATTGGGTTGTTTTTTTTATATATATATATATATATTGAGCTGCATGAGCTGTTTATATATTTTGGAGATTAATACTTTGTTGGTTGATACATTTGCAAATATTTTCTCTCATTCTGTGGGATGTCTTTTCATCTTGTTTGTAGTTTCCTTTGCTTTGCAAAAGCTTTTAAGTTTCATTAGGTCCCATTTGTTTAATTTTGTTTTTATTTCCATTACTCCAGGAGGTGAATCAAAAAAATCTTGCTGTGATTTATGTTCTTCCTATGTTTTCCTCTAAGAGTTTTATAGTGTCTGGTCTTATTTTTAGGTCTCTAATCCATTTTGAGTTTATTTTTGTGTGTGGTGTTAGGGAGTGTTCTAATTTCATTCTTTTACATGTAGCTGTCCAGTTTTCCCAGCACCACTTATTGAAGAGGCTGTCTTTTCTCCATTATATATCCTTGCCTCCTTTGTCATAGATTAGTTGACCATAGGTGTATGGGTTTATCTCTGTGCTTTCTATCCTGTTCCATTGATTTATATTTCTGTTTTTGTGCCAGTACCATATTGTCTTGATTACTGTAGCTTTGTAGTATAGTCTGAAGTCAGGGAGTCTGATTCCTACAGCTGCATTTTTTTCCCTCAAGACTGCTTTGGCTATTTGGGGTCTTTTGTGTCTCTATACAAATTTTAAGATTTTTAGTTCTAGTTCTGTAAAAAATGCCATTGGTAATTTGATAGGGATTGCATTGAATCTGTAGATTGCTTTGGGTAGTAGAGTCATTTTCACAATATTGATTCTTCCAATCCAAGAACATGGTATATCTCTCCATCAGTTTGTATCATCTTTGATTTCTTTCATCAGTGTCTTTCTTATAGTTTTCTGCATACAGGTCTTTTGTCTCCTTAGGTAGGTTTATTCCTAGGTATTTTATTCTTTTTGTTGCAGTGGTAACTGGTAGTGTTCCCTTAATTTCTCTTTCAGATTTTTCATCATTAGTGTATAGGAATGCAAGAGATTTCTGTGCATTAATTTTGTATCCTGCAACTTTACCAAGTTCATTGATTAGCTCTAGTAGTTTTCTGGTGACATCTTTAGGATTCTCTATATAATATCATGTCATTTGCAAAAAGTGACAGTTTTACTTCTTCTTTTCTAATTTGTATTTCTTTTATTTCTTTTTCTTCTCTGATTGCTGTGGCTAGGACTTCCAAAACTATGTTGAGTAATAGTGGCAAGAGTGAACATCCTTTTCTTGTTCCTGATCTTAGAGGAAATGCTTTCAGTTTTTCACCATTGAACATGATGTTTGCTGTGGGTTTGTCGTATATGGCCTTTATTATGTTGAAGTAGGTTCCCTATATGCTCACTTTCTGGAGAGTTTTTGTCATAAATGGGTGTTGAATTTTGTGAAAATCTTTTTCTGCATCTATTGAGATGATCATATGGTTTTTATTCTTCAGTTTGTTAAGATGTTTCATTGTTTTTTGTTTTCTTCTTTCTTTCCTCTTTTTTTCTCAAAATATTTAGTGTATTCTGTCATTTCTGCCATATGTTGCTGCTATAAGCAGTCTTCTTGTGTTATTGTGATTTATAATAAGAAACATATTTAGTCTTCATCTCCATTTCTGGTACATGGAATTACCTAATTGATGTATATTGATAAATATGTCTTTTGTTATTTTAATGAAGTGACTTCTGGAATGCTCTTAGGTCCCTAAGGCTGTGCTTAGAAAATTGCTCTTTTTATTCTCAGCATCTGACCTCCAGGGAGGGGAAGGAGACTGAAGGTTGACTCAGTCAACAGTGGCCAAGGATCTACTCAACAGTGCCTATGTGAGGAAGCCTCCATAAATATCCAAAAGAACTGGGTTTGGTGTGCTTCTGGGTTGATGAACACTTGGAGATTTGGAGAGAGTAGCACACCTGGAGAGGGCATATCTTGCTCTATGAATTTTTTTTTTTCTGTCTGGCTTTCCCTTTTCTAAAATTATTTATTTATTTATTTATTTATTTATTTATTTATTTAATTTTGTCTGTGTTGAGTCTTTGTTTCTGTGCATGGGCTTTCTTTAGTTGTGGCAAGTGGGGCGTTACTCTTCATTGCAGTGTGTGTGCTTCTCATTGCAGTGGCTTCTCTTGTTGCAGAACATGGGATCTAGGTGCACAGGCTTCAGTAGTTGCAGCATGTGGGCTCAGTAGTTGTGGCTCTTGGGCTGTAGAGCACAGGCTCAGTAGTTGTTGTGCACGGGCTTAGTTGCTCCACAGCACGTGGGATCTTCCTGGGACAGAGATTGAACTCATGTCCCCTGCATTGGCAGGGGGATTTTTAACCACCGTGTCAGCAAGGGAGTCCCATGGCTGTTCCTTAATTATATCCTTTTATAATAAGCTGGTGTTCTTGTAAGTAAAGTGTTCTCTGAGTTCTGTGAGCCTCTCTAGCAAATTAATCAAACACAAGGAGGAGTTGTTGGAATCTCTCATTTATAGCCAGTTGGTCAGAAGTACAGGTAACAACCTGGACTGGCAACGGAAGTGGGGGGACAGTCTTGTCAGACTGAACCCCCCATCTATGGAGTCTGATGCTATCTTTGGGTAGATAAATAGTGTTGGAGCTCAGTTAAATTCTTGCTGTCCAAGAATTTCTTGGTGTTATGTGGGAAGTACTTCCCCTCCCCACCACTGGAATTGACACAGGAACCCAAAATACATCCCCAGATTCAGTGTTTTAGAACAGCAATTTATTGTTATCTTGTATGGTCCTGTGGGTTGACCGAACCTACCTGGCATTCCTCATGAAGTTGCAGTTAGATAGTGATTGCAGATAAAGTCACCTGAAAGTTTGATTAGGCAGAATGTCTAAGAAGGCTTATTTGCATGGGTTGCAGTTGGTGCTGGTTATCAGTTGTAAGATCAGCTGGGATTGTCTTCCAGAGTGGTCTCTGAAAGTGCTATGAACATTTCATTTCAGGGTCACTGATTCTGGAAGAAGTGTACTAAGACAGAACCTAGATGGTCATTGTGACCTAGCCTTGTAAGTCCTTCAACGTCTTATTTGCCACATTCTATTTGATACAGGACTAGATTGAATGGCAGGATACCAACTCCAAGTGTGAGTACTAGCAGGTATGGGTCATTGGAAGATGATGTTTGGATACTAGCTGCTACATCTGATATTCTGATATTTGTCAATGATTAAATTGTTGGGTGTTCGTGTGTGTGCATGTGTCTTATTCACAGTGCTGGGCACAGTACTCTTATAATGACTCTTATAATCTAGAAACCCATGCCCTCAGTTCTAGAAAATGTTTATGCATTATTTTTTGATATTTTAACATTTTTATTTTCACTTTTACCTTTAAAAATTGTGTGTTAGATATGGAGACTGCTAGATTAGTCTTTAATCGTCTTCTCAAATTCTTCTCACCTTTTTTTTTTTCCCTCTACCTTTCTGGAGATTTTTTTCTAAATTATCTTCCAACACTTCTATAGAATTTCTTATTTATTTTTGCTTTCACAAACAAATCCATATCCCATTTCTTTTTCTCTGATCCTTTTATATAATATTCTGTAATTTGTTTTAAAAAATGGGTACAATATATTCTTGTTAGTCTCTGAAAATATTAATTATAATTGTGTTGACTAGATATTTTCTCCTATATTTGTTTTTCCCCAAATTCCCTTTCTATGTTAATTGTATCTTTTTCATGAAGAATTTCCTCAAATATTGTGATATTTAATGTTCATAATTAGGAATAATCCAGTGTAAATTGATTGGAATCTCAATTTATATAGGCAATGGCAAAGTTGCAAAGTGGGCATAGGCAAAGTTGTCTACTAGATTTAAGTGGAATGTGAGTCAATGAATATTTTCTTTTCTATTGGTAGCTACACAAAATGACACTACATACATGTAAATGTTTTCTCTCCGGCTTTTTATATTCTCATATAAACAATCTGCAATCTTCCAGGCAGCTTGTTCCATATGCAGATTGGAGCAAGAGCTGTTGGTTCCATCTTTCACATTGGTGATTTTCATTAAATTGAAAGTTTTCAGCTCCACCCTTCACCCCTCCCTCAGCTGTGCCAGGTTTCTGAGCACTAAATATTGTCACTCTATGACTGTGACTCTCAATCTGTCCATCCATTTGTGACTAGAAGGAAGTCTATGATTCCTCATGCCAAACTATTAATAATTATTCCCTTAGGAAAGGATGAAGAGAAGATGTTCATTTTTATGTTTTATACTAAAAACAAAAATGTTTCTCACAATATTACTTTAACCATTTTTTTTTGAATATTTGGCAACAGTCATACCTATGCTGAATTTAGAAACACTTTGGAATTAGAAAAAACAACCTGTTTCTCTGGCAGACAGAGAGAGAAGCCCCTGGGATTGAATATTTATCAACATTTAACACCTGTAATTTTCACATTGCGTAGTTTGTACCTTGGAATTCCTTGGGCTGTGGTTAATGGCTGACTGCATATAACCTTACAGTTGGCTTCTTTCAGAGGGAATGAATAGTAGAACTATAGTCTCATAGACCTAGAAGTAAGAGGACATGTTAGACTTTAAAGCTTTTGATAAAGAATAAAAAATGTTCAATGGTGAATAGAGAGAGTCTTCTCTTTGAAGGAAGACATTTTTTCAGTTTTTTTTTTTCCCTCAATAAGGCAAGGGTTCAGAAAAGCAATCCTGATGGGGGAAGAAGAGAATTTTTCTTATGACTTTTAAACTTCAGTGACCCCAAATTTTATTCTTTGAATGAAATAAAATTCAAACAAAGAGCAAGAGTGGTCATCCTTGTCTTGTTCCTTATTTTAGAGGAAATGCTTTCAGCTTTCCACAGTTGAGTATGATGTTAGCTGTGGGTTTGTCATATATGGCCTTTATTATGTTGAGGTATATTCCCTCTATGCCCACTTTATGGAGAGTTTTCATCATACATGGATGTTGAATTTTGTCAAGAGCTTTTTTTCTGCATCTTCTGAGATGATCGTATGGTTTTTATTCTTGGATTTGTTAATGTGGTGTATTACACTGATTTAATTGCAAATATTGAAAAATCCTTGTATCCCTTGAATAAAGCCCACTTGATCATGGAGTATGATCCTTTTAACATATTGTTGGATTGGTTTGCTAATATTTTGTTGAGGATTTTTGAATCTATGTTCATCAGTGATATTGGACTGTTTTTGTGAAATCATTGTCTGGTTTAGGAATCAGGGTGATGCTGGCCTCATAGAATGAGTTTGTAAGCGTTCCTTCCTCTGAAAATTTTTGGCAGAGTTTGAGAAGAATAGTTGTTGACTTTTTTCTAACTGTTTGGTAGAATTCTCCTGTGAAGCCATCTGGTCTTAATTAAACTTAAAAGCTTTTGTACAACAAATGAAACCACCTATAAAATGAAAAGACAACCTACTGAATGGGAGAAAATGTTTATAAATAGTATGACCAAACATATAAACAGCTCATACAACTCAACATCAAAAATGCAAGCATTCCAATTAAAAAATGGGTAGAGACCAGAATAGATATTTTGCCAAAAAGACATGTGGATGGCCAACAGTCATATGAAAAGATGCTCAACAATGCTAATCATCAGGGAAATGCTAATCAAAACTTCAGTGACATATCATCTCACACCTGACAGAATGGCTATCATCAAAAAGAGCACAAATAAATATTTGTGAAGATGTGGAGAAAAGGGAACCATCATACACTGTTGGTGATAATGTAAATTGGTATAGATTTTTGGGGGGTTCTCAAAAAACTAAAAATAGAAATACCACATTACCCAGCAATTCCACTCCTGGATATATAGCCAAAAAAACAGAAATCACCAATTTGAAAAGATACATGCACCCCAATGTTCATGGAAGCATTATTTATAGTTGACAAGATATGGAAGTAATCTCAGTGTCTATCAGATAAATGGATAAAGAAGATGTGGTATATACATACAACGGAATACTACTCAGTCATAAAAAGAATGAAATTTTGCCATTTGCAATAACATGGATGGACTTAGAGGGTATTATGCTAAGTGAAATAAGTCAGACAGTCAAAGACAAATACTGTATGAGACGACTTATATGTGGAATCTAAAAAATACAGCAAACTAGTGAAAATAACAAAAAAGAAGCAGACTCTCAGATATAGAGAAGCAAGTAGTGGTTACCAAGGCTGAGAGGGTAAGGAGGAGGGGCCATAAAGGAATAGGGGACTAAAATGTACAAACAATTATGTATAAAATAAGCTACAAGAATATATTATACAACATGGGGAATATTGCCAATATCTTGTAATAACTATAAATGGAATATAACCTTTAAAAATTGTGAATCACTATATTGTACACTTGTAATTTATATAATATTGTACATCAACTATACTTTAATAAACAAATGAACAAAAACAAAGAGTAAGCACTGTGTGTGTGTGTGTGTGTGTGTGTGTGAAGTCAAAGGGTATATTTTGAAGAAGGCCTTTGCCCAAAATAATAAATTATCTTTTTTTAGTAACATGTTTGAAGAAAGAAACACTCAGACAGTAAGTTTTCTTCCTTTGAAGTAAAAGATAGTAATAACATAAATATAATAAGTATCCATAAAATACTCTTTAACAAAAAAAACTAGATTAACATTAAGCAAGGCTAAGTTAAAAGAAAAAAAAGAAATTCAAAAATTATATGAACTTGGTTGAGAGAAATACTTTTTTGAAAATTCTGTCTATCATAGAGATAGTAATGAACTACTAAGTGTTGTATAAACCTAAAATTTCTTTTTAGTTTGATAATTTAGAAATAACTTCCCATAAAACAATGCTTCATAGGACATCTTAATTTCTAGACTAATTAATAAAAGGTTTTACATAACACAATACAGCTTTAAAATTATCTTACAGCATTATGCCCTCCATCTATTGAGAGAGAGCACAAGAGCATTTATGTTGTGTATATATCATAGATGGGCTCATTATATTATATTCACTGCTGTGCAAACAGGTTTTTTTTTTTTTTTTTACCTTTCAGTCATAGAAATATCAGTGTTGTAAAATAATTCAAGGGATATAAAAAACTTGTTTCTTAAAGCTTCCCTAAACATATAAATCTCACCAGGGTTAATCAATATCAACCATTTAGTATTTATACTTTATTTTTCTGTGTATATATGTGTGTGTGCATGTGTTTATGTGGGTGTATACATATAGATAAGAACTATTTTTTTTCAAATAAGAACCAAATATAAAAATAGTTCTAAAACCTGCTTTAAAAAGCAACCTTATAGATATTGCCTCATATCAAACTAAAGATCCATTTTATTATTTATAAATATAACTATACCCATTTTATAGATAAGCAAAGAAAATAAAATGTTTCCATTAATAAACTTTGGGGGTACTGTGACAAACACATATCTTTGTGCAAACACATATCTTATCTTTGTGGATGTTTCTGTAGATTAGATCCTTAGAATGGAAATTGCTGGGACAAAGATTAGACAAGTTTTAAATTTTGATAGAATCTTGCCAAATTGTCTTGCACAAACTATATATCAGTTTACACCCCTAACAAAATTCATGGAAGTGTCATTTTGCCACTTATACTATGAACAAGAGTAGAAATTTATCTTTTAATTACTTTTATTTTTTGTCAAATGTTGTTGTTGTTTTAATTTGCATTTTCCTCATTATTAGTAAGAGTAAAGATGTTTTCATGTGTTTGGTCACAGTTATCATCCCTCTCTGACTTGACTGTTCATTTCCAGTACCAATGTGCTTTTTGAGCTTTACATTTCTCTTACTGGTATGTTTTTTTCAGTTTCTGATCATTCTCTTTATCATTTTTCTTGTTGTGTTTGTTTTGCTTTCATTTTCATTTCTTAGATTTTTTCATCTCCTTTCTTTCTTTGTCATTCCTCTGCTAAGTTGAGACTTTGAAAATTTTGTGTTACTCTCATATTATCTATATAAGGCCAGCCTTGTATTTTTAAGAAACACATTTCCTGTCCTCCAAAATGTCACCTTCATATGAATATGCTCTTCAATTTTTTTTCTGTGTTTCATTATATCATCTTCCAACTTCAGTTAAAATTTCCTCACATTTTCCCAGGTTGTATTAATACTTCTATATTACATTTATTCTATTTTATGGTTAAATATAACAATTAGATTATATTTTACAAGCATTATCAATAATAATTTAGAATTAACTATTATTTTTCTAATTCTTTCATCATCCTTATCTTTTACATTTACACTTCTTCTTGTATCAATTTTTTGATTTTTTGAAACATCTTCTTAAGATTTCTTTTATGAGTGTGTGGCCTAGATTAATTTCTTCAAAGTTCTTATGTGTTTGAAGATGTCTTTATTTGATTCTCGTAGTCAAATATGTAAATATAGCTGGATCTAAGTCTAGATACAGAAGCATTTGCCTTCAACATTTCATGTTTTCTTGAAATCTTTACATTCTGTAAAAGAAGAATTGAACCAGAACAGCTAAATAGGCAAGGAAGATTTTATTTCAGACTATTGCAAAAGGGAAGACAGATTGAACTCTATTCTATAGAAACAAAAGCTCAGAGAGTTTTTAAGCACTGGTATGAGCTAGTGAAAAAGTACTGGAGCACATTAGGGAATCAGAGTCAGACCCCACACTCCCAAAGAGAGTGGAAGACAGAGGGCATATCAATCTTGATAATTAAATTTTAAAGGGATGGTTGCCTAATCTTTGAGAAGGCATTCCTGGGTGGTAAGTGATTTGCATCTTAAAGGGCAGAGAAAAAATTTACAACTGCAAGTTTTCTAAAGTAAAAAGTTTAAGAAAGAGAGGTCAGGGGCCTGTAGTCTGGAAGAAAGCTGTCTAAGCTGAGGGGTTATTACCTTTAAATTGCTTTGTTTTTGTTGTTCTATAAGTATGTAAAGTACTCTCTTTATTCTTGGAAATTATAAATTTCATGCAGATGTGTCAAGTTAGGTGTCATTTGATACTACAGTTGGCCTTTAAACAATTTGTAGGTTTGGGGGGAAATCTCTCCCTGCTGTTGAAAATCTTCATATAAATTTACAGTTTGTCTTCCTTATCCAGGGCAGGGGTTCTGCATTTAGAGATTCAACAAAGAGCACAGATCCTGTAGTACTATTGTAGTATGTATTGAAAAAAATCCTCATACAAGTGGACCTGCATAGTTCAAACCTGTGTTGTTCAAGGGTCAACAATATAGTCTCCTATTATATTGGGTATTATATTTAATTCAATCGTCCCCTATTATTTGTTTTGTTATTTCTATAGTGCATCCCCTTCAAAATCCCCTCAAGGATTTTAAAACAGAGCTGGGATCTCCTGGGTCCATTTTTTTATCTGATAATGTTCACATCTTTGGCATCCTGAATCAGGTCCAATGACAATCAAATTGTCATCTGTGCTCAGTCATTTGGTTTTCAGCCACCTCAGATCAGTTATTCAAAGTCTAATGACTTTTCAAAACAGAATTTATGCTTTAGAACAGTTTTAGATGTATAGAAAAAAATTGTGAAGGAAGTACAGAGAGTTTCCATATATTTTAAACCCAGGTTTTACTCTTATTAGTATCTTACATGAGTATGGTACGTTTGTTACAATGAACCAACCAATATTGATATATTGTTTTTAACTAAATTCCATACTTTATTCAGATTCCCTTGTTTTTACTCAGTGTCCACTTTCTATACTGGGTCATATCCAGCATACCACATTATATTTAGTGTCCCTTATGATCTTCATGACTATAGTGCTTTCTTCAACTTACCTTATTTTTGATGCTTTTTAAAGTTTTGAGGAGTACTGATCAGATACTTTAAGATGTTCCTCTATTGAAATTGGTCTGATGTTTTTCTCATGACAGTACCCGAGCTATGAGATATTGGGTGGAAGAACAAAGAGGTAGTGTGTCCTTTTCCATACATCCTGTCAAGAGGATAGACATGATTTATGACATTTATGTTGAACTTAATCATCTGGATGAGATAGTGTTTGTTAGCTTTTTCCACCGTAAATTTAGTATTTTATTTATTTCTCTATACTCTATGACAGGAAGTCAGTACGTACAGCCCACACCTAAAAATAGAGATTTTTATTTCTCTAATACTGTGCATACTTACTACCCAGCTGTGTATATCCCACTGAGATTACTTATTCTCTCCATGCTTACTCTTTAATTTATTAATTAATTTGGATTCTTAGAATAAAAACCTTGGCTCCAAAATACAATAAATAGTTCAGCATCTCTGCAGTTTTAAATTAAATTTCTCCTCCTGCTGCCTCATGGTCCATTCCTATTCCTCTTTCTGATAGTGCTTTTATTTTGGTCCTTCTAGGAAAACTTACTTTGATTTTTAGTGATCCTATACGTCATCTGCATTTTTTGGTGGGTTCTCCACCTGTTTCAAAGGACCGAAGACTGCTCCTTTCATCTTAGTGTGGAGAAAAACCAAGAGCAATCAACCCTTTTTCACTGACATCTTCAAACAAAGCTGGTGTCTAAAAAGTGCCTTTTATTCTAGGTTTTCCAGACTGTGTTTGCCATCTTCTAGCATCAGTTATAGTCCCTGGTTCTTATGTATTTATATTGGTAATCTCCTAGAGGACTTCCTCTGGAATCTAAGAGTCCCTTTGGTTTGGGAGCACTGCAAGAATTAGGGACTGGCATCTTAAAACTTTGAAAAGTTTGAGCAAGGTTTTAAGTTAAAGCTACCTCAAAAGAAAACACTGATTCAGCCAACTCAGAAGAATCACTGGAGACAACTATCTGTTGTCCTTGAGGCTTCCCCACTGCTTGCACATTCCCACAGACACACACACAAACACACACATTCATATTTGCACACAATTCCTGATCTTACTGCTTCCTTCACAGGGTTTCCTATTAAACATCTCTTTCAAACTGTCACTGGCTTCATTATGTTTCTCTCCATTTGGATGGTGGTGGCCTTCGGTGCATACTTACTACCCCACTATGTATTAGCGCAAAGAGGGACCCCAGTCACTAGACACATCAATAATTCTGATCTCAGTTTTCTTTTATCTTCTACAAACTATTATTCATAAGTAGGTAATCATGTCTCATACTCTTAAGAAGAATGTTTTGATTAGCAATTTGTTGAATTTCCTGGCTTTTCCTATTTGTTCCAATTGTATGTTTAAAACATGGGTGTAAAACAGTTTATGGGTGGATGGAGGAAGATAGTGGAAGAGTAAGATGCGGAGATCACCTTCCTCCCCACAGATACATCAGAAATTCATCTACACGTGGAACAACTCCTACAGAACACCTACTGAACGCTGACAGAAGACTTCAGACCCCCCAAAAGGCAAGAAACTCCCCACATACCTGGGTAGAGCAAAAGAAAAAAGAATAAACAGAGACAAAAGGATAGGGATGGGACCTGCACCAGTGGGAGGGAGCCGTGAAGGAGGAAAGGTTTCCACACACTAGAAGCCCTTTCGTGGGTGGAGACTGCAGGTGGCAGAGGGGGAAAGCTTCGGAGTAGCGGAGGAGAGCACAGCAACAGGGGTGCGGAGGGCAAAGCGGAGAGATTCCCCCACAGAGGATTGGTGCTGACCAGCATTCACCAGCCCGAGAGGCTTGTCTGCTCGGCCGCCGGGGCAGGTGGGGCTGGGAGCTGAGTCTCGGGTATTGGGTTTCAGTCAGAGCACAGGGAGAGGAATGGGGCTGGCAGCAGGAAGAGAGCCTGAAGGCGTTAGTGCACCATGGCTAGCCCGGAGGGAGTCCGGGGAAAAAGTTTGGAGATGCCAAAGAGGCAAGAGACTTTTTCTTCCCTCTTTGTTTCCTGGTGCATGAGGAGAGGGCAATAAGAGCAGTGTTTAAAGAAGCTCCAGAGAAGGGCATGAGCCGCGGCTAAAGGCGAGGACCCCGGAGACAGGCGTGGGATGCTGGGGCTGCTGCTGCTGCCGCCACAAGACCTGTGTGCGAGCGCAGGTCACTGTCCACACCCACTTCCGGGGAGCCTGTGTAGCCCGCCACTGCCGGGGTCCCGGGACCCAGGGATGGCTTCCCCGGGAAAGCGCACGGAGCGCCTCAGGCTGGTGCAACATCACGCCAGCCTCTGCCGCCACAGGCCCACCCCGCACTGCATGCCCCTCCCTCCCCTTGGCCTGAGTGAGCCAGATCCCCCGAATCAGAAGCTCCTTTAAACCCATCCTGTCTGAGCGAAGAAAGGACGCCCTCTGGCAACCTACACGCAGTGGTGGGGCCAGGTCCAAGGCTGAGACCTGGGAGCTGTGAGAGCAGAGAAGAGACAGGGAAATCTCTCTGTGCAGCCTCGGAGGCAGTGGATTAAAGATCCACGGTCCGCTTGATGTGCCCTGCGTATGTGGAGTGCATGAATGGACAGTGAATCATTCCAAATTGAGGAGGTGGACTTTGAGGACAAGATTTAAGATTTTTTCCTATTTTCCTCTTTTTACAACAAATTATTCCAATTTAAGGAGGTGGACTTTGAGAGCAAGATTTCAGACTTTTTCCCCTTTTCCTCTTTTTACAACGAATTATTCCAAATTGAGGAGGTGGACTTTGAGAGCAAGATTTTTGATTTTTCCCCCCTGTTATCTTTTTGTGTATGTGTACATGTATACTTCTGTGTGAGATTTTCTCTGTAGAGCTTTGCTTCCACCATAGGTCCCAGGGTTCTAACCATCTTTTTTTTTTTTTCAATAATTACCTTTTTATTTTTAATAATGCTACTATATTTTATACTTTATTCTATTTTACTTTATCTTTTCTCTTTCGTTTTTCTTACCTTCCCTTCTTCCCTCCCTCCACACCTTTCTTTTTCTTTCTTTGTTTCCATCCCCCCTCCCTCCCACACTCCTGTCTTACTTTCTTTCTTTCCTTCCTCCCTCCCTTCTTCCTTTCACTCTTTCTTTTTCTTTCCTCCCTCCCTCCCTCTCTCCTTTCTTTCTTCCTTCCTTCCTTCCTTTCTTTCCTTCTTCCTTTCTTTCTCTCTCTCTTTCTTTCTTCTACTAATTCTTTCTTTCTACTTTTTCTCTCTTTTATTCTGAGCCGGGTAGATGAAAGGCTCTTGGTGCTGCAGACGGGAGTCAGTGCTGTGCCTCTGAAGTGGGAGAGCCAACTTCAGGACACGGGTCCACAAGAGACCTCCCAGTTCCACATAATATCAAGTGGTGAAAATCTCCCAGAGATATCCATCTCAACACCAGCACCCAGCTTCACTCAACAACCAGCAACCTACAGTGCGGGTCACCCTATGCCAAGCAACTTGCAAGACAGGAACACAACACCACCCATTAGGAGAGAGGCTGCCTAAAAACATAATAGGGCCACAGGCACCCCAAAACACACCGACAGAAGTGGACCTGTCCACCCGAAAGACAAGATTGAGCCTCAACCACCAGAACACAGGCACTAGTAACTCCAAGCAGGAAGCCTACACAACATACTGAAACAACCGTAACCACTGGGGACAGACACCAAAAACAATGGGAACTACGAATCTGGAACCTGCAAAAAGGAGACCCTAAACACAGTAACATAAGCAAAGTGAGAAGACAGAAAAACACACAGCAGATGAAGGAGCAAAATAAAAACCTACCAGACCTAACAAATGAAGAGTTAATAAGCAGTCTACCTGAAAAATAATTCAGAAAAATGATAGTAAAGATGATCCAGGATTCTATTTCCAAGATCCAAAATCTTGGAAATAGAATAGACAAAATGCAAGAAACAGTTAACAAGGACCTAGAAGAACTAAAGATGAATCAAGCATTGATTAAAAACACAATAAATGAAATGTAAAATACTCTAGATGGGATCAATAGCAGAATAACTGAGGCAGAAGAACGGATAAGTGAGGTAAAATAGTGGAAATAACTGCTGCAAAGCAAAATAAAGAAAAAAGAATGAAAAGAACAGAGGACAGTCTCAGAGAACACTGAGACAACATTAAACGCACCAACATTCGAATTATAGGGGTTCCAGAAGAAGAAGAGAAAAAGAAAGGGACTGAGAAAATATTTGAAGAGATTATAGTTGAAAATTTCCCTAATATGGGAAAGGAAATAGTTAATCAAGTCCAGGAGGCACAGAGAGTCCCATACAGAATAAATCCAAGGAGAAATACGCCAAGACACATTTTAATCAAACTGTCAAAAATTAAACACAAAGAAATCGTATTAAAAGCATCAAGGGAAAAAAAAACAAATAACACACAAGGGAATCCCCATCAGGTTAACAGATGGTCTCTCAGCAGAAACTCTGCAAGCCAGAAGGGAGTGGCAGGACATAATTAAAGGGATGAAGGAGAAAAACATGCAACCAAGATAACTCTACCCAGCAAGGACCTCATTCAGATTTGATGGAGAAATTAAAACCTTTACAGACAAGCAAAAGATGAGAGAGTTCAGCACCACCAAACTAGCTTTACAACAAATGCTAAAGGAACTTCTCTAGGCAAGAAACACAACAGAAGGAAAATAACTACAATAACGAACCCAAAACAATTAAGGAAATGGGAATAGGAACATACATATCAATTATTACCTTAAATGTAAATGGACTAAATGCTCCCACCGAAAGACACAGATTGGCTGAATGGATACAAAAACAAGACCTATATATATGTTGTCTACCAGAGACCCACTTCAGACATAGAGACACATACAGATTGAAAGTAAGGGGATGGAAAAAGATATTCCATGCAAATGGAAATCAAAAGAAAGCTGGAGTAGCAATTCTTATATCAGACAAATTAGACTTTAAAATAAAGACTATTAGAAGAGACAAAGAAGGACACTACTTAATGATCAAGCGATCGATCCAAAAAGTAGACATAACAGTAGTAAATATTTATGCACCCAACATAGGAGCACCTCAATACATAAGGCAAATACTAACAGCCATAAAAGGAGAAACCGAGAGTAACACAAACATAGTAGGGGACATCAACACACCACTTCCACCAAGGGAGAGATCATCCAAAGTGAAAATAAAAAAGGAAACAAGCTTTAAATGATACATTAAACAAGATGGACTTAATTGATACTTATAGGACATTCCATCCAAAAACAACAGAATACACATTTTTCTCAAGTGCTCATGGAGCATTCTCCAGGGTAGATCATATCTTGGGTCACAAATCAAGCCTTGTTAAATTTAAAAAAATTGAAATTGTATCAAGTATCATTTCCGACCACAATGCTAAAAGACTAGACATCAATTACAGGAAAAGATCTGTAAAAAATACAAACACATGGAGGCTAAACAATACACTACTAAATAACAAAGTGATCACTGAAGAAAGCAAAGAGGAAATAAAAAAATACTTAGAAACAAATGACAATGGAGACACGATGACCCAAAACCTATGGGACGCAGCAAAAGAAGTTCTAAAGGGGAAGTTTAAAGCAATACAATCCCACCTTAAGAAACACGAAACATCTCGAGTAAACAACCAGACCCTGCACCTAAAGCAATTAGAGAAAGAAGAACAAAAAACCCCCAAAGTTAGCAGAAGGAAAGAAATCATAACGATCAGATCAGAAATAAATGAAAAAGAAATGAAGGAAATGATAACAAAGATCAATAAAACTAAAAGCTGGTTCTTTGAGAAGATAAACAAAATTGATAAACCATTAGCCAGACTACTCAAGAAAAAAAGGGAGAAGACTCAAATCAATAGAATTAAAAATGAAAAAGGAGAAGTAACGACTGACACTGCAGCAATACAAAAGATCATGAGAGATTACTACAAGAAACTCTATACCAATAAAATGGACAACCTGGACTAAATGGACAAATTCTTAGAAATGCACAACCTGCCAAGACTGAATCAGGAAGAAATAGAAAATATGAATAGACCAATCACAAGCACTGAAATTGAAACTGTGATTAAAAATCTTCCAACAAACAAAAGCCCAGGACCAGATGGCTTCACACGCAAATTGTATCAAACATTTAGAGAAGAGCTAACACCTATCTTTCTCAAACTCTTCCAAAATATAGCAGAGGGAGGAGCACTCCCAAACTCATTCCACGAGGCCACCATCACCTTGATACCAAAATCAGGCAAGGATGTCACAAAGAATGAAAACTACAGGCCAATATCACTGATGAACAAAGATGCAAAAATCCTGAACAAAATACTAACAAACAGATTCCAACAGCACATTAAAAGGATCATACACCATGATCAAGTGGGGTTTATTCCAGGAATGCAAGGATTCTTCAATATATGCAAATCAATCAATGTGATACACCATATTCACAAATTGAAGAAGATA
This sequence comes from Mesoplodon densirostris, assembly GCF_025265405.1. NCBI lineage: Eukaryota > Metazoa > Chordata > Mammalia > Artiodactyla > Ziphiidae > Mesoplodon > Mesoplodon densirostris. The sequence continues at coordinate 20,377,585 of NC_082664.1, forward strand.
AACCATATGATCATCTCAATAGATGCAGAGAAAGCTTTCGACAAAATTCAACACCCATTTATGATAAAAACCCTGCAGAAAGTAGGCATAGAGGGAACTTTCCTCAACACAATAAAGGCCATATAAGACAAACCCACAGCCAACATCGTCCTCAATGGTGAAAAACTGAAACCATTTCCACTAAGATCAGGAACAAGACAAGGCTGCCCACTCTCACCACTCTTATTCAACTTAGTTTTGGAAGTTTTAGCCACAGCAATCAGAGAAGAAAAGGAAATAAAAGGAATCCAAATCGGAAAAGAAGAAGTAAAGCTGTCACTGTTTGCAGATGACATGATACTGTACATAGAGAATCCTAAAGATGCTACCAGAAAGATACTAGAGCTAATCAATGAATTTGGTAAAGAAATCTCTGGCATTCCTGTACACTAATGATGCATATTCTGAAAGTGAAATTAAGAAAACACTCCCATTTACCATTGCAACAAAAAGAATAAAATATCTAGGAATAAACCTACCTAAGGAGACAAAAGACCTGTATGCAGAAAATTATAAGACACTGATGAGAGAAATTAAAGATAATACAAATAGATGGAGAGATATACCATGCTCCTGGATTGGAAGAATCAATATTGTGAAAATGACTCTACTACCCAAAGCAATCTACAGATTCAATGCAATCCCTATGAAACTACCACTGGCATTTTTCACAGAACTAGAACAACAATTTCACAATTTGTCTGGAAAAACAAAAGACCCCGAATAGTCAATGAAATCATGAGAACGAAAAAAGGAGCTGGAGAATTCAGGCTCCCTGACCTCAGACTATACTACAAAGCTACAGTAATCAAGACAGTGTGGTACTGGCACAAAAACAGAAAGATAGATCAATAGAACAGGTTAGAAACCCCAGAGATAAACCCACACACATATGGTCAACTTATCTTTGATAAAGGAGGCAGGAAGGTACAGTGGAAAAAGGACAGCCTCTTCAATAAGTGGTGCTGGGAAAACTGGACAGGGACATGTAAAAGTATGAGATTAGATCATTCCCTAACACCATACATAAAAATAAGCTCAAAATGGATTAAAAGCCTAAATGTAAGGCCAGAAACTATCAAACTCTTAGAGGAAAACATAGGCAGAACACTCTATGACATAAATCACAGCAAGATCCTTTTGGACCCACCTCCTAGAGATATGGAAATAAAAACAAAGATAAACAAATGGAACCTAATGAAACTTCAAATCTTTTGCACAGCAAAAGAAACCATAAACAAGACCAAAAGACAACCCTCAGAATGGGAGAAAATCTTTGCAAATGAAGCAACTGACAAAGGATTAATCTCCAAAATTTATAAGCAGCTCATGCAGCTCAATAGCAAAAAAAACCAAACAACCCAATCCAAAAATTGGCAGAAGACATAAATAGGCATTTCTCCACAGAAGATATACAGACTGCCAACAAACACATGAAAGAATGCTCAACATCATTAATCATTAGAGAAATGCAAATCAAAGCTACAATGAGATATCATCTCACACCAGTCAGAATGGCCATCATCTAGAAATCTAGAAACAATAAATGCTGGAGAGGGTGTGGAGAAAAGGGAACACTCTTGCACTGCTGGTGGGAATGTGAATTGGTACAGCCACTATGGAGAACAGTATGGAGGTTCCTTAAAAAACTACAAATAGAACTACCATATGACCCAGCAATCCCACTACTGGGCATATACCCTGAGAAAAACATAATTCAAAAAGTGTCATGTACCAAAATGTTCATTGCAGCTCTATTCACAATAGCCCGGAGATGGAAACAACCCAAGTGTCCATCATCGGATGAATGGATAAAGAAGATGTGGCACATATATACAATGGAATATTACTCAGACATAAAAAGAAATGAAACTGAGCTATTTGTAATAAGGTGAATAGACCTAGAGTCTGTCATACAGAGTGAAGTAAGTCAGAAAGATAAAGACAAATACCATATGCTAACACATATATATGGAATTCAAGAAAAAAAAATGTCATGAAGAACCTAGGGCTAAAACAGGAATAAAGACACAGACCTACTTGAGAATGGACTTGAGGATATGGGGAGGGGGAAGGATAAGCTGTGACAAAGCAAAGGAGAGGCATGGACATATATACAGTACCAAACTTAAGGTATTTAGATAGTGGGAAGCAGCCGTAGAGCACAGCGAGATCAGCTCGGTGCTTTGTGACCACCTGGAGGGGTGGGATAGGGAGGGTGGGAGGGAAGGAGACGCCAGAGGGGAGGGAAGTGGGAACAGATGTATATGTATGACTGATTCACTTTGTTATAAAGCAGAAATAATAAAAAATAACATAAAAATTAAAAAAAAACAGTTAATGAAGCCTATTATACATCATCCCTGCTGTATTTCTATATCTCAGTACTAATGTCTTGTCTCACATATCTTTGCAAGGATAATTCTTTTTTTTTCATGACTCCATTACCATACTTAATGTGAAAAATAGTCTTGACAATTTTCCGTTGTACATGAACAATGAAAATACTCAAAGCAGAGAAATAATTTTTTAAGTGACACTTTAACTGTTATGTCCACATTCATAATATAATGGATATAAACATAATACATACTCCAAATTCTAGTCTGAGATAAAAGCACTTTATATAAATGAAAGTCAAGATGATCTGCATGAATTTTATACACAGTATGCTCACAAATTGTTAATAATCCTCAATGAGAATATGAAAAGTAAGCAACTGATAATTGAGACTTTTAATAAATGTGGTAATAGTTATAAAATTTTTTAGCCATCCATAGCAGAAGAAATTGTTATACACCACATCAACATCATATTTGTTTCCACAAATATCATTATTCTATTAAATAAATGTTTATATCAGAAAAGTAGTCCGAGCTTCCTATGAATTACTCAAAAAAATATTGAGAAGAATGGAAAGAAATGCTTTGAATTCTTTAATGAAATTTATGAATAAAGGCTATTGGACTTACAAGAAGATGGATAAAAGAAGTTACTTCCAAAGATTATTTTACCAAATAAATTGGTTGAATTTAAAGTTTATTCTACTTCAATATATAGCTAAAGTCAACTGAAGGAAAATGCACAACGTAAAAGTTGAGAATTATGTTTTACTTGGCATACTTTCTTAGGCCTTCAAGCCTGAAAAACAGCTCCTCAAATAGCTATGAGGGATTGCTCTGAAGAGGTATGGGAGGAGCCAGATATATAGGGGTTTTTGCAACAAAAACAGGTAGTCGGAACATCAAAAGATTACTATTAGTTAATGAAAAATGGATATCTCAAGTTAATGCACTTAACACCTTTCTACACATATGGGAAGATGCAAGAGTCTGGGATCATTGAAATCATTTCTTTGATATGCACGTTAGATATCTAGGGTCAGTATCCTGTTCCTTCACATCCTGAGTCCCCTCAGGGTGGACCTTTGGGGGTGATTGCAGTGGGCAATGGCTTGGCAGTGGACAGCCATTTGTCTCCATCTTAAGTTCTCTCAGGGCTCACCAATGGGGGCAGCTGTAGTGGCTTGATATCTGCAACATCCTTTGTTCATTGATACGGCAGGCAACATTTTTCATTCACACTAACCAAATGATTCATAGGTGGAAATATAATCAAGCATTAGTTAAAAAAATTAAGAAAACCTCATACAAATTATAAATTTACAAGGGTCATAATTAATTTTACTTGTTATTTTTTTTCCTTTATATCACACATCAAGAAGAAATGAGACGTTCTAAACAAGTGCATCAAAGTCACCCTCTTCATTCATTAAATGGTGAGTCAGAGTCGATGTGACTATTTCACTTTGACTTCTGAACTCCTGGATAGAGCTACTTTGGCACTCAGTGTCACTTATTGGTCATAATCAGGTGAGATTGTTAGGTATAGACTTCTGCCCACTAAGAACTAAAAGGGCACAGTTATTTTCCTTATGAATTATGTCATCAAATATGCATGGAATGGTAATTATTTATAATCCCCATAAGTCTGAGAAGAACATTACCAGATCATCCATGCTAACTAATCAATCTTGATTAGACTAAACAAGAAATCTCAAACACAAGAATATTCTTAAATAAATATTTTCAAGCCAAGCAGTTTTACTTTTTTCAGTTAAAAGAAAACTTCAGATTACAATGTTGAAACACAAATATCTTAGTACCATTTGTTTTGATTTTAAAATGTAGCATACAAAAGGTAACAGTACAAATAAATTATACATTAGTATTCTTGGAAATAGCTTTATAGTATTTAATTTCTTTTTTTTATGTGGGCCTCTCACTGTTGTGGGCTCTCCCGTTGCGGAGCACAGGGTCCGGAGGTGCAGGCCCAGTGGCCATGGTTCATGGGCCCAGCTGCTCTGTGGCATGTGGGATCTTCCCGGACCGGGGCACGAACCCGTATCCCCTGCATCGGCAGGCAGACTCTCAACCACTGCACCACCTGGGAAGCCCATATAGTATTTAATTTCTTACTTTAGATTATTATTCATTTTGATAATACTAACTGAAGGATCATTCAAAACAAAACATTGCTCGAGCACTATTTTCCTCTGCTTTCAGTAGAAGCAACCAAAATGTTAAATTATCTGTTATGTCATTATTGATTCTTCTACATTTAATCTGTGACTTAGTTTTGTAGTAATATTAGGGAAACCATGAACTTTAGCTTTCCTATGGCTAATCAATTTTTTTTATTTTCTAAATATATAGATTCTATCATTAAAACTTTCTAGCAACATAGAAAAAATATTACTTTTGTACAAAGTTAATAGAATTATAGCTCAACAAATATTATTACCTATCCTTTCTTGAATCTGATTTGCACTGAAAACAATCTTCTTTATATTTCCCCCTCTTCATATTTCAAGCATCATCTGTAGGAATACCTTCAAAAGAAGGAGGTGAACGAAAATTAAAGGTGAAAGGGAAAGGAGAGAAGTACTCATATTTATTGACCATTGAGTTTGCCAAACACTGTGCCAAATGCATAAAATAAATTATCTCATAATGAGAAAGTTGCCATGATTAGCCCCAATTTAGAAATGAGCCATCTAATAATCAGAGACTGTTCATCATTCAGCTCTGAAGAACAGCTCAAAAGAGTCTGATTCTGAAGTGTGTATTCACAAAGTTTTTGCTCTGCCTGCATCAATGTATTTGTAGTTCTTGTAACTCACCATGTTCTTTTACATACCTTTGTCTTCATTTCTTCCTCCAGGGTCCCTTTATGACCTGCCCTCCCATTAAAGTCTGATTCGAGCTCAGGTTCCAGTCTCATGCTATTTGGGCTCTAATAACTAATTGATTTCTTCTAGCAGAAAAAATCATATTCCTCTACTCTCGTCAGCTATCTTTACACACCCAATGGCAGGGCAACGTAGTTTTCACCTTGGTTTCCAGAGGACTTGGAGCATGCATGGAGTACTCAATGCATCTTGTTAAATGAAGAACAAACAAAAACAAATAGAGATCCACCAAGCTGAACGGCAGAGAAAAGGAAAAGGCAGAATTTACAATCTTTCTCCACCCACCAAATGTTTGCAATATCTTCCTGGACTTTTGAACGTTTTTATGTTTGACAGTGGTGTCTGAGTTAAAAATATTAAAGCTTGATTGCTAATGAACACTTTGTATTTTAGACTCATTTCTACCCTCGTATGGGTTTCAACAACACTTCTAGGTCACTAATTATTGAGATCCTACAAAGCAAAGGAATACTTATTTTTTTTGTAGCCACTTTTCTTTTTATCGAGGAGTTAACTATTTTTTTGGTATAATGCCAATATCATATCATTGTTAACATTATAAACATAAAATTAAACTGAGGAGTTAAATAGTTCAACCCTTAGCAGCAAGTGTGGCTTACCAAGTTTCTTTCTATGAGTGAAAGAAGAGTGAACTCAAGTAAATGACCAGGCTAATGTTTTACTAGATGGGATTTTAAAAATGAGAGTACCAGCTAAATTGTGGGAGATAATACAAGGGATTTTAAACAGCGTGTAAGCGGGCATGGGAAATAACTGATGAAGCTTCTAATACTTTGAGAAAGATTTTGAGGAAAAACAGAGATAGTAATAATAAATCATTAAATTTTGCTTTGTGGTCTATAACATAAATCCTATTCCCCTCCTCTTCACAAACTTTTCAGTAATATCTGTATTAATAACATTTGCCTTTTAGAGTTGGATTTTTTTCCTGGGGTATGACTACATGCTTTTTTTGAATCAAGGTAGGTACAGGGTAGGATGAAGACAACCCTTGGGAATACAGTGACATCTGAACTACACTTTTAATTGTTATTATTCATCCCTCTTTATTTATTTAAGGATGATGCTGTCAAAAATAGTGCTCTTAAGTTTGTGACATGGAACTTTATGGTACTTGTATACTTGGCTGGACCATTTACAACTATCATCTAAATGATCTCTGAGAGGTCTGTGCATTCCATGTGATTGGCCTGCAAGGGAACTATTGTCTGCTCAGTTGTATTTCCTTGTAATAAGATGACTTAGTTTTTGAATTTTACTTTATTACTGGTAATTTTTAATCGATTAATCTTTTTTTCTAAAGTCCATTCCGTCAGGTTTTTTTTAACAGGTAGAATGAAGAGTGTCTTTTTTTCTTGTTCATAATACAGAGAAGAGCATTTTGAATTACAAGTTTTCAAAGTGTCCTTTCAAGTCTCTCAGTCTATGAGTAGGAAGACTATATGGAATCAAACTATCTGTCTCATTGGCAGACACAAAACCCAGAATGTAGCTCAGTCTTCACAATCTCAAAGTATCAATTTATTTGTGACATGAAGAGATACAAGGCGAGGATAATCTCATTGTTTTGTTGATTTTTAGACATTTTGTTTAAAACAACTACTTTAAGAATTGTGTAATAAGTACTCAAAAGATTTGGCAGCTTCCATAATAAAAGTACAGATCATAATTCTGATTCTATTCACTTAGAGAAATTGAATTTTTAAATTCTCATCTTGAACTTAACTTTTTATAATCTAATCATGATTTAAGTTTTTAGTTTTCTTAAAACTGGAAAATCAGTCTCTTAAATATTTAAGTAGAGCTATTCAATTTGCTAATCAATAACACATTTTACTTTATAATTACACATTTGGCCTTGAAGTTTTCTATAGAGACTCAGCAAAATATTTTTTTCTATTTCAGGTAATAGCCTCATACCAAAACAAAACAAAACAAACAGACAAACAAAAAACCCAACAGCAATTCTCATTCACAGCTTGTAAGGAAAAGTTTAAAAAATATAACAACTTTGAGAACAAAAATGTCAATGCATTTATGGTTTATTACATTTCTAGAATGTACAAACTCTGTTGTAATGAGGATAGAGTCTTTTATGAAGATAGGAAAAAAAATAAATCCTTCAGCTGTGGTACATGAACACAGATGGATCGAAATTTGGGCTCATTTGGGTAGATGTAAGCTCTCAGATAACCATGCAAAATGTGTATGTGCACGTGTATCTGGTTTTATATATGTACAAAAGCTCATATCCCTGCTGGTGTGTATAGCAGCAATAAAGGTTGAAAATTACTACAAGCTTTAAAACGGTTTGGTCCTACCATGGAAGGGGCAATTTATTTTTTTCTTACAGAACAGCACCTTGTCTTTTGATTCCATAGCTCCATCTCTCTCCACTCTCCATAGCTCCTCCTTCCCACTCATTTCCTCTCTTTTTCCTCTGCACACTATAATGAGGCACAGCTAGAGATTCCTTTCAAAGGGAGAAAAGGGGCATCTCTAAGGGGCACAGGTAGGCTGAAAATGTGCTCCTTCTACTCAGGAACAGCTCTTAACAGTGCATACTGAGAAAGATCTATTTTCTCTGAGTTTGTGACAAACACATGCACAGGCTTTATCTTCTGGTCTGTAAGAGTTAAAGCCATAAATGGTGAATGCTATGGCTCTCAGAGAACATTTTAGACTAGAATAGAAAAAAGTTTCCAATTTTATTGAATGCAATTTCTGCTTTAATAGATCACACTCAGTACAGGTTGAGTAAAAGATAATAAATGAACAGATTGCATATGAAAGAAAGAAGCATGCAAAAAAAATAAGAAGGAAGCACAGGACTTCTCTTTCAAATATAAATTTCATCTGAAAATATATTCATTTTCTTCCCCCAGAATTCAGTATGTAAAAAGAAAAGTGTGAAAGTGGAAAAAGGTGCTATTTTTCCTTAAATATGTTATCTTTTCACTGATTATGGGAAAAACCTTTTATGAAACTAGGGAGTTAAAGTTAAGAAAAAGGAGAAACCAAACAAATGCATGCACTCAGGCAAAATGAAATATAGTCTTTTTCCTATAAGACTTCATTATACTGTCTCAGTAATGAGAGTCACATTTACAGTAAGCTCTATAAAGCAGAGAAAAACATGATGCCTATAGCGGTGTCAAGTTAAATAACTAAAAATAGTCATTTTTGTTTCCTCTCATAGTGAAAAGATATCAAGTTTACTAATTGTATTCTACCTTCTAAATCTCTGGAAGTGAGTATGTGATAGTGCTGAGTGACTGTTGGCTGGGTTTTAAGTTAAAAAAGTGAAATTCCTGAGTTAGCAGCTTATCTTTGCCCAATATTAATATCTCTACCTCCCCACTACATTTTTCCTTCTCATTTCTGAAGATAACACAGTCTGGGTGGTTTTCTTTCTTTCTTTTTTTTTTTTTATACTTAAAAAAGACTAGACAAAGCATATCCTCTTAGACTCTAAATTGTGTTATTTCTTTAGTCATGCTTTAGCTATGACCCTTTAGTACTGTGTGATAACTAGAAAGCATGGACAGTTCATCAGACACTATCAGTTCTGAATTTGACATGAGAATAAACAAAATAAAATTAATAAAAGCTAGAAAATCAGAGAGATATCTTAGAGCCGACTCAGTTGAAGGACTATCAATAAAATCCTAAGAAAGAGAAATGAAAATATCTACATCAACTAACATAAAATTTTAGTATATACTCAAAGCTGTACACTGTCAATCCTGGCAAACATATTTCGAAATTCTGTTTGATTTTACTGACAAAGGGGGTGTGGGGACTTCTAAAACATATTCGATCTTGCTAAATTTGTTTAAAATGGATCACAAGCAATGTGAAGCAAGCCAGAAAGCCTTATCTCAAGTAATGAATCTAGTTTCTATATAAAGGTAAAATTCATATAGAATCATCTTTTGAGTGACAAAGAATGTGATATGAGAAACAAGGTGATGAAGAAATGAGCAAGCCATCATTGTGAAATAACCTCTGGCCAAGGATCTTCCCAGAGGATCACAGTTATGTGCAGTAGGTCAAGAAATTTAGTTTAGACAGTGAGTTCCAGTTTTTACCTAATTGGAATTCTAATTCAAAAAATACACCTAACAAACATTTACCCAATAAATATATGCCCTTAATTTTAAAGGTGCTAAATGATTAAAATTAGCCTATACATTTCTTAAGTGAAACATTGTAGGCAAGTCTGTACTAAATCACTAGTAAAAAACTGCAAGTTATTTCCAAACACAACATATATGAAGTGTTTCAATTTAGAAATGTCCAAAAATTGAACTCAATACCTACATGCCACTCCAAGTATTGAGTTCTCTGTCACTCTAGGTAGTCAAGCCAAAGTGAGATGATCATCTTAGAGGTTGAAATTGAGTAAGCAAACTATGGATGAGAATAACTGGTCAGTTAGCTTCTAAACACTTTTCAGTACATGTATCCTATCATTTGTTAATTTCTCTTCTATTTCTTCTCATATCCAGTAATCAAGGAGACAGCTTAGGTTAGGGACAGATTACTCAACTTCCTTCTTTTCCAACTTTGCAAGCATATGCATTTTAAAAATAACTAGTGGTAGTGTAACAAAGAAGAAACCTGACTCCATATTGGATCTATTCCTTTAGCTCTAACCTTTGTGCTCTGTTGCCTGTGCTTAGTCATACTGGCTCTGTATTTGTGGAAAAGAATATTACCCATAGCCCAAAATATACATGATAGTTCATTCTCAAGGTTCTGCCTCCCAGACTTGATCATTAAAGGTATAACACTTTTCCATTCATATAGAGATAAAACGTTGCAGAACAGAAAATAATAATTGTCTTGTTGGAGGTTTATAGGAACATTGTGACCAGACCTATGTGGATGGCTATAAGAACAAAGGATTCCAAGACCAAGAAGTTTACAACAGCCAGCCACACTCCCTCCCCTTTTAGTATAAAAGAAACCTGAATTCTAACTCAGGTAAGATGGTTTTTTGGGATGCTAGCCCACCATCTTGGTCTACTGGCTTTCTAAATAAAGTCACCATTCCTTGCCCCAGCACTTCCTCTCTTGATTTATTTGGCCTGTCATGTAGTGAGCAGTATGAGCTTGGACTTGGTAACAGTAGCCTAGAGCAGGGCTAACCTACTACCTGTTTTTGTAACTAAAGTTTTATTGGAACACAGTTACTTTTTTGTTTGTGTATTGTCCATGCTGTGTTCACAACAGTGGCAGAATTTACAGTTGCAGCAGAAATCATGTGGCATTACAAAGTGGAAAATATTTACTAGCAGGATCTTTACAGGAAATGTTTGCTGACCATTAGCCTAGAAACCTATTTGAATGATCACTGTGATTTCAACAAAATATCCAGACTTTATCCCCAAAGCATGATGATTATTTTATATAATAAAAATATGAGATTGGTCATTATTAGGATGGATATGGCTAACTTGCATTATTTGCCTATAGATAACAGAGCCTTGAATCATTATTTCCCCTGGTGAGATGGTTTTTAAAATATACTAGGATATGAGCTCTTGTAATTGACTAACATATTTATTCAAGTATGAATATTTTCACTAAGATCAAACAAATCATGTTTCCCTAGTGGTTGGCTTTGAGTTCACATAACAAAATGTTCTCTCAGATCTGTGTGAGAAAATGCTGTTTACTTTACAGTCAGAATGGCTTTAAGAATACATGATACAAAGCACTTTTCTCTAAAAGAACTTCTAATTTGGAATTTTCCAATAAAAAATTAATCTTAAGAAATTACTCTGACATTCCATTTAAAAAATAATGATACACTGTAACTTTTTCATTTTAGACGTTTTTAGTTTGTCACCTTTTTGTAACAGATAGTAAATATTATATTTCAACATGTGTTTCAAATGAAATAAAAATCAGCTGAATGAAAGTTTTCTAAATTATATGTGTCTTCTACCCTTATGCAAGGTTTAGATATTCACAAATATTTAAAAAGTCAGGTTTTCAAATCCAATATGACTGCAGTCTGTTTTAATAGTGAGAACTGAATTGTTTTTGCCCCTGTAGGTGAATAAGATTGACAAGCTAATTGCCTTTTTAACTTACAGATTTTCAGAGAGAGAGAGATCTCATTATCATTTGCTTTTAGGAATGAATTTCTTTCCAGTTCTGATGGAGAGTATAGCTTCTTTTATCATAAAATAATGAACCCTTTACCTTCCCTATCTTTCTCTAAGTTCCCATACCAAGTACTTGATAGAAGACTGATTTTGCTCACCACTGTTTCAAGTGCTTTTTAGAATAACTTTAGAGAACAAGAGACACACCACGTTAACATAACAGAATACTTGAAAAATCAATGACTATGCCAGGGTAAAAGTGATTGCACTCATAACCAATATTCTAGACATTTAGAAAGGTCATATAGAACTTCTTTAAAACTCTCTTCACTAGAATCATTATAACTGACAATCTTCTATTTGTCATATATAGAGCCATTCTATCATTTTAAATACCTTAAAACTGGTATGATAAAAATTATTCCCAGGGTACAGTAGCTTGTTTGAAAATCTCAGCTATTGGATCTGAAGTTAATAAAACATAAATTCACACACATACACAGAGGCACATACACACATACGTACACACACACTGGTGTCAATCTTTATTGGAGTAGGCAGTCTGGAATGATCCCAGGTTAGGGTAGACTAGAGCAAAAAGATTTTGAGAGGGGAAATATCTAAGGCATAAATTGCATTGAGGAAAAACATTATGAAGGACTGGAAAGTTGATAGGGATTATGAAAGAGTTATTTGCTTTATAATTTTGATCTGGATCCAACTCAGTATATTTCAGTTTTCAATTGAGAAAAGTGAGCTGATTTTTTTACATTACTATATGCATTTTTCTTTATATTCCTGAAGAAGTCTTCAGTAATTTTAGATACATATTACTAATACAAGTGTTTAATTTCAACTACTTTTACTGTACTAATGACAAGGACATTGCTCTCAGAATCCTTTTTAAGTTTCAGTGAGTACATCATTGGTCTAAGAGACAGAGTTCTTGGTGTGCTTGTACAAGTACATTACAAACGAGCTTATTTCTTAATCCTTAATATGAGAAAAATAAAATGATTAGCACATCAAAGATATTATGGAGATTAGAAAAGGTAAGTTGTGTAAATGAGCAATATAACTGAATCATTTTATGGATTTATTTTTCATTATATGGCTACCGAGTGGATTTTATAGTTACAGTGACTTTATTTTAAGAATCAAACATTGAGTTTTAGAGTCTCATAAGAGTATTTGGGGAAAAACAGAAAAATATTGGAATCTAGATCACTGTTTTAGGTCAGAATTTATCTTCACAAATAATATATTCCAACATGATGTCAAATAGCCAAAAGTGGAAATAGGAAGGTCAGTGTAGGTTATATATGAAGGTGATACTGTAGGATTGTGGCAGTGATGAATGAAATTGAATGAATATTAGGTTTATTTTTAGGTAAACAGAAAGGAGTTTGAAGAAAGAGGAGCATCATAAATACAATCACTTTATTTAAATATAAATAACTTCTACATTTTAATTCAATTAATTTAATTTTGTTTTATTTTTTGTCTTTAGTACCTTGGCAGGTGTGATTTATTCTGATATGGAGAATGTGAGAGGGTGAGATAATTGTTTTTACAGTTGTTTCTAGTGTTTGGAGTGTGTATGTATAAAAGATATGTTAAGAGAGTCAATTTTAACATGATAATTTTGAGATATCCAGGAGCCAGACAGGTATAGATGTCAAAAAGCTTGAGGGATATGAGTGTGAGTCTTAAATGTAATATTAGGGCTAGGAATATTACTTTGGGACTTTTTCAATAGTAAGTAAAGTCATGTGAATTAATGAGACCATCTAGATCAAAGTGAAGGGCAGACAGGAAGAGAGGACCTAGAAATGAGCTCCGAGACACTCCCAAATCTAGCAGCTGGGTACACAGAAAAGAGCCAACCAAGGAAGACAAGCTAATGAGGTCCACTAAACCCAAGATATTTGGTTTCATGAGGCCCCCAAAGAAGAAACTGTTTTAAGAACTGGTAATGGGAGAGTAGAGGAAGAAGGGTGGTCATTATTGCTAAATGCTTCTAAGAGGTAGAAAGTAAGAAGTCACAACAATTCCCATCAATGTTAGCAAGAGTAAAATCCTTGGTAACCTTGTCCAGAGAAGTTTTAGTTGAGTGCATGTGGAATGCAAGTTAGAGAGTTAGTAGGTGAAAGTGGAGATAGTGGATATAGACATTTCTATGAAACATATACATATAATATATAAATAGTATAATATATGCATTGATGTGTATATATACATGTATGTCCATATATATATATGGTTAATATAATGGATGTGTGTGCATATATTCATTTTAATGCATGCAGTAATTTATATAAATGTATGTGTCTATACACACACATATACATACATATATAAATCAGAGGTACTTGAACATAAATGATGAAGGAGAAACTAAGCACCTAGAAGAGAAGAAAGACAACTAAAGGGTAAGAAAGCCCAAGTTGAACACCAATAGAGGCATTGGGTTTTCATTAGAAGAGGGACACTTCCTACATTTTAAGAGGGAATTAGATGTCTTCAAATGTGGGTGGAATTTTCAACTTTGTGGTAGAAAGTGGTGATTTTTTTTTATCTCTGTTAATGTCCCTTTTTTCTCATTGAACTGTGAGGTGGCACTGAAGTGAGGGTGGGGAGGGAATGTACAGGTATAAAGACAGAAGAGAGAATTCAAATAGTTTCTTAGTTAATAAAGGTTTTTATGGAAACATTGACAGTTATATTAGTTTCTCTACTGTGTAACACATTATACACATGTATATACTTGCATCAACATATATTTATTATCTTGTAGTTCCAACGGATCAGGATTCCCTGCACTGCTCAGCTGGTTTCTCTACTCGGGGTTTCACTAAGCTGCAGTCAAGGAGTTAGCTGGGGTGCAATCTTCTCTTAAGCTCAGGTGTTCTTCCAAGTTCATGTGGCTGTTAGCAGGACTCTCCTTTTCTTTGCAGCTATAGAGCTCATGGCAGCTTGCTTCTCCAAGGCCAGCAGGGAAGGCCTAAGCCCTCTTTTAAAGATCTTCCAACTGATTAAGGAACTATAAAACTCTATTTTTGGTTCTGAAAATAAAGTCTCTGTAACTATAAAGCCCACTCAATTTCATTGACTCACTCACTATGTTTTGTACACTTAGGATTCCATGATCCACTAGTATAATCATTTTAAAAAAATCAACATTCTCTACTCCTGTGACCTAGCCTTTTTGTCATCCTTGCCTATGGTCATCCACAGTTAAACCCAACTAAATTCTACTACCTACCTGGGAGATGCTGGCCATGGATTCAGATAAATCATATATTAAAGGTGACTGAGTGCCAGATTGAGTGTTATGAACATAAATTTCAAGTCACACAGCACTCTCATTTTCAGGTATATGTAATAAATAAATAAATAAATAAATAAATAATATATATGTTTTGATACAACAATGATACAATTGAGTAGTTGTGATAGAAACTGTTGGCCTACAAAAATTAAAATATTTACTATGTGACCTCTTAAAGAAAATGTTTGCCCACCTCTGGTCAAGATTACATAGAGGATTTGTAGCAGAGAGGGTACTATGGTCAATGAATTAAGAAGAAAAGAGATGTATGTGAAAACTAAGGGGATTGCATTTGTTATCTTGGAGATGGCTGTGGTCTTAGAGTATAAAGGATGAAAAAAATATAGGAGGATCTGTGAGAGCAGGATATTGGTTAGTCATTGACCTTACTTAGAATGAAGGTAGGAGAAACGTTAACATAATAAACCGTGAAACAAGAACTCTAATCTACAGTCAGTGTCAGGAGGATTGACAGGACCACGGGGAGGGCAGAGTAGATGACAGAGTTCATGGTGGAGATTCAATGGGACACCATATATGCACATATATGTGTGTCACTTGTGGTACTGTTTATCTTTTCTTCTACAAGCAAGGGGAAAAGTAGCCTAAAAGAACAATGATATGGTAATTAAAGATTATGTCTTCAGTCATCTATCCCTTAGTTAAGAGAAATCTGACAAAACAAAAATAAAAAAATAAACAAACAAAAGGGCATAACTATGGAAACAGTAAAAATGATCAGTGATTACCAAGGGTTGAGGGTGGAGAGAGGAATGATTAGGTGGAGCACAGAGAATTTTTAGGGAGATTAAACTATTCTATAGGATACTATAATTGTGGAGGTATGTCATTATACATTTGTCCAAACTCAGATTGTACAACACCTACAATGAACCCTAAAGTAATGGGTGACAATAATGTTTACTGTAGGTTTATCAGTTGCAGCAAGTGTACCATTTGGTGGGGAACGTTGACAATAGGGGTGGCCATGCATGTGTGGGGCAGGGGGCATATGGTAAATCTCTGTACCTTCTACTCAATTTTGCTGTAAACCTGAAGCTTCTCTAAAAAATAAAACCTATTTAAAACCAAACAAACAAACATGCCCATGCCTCAGAAGCCTACAAAGGAAGTGGGTCCAGGAGACAAATGCTAGCTGACAAATTCAGTTGAGGTCATAGAAGTGAAGGGAAAGTTCTGAGAAAAAAAATTGTCATGCGGTAGCATCTGTTGATCATAAAGTTGTTGAAACTTGTGAGTGGAAAGTTTTGAGTGGACTAGATTGAGTGAGATTGATATACTGTATTGATCATTATAAGGAAGGGAAATCAAAAATCAGAGAAGACCACTGAGGTTAGACTCCTGAGAGCCACAGAGATGAATGGGGGTGTAAGGAACAATGGGATCCATCCTGATGGTTTAATCAATGTGTTGGGAGAATCCATGTGCTCTTATTCTTCTTACAGAAATTTCACTAGTATATTTTAATATTATAAATTGTTAAAATATGCAATACTTGCTCACAGATCTTATGTCATCTGAAATAATTTAAATATTTCTTATGTAAGTATTTTATTCCTGAATTTTCTGATAAAGGATTGAAAACCAGAGTTCAAAAGAAAATAGCTAGTCTATACTGAAGATGGATGTGGATACATTCTTGTAAATATAAGTTTACGTGTGCCTGTACATCATGAGTGCTTTTGCAGAAGTCCAGCAGAGTATCATCTAGATTTACAACATACTGAAAAGAAAAAAACCTAAACCAAATATCTTTAAAGTACCCCACTAATATTTTGTTACTAAAATAAAAAAGCCTCAATTTTTCCCATCTTTAAAGTGGGCATAAAAAAAAAAACAACAACACCTACCTGTGATATTGTGTCAATGAAATAATGTCTGTGAAAGAGATTTGTATCTATAATGAATTATAAAAATATTAAGTAATATTATTTTTAGCTCATCCAGTACTCTGTTGGGAAATATTCTATAACTGGCAAATTCTGCTTCTTTTCACCCATGAAATTCACAGGTCCAAATCGTCTAAGGTTAAGTTTCTATTGTTTCTGTATTAAATACTTTCAAAGTTTCAACAATTCAGTCCTTCACTTTTCCTTGACTTTGATGCACCCGTGGTTCACTCCACAAACTGCAGCAAAATGTGCATGCATCTACAGAAAAGGAATTTAGCTTAAAAATCATATGCTTACAGCAGATTTGCACTTTTTCAGAGAATAATTTTCCAAGTTTGTTCAGTGAGGAATTTACTTAAAGTCTTTTATTTAGATAAAAAGAATAATTTTCCAAGTTTATTCAGTGAGGATTTTACTTAAAGTTTTTTATTTAGATAAAAAGAATAATTTTCCAAGTTTATTCAGTGAGGATTTTACTTAAAGTTTTTTACTGAGATAAAAAATAGTCAGTGATTCATTATTACCCTCATCATCTCAAGCTTAGCTTCATCACCCTGTCATCACCATCACCCTCATCTTTCATGGAGATGCACATGCCCTAAAAGGCTCTATATACAGTGCATTATGGAGAGAGATTTATTGCCCTATAGCAAGAGGAATTTATAAGAGTGCTTAGATTATTCCAAATCTTATTATGCATGAAATGTCCAGATCATAGAGAAAAAGTAAGGAATGATTTTTCCTTTGTCAATTTTTGGATAATTTCTTCAATAATCATGTGTATGTGTATTCCTTGCTTAGACACAGGTTCATACATTCACTCTAGCTAAGCCACCTTTGTGGGTTTGAGGGAGAAAAATAGAGAAAAAATCCCCAGGAATAAAACTTTGTACTCCAGAATCATAGCACCCTGTAAGTAAAAGGCCATAATGACTTAGCAATTCTCTCTTTTACTCTATATTCAATGGGAAAAATCTCCCTACGAAAAATACTTTTCCTAGTAAAAAAGTTCTTTCAGCATATTTTAGAGTAGGGAAACAAAGCAGCAGAGTGACTTAATAGATGGTTAATGATTCATCAATTAAGTCCTCGGTTTCAAATTTTCAAATTTTCGATTTCAAATTTTCTTCTCTGTTATTTAGTTCCATCTCATCATTTTTCACACTGAGAATATTCCTCTCCAATCTCAAAAATAAAATATACCATTAGCATGCCAAATAATGAGTGGAGATATGCTGATTTAATAATCTTTCATTTGATTTATGATAAACTGATATAGGTGTTGATTAGACTCCTATAACTTACCTGTTTAATGTTTATTGGCCAGATGTCAGTGTCTCTCTTTCTTAAATGAACTTAATTATTGCCACAAAGAACATTAACTTTGACCTCTTTATGGACAGTTCAATATGACTGACAGTGAAATAAATAGTGCTCATTATTTTAAATTATTGTACAACATACGACTGCCAAATTAATGGACAATGACAGTGGTTATCAGCCATTAAAGCAGGTTTGGGTGTTACTTTTTAAAGCCCTCTACCTTCTCCTTTGTGAGGTGATTTTTCTTAGGACTGAAAGACAATAAGCCCATAGGTATTCAGGATCAAGTACAGACATCCATCAGAGCCCTTTACTGTGGGTAAAAATGAGTTGTTTTTTGTGTTTTTATGTTTTTCTTTTTTTTTTTTAATGACAGCAGAGATTCTTTAGGAACATGCAAAAATATTATTTTACTTCCAAGAGTGAATGAGAGTTGCATTAACAAGCCATGGTATTATTTGGGCCAATTTCATGTCACTTGAAATTCATGAGTTTAGAGATTCAAACCATAACACAAAGATTTTGGTGGTTTTATTCATATTCTTGTTGTTCAAGAGTGCTTAAATCAGACATAAAGAGTTTCATAAGGCTCTCTGGACATCACGTGGTTCTTCCAAGAACACTATTTTGATGATTTAGATTGTCTGTTAGGAAATAATGCAGAAAAATACTGGTAACAATTTATTTGTTACAGTGTAGATACTTTATATGAAAGAAAAGTGCTCTATGAAAAGCACATTTGTGTTTTTATTATTTAAGGAACATCTAGAAAGAGTTCAGCATTTTTGAAGTTACTGAAATAAAAAAATGCTATATTTTAATCCTAACATCACATTTCCTATTGAACCAGGTTCACTCAATCTTATGATAACTACTTAACTTACTAAAACTTTTATCAGTAGAGGAGAAGTTTCATGTTGTAGTGCCATGATAAACATTCAAAAAACATTATCATTACTAAAGAATTATAATATTCCCAAACATGTGTAAGTATGCCCATATTTAAAGAATATGCCAGTAAATCTATTACAATACATTAAATGATCTCAGAGTACAGTAAGAATTTCTGGGTAGTAACTAAGCTATTCAGAATATAGCTGAATCTAAAGAAAGGAAGAATCAATATATTCAGTATGTATGGAACCTTGGGTTCTCAATATCACCCATATGTGTCAAAAGTGAATTCCGAATTAGTAACATATCTTTACATTCTTCTATTTTAAGTCTATGTTCAAGTGTACATACTTAAATTTGAGCTATCACTCTTGTTTAGATGCATTACAAAGTGTCAACTCCATTCCCATTCTATTTAGGTGAGCTTACTTCCCCCCCACCCCCAAAAAATTGTTAAACAAAAAGCAGTATTGAGCGTGTAGTCCAAACAATTTAAAAGATAACCAAAAGAACTAACTAATAAGTTAGTTCTTATTCTTAACTGCTCTCTCATTCAATAGTTTTTCAATATTTTAATTGGCTTTTTGAAGTAATAATTATAAACATTATTTTATATTGTCTTTTGTAGTTGTCATTTGTTTATTGTTTACTTGAAAAAGAGATTCACTTGGCTAGACAAATCTAGGTTTGATTGTTTCATTAAAATCTATCAGAATTTATCTAAAAGTCCAAAATGTGTGTCCCTTATTGGCAGGTAGATCTCTAAATATGTATTCAGCATCTGAGACTCATTTAATCTTTTGACTGTTACATCCCATAGGGTCTTGACATCTGCAAGAAGCTGGTGGAAAGGAAAAGAGAGCACAGAGATATACCTCTCAGAAGGCTTTGTGTAGAGGAGGGACACCTCATTTTGTCCAACATTCCACTGGCCAGAACTACTCAGACTGTATCACCTAACTGCAAGGGAGATAGGAAAATACAGTACAACAGTGTTCTGAGGCAAAGATAGAAGAAGCTAGTTTGAGGGGTGAGATTTCTTTTGGTACAGATTGATAGTAATATTGCTATTTTCTCCTCATATTTTAAAGATATGGATCCACTGTCCTTTGGTTTCAATTTTTGCTTTTATAAAAACAAGTTGTCGGTCTGTCATTCTTTTAAAGATCATCTTCCTTTTTGGTCTACTTTATTTAAGGTCTCCTCTTTTTCTTTGGAGTTCTGTCAATTCATTAATATAAGTTTAGGTGAGGATTTATGTTTATCTGTACAGCTTAAATTTAACTGCATTCCTGAATATGAAAATGTATAACTTGCACTTGTTCTGCAAAATAACCAACTATTGTCTTTTAAAATACTGATTTTTCCCCCTCATTCTCTATTTCTCCTTCTGGAACTCTATATAGCTTATATGTACTCACTCTACCTTTCTTGTTCTTTAAATTTTCATATTTTCTATATGTTTTCTTGCTACATTCCAAATATTTTTTCCAAATTCATCTTTTCTAATTCTTTCTTCAACTAAGTCTATTTCTTATTCCATCCATTGTTTCTATAATAATCATTAAATTTTCCATTTCAGATTTTGTTTTTTTTTGCATTTTTGCCTGGTGGTTCATGATACTGCTCTGTTATCTGGCAATATTTTGATACTCCCTTTCTTATTTAATCATATTTAAAGTACTTTTTATTTGGGGTACTGGAAATATTCTATCTCTGCATCAGGGTAGGAGTTACATGGAAGAGTGTATGTATACACAGACACACAGTCACACACACACATTTATTAAACTGTGAGATTAAGGTTTGTACATGTTACTGTATGTGTATCAGTTTCCTATTGCTGTTGTTAAAAATTACTACAAATTTAGGGTCCAAAACAATACAAGTTTATTAAATCCTGAAGTTCTGAATTCTGAAATGCTTCTTGTGAGGCTAACATCAAAGTCTATTCCTTCTGGAGGCTCTAGGGCAGAATCTGTCCCTTGATTTATTCAGCTTCGAGAGGCTGTGCACATTCCTTGGCTCATAGCTGCAGCACTCTGACCCATGCTTCCTTTTTTGCATTTCTCTCTGTCTGTTACCCTTCTGCCTCTCTCTTATAAGGACCTTTGTGGCTATATTACCTCCACCCAGGTAATTCAGGCAAATCCTCGCATCTCAAGATCTTTAATTTAATCACAACTACAAATTTCCTTTTGCTATGTTAAGGTAGTATATTCACAGATTCTGGAAGTTAAAAAGTGGACATTTTAGGGGGATATTATTATGCCTACAGAAATATGTATATTGTACCTCAATATGAATAAATAAACAAATTCCATTAGAAACAACAACAAAGAAAGCCAGAGAGTCAATGCTTAAGATATTTTCAGGAGTAAACAGTATCCCTTAACATGAAATAATCAGACATAAATTTCCTCACTGTATATAGTGCACAAAAAAAGATGCTGGGAGAAATATTTCTTTAATGATCATTTACGAATTCTAATGTATTTATTAAAGAAAATTCTACCTCCAACCACTGAACACAGTAATTCCTGATATCATATAAACATAATGCACACACTTCCCTTCTAATCTTCTTGCTAACGTGGCCAGTTCTAAAAATTATAACTAATGGGGAAAAAACAGTGATGGCTCTTAAGGAGTTTAAAGTTTCAAGTTAGCAACATTTTATTTGACATTAGCTCATCAAGTCATTGAATTCTTATCTCATTCTGGCAAAATACCATGTGTAAAATAAATAGCTAGTGGAAACCTGCTGCACACAGGGAGCTCACCTCAGTGCTCTGTGACGACCTAGATGGTTGGGATGGGGCAGATGGGAGGGAGGTCCAAGAGGGAGGGGATATGGGGATACATGTATACATATAGCTGATTCACTTCATTGTACAGCAGAAACTAGTACAACATTGTAAAGCAATTATACTCCAACTTAAAAAAATAAATAAAAGATGAGAAGGTATTATATTTCTCATGTCTATTTATAGTTGTTCCTGGATGAGCTTCTTCAAAGAAATTTGATTAAAATTTCCCAAGTTGGATTTGTAAAAGTAGGAAAATATTTTAATCATTGAATTGTTGAGTTACGTACAATGAACAGTCCACAGCAGTAAATTTCTTAGCTCCTAGGGCACGAAGTCCGCAGAAGACTCTGCCAATCATAGCCTCCCCCTGACCTCTTTTCCTCTAATGAAACTCTTAAAATATTTTATGAGGAAAAAGCTATTTTTCTCCATGTTATCTGTTAAAATATATTTTCACGAGTTCCAAAGGACAACTGCTAGGATGGATGCCTCTAAACATTAGGACTGAAATTTTGTTTTGTCTGCTCTGGAAATGTCAATACCTTATTTTATTCCTAGTGTTTGGAAAATTATTTGATGCATCTATTTTATTTATCTTTTATTAGACCAATGCAGATATGTTCTAACTCTCAGCACTACAAAACTTACTAGTCTAACAAGTTTAGCTCTGTGTGTTTGTGTCTTAGTAATACAGAGATCTGGGAAGTTTTATATTATGTTTTCAAATTTCTACAGCTTTGCAGCTATGAATTTTCCATAAATATTGGAGAAAGAAAGCAGTAACCTTAATATTTGAGAGAACTAGTACACAAAACAAGAAGTAGACAGAAACATTTGTTCAGGGGATCTTTTTTTCTTTCTTTGATTCTTCCTTTCTTTTTAGATTTTATTTTTAATATATAAAACTTTGGACTGCATTTGGTGGCAATTCTAATATTCCTGACACTAAATCTAATTCCTTTCTTTGATAACAAGCATTACTCATGCCCCTTCACTTTGCTTCTTTAATAAAAGAACCATTATCAGCAGAATTATTCTTTCAATATTTCTCTTTTCATTGTTATTCTGTGTGTGTCAGTTTTGTGTGTTTGTGTGTGTGTGTGTGACATATGCTAGCCCAGGTGAAAATAAGTATTTATTAAATCAAAGAATGGTCATCTTAGGGGACAGATTTATTTATTTTTTATTTTTAGATGCTCTTCTTCCTCTTATGTTTTACACAGTTGTTGTAATACAAGGAGATAATTAGATTATGATAAGTGCATTGAGTACATTGTTTTCTATGTCAGGGTAAGACAAGGTTATGTTGCAGTAACACTACCCCTAGAGCATCAGTGGCCTAAAATAGACAAGATGTGTTTTTCTTCCTCTTACTTTTCCATTACAGGTAGCCTCTTGTTCTTCTCCATGTGATCATTATTCTGGAATAGAGGCTGACAGAGGGGCCACATTCCAAATGCTAGTGGTAACTGTGAAAGAAAAAGAGAGAAAGAGAAACATGGCACATTACACTATTTCATAAAAGCCACAATAAAATTCTTAAAGAAACATGACGTACCACTTCCACCTAATTTCATTAGTAATATCAAGTTGTGTCTTCCTCTAAAGGTGTTGAAAGGCCAATGTTACCATATGCATAAGTGAGATAATTGATAATAGGACTGGACAATTTCATGTCTGCTAGTAATTTAAAAAATCTCACATTACTAATTGACACAATTCAAATTGTTTCACTCTTTTTATATTCCTGTGTCTCTATATAGTGGGTCCTCTTCATCTTCCCCAAGTCTAAGACTGGTTATATATAGAATGTTTTTATTATCCATTTCACATCCTTATCACAGGTATTACTCATACACAGTAGTAACTGCTTCTTGTTATTGATCAGTTTATTTAGTTAGTTTTATCTGACAAATAATTGATGCCACTTTATAAGACATGGCATCATTTTCTCTACCTCCCTGTTTTGGAAGCTTTATGGTTGATTCCTTTATGGTTTTTTTTTTTTTTCTATTTCCCAGTGTCTCCATTAATGCTTTTCAGTGGCTCATCTGAAAAGACTATGTCAAGAAAGAGATAAATATTGGAGAGATTGCCAAATTCAAAGATATTGAAGTTCTACAGATGCTCTTTTCATTTTCCTTCCTGTCAAATCAATGCCTTCTGCTTCTGAATCTGTTAAGATACTGAGTGATCTCAGGGAACACATTCATTTCATGTAATGTCAACACTGATCATGATCTGAAAAACATGAAGGTACACATATATTTTTCCTCCAAATTCTACCATCAATATCATGTAAAGAAACGGGAAGAAATAACCTACGGGTTAATACTTCATGCCAGGTGTAGGTAGAATATACCTAGCAACCAAATTTTTGATGACCTCAATCATTTTTTCTCCAGTCTGTGTTTGCAAAATTTCACCATTTCTGATCTGTTATATGTTTTGTCTTAAAATACCTAAATACTTGTCCTTGCTTTGAAAAACTAAAATCACCCTTGAAATAATGACTTGAGGACCTAACCCTGGCAAAGTACCTTGTACATTGTAGTTGATTTTCTATAACATTCATTAGCTGAATTGAATTCTTGATGTCAGTTCTAGTTTATTGTGGCCTGTGCCCTTGTTTTCTCCCCTAGAATCTGATTCACAATCATCTGTATTTTCTTAACCAATCTTATTTTGACCCATAAGGCCTCCATTGTTTAATAATCTTGTTTAAGGAGTGGACTTTACCTGAATGTTGATTATTGCTATGTTATCGGGTCTCCTGGGACCTCTCTAACATCACGTCTTCTTTTCTCTCCTCCATTGCAGCAACCCTGAGCTCCTCTAATTTCAGAGCAACTGAGGCAACACACCACCAGAAACCCATTACCTAGGCTGCTCTTTCTGCCTGAAACAGTCTTTCCCAGATATCATGGCCAACTCTTGCTTCCTTTGTTTTCTAAGAAATTGTCTATTTTGTGAGGCTGGCCTGGCCAGTCTCTAAACTTGTATAATGCTACAGGATTATATTCTGTATAATGTTATACAGAATAACTTGAGAAGAATAGGAATTAAATACTTTGTCTTAGTGCAGTCCAGTTGCTATACTAACATACTATACACTGGGTGGATTAACAATAGAAATTTATTTCTCACAGTACTGGAGGCTGGGAAGTCAAAAATCAAGGTGCCAGGTGAGAAGCTAGTTTCTGGTTTATAAATGGCCTCTCTTCTTACTGTGTTCTCACATGGCAGAAGGAGCAAGGGAGCTCTCTGGGGTCTCTTTTGTAAGGATATTAATCCCATTCATAAGGGCTCCATTCTCATGACCTAATCACCTGCCAAATGCCCCACCTCCTAATACTATCACACTGGGGATTAGAATTTCAACACATGGATTTTGGGATGACACATTCAGTCCATAACACACATAGAGACGAAAGTTAATCACATTCTAACTTTAAACATCTAACTTTTATGATTCATTTTTTCCTGTGAGCTTCATTAAAATAATAAAGAAAATTTTAATTAACAAAAACGAGAAAACAAGTATTATCCCATGCAAATGAACATTCCAGAGGTATACGTAGCTTGAAGTAAGCCTTAATCCAGGGCTTAAAATGTGTGAGCTGGACCTAGTTTCTTTCTTTGTTTTTGACTTGGCTTGCTCTGTGCTGGCTCCCTGCTCAAGCAGCCTCCCTTGTGGCCCCACTGACATAAACCAAACCCAGGACAATACACTCCTTCATTCACAGCAGGAAAGAGAAAGAAGTCTCCTTCAGTAGCCCAAGAAAGCCCCAGAATTGAGTTTTATTGATCCTGATTGGCCTGCGATGGCTGGAAAATTTAGAGTACTGATTGGAAAGAGAGGGAAAGGGAGAAGGGAAGACAAAGAGTTTATCTTGGACTTCTTTTTTTCCCTTGGGATGATATAGTTATTGAAAAACATGAACTTAACATATTCATTTTTTTATATTATCATCTTAATCTCCTACAAGCTACACTAGAGCACATTCATTCATCACAAGCTGTGCATTTTTAAATTTTTTTTTTGCTGATTTTGGCTGATAAGAGCTGGTTGATAACACAACTGCATGGACTCATTTATTTTCAGGCCAATGAGTTTGGAATCTAGTTTCAGTATGTTCCTAACACAAGAAATGGCATGCCTCATTGTCATCTTCAGTACTTACATAAGTCTGAGTAAACCTTTCATACTATGCCGTAATATTGTGTGTTTTTCAGCAACTATACTGTTTTTAGTTACTACAAATAAATGTGCACTAATTTCTTGAAAAAAAAAAAAATGCTCCAAATGTGTGTCATCACTGAGCAAGAATGGCAAGTAATGTTTCAAATTTCTACTTCCTTTAGTAATTTTTATATTTTGGTAGAACAAGAACAGAATCCATAATTATTTACAATATATGATTTTAAACATATCTCATGAATGTTACCAGCTTGATGCTTAAACTTAGCTCTGCATTTATTAATAGAAATAGTCAGAGATAATCATTAAATCCAATTTATAGTAATGGTCATCTGTATAATTTTTGCTTTCAAACAAAAGCATTTGAGTCAATTACACTTATATAAGGTATAAAAAGAATACAAATTAATCTTGGTTTATTGATTTGAGGATACTAATCAGTTTTTTGATTGAAATTATCAGTCAAAATTCAGTTAGTCGTGTTAATCCAGTGTTTTGTGCTGTTCTTATATCATTATTTGTTTTGTTGGTTGGTAGCGTCTGCACACTAAGGATGATAAATAACAGTTTGGAGGAGAATGAATCACGTATCAGAATCTAATTGACACAGACTGGTAAAATTTTCTGCTTTTCACAAGTAAATTAGGTTTGAATGGATGTGCTTTCTGTATTTTTTTTTAATTTATAATTATTAGAGTGACAAAGACAAGGGTTGTGTTAACATATATTACCTAGAAAAACATAGATATTACTTTTCCATTTCTCTTTCCCTTTCTAACTTTTTTCTTTAAAATTCTCCATGAACTCCAAATGTCTTCATCTTCAATTCCCCCACCATCCTGAAATTTTAATTCTTCTCCTTATCACTATTTTTCTTTTGGTGACACCTTTCCAACCATGCTTCTGAAACTGTGAGCTGAGTTTGGCTGGATGAACTTAACTGGTAAAATAATTAAAAAGCCATTTTTCATATCTCATGAGAAAATGACACAAAGAATAAATACATTTACTTTATGTGTGTTTAAAAATACTTTACTAGTAAGGCTTCCCTGCTGGTGCAGTGGTTAAGAATCCGCCTGCTGATGCAGGGGACATGGGTTCGAGCCCTGGGCCGGGAAGATCCCACATACCACAGAGCGACTAAGCCCGTGAGCCACAACTACTGAAGCCCACGCGCCTAGAGCCCATGCTCCACGACAACGGAAGCCACTGCCACGAGAAGCCCGCACACCACAATGAAGAGTAGCCCCCGCTCAACGCAACTAGATAAAAGCCTGCATGCAGAAATGAAGAACCAATGCAGCCAAAAATAAATAAATAAAATAGATAAATTTATTAAAAAACAAAACAAAAAACTTTACTAGTAGCCTCCTGAATTATGAAATTAAAACTTGTAAGATACCCAAGTATAACGAAATCTGTCACTCACTGTCCTTTGATTAAATTCAGCAAATAGTTATATGCAAATTCTTATATGCAAATAGTTAGAATCCCCACACTTCTTGTGAAGGACTCTTTTGTATTAATAAATATTCTTTATGTTTTAGATTGGTCCTGATAGGCAATTGCTAATCTTCATTTTATCTTTTATAAAGTATGTATGACAAAGAGTTGTGATTGTCACACACATCTGCTCTCCCCCGTCCTCATCATCACTATAGAAAAGCTAAGAACAAGTGAGGTAGGCAGACCCTGGGGTCTTTCACTCAAGCCAAATACCTCTGAGACAACAAATTTGACAGCCGTATTGCCAGAGAAGTGGAAATTGATTTAAGTTTGGTATTGCTGACATTGCCGTAGTAAATGATCTATTTTTAACACAACTAGTTATTGATCAATTGTCTTTAATATGTAGGTATTTAAGAAGAATAAAGTGCTAAATTTGAAACCTATTGACAAAAGAATTATGGGAGTATATTTGCATCAGATAAATCATAATAGGGTTTATTTATATAAGCTATTTAAAAAATACCCCTTGCTGTTGTTAAATCAACACATTGCACCTTTATTCTTTTCTCAAATCCATGTCTCATTTATATTTTGAGTTGTGTGTTATTTTTAGTGTATAGGTGGTATGTGGACTGGAGTCAGGAGCTAGGAATTCTAGATATAATTCTCGTTCTGAAGCTTTCTTGCTGGTGACTCTGGGCACATTATTTAACTGTTCTAAGATTCAGATCTTTCATTTTTTTTAAATGAAGATTCTAATAATACTTGTCTTTTTATTTTTTGTAAATAATAAAGTCACCAACTATTTGTTGTTCTTATCAGAATTTTTTATAGATTCTCTTTACTTTTGGTGGGGGTGTAGCTTTAATCTTGAAAGTGTTTAAAATGTTAAAATATTTAGAGTTGTTATGAGATATTAGGATGAGAACCAAGGCTGCTTGCAGTCCTATAACTTAGCTCTCAGATTAAGAAATAAGGCCATGCTATGGGCAGAATATTTGTGTCTCCCAAAATTTCTTATGTTGAAACTCTAATTCTCAATGTCATGGTGTTTGAAGGTAGGCCTTTGGGAGGTCAGGGGGTGGAGCCCTCAGGAATGCAATTAATATCCTTATAAGAATAGACAGGAAAGAGATGATCTCTCTCTGCACCACGTGAGGGTAAAGAAAGAAGGTTTCTGTCTACAAACTCAGAGGAGGGCTCTCACCAGAAACCAAACTGGCTAGCATCTTGATCTTGGACTTAGCCTCCAGAACCATAAGAAAGGAATTTCTGTTTAAGTCACCCAGTCTATGGTATTTTTGTTACAGCAATCAGAATTGACTAAGATAGGCCACTTATGACAGATGACTTTACCATATGTTCCTGAAGTTTTACCCAAAAAGATGACAAAATACTTCTCAAAACAATAATTTCATTGGTTGCTTTAAGAACTTCCTGAAAATAATTGTATCTGAATGATACTTTATTCAACTGGCCTCCTTTTCAGGACAACCTCTTGTTCATTCAGATAAACAATCCTCTTCTAAAGAAAAAAAGTGCTCAATGAGGCAAATGCTTATTTATGATTCACTCTTCAACCTTAACCTTGGTGTATGCATCAGGTCTATACTTTTATCAAGAATACTGGTCAATCCTAGAGAGATTTCTTAATTGAAAACCCTGCCTTAAACTACTAGAGCACAGACCCTAAAAACCTATAAATGTTTACCCTGACTTCCTCTCTCCTGAGATGCTACTAAGGCTCCCTTAAGTATATTCCCCTTACTTTAGGTAAACTTTACTTTTGTGCTTTCTATTACTTTAGTAAGTAATAAATTCAGCTCTGCTTGATCAATAGGTTATTCTGGTGACCTTAACAAGGAGTCGACAATGGACATCGGTCAGTCAGCTGTGACATTGGTATACAGTTGTGACTTTTGGTTAATTGGATTCCATCTCTGAAGTAGATTTGCCTTTATTTGTTCTTTTTGGACTATCTTCTAAAGGGTGCTATTGTTTTGTATACTGAGTTGATGGATGGAGATAATTTCACTTTTTATAGCCACTAAGTGCTTATAATATCAGATGCTTTTTAATGGATCTTGAAGTTTTCACAAAAATGAATAGAAAAGTTCAAAGCAGAGATGAAACTTCTAAAGAGAAAAAAACCTAAGAACATTTCTTGGGTATTCTGTTCTATTTAAGAGAAGAATGTGCAAATTCCTTATCCTCCAGAAAAATTGTGTGATTCAGAAATTATTATTTTGCACTTTTATGCTTCTAAGCAATGTAATGTTGGTTTCATATAAGTGGTTCCTTTGAAGATCACTTTTTAAAAATAGATTCTTCTCCTTGCTATCTTGAAACTTTTTTATATTTTCATATAGGGGAGGAGATAGTTTCCCTCTGTATGTTTCACCATGTATTTGGCAGAAAACAATGTAATAATTGTAAGCCTTACATATTTGTGTCAGATATTCTTAAAATAATTTGAAATATTTTGTGTACTGATATTGTCTTATCATATAAGGTAAACGTCTTAGATCTTTTTTATTATGGACTAGAGTCAGTGATTCTCTGTGAAATTCAATAAAACATTCCCAAGTTAAAGTCCACTTATTATTTTCCTTCAACCACTACTTTTGGCCTTTTAAATGGGTTCAGTATCAGTAAGAGCAATATTTATCAAAATTAGTGTTCTTTTCCTTTCTTTTATCTTTTCTTTTTCTTTTAAGTTGACTAATGTTGAGTGCACATAATCTTAGATATTGAAAAGCAAGTACATTTACAATTCAATCGTTGGAAGGCAATATGATGTAATATTTAAGGTCAAAGCTTCTGACCAAACCAATTTGCATTTGAATTCTAATTCTGTTTTTCTTTTGCTGGAAAACTTTGGGGTAATTCCCTAAACTCTCTAAATCTAAATGTTTTCCTCTAGAAAATGAGCAGGATGACATCTAATTCAGAGGTCTGTTGGATGGATTCTAATTAAAGACAGATTGCTATACCACACAGTACAGTGGCTGGCACAGGGCAAGTGATCAATAAATGTCAGCTATTATTATCATCTCCTCTCTAAACCTATAAAACCTTTTTTCCATCTATACATACCATTGGCTTTTTTAAAGAAAAGTATTAAACCACAGATGAGGATAAACTATTAGTCTTTTTCATATTTCTAGATAAGACAGATAAATGTAGAGAGCCAGAATTGAGATATATGTCTCTGTTGACGATCCTAACACATATGAGAAAATTTGGTCAAGATAGCAAAGCATTCCTGGGAAGAGTATGACTGGGGTCACATTTTTATAGTGAGGGGAGTTGGAGTCCCAGGCCTTGGAGCAGAGCCTTCACTCATGAGCAGAGATAGTGTTTATTCACCTAAAAGTGAGGAAGCTTGATCTCAGCTGAAGGAAAAATGTCAAATGTAGGAGTTGGCCTAAATATTTTTCCAAGTGGTTTATAGTGGCAAAGCCCCTAATTAGACACTCTTCTTCTCTAGAGAAGAAAAATCTGATATGCTGCTACTTTGTCTTTAATGAGAGGTATAAATCTAAAAGTTTATGGAATTCACCAGGCTGAAAGGAAGGAAAGCCAAACTTTAGTGAAGTCTGAGTTTTCAGGAAATCGGGTAAGAAGTGTCTGGCTTTGCTGCTTAAAGTGTTCTTTAAGGCTCAGACAATGTCCAGCACTAGGCGATTTATAACAGAAGTGAGGAGGTCCTGCAGGTTGAAGCACCTTTTATAAAGCTTTAGTGAAAGTGGAAAGTCTTTAGGATGCTCCTTTAAAGAAAGCTTGTGAGATTAAATGATAACCCTTGTTTTTGTGTCGTTATGCTGTGAGAATAAAATTCAAGCTATGTTCTTTTATGGAGCCGATGAAATTTCATTTACTTCCTCAGACTTTTAATCTTCTTCCAGAAAGATTAGAGGATAAGTAGGTACTTTGGAATTTCCTTGAGAGTTTTTTAAAATGAGAGTTAATTTGGAAAAAAGAAATCTCCAACTATAGTTCAGGAGAAATTATTTGAAATTTCGGCCCTTTGAAAAATGTTTAATCTCTTTACATATAAGGCATTCTAATCCCACCCCAGTACCTGCCTGTCTATTCTTCTGTAAATGTAGTATGAAGGATCACCACTTGAACTCAAGAAACTTGGTAATAATACAGATAGAAAAAGGTTTTAAGTAGTATATAATGCACAACAAAAAGATTCAGGAATGGACATCAGTTCATTATTTTATGCTTAATCTATTTTAACTTAGTGAACCAGAGAACCTGTGTTTATGTTGCTGTGATCGAAATGCAGACATGTTCATGCACACACAACACACACCCTCACAAGAAACAAAGAAGGTAAAGTAGTAAACTTACTAAAATAAGAGAGAGAAAGAAAGAAGAGAGAGAGAGAGAAGAGAAAAAGAAAGAAAGGAAGAATAAGAAGTAGAAAAATAAAGAGAGGGAAAAAAGGAAGGAAAGAAGGAATAAGAAAAAAACAGGATTTGGACTACAATTATTCAATACCAAATATTCTGATGAAAATGGAAATAAAATACATAAATATGATCTGTTGACATTTTAGAAACAAAAATGATGCAAATATCTATGGCCATTATCACTTCTCAATCACATGTTATGGAAAATCTCAATTATCATTTTGCTTTATTTCCTGGAGGAAAAAAGTGGTCAGTTCACTTCAGGGAAATAGATAACACTAAATATTTGTACTTAATTATTTGGGAGGCTGGAGGGCTAGTTATAGAGGTGGGTATATGGAGGAAAGGTCAATGACTGAAGAAGCATGGGAATAGGGAAAGCAAAGGACAAAACATTTCTTGGTGTGTGAGTGTGCAGTAAAGGTACTGGTGAAGAAAGCAAACTTGGTTGGCTTTAACTCTTAATGTTCCACTAGAAAGAGATGAGAATGTCAACCTATTATTCTGTTAGCATTGCACATAATAATGAACTAGATTAGAAGATTATTTTTGAAAGCATATAGCAGAGTTCTCACTTTAAGTGCAAAAGAAAAATCACAGAATGGTGCTGAATTCTGTACTGAATTATTTATTGGTAGTAAACCACCTACTGATCAAATTGTTTGCCAAGTGTTTTGTTACAAAATTAGAAATAAATGGAAAGAGAATAAAGCCAATATTTACAGACACATAAGATATGTGTAGTGAGATTCTTCCAAATTAAAAAGAAAATTTATATACTGTTTCTATGGATACAGAATCTTGATAAACTATCTTTCTGAAGGATTTGCAAACAAGAACAATAACCACCAAGAAATCTAAGAGAAGATAGCATAGAGCCACTTAGATGAATGTTAATTCATGTGGATTAATGATCTAGAAAGAGGACTAACATATGTAAAATACTAAAAAACTAAAAAAATAAGAAATCTTTACATGTATCAAAGTTAGTTGAAAAAATAGCTAAGTCATGGGAAAGTTAAGGAGCAAGCATATAAATGATTATAGCCATGAGAAGAATCAGAAGGAAACTAACATGCTTGGATACAGAAGGACAAAGTCTTAAATTTCTTCACTGATCTTACCATTTAAAAGAACTAAGAAGTAAGCAAATTTTAAGGTTTGGGGTAATTGTTTTTAAGTTAACTATTTCATTTAATTCCTAAACTACAAACAAAAGATGTTGCTATTCCCACCTTACCTAGGTGGAAATGGCAGCAATGGTCAACTAACTTTTCCATGGTCAGGCACTCACATAGCACCCTGAATTTAATGAGCATGGTCATAGGGATTATGCTAACATATGATGGACATTCTGGAAGGCATTCGAATTTTTCCCCTTCTTTTTATAAAAAGAATCAAATGGGAGATTATCAAGTGGGAAAGAATCAAATGGGCTGATAATGCTAATACTGGGAATGAAGATGAGACATATAATAGAATTTCCATTCCACTGACAAGAAAACTGAGGCCTTAACAATGTATATGACACATCCAACACCTCACTAGATATTAGCAGAACAGCCATGATAAGAAATTATTTTTCCTAAAGTTATTCCTTTTCAAACAGTAATAAAAAGTATATAAAATTATCATAAATACCTATATTGCATGCTACATAAATAATATTTATTAAATTTATTGTATGCATATTATATAGACTTTGTGGGAGCTGGGGTGGAGTGGGGTATGTAAAGGACATTTAGTAAAGTCCTCCTAATTTTAAAGGCAATCACTCCTTAAATGAAACAACAAAATACTACAAAACAATCTTTGGTATACAATGGATGCCTAGATTATTTATCACAGGCTATAGGAGCTCTTAGAGATC
Organism: Mesoplodon densirostris; assembly: GCF_025265405.1. NCBI lineage: Eukaryota > Metazoa > Chordata > Mammalia > Artiodactyla > Ziphiidae > Mesoplodon > Mesoplodon densirostris. The sequence continues at coordinate 20,411,230 of NC_082664.1, forward strand.
AGAAAATTTAAAGATTAAAGTGATCTGGATTCTGAACTTGAATTAAAATTCAAAGAGGTGGCTGGACAGAGGAATAGGAAATTATATATTTATGTTTAGCTATGTGACCTCGAGAATCTCATTCCTGTGTCAGTAGACACTTCTTCAGATAATCTTTTCTAAAGCAGCAGGAATCTGCTTTGAGTCCTGCATTGGTCTGGTACTCTAGTATCATAAGGGGTACCTGCTGTCTTGGGAAAGGCATAGGCCCTAGGGTCAGGTAAGCTGAGTTAACCCATTCTCTTCTCATGAGCTATGGGGGTGGCCAGCCAAGTTAGTCTCACTATTTTCCCATGTGTAAAATTATAAAATCACCTTGCTAGTAATATGCATGATCATAATATATGCTGCATAGTAGGTGCTCAAAAATCATCACTGTTATTCCCATATGGGCAACAGAATTCCAACATGGGACACACTCAGAAATTTAGGAATGACACTTAGAAAATCTAAGACCTTGATTTTGTGGTACACATAAAATTAAATCTTCAGTCTAGGACTTCTTTCCACTTCCTAATTTTACTGACTTTATCGCACCTGAAAACTCATTTTGACAAGTGAATCATATCATATTGTTTGTTCAGAGAAGACACTTAGAAATCTGTAATAAAATTCATGAAATTTGACTGTGGATAGACTTCTATGGGATGTTTTAAACAACTTGGATTTTCTCTGGAACAAATTAACCAACTGGGGACTCTGGTAGAATTTATCAGCTGTCTTTGCATGGTTGAAACACATATGAAAGACCACAGAGGACAATGGTTGGGATGTGAGCATGTAAAGAAATGGCTTTGAGCCTTCTCATCTTGTCCTGCTCTTTTCCTCTCTGACATGGCTTGTTGATTATTCCTGCCCAAGCCTGTTCAGTTCTAAAGGTCCTAGAGCTCAGAGAAACTGAAGTTCATAAGTGTAAACATAAGGTTTTGCAAGAAACACAACTAAAGGATGCTAACACTTTAGAAATTTAGAGATCTATGAGTTTGGCCCTTTCTAGACATTTTTATTTTGTTGAGAGAAGCGATGATGGGCAGAATTTTAGTTTACACCAGATAGGCCTAAGAAGCCAGGCAAATGACATTTTATATGTTAAGGGACTTTCTACACTTGACTCTTCTTATAGTCCAATTGCTATAACAGGGACCAAGGAAGCAGCAGGAAGTTCCCTGACTGTAACTGTGTTCATGATTCTGTCTGAGTATAGAACTGTTTAACCCCAATATCAAAACTGAAACAAACTGGGGCTTCCCTGGTGGTGCAGTGGTTGAGAGTCCGCCTGCCAGTGCAGGGGACATGGGTTCGTGTCCCAGTCTGGGAAGATCCCACATGCCACGGAGAGGCTGGGCCCATGAGCCATGGCTGCTGAGCCTACGCATCCGGAGCCTGTGCTCTGCAATGGGAGAAACCACAACAGTGAGAGGCCCGCTTAGCACAAAAAAAAAAAAAACTGAAACAAGTAAAATAAACTTTAAAAAAAATGTAAACTGTATCTAATTTGTCCAAATTTTCAAAAGGTTGTTGTTCTTTGCTTTCTCCCTACATAGATGTAATCTATAGGTCATAGTATTTGGAAATACATGTGTATCCTTGAAATGTATGCTGATATATCATATACCTATAAATAATGTATCTGTACTCATGTGCACACACACACACACACTCTAATGGCTTCGACAAGTTATCATTATGCCATTTAGACCAATTTCTGGAATGGAAATAACAATATCACATTATTTCCTTAATCTGAACTTCTTTAGAGGTTACTATTAGACCTTCCAGTAAATGTGTATGCCAGACCAAAATAGAGACATGCAAAGCCAGTTCATGACTTATTTCCAGTAAGAAGAAATCTTACCTTTTAATTTCTCTGAATCACCGAGGGCAATGCTCAGTGATACTGGACTAAAGATTTAGAGCAGTTTTCCAACAAGCAGCTACCCACACATGTTTTAAATTTCACAGATAAATAATTCAAAGTTTATCAGCACACTTTCAAAGTTAACTTACAACCTCTGCCATATTCATGTTTTCGTAACATTGCAGGAGTTTCCCAAGAAGGGCATATTTCTCCTCCTGTCCTAATGTGAGGCTAGTAAAAGTCAAATGGTCAACAAAAAATTCAGAAGTTGAACAATTTGTGTCATGATTAGAGATATACAGTATGACTATGTGGATTTAATATTATACAGAAAAAGCATATATATTACAATAATATTTAAGACTTTTCTCTAGGACTAACTTCTTTGTCTTCTTAAAATATCAGATGTATGTTATTGTCCCCATCTTATGGATAAAGAAACTGAGTCACAAATTGTTTAAGTCACAAATTGTTTAAATAAGAATTCAAACCTAGCTCTTTTTAGTGTTAAAAACAGTTTGGCATACATTTGGTTATGCCCTGCTATATCACCAAGTAGAGAAAGATACTTCACAAGTCACATTGTAGAAAGCTAACAATTATTTAAATATTATTTTTGATGATACCAAAAAAGAAAAACAAAGAACAAAAATAAGCCAAGTTTTTAAACTAAAGACTTGAGAGTTAAAAATTGAGATTTCAATACGACTGTACTAATGGCTTACTCACTGATTCTGGCCAAGTTAAACAATGTCTTTATTTTTTTCATGTGTTCCTTTTCAAAAAACAAAATGCTTAAACCATGGAAAACTCATCTACTATTTCTGTCATTAATGTTTGCTTTAGGCTATATGTACATGACACCCAAATAGTTATGTTTGGTCAACCTAGTCCAACCTAACGCAGAGCTTGTCTTCAGAGAGAACATTCTAGCCAGATTATTAGTGTAAGTATTCACTTTTCACTACTATTTATGCTCCCTGGAAGACTGTAACGTGTCAGAAAGATACTGTTTTTGGAATTAGAAAGAGCTAGGTTTGAACTCTTATACTATTCTGGAATGACTTAACAATTTGTGACTCAGTTTCCACGTCTATATGATGGGGACAATAACATACATCTCCTTGTTGAGAAAGTTAATTCTTGCTGAGAATATTAAATGTGATAAAATACATGTAAGAAACCTCTGGGAAACAGAGTGCTCAGAGGCTTAATATTTGGTATCTGTCATTTCTACACATTTTCTCACTATCTGAAAAATATATGTACTAACAAAATACAAATTTAAACATTTTCCTTTCAGCATTGCAATCTTTTAACCTGCTGAGTACTAAGTACCAATTCTACCTTTCACTTAAGAAAACTGAGGCTTGTCTGAGCAAATAGAGTAAAATACTCAATCTCCTTATATCTCAAGGACCCATCTCACCTGCTTTGTAGTTCTTCACTTTCATTCTTCTACAAATAGGGCACAAATTGATGTTCTGTTGAAAACACCATAGATGTGTTGTTTCCTCAGGTATCATAACCTATGATCAGAGAAATTATACCACCCAGAAAACATATTTTTTATTTAATTGGCAGGTGGAGAATAAAAGTAATCTGCCACCAACCTTTTTAGAATTTGATAGATATTTGGGTACTGAGGTTAGGTAACAAGAGATAGAAACATCTTTTGACCTTTAAAAAATTAATAATAGTCACTGAAAGCTTTGTTTAACAATTACTCTTTTAATATTTTTGACATTTTTATTATCAACAGCAAAACATATTCTGAAATAAAATTGCTCTCATGGGCTATGAGCTCTAATGGATAGTGCCTAATTGTTTTAATAAAGTATGAGTTTGAACCCTATTCCTTTTTTTGCTATATATTTTTGCAAAGGAAAAATAATTTGGAAGTTCTGTGTAGGTATGATTTCTACCATGATGCTATAAACCTACTTGTTTATAATGTTTTCTCTGCAAAAGTACCAAAGGTTTTATTTGTATTTCTCTAGTTCTTCTTCTCCTTTAAAAAACACTCTGAACTTAATTACTATATCACTGTGATGTGCACACAACCTTGGGGGTTTGCTGCCCAAAGGGGACCATGAACACTTTGACTTTCCCAGACATCAATGCCATTTCACCTCTTCTCAACGTGCTAGACAGTGATCTAGAGAACAAATCCACAATATTCAAGCCAGTCCTGGGGATTTAAATCCATGAGTCTCAATGAAGAAAGCAAAAACCATTCTGAACACCCAGGCATCTGTGCCAGTTCAGCAGCTCATAAGGAAATCCAGAAATATTTGTACAGAGCATGGAGCAGAAAAGACATGTGGAATTTGTTTTGCTGTTGCAAACAAGCCAAGCCCACAGAATAGTGCTAGCATAGTTATATTTCTCGGTCTGGAAGATAAAGTATTATGATAACTTTTCCCCTCATATTTAGATTTATGGGAATTTAACATTTTGTTTCTTTAATAACTAAACACAGGAATTGCACATTAAGTTAAAGAAAGAAAGAAAGAAAGAATGAAAGAAAGAAAGAAAAAGAAAGAAAGAAAAAAATTCAAATTCAGATCAATTTAGAGTTTCATAGGTGACCCATTTTGATAAATTGTTAATATCCTTGATTTTTATTTGTCTCTTTTTTAACACATTCATATACATATTATACAAACATGCACAAATAAGTTATAGATACACATATATGTCTCTATATACATATATACTTAACACATATATTTGTACGTGTATAGGTATTCTATGTTTACATGAGTATGTATAAAACAAAAAGACAAGTAAAAGCAAGTATATATACACATATGAGTGTGTATACACATATATCTATATATAGTAGTTTGTCAATGTACCCCTGTATAAAATTGGCAGAGTAAAGTTGAAAATAATGTATTACTGATTAAGTTCCTCAGTATGTGGAATCTTTTAATCTCTATTTGACATTATGAAGTTGCTAATAGTTGGAAGGCCATGTTTCCTTTCTCTGCCACGGACTTTCAAAAATAATAATTTTACTGCATGTATTATTAAATATTAACATATTAGAAACCCAAACTTTAAATTATTTGGTTTTAACTACATAACTTAACATGTTTTTTCTAGTTACAGAATTCTATGGTTATTTTTGGAAATGATACCTTTGGAGATCTAGCTTTATTTCTGTATCTAACTTTATCTCTGTATCTAACTTTATATATCTATGTCTCCATATCTATATAAATGTTCATACAAAATAATAGAGAAACCTGTCTTATAAAATTATTATTGATTCTATCATTATGTTTTCAAAAATTCTAACCCAGCAGAGTAAAGAGTAAAGCTCAATCTGTCTTTCATCCTTCTCGATAGAGTTAAGATAAGTTAAATTTTAAGTAGAACGGTAGACAATGATTTCCTTGTGAAATTGGAAGACCCTGAGTTTCAAGAGCACCTCTAATAGGTGCACATTGAGAACCTCCTTAAGAACCTGGCCTTTAAAGCCTTCCAGGGCCCATTTAGGATGAATTTTAACTACACCTCCCACCATTCCACTACACAAATGATGTACTTCAGGGCACCTGATAAGGCACTGTTGACTCAAGTCAAATGTATACACTCTAACCTCTGCAGTTTCATTAGACTTCTAATGTTATAGACTTCTAATCTTTACACTATTTAAATTCTTTCTTCCTTCAGTGGTGGGAGGGGAAGAAGTCTCACTCAATTCTAAGTAAACATTCCTTGATTAATCTAGCCTGCTGTCATCCTTTTATTTTCTGAATTTCAATAGTGTTTACTGTCCAAGTCATCCTCGTAGTTTTTATGAGAGTCTTCTCATGTTGTTTGATATGTAAAACACCTTAGTATGTTGAGTAATTCCTTCCTCCTAATACAGCATTTAGTACACAGTAGACCTTTAATATACCTTCGTTGAAGAAATGAACCCTTCATGGTCAAGCTCAAATAGGCAATCTCTCCTGGTTCTCCCAGGCAATCAGTTGCTCACTTCTGTCTTTATACAAAACAATGTAAATAAGTCATTCAACACATTTTTTTCTGAACAGCTTCCTTGTGCCAGACATAGTTGAAATACTAGGAATAGAGAAGTAAACATTATAGACCTGCCTTTGCAGAACCTAAATTATTTCCAGGAGGGAAACATGGATAGTACAATATCAAGCTCAGAGAGTAAGCCAACTAATTTTAGACTGTGATGATATTATGGAAACAATAAAATAGGTTATGGGGTAGAGTTCTACTGCAATGGAGGATGGATTACTTTAGTTGGGTTTCTATGAAGTCCTTTTTAATGAGCTCCTTCTTGAGTGGATTCAGGAATGATGAGTAAAAACACAGCCATGTGTAAACATATGAAAATCTAGATGCAGCAAAAGCAAAGAATAAGTGGACTTTCCCTGAGTTTAGAAAATGCTTGACATGTTTGATGCACAGACAGAGGGCAACCCTTGTATGAGGAGGGAGATGAAGTTAGAGACATAGTGATAGACTTTTGTGGAAACTTTGGCCCAAGGTAAGGATCTGGAATCTTATACTGATTACAGTGGAAAGTCAGTGAAGTGTGTTAAGCAATCTTTTATTTTTTGAAATATGACTATATGTTTTTATAGAATGAGTTGTAGTGGAAGTAAGATTAATCAAACGAGATCAGATTTTTGACTGTTGCATTAATTCTGGCAGAACAATAATGATGATATGGAACGAGGTGGTCACAAGGGGAAGTTTGAGAAGTGGTCATATTTACAATATACTTTAGAGGTAAAATCAACAGTCTTTACCTGGGGTTGCAATTAGAGGTAGAGGGAAGAGAAGAATCTTAGGCTTTTTTCACACCTAGTTTCTAATGGTGACATTAATTAAGGCAAAGAAAATTGATAATTAGCATGTTTAGGAGGGAAAATGTAAGAACTTTTCACAAGACGTTGGAATCACATTAGTTTGGAGACATCCCACACAATAAAATGAGCTTCTTATGGGCAAGAATCATGTCTAATTCTATCTTGATAAGGAAGGTATGTGTTTCCAAATCTAAGCTTTGAATTGCCTTTAAGTTCTGATTCATGTACCATGTAGTTTATGAAGAAATATGGATAATGTTAGCTACTGGATACAATTGGCCTTAGGAATTTAAAGAGCAAATGTTTGAGAAGCTCCAAGATCAGTGTCTGTCATGCAGTAGGGATTTAAAATTAACATGAATCTTCTTCTCTTTGTATTTTAACAACTAGCATAATATCTTTCACATAACAGAAGCCTTTTCCTTGACATAATCACAGACATATAGACACTGACACATGTATTAAAGTATAGGTAAAGTACAATATGATTGAATTATTTTTTCTCCCTGTAAGTTTAACATTTATCACCTTTACATGCACATGTTGTGCCAGTCCCTGGAAAGGCACCACAATGTATTGGATTAGAAAAATTATTTTCCTAGAATAACACTTATATATGGTTCATGAGCCTTAAAAATCTATTCTCCCAGCCTCACAAATCTCTATATGCCTTAAACCTATGGGTTTCCTTTCATTACTCTCCCCACCAATAAGACTCAGAAATAGGAGCAACAAAAGGAGAATGTCATGAAAACTACCCAGATTATCTCCCTGTGTGTCACATGTTTGCAGAGACCATGCAAGGAAGTAGGAAGATAAGATCCCTTCCTCAGTACAGGAAGGACATATTAATCTCACTGTCAGGTTAGCTTCCCATACTGTTATACATGCTATGTATGAATAGAGCAAACATTGGTTAAACCTGAATTTAAAGTGATTGGCATTAATTGGGGGTACTTTGGGATCAGCAGACTGAACTGAGAGAGTTGTCATGTTAGCAACATGATAATAGAGATTTCTTGAGGTATCTGGATCAACTTCAGCAACTGGGGCAACACCAGCAGCAGCAGTAAAACCAAGTCACACAGTATGATGGATAGAATTGTGTCCCCCAGAAAATATGTTCAAGTCCTAATTGGTGGTACCTGTGAATGTGACCCTATTTGTAAATAAGATCTTAAGTAATCAAGTTAAGATGAGGTCACTGGATTACAGTAGGTCCTAATCCAATAACCATTGACCTTATAAAAAGAGGGAAATTTAAAATTAGAGTTAGGAGACACACGAGAGAGAAGGCCATGTGAAGACAGAGACAGAGATTAGAATGATGCACCTTCAAGCCAAGAAACACCAATGGTTGCTGGAAACCAACAAAACTAGAAAGAGGAAAGAAAGGATTATTCTTTAAATTATCAGAGAGGCTATGGTCCTACTGACACCTGAATTTCAGACATCTAGAATCCAGAACTGTGAGAGAGTATATTTCTGTTGTTTTAAGCCACTCAGTTTGTGGTACTTTGTTACAGCAGCCCTAGGAAACTAACACACATAGCAGTGAAGAATTGCTACACATGATAAACCAGGCCTTGTCAAGATATTTACCATCACATCATGGATACATTCAAACAACTAAATAGATGGTTGCATAGATATATGATTGATAGATAAATTGAGATATAAAACATAAAATATGCTCTAAGTCATTATGGCATCCATCTATATTTTGTTATTTTGTTACTCAGGTCTTTGCCAGATAGGATTAAATGTACAAGAATGTTATTATGAGAAATGCCTGTGAAAGAAAATGGAGAGAGATCCAGAAATGCTGGGAGAGCCATCAGATCATGATGCAGGCCTGACCCTGAATGAAAGAGTGAGAGAGAAGAAAAGAAGGTGAATTGAACATCCTTAAGCTGTTGTACAGTTTAAGGAAAGTCCAAAAATGTCACTGAGAAGTCATCAAGCCAAAGTTCCCTGGAAGAATTTCTCATCTTCCAGGAATGTTTCTTCCTCTACCATTTTCAGTCACTGGCTGCGGGTAGTTCTTGAGAAGCATGGTCTTGGTGCACACAGAGTGATACATTTCAGACCATTGTCATGGGGGACTGTCAATTACTTGATCGAAGTTGAGATCAGAGAGTTTTATTCTCATAGTTCCCTTAGGTAGTATAACAATGGGTATGGGGATTGGGGGGTCTCTTACTATTAGCTTTGCATTTCCAGCAGCTATTCTGTGCCCATCATTTGTACGAATTGATTTTTCAAATTTCTTTATTATCTTTAATTTGTCCAGATGGAAGTGGTAAGGATGGTGAAAAGTGGTGAGGGAGAAAGTGGAAGGTTTTAGGTATTAGCTGGAGTCTATTTATGAGTTAAACCTCTTTTTTGTATAATATAGGACTATTCCTCATGGAGAAAGGGAATATTCCATTGTTGGAAGAGAAGAGAGATCACTTTATTTCTTTTCAGTGTTGTAGGCACAATTCCAACACTCTCTCTGTTGTCCTGTCTACTGAAGGGAACTCTAATCTGAGTGCTAAGAATGTATTTCTCCAAAGAAGACATACAGATGGCCAACAAACACATGAAAAGGTGCTCAACATCACTATTTATTAGAGAAATGCAAATCAAAACTACAATGAGGTATCACCTCACACCAGTCAGAACTGCCATCGTCAAAAAGTCTACAAACAATAAATGCTGGAGACGCTGTGGAGAAAAGGTAAACTTCTTACACTGTTGGTGACAATGTAAATTGATACAGTCACTATGGAGAACAGTATGGAGGTTTCTTTAAAAAATAAAAATAGAGCTACCATGTGACCTAGCAATCCCACTCCTGGTTATATACCCAGAAAAAACCATAATTCCAAAAGATACATGCACCCCAGTGTACATTGCAGCACTATTTACAATAGCCAGTACATGGAAGCAACCTAAATGTCCATCAACAGAAGAATGGATAAAGAAAACGTGATACATATATACCATGGAATATTACTCAGCCATAAAAAGGAACAAAATTGTGTCATTTGCAGAGATGTGGATGGACCTAGAGACTGTCATACGGAGTGAAGTAAATCAGAAAGAGAAAAACAAATATCGTATGATATTGCTTATATGTGGAATCTAGAAAAATGATACAGATGAACTTACTTGCAAAGCAGAAATAGAGACACAGACATAGAGAACAAACATATGGATATCAAGGGGGGAAGAAGAGGGTGGGATGAATTGGGAGATTAAGATTGACATATATACACTACTATGTATAAAACAGATAACTAATGAGAACCTACTGTATAGCACAGGAAACTCTACTTAATGCTCTTTGGTGACCTAAATGGGAAGGAAATTGAGAAAAGGGGATATATGTATACATATAGCTGATTCACTTTGCTATACAGCAGAAACTAACACAACATCGTAAAGAAACTATATTCCAATAAAAATTAATTTAAAAAAAAAAGAATGCATTTCTCCAGACCTCATAATGCCATTCTTTCTATTCAAATTTTGCTTTATCCTGCTCAAGTATCTACATTATTCTAACATCAGTATTCATACTGTCTTCCATGGCATCCCTCAGGTGGTTTTATTTCAGGTCCATAAACATCTCTTGAGGAGCCAGCCTGAGCTGGACACTGGGCTAACATGTAATGATTTCACAGAGAAAATATGTGGTCCCTGATTTTAAGAAGTTGGCAGTTTAAGTGGGAGACACTGAAGCAAGTAATTTCAGTGCAATGTGATAAGCATGGTGTTAAAATAGTTCCAGATGTGTTTGAACACAAAGATGAACAATCAAATCAGCTAGGGTGAAGGGCTGTTTATCACAGAATGTTGCCTAGTACACTGAGGCTCGCATATCATATGATTTCCTCAATCATGGACTTACCTGATGTGTTTCTTCAGTCTAACCCCTCCCTTTCATCACCAGAAGGTGGTTTAAATGTCCATGTTATTTATTAGTGCTATAAATTGTTCAAATGAAAAACAATACTTGTCGCTTCATGTAACGCCCAGTGTAGACTAGCCATTTAAAGGTTAACAGATATCATATCCATACATTCAAGCCATGTATAGGAGCAGCTCAAGTTGTAAAACTATTTCACTGTAGAGAAGGCACACAATTAACACATGGATTATCCTCCAAATGTTACTCTTTATATAAATGGTTTGGAATGTATAATACAGTTTTCCCATAGAATACAAATCTATATATTGCCAGACTATGCCATGAAAGTCTAATTGGCTTATGATGTTGCTGATATATATTTATCATGAAAATCATTAAAATCTTATTATTCACAAAAAATTTGGAGAAATTAAATATCCAATAATGGTGGCTTAATAAAATAAATTTTGTTTTGGCTAATTAGCTGTATAATGGAATACTGTAGAGCCATTGGTGATTACTCTGCAGAAGTATATTTTCAAACCTTATGAGTTTTCTGATTTAAAATATTTAGTAATATAAAAATGTAAAAAGCACAATGCAAAAGTTTCTCATCATTCTACCTTCAAGAGCCGTACAGTGTTAATAGTTTAGGATGCATTCTATAATTTTTTTTTTTTTTTTTTTTGCGGTACACGGGCCTCTCACTGTTGTGGCCTCTCCGGTTGCGGAGCACAGACTCCGGACACACAGGCTCAGTGGCCATGAATCACGGGCCCATCCGCGCCGCGGCATGTGGGATCTTCCCGGACCAGGGCATGAACCCATGTCCCCTGCATCGACAGGCAGACTCAACCACAGTGCCACCAGGGAAGCCCCATTCTAGACTTTTAAAAAGAAGATTATTAATAGAAATAGAAAAAAAACTGTTAATGACATATTATTAATAAAAATAAAAAATTATTTATTTTTAAAATCCTTGATGTTAATACCAAAGTGTTTTAATGGTAGCTGGGAAATGGGTAATTTATTTTTTGTACTTTTCTGAATTTACTTCACTTTATATATTTATTTGTGCCTTTCCAAAATTTCAGAATTTCCTATTTCTTTTTCTCCTAAAGTTGGCTTAAATGTCACTTTTCACAAAAATCTTACCTGAAAAATCTTTATAAAATATTTTACTCCTTCCACCATGCTTTACCATGGAGACTCATTATCCCCCCTTAACATGCTATATTTTTTATCATCACTTGATGTAACTCTCACTTGTTCTAGATTGTTTATCCCATGAAGGGAAAGGCTGTATCTAGTTTGTCTGACACCTTATTTCCAGCAACCTAAACAAGTATTTGGAATGCAGAAGGCACACAACAAATATTATTGAAATAATTATTTGATGTTAATAAATTATAATATAATCAGAAAATACTATATTTTCAAACTCTGTGCATACATTACGCATTCTACTTTATCTACTGAAACAGAAAAAAATATATGCAATTGGAAAAATATAGCCTTATAGATATTAAAAGTTGATGGTTTAGAAGTTTTTAATTAGGGAAAGAAATCAACTTGGAGAGCTTTCTTCAGATTTATGATGTGGTCTTTTGAACTGCTTCAATATTTTTATGGTGGATAATAAATCTGTTACTGGCCACAGATAACTATACTTAATATCTTGTAATAACCTATAATGGAAAAGAATCTAAAAGAGAATATATATACATATATATGGAAAACTGAATTACTTTGCTATACATCTGAAACTAACACAACATTGTAAATCAACTATATTTCAATAATTTTTTTTTAAAAAGAGCGAAGAGGAAGCTCTGGGAGAGGATGGTTATGTTCATTATCTTGATTGTGGTGTTTCTTCAAAGGTGTATATATACACATATATATGTCAAAACATCATGTGCACTTTATGTGTAGTTAAGATCTGTTAATTATACCTCAATAAATCTGAAAAAAATGGTAAGAAGAAAAGTAAATAAATAAATAGGTTAATTAATTAATTATTTTAAAAAATTCCCCACAATAGGTCATTGCAAAATTCACATGCATGGTTGTTATGATTATATATCCTTGTCCCCAAAATAGAACAAAACATGAGAGTAATTGAAGAGAAGGCAAGAAAAGAATGGAGGCTTAGAGGCTACTGACAAACTTCTCGGCACTATTTGGATGATCTGATATAACTAAATGAACCATTCAGAATAAGTTAAATTATGCAGAGGTAACAAATAATAGTAGTGCATCATTGGCATAAACTAAGAAATGTTTATTTTTCCCTCATGCTATGTGCATCAAAGTTTGGAAGTTTCTCAGTTCCACATTCTATCCTGCAGGATCTAGGCTGAGGAGTCCATGTCTTCCCCATAGACTGAAAAAAGAATCCTTTGCAAATGGCAAAGTATGCGCTGACTCTTTAAAGCTCTTTTCCATGACACCCATCTCTTCTGTTTATATGCTACGTGTCAATTCCTGACACATGGTCAAGAATAAATTCCCTCTGGTGGGAGAGGTCCAGAAGGAGAGCAAGAATCAAATATTTGTGGACTGCTTTAATGACTGCAAGGCAGCAGGAAAGAGTGAATGGAAGCTATATGTGAGACCGTGCATGATTTAGAGGAAAAGAAAAAAAGTGCGTCTGCCTTTACTTGCAACATGGCTTGAGCTACGAGCTGGGAGAAGAATAGTAAATACCATTGTGATATTTAACATTATATTTCCATCTTTTCTATTTATGTGTTTCAGGCACGTTCTGTTCACACCTACACACAACACTATGATGAATGGATAAATACATTTAGAGTTTTAATAGTAATACCATCAGTATCTCTAGTCATGGATTAGAAGGATAATGAGACCAATATGTCCTATTGATTTTAAGCACTTTCCATCTTTAATAACCGAAAGAACCACAGGGCATCAAAGCTTACAATGCACTACACTTAATGGTAAGTTACTGAAGTTTAAAAGGTTATTTAAATTAATTTGCTTTCAAAATTCAGTTATTACTATATTCAAGTAATTTGCCTATTGTTAGCTAACTCTAGCACCCATTAGTCTAGAAACCGACATGTAACGGGCACTGCTCCTCTGGTTTCTGTGATTCTTAGTTGCTAACATTAGTCTTCTTTTTCCATTTTCCCTTTATTATAATTTGCTAATACATTAATTAGATCCCTCTGGATATGAATACAATGCAGCTTTTAACTCTGTTTATGGGATACAGGCACACACATCCTACCAAGAGATTTCACACTGAGCTACAAATTACCATCATGAGCCATTATTTCCATTTCATTCTTCTCCTTGTGTGCATGGAATTAGTGTGAAGATCCCATCAGCAACAGTGAGATTACAAGCAGAGTAATATTTTAAAGAAAAAAAACCAAACCAAACAATTTTCATAGTGTCCAGGAATAAATGAAGATAAAAATATCTTTAGAGATCATTTTTATTATGAAAAGTAGTATCTAGAGAAACACAGTATGGGTTTGGTGTAGGTCTTTTTCTTAACTCTTGTACCTGAAGAAATATATTAGTCATATAACCACAGGATAGAAACAAAAGTAGATAGTAAATCTATAAAGAGTACAAAAGTACTTTTTAAGTAGTGGTCTATTTGCCTCTTTGGTGAATTTAACTGGCACATCCCCTCTCTATTATAAGCTAATGGAATTATTTTTAGTAGTATGCTCATATTACTTTAGTGCTTTTAAATTAACTTAAATTTAAATTTTTGGTCTTCAAAAGAAGGAAAATATTCATCAGGCACTATATATGTCCAATGCTTTATTTTTGCTTATTTGAAAGGTTTGAAGTAGTCCACTGAGTTTAGCTCAATCTAGGTCTGAAAGGCTACAGTACAGATTCCTAGTCCTAGAAGAACTTTCCTTAGAAAGTCAACTTGGTTAGTTTGACATGTCTAGTTTATTTGTATAGTCCACACGTTGTTACTGAGCACCTAACATGCTCAGCCCTTTTCTAGTCACAACACAGACTTAAAACCCTCCTTGATTGGAGCTGATATGCCAGCATGGCAGGCAGGGAATACATAAAACTTACAGTACAATAGATGACCTGAGAGAAAGGGAGAAATGCTGTCCAGTGATAAAAAAAGGGGGATGCAGAAGTGATTTTAAAGTAAGGGCATCATAGTGCATAATAATTAAACAGTGAGTTTAAATAATAAGAAATTGAAGAGTGTCTGAGCCATGGTATTTCTGAGGAACAGCCAAGAGGAAGGAAGAACAGCTCTTGCAAGACCCTGTAACATCAGCATATGGCATGGGTGTTATTCACAGCAAGGAGGCCCCATGTGGTTGGGGCAGAGAGAGAAATAGAGGCTAAGAGATGAACTAGATTCCTTCATGTAAACGTGTTTCCTCCAGCATCCTGATAACCTATCTTTTAAATTTTATTTATTTATTATTTATTTTATTTTTGGCTGCACTGGGTCTTGGTTGCTGCACGCAGGCTTTCTCTAGTTGCGGTGAGTGGGGGCTACTCTTCATTGCGGTGCAAGGACTTCTCATTTTGGTGGCTTCTCTTGTTGCAGAGCACAGTCTCTAGGCGTGTGGACTTCAGTAGTTGTGCCATGCAGGCTCAGTAGTTGTGGTGCATGGGCTTAGTTGCTCTGCGGCATGTGGGATCTTCCTGGACTAGGGCTTGAACTGGTGTCCCCTGCATTGGCAGGTGGATTCTTAACCACTGCACCAGAGAAGTCCCAGTGATAACCTATTTTGAACATTATGCAGAAAACAAAGGAAATAATTCCTCATTTTATTCCATGAATTTAATTTCCAGAAGTGGGACACCATGGTACCTTTGCAAGAACTTTGACTCAGCCTTCCTTACACCCAATGTTTCCAGTGAAACGCATGGGAATGTATGCTTATTTGTCTAGAAGAAGGGGGTGGGGTGAGGAGGATAACAATCACCACTGTGCATCATGTGTATTTCTTTTATGTATAAGGTAAATTTAAAAAATCATTTTGCAAATGAGAACACAGAAACTCAGAGATTTCGTGCTTCCTCTAAATTTATACTGAGAACTAGCCTGCACTGGAACAGTAACCCAAATCTCTTTCTCTCTCTAAATCTTGTCTGAGATGTTCCAGTTTATGGTGAAGACTGCCAGAGACGGTCTGGTATATTCTGTGAGGACGAATTAATCCACAGGTATGAAAGATCAGAAAAGATTCTGTTTAGTTTTAGGCAGGATCAGGATGAAGAAAATATAAGGACAGAAAATATTAAACAGAAAAGAATTGTTAGTAAAAAGGATTTTATGAAGTTTGAGCTGCTTTTTGGAAGAATGGACTGACCAAAAATGTAATTATCACTATGCTGCAATGGCTGAAAATTAGTTTTGTGGGTCTTAAAGAGCACAATGAAGAACAAATGATGTTAGCATTTGTTTGCAAGAGGAATGAAGGTGAAGTGATGCAAGAGATCACAGAAGAATGAATCTGAATGGTCTAGCAGAGCAGACCTGAGCCTGGCCTTGAACTCTTGTTACTGACTCAGCTTCACAACCTCAGCTCTTTAACCTGAGCAGTACACACTGGATGAGCATCAATAAAAATGACTTAGGGGTCTCTGTAGTGAATAAGATATGGATCATTTAATATCTTTACAGACTGTAATTTGTGATGTACCCAAAGTGCTAAACAATAATAGATTTAATCACTTTCCAAGGAAGAAAAAAATTAAAGTCTGAAGCACTGTAGGCTTTTATGGTTCAATTGTCTTTCAATTTAGGCTTTTGTTTTGCTTTTACTTTCCTTGGGGTTTATAAGAATTTATCACTGGGAAAGAGCTACTTAAAACAAAGATGATGGTGCTCTTTTTTTTTTAATACAGTGAATATCATTTAGCACTTCTTAATTTTATATGAACAAGTAATGAAAGGAAGGTAGAACATCATCGTTTTGTGTTTATGTTCTATAGATTTAGATTTCCAAGCTAATTTTTTTGTTGATTTTTTTGTTTTCTTTTTTTTTTTCCTTTCAAAATTCAATTGCCTTGCCCAGGACAATTTGCATTCAAGAAAATGGCGTCACCCTGTGGTGGTCATACATGCAGATTGGACAAAAGTTCTCAGAAAGGCCTTTTGTGTCAACTTTTCCAAGTGGAAAGAAAAACAGAGGAGAAAGATTTTGAGGGAATGCATTCTGATGTACTACTAAATATTTAGGGAAACAGAAAATGCCAAGGAATTTTGAGAATTTTTTTTTTAATGGATAAACCAGTTGACTCTAGAAATGATGGGAATTGGAGTTTAATGCACATTCTCACTAAATGGCTTGCTCAAAGAAAAGACAATGAGTGTCTGCAGTTTACTAGCTTTATTCTTGATTCTTTGATGGACTGTAGATTGTCTCAAAGTAGTACTATATTACCCCTATCTATCACTAGTGATGGACTAATAAAAAAGATCTAATTGCTCGTCATGGAAAAAGAAAAATACTCTTTTCTTCTCACAGATGAAAAGAAACATGAACTGGAAAGTCTACATAATATTAAGTGTATCTGTTCAAAATCATGCTCCCTTTAAGAAGAGAATTATGAATTTTACAATTTCTGTAGGAACCTCCTTTTTTTTTTACAATAATAATAGTTTTGATCATTTCCTAGTGTAAATGCTAATGGCAAACATGATATTATTTCTACTGTTTTAACCACTGGATGGTGAAAACTGATTTTTTTAAGCAAGGTATGCAGAGGTGTTTTCATATGATGGTGTGATTCTCTCGTCAATCAATTCACCATTTTCTTAAATATTTTCTTTAATTTGTTATGTCACATTTATTCAGTGGGGCTAAAAAGAATACCATACTGGAGAGGACGTTTGGATTTCAAATATGGTTCCTGTTCTACTTTATTGCTTGTTTATATACATGTTCCCTCTTCAAATATTTTCCGTTGCTTCTCATAAGCTCAATTTCAGGGACTATGTCTGGGAGGGATCTGTGTTTTATTCTCAACTGAAGGCAACTGCATTTCTACATGTTATATCTACAAAAACCCACAAACCCTTTTTTATCCTGTGGGTACAGCAACTGGACTCTACTCTGTTATCATAAGTATGGGGCTTATTAGTGCTTATAAACGACTGAAAATGTTTCTGAAAGTTTACTTATGTGTAAATCTAGGAAACATAAACATTACCCACAAGGACTTAGAGCCTTAGGGACAATTTTAACGTGGCCAGATGAAACCTAGATTTGTATTTTTTGCATAAAGATGATTGGCTGTTAATAAGTCAAGAGGTTTCTGCAAACATGTGCTACCTCACTCTGTGGAGTTGTGTTTCACATTTTTTTGTGTATGTGTTCTTGCATTCATAATAATTTAAAAAATAATACTAATAAAAATAAACAGTGCAGGGAAACTGTGGTCTGACAATCAAAAGTAACAGCAATATCATATCCATATTGATTCAAAGATAATATTTTTGCAAAACTTTTCTATGTTGAGAGGTTTGACTGATTCTCTAAATGTTGCCTTTCTGGTGATGAGAGAGTTAAGGCAGATAGACAGCCAAATGGCTTTTGCCCCATTGGATTATAAAATCACTTCCATTACTCAGAAACTCATTTCTTGCTGTAGGAGACCCGCATCATTTTAATAATAGTCATTATAATAATTATCATAGCACTTACACTTGCAGTTATACAGTGATGCCTATTCCAGTGAATCTCCAACTCCTTAGAAAGGAAATACAAACCATAGAGGGGAATCACTTTGCACTGAAATGCAGACATCACTGCAGTGGAAAAAAATGGCATTTTTCTTCCCTCTTGTTTCCAGTTCTTCCTAATAGCTGCTATTCAGAAGAAAGGATTTAATTGAAGGTCAATTTAAAAAATCATGAAAATTGAGATTTTCTACAAGAAAATCTGTAGATTTTTAGCCTTTATTCCAAATGAAATATTTTCCTTTAGGATCATATTCTGTAGCAAACGTTCTCAATGACCAAAGAACATCTATTGGTGGGCCATAGAGTGCCTGTCAGTTACTGCATCCTTGATTGCAGGTATATACATTCCACACAATATTTTGGATGACTCCCTAGAAATCATAACTGCTCTATTTAGAATATAAATGGCAAAAAATTCCATTATACTCTGATAGCCCCTTTTGCTCCAGCAATTTCTAAACCACACCATATTTTCAGGCTTATGTTGGCTACATAGTGAATATAAGTGGATTGTATATGGACAGCTCTGCAGCAGTAATTGCAGGCTGACAATCTCTCAGAACACTCTGGGTTTGTTTGACTTAAATTGTTTTCCTCTCTCTCTTAGTTTCAATACGTCTATAAATGTAATGAAAATAGCTTCGTTGAATTATTTTAATACTTCTGTATGTGATCTCTCCTGGAATTAATAGTTTAGAATAGTTTAAGAATAAGAAATATAAACTTCAAGATTTTAACAAAAGTTCCTCATCCTTACAAGTTCTCCTTAATGATAGACTCAGTCTAGACCTCAAGATTAAACTAACTCAGGTGTATAGATTTTCTTCTTCCTCACGTCTGTGTTTGCAAACCCGTCTTTCTTCACATGCACCTCATCCACACAGAATGAAATAGACTTGCTCTTCTCTGAAATTCATAACCTGGGAGCTAGTTTTTTCTTTCTTAAAGTATTAATTAGTGTATGGCCTATGAGAGCAAATATCTTGTAAATTTCCACCACTAACATTCATGATGTTGTTACATAGTAGGTGCTCAATAAAATTATTTGACCTGCACTAAGATCTACCTTGTATAAATACTGTTGTGTACTCAGTTGGATGCCTTACCTTTATAACCCACAATGCCAGATTCTTAGTAAATATTTAGTAAATAACACTGATTGTTGTTATCTTTCCTAAAGTTCTATAAATCATAAAGAAAATGATCCTGTGTTTTTCAAGTGTCTTCTACAGTGCCTTGAATATACTATATACAATATTTATTCAGTAAATGTATTCAGCCTAAGAATTCTGTTCACAGTGTACCACTTAAATCCAAGTCTAAATTTTTATATCCTTTATAGAATATTCCTATTCTTTACAATTTATATCTAATTAGGAGTCAGTTTCCAGAAGCACTTTGGAAACAAGTGGCAACGATTCCAAAAAGCCTACCCAAACACAATAAATTTGAAATACATTTGAAGAGAAAAAAGAGAATGCCCCCCCTTTCCTCCCCAAAAACTGGTCTATAGTGAAGGACTTAATGTTCCTAGCAGATAACTAAAAAATGTGCTGAATCCAAGGAAGGAATTTATGCATGGCCATCTGAACTTCAAGGAATAATTACCCTGCTAAGATTTATCTTCCCTACAATTGGGTTAATGGAAGCCTGTATTTTGGTATGCAAAGAATCCTTTTTTAAAATAAAAATTTGCAAATCTCTTAGACATGTTACCCTCTTATTTGACAAGAAAGTTGCCTTCACATGTAATTTGTCATAGCCAAGTCTGCAAAAATACACTACTGGTGAGTCTTTAAATGTAAACGCTATTTCTTGGAGATGGACAATATTTTCCCAGTTATGTGTTGTTGAAAGAATAAACAATTGCCTTTCTAAAATTAAAAAGTTTTAAAAATTTCAAGAACAATATACTAGGAGCTTTTTTACTGTAAGAGAAAACAACAATTCAGAATCATATAGTCAAATAAAGATACCTGCCTGTTTGCTTCTCCTAAGGATGTGTTTTGGAAACAGAAAGCATATCCTTGGTGAGCGGAATGAGTGTCATTTAGGTTTCAGATTACCTGCTGCCCTAAAATCTATCTTGATGGGTTTGTGTTAACTGGCAAGGTTGTGAAATGAAATACAAATTAGGCTTTAAATAGGGTAAGTTGCATTAAAAATGTACTTGACTGAGCAGGAAGGTTCAAACAAAGTTCAGCGAGTTCATGCTGGTATGAAGTGAAGAGAGGGGCAGGACACAGTGTCATGTCTGCTGTGAGTGGGACCTCACAGAGACATCTTCTGGCTTCCAAAGGCAACATAACATACACAAACATGGGCAATCCAGCAGTGACTGACATCCTACCGGATGCAGTTAATTTGATCTACCTGAGGATAACTCTAGCAATTGGTTTTATGACCAGCAACTCACTGTTGGTTCACATTAAATATATGTTGACCTATTCTCCAAACACCAGCATTTATCTGCATCATGAATAGGTACTTCTGACTTTAAAAGTCATCATTCATATGCTTCGGAGTGATAAGTTAAATCGAAGGGTGTAAAAATACTTTTTGCAATTACTATCCACTTTCAGTATGATTCACATGATTCGAAAAGAACTTTGAATTATTTCACGTATCCTACTGAGAAAATTATTTCATCTTTTTTTCACATTTAAAATATCCATACATTTGAAACAGATGACTTTCCCCTTTCCAGTATTATCTGTTACTGTTGAAAACTGATAACACACCTATTTTCTCTTGGTAGGTCACAATCTAAAACTATTTGCATTGATGAAAATGACTAGCATATATACTAGGAACTGCTGAAATACTTTACGTTTCTTATTTAATTTAATTCTCCCAATAATGCTGTGATGAATTTACTATTATTACTTTCTCATCCACATTCTATGGATGGGAAAGCTGAGGCACAAATAGGTTTAGTAATTTGCCAGAGAGGCCAGACTTGTACAGAAAGAAACCAAGATTTAAACAAAAATGGCAGAGATGGAAACAAATCACTGTATTATGACATCTCCCCATCTCTTGTTCAATAAAAGAAGAAATTACAAAGGATGCACAGTTATAACACTTGAATGGTCCAAATCTAGAGATAAAAAGTAGGAATACACATAAACCAGCTTAAATATACTTATTCGTTGAAAGGGGCACAGGGTTTCTTTCTGAGGCAATGAAAATGTTTGAAAATTGATTGTGGCAATGGTTGCACAATTCTAAATATTCTAAAACCCACTGGAAAAAAATATATATATACACAAAGATATATTTACTTTAACCATGCTGTATTTTTATATACTTTGGTTATTTTAATTAATCTTTTAAATTCTTATTGAAGGGTTGAATGATCAGGCAAAGATAACTGATGCCTATAACCTTGTATGACCATATTTAAAGATAGTCTAAAATCATGGCATATAATCACCTGAACTGAATTATTCTTCCATGCTACAATTTGTTAATTTGTGTCTTGACTGTGAAACACACATACACACACACATGTATGTATCTTATTTATTTTAAAAATTTCTCTTCTTATTTCAGAGAAAAAAAATTTCTATTTTTTCTCTTTTAAAAAAGTCTCTAATTATAATTTCTAGTCTATTCAAACATAATTATTTTTATTTATCATTTCCTTCCGCCTCCTTTAAACATTTTTCCAATTTGAACTATAAGAAAGTAGAGAAGTCACTAAGGATTAGTAGGTCACTTCTTGAAGACATTTATCTTTGAGATCAATTGGATTTCAGCTGCTGTGGCTGGAAGTTGACAAGGCAATACAAGCTCATCAAACCAAAGCACTCTGTTCTCTATTCGTGATATTAACATTCACAGTTTAATTTTCCTAAGGTTACATTCTCATACATTAAACAAAATTTCTAATGCTGTAGGGAAAAGTGTAAAGGATAATTTTACCCCACAATATATTAGATAACTTAAAATATATACATTTTTGTTTTGTTTTGTTTTACTTGAAAACCTATTTTGTGGTATAGATTGTGAGAGAGGATGAAGCAAATGTATTTGTACTACATTTCATTTACACTTACAGTGTTTTTTTATTCTTTCATACATATAATGAAAGGATCTTGTTGACCCTTATGTTCTAAGCCACATGAAAAAATATGCATGTTAGCTTTTAATCATAAACAGATTTCATCACCATTATGGCTTTCTTATTTTAGCCTGTATCAACACAGTCATTTAAATAAAATGTTTATTTGTCAAAGTGTGTGCTTGACTTGAAATAGCTGATTACAACACTCTTTGGGGTTTTTATGGTATCTCTTTTAAAGAACAATTTTTAAAGTTAAAATTCAAACATTTCATCTTTTAAAATGCCTGGTGTTTGATTTGGTATGCTTGAATTAAACATACCCAATCTATTTGAATCTCTCCTTATTTAAGGGAAACTTTCTGAAAAACAGTCAAACAACTGAATTCCTCTCTGTGGCTTTCCAAGAATGAATTAAAATGTGCAAAATAATTTGAGATTCATGGTGAATGTATACTTTAGAGTGTTAATCTCCCATGAATTCTGCCTCCAGGATCTTACTTAAATGAATAGGAAACTTCTGGAATTGAACAAGCATTGTGGGTGGTCATGCTATGGTTAACAGGAAGAGAGGAGAGATTTCAATTAAAGATGTGAGTTAACTCACATAAATACCATTATTTGTAGGTGCATGTGCATGTGTATAAGTGTAAGCCTGTACTGATAGGGCAGACATCAGAGAGAGACTGAAAAATAAAATCTCCCATGTGTCAAAGGAAATACTCTGGGAATGGAATGAATATTCAGGAATTTGTTTTGTATCTCTTATACTTCAGCAGTTAAGCACACCATTGAATTTGGCTATGATCAGAGTTTTGAAGACTTGCAGCTAAATTAAGGGGCAGCATTATGTTTTGGTTTACTGTTGAAATTTTAGATTTTAAGTTGTTTTTCCATTTCTATTTCCATGTTCTGTGTGGGGAAGGAATATAACATACATTTATTTCCTGTGCATTACAATGGGAAATAATTCACATATTTTATGGCCAAGCAGGTGAAATTGTATTGCCTTTAATAGCAGAAATAGAAGTCCTGTCTCTGATAATTACTGCAGAAATTTATGAATTGTTTTCTATATTTCTCCATTCATTTACAGTGATGTTACAATATTTCTAGGTGGATGTATACTGGCTAAAGTAGCTTTTTAATCTTTTTTTAACCATCAGACACACCACCCATACACAGACAGAAATCTATAATGGAAGTTATACTGATAGGATTTTGATTTGTTAAAAAAAGTTTAAATGAATTGCTTTAATTTCTAAAAATCAGTTACTTAAACATTTCCAAGTTTAACTTACAAATATAACACATATGATTATTCAGGTGATCTAATTTCATGCCACCTACTAGCTACATTTATGAAGTGGGGAAAGCTGTTGGAATGTTGGGGTAGATAGGAGATCCTGTGAAGATATCAAAAATTAGAGTTTGAAATTCAAATACATTTATTTATGACTGAAAGAGAATGGTGACTTTATTATTTGCTTTTTAATACAACTGTCTTTTACATCAGGAGATGTGGTTTTTTAAGTGTTTTCAGATTTGGTGCCCTGATGTCTTTCCACAGCCTTGTAGAACAATTGGAATTAGGCACTTAATCCTTCAATTTGTCAATGTCAAGGAAAACAAAAATGGATTAAGTAGCAGAAGATGCTTGAAGGTTTGGCTAATGTACTCTTCCTTGTTTTTAAGAGCACACCTCATTCAACAGGTTTTGTTATTTTTTTTTTCACCACTTATGAATAATGAGGTTGGCTTCTGCTGCTCCCTTAGGGGCAGGGCTGTATCCTAATCACCATGTTAAAGAATTGCCTGGTCCTATAGTAGACATCAGTGGGGACTAATGTAATTAATAAAGATTCCACTCAACCAAAATCCCCAGAGGGAGTCTGTTTATAAATGAAAAGTACAATATACTAGTTTCTCTCTGGCTGTCACTTCCTCTTTAGACCTGTTTATCTTACTATGTACTCTTTCTGCCCTTTAATAACAAAGAGTAATCATGGTTTTTAGCACCGCCTTTATACCTAGGATTCCCTGTGAAGCTCATGAAGCTTAAGATTCAGGCACTCTAATTTGTAAGGTTCCTTTCAAATCCTGGAAGAGACCCTACCAAAGTGTTCATATAGTTATCCTTTTGTAAAATTTACAAAGGTAAGATAGTTTCATTGCAATTGATCAAAACTCCAACCTTTATCACTCAGTCTTCCTCTAGGCCACATTTCCTCTTACAAAGTTGCCACAAGAGTGATCATAGGCAATTTTAGGATTTGACAAATGAGAAAGTGAGTTAGACTATGCATCTACTCTGATGTATTGGGATGGTGTTTATTGGGTTCACAATAAGTTCCATGTATCATTATTGCTGACTGTATCTATGCTTACTCATGCTTGTCATGATACAAAAGAATGTGTCCTATAGTGCCTGGTACTGCAAGTATATGCAAATATTTGAAATATATGGAACTAGGAGCTGCTCTGTGCAAAATTTTTCTAGGATCTGATGTGTAAAACTTTAGAGGAGAGTTTGGTTTTCATGGTATCCAATCAAAATGAAGTTCTCTTCTGTCAAGAACATGTTAAAACTGGGGGCACATATGAAATGTGTACAATGAATTTTATTTTTCTTTATTAGTGGGAATGGCATATTTGCAAAAGTTGTACCTACTTAAATGGAAAGATATTTTGGAACATTTCAGTAAAACAGGAAATTATAGGCCTCTTATTTAAACACTTTAAATATGTTTAGTCACTGAGAAAATTTTGAAATAAAGTGAAAGGAAAATAAAATATAAGTCATAAATATGAGTGGTGAAATCAATAGATATTATTTGGATATTGAGAAGGAAATTGTATCAATAATTTTTATAGTTTACCAAAAGTAGTCATTTATTATGAGCAAGAGTTGAGTTTCAAATAAAAGTAATAAATAGGTTTTTTGAGTGTTGATAATCTATGCGCTAAAGACGAAATTATTATATGAATCTTAACTTATTTAAAATACTAATATCAACGAAAACTAAGATAAAATTCATAATATACCAGTACAATATAGACTTTGATACAAAACTGGTAATATTTACCAGAAAATCAAAGAACACACACACACACACACACACACACACACACACACCTTAAATGCTCTGAAATCAATTGAATCCCAAAATTGATAGTGCTAAAATTTATGTGATGTTACTGAACAGGTGTGAAGCTGAAAGAAACTTGTTTACATGATCAAATATAATAACTAAAAAATTTAATCAACCATAACATATGAAAAACTGAATTATCTTTCTTTTCTTACTGTTGATAGATATTAAAGTTATTATCATAAGAAGTCATCAAATAGGTATACAGCCAAAAAATGTACATAAAAATATATATTAAAGAGGTATTTAAGAAATAGTAAGACAAAGCATTGAGGTATTTGGATTTCTCATTTTTTGTGGTATTTGTTATTTTTTAAATTTAGTAAGTTTGAAATTTGCATATATAAATACATACACACATATAAACACTCTATGCATAGTTTTCTATCTAATTTTGTACTCAAGACATATTCTTTTTCTTAAAATGTCACCCCAAAATTTTATAAAGTTCAGGCTTCCAAAAACCTGGATCTCTCCCTACCAGGAAATCAAATACATTTTTTTTGTGTGTACAAGCAACAGAAACCTGGTGTGTGTTTAATCTAAGAAGAAAAGACAAGTTTATTATAAGTGCACTCAGTTCCTCACAGAATCAAAGGAAGAACTACGTGACTAAGATTCAAGAGGTGGACGCCAGAATTGTAGATAGAATCTGAATTCTAAGAGCATTATCTCAGAAATAGTCCTGTAGGGTTCCTCCATTGGGTGACAGGTCCTGTGGCCTTCATAACTGCATCTTTACTTGAAATTCAAATGATGAGGAGAACATCTGTTCATGTAGGTCGAGACCCTTGAGTGACAGACAATCAGAACTGCATGGATTGAGAGTCAAGCAATTTCACAAGCAAGACATGCAAGGCAAATGGAAATAGAGTCCAATACAGCCAGATATTGTGCTTCATGCTGGGAATATGCGGAGGGGAGTGGGTGAGATGGCCTTGTATTTTTCAGGAAGTTGAACTTTAGTGTCAGAGATAGCAACATAAATCAATAGTTTAAAAACTAGGTTAAGGGCTAGGGGGATTTGGAAGCACAGGCTAGGGAGACAAAGCCCAAATGGGAATTTCTTACAGAAAACATGCCTGAGCTAAGTCTTCATTCTGAGTCTACTCTTCCTTTCTTGAAAAATATAAATGAAAACCGTATTATAGTATATGGCTTTTAAGAAAAGAATTTGGGAATCAAATTGTCTCAAATCATCCAGCACAATACCTCTTCAGACACAAGGAAGTTGAGTCCTGGAGAAGTGAAGTAATTGTTGAAAGAAAATACAGCTACTTGGTGGCAAAATGTAACTGGAACCCAAGTCTTCTGAATCTTACTTCAGTACTCTGTTCATCATTTCACACAACAGATGAAAGGAATTCTGAGAACTTGCCAAATATCAAAGGGAATAAATAGGAATTTATCGGAGGTTTCAAGGAGAGAAAGTAAAAAGATCTGGTATTTATAATTTTAATTCAGGAAACATGACTAGAGATATGTATATAAAAACTTTTAAATCAAAAACACTGTAAGTACAGGTTAAAGAGAGTAATCTGCTGCGGGAAGAAATGGGCATTTCATAATGGGAAGCCATAAGCAGGAGTCCATGAGATTTTTAAGCTAATTGACAGCATGTTGAACAGTGAGAGCAATGACATATGTCAAACATTATTTAACAGACTTTAAATCTGTACTTAATAACAAATGCATAACCCATTTATACACAGATTTCTGACTTTGATTTCTTAAGAACATATAGACAAATATACTTTATAACATATATTAAGATTAATGATTTACAACATACACAAGGATGATATTACCCAAAACTCAGGATAATGGATAATAGAAATTCCAGATCTGTAAGCACAAGAGTAATTTTGAGCATGAAGAAAATGATTAAGGCAGAAAGAATGTAAGAAATATGTAGAAAATGCCCTGACTAAAATGCATTCCCAAGGCATTTGCTAAATTGTTTATAAACTCATTTCTTTCTTTCTTCCTCCTTTTTTTTTTTTTTTCTTTTACTTGTAGATCCATGCAGACATTTCCCTCTGTAATTCTGGGAATTTTTCCTCACTATCCATCCCTTCATTGAATATCTTTTCCACTGTTATGTCATGAAACTGAAACATCTTTTTTAGCTAGTAAAAGTGAGGTTTCATTACTTGAATTTATTATATTTAGGTAGGATCTTAATCAAATTTTAGGTGTGAACATGTGATTAATGAGGCAGTGGAGTGTAGTGATGAACATATGAGCTCTTGATGCCAAAATATTGGCCTTCTGTGCACTGATGCCAAACAGAAATATGGAGACAGGGTTTGGAGGAAAGAGAGAGTAGCTTTATTCTTTGCCAGGCAAAGAGGGAACACAGCAGGCTAGCACCTCAAGCACTATGCCTCCCTCCCTGGGGAATAGGGAAAGGTTTTTATAGCTGGAGCTCTTGGTCTGGGGTAGGTGATAAACTCAAAGTAATTAACGTTTTGCATTTTTTTCCTCTGCAAATTTTCTGCCAAATCTGGCATCAGGTGGCTAATCAACTGGGTCTGGTGTCCCTGAAGTTATCGGCCAGTGACCTTCTTTGTGAAATGAACAGTGTTACAAGGGAGTGTAGGGGGAGAAAAATGCCAGGTACAGAGTGTAATTCATATGGAGTCAGAGAGTAATTAGCTTTGTGAAGGACAAGTCTAGTTACAAGTGTTTCTTAGTAGTAACACGTAAAGAATAACCAAGATGGCTTAACTCTTTCAGACCTGTTTATGCTGTTTCTCCAGCCTGTTTATTGCTTCCTTATTTTCCTTGTTTATCAGAAAAGAAAAATTTCTCATTTCTATTTTTGCTGCAGCACTTTGGGGTCAGACAGAATTGAGTTTGAATCTGCACTCCATCACTTGACAATCTTATTACTTTGAGCAAGTAAATAAGAAATCAAATTCTCAGTTTCATCTTTTGTACCAAGAGAGTAATAATAACACCATCTCACTGTGATGTTGAGAGGATGAAACAAACTAAAAGAGCTCTCAGTAAATCTTATCATTATCATCACTGATGACAATATTTGGACAAATGGTTGTCTTCTCGAGAGCAAACATACATCCTGTAAGTTACTTCTATACATTTTTATAATGATTCATTTGATTTGGCTTCATACTAATTTTCAAAGAATTTGCTATAGCAATTTTCTTTTCTATTTTTGTTTTTTTTTTTAAGTTTTAGGGAAGATTTTTTAATATAAAGTGAAAAGAGAGAGAAGCAGAAAAAGGTGAAAGATTAGCAGCTGGAAGATAGAGCTGAGAAGTGGATATAGTAAATATTAGTTTAATATATTACCTATTGTGTTTGAACTTATTACTCTTTTTTTTTTCTCCTATGTATCTCTTTATTCTCAAGTGCTGGTGGCTACAGAGTGTTAAGAAGTTCAAACCTGCCAAGCTTAATCTGAGTAAAATAGAGGACTGCATCATTTGAGGAGAATGAGGGAAGCAAGGGTGCTTGAGTAAATTGAGTATGTTTTGGAATAGCTCCTCTGGGAAACTGTATAGGGATTCAACCAAGAGTGCATAAAAGGGTTACAGAGAAGCTCTGAGTGGAGAGAGAAGGTATTTTCAAAGGATTCAGTTAGTCTAGTTACAAGATTCTTTCTCCCATAGCTCAGCAACTCTTGGTTAGATGTAAAGAATGGAATAGTTTTGTTTGAAAGAGTTGTGAACAGGTGGAGATTTGAGAGAACCTACAGTTCATCTCATTTTTACTGTTTGGAGACTGAATTCATGGGCTATACACTGAGCTGTTTATTTGTTTTCATTGTTTACAACATTTTGTGTGCTTCATGTAAGATAATGAAATTACTGTTTTACATATTTAACTTTCTTATCACAAGGAAAATATTTAATTACTGGAAAGTGTTTAAAAATAAATGTGAGTAAAAAAATTGTATGGCCCTTAATTTAATTTACCCCAGATAAGAAATCAGCAATTTGAGTTTTTCATAGGCATGCCTTTTATTTTATCTTATTTTATTTTATTTTATTTTATTTTATTTTATTATTTTACCTTATGGTCACACCCTGCAGCATGCGGGATCTTAGTTTTCCCAGCATGGATCAAACCCATGCCCCCAGCGATGGAAATGTGGTGTCTTAACCACTGGACTGCCAGAGAAGTCATAGACATGCCTTTTAAATGACTGAAGAGAGAGAAGGAGACAGATAGAAATAGCTTTAAACATACATCATATGATGATATATATTTATAAGTATATAAATATGTATAATTTAGAATTTAATATTTAAGAAAGTAATACACTGTTACTTTTTCTATACTTTAAATTACTGTTCTATAATTTAGAATTTCTTCATGGTTATCTATTTAGATTATTGGAGTATGATTCATTTAACTAAACTTATAAGGTATATTTGCAGATTTTATTTTAGTTTTTATTACATTCAAAATTACATTGAATACAACACAGTTAATACTTGTAATCATTCATGACTATTTGTTTAGTATATATTTCTAGAAGAAGGCATATTTGGTTGAATATATGCCCTTTTGTATACAGCTTGTTATATATTGTCAAATTGTCTTCTAGAATGACCATTTTAAATATATGCCCTTTGAGTGTGTATGGTAGTTATTCCAGAAACTTGATTAACCTAAAAAAATTGTTTTACTTGCTTATGTAACTTAAAACTTTAAACAAACAGAAAAAAAGTATAGCTGTATTCCATTTGTCAAAAATTATTAAAATCAAAAAATTTTTAATTATATAATATCTTAAATATATAAGAAAGCACAGAAAATAATAAAAAGATACCAATGTATCCATCACTGCAATTATATGGATAAAATATCTCCACATTTGTTTTAAATCCCAATAATTTTTTTCAAAATATACATTGTATATACAGATATACATTGTTTTCATATTTAACTTCACTGGATATAATTGAGAATGAGCAGAGCTGATCTCCTATTCCATTAATTTCTTCTTTCACCATGATTCATACAAGTCTAGTTAATTTCCTTTCTCTTTTTCTACCTTCTTGAGATGAAATTTTAGTTCCTTTAAAATTTTGTTCACATTATTAAAAGAGTTTTATTGACAGTAATATTTGTCTTATTTATATATTTACACAGACACGTAGTAGTCTCTCCTCTTCCAATCTTAATGTTTTCTATCATTTTACCTTTCATATACTCATAAAATACACATCTATAGAAGGTCTTTCTTTTCCTTCTCTCTCTCTTTATCTCTCTCCCTTTTCTCTTTTGTTCTTAGCCAGAGAAGGTATCATTTAAAAAAAATACTCTGGGGCTTCCCTGGTGGTGCAGTGGTTGAGAATCTGCCTGCTAATACAGGGGACACAGGTTCGAGCCCTGGTCTGGGAGGATCCCTAGTTGCCGCGGAGCAACTAGGCCCGTGAGCCACAACTACTGAGCCTGCGCGTCTGGAGCTTGTGCTCCACAGCAAGAGAGGCCATGAGAGTGAGAGGTCCGCACACCACAATAAAGAGTGGTCCCGGCTTGCCACAACTAGAGAAAGCCCTAACACAGAAACGAAGACCCAACACAGCAAAAATAAATTAATTAATTAATAAACTCCTACCCCCATCTTAAAAAAAAAAAAACAAAACTCTGAAACTTGCTTCTTTCTTTAACAATGTATTATAAAAAATCTTTACACATCAATAAATATAGAACTAACTTATTTTATTCTTGTCATATAATATCACTAAATCTGAATGCACCACAACTAAGCTCAATATCAGAGGATGTTTAGCTTGTTTAAAATATTTTTGTTATTAATATTCTGCATTATATATTTCTGTTCACAAATCATTATGCATTAATAACATTTTTATGAACCATATATTCTTAGTAAAATTATTTGGCCAAATTGCATTCATATTTCTAATAGGCATTATTAGTAGAATTTTTGCAATATTGTAGCAATTTATATAATATCCAACAGTATATTTAAAAGTGCATATTTACACAAACTCTCACCTGCATTGAATGCTATCACTTATTTTCATACAGTTTGATGTTTTATTGTTGTTTCATGAAATTAATTTCATTAAGGCTATAAACTTTGTTCTGAGTATAACTTTGGCCACCCTCCAGGGGATTTTGTTATGTAGCACTTAATTTTTTTCATTTTTATCTGAGAGGAATTTTTCTAGCCTCGTCTAGTTTTCTGTGTTCAGTATTTTCCTGACTCCAATTCTTCATATATTAGGAATTATATATCCTATTACTGTTTATCAAGGCTTGATAAGGAATCTGTTAGTCATTTAATACATTTTTATGTTAGAAAAGATTGAAATTTACAGAAATATTGTGAAAGTAGTACAGGGGGTTCCTTAATCATTAACATCTTAGATTAACATGGTACATTTGTCATAATTAATGAACCAATATTAACACATTATTATTAATGAAAGTCCTTACCTTATTCAGATACTCTTAGTTTTTACCCAATGTCTTTTTTTCTACTCCTGGATCCCATCCAAGATATCACATTATATTTAGTCATTGGATTTCCTTAGTGTCCTCGTGACTGTAATGGTTTCTCAGACTTCCTTGCCTTTGATGATCTTGACAATCTAGAGGAATATTGGTTAGGTATTTCATAAATTGTCTCACAATTAGGATTTGCCTAATGTTTTTCTCATTATTAGACAGGGATTATAGGTTTTGGGGAGAAAGAGCACAGAGGCAAAATGCCATTCTCATCACATCACACCAATAGTATATCAAAGGTATTTAGTATCAGTATGACTTAATACTGTTGATTTTAACTTTGGACACCTGACTGAGGCAGTGTTACTTAGGTTTCTCCATAGTAAGTTACCTCTTTTCCCCCTTTCTAAAATGAATACATTGGAAAGAAATCCCTATTCACAACCTACACTCAAGGATGGGGAGTAATGTGCTACTTCCTTGAGGGAGGATTACCTACATAAATTATTTTAATTCTTCTCCATATAAAACTTGTCTTTAATCCCCCATTTTATTTATTTATTGAAGTGTTTATTTATATCAGCATCGACTCCTGGGCACTTATTTTATACTTATAATTCAGTATTATAAGTATAAATTCAGTGGCTTATAATTCAGTATTATTTTATTTTGTTTGTCCAATTTTTCTAGCTTTGGTCATTGGAAGCTTTGTCTGTTGGAGCTTCTGCCCCTTTGACATCTCCTGATCACTTGTTTTTGTTTTGACCACATACTTCTTTTCTGACACTATAAGATGCTCCATACTGTCATATATTTCCTACCCTAGTTCTAGAATCAGCTGTTTCTGCTAGAATCATGTTTTCTTTCTTTCTTTCTTTCTTTCTTTCTTTCTTTCTTTCTTTCTTTCTTTCTTTCTTTCTTTCTTTCTTTTTTTTTAAATGGTGTTAGAAACCCACTTCTGGGTGCTAGGTGTGCTTGTTGTTACTGTGGCGTCATTGCTGCTAGGTCCTCTCAGATGAGGGAGTAGGGAAATACATGAGTGTATAGTAACACACAAACATATCTATATCTATATCTATGTATGTCTAGCTATATCCATCTGTATCTATATTAAGCTGAACATAAGTTCATAATATGTCTCCAACTGTAATCTCCTACCACATGGATTATTCTAGCTTCTCCCCTTGCTGACATGTAAATTCTCACTCCAGCAGTGAGGAGCCTGGCTCCCACCATATGCCACCCACTCACTTAACTGTTTAATTCTGGTATACATGTAGGGTGGCTTCAGAATTGTTCCCCCTCAACCCCATGAAACAACTTTGTCAATTAAAGTACAGTTCTTAGGCTTAGATCCATAGTTCTTTTTGCCTTTATCCTTCCTCCCTCATTTCCAAAGTTACTAAGGTTACAAAATTTCTCTTACTTAGATTTTAGTTAGGCTGCTTTGTACATTTGTGATACAATTTTATTTTTTTTGCCACAGTCTGCTTTCTATCCTGGGATACCCTGATCTCCTAAATGATTTTTAAAAGTTACATACTTTAAGGCTCACTCTCTGTTCTGTTTGTTTATCATGTTCTTATACTCTTTATTCCTAATAATCTTTCTTATTCTGAAGTCAGCTTTGTCTGAAGTTAACATAGCTACATCTACTTTATTTGAGTGGTGTTAAAATGGTTCTCTCTCTATCCCTTTACTTTTAATCTATCTGGATTTATATTTAAAGTAGATTTCTTCAAGACAACATATAGTTGAGTCTTAGTTTTTTTAATACATTCTGTCAATCTTCATCTTTTAATTGGTGTGATTACACCATTCACATTTAAAATGATTACTGAAATAGTATTATTCATATCTAACATGTTTACAACTATGTTCCATTCATTGAAGTTGTTCTTTGTTTAATTTTTCCTTTATTATTCTGCCTTCTCTGGTTTTAATTTTAATTGAGCTTTTACATGATTTCATTTTACCTCCTCTCTTAGTATATCAACTATAACTATTTTTTTAGTGGTTTTAATTATTGCCTTAGAGTTTACAATATACATATTAACTGATCTGTGCCCACCCTTTAATAAAACTATATTGCTTTATGTTTAGGGCAAGTACCTTAGCATAGAATATTCTCCATTCCTTTCCTCTCCCCCTGTGACAGTGATGACATTCATTCCACAGTCCACATGTTACTATCACCCTCTACATTATTAAAATTATTGCTTTAAAAAAATAATCATTTTTCAAATAAAGAATAGTAAAATTATATTTTATAAATTATATTCATGTATTCCTTTTCTGATATTCTACCATTCTTTATTCAAATCCATGTTTCTGACTTATATCAATTTTTTTCTTCCTGAAGAACTTCTTTTAACCTTTCTTGCAGGACAGGTCAACTGATGATGAATTTTTTCACACTTTGTTTGTCTGAGAAATCTTTTACTTTTGAATATTCACCAGATATTGAAGTCTAGTTTTTTTTCCTTTCAATTTTTTCTATATTTCATTCCATTTTCTTCTTCCTTACATAGTTTCTAATGAGAAGGTGTCTACATTTATTCTTGTTTCTGTATAAGTACATTGTTCACTCCTCTGGTTTTTTCTCAGGATATTCTTTGTCTTTGACTCTGTGGTTTGAATAACATATGCTGAGTTATGGTTATTTTTGGTATTTATCCCTGGTAGTGGTCCTGGATCTGTAGTTTGGTGTCTGTCATTCATTAGGGAGAGTTTTGGCCATCATTACAACAAATATTTCTTCAGATCTATTCCCTTTCTTCTCTTTCTGGTATTCTAGTTGTGTAGGTTACACTTTTTGAAATTGTGCCACAATTCTTCAATACTATCTTCTGATTTTTTATGTTATTTTTTCTCTTTGCATTTGTGTTTTGAAAGTTTCTATTGAGCTATCTTTAAGCTCACTGAAGCTATGTTGAATCTAAAGATAAACCTGTTGAAGACTTTATTAGTGTTTTAATAATTTCTAGAATTTATTTTTTATTCTTTCAAAGAATTTCCATCTCTCTGTTTACATTATCCTTCCCTCAGCTCTAGCAGTCTTTTCTCTGAAGAGTAAGCCTTTGTTATAGAAAAGCTTCTAAGTATATTTCACAATGATTACTTTAACCACCTTCTTCTTTCCCCTCCTGAAGCCATAGGGAGAATTTTCCTGGATTTCCACCTTGAGAAACTGGTGGCATTCCTAAGGTAAAAACCAAAAAACATGTCCCCACGCCTCCCACTGAAGATTGCAGTTCCTAGGGGTGTCTCACTCTCACAGGAGTCTTCATTCTGACCCCAGAAATTCATCAAAAATGTCATCTAGGTAGTTTCCTACTTGTTTATAGCTCCAGTGGCTTATATTCCAGGGAAGCAGATCCTGACCATATCTCCTCGGATATGCTTACCTTTCCAGACTTCAGGTTGGTAGTTTGCCCTGCAACCCCAGTTCTCTGATAAGTCTTTGTAATGTCAAGATTTTCAATTTTTCCAGGTTTTTCTTCTTCTAAGTACAGGAGTGAAATTTCCCAAGCTCTTTAAAATTCAGAGTGGAAACCAGAAGCCTTATATTTAAAATTTTAACATACTTTAGAATATTTCTGTCACTTCTTATAGTTAATCAGAAAGTATATCTTTTTCTCCAAAACAAAAAGAATCTTAACATCTGTGCTAGTTATACAATTATTGCTTCTCAGTTCAAATCCACCTTTCTTAGATCTTCTTTGTGATAGTGGAGCTGGACTTTGCAAATATTTCTCCTTTGCCAGTTGGCAAAATGTTAGATTTTTTCAATAGAGGGGAATAGAGAAGAATTACAAGAGGAAGGAGCTTCTCTTTTCTCTTTTTGATCTGGATGTTTCTTCTTCTATGCCTTGGAGGCCAATGAGCAACTCTTGGCCAATGGTGTGCATGAGACTTAATTACATGCCCTCCAGCGATTATTGCCAGTACCCAGCAGGAAACTTCCTTGCAAGCATCACCGGCACCCAGGTGGATAACTTCTAAGCCAGTCTTGAAAGCATCCCAAAAGTCAGTTATCCAGTGAGTTTTGGTATCACCCAACAAATAGCTTCATAGACACAAGTCCCTACCCATCGCATCTCAGTAAACTTCTTTCGTTGAGCCATAGCCATATCCTCTCTAATGTGGTAGAACTTTCAACCATGGGGGATGCTTCTTCAAAGGTTTTCCCTCCTATGGGTACTCTCCCTCAGCCTTAGTGAGAGTAGCTGCTTTCTTGCTCTGCTATTTCTGTATATTTAGATTTTTTTTTAGACAACTTAGGGTTTAATCTCCTTTTACTACTTAGTAATTTTAAATAAGAATAACCTTGGTCAAATAACTGGTATGGTGTCTGGCATTAGACTCAATCCTTAGTGGTATAGCATTCTTTCACATCTCATAATGAATATATTGAAGTCATATGAAGTTTCAGATAATGATTATTATTCATAGTTTTTATCATATATCAATAGCAATTTAAAATTACAATTTCTTTGAATAAATGTTGTTCTTTAGATAATTTCCCTAATAATTTTACCAGGTCCCCCTCATGTTATTTTTTTTTTCTGATTTTGAAAATTCTTTGATATTTCTTTTTTTTTTTTTTTCTTTTTGCGGTATGCGGGCCTCTCACTGTTGTGGCCTCTCCCGTTGCGGAGCACAGGCTCCGGATGCGCAGGCCCAGCAGCCATGGCTCATGGGCCCAGCCGCTCCGCGGCATATGGGATCCTCCCAGACCGGGGCACGAACCCGTATCCCCTGCATCGGCAGGCGGACTCTCAACCACTGCGCCACCAGGGAGGCCCTCTTTGATATTTCTTTAAGAAAAACCCTTATCTTTCATGTTTACTCCTCTGGGGCATGTTTTGAGCCATAGTTTTAAAACTTTCATTTATTAGATTTCTTTTCTGAAGACTATTACAATTGTTATGAATCTATTTTTTTCCCCTGATGCAATCTTTTCTACCATATCATTGGAATTTAGGAAAGTAGGAAAGATTCACTTGTGGACTTATGACTTAGTCTCCACTGTAATTATATGGCTCTAGTTATACTATTACCAACAATATACTACACAGCTTTTTTTTTCTTTTTTTTATTGGAATATAATTGCTTCACAACATTTAGTTAGTTTCTGTTGTACGACGAAGTGAATCAGCTACATATATACATATATCCCTTTACAGATGAACCTATTTGCAGGGCATGAACAGAGACGCAGGCATAGAGAATGGATGTGTGGACACAGAGGGGGAAGGGAGGTGGGATGTATTGGGATATTTCGATTGACACATGTACACCACCACGTGCAAAATAGATAGCTAATGGGAACCTGCTGCAACACACAGGGATCCCAGCTCGGCACTCTGTGATGACCCAGATGGGTGGGGTACAAGGGTGGGAGGGGGGTCCACACACATTGTTTTCTGTATCATGCAGGTCAGCAGAGAAACTAAGCTTCCCTAACCAGGAAGGCAGGCCTGATTTCCAGTGCAGGAGCAAACCAGGGCTTCCTGTAGATCTTTGACCAGGGCTCAGTCTCTGACCCAATAGAAATGTGAGCAAGGCCAAGGACAACCCATAAGTAAAATCACCAAAGTTCACATTTTGGTGAATTCACTACTTTATGTCCCTAATCTCTGTGCCTGGTGTACTTCCTCTCAGGGCCAACGTACCCATTAGACACAGAAGACACAGTGCCTACAGCCCACTATTCATTTAGGGACCTCTGAAAATGTCTCACCTTTATTTATTTATTTATTTTAATCAGGGGGAAATGATTATGTTAGTAATGACTATGTAACAGTGACTCCAGCCTGGATACATTCATTTTTATCTTAACACAATTGTAAAGTGTCATGTTAATATTTTTATGGAGGAGGAGCCCACGAAGGCCAATGTGCCATAGTGCTGTGAAGGCACAGTGGGGCCTGCTTACACTCCCTCCCATAAATGTCTCATGGCTGTTCTCCCTAATGGGCATTTCTTTCCCAAGACATCATCCATTTCTTCCAAATTTATCTCTTCATTGGCCTTCTTTCCCTATTACAACTGCATTTCTTCATCCTTGTAATCTCACCAAACTGAATTACAAATAGATCATGAACTTAACTGACCCTCCAGTAACTGCTGTGTCCTTAGCAAGATACAGCCAGATAAGGTCATCTGGGTCTCTCTGGTTTCTTGATTTAAGACATCCCAGTTTTGCCTTTGTCCATCAGGAATCCATGCCTTAGGAAGCCCCTACCTCCTTGACTTGGACTTAATTCATGAACATAGAATTCCATGCTGAATTATTGCAGGAGGATATCAGGACTGAAGAGAAAGAAGACCAATCAAACAGATAAATTTGGAAGGGAATTTAGAGAGAAGGGAATAAAAATTATTGATAAAGGTCTAGTTTCAAATGAAAGATGTCAAAACTTTTCCTCTTGTTTATAAAGCTGTATCATGATTCTGAGAAAGGATATTATAAATGAAAAAAAAGCCACACATATTTGTTCAAACACCTAAAAATGAATGAGATCTGCTCTGCCTCAATACACATTATAATGTATACTTACCTAATCCAGATACAATTACATAATCTATACTGTATATGGTTTTTCATCTGACATTTGATTCTCTTTTTGAAAATAAGGAGGTGACAGAGTTATGTTCTCTAAGAATAATTTCCTAGGGAATAAGGCAGGTCAATTAATAAATTAAACAGAATTTTAAAAATGCTACCCT
This sequence comes from Mesoplodon densirostris, assembly GCF_025265405.1. Taxonomy (NCBI): domain Eukaryota; kingdom Metazoa; phylum Chordata; class Mammalia; order Artiodactyla; family Ziphiidae; genus Mesoplodon; species Mesoplodon densirostris. The sequence continues at coordinate 20,449,992 of NC_082664.1, forward strand.
ATTCTATAGATATTATTGATCCAGATACATGTTAATGCAGACATTTAATCATGTAATATATATTAGCTATATTTATTTATAAAGCAGGTATAGCAGAAACTGCCAGTCATCCACCAATATCCATCCTCTCCTTTTTCCCTTTAGTATTAAATGTCCAAATTTTAGCTTAGCACACAGTTGCCTAGGCAAAGATTTCCATGCATCCCTTTCAGCTAATGAACCATGTGACTAATTTCTGGCCAATAGCATGTGAAGAAGAATGTGTACAGATATTGGTTTATGTTCTTAGAGGGAAGAGATGTAGTTTCCATTTTTTATTTCTTTCCCAATGTGTGGAATATAGATCTTATGGTGCAACCTGGTCTTATACTATTAATGAAGGCCAGGTTTTAAGGATGACAAAGTGATAAGTTGGAATCTGAAACCTAATATCAGTGCTACCCCATGAGGCTGGATGATTTAAGCCTAAATGATTCAAAGAGATTACAACAAAAAGTAAATCTACTTTAGTCCACTGTTATTTTTTCCTTGATTTCAGCAATTAAACCTGTATTTGAAATAATGGAAGGTACATTTAAATAACATGTAATTAATGTCAAAATATGAGTTATTCACACATTTAAATATGATGTCCCAAAATATTTAATATATTAAATGAGCTTAATTTATTATTATTATAAGCATTTTTAAATTTAAAATTTACTTACACTATATGAAGTTGTACATAGAATATGCCATTTCTTTATTTTCTGAAAATGTTTTGATGGTCTCTGTGTGATCACAACAGCTGGATGGTATGGAACAAAAACTACAACAGTGATAACAATAAAAGTTCAATTGGGATAAAACTTTTATATGTCATATTTTATACTGTCTATAACTTAAAGGTTTAATTTTGTCTCTTTGAGTTATAGATTTAGTTTTTCAGGTTTTTCTCATAATTCCACTAGCAGATGACAACAGAGTTGTGAGAAAAGTGCTTTGCATCATCTCATGGTTTTGGTGGGAGAGAAGCAGACATCTGTGATCATCCTTATCCCTGGATGGTGTCTACTGTTATACGGATGGTCACTTCCCACCTCTGGGTATCCTCCTGTTTTCTGTTGTTGATATCTCTGATTAATTAACTTACTCTTTCTTACCTTTGTCAGACTCCAGGGGCCCCTTCCTGCTAGTTTGGTTTCCTTCCTACCTCCCTGAGGTTATCATATCCTCTGACGATTGTACATGTTCCTCATTTATTTCCTGCCACTCATCCTATAGTATTTGTTGTAAAGTTGCCACATTCCTGCTGTAGAATTCCCCATGTTTGACCTTCTGGCTTTTAACTCAGGATCCTTTCATACACAAAATGATTGACACATGGGAGGGACAATTAGATTTCTCTCTGTCTCACCAAGCTGCTTTGTTTATTTACTTTTCTGTTGCCTTTTATGGGACCTCAGAGAAAACCTGGTATTGGTTCCTCCAAGAGATATAACTAAAAAAAAAAAATCCCTCTGTCCTCATGATTTCTTCATCTTACCCAATAACCTCCTCTGTGATTTTTTAGGAAGTTAAACCTCCAAGTTGATGATGTAACTATGACTCTCTATATCTTTTTTTTTTTTTTTTTTTTTTTTTTTTTTTTTTTTTTTTGCGGTATGCGGGCCTCTCACTGTTGTGGCCTCCCCCGTTGCGGAGCACAGGCTCCGGATGCGCAGGCTCCGGACGCGCAGGCTCAGCGGCCATGGCTCACGGGCCCAGCCGCTCCGCGGCATATGGGATCCTCCCAGACCGGGGCACGAACCCGTATCCCCTGCATCGGCAGGCGGACTCTCAACCACTTGCGCCACCAGGGAGGCCCCTCTCTATATCTTTTAACTCTATATCTTTTCTTCCATCTCCTTTCTTTTCCCTAACATCCCTCAGGATTGAAAGGGTTAAATTCTTTTTTTTTTTCTCCAATTTCAGTCTCCTAACTCAGGGGTCCCCAAGCCCCAGGAGTGGACTGGTACTGGTTCAGAGCCTGTTAGGAACTGGGCCACTTAGTAGGAGGTGAGCAGTGGGAGAGTGAGTGAAACTTCATTTGCCACTCCCCATCACTCCCCCATCACGTGCATTACTGCCTGCACCATGCCCACACACCCCTTTCCGTGGAAAAATTGTCTTCTGTGAAACTGATCCCTGTTGCCAAAAAGGTTGGGGACCACTGTCCTAACTAACAAAGAAGCCACAGTATTTTCTCAAAGGACAACCTTTGCCTTTGAAAAGTTTAATGTAAGTTAAAAGTATGTGGTAAATCATTTTTCTTCCCTTCATAAGATCTGGCTTTTGAGCTCAGTGCCTTACTACATTTTTTATTAACTCAAATGGATTATTATCTTTCTTTTTCTTTTCATCTACTTTCTAACAATCCTAATTACTATCTCTCTGAAGCACTATTGATATTTTTAAGGGTATATCCTTTTTACATTTGGATATGAAAGTGAGCTCTAGAGACATACATACTGATTCTAGAGTTCAATATTTGAGCTGGCTAGTAAGCCACATAGGTTAGTTTGTCAAAAAAAAAATAATAGCAGATTCAAGCATTAAACATCATAGATGGAAAGATTTTGTTAGCATGTGTCTGAACCTGTCCAGTATCGTAAATTATTTTATTTCCAGACTGGCTTCTTCTGATGTGCAATAGTAACCACTTTCAAAAAGGTAAAGAAATTCTTGTTTTCTTGAGATTTCAGGGTTGCATCAATATTGCCAGCTACTATATATGTGAACTATTCATTAGTCTCTAAACAAACACTTCCTCATTAGAGAATAAGTTCTCAAGTGCTGATGATTTTATTTATTTTGTTTCAAACTTATGTATCTTGGTTAAATGTTTTTCTCTTCCACCAATTACCAGTTATGAGTTTCCGGTGCTCTGTAAAATATAACCTTAGCTTTTGTGTTGTTTCTTTGTGAAGATCAAATGATTTATTCAAATGATTAATGTATTATAATTGCAGAATTGCCTTAGAACTTAGTAGCTTTATAGAAAAACATAACCTGAAGTGATTTCAGCAAACTAAGTCTAAAAATTGTTTAGTGAAAGTTCTAAGGTAACTCATTTGAATACCCAATATCTGTGTGTTGCCACACAATTATAAAGAAAAGATATGGGATAATTTTCTGAGTAATTATAACTACAGGAATATATTGTCCATTCGAGATATTTTGACGGTAAGTTTGGAAAACCTTAGACAAATCACAAAACTGCTTTAAAGAATTGTTTCTCCAAATTTTATCTACAATATATTTTGGACTTAGTACATCAGCCACCGAGTACCAGAAACCACAGAGTAGGCATACATCTTCCCAGAAACTGTATTTTATTTAAAGACTTGGAGATAAGAATGCATTTAAAATTTTAAACATATATGGTATGCTATAAAATAGAATGAAAAGTTAAGATAAATTGAAACCTCAAAGGAAGATTTTGAAACCCTAGGGCTTTATGATCTTGCCGATATCTCACAAATGCTAAAAATTTTTACTTTCTCTGTTAGAAATCCTTCATTGGAAAAGTTTCAAAGGAAAAGCTTTAAGATTAGAATTAAAACTATGATTATCTGAAAAAGAAAAAGCCCATTCATCACAGCCAAAAAAACCTGGTGGCACAGTGGTTAAGAATCCGTCTGTCAATACAAGGGACATGGGTTTGATCCCTGGTCTGGGAAGATCTCATATGCCATGAAGCAACTAAAACCGTGTGCCACAACTACTGAGGCTGTGTTCTAGAGCCCGTGAGCCAGAGCTACTAAAGCCTGAGCACTTAGAGCCTGTGCTTCTCAATGGAAAGCCATCGCAATGAGAAGCTCCCCACACTACAATGAAGAGTAACCCCCTGGGCTTCCCTGGTGGTGCAGTGGTTGAGAGTCCGCCTGCCGATGCAGGGGACATATGTTCGTGCCCTGGTCCGGGAAGATCCCACATGCCGTGGAGCAGCTGGGCCCGTGAGCCATGGCCACTGAGCCTGTGCATCCGGAGGCTGTGCTCCACAATGGGAGAGGCCACAACAGGAGAGGCCTGCATATCGAAAAAAAGAAAAAAAGAATGTACCTTGGGCCTGGGTGAGGATGAATTGAGATCCACAATAACGACTGGAACCTGTAAAGACATACTGGCCTGTGCTTATCTCATTACCTATAACTTTGATGTCATGAACAACATCCAGGAAAGGGTAACATTTCACTGTCGAGTGGCACAAGATTCATGCCAGTGTTCTTGTTCCCGAGTAATGGGTTGACAAGAGCAAGAAAGGGTCCAATCTTGGAGGAACTTGTTATACTGAAGATTCTCAAGAAAGATAGGCTTATATTTAAGGTAAGAATGTCCTCACTGTACTCACTCCTGGGATCTAAGGATGGGAGTTTCATCACTGGAACAAAGCAGGTTCTAAGGGCTACAACCAGACACAATGTCTAGTGGGTTCAAGAAAAAAAGTGACAAGTGCTTGGTCTAGGTGTTTGAACTATAGACACTCCCTTCTGACTAGATTCTCTTTGCTTCAGGAAGGATTTAGTATATGGGTATTTGCTGAAAATATTCAAATGTAGTTAATGCAGGGAATGAAGAACCAGAGGAAAGGGAGAGAGAATTAATGATTCCTGAAAACAAATGTAAAAATCACAAAGGAAGGAAGGAACACAAAGAGAAAGAAAAGAAGAAAGGTAAAAAATTGTATCACACTATCACCAGAGAGACACTTTATATACGTTATTATATTTTATCCTTTCAACAAATTTATGGAATAATATTTGTTATTTTTCATATACAAATGACTAATAAGAAATGCAGAGAATTAAGTAACTGACCCACAAACTTATAGTAAATGCTAGAGCAGAAAGACAAATTTGGATTTATCTCATTTCATTATTAACTCTTACTCTACCATCCTTTCCCATGAATCCAGGCAGATAATTACAAGATGATACCTCCTGATAGCACCTGATTCTGGCAGTTTCTTTAAACTACTGTGTTTGCTTTCAAAAAGTCTGCTTGGATTTGAAGCTGAAGATCCAGAAAGCTAAGAGTTATTTGTGAACTTGTATCATTTGAAGAATACTGATTTGTAAAATAGCATAAAGATATAGATATTCATACTTATATTTAAGCTACATAAATTATTTTTACTATGTCTTGTTAGTGGAGCTGGTTTACTGAATGGAAACTTGTCCTGCAAATCTGTTTTCAAGGAATTCTTTGGTTGCTTCTTCCAGAACTTGAGAACATTTAAGGCAGATCCCAACCTTCAGATATTAAAATTATATTAATTTATAATCTTATATTCATTTAACCTATGCCCACACATCACATCCAGTTAAGAATCTCCCCTTTTCTCCCATTTAAGGCTCCCATCTCATAACCTCACGGGGGGGATGGGTATGAGGGAATGTGTCTCAGGGTCAATCCATTCCCTCCTCTTGTTCCAGTCACACCTGCCCCCAATATGCTGTATCTGCTCATGCTCTTTGAGGCCAAAAATTGTGAAGAGAGGTAAAAAAGTCAAATAAATAAATAAATGAAAAGCTCCTTAAACTAGTACTACAATGTATTGATTACATGTAATGCTTCAAGACAGATATAAAAATAATAGATATTTTCATATGAACGTCAGAGATGTTTTCTCTAACCCTCAGATTCCAAGGGGCACTTACAAAATGAGGAAATGTGTGTGTCAACATCAGGCAGGCCTACAGCTGGAGAGAACATTTCTGGTTGTCCTCCTGGCAAGCAGTCCCACTTTCTTACAGTGCTTTCACTGAAGCCCTCCTCACCTCATTTTCAAAAGGAAAGAAAAGCCACCCTACTTTTGTCTTGTCAACACTCAATAGTCTTCAAAAGGGGCTGCATTTACACTGAAGAATCTCTCACCTGGGTAAAAGTGTCAGAGATGGTTTTCTTTCTTAGTAGGTCTCATAGATGTGTCTAACTTCTCTCTTTAAAATGTGGTGGTACTTGAAAGCCATGGGTTTCATCTTTGGGCACTAGCCAAAATGCTAAGGCAACAGAAAAATCCCATTTCACATCCTGTTACTGAAGTACTCACCTTTGGGAATATTTGGAGACAATGTGCTGTAAGAATCTATTGCATTATAGAGATATAAATAATTTCCCGTGTTGGTGAATCACATGGAGATAAGAAAGATATCTGAGATAAAAAAAGAAAGTCTTTATATATTTTTTAAAGATTTTTTTTGATGTGGACCATTTTTCTTGGAGTTTTTTTTTATTGAATTTGTTACAATATTGCTTCTGTTTTATGTTTTTTTTTTTTTTTTTAGCTATGAGGCATGTGGGATCTTAGCTCTGGGACCTGGGATGGAACCTGCACCCCCTGCATTGGAATGCAAAGTCTTAACCACTGGACCTCCGAGGAAGTCCTTTTATTTTTTTAAATAAACAAGTAAGAAGTATGATAATCAGTTATCCTGATAACCACATATTAGAAGAAAAATATATTTTTTTGTTTTGTGTCTTAAAAAGTAATCTCTAGTGTTAGATTCTAAATTGTTCACAAAGCATTTCCAGATTGTTTTTGGAAATCTCCAGTTTGTATGAAAATACTGTTAGAATCTTAATTATAATAGTGCTACTGGGCACCATTAACCCCTTTCAGATACATTTATGCTGAAAAAATTGGAAACTGCAAGCCATCAGTTTGTTAAATAAACACAGGTGTTGCAGAATCCCTGTTGGTATGCCATCTACAGAAGAATCATTCTTTCCAAGCAGTCAAGAAGAAAGAGAGAGGAGAGGAAGATCACAGGGTCAATTGTAGACCTGCTGAATGTTGTTCAAAAACAAAGGCGGCTTGTCACAAGGCTGGATGAGCAGAGGCACCACTGATGGCCAGGGTGGGAGCCCTTCAAAGGAGTTTTGCTTGTGATTTTATGCTTTCAGTTAAAAAAGTAGCGAGCAGGATGACATGTCTGGTTTAAGAGGCACACATACCTGCATACACTTTCTCCCTCTTCCTCCTCCAAAGATGTTGGGTGAATGCACTTTACTGAGTTTAAGATGCCATCGGATGCTGCAGTTGAAAATGTTGGACTTGCCCATAAGAAAAAAATGAATTGAGGTTTTTATTTCTTCCCTTTTGAAACCCCTCATTTTAAGTATCTGTTGAAAAAACATTTGTTCTGCCTTCTGGATTCAATAATGAACAATCATGACACCTAAGATTAGCTCTTGGTTTACCGATGGTCCAAATGTTTTGCAGTATTTCCATCTTGATAGCCATTTACAAGAAAGGGATGAAACATTTATAAGAACAAGACAATTCTGCTAAATGAAAGTGCTGCTGTCAATGTTTTGCCCCCATGGAGTCACTTGTGAGAGTGAAAAACTGCACCCCAAAGAGGAAGGGATGACCTAAGTGCTAAGAGGGGGTTCAGGCTAATTGTTCTCTGTAAACTTCTTTAACAAAGCCTTTCTCTAATCCTAACCCTAGTCCCAATGCCATTGTCCTGTATGACAGTCCATTCTAGGAACTACAGAGTCTAGCTCCACAACACTCACACACATTGTACCCTGGAAAATAGGTGGCATGCTGTCCCTCTCTTACTTTCCTTCCTGAGCCCACTCCTTTTTGAGCATCTAGTGATGCAACCTGGCTTTCTGTGTGAGCATCCCCACAAACATGCTGTGACCATGTGTGGAATCACAGTACGTGTCCTGCAGGCTAACTCTAGACTTGCCTGTTGTAAACATTTTCTGACCATTTACTTCCTGATCAACTGGGGGAAGGGAGGTGGGAGACAAGAGTTTTGAACGGGATAAAACAACCTTGAATCTTATACATTTAATATCAACATACTTTAAAAAAGTCAACTTGAGCAAATTGTATCTTAGTAGCTAATTACAGCAAACTGTGATCCTGACTTAGTACAATCAGGGGAAAATGCACAAGATGAATTTAATCTGGACTACATTCATGCATTCGGGGCCATCAGATAGTAGATATGCATGCCAAATCGAAGCACCAAAGGGGAACAATTGCTGATAAAGATACAGACAGCCAAATGCACTCTGTCCTTCTTGATACAGGAAGTTAGCCCAGATAAAACAGAGGAAAACTTCTAAGCTGATTCTCCCTGATTGCACCACCAGCAGCCAGCCTTTCGTTGTGTTTATGTGCATAAGACTAGAGTCTGGTGCCTGGTGTGTGTCTGTATTTATAAAAGAAACTGGCTGTGAACCAGGGAGTTTCTCCTGCTTCAAATACTCTCCTTTCAAACACAATCAAACTGTCAGCTGGTTGGCATTGGCTTGGTACATCTCTCAGATGTTTTCTTTTCAGTATACCAGGAGACTCACAGACCACAAACATGAGCCTCCAGATCTCAGTCATTAGGCTTCTTTTGATCAGCAGCTTACGGATCTGGTCGCTGTTTTGAGTTAATGTCTCTGTGTTGATGTAAATTGCAAATGAACAATCGGATGGCATGAGACTTTCTTTTGTACCATTAGTTGGACTTAGAATAGAGAATGGATGACATATAGTAACATACTTAAGTCTGTTTTATTTTTCTTTCTGCTATTAAGTAAGTTAACATATGATTTTCCTATATAGATGATAATAAAATAACCACCTCCTAATTTTACATTCTGTTGAATACGTTCCAGGAAATGTGTGTGAGTGTGTGTGTGTGTGTGTATGCTACTGTTCAGTCCCTTGGATGATGAATTATCCACCTTAAAATCCCCCCTTCTCTTGCCTTCTTTCTATTAACTTGTCAGGTCCTACATGAAGGCAGAAAACAAGGATTCTTTATTTTGCCATCTCAAGGAAGTCCAATGCTAGGTATCATATCTCCTGACTGGAACTATGAAATTACTAAGTAGGTCAAGTATGAAACAGAAAAACAAAAGAAGAAAAAATAGAGAAGTAAAGAGCAAAGATAGAAACTTTGTTTTGGTGGAAAACTGTGTTGATCACTATTTTCAAGGCAAAATAACTTCTAAATATATCATTGGCATGTGTAGAGAAGAGGCAGCTCAGTGGGGGAGGAAAAGGGATGAAATCACTGTTTGATTAGTCTTTCTATGTCTGGAACAGTGTTACATTTTTCACATACTTCCTCCCACATACTTCCTCTCCTTGATATGGACTAGGTTACACCTACGTGCTACATGCCCCGTGTGAGCCTACAGGCTAATATTATGAGTAGCAATTGTTAGGAGATTGCACTGTGAATTGAATTTTCCACTTCAGTTAGGAAGAATCGAGTCATTTGCTATTGAGCATATTGTCTAAATGTATCTCTTTTTTTTTTTTTGCAGTGACAGTTCATTCTGGTGAGTGCAGCAAACTGTCTGTATGATGACCATGCCCCTGAAAGTGCTAAAGGTTCCTAAAGGTCACTCTTATATGCTCTACACATGGCACAGGCATAATAGATGTGGATAATTAAATTATCTTGACTCAAGAGTTTTAAGAAACTTACCTAGAGTGACAAGGACAGTAAGAGACAGCTCTTCAAAAGAACCATTGGCTTCTAGGCTCTAGCCCAAGTTATAAATGTGTTTCAAAAAGAACATTTAACCCTGCTTAATATTTTAGAAATAATTTCTAGGAGGAAAGAGGATGCATATAATCCAAACATCCTTGGAAACTTTGTATACTTGGAGATGATCTTTCTCATTCCCATCCTATTGGTGGGACCCTCTGACCTATCAGAGCCCAGGTACAATGCCAAGTGCACAGAAGAACTGTGCCTGGGTTCCAATGTAGGCATGCATTTCCAATGCAGGACCTAGAAATGTTTTACGGAACACTCTTAATAACTCTCTGAGTTTGTCATGGAATAATTCCAGAAGCTTTCTTCTGCTCACCTATTCATGGCTGTAAGTGGCAGATAGACACATATATTATTTATATATTACTCTGAGAATATGTATCTCTAAACATCCTAACAGGGAGAAAGCCCTCATCTAAGAGAATTACACATTTGATAGGAATTTTAAGAGATTATTTTATTCCCATGTACAGCTGTTGTCCCATCAATGTTGCAGAATACTGAGGATAATTAATATTTGAATTTACACAACAGCATTGAACATGTTACTGGAGGGACTGAGGTTGGGGAAGCAAGACAGGACTATACTTAGTAACATGGCCTTTTATCATGAATGTTCCATTTGGAAAATGAAAGACCTGAATAGTGTAAAAACTCACCTGCTTTATGAGTGATGGCAATATGCATGCATGTTCATGCTTCAGTAGGTAATTGCCCCAAATAACATTCACAGGAAATTTCCATGATGGTCTCCATTTCTAATTTACCATCCAAAAACAGAGAGGCGGGGCTCCCCTGAAGGAAAGGGTATGTGTGTTTTCCCTTTTATCTAACTCGTTTCCTTTTTTTTCATCTTTACATTGCAGGCTCTAGTGATCTAGCCCAGTTCTCATGCCCTACAGGTCATATAATTGAATGGTACTGGGAATGAGCAGGTCTGTTTCATCACAAATGACATAACCACATCCTCAGAGTTTGAAATTAGTGCAGCTGAAAATATGGTGAAAAAAGAATCACATCCAGATGACATTTGGCAAGTCTTCCCCAGTCTGGTACAATCTTGTGGTTGTTTTCCTTCTGTTTCCTCTTGAGCGTGCTAAAGTTTATGAACCTGAAACTGCTAGCAGTTCTCCAGGCTAGAGATGCAGCACATAACTTCCAGAGGGTGTGGAGATCTTCAGATAAGTTTTACATTGCCATATCAATCTTTTCACCATTTCCTTGTTTCCATGATCATATAAAATCAGTTGCTAGGGATTACAATTTTGTATTAAATCTGACGCATATTCATTGCTATTTTCCATACTTTTAAAAGATATTATGATTTCTATTTAAATATACACACATCATCATCGTCATAATTCTCATCTTTTGTATATCTTTATGACAGTAACAATTATTTTAGAACATTATACCATTTAGCAATGGCTGATAGTGATTCTGAAACTTTAAAATACTCAGTATGCTGTAGTGAGTATGAGCCTTACATAGAATGTAATCTACACAGTACCCTTCAGGATAAATCACTTCATTTTTAGAACTACTCAAAGAACAACCACGATTATTACTTATTTTGCATTTTTCTTCAATGAGAGCCCACTCACTTCAAAAGTGAGTTAAAATACTCCTTTTTAAAAAAAGTTTTCTTCTCTTTCTAAAGTCAGCTTGTAGTGTTTATATCTATGTTTTGAAAATTCTGCATTGCTACAAGAATTGTAACTCAAGATTTTAACACCCAGAAGAAAATAAACATTTTGGTCTGATTACATTTTTCGCTTCTACAAAAGAAATTTTGTTCATGTGAATTGGGACTTTTAGAAAAATCTATAGATCTGTTTGTTACTGCATCACATCAGGCTATGATGAACTCTGGATAATAACAAAAATAATATGTAATAATAGTATGTATACTAATTTATATGATATTCTTACTTTGTATCTGGAACCATCAATCAGTGCCTACCTAGCAGGGGTTACTGCTTAAACCCAGTGTCTGTAGGTGTGGGTAACCAACTGTTTACCTCTCAATGTATACCCTTTTCATTGGTTTACTCATTTCTGCTCTTGAACTCTTATAACCTAAAAAAAAAAAAAAAAAGTTGATTTTTCTCTTCATTTTTTAACTCCTCAAACACGGGAATTTAGTTACTTTAAGCAATGTGTTTAAATGGAAATCTAGATCCTATAGCCTGAGAAATTTAATATTCTGTTATAGCAACAGAACATTAAATAGCATGATGTCTGGAGATAGATGATTACTAGGTAAAAATTGTGTAGTTACAAGATCAGTTTGCACCTAAGTAAATGCAACTCTCAAAACAATGATAATGTTAATTTCAGTTACATGTAAAACATGACTTTTAAAATTTTTCTTGGAGTATAGTTGATTTACATGCTGTGTTAGTTTCAGGTGTACAGCAAAGTGAATCGATTATAACATATACATATATCCACTCTTTTTTAGAGTCTTTTCCACATAGGCCATTATAAAGTAATGAGTAGAGTTCCCTGTGCTATACAGTAGGTCCTTATTTGTTACCTATTTTATATATAGTAGTGTATATTTTGATAGTTTTAAGGATTGTACATTCTGAGAAGATTTATGGAGTTTGTGGGTTTTTTTTTTTTTTTTTTTTTTGCGGTATGCGGGCCTCTCACTGTTGTGGCCTCTCCCATTGCAGAGCACAGGCTCCGGACGCACAGGCTCAGTGGTCATGGCTCACAGGCCCAGCCGCTCCGCAGCATGTGGGATCCTCCCGGACCGGGGCACGAACCTGTGTCCCCTGCATCGGCAGGCAGACTCTCAACCACTGCGCCACCAGGGAAGCCCGAGTTTGTGTTTTTTGAAGAAGCTTTTAGAAAAAAGAATTTAATTAGACTGTTTCTAGATTCAAGAGGTAAAGTTATTGTGAGTGCTGGTTCTGTTAGTATCTAACAACAAAGTTAAAACTCCAGTTATACCAGTAGTATTCACAGAATCTTAGGGGTAGAAAAGATAATCTGTTGAAATGATATTTTTACAGATGTTCACGATGAGCTTTAAAATATGTGTTTTTTTAATACATAAGACATCATCAGTTCTTACCTCAGCATAAAGTAGAACTACTCAAAATGTGGTTTGGAGATCTCTGTACATTTTTGGAATGTTTATTATGTGTCTCCTATGAGACAAATGCAGAAATAATGTTTCAAAAAACTTAAGAGCAATTTTACATTGCCAGGACATTCAAGTGCATGATCAATGAGCTTGTATTTTGCATGTTTATTTTTCTCTTTTTTTTACATTTAATTTTTCTAAGAATTCATTTTATTATATTTGAAAAAATACTCATAACAGGTTGGAATTTTTTTTATATAGTCTTTTTCCAGAGTCATATTGAAGAAGCATTACTTTAGAGGCTTAATATATTTCTAATTGTCACAACTTTTCTATACTTTTAGTCTTACTGTACACACTTTAAAGATCTCCAGAGTAACTTTATACACTGTGTAAACACCATTGCTCAAAGTGAACTTTTATACAAGTACAGAGCAAAAAAAAAAACCCTTCAGCTATTTTCCTGACTTTGGAGTTGATTTACAATTTGAAGGAACATGAACACCTTTTTGATCCTTAGGGAGGGCAGTCATACTGTACTCTTAGGGCTATTATACTTTTGGACCTTAGACAGTCATTGATGAAGTAGCTGTCTATTCTGGACCACACTTCAGGTATACTTGGTGCTCCATAAATACTTAACAGCTAAAATATTACAACTCAAAACATCAGACTTTTCAGAAAGCCAGCTACTTTCCCTAGAAATTAAAAGGCTTTGAAGAAAGTCCTTGCTTAGATTTGGACTAAGCAAGGTGAAGGGATTACATGTTATGGGTCCTGAGGAACGAGCACTCCAGGGATCATTAGTCTCCACAGAGAGAAAACAGCTGTGCTTCATGGTTTGTTCAGTTACTCCAAGAAACGCACCTCATTTTTCTTGCCAAACCAATTAGGATAAACTGTTGCATAGCAAAGGCTGATAGTTTTCTCAGCAGAAAAACAATAATGCAGGCCTTTGGTAAATTTCGGGTGTCTAGAATGTTAGGTACTGAGGACTTTAATTGTGGAAATGTATTAGATAATATTTTTGAGTGTACTCATAACTATAAAATACACCTAACCAGTTTGAAATTTGCCTGTTTTTACATTAGGCTTCACATGTATTAGCTTAATTTTGCTCTTTTATTTTCAAAGAAATAATAGTTACTGGCAACATCATTTTATCTGTTTTAGTAATTCAATTTCTATACAATCATCTCTATATCTTATGCCCTCTTACATATTCTTAACATTCACACAAATGTTATTTGATGTACATTTTTACTAGTGTGATGGACATTGTTGTATGGGTATCTGGGCAGCTATAATTTTTAAGGCATGACTAGTGATTTGATGCTGGAACATTACTCCAGATTCTTAAATAAATCTTACACTTTTGTTTCTTCTCACTTTTCATGCTGCCATTGAGCTACTTTCTTAGCCTACATGCTGTAGCTGGGTGAAAAGAAAGGTTGCAAAAATCATGGGCAACACAGTTATTTAATATGTTGCACTAAATCCCTGAACTAAAATAAATCCTTGAGTCCAAGGTTTTTTTGTTTTTTTTTTTAACATTTCAAATGCACCTGAAACAGGGGCTGTGGACATACACAAATTATAGTCCATGTATCTATAGTAAAATGTTTTTTAAACTCAAAGTAGTTATTAATCTTATGATAGTTAACATAACTAAATCTTAGTATTAGTAAAATATCGTAATAATAAACTAAATTTCAAATGTACATTTCATACATATGTATAATTAATTTTGATTTTTGTCATTGCCCTACTTCTTAGTGTAAAGCATTTTACCAGGAATGTACTTATGAAGTCTTCATTGTCTTAAATTGTGAAGGCAGAGAAAAACCTAAACTGTTTTTCACAATGCTTACAGAATTCATTTATTCATTTACTCATTTATTCAACAAGTATTCATTGAAAATCTAACGATTGCCAGGCAGTGTTCTAGGCAGTGAAGAAAGAGCAGTGACTAAACTGAAAAAACTGCCAACTGTCTTTCACAAAGTATCACCTCCTGAAGTCTTATGCTTTTTATAATTATCTATCTTAATCATTCTGCTCTGCAATATGTTGAAAGGCTAAAGAAGCAAGTTCAGAATATAAATAGAAATGTAAAGTTTAACTCCCAGTGTGGAGTTGAATTCTGTTCAGTCTTCATTACCACTTAATTTGCTTATATATAAAAGTATATTATAATTTTGGTGAACTTTGAACTTTATTTCCAGGGATGGGCAATTGCTTTCTATTTGCTTTCTATATACCTTTATAAGATTTGCTGTTATTTATGTGTTGCTATTTTACATATGAAGTTAAAAGACTAAAAACCTGCTAACAGTGCCCCAACTGGTGTCATCTAAGTGATTAGTACTGACATTGCTTTAAAAAAAGTAAACATCAGATACATGCCCACTTATAAAATGCAAACAATATAAAAAGTAACTATTTTTTTAAAGAATATTTTCTTCCCTCCTTATTTAAACTAACCATTGTTAGCAAGTTCTTTTGACTCATTCGTCCCTAGGAAAATCGAATTTACTAATAAATAAATTTATATACCACCATGTAAATATTTAATTATCTACCTTTTATTCTTCAAGTATATTTACACAAAAACATCATATTATACAATAGATATTCCATGTTTTGCTTTTGTAATTAATACTGTATTTTATTATTACATCAGTAAATGGAAGAACTTAATCCCTTTTGTTTATCATTTTGTTTATTTTTCTACTATGTGAATGTGACATCATTTACATCTCTCGTCCCCTATTGAGGACACGTGGACTGTTTCTACATACAAATATTTCTTAATGAAGCAGATAGTTAAACTCTTTGCAAGAACTCAAAGTAAAACCCCAATTTGTTTGTGATTTCAAGTTCCCTCAGGGTTTGCCAACATGTGCTTACCTTTCCCTCTGAGAATCTTTAGAACATGTCTATCCTATTCTGGAAGCTATCCTGGCCCTTCTGCACAGGAAGGATGCATCCAAGGACTATAGGAACTCCCTGACTTTGCCTGTGACGGTTCAGGTTGGTTTCACAAGGAAAAAGAAAAACACATTAATCTGGTGGAACTAATCCTTCCTGGGGCCCAGCCCAGCACTAATCCATGAAAAAATTAACTCTCAGTTATCTGTGACAATGAATGAAGTTACTGTGGAGGGCAAAGACCTTGAAAAAAAAAAAAAATATATATATATATATATATATATATATATGATTCTTAATCATGTTCCTCATTCTATTAAAGAACAACTTTTGTTTCACTTATATTTGTTCCTCTAAGGGCTAACAGTGAAGTTCAAATAAAAACTGATAAGTTAAAAAAAAAAAGAGAGACAGGACTAGAAACATGGCAGAAAAGACTGGGATAAGGCACTAAATGAATGATTTACTCTTATCAATGGAAGTTGATAGTCACATAAAGAAACACCAGGGACAGGGTCATTTCATGATGATTTATCACCACTCATTACTATTAAACATGAACACTCACAATATGAACATATACGAAGGCAATAAGAAGACATTGAAAAGATATGCTTTTCTCTAAGGACATCTTGGCAGCTGCAGAGAGCTTTTGGTTTCTAAGAAAAGCAATGGTATGCTATCAATATAAAACTGCCATGTCATTGTAAATTGTGAGATAGAATATATCATTGGATTTGAAGGGAATTTCTGATAAGGGATTTGGTTGGAAGGGATTGCTTTTGGCTTCTCTGGATTGATGACAGCTGCTTCTGGGAGTCCAGACTCGCTCCCCTCTCACTGACCTCAGTCATCATCACTGCCTAACTGGCAGGACTGGAGAGTCCCACTGGCAACTCTCTCATCATCACTGTCTGCCAGATACTGCACTGTAACTAGCAGGAAGTCACTGTGCAGAGTTCAGGGTTAAACACCTACTTTCTGATGCTCGCTGCCGAAGACTCAAGTACCTCCCATCCCCCCAAGCCTAGTTAGAAACGAAAAGGTCAACAACAGATGACTGCATGAAGCTCTGCTTTAATAATACAGTGCAGTAACAATTGTTGTAAGCTATTTTTTTAAGATGTTTATTTTTATTTATTTTTAAAATCGTCTTCCATCTCATTCCAGTGCCATGGAAAACCAGTTAATCATTATTTTTTTTTTATTTATTTGTGAACACAAAAAAAGCAAAGTTCAAATGCAAAAGCTTAATTGGGGAAAATAAAATGATGAAATACACAGCTGTCTTAATGCTATTTTATGGACCTATTATCTGCTGCTAATTGAATCCATGCATAGCAGTGATCATAAAATACAGGAAGGACAGAAAACTCAGCGAGGGTATCCTTAAGGGAAACCTTACTAATCTTACAAAATCAAAAATGTGAAAAGAACTGTACCCTACTATGATACTAGAGGTCTATATAACATAGGAATAGAAGGAACAAATTTCTTGGAAAGAACAAGCCAATTTTTCAAATATAAGATAGATTTATAACAGAATGACTATTTATACTCCATGAGTGACATACTTATTTTTTACTCTTTTATTCAGAATAAATGGTAGGTTTCTGGTAACAATATAACTGAATAATTTTACTTTTATATGCTCATTTAATTGGAAATTGATCCTTTCCTGTAATCCTTTAACTTTTTAGTGGTTTAATCAGTGAAATAATAATTACTCCCTTGGTATAGAATTTTCACACTGTTTTTGCTTATGGAGACAAGGTTGCAGCCCGTTGGTGTTTACATGGAAAGTAGATTTCATGTGGATGCATGTTCTTTGGTTAATTTGATGCCATTCTGTGTATACTCATTCTGTCTCTCTATAAGTGTGTGTGTGTGTGTGTGTGTGTGTGTGTGTTTGTGTGTGTGAATGGGGAAACTGGAAGGTGCATTTTAATCTTATTTGGAAGACACTGTACAATCCTGACAGGCATTGCTCCTTCACACTAACAGAAAAGAACAAGGAGGAAGTAAGCAAAATTGATCCCTGTTCTTACGGAATTCATAGTGGAACACATTATGGTTAGAAAATAAATGTTCACATATCTGTAACAGGGAACTTACAATATGCCCAGGAGATATATAGCATGTGCCCCTAAACTATTCTAGGAGGTATCAAAGAGCCCTTCCTGAAGAAAGTGAGATTTGAGTCATTGCATTTTATATTTAAGATCACTCCCCAAACCCTCGCCTCCAACTTCTATTCCAACATTTGTCTTCTCTATGTTATGAACTATAGTTACTAAATTAAATTGCTGGGGCTGCCATAACAAAGTACCACAAACTGGGTGGCTTAAGACAATAGAAATGCAGGCTAGAAGTCCAAAATCAAGGTACTGGCAGTGCCATGTTCCCTCTGATCCTCCAGGGTAAGTTATTTCCTTGCCTCTTGCAGGTTCTGGTAACCCCAGCCATTCCTTGGATTGTGAACACATGACTCCAGTCTCTGCTTGCATCTTCATGTAGTTGATTGTCTTCTCTCTCTGTCTCTCTGTGTGCCTCCACATGGTATTTTCTCTGTGCATCCCTATCTGTATCCAAATTCCCCTATTTCTATGAGAATATCAGTCATATTGGATTAGAATCCACCCTAATGATCTCATTTTATTTTTTTTTTAGATCTGCAAAGACCCTATTTCAAGGTCACAAACACAAGTACTGAAGACTAGGACTTCAACATATCTTTATTTAGGGGAGGGGGAAACAATTCAACCTACAGTTGCTAACTAACACTGCACTTCTCTTTTCACCCATGTAGAATATGTTATGACTTATATTGTGTAGAGGTGGCAGCACACACATATCTTCCTGTAGTGAATTTTCTTATATATGTTTTCCCAAGCACAAAGACTACTTGTTAAATAATGAACGTGCAGATTTTAAAAAAAAAGAATTTTATTTCTCAAATAATTTTTCAATTGATTTCAAACTTATTATGGAAATGAAAACAGAAAAATTCCCTGTAGGCCATGCCACTGTCTTACATTAACTGTTAATTTGTCAGAAAAATACCAAAAGAATACCAAAACTCCCAAGGTAATAATGTGAAATAGCTTAATATATTATCCTGACAACATCCCTATAGGCTGCCAAGGAATATGAAATCCAACAAGGGAAGATGCTCTGCTGGGAAACTTCCCTGTAAGAGTGAGAATGATCACCTTCTGAAACTATATTCAAGACCACTCCAGCTGCAAGGGAATTTTATGAAGAAAGACATTATCTCACAGGCACAAAGCACAGTGCTTGGTAAAGCAAATTATATTCCAATTGAAGCCTTTGAGCATTTTTCAAGACTAATGAAAAGTCAGAAAGCTTCTGAGGTCTCTGTTTAATAAGAAAGAAAAAAATTATAAAGATTGGTCTGGGAGAGAAAAATCACTAGTCTTTGTGTTTTCTATATATGGCTTCAGATTTGTAGAATTAAGGAAATATCTTCATAAAATGAAAATTTACTTTTCTTATTTCATTCCCGTGATGTTAATATTAAAGTAAGAAAAGATCTAGGATGCAAGTACTATAAGTAACTGTAATGTAATCAAATCACTGTGTATCAGAACCAGGTCTTAAGTCTATAGGAACCCCCCTTTTAATATGTCAGATTTCATCAGCTGTCAGTGACCAGTTCATGCTAATCATCATACAAGGGGCAGATATAGCAATTGAAATATCAACTTACTAGTTTTACGTGATATTACAATCATAATGCAAGTTGGTCAAACTCATCAATAACAAAAACGCAAGTTAATGAAAGAAAAAACATCCTCTCAGTCTGAAAATACCTTTTAAAAGCTATAGTTTTGGGTTTTTTTTTTTAAATAATGTGAGGAAATAGATCTTCACATATGTCAGGTGTGATTCATTCAAAAGCGCCATAACTTTTCTGAAGGTCGATTTGACAACACACACCAACAAATGTTTAAAAAGTGTATGCCTTTTGGTTCTATAGTAAAACTTCTGAGAATTTACTTAAGTAACTAATCAGACAAATGTACAAAGATATATGCATCAGGAATATCATTACATTAATGTTTATAGTAACAAAAAACTATAAAGTAATTGAAATAGCCATCAATATGATTGTATGTAAAAAATGTATAAAATGAAATACAGCAAAACTGATTCTGAACCTGATTGCTTCTCTATATTTTAATTAATTGGAAATACAGGGACTGAAGAACATATTGAATGATACTACAGGGTTATAATCAGCAAAATCCAGTCTTTTTTACAAGTGAATTGTGAAGAAAGATAAAAGGAATGAGAGAATAGGAACCAATAAATGTAAAAGAATTTAAGCGATATATTATCCCATATGGAACTGATTGGATCACAATAAAAATAAAGAACAACAGGGACCCTGGGAAGATGGCGGAAGAGTAAGACGCGGAGATCACCTTCCTCCCCACAGATACATCAGAAGTTCATCTACACGTGGAACAGCTCCTACAGAACACCTACTGAACGCTGACAGAAGACCTCAGACACCCCAAAAGGCAAGAAACTCCCCACATACCTGGATAGTGCAAAAGAAAAAAGAATAAACAGAGGCAAAAGGATAGGGATGGGACCTGCACCAGTGGGAGGGAGCCGTGAAGGAGGAAAGGTTTCCATACACTACAAGCCCCCTCACAGGTGGAGACTGCAGGTGGCGGAGGGGGAAAGCTTTGGAGTAACAGAGGAGAGCACAGCAACAGGGGTGTGGAGGGCAAAGCAGAGAGATTCCGGCACAGAGGATCGGTGCCCTCAGGCACACACCAGCCCGAGAGGCTTGTCTGCTCATCCGCCGGGGCGGGCGGGGCTGGGAGCTGAGGCTCGGGTATCGGCTTTCAGTCGGAGCGCAGGGAGAGGACTGGGGCTGGCGGCAGGAAGAGAGCCTGAAGGGGTTAGTGCACCACGGCTAGCCCAGAGGGAGTCCGGGGAAAGGGTCTGGACCTGCCGAAGAGGCAAGAGGCTTTTTCTTCCCTTTTGTTTCCTGGTGCGCGAGGAGAGGGCATTAAGAGGGCTGCTTTGGGAAGCACCGGAGACGGGCGCGAGCCGGGGCTAAAGGCGCGGACCCCGGAGACGGGCGTGGGACGCTGGGGCTGGGGCTGCTGCTGCTGCCGCCACCGCGGGGCCTGTGTGCGAGAGCGGGTCACTGTCCGCCCCGCCTTCCGGGGGGCCTGTGCACCCCGCCACTGCCGGGGTCCCGGAACCCGGGGACGGCTTTCCAGGGAAAGTGCACGGAGCGCCTCAGTCTGGTGTAACATCACGCCGGCCTCTGCCGCCGCAGGCCCGCCACACTCTGCGCGCCCCTCCCTCCCCTCTGCCTGAGTGAGCCAGAGCCTCCGCATTAGCGGCTCCTTTAAACCCGTCCTGTCTGAGCGAAGAACAGATGACCTCCGGCGACCTATGCGCAGAGGCGGGGCCGGTCCAAGGCTGAGACCCGGGAGCTGTGAGAGCAGAGACAGGGAAATCTCTCTGTGCAGCCTCGGAGGCAGCGGATTAAAGCTCCACGGTCCACTTGATGTGCCCTGCGTCTGTGGAGTGCATGAATAGACAGCAAATCATCCCAAATTGAGGAAGTGGACTTTGAGGACAAGATTTAAGACTTTCCCCCCTTTTCCTCTTTTTACAACGAATTATCCCAAATTAAGGAGGTGGACTTAGCAAGATTTCAGACTTCTCGCCCTTTTCCTCTTTTTACAATGAACTAACCCAAATTGCGGAGGTGGACTTGGAGAGCAAGATTTTTGATTTTTCCCCCTGCTCTCTTTTTGTGAATGAGTATGTGTATTCTTCTGTGTAAGATTCTCTCTGTATAGCTTTGCTTCCACCATATGTCTTGGGGTTCTATCGGTCCGTTTTTTTTTTTTTTTTTTTTTAATAATTACTTTAAAATTTTAATAATGCTACTATATTTCATACTTTATTCTATTTTAATTTACCTGCTCTTTCTTTTTTTCCTACCCTCCCTTCCTCCCTCCCTCCGCCCCTCCTTTCCTTCTTTCTCTCTTTCATTCCTTCCTCCCTCCCTCCCTTCTTCCTTTCACTCTTTCTTTTTCTTTCCTCCCTCCCTCCCTCCCTCCTGTCATTCTTTCCATCCTCCCTCCCTCCCACCACTCTTCCTTTCACTTTCTTTTTCTTTCCTCCCTCCCTCCCTCGCTCCTGTCTTTCTTTCATTCCTCCCTCCCTCCCTCCCTTCTTCCATTCACTCTTCCTTTTTCTTTCATTCCTCCGTCTCTCCCTCCTTTCTTTCTATCTTTCTTTCTTTCCATCCTTCCTCTCTCCCTCCCTCCTTTCTTCCTTCCTTCCTTCCTTC
This sequence comes from Mesoplodon densirostris, assembly GCF_025265405.1. Lineage (NCBI taxonomy): Eukaryota > Metazoa > Chordata > Mammalia > Artiodactyla > Ziphiidae > Mesoplodon > Mesoplodon densirostris. Next base: position 20,471,917 of record NC_082664.1, read on the forward strand.
CTTTCTTTCCTTCTTCCTTTCTTTCTCTCTCTTTCTTTCTTCTACTAATTCTTTCTTTCTACTTTTTCTCCCTTTTATTCTGAGCCGGATAGATGAAAGGCTCTTGGTGCTTCAGACAGGAGTCAGTGCTGTGCCTCTGAAGTGGGAGATCCAACTTCAGGACACGGGTCCACAAGAGAGCTCCCAGCTCCACATAATATCAAGCGGCAAAAATCTCCCAGAGATCTCCATCTCAACACCAGCACCCAGCTTCAGTCAACGACCAGCAAACTACAGTGCTGGTCACCCTATGCCAAGCAACTAGCAAGGCAGGAACACAACAGGACCCATTAACAGAGAGACTGTCTAAAAACATAATAAGGCCACAGGCACCCCAAAACACACCACCAGACGTGGACCTGTCAGCCAGAAAGACAAGATCAAGCCTCAACCACAAGAACACAGGCACTAGTCCCCCCAACCAGGAAGCCTACACAACCTACTGAAACAACCTTGGCCACTGGGGACAGACACCAAAAACAACAGGAACTACGAATCTGCAGCCTGCAAAAAGGAGACCCCAAACACAGTAAGATAAGCAAAATGAAAACACAGAAAAACACATAGCAGGTGAAGGAGCAAGATAAAAACCTACCAAACCTAACAAATGAAGAGGTAATAGGCAGTCTACCTGAAAAAGAATTCAGAATAATGATGGTAAAGATGATCCAAGATTCTATTTCCAAGATCCATAATCTTGGAAATAGAATAGACAAAATGCAAGAAACAAGGACCTAGAAGAACTAAAGATGAATCAAGCATCGATTAAAAACACAATAAATGAAATGAAAAATACTCTAGATGGGATCAATAGCAGAATAACTGAGGCAGAAGAACGGATAAGTGAGGTGGAAGATAAAATAGTGGAAATAACTAATGCAGAGCAAAATAAAGAAAAAAGAATGAAAGGAACAGAGGACAGTCTCAGAGACCTCTGGGACAACATTAAATGCACCAACATTCGAATTATAGGGGTTCCAGAAGAAGAAGAGAAAAAGAAAGGGACTGAGAAAATATTTGAAGAGATTATAGTTGAAAACTTCCCGAATATGGGAAAGGAAATTGTTAATCAAGTCCAGGAGGCACAGAGAGTCCCATACAGAATAAATCCAAGGAGAAATACACCAAGACACATATTAATCAAACTGTCAAAAATTAAACACAAAGAAATCATATTAAAAGCAGCAAGGCAAAAACAACAAATAGCACACAAGGGAATCCCCATCAGGATAACAGCTGATCTCTCAGCAGAAACTCTACAAGCCAGAAGGGAGTGGCAGGACATACTTAAAGTGATGAAGGACAGAAACCTGCAACCAAGATTACTCTACCCAGCAAGGATCTCATTCAGATTTGATGGAGAAATTAAAACCTTTACACACAAGCAAAAGCTGAGAGAGTTCAGCACCACCAAACCAGCTTTACAACAAATGCTAAAGGAACTACTCTAGGCAAGAAAAACAACAGAAGGAAAAGACCTACAATAACAACCCAAAACAATTAAGAAAATGGGAATAGGAACATACATATCGATTATTACCTTAAATGTAAATGGACTAAATGCTCCCACCAAAGACACAGATTGGCTGAATGGATACAAAAACAAGACCCATATATATGCTGTCTACAAGAGACCCACTTCAGACCTAGAGACACATACAGACTGAAAGTAAGGGGATGGAAAAAGATATTCCATGCAAATGGAAACCAAAAGAAAGCTGGAGTAGCAATTCTCATATCAGACAAAATAGACTTTAAAATAAAGACTACTAGAAGAGACAAAGAAGGACACTACATAATGATCAAGGGATCGATCCAAGAAGAAGATATAACAATTGTAAATATTTATGCACCAAACATAGAAGCACCTCAATACATAAGGCAAATACTAACAGCCATAAAAGGGGAAATCGGCAGTAACACAATCATAGTAGGGGACTTTAACACCCCACTTTCATCCATGGACAGATCATCCAAAATGAAAATAAATAAGGAAACACAAGCTTTAAATGATACATTAAACAAGATGGACTTAATTGATATTTATAGGACATTCCATCCAAAAACAACAGAATACACATTTTTCTCAAGTGCTCATGGAACATTCTCCAGGATAGATCATATCTTGGGTCACAAATCAAGCCTTGGTAAATTTAAGAAAATTGAAATTGTATCAAGTATCTTTTCTGACCACAATGCTATGAGACTAGACATCAATTACAGGAAAATATCTGTAAAAAATGCAAACACAGGGCCTCCCTGGTGGCGCAAGTGGTTGAGAGTCCTCCTGCCGATGCAGGGGATACAGGTTCGTGCCCCGGTCTGGGAGGATCCCATATGCCGCGGAGCGGCTGGGCCCCTGAGCCATGGCCGCTGAGCCTGCACGTCCGGAGCCTGCGCGTCTGGAGCCTGTGCTCCACAACGGGGGAGGCCACAACAGTGAGAGGCCCGCATACCGCAAAAAAAAAAAAAAAAATGCAAACACATGGAGGCTAATCAATACAATACTCAATAACGAAGTGATAACTGGAGAAATCAAAGAGGAAATTAAAAAATACCTAGAAACAAATGACAATGGAGACACAACGACCCAAAACCTATGGGATGCAGCAAAAGCAGTTCTAAGGGGGAAGTTTATAACAATGCAATCCCACCTTAAGAAACAGGAAACATCTCAAGTAAACAACCTGACCCTGCACCTAAAGCAATAAGAGAAAGAAGAACAAAAAAGCCCCAAAGTTACCCGTAGGAAAGAAATCATAAAGATCAGATAAGAAATAAATGAAAAAGAAATGAAGGAAATGATAGCAAAGATCAATAAAAGTAAAAGTTGGTTCTTTGAGAAGATAAACAAAATAGACAAACCATTAGCCAGACTCATCAAGAAAAAAAGGGAGAAGACTCAAATCAATAGAATTAGAAATGAAAAAGGAGAAGTAACAACTGACACTGCAGAAATACAAAAGATCATGAGAGATTACTACAAGCAACTCTATGCCAATAAAATGGACAACCTGGAAAAAATGGACAAATTCTTAGAAATGTACAACCTGCCAAGACTGAATCAGGAAGAAATAGAAAATATGAATAGACCAATCACAAGCACTGAAATTGAAACTGTGATTAAAAATCTTCCATCAAACAAAAGCCCAGGACCAGATGGCTTCACAGGCGAATTCTATCAAACATTTAGAGAAGAGCTAACACCCATCCTTCTCAAACTCTTCCAAACAATTTCAGAGGAAGGAACACTCCCAAACTCATTCTATGAGGCCACCATCACCTTGATACCAAAACCAGGCAAGGATGTCACAAAGAAAGAAAACTACAGGCCAATATCACTGATGAACATAGATGCAAAAATCCTCAACAAAATACTAGCAAACAGAATCCAACAGCACATGAAGAGGATCATACACCATGATCAAGTGGGGTTTATTCCAGGAATGCAAGGATTCTTCAATATATGCAAATCAATCAACGTGATAAACCATATTAACAAGTTGAAGGAGAAAAACCATATGATCATCTCAATAGATGCAGAGAAAGCTTTTGACAAAATTCAACACCCATTTATGATAAAAACCCTGCAGAAAGTAGGCATAGAGGGAACTTTCCTCAACATAATAAAGGCCATATAGGAAAAACCCACAGCCAGCATCTTCCTCAATGGTGAAAAACTGAAACCATTTCCACTAAAATCAGGAACAAGACAAGGTTGCCCACTCTCACCACTCTTATTCAACCTAGTTTTGGAAGTTTTAGCCACAGCAATCAGAGAAGAAAAGGAAATAAAAGGAATCCAAATTGGAAAAGAAGAAGTAAAGCTGTCACTGTTTGCAGATGGCATGATACTATACATAGAGAATCCTAAAGATGCTACAAGAAAACTACTAGAGCTAATAAATGAATTTGGTAAAGTAGCAGGATACAAAATTAATGCACAGAAATCTCTGGCATTCCTGTACACTAATGATGAAAAATCTGAAAATGAAATCAAGAAAACCCTCCCATTTACGACTGCAACAAAAAGAATAAAATATCTAGGAATAAACCTACCTAAGGAGACAAAAGACCTGTATGCAGAAAATTATAAGACACTGATGAAAGAAATTAAAGATGATACAAATAGATGGAGAGATATACCATGCTCCTGGATTGGAAGAATCAATATTGTGAAAATGACTCTACTACCCAAAGCAATCGACAGATTCAATGAAATCCCTATCAAACTACCATTGGCATTTTTCACAGAACTAGAACAAAAAGTTTCAAAATTTATTTGGAGAAACAAAAGACCCCGAATAGCCAAAGCAATCTTGAGAACAAAAAACGGAGCTGGAGGAATCAGGCTCCCTGACTTCAGACTATACTACAAAGCTACAGTAATCAAGACAGTGTTGTACTGGCACAAAAACAGAAATATAGATCAATGGAACAGGATAGAAAGCCCAGAGATAAACCCACGTACATATGGTCAACTTATCTTTGATAAAGGAGGCAGTAATGTACAGTGGAGAATGGACAGCCTCTTCAATAAGTGGTGCTGTGAAAACAGGACAGGGACATGTAAAAGTATGAGATTAGATCACTCCCTAACACCATACACAAAAATAAGCTCAAAATGGATTAAAGACCTAAATGTAAGGCCAGAAACTATCAAACTCTTAGGGGAAAACATAGGCAGAACACTCTATGACATAAATCACAGCAAGATCCTTTTGGACCCACCTCCTAGAGAAATGGAAATAAAAACAAAGATAAACAAATGGGACCTAATGAAACTTCAAAGCTTTTGCACAGCAAAGGAAACCATAAACAAGACCAAAAGACAACCCTCAGAATGGGAGAAAATATTTGCAAATGAAGCAACTGACAAAGGATTAATCTCCAAAATTTATAAACAGCTCATGCAGCTCAATAGCAAATAAACAAACAACCCAATCCAAAAATGGGCAGAAGACTTAAATAGGCATTTCTCCAAAGAAGATATACAGACTGCCAACAAACACATGAAAGAATGCTCAACATCATTAATCATTAGAGAAATGCAAATCAAAACTACAATGAGATATCATCTCACACCCGTCAGAATGGCCATCATCTAGAAATCTAGAAACAATAAATGCTGGAGAGGGTGTGGAGAAAAGGGAACACTCTTGCACTGCTGGTGGGAATGTGAATTGGTACAGCCACTATGGAGAACAGTATGGATGTTCCTTAAATACTACAAATAGAACTACCATATGACCCAGCAATCCCACTACTAGGCATATACCCTGAGAAAACCATAATTCAAAAAGTGTCATGTACCAAAATATTCATTGCAGCTCTATTCACAATAGCCCGGAGCTGGAAACAACCTAAGTGTCCATCATCGGATGAATGGATAAAGAAGATGTGGCATATATATACAATGGAATATTACTCAGCCATAAAAAGAAATGAAACTGAGCTACTTATAATGAGGTGGATGGACCTAGAGTCTGTCATACAGAGTGAAGTAAGTCAGAAAGAGAAAGACAAATACTGTATGCTAACACATATATATGGAATTTAAAAAAATAATGTCATGAAGAACCTAGGGGTAAAACGGGAATAAAGTCACAGACCTACTTGAGAATGGACTTGAGGATATGGGGAGGGGGAAGGGTAAGCTGTGACAAAGCGAAAGAGAGTCATGGACATATATACAGTACCAAACATAAGGTAGATAGATAGTGGGAAGCAGCCGTAGAGCACAGGGAGATCAGCTCGGTGCTTTGTGACCGCCTGGAGGAGTGGGATGGGGAGGGTGGGAGGGAGGGAGATGCATGAGGGAAGGGATGTGGGAACAGATGTATATGTATGACTGATTCACTTTGTTATAAAGCAGAAACTAATAAAAAAAAGTAAAAAAAAGTAAAGGACAACAACAACAATAAAAAACCGATAACATGAACAGAGAAATTTAAACATTGAATATTTGATTATATTAAGGAATTTTACTTAACTTTTTAGATGAGATAATAGTATTGTTATGTTTGTAAAATGCATATCTTTAGAGATAGTTTCAAATACATGGATATAATATCTGGGTATTTTCTCAATGATTCAGGTTTGGGGATGGAGGTGAGTAGGTGGGGTATGGATAAAACATGATTAGGTTGGTAATTGCCGAAGTCTTGTTATCAGTACCTGGAAGCTCACTATACTTTCTATATTTTTATAACACTTTAGGAAAATTATGTAAAAATTTAGAAATCATTTAAATCTGAAAGCCAAGCATATATCATACATAACATCGTTTCTTTATGTAAAATATAAACAGCAAGCACACATACAATTAGAAAAAGCTTAAAACATAAAGCAAATGTTCATAGTAATTATCTCTGGATAGTGGCATACATAAAGGCAATTCATTTCATTATGCTTTTCAGTAAATTTGTAATTTATTTTGCCAATACTAACTACAGAAGATGGAAAATAGAACTATTTTCACCTTAAAATATATCTGTTTATTCACTACATCTTTCCAATGAGCTGTTATCCAAATCATTTTCCTGCTTGTATCAAAAAGAGAAAATATCCTTTGGAGAGGCTTGAAAAACAGTTCACACAGTCTCTAGCCTACCAGACGTGTTTGTCATGGTTGGAGTTCTCCCCCTCGGAAGGTAACAATAAAAGCTGCCCAGTACTCCTTCAATGGTTCAGTGTTTTCAAAACTACATATAGATCACCTTCTTTTGTTGATATACTAACTCTTCAAAATGTTAGCCAATTGACTCTGCCAGAGTTGACTTTCTTTTCATTTCACAGCTATGGTTTGGTAAATATCCAGCCCTGAAGGATTTCTGCCTATGTTTAACAGAACCCAATTTCCATTGATTTTACAAGCATAACTCTTGGAAGTCATCTTGTTTCCATTCTACAGATCCCTAATTTTGCTGTTTTTCTGGGTGACTAAGAATGAAAAAGTGAGGTTCATTTCACATTGTCCACTTTCATATTCTTATACTGACTTGCATACATAGTTCCTAATAAAATTTTTAATTTCTTTTTTCCTTTAAGCATCCTATTTCTTCACAATTTTCTATTCAGTGCTGAGTTGAAATTAATTTCCCTTATCATTTTGCACATCTCTCTTCTACATTAGTCTAAAGGCCATTTTCTTTTTCTCTCTCTTTCTTCGTCTCTCTTAACTTGCTTATTTTTCCTTCTCTCTCTCTCTCTTTGTCTCTCTTTCCCTCCCTTCATTTCCTCCTTCCTCTCTCTCTTTCCTTTTCTCTCTTTCGTTCTCAACCTTTCTTTCTGATTACTTCCATCAAAACCAATCCATCTTTAAAATTTCAGTTAATTTGAATTGCTGGAAATGACAACACAGCTGTTTTAGATTACTAGGAAATTACTGATTAGGTGTCCGAAGCTACTTAGTGTGTGATCCTTGATAACACTACTTTAAGTGAGTTATACACTGGGAAACTGCCACAACCCCAAATATAAATAATATATGATTCATCCAAATTCATCCAAGTTTCCCTAATGACAGGGTTGTTTTTTAATTAGTAGCTTTCTACTGTTTCAGTGATATACTGACTATGCTTTTTTTTTTTTTTTTTTTTTTTTTTTTTTTTGCGGTATGTGGGCCTCTCACTGTTGTGGCCTCTCCCATTGCGGAGCACAGGTTCCGGACACGCAGGCTCACAGGCCCAGCCACTCCGCGGCATGTGGGATCTTCCTGGACCGGGGCACAAACCCGTGTCCCCTGCATCGGCAGGCGGACTCTCAACCACTGCACCTCCAGGGAAGCCCTGACTATGCTTTTTGACAAAAATATTTTTCTTTACATGAACTTTATTGAGATTTAATTTACATACAGTGAAAATGGTCTCATTTTAAGTGTACATTTTGATGAGTTTTGACAAATATATACAATTGTGTAATTATCATCACAATCAAGATATAGAACATTTCCATTACCCCCAAAAGTTTTCTTGGTCCCCTTCCCAGTCAAACCCCACTCCACACCCAGGTCCTGGGCAGCCACTGATATGCTTTCTGTCATTGCAGATTACAATGTCATTTCTATATTGTCACGCTCAGCAATGTGTTTTTGAGACTTATCCACATTTTTACACATATCAGTTATTCATTCCATTTTTTGTTCAACCTAATTTCTGTAGCATGGGATCATGAGCTGTGCTCCTGGGCTTCCCTGGTGGCACAGTGGCTGAGAGTCTGCCTGCCGATGCAGGGGACACGGGTTTGTGCCCCAGTCTGGGAAGATCCCACATGCCGCAGAGTGGCTGGGCCTGTGAGCCATGGCCACTGAGCCTGCACATCTGGAGCCTGTGCTCTGCAATGGGAGAGGCTGTGACAGTGAGAGGCCCACGTACTGAAAAAAAAAAAAAAAAGAAAAAAAGCTGTGCTCCCAAATAGACCATCCTTTTGTGAATATATGTTCACTTTAATGAGAATACAAAGAGCAGGTGGGTGAGCTTGGTGGCACAAGATAAAACCTAGTAGTTCAGCAATTGGAGTCAGGTCATACACATAAAAAGCATGAACACATGCCCTTGAATGAGCATGATTAAAAAGAAAAATTCATAAGAATGACATATTCACTATGTTTGTAGTATCTCCTGATATCTGTTAAGACTGGAAAACCTCAAGAAATATTTCTCTAGCAATACTTTAGAGTTTCTCTCTGATTATGACAGCATGAACAGCTGAATTTCAACTCACATATTTCATCTTCAAAGCACAGAAGTGTATGTAGCTAAAACCCACTACATTCTCTTAAAAGAGAACTTCACTGATTTGTGAATTCCACAAGAAAGCTATGTTACCAATACCTAAAAGGCATTTCAGTACAGGAGAGATCTGTCCTTTGCCCACATTTTCAACACATATGGTTGATGGGTTCATCGTTTCTATGAAGTAGGTATTATTATGGTCTCCATTTTACACATTAGGCTCAGGGATGCTAGGTACCTAATTCAGAGTCACGCAGCTACTGAAGGTTCAAGGTAACATTGAACCCCAGGCATCTCATCTTCAGAGCCTGCTAAGTCATACTGCTTTCTTGAAAACAAAATTCAAATGAGCTCCCCTTAGCATTTGGGCATATTAGTTACAAGGAGCCACTACTGATGTTGTTTAAAGATATAAAACATTAAAGATAAAGTACTTGTGCTCTTTGCCTGTAACCCTCAGATGCATTCTCCTCTTTCATTTCCTGAAGGGCCCCAATCTCATGAGTTTTTCTTTCTACTTCTGGACACTTCATATTTTTGTATAAGTAATAGAAATACATTAACATAAGCATATGAAATCTTGATTTGAGTGATTTTCATGTAATAAAGTAATGTATTTTCTTTCAATATTATGTTTATGTTAAAATGTTTTTCATTGGCTGTCTAGTCTTCAGAGTTGGAAGTCAGCATTTATACAACTGTTTAAGAGGGATTTTGAAAAACTTTGCAGAGGATGTGACCTGCTTCAAGTTATAGGTATCCCAGAGTTGCAGAGGAAGCTCTTTTCTCTAGCTTTGTGAAACAGCTTGTAAAACATGGACCGGCTTAAACCGGTTTTGCCTCCTTACATTCATTGATTGATTTATCAAACCTTGAGTTATTTTACAGAGACAGCCCTACACATATGCAAGATGGGAACCCATGTCTCCAGGAAGACCCTAGAACCAGGAATCTTTACTCTAGGGAACTCAGAGAATAGACATGTTGCCACAGGAACCCTTTATGTAGCGAGGAGTTCTTCAATAAGGAAAATCTGGCCTCCAGAACAAGGAATAGCTTATATGGACTACTTTGAGACTAGCCAATCAGCTTCCAAGTTTGAAATTCCCCTAACCCCTTAAATTTCACCCCAAACCCTGAATCGGGGAGACAGAATTGAGTCCTGCCTCCTGTCTCCTTGCCAACTGACCTCGCAATAAAGCTATTTCTTTTCTCAAAAGCCAGTGCCATGGTATTGCCTTCTAGGTGTGTCAGGCAGTGAGCCCTTGCTCGATAATATTTGCATGGAATCAAATATGTTTTGTCAGGCTTAGGGCAAGTCTTGGTGGAAGCACGTCTATTTGTACGTCTAGTATGGACATTCTTGAGCAGTGAGTAGACAAAGTGAGTCAGGAAATGAAGAAGAATAGATTGGATGCCAGGGTGGATTTCAGCTGATGGATTAATGTGTGGGAGGAAGTGGGGAACATCCTAAAAACAATTGCAAGACACTCTGGAAAACCCTAATTTCTAGTCTTTTTGAAAGTGAAGCCCTAATGACAAAAATGAGGTCATTCAGAAAAGGTAAAAGTGACATTATTTTGTAACCACAGACTAATGAAGCCTGTTTTATATGGATTACTCAGTGTTCACTCGCTTGGCTTTTGAAGGATTTTCACAGACATTAGAAGTGACTTATTATTAAACACACATCCCTGCAGGGTCAGCAAACATGTTTGCAAGACTAGTCTACACCTCACATAAGATTCAAAGCCACGTGAGGACAAGCACATTTCTGTAGAACTTTGGGTCAGGTGGCTTGCAGAGTAGGGCTCTGAGAAAAGCAATTATGGGTGTTGGAAGATCAATATTGGAGATTTGGAATCAATGCAAAAATGCCCTCTTCATAATGTTACAGTCATCTCTGCTGATATGCAAACTGATCGGAGGGAAAGAAATTATATTTACATCTCACATATGCTTCAATATGCTTTCTGAAAGTAAAATAATGGCACTTCATGCAGACTTTCACACCACAGAAGTCAATCCTCTTAATTCTTAGACCAGCCCTCTGTTGTGTTTCTGGCAACTCCTCAGCCACCTGTACAATGTTCTAAATTGTCATTTCACAAAGCTGAGGCCGTCTCTTTATATGCTTAATAAAGTCAAACATGGAGAACTCCAGGCTTTAGGGATAGAGGAATTGGGGAAAATTAGAGAGGAAAATGCATATGGAAAAAATAATACCAAGTTGTTATTCTAGCAAATGGTCACATTTGTTTTCAATATGGTTTTGAATTCGGTGTGCAAGATTGAAATTTGACTTTTCTTCGAAGTCAGTTTCAACCCAGCTATGAATGGAAGAAGTTATCAAAGGCTGCAAAGAATATCCGGAACAAAGCAGTACTCAGATATAAGTAATTTCCAAGACATTACTTAGGTTAATTTGGTTACATTTTTCTCAAGGGTAAAATAAACATAATAATTGCCATGGCCTGGTACAGAATATTTTCAGTGAAAAAATTTCTTTTAGTTCCAGCATTACAGGTAATGTCACTGTTATTTTAGTCAAAGCCTGCTTTTAGTTGAATCTGAAGGCCGTGTGATCAGTAAGGCCAAAAATGAAGAATAAGTGAGACATACTTGACTCAAGAAGAACAATAACTCTGTGATGAGAGGCTCCAGATAAGTATCTCCCTAGTGATATTTGCTAATTTATTACTTTTTGATATGAATTTATTTTTAGTCATGGCAGAACAGCAGTCAACAGTACCATATGAATATTTCCATTGACTTAGGGAATTCCAGAGGACAAGAGTCACTTTCACTTTTTATTTTTTGTATCACTTTAAAGACTACATTATGGAAAATTTTCAATAGTAAATCAGTCCAGCCTATAAATACATTGGGTGCTTTTCATACCCCTCCCCAGACCAGGATGCAAAGCCAGACTGAGCTTGGGATTGGCTGCATGTCTTGGCATAAGAGTCTTGGCATTTGGCAGTTGAATTTCCAGACCCAAAGCTAAATGGGTATTTTCCTCTACAGTTTGCTGTGGTAGTTTGGGGAGAGTGTATGTCAAGAAATAAACTGCCAACTTGAGCATGCCTAATTGTGCAATTAGGAGAACCATTGCAAACTTTATAACATTACTGGAAGAAAGCAATTACTTGCTGCCATACAAGTACTGTGAAGTGGAATCAAAAAATGTCTCCACACCCAAAATGGGAGGAGCCTGTCTTGCCATGAAATATATAGAAATGCAACACTCATTAAAAGATTCTGAATTCCAGGGACGTGAGCTGATGGAGGGAAGGACTTTTTGAGCGTGATATCAAAATGAAAGCCACAACTTTGCCTTTATCCTAGGCCAATTGTGTGATCCTTACACATTAAACATTAAATACTAATTATAGGCTTTGGAAGACCTCTCTTGGATGCTTGGGGATGGTATCTAATGGTTAGATTGAAAAGGTTACCCATAGATTAAAAATACAATGAAGTTTATATTTCTAGATTTCTTCTTATATATATAGGAAAAATACCAGAAGAATAAAAATGAAGTTTAAAGTTCTCCTTAAATTTTGAAACTCTCTGGCTTCTAACACTTATTTAACTCTTTTATGGAAAAGTGTAGTTCTTTGTCACCCATACTCCACCTTCATCATATATACACTAACAATGCCCATTGCCATACAGACACTAATTTCACCATGAATATTGGCAGAAGTAGCAAAACTAATTAATGTAGTGGAAAGAGAACCACAGTTGGTATCAGAAGACCTAGTTTAAATCTTTGTTTACCAGTTGTGTTGATGTGTGAATGGCAGATGTGTATATCTGTGGTTCCCTCATAGAGCACTGAGAGTCAATAATCCTTACTTTTCATAGGAACTCTCAGTATTCACCTACCTTTCTTCCACAGACCCTGACAAATTCACACCACACCAATCCTTTACTCCCATGATGATACATGTTACATTTTATTTACATGATATAAGTAGGTGCACCATTGTATTCCACTTAGAAGCTTATCTTATCCATCCACATATTTGATGTGAAGAACAGCTCTGAATAAAAGAACAATAGAACCAGGGCCTGGTCCACTTTGCTCTCAATGCCTATCAATTATCTTGCTTTGGGATATGTACTCCTTTACATCCATGACACAGTGCCAGCTCTAATAATGAGCTAGAAACAGAAATCATTGGCAGATATCACTTAGGACTAAGAATGCAAAATTCTGTGTAAAAATATTGCAAATTCAAACTCAGGAGTTTAATAAGTAATAATAGACTGGCAAAAGAGAGTTTAATCTAAGATTAAGTTATTTCTATATTTGACAATCTCAGTAAAATTACTAGTTGTATGAGATTGAAATGAGGAATATAAAATTATCATCATATTGGTTACTAACAAAATTTGTTGAAATCAAACTTTTTTTCAGAATACCATAGATATTGATGTGGATGTGCATGCATATTTTTAAAGCTGTTTTAAACTTGGATGATTACAACATACCATACATAATATTTTTTCTGTCTATATTAAAGATTTACATGTAAAGGTTAAAATAATACAGTAAAATAAAATATTAAAACATATTTTCATATAATTGGGTTAGGTTACCCTTTCCTAGAATGATACCTAGGTTAGAAATCTTGAAATGCTTATTTTACACTTCTTTCATTAAAGTCTGAACATTTTAAAAGGTTATTTAGTAATAAATAAGGAATAAATGTCTATCATATATTTTACAGAACTTTTGGTCATTTTTTAATTGAAATATAGTTTATTTACAATGTCATATTAGTTTCATGTGTACAGCAAAGTGATTCAGTTATACACACACACACACACACACACATATATATATATATATATATATATATATATATATATATATATATATATATATATATACTTTTTCTGATTCTTTTCCATTATAGGTTATTACAAGATATTGAGTATAGTTCCTTGTGCTATACAGTAGGTCCTTGTTGTTTACCTATTTTATATACAGTAGTGTGTATATGTTAATCCCAAACTCCTAATTTATCTCTCTCTCCCTCCCAAGTTTTTCAATCATTTTAAAAACAGATATAATTAGAGGAGAAAACACAGCACATGTGGCAAAGATTAAATATTCTTCAGTAATTACAAACAACTCATTATTATATAATAGTAAGAAAGGCCAATATAATAAAGTTTTATGGGACAAAAGCATAAATGACTCACATTAAAAAAAGGATAATATAAGAAGCTTAAATATTAATGACCAAATTATTAAAAATAAAAAAATGATATATTTCTTCTATAAAAGTAGCAAATACTAAAATAAATAATGGTACCCACTGTTTGCAAAAGCAGGAAATAGACTTGGTGTAAGAATCAATTTTTTCAACCTACCTGGTTGACAATTTGGTAACATATACCTACGTTTAAGGTGACATACACTTAGGGTCAGAAAGTACTTCTAGGAATCTATCCTAATAATAGTGCAAAAAACACATAATTGCACAAAGATGGGTTTCACTGCTCTACAGAAAGGTTTAAAATAGCAAAATTTTGGAAATAATTCAAATTGCCACCAATTTGAGACTGATTATATAAATGTGGTAAGTCCACATAGCAAAATACTATTCAGTAACTAAAAACACAGAAAGGGAAGTTCAGGTGTCTGATAAGAGGGAGTAAGTACACTCTACCCCATTTTTCCCACTGGCACAACTTATACAATCTGTGCAGAACACATGGAACAGTTATTTAAAAACTCTGAAAAATAAAAAGGAACAGGCTAAGACCAGAACTCAGGTACAGCCAAAATGGCGTGGGGTTTACCTTTATTCCCCCCCTCTCATATTCTCTAGTCTGAACACAGGCAGCCGGCAACCCATATGCAGACAGAGCTCCAGGGTAGGTCCTCTGGTTCTGGCTCCAGGGGCAGGAAAAGTAACTTCTAATGATCAGAGAGAGTATGGAAATCCCTTGTTTTTGTTATTTGTTTATTTGTTTTGTTTTGCTTCTTTCCATTCTCTTATATCTCAGCCCCCAAGCAACTCCCTGGTAGTTTGAAAGAGGCCCATTTGGAGCTCAGAGAAACAAAAACTTCAGAGAGAAAAACCTTCCTCCCTGAACCCAGGAGCTTTGATTTCCAAAGTCAGGGGAATCCCTGTTACTTTGTTCCTTCTTCTGTCCTCTTGCTACTTGGCCCTGGAGATGAGGTCATTTGCAGAAGTGAGCAGCAAAGTGGCATGACTAAAGGCCCAGCTGTCTTAAACTGGAGGAATGGGAAGAAAATTCCTAGGGAACTGTAGGTACCAAGGAGATCCAGAAAGGGAACAGCTCAGGAAAGTAAAGTAGTCTCTGAATGCCTGGGATAATGCCCAGCTGTGCATGAGTAAATCTGATTCTAAGTAGCATACAATTTACAGGATTAAATAAGCAGGTAGACAACCATCCATATACCAGATGGAGTACTGAGTGGCCAAAGAAGACCTAAATACATGGAGATAATTTCTCTGCTAATGGTTTGGAAAACTCAGCATAGTAAATATGCCAATTCTCCACATTGATCTACAGATTTAACACAATTCTAATCAAAACTCCAGAAGGTTTTATATATATATATATATTATATATTATAATATATATATAATATATATTATAATATATATATATAATATAATATATAATACATAAGAACATTTATATACATATAATTATAATATATAATAATTATAATATATAATTATATATTATACATATATAATTTTTTTCTTATGTAAAAACAAACTGATTCTAAATTTTATATGGACTTTCAAAAAAAACAGAGTAAATAAAACATGTTTGAAAAGAATAAATTTGAATGAATTAACTTTAAGACTTAGTTTGAAGCTACTATAGTCAAGATAGCATGGTATTTGTGAAGGAATGGCCCTATGGATGAATGGAACAGAACAGGGTCCAGATGTAAACACACAAATATGGGCAATTGCAATAGCAACTCAATAGAGAAAGACTAATCATTTCAACAAACTGTGGTAAAAAATAATCAAATGTTCATATGCAAAAAATAAATCCTGACCTAAATCTCACTCCTCTTACAAAAATTAAATCAAAATGGATATGTCTAAATATAAAAGATAAAATTATAAAACTTCTAGAAATCATAGGAGCACAACTTGCCCTGGGTTAGGCAGAGATAGACACAAACCCAAAACAAAATTCACAATATAAAATATTAATAAATTGAACTTAAAACAGAAAAAAACAACTTTTTTTTCTCTGTGAAAAAGAAGGGGCTAAAATGACAAACCACAGACTGGGAGAAAATATTTGCAAATCATATATAAGACAAAAAAAATTGTAATATTCTAAATATATAAAGAACTCTCAAAATTCAACAAGAAAAAAATCAAACAACCCAGTTAAAAATAGACAAAAGATTGAACATACTCTATCAAAGAGAATGTAAAGATAGTATTTAAGCATATTAAAAGCATATCTTAAGTCGCTAGGGAAATTTCACATTAAAATCATGATAAATACCTCTACATACCTATTCGAGCAGCTAAAATTTAAAAAATAATTAAGTGCTAAGAAGAATGGAGAACAATTGGAACTCTCATACGTTGCTGATGGGAACTCTGGAAAGCAGTTGTCAGTTTCTTGTAGAACTAAACATACATTTGCCATATGACCTCACAATGCCTTGACTTGATATTCACCCTAGGGAAATGAAAAACTCTGATCACATATAGACATGTGCATGAATGTTTATGGTAGCTCTATCTACAATAGCCCAAAAGTGGAAACAGTGTACATATCCTTCATGGATATGAAGAAACTGTGTCAAGTCTATTCAATGGAATGTCATTCAGTAATAAAACTGAGCAAACTATTGAGACCTACAACAATTTGGATGACTCTCAAAGACATTATGTTGAGTGAAAGAAGCCAGTCTCAAAATTCTGTATGTTTCCATTGGAATGCTGTTCTTGATAACACAAAACTGTAGTGGTAGATGACACATCGGTGTTTGCTAGGACTTAGGGATGAGGGTCAGGTGTGACTAAAATGAGAAGTATGAAAAAACATTGTAGGGTGATGGAATCTTTTTATGTCCTGATTATTGTGCTGTTACATAAATCTATATATGTATAAAAATTTATAGAATTGTACATCAAAAAAGGCAATTTTATTATATAATTTAAAAAATAAAATTAATTTTAAAACTGGAGGATGTAGATATTTTTTCAACAATGCACAATGTTTTTAATATATTCTATATTGAAAAATAAGGCACTCTGCAGAATAATATATAAATTATATATAGTACCACTAAAATATGTATGTATATTCATATATGTATACAAAACTGTACACACATTTACTCACATATATTACCTGGAATATATATATATATCAAAGCATTAATATTGATTATATCTTTTCATTTCTATACTCTTTTGTATTGTTAATAATCAAAATGTATCACGAAAATCTGAGCATAAATATTTTCTTAAATGGATCTTACTTGTGCGTTATTTTAACCAACTCTTTTTTATGTATGTTACAATTTCCAAATGTGTCTTTGTAATATGTAAAAACAAAATATAAACTCTATCAAATTTGGATAATAATCACCAAATTAAATACAGTAAAAGCAGACAAATACAGGTGCTATCATAGAATTGATTTACACAATTAAATAATAAACATTGTCTTAGAAGCAACTAGACACTTTGGAAGGAAAGTATAGGTGAAGAAATGGATATAAAGGAAGTAGAAGTTGGGTTACCTGTTTTGGGAGAGGGTAGAACTTTGTTGGTTTTGCCTTGAGATATGAATTACTGGGTTAAAAGCATAGCTCTTTACAGGCAAATGAAGTTGTATAAGTAGTTTGAAAAGAAGAGAGAGAGAGAGATGGTGAGATAAAGATGTGATATGAGGAGAATCATTGCTTTGGGGGCTTATATAGAATAAAAAGATTGTATAGAGAGGACTACTTACCTCTGATTTCTCAATTCTCTTTTCCTTTAAAGAGAATTGTCCTCATAATGAGAAAGGTAAATCAAATACTTAAGAGGAGACTAATCTCCAGGATTAGAGAGATGTTTGTAAGAGAGCAACAGGTACATTTAATGAATTCACATTTCAAGAGCCAATTACATACTAAAATCATTTGTGGCTAGGATTATTGATACATTGTTAGCATTTCAAGGCATTATCAAATGCCAGAGATAAGCAAATATACCAAATCTTAATAAAATAGTAAGAGATTAATTTCGAACCTCATAAACCAGTAATCTTGTTGTCAGTATTTCAAGGATTCTTGAAAGACTCATTAAGTAGATGTTTAGGGAGTAGAGTAGTTGGCAAAGAAAATAGAGATGTGGATAAGATAACAGAGATTCACTCTTCAGTTTAAACAACAATTATAAAACATTCATTCAAAGACATTCTTTTAGGTACAGTGTGAGTTGAAAAAATGAAAATAACAAGATTGTTTCCTCAGTGATTTCCCAATCTACTTGGGTTGATGATAGATAAATAGTGTCTTAGTCAGGGTTCTCCAGATAAACAGAACTAATAGGAAATTATACATATGAAATTTATTATAAGAAATTGGATCATGCAATTAGAGAGGTTGAAAAGTGCCACAATCTGCTATCTGCACATTGAAACCCCAGGAAACCTGGCAGTGTCATTCGGTCCTAGTAGAAAGCCTGAGAACCAGGGGAGCCAATGGTAGAGATTCCAGTCTGGGTCTGAAGTCTGGAGAACAGAAGTGAGGAGGGGAAGAGAAGATAGATGTCCCAGATCAAGCCATCAGGCAGGAAGATATGAACTCTTCTTTTAGCCTTTTTGTTTAATTCAGGCTCTCAACAGATTGGATGATGGCCATCTACAATAGGGAGAACAAACTGCTCACTGAGTCTATGGATTCAAATGCTTATTTCATCTGAAACCATCCTCACAAACACTCAGAAATAATGTTTAGCCAAGTATATGGGCATTTTGTGATCCTGCCAAGTTGAGGCATAAAATTATCACATCACAGTTAGACAGATAGATCACATCACATCACATCACAGTTAGACAGATAGATAAAATTTATATGACATAATACAAGTCACATTGCTTGCAGAAAGGATTGTAATAAGTAACACTTCTTCTGTGAAACTTTCTCTAATATCCTTAGTCAGAATTAATTATTCCCTTATCTTGGTTCCATGCATGATCACTCAGAATTTGCATTGGAATTGAAGGACCATATAAAATTTTTAAAAGTATTTTTAGTTAAAATAAGATATCATTAAAAAAAGCACTGAGGTTTAAAATACATAGCAATTTGTAAATGTCCAATGTAACTAAATCACAGTATCTGTAAGTAGATTTTTATGAAATATAACATAAAAGGGCAGAAGGAGTAGATTGAGAGGCCTTCCATTGCAGACCATGAGTAGTGATCAAGCATGTTTGAATAAGGGAAAAAGTTTTAGAGAAAGAATGTTTTGGAGTGGGGAAATACTAGACATAACAGACTTTGGACATGATTATCATTCTAAATAGGATGATGGAAGAGGCAAGGAGAAACAAGGGGTGTCACTGAGATATTTTGCAGAAAGGACAGCAAATGTCCAGATGAAAACATACATGAGTAAATTTCTTTTGGATGTGGTCATTTTTGATGGCTATCAACATACAATATAAATGTCTAGCATTCTGATGAATACAAAGGTCATGACCTGTAATGAAAGATGTTTTAAAGAAGACAAGCCCAGTTCTGCTAACCAAAAATAAATAAATAAATAAAAATAAACCCCATGTCTGAGTGACTTAACACAATACATGTTTATTTCTCACTCACACTGCATATTCAACCTAAATAAGTGAGTCTTCTCTGTACAGTGGCTCAGGACTTAGGCTGATAGAAATCCATTATCATTTAGTTTCACCATTCAGTACACAAGGCCTCTCACATTCCTCTATCAGGTAAAGAGACAATATGGCAATCCATAATTTCTTGGTTATGGTTTGGGGCAGATGTGAAATGTGTCACTTCAACTTATAGCCAATGGCCAAAAATAGTTCTAAGGCCCTGGCTAACTGAAAGAGGGAACAGAGAAGCACATGAGTTCTCAGGAAACAAAGCACATCTCCATAACAAGAAATCAGGGTTACAAAGATGAATTTATGAATAACTAATATGAAAGTTGTTCCTGGGACTGTGGAATAAATGAGGTAACTTGGAATCAGAGGGACGGTCAGGAAGAGAGTCAGATTTACTCCAGGGAGCACAGCCAGTGAAGGAAACAGATTCGGACAAGGTTGAAAGTGGTGAGCTAGGAGAGACTACTGTCACAGACGTCAAATGAGGAACGTTTCTAGCAGTGGAAGGGGTTCAGCAATGTCAAATGCAGTTAAGAAAGCAAATTGTAAGACGACATAGAGGAGGTTTAGGATATCTCATCTTCAAGTTAGAAGAAATATTTTAAAAGAAAAATTTCAGAAGAGTCCTGAAGATGTCATTCATATTTCAGACGAGGGAGGAATAAATGGTTAATGAGAAATTGGAGACAGTGAATATGATTTTTATTTTCTCTTGATTAAAAACTCACAACAAATCCTAACAGTCTGAGTCCCTAGGTCAATGTCTTCACTGCTCTTGAATTCAATTGTTTGTGCTATAAAATGAAGGATTTTAAAGTGCTTAATCCTATGGTTGCTTCCAGCTCCCAAAGTAATAATACTAACAACAAAAACAACAATGACAACAATAATAATAATTACCAACTATTTATTGCCAAACATGAATCAAGCATTTTGCTAGATGTTTTCTAAATGCTATCTAGTGTTTACTTACATCCACATTTCAAAGAAGAGACTCATGAGGTTTAGATTAAGTGAGCATCCAAAGTCACACATTTATTATGTAGATAAATTTGGATTAGAGCCCAAGTCTGTCTACTTCAAAGCCATATGTTACCTTACCCATAATTGATGGCAAATTAGATGCATGCCATAGATAAATTCTATCTTTAACATGACCCTACATTTGAATTATGATGTCCTTGTTTATAAGTTGTCAAAATATAGATGATAGTATTAATAGATGATTGAATAGCTATTTACAAAACATGATGATTAGCAGATCAATGATAAACTGGAGAGAGACTCTAGCATTTGACTGTCCTTTTCAAAATTTCAATTAATGACTTTGATGAGCATGAGTTAGCATCTATAATTGGTTATTAAATCTAGTCACTCTCTCCATTAGGGGAGCAATTTTGTTGAGGTTGGGACTTGTTGAGGCTGCACAAGTAGAGAGCAGAGGTGACTAGTTCAACATTTCTTCTAAAAAAGGCCCAGGAATTTAGCTGACTGCAAACTCAGTACTGCCAACACTATTATGCATTGCTAATGGCACTGATACATTCAATTAATGCATGGGTAGAACCTAGTTAAAGGGCACCAACTGTACAATTAAATGTAGTCTGAACTGAATAGAAAACACCTGGACTTAAGACACTGGAACCACATTTTAAGAGTGACACTGAAAACTTGTGGATTGTTTCAAAAAGAATTACTGGGATTACCTAGGCACTGGAAGTCACATCATATGGAAGAAGACTGAAGAGACTGAGGATATTTCATTTGGCAAAGATAAAACCTGGGCTTCCCTGGTGGCGCAGTGGTTGAGAGTCCGCCTGCCGATGCAGGGGATACGGGTTCGTGACCCGGTCTGGGAAGATCCCACATGCCGCGGAGAGGCTGGGCCCGTGAGCCATGGCCGCTGGGCCTGTGCGTCCAGAGCCTGTGCTCCGCAATGGGGGAGGCCACAACAGTGAGAGGCCCGCGTACAGAAAAAAAAAAAAAAAAAAAAAGATAAAACCTAAGGAGTTGCAGACATTTGCAGGAATAACACAGGAAGGTATTACAAAAATTAGAAAGTATCTTCCTTTACTGAGTCAAGAATGACATATTATAACTTTCAACCTTAGTCTTCAGGTCTGTGCTCTGCAATAAGAATAAATCAGACACGTAAATTACTGTTGTCCAATGGAAATGAGCTGCCATTAAAATAACCAGAGTTTTTTGAGTGCTATATAAATAAGAAGACTATTTAATTTCTTTTCCCAATAGAGTCACATTAGAGAGTAAAAGAGTATTACTAGTGATTGTCCCGAGAATACTCTGGAACTATCTCAGACAAACTGGAATTTTCTATCTTAGTAAACTTTCCCAGACACTTTATATGGTACACATAATTACCCTCTCTTTTTACAGATGAAAAATCTGAGGTACAAGAATTTGCCCAAGGGGCTTCCCAGGTGGCCCAGTGGTTGAGAATCCACCTGCCGATGCAGGGGACGCGGGTTCATGCCCTGGTCCGGGAAGATCCCACATGCCGTGGAGCGGCTGGGCCCGTGAGCCATGGCTGCTGAGCCTGCACATCTGGAGCCTGTGCTCCACAACGGGAGAGGCCACAACAGTGAGAAGCCCGTGTACCGCAAAAAAAAAAAAAAAAAAAAAAAGAATTTGCCCAAAATCATACTGATATTGTATCAGTTAGAATTCAAATCTGACTCCATAGTCCAGGCTCCTTTATACTGCAGCTTTAACCTTATTGTCTTCTTGGTAATCCATTTTTATTCTGGGGAATTATTTTCCTAAAGATTGAAAAGACACCCTGTATAGGAAAAAAAAAAAAGGTAAAAATGTTCATATTCTGCAGGAGATTAGGCTTGAAGAATGCCATGTTTTATGAGTTATACCTGAAATGGGATTGTGTCAGCTTTAAATATCAACTTGGCTGGGCAACAGTTTCCAGTTATTCAATCACACAGTAATCTAGATGTTTTTGTGAAGATATTCTATAGATGTGATTAAAGTCCATAATCAGTTGACTTTAAATAAGAGAGATTATCCTAGATAAACAGGGCCTTCAATCATGTTGAAAGCCTTAGTACAGAGCTAAGACTTTCCAGAGGAAAGTCTGCTTGTGGTCTACAGTTTCAGCTCATTCCAAGAGTTCCAGGCAAGTCCTGTCTTACCTGACCTAGTCAGGTTCCACCATCACGTAGTCAATTCCTTATAATAAAACTGTCGGTTCTGTTTCTCTGGTTGAACCCTGAATGATACAGGAGCCATATACTCATGCTAGTAGAAGAGGTGAGGGGGCAAAAACAAAAAATAACTATCTATGAAGATTCCTCCAGGTAAGTAAGTGAAATGATCAAAAGCCTGACAATCTATGGTCAAAATTCAAGCACTAGATAGGGTGCAAGGACAATCTAGTCTCCAGAGACATACATAACTCATGAAAATAAGGTTTAGAAGGCAGTCCTCATGCTACGGACTGTAGCAAGTACTCCCCATGCCCACCTGAGTTTCCTTATTCTCATCACTTCAATAGTATAGGCTAGGGCTTCCCTGGTGGCTCAGTGGTTGAGAGTCCACCTGCCGATGCAGGGGCCATGGGTTTGTGCCCCGGTCCGGGAAGATCCTACATGCTGCGGAGCGTCTGGGACCGTGAGCCATGGCCACTGAGCCTGAACGTCCGGAGCCTGTGCTCTGCAATGGGAGAGGCCACAACAATGAGAGGCCCGTGTACCACAAAAAAAAAAAAAAAAAAAAAAAAAAAAAAAAAAAAGTATAGGTTAGATTTTCATCTACTGCACCTTCATTTCTTTCTTTGCAGGCTATTTTAGGCATCTAGATCCTATTTCGTGCTTGTAAAGTAGGACTGAAGTGCTGGGGATTCATCATCCTTAGGGAGCATGACTAACAGGTGTTGATCAAAAGCCCCCTGGCTCACTTGTCCCTCTCTCTCTGGGAGTGATAACTCAGAGACTTGTGTTTTTACATCGATTCCTAAGGATTCCCCCAAATTAGCTAATGATGAACAAAATATGAATAGGCTCTGCCCTCTTGGGACTTTTATTTTCTGGAAGTCTTTACTGAGCTTTCAAGTCCTCTATGACATAACATCTTAAACTTGGAAAGAGGCCTAAAGACCATTTCTTCCCTGTCCCTTTTTACCTTTCCTTCTTCTACCTGCCTCAGTGATAACTTGATTGTTACTGAACGCTTTACTAGTTGTCTTCACTTTCCAAGCTCACTTCACAACACCAATACTAGTGTTCTTTATTTTTCACTACAAAACAAACAGATATTATCTGTGCTTGCATTCATAGCTCCATTTCTGCTTCTCATAAAACTCAAAAATATGATAAACAAGTTACTAGAACAGAAACTTGGAGTGAGATGCAAAGCAGAAGTAGCAGCGTGATACAAGAAAGTCATGGACAGGGATCCAGGACCATAAAGCAGGGTGGACTGTGACATATGGAGCAACATAAAAAGCAGGAGTGGGGCTTCCCTGGTGGTACAGTGGTTGAGAATCTGCCTGCTATTTCAGGGGACATGGGTTCGAGACCTGGTCTGGGAGGATCCCATATGCTGTGGAGCAACTAACCCCGTGAGCCACAACTACTGAGCCTGTGCTTCTGGAGCCTGTGTTCTGCAGCAAGAGAGGCCATGATAATGAGATACCCACGCACGGTGATGAAGAGTGGCCCCCGCTTGCCACAACTAGAGAAAGCCCATGCACAGAAATGAAGACCCAACACAACAAAAATAAATAAATTAATTAATAAACTCCTACCCCCAACATCTAAAAAAAAAAATACAAAGCAGGAGTGAGTGCTGGTCCCTTGTAGTCTAAGCTAAGGCTGCAACATAGTAAGTAGGAGACATGGGGTCCCCAGGTCATGAGATTTAGATCCCCAGTGCAGTGCTTAGAACATGGCAAGATATAGCATTACATTGAATTGTCAGTACATCTTCTGCCTTGGCATCCAATGGCATTGCTGGGTCTACAAATCAGATAGGTTTAGAAAGGAGAGGAAAAAGCCAGGGGAGAAATGGTATTTAAGTCTCCTACTAACTGTAAAATTCTATGATATCACAGAGAATGCGGCCTTGAAACCTTACAAAAAGATTCATGTAGGTGAACTTAATGTTCCATGAGCCTCGTGAACAATACTATTACATGGCACTGATGGTCAACGATGCCAGGTAATAATATGTGCTCAGTGAACATGATTTGAATGAGTAAAAAGTCACATAGAAACATTAAATTCATTTCTGGCACACTTGATCCCATGTGAAAACCTCCTTTCCAGGCAAATAACCATTATTCCATTTATATTTACCTGTCATGGCTCATTTTTAATATCTTTATCTCTCATCTCTAAATATTCACATGCTTTCTTCTATGAGAAAACTACACAGGTTACAGAACCTGTCATCCTGAGTTTAAACCCATTCTCTGCCCCTTAAAATCTGTCTCACTTTAGTAACCTTAATTAGCTTGTCTGAGCCTCAGTTTCCTCATTACAAAAGAGGACATAATAATAGTACCTACCTTTCAGAGCTGTTGTGAGAAATAAATTGCTTAGCATAACATCTGGCACCAAGTTAACCCTTAATAAATGTTAACTACTCATTATTATATGTATATACTTCTTCATTTTAAATTATGTTGATGTACTTTCTTGTTTAAGTAAAATAGGTTCTAATCTCTAGGAAGCACTAGACACACAACCCCTGGTAGATAGAGATCATTATAATAGTCACTTAACTTTAAGATGTAAAAGAGCAATGTCACAGCTAGATGAAAGAGCTGAGTAGGTTGAAAAGTGTTGATTTACTGATCTGTCCTGAGCTGCCATTGAGTTATCTTAAAAATAAAGCCAGGCTCTTACTGCCGATGTCTTCTGAGTTAGATGGTGCTGGATTTCAAGAGTTATGTCAGGGCTGAAAAAAAAATTTGCAGACTGAGAAGGGAATAAAAAAGATGCTGCCGCTTTGAGGAATCAAAGTTGGACATTTTCCATGCAAATCACCATATATTTCCTGACTCAAAGTAGCAGGAACATATCCTGTCTACTTATCAATAGTATACTTAGTGCAAATACTATTTTCAGTTCTGCAGTGGGAAATCTAACAGACTGGTAACCCAACCCCATAAGTCAGCTCTAAGAGAATTGTGAGCTCAGGGAATGTTACTCTCCACTGATAGTATGACAGGTAGAGTTTTTCCTTCCTTCCGGATTCGAAAAAGAAGAAGTCAGTCCACCAAGATTGACCCACTGTGGGAGCAGCACAGGGATGCACTCTGAGTGCATGCCATAAGCCTGAGCCTTAAATAGTTCACATTGTTTTGATAGAAAATACTGAAATACATCTATCTACATTGATCTTTATGGTCTTTAAATACTTGCTACATTATTTCAAAATCAGATAGATTCATGAGCATGTATAATTAGGAAAATCTCATGGGGGGATCTGAAATTGAGGCAGACCATGAGGGTGGGCAGGAATTTGGAATGACAGAGAGGAGAAGGTGAACCATTCCAGTTTCCTTTAAATGCAGAGAGACTCAGAGACTGGCAATCACAAAAAGCTAGTGCTTTCCCTCACCTTCTCACCCTTCAGTATCCAGTCCCATCTGTTCTTAATCCTACCACCAGCCTCCAAAACATAGTTGCTCTTAACCAAGAGGAGAATATATATTGTCATAATTTATTTTAATATTTAAAAATTTTTACTCTGTGCTAAATATAAGTAGAATACAGAAACTAAGCTTCAAAATTATCTCAAAAAGGAGTAAGATGAAATGTCCATGGAATATTCCTCATTTTCTTGGTTTTCAACTTAATTTGATTAAAAGCTCTGTGGTCACTTTTCATTTAAGGACCAGATTCAGAGATGAGAAATGTCTCTTTCAGCATCAGCCAACTGCTTAACCACGGAAGAATTTGTCTGTTTTTTTACCTTTTACATAATTGTTAACAAACATGATGAGCACTTATTTTATAGAATTTGTTGACAATTTTTCATTTCTATCTTATAGCTCAGATCATATGTTGTTTTATCTTGCACAACTATCAGCAAACACTTTTATCTTAAATAATCAGAAAAGGAAGATATTCACTTTCCTGAATAGTCTAGGTAGTATTCTCATCTGTGCCTACAAGACCCAATTAATTTGTTTATTATAGTTAAACTGTCCTGGGCTATAATGGATTTTCATATTTTACTTTGACTTATTCTGAGATTTCTTTGAAGTTCATTAAATCTATGAATAATACTCCAGTAGGAAAGCAAGTCATATTCTTATATATATATATATATATATATATAATGAATCAAATGCTCTTATTAAGTTAGGTTGCATCTATTCAATTAATAGTTTCATTTTATTTTTCTTTAAGAAGCATCTTGATGGAAATTAATCCCTGAAGACCTGCCCCTAAGACTCAGCTTACGATTTATAATGATGGGAATTACTCTGGAGACCTTAAACTGCTCATTTCATGAAGGGCTAAAATGAACTCAGGTCTCAGCTGTCTGGATCATAATTCCATCCATAGATGGTTCTACAAACCACAGTGCATTGGCCAAATCCCACTTGCCACAAGTTTTGTTAGGGCCAGTGAACTAAAAATGTTTAGTTCAGATATTTAAGTGAAGATAAAAGTAAAAGGAAAAATAATGTGTCATGACACATGAAAATTATAAGACAGTCAGATTTCAGGGTCTAAATATAAATTTTTCTTGGAACAAAGCAATGCTCATTCATTTACGTATTGTCTTTGGATGTTTTTGTGCTATAACAGCAGAGTTGAGTAACTGTGACAGAGAACATATGACTCACAAAGCCTAAAATATTTACTCTCTGGTCCTGGCAGACCATGTTGTATTGTAAAGGGCACTAAAGTTAAACTAAATTCAAGAGGTCTTGGGCCTCGTCCTGGATCTGTTACATACTAGACGTGTAACTTTTGGAAAAGTCTTCAAACTTACTGAGACTCAAAATTCTTATTCATAAAATGAGATAAATAGTAAAGGTAAAATATAAGGAAGGTAATAGTGAAAGTGCATGGTAGACTATAAAACAATGTAAAATGAAAGAAGATAACATATTTAATTAGACGAATGCATCCATTTGTGCCAGGCAATTAGGACAATGATAATTTGGCCAAGGCTTTCCTAAAGATAAGAATTTAACTTTAGAAAAGCAAGGGAAAAGAAATAGAAGAGAAAATCCTACAGATTACTAAATTAAATTCATTAATTTATCTAACAGAAGCAAACTTGCTACTTTCTTGTTCTTTCCAAGGAATCTGTAGTCAACTTGTGACTGAAATACATATAAAGCTTAGCTTCACCTTTTCACTTCAGGTTTGACAGATGAATGCATGCATATAGGCAGTGTGTGTGGACATTTTTTAATATACGCAGATGTAAAAGAGGAGAAGTACCAAAGGGACCCACTTGTCCTTGATGACTCAACTGACCTCGTAAAATAATAAAAGTCCTCCAATTATTAACACTTGTCAGTGCAAAAGCAACCAAGTTGGAAATTAATTGCAGGAAGATTCACTTTCATCAGAAGGCTGAGGTTAGGGCTGTGTGTCTTTAAGTGGGTGATGAACTCTGTGTGGGAAGACAATTGAAGGAAGCTCCAGGAAGCCTGGCTGCTGGACCCTCAGGCAGCCTGCCGGCAAGAGGCAGACAGACAGCCTAGGTATTCCTCACACAATACACAGCATTTCCGGTGACATTCCTCTCTAAGAAATGATGCCACCTTTGTCAGCGAGCCAAGTTCCCAACTCAAGAGTGCCAACCTACTCTGAACACATGAGAGCACCTGGGATAGGCCTGTTTTGATAGCCTGCTTGGCTCCTGGGGTGTCTTGGGTCCAGGGAGGATGTGGACCACAATGCCTTTGACTTGGATCCTTGGGGGGATAGGGGAATCATAAAGGTGGAAAAAGTGTCTCCTGAGTTGGCTATAAACCCAAGACAAAATTGCAGAATCAGGACTCATCCATGGGTCAGAAGTGACCCCTAGTGGGGTCTGTAGCTTTCTTCTGCTTAGTTAAAATAATATTTGCCATAAAATATCTCAGGTATTGTTTGGTGAAGGCAAAGAAAAAAGAAAAGAAAAGAAAAGAAAATATTGGGAGAGAGGAAGAGAAATAGATTCAGAATTCAATAAAGTAAGAGAGTAATAAAAGAAGGAAAAAAATTGAAAGAGGAAAATAAAAGAGAAAGAAAGAGCTCAAGACAACAAAAGAAAAAGAAAAGAAAGAAAGAAAAGAAAATATGTACTGTCTGTCTGGGAATTTATTTACCTTGGTGAAGGAGTCATTAACTATGATCACTGAAATAAATAAGATCATATCATTTTCCAAGTTAAAATCCCCTAGGAGCCTGCCATTGGACTTAGAAGTAGAACTCAAACTGTTGCAAAACCTGCAGGGGCTTATGCAGTTCAGCTACTCCTAATTCTCCAACCCCAGGTTAACATGTGTCCTTCTTGGTTGATAGGGACACGGATGGTTTTTTGTTTCCTATAACAAGTAAGCTCCTTCCTGACTTAGGACTTATGCACTCACTGCCCCCTCAGCCTGGGCTCATTTCACACTGTTTTTTTTTCATCTTGCCAGTTATTCAGTCTCAGCTGTATGTCTTTTCCACTGGAATGCAAACTCCATGAGAGTAAGGTCCTAGAAACATGATGCTCATATAGTAGGTGGTCAATATTCATTCATTGAATGAATGAATAAATAAATTGTTCATGTAGACATTTTAAAGAGCTGGAGTTGGAAGTGACTTGGAGGTATTTTGGTCCAATCCTTCTACATACATTTTACATCTGAGGAAACTGAGACCCTTAAAATTCAAGTGACTTATGCAAAGTCATACAGTTTATTTGTGGCAAAGATAGGTAGAACCACAACACCTTAGTATATTCATCTGGTTAAGGTTAAGTACTGAGTTTCTAGTTTGAAAAGTGAGGCTGGATATGCGTTTCTGCACAGAGAGGCATGCTGCAGTGTAAGGATAGAAGCTATTATGCCATTTTTGTGCTCTCTCTAGACAGAATATGAAAAGAAAGGGAGGATGTCTAGCTAAATAAAAAATTGAGAGCTACAGCTCTGTTATTCCACACAGGATTTGGGGAATGCAGAGGGTAGAAAATGATTGATAGTTTGATTCTAAATTCAGTGGGTCCCCAGGAGAACAGGTTTTTCCTTGTACAGTCATGAGGGACGACACTTAACATCAGCTTATCTAGGCTTATGAAAAAGGAGTATCTTGCTCTGAAAGTTATGTCATCTTAGTAGACTAAACCATGGATATAATCAATGGAAACTCTGTTTATAAAATAAGTGAAATACTGACTTATATCAAGGAAGCATCCAATGGTTGGACTTCCCATACACATTGAGATAACTCAGGTGCAAGTACCTCACTTGTTCGTAAGCTGTTCTTAAGAGGAATGCCAATTGCATAATTGTATTTTAAATACAGAACCTGCATCAGTATATGTATTAATTTTCAAAGTACCAAAAACTAGGTGGCTCAGAACAACAGAAATGTATTATCTTGCAGTCTGGAGACCAGAAGCCCAAGAT
This sequence comes from Mesoplodon densirostris, assembly GCF_025265405.1. Lineage (NCBI taxonomy): Eukaryota > Metazoa > Chordata > Mammalia > Artiodactyla > Ziphiidae > Mesoplodon > Mesoplodon densirostris. The sequence goes on from NC_082664.1 coordinate 20,502,172, forward strand.
TACAGCATCGGGTAAGACTGGTTCCTTGTGAGATCTGTGAAGGAAATTCTGTTTCATGTCTGTTCTCTAGTTTCTGGAGTATTGGGTGTTTTTTGTTTGTTTGTTTGTTTTTTGTTTCATTTTGTTTTTGGGCTTATAGAAGCATCACCCTGATCTCTGCCTTCAGCTTCACATGGCATTCTTCCTGTGTACATGCTTGTCTCTAAGTTTCCTCTTTTCATGACTTCACAAGTCATATTGTATTAGGCCCCATCCTAATGATCTCATCTTAACTAATTATATCTTGATTAATCCTATTTCCAAATAAAGTCACATTCTGAGGTACTGGACTTCAGCATATGAACCTGGATGAGAAATTAGGTTTACTTTCATCCACTCTAGGAACTGATGACCTTAAAAAGACAATCTCACTACAAAGTTGCATTTAGTTGGGAGTAGGGGTGGTAGGTTCAGAGACTCCCCTTAACAAATCAATGATTTTAATTCCAGCAACTTTTCTACTACACAAAATTGCCTTTAAATTACAGAAAACAATTCAGTCAGATAACTTCATTGAGCCCCTGCCCCTGGCCAGATACTGTGCTCAAGCACTAGAAATCCAACCAACAAACAAAAATAATTTCTAATTTAGTAGGAAGCAGAGTTTTGCTCAATTCCTTGCCTCTGATTCTATAAATTCAACCAGTATTTCTTGGGACTATGATAATAATATGAACAATTTCAAAGTGGCAGTGGTTGTTAGAAGGAGTTCAGAGAGGTAGAAATGTATGAGCTGAATATTTGAGTGATATGACAAACTGTAATCCTCCTTTTGAGAACTTTTTTGATCGATTGAGAAATACATTTCCAGTTATCACCAAAAGTATCATGTACCAAGTATGAAGTGGAGTGACCTTTAGGGTTTCAACCCATTGTAGAGTAACGTTGGTAATGTCCTTGTATTTGAAAATCATGCATGACATGTGTATACTTCCCTGAGTCTGGAACATCTAGCGTGCATCTCTCTGAAGCTGCTGTTGGCTGGGTTTTGTTATGTTACTAAATCTGTTTTGCTCCTGTTCAAAGTGTTTTCAACTCTTAATGTGCATTTATATCTAAAATCCCCTCTTTCCTCCTAGTGGAAAAAGCAGAGTATAATCCTGCAGGGAGACTGTTAAGGTTCTATATCACAAACATGTTTTATCTGGTCTAGTGCACACTGGAGAGCCCAAGAAGCTCCAAGCTATTTGTCTCTGTAGGCTCCTTAGAGTATCAAAGTAATATACCATCACTGGGTCACAGAGCAACAAAGAACACACTTCGTAGGAATTTTTAGATGTGTTTTAAAACCCTCAAGGTGCAGACAAGTGTGGCCTACTTATATGAGATAACTGCAGGTCTATGGAATATTTTACAAATAGAGAGAACATCAGTGTTGAGTTTGTCTGAGAAATAGCTCACACTGCATTTCTTGAACATATAGAAGTAGATACATGAAAGAGAAAGACTATTGGCCTGGAGGAGGAAATCCTAGTGCTGCCCTGACACCTGAGGCCAGTCATTTAATAACTCCAAATACCACTGTTCTCAGCAATGAATGAGTATCTGAACTAGATCTGTTTTCCAAAAGTTCCCACAACCAACAACCACATATATTAGTCCCACCTTCTGCCCAATAGGCATCAAAATTGGAATTTTTTATTGTTATAAATATTCATTGATTGAGTTATAAGTTGTAGATTTCAGTTTTATTTTAATAAAAAAAAACATATGGTTACCAGCCAAAACTGTCTGTTTAGCACAAAAGTACTAGTATAAGAAACATTACCACATGAAGTTTCCAAATTTTCAAGGCAAAATAAAAGGCATTTCATTAGCTTACATCACCATCAGGGTTTGAAATACTATGAAGTTGTATAGGCCTCATGGTTTACAAAAGCCAAGTAGGAATCTTTGGGAGTAAATGATTTATATGGTCCTTCCCCTCCTGCCCAAAGACTCTGGAGTTATTTGTATGCACCTAGTTAAGGAAATGAGAGAAAAAAAAATGTCAGTTATTGCCTTGAGAAGTGGATCATGTATAGCACCAACCCAGGGAGCCCTGACTAATGATATTATTTCTGGCTGCTTATTACTGGAACCAGGTCTATATTAGGGAAATGGGAGGCCATCTACATGGTACAATTGGAGAAATTATGGCCAAACTACTCCACACTCAAAACTTTTTTATCCTTTAGTGTGGTACAGAGAACTCAAAATCCTTTTTATCAGAAACCAATGCTTTAGAGCAAAGCCATTAGTATGGCCTTCCTAGATTATTCTTAAATACCAACATATCTTATTTTTCATGATGTATTAACTATTCACCAATCTAAAAAGCAGTTATTGGGCCTCCCTGGTGGTGCAGTGGTTAAGAGCCCGCCTGCCGATGCAGGGGATACGGGTTCGTGCCCCGGTCTGGGAGGATCCCATATGCCGCGGAGCGGCTGGGCCCGTGAGCCATGGCCGCTGGGCCTGCGCGTCCGGAGCCTGTGCTCCGCAACGGGAGAGGCCACAACAGTGAGAGACCCGCATACCGCAAAAAGAAAAAAAAAAAAAAAAAAAAAAAAAGCAGTTATTAAGCACCTATTGGAGACTAGGCACTGCACTGACAACAGAAGCAGGAGTGTGTTAATGCCTGCCTTCAGTGAGTTTACAATCTAAAGATATTTGTAGATCAGCCAAATGACAAGGTTTTGAGAAAGAAAAACAGGGAAGAGAAAGGATGAGAGTTTCTAATGAGGAATAGTTGGGGTTGGGGAATAGATTAGGAAGGGGGGTGGAGTGAAAGGAAAGGGAAGCAGGCCATGAATAAGGAGATAAGAGAGTAGAAGGTGGAGGCAACAGAAGACATGGGCTGGAAGCAAAAATGTGTAGGTCCCGTAGGTCCAGAAGACATCATTACCTCTGCACAATTTGCCGTGATCAGTGTCACTTGATCTTACTTCTGAAGACACTGAAATATTACCTCACTCTCCTGTGCTAGGTTGTGATTGTTGCCTGAGAAGCAGCACAGGGAAAGCACCCCCAGTCCACTGGCTGTTTGGAGCACACACTGCAGAGACAGTGGTTAATTTAAGAAAATAAATTTGGGTGTTTAATGAAATAAATATTCTTTCACTATAATTCATTCAATGCACATTTATGGAGTTGTGTCCCCTGGAAGTTTTATCCACCTTACAGATTCAACCACAACATCTAGATGTTTATGTTATAAATCTAGCAAAGGCCAGCCACAAATTGCCTCATTTTCTCCTCCACTGGATACATTCAAAACTAACTAGGATTCTAGAAAATGAAGAGGCAGAATAGTTTAGTGAGGGGGAAAGTGAGTTTTGGATGGAAGTGAAAATATTTCTGCCTTAATCCCGCCTTTACCAGCAGGTTGTTTCCAAAGTTTTTTTTTAAAAGCATGTTAAGGGGCTTCCCTGGTGGCTCAGTGGTTGAGAGTCTGCCTGCCAATGCAGGGGACACGGGTTTGTGCCCCAGTCTGGGAAGATCCCACGTGCTGCAGAGCAGTAGGCCTGTGAGCCATGACCACTGAGCCTGTGCATCTGGAGCCTGTGCTCCACAATGGGAGAGGCCACAACAGTGAGAAGCCTGCATACCGCAAAAAAAATAAAAAATAAAATAAATAAATAAAATAAAATAGCAAGTTAATATTTATGGTCCTTAGTTTCTTCCCTGAAAAGTGAAAGAGGTGAGATGTGATTCCTAAGATACATCCAGCTCCATCATTCTATGACTATGGTTACCTGAACTTAGATTATTTAGCTCAGGAATATTCCCAAGCATGTATCAGGGACCTCTCTGTGTGGGGAAGTATGCTAGGAATTGTATCAAAACTGATAGAAATTTTTAGAAATCCCTGCTTTCCTGCATTCTAGGAGTTTAATCCATGTTGACAGTGTCTATCAAACTATATATAGTATAAACTATATATACTGTGCAGAGTTCACATTGATTAAATTCAGCTGACCATAAATCATTACAATGTACATGATATAAGTTCAAAGATGTGCGAGTGAGGAAAGTGGAAATGTTCCCTGAAAATGATATGTTGGGAGAAGGTGGCAGTTGAGAAAATCATTCTCTCTATCCAGCCACTCTGAGAGAAATGGTATGAAGAGACAAATGTTCAAGAACTGCTTTCATGAAGGTAGGGCTTACCAGTGAGAGAGGAGCTTTTACTAGGACAGTGCATGGTCCTTGGAAGTGAACATAGAACAAGTGATAGCAAGAAAATCTTCCCAACAGGAATGGATGCTCCCGGCATGAATTAAAATAAGGATAGATAGCAACTGTCACTCCCAAGTTTAGCACTTCAATAGGAACTGGAATTGAGGAGGTAATTACTGTTCTCAGGTGATCCTCACATGGACCTTAATATCAGACTTTAAAGTGACTTGAATAAATTACAAGGGAATCCACTTATCAAAGAATTTTTTCAACACAATACTTGAGACATAATATAATAAATTAATGAATAAATTAAAGTAAAATGATGACTAATAATACAAAGAAGAAAGCAATAATTTCTAAACAAAGAAATAGAAAGAGAAATACCATATGATAGCACTTATATGTGGATTCTAAAACATGACACAAATGAACTTATCTGTGAAACAGAAACAGATTCACAGACATAGAGAACAGACTTGTGGTTGCCACGGGGGAAGGGGGGAAGGGAGGGATGGAATGGGAGTTTAGGATTGACAGATGCAAATTATTATATACAGGAAAGATAAACAACAAGGTCCTACTGTATAGCACAGGGAACTATATTCAATATCCTGTGATAAACCATAATGGAAAATAATATGAAAAATAATGTATATATATGTATAACTGACTCACTCTTCTGTAGAGCAGAAGTGAACACAATATTGTAAATCAACTATACTTCAATAAAATAAACTTAAAGAAAATTTCTAAGTAATTCTCTTTCTGAAATCACCAAAAACTAAACTCCTTTATCTGAAATCAGCAAACAACAAACAGAAAACCTGAAAACTTAACATTGTGTTTATAACCTATAGTAACCCTGAAGTCAAATATTTCTACTTGTTTTTCTTTTTTAAAATTTAATTTAATTTATTTTTTATACAGCAGGTTCTTATTAGTCATCAATTTTATACACATCAGTGTATACATGTCAATCTCAATCTCCTAACTCATCACACCACCACCCCCAACCCCCAGCACTTTCCCCCCTTGGTGTCCATACATTTCTTCTCTACATCTGTGTCTCAATTTCTGTCCTGCAAACCAGTTAATCTGTACCATTTTTCTAGGTTGCACATATATGCTTTAATATACGATATTTGTTTTTCTCTTTCAGACTTACTCCACTCTGTATGACAGTCTCTAGATCCATCCACGTCTCTACAAATGACCCAATTTCATTCCTTTTTATGGCTGAGTAATATTCCATTGTATATATGTACCACATCTTCTTTGTCCGTTCATCTGTCAATGGGAATTTAGGTTGCTTCCATGACCTGGCTATTGTAAATAGTGCTGCAATGAACATTGGGGTGCATGTGTCTTTTTGAATGATGGTTTTCTCTGGGTATATGCTCAGTAGTGGGATTTCTGGGTCATATGGTAATTCTATTTTTAGTTTTCTAAGGAACCTCCATACTGTTCTCCATAGTGGTTGTATCAATTTACATTCCCACCAACAGTGCAAGAGGATTCCCTTTTCTCCACACGCTCTCCAGCATTTGTTGTTTCTAGATTTTCTGATGATGCCAATTCTAACTGGTGTGAGGTGATACCTCATTGTAGTTTTGATTTGCATTTCTCTAATAATTAGTGATGCTGAGCAGCTTTTCATGTGCTTCTTGGCCATCTATATGTCTTCTTTGGAGAAATGTCTATTTACGTCTTCTGCCCATTTTTGGACTGGGTTGTTTGTTTTTCTAATATTGAGCTGCATGAGCTGTTCATATATTTTGGAGATTAATCCTTTGTCCGTTGATTCATTTGCAAATATTTTCTCCCATTCTGCGGGTTGTCTTTCTGTCTTGTTTATAGTTTCCTTTGCTGTGCAAAAATTTTGAAGTTTCATTAGGTCCCATTTGTTTATTTTTGTTTTTATTTCCATTACTCTAGGAGGTGGATCAAGAAAGATCTTGCTGTGATTTATGTCATAGAGTGTTCTTCCTATGTTTTCCTCTAAGAGTTTTATACTGTCCAGGCTTACATTTAGGTCTCTAATCCATTTTGAGCTTATATTTGTGTATGGTGTTAGGGAGTGTTCTAATTTCATTCTTTTACATGTAGCTGTACAGTTTTTCCAGCACAAATTATTGAAGAGGCTGTCTCTTCTCCATTGTATATCCTTGCCTCCTTTGTCATAGATTAGTTGACCATAGGTGTGTGGGTTTACCTCTGGTCTTTCTATCTTGTTCCTTTGATCTATGTTTCTGTTTTCGTGCCAGTACCATATTGTCTTGATTACTGTAGCTTTGTGGTATAGCCTGAAATCAGACAGTCTGATTCCTCCACCTCCATTTGTTTCCCTCAAGACTGCTTTGGCTATTCAGGAACTTTGGTGTCTCCATACAAATTTTAAGATTTTTTGTTCTAGTTCTGTAAAAACTGCCATTGGTAATTTGATAGGGATTACATTGAATCTGTCGATTGCTTTGGGTAGTATAATCATTTTCACAGTATTGATTCTTCCAATCCAAGAACATTAGATATCTCTCCAACTGTTGGTATCATCTTTAATTTCTTTCATCAGTGTCTTATTATTCTCTGCATACAGGTCTTTTGTCTACCTAGGTAGGGTTATTCCTAGGTATTTTATTCTTTTTGTTGCACTAGTAAATGGGAGTGTTTCCTTAATTTCTCTTTCATATATTTCATCATTAGTGTATAAGAATGCAAGATATTTCTGTGCATTAATTTTGTATCCTGCAACTTTACCAAATTCATTGATTAGCTCTAGTAGTTTTCTGGTGGTATTTTTAGGATCCTCTAGGTATAGTATCATGTCATCTGCAAACAGTGACAGTTTTACATCTTCTTTTCCAATTTGTATTCCTTTTATTTCTTTTTCTCCTCTGATTGCCGTGGCTAGGACTTCCAAAACTATGTTGAGTAATAGTAGCAAGAGCGAACATCCTTTCCTTGTTCCTGATCTTAGAGGAAATGCTTTCAATTTTTCATGACAGAACTTGATGTTTGCTGTGGGTTTGTCATATATGGCATTTATTATGTTGAAGAAGGTTCCCTCTATGCTCACTTTCTGGAGAGTTTTTATCATAAATGGGTGTTGAATTTTGTCAAAAGCTTTTTCTGCATCTATTGAGATGATCATATGGTTTTTATTCTTCAATTTGTTAATATGGCTTATCACATTGATTGATTTACATATATTGAAGAATCCCTGTATCCCTGGGATAAATCCCACTTGATCATGGTGTATGAACCTTTTAAGGTGTTGTTGGATTCTGTTTGCTAGTATTTTGTTGAGGATTTTTGCACCTATATTCATCAGTGATATTGGTCTGTAATTTTCTTTTTTTGTAGTATCTTTGTCTGGTTTTTGTATCAGGGTGATGGAGGCTTCGTAGAATGAGTTTGTGAGTGTTCCTTCCTCTGGAATTTTGTAAAGAGTTTGAGAAGGATGGTTTTAGCTCTTCTCTAAATGTTTGATAGAATTCACCTGTGAAGCCATCTGGTCCTGGAGGTTTGTTTGTTGGAAGATTTTTTTTTTTTTTTTTGTGGTGGTACATGAGCCTCTCACTGTTGTGGCCTCTCCTGTTGCAGAGCACAGGCTCCAGATGCACAGGCTCAGTGGCCATAGCCCACGGGCCCTGCCACTATGTGGCATGTGGGATCTTCCTGGACCGGGGCATGAACTCATGTCCCCTGCATCAGCAGGCAGACTCTCAACCACTGTGCCACCAGGGAAGCCCTGTTGGAAGATTTTTAATCACAGTTTCAATTTCATTACTTTCGATTGGTCTGTTCATATTTTCTATTTCTTCTTGGTTCAGTCGTGGAAGGTTATACCTTTCTAAGAATTGTCCATTTCTTCCAGGTTGTCCATTTTATTGGCATAGAGTTGCTTGTAGTAGTCTCTTAGGATGCCTTTTATTTCTGCGGTATCTGTTGTAACTTCTCCTTTTTCTTCTAATTTTATTGATTTGAGTCCTCTCCCTCTTTTTTTGATGAGTCTGGCTAATGGTTTATCAATTTTGTTTATCTTCTCAAAGAACCAACTTTTAGTTTTATTGATCTTTATTATTATTTTCCTTGTTTCTATTTCATTTATTTCTCTCTGATCTTTATGATTTATTTCCTTCTGCTAACTTTGGGTTTTGTTTGTTCTTCTTTCTCAGTTCCCTTAGGTATAAGGTTAGATTATTTATTTGAGATTTTTCTTGTTTCTTGATGTAGGCTTGTATAGCTATAAACTTCCCCCTTAGAACTGTTTTTGCTGCATTGCATAGGATTTGGATCATCGTGTTTTAATTGTCGTTTGTCTCTAGGTATTTTTTGATTTCCTCTTATATTTCTTCAGTGATTTCTTGGTTATTTAGTAACATATTGTTTAGTCTCCATGTGTTTGTATTTTTTACATTTTTTTCCCTGTAATTGATTTCTAATCTCATAGAATTGTGGTCAGAAAAGATGCTTGATATGATTTCAATTTTCTTAAATTTACTGTGGCTTAATTTGTGACCCAGGATGTGATCTATCCTGGAGAATGTTCCATACAAACTTGAAAATAAAGTGTAATCTGCTGTTTTTGGATGGAATGTCCTATAAATATCAATTTAACCTATCTGGTCTATTGTGTCATTTTAAGCTTCTATGTCCTTATTTATTTTCATTTTGAATGATCTGTCCCTTAGTGTAAGTGAGGTGTTAAAGTCCCCCACTATTTTGTTACTGTTGATTTCCTCTTTTAGAGCTGTTAGCATTTGCCTTATGTATTGAGGTATTCCTATGTTGGGTGTATTTTTACTTGTTATATCTTCTTCTTGGTTTGATCCTTTGATCATTATGTAGTGTCCTTCCTTGTCTCTTGTAACATTCTTTATTTTAAAGTATATTTTATCTGATATGAGTATAGTTACTCCAGCTTTCTTTTTTTGATTTCCATTTGCATGGAATATCTTTTTCCATCCCCTAACTTTCCATCTGTATGTGTCCCTAGGTCTGAAGTGGGTCTCTTGTAGACAGCATATAGATGGGTCTTGTTTTTGTATCCATTCAGCAAGGCTGTGTCTTTTGGTTGGAGCATTTAATACATTCACGTTTAAGGTAATTATTGATATATATGTTCCTATGACCATTTTCTTAATTGTTTTGGGTTTGCTTTTGTAGGTCCTTTTCTTCTCTTGTGTTTCCCACTTAGAGAAGTTCCTTCAGCATTTGTTTTAGAGCTGGTTTGGTGGTGCTGAATTCTCTTAGCTTTTGCTTGTCTGTAAAGCTTTCGATGTCTCCATCGAATCTGAATGAGATCCTTGCCATGTAGAGTAATCTTGGGTGTAGGTTCTTCCATTTCATCACTTTAAGTATATCATGCCACTCCATTCTGGCTTGTAGAGTTTATGCTTAGAAATCATCTGTTAACCTTATGGGAGTTCCCTTGTATGTTATGTGTCTTTTTTCCCTTGCTTCTTTCAATAATTTTTCTTTGTCTTTAATTTTTGCCAATTTGATTACTATGTGTCTCAACATGTTTCTCCTTGTGTTTATCCTCTATGGGACTTGCTGCACTTCCTGGACTTGGTTGGCTATTTCCTTTCCCATGTTAGGGAAGTTTTTGACTCTAATCTCTTCAAATATTTTCTCACGTCCTTTCTCTCTCTCTTCTCCTTCTGGGACCCCTATGATGCGAATGTTGTTGCAGTTAATGTTGTCCCAGAGGTCTCTTAGGCTGTCTTCATTTCTTTTCATTCTTTTTTCTTTAGTCTGTTCTGCAGCAGTTAATTCCACCATTCTGTCTTCCAGGTCACTTATCCATTCTTCTGCCTCAGTTATTCTGCTATTGATTCCTTCTAGTGTAGTTTTCATTTCAGTTGTTGTATTGTTCACCTCTGTTTATTTGTTCTTTAATTCTTCTAGGTCTTCTTAAACATTTCTTTCATTTTCTCAATCTTTGCCTCCATTCTTTTCTGAGGTCCTGGATCATCTTCACTATCATTATTCTGAATTCTTTTTCTGGAAGGTTGCTTATGTCCACTTCATTTAGTTGTTTTTCTGGGGTTTTATCTTGTTCCTTCATCTGGTACGTAGACCTCTGCCTTTTCATCTTGTCTATCTTTCTGTGAATGTGTTTTTTTCCCACAGGCTGCAAGATTGTAGTTCTTCTTCCTTCTGCTGTCTGCCCTCTGGTGGATGAGGCTATCTCAGAGGCTTGTGTACGTTTCCTGATGGGAGGGACTGGTGATTGGTACAGCTGACTGTTGCTCTGGTGGGCAGAGCTCAGTAAAACTTTAATCCGCTTGACTGCTGATGGATGGGGCTGGTTTCCCTCCTTGTTGGTTGTTTGGCCTGAGGTAACCCAACACTGGAGCCTACCTGGGCTCTTTGTTGGGGCTAATGACAGTGCTTGGGAGGGCTCACACCAAGGAGTACTTCCCAGAACTTCTGCTGCCAGTGTCCTTGTCCCCACGGTGAGCCACAGCCACTGCCCGCCTCTGCAGGAGACCCTCCAAAACTAGCAAATAGGTCTGGTTCATTCTCCTCTGGGGTCACTGCTCCTTCCCCTGTGTCCTGATGCACACACTACTTTGTGTGTGCCCTCCAAGAGTGGAGTGTCTGTTTCCCCCAGTCCTGTAAAAGTCCTGCAATCACATTCCAGTAGCCTTCAAAGTCTGATTGTCTAGGAATTCCTCATCCCATTGCCAGATCCCCAGTTTGGGAAGACTGATGTGGGGCTCTGAACCTTCACTCCAGTGGGTGGACTTCTGTGGTATAAGTGTTTTCCAATCTGTGTCACCCACACAGAAGTTATGGGACTGGATTTTACCATGATTGTGCCCCTCCTACCATCTCATTTTGGCTTCTCCTCTGTCTTTGTATGTGGGGTGTCTTTTTTGGTGAGTTCCAATGTCTTCCTGTCAATGATTGTCCAGCAGCTAGTTGTGATTCTGGTGTTCTCACAAGAGGGAGTGAGCACGTCCTTCTTCTCGTCCATCTTGATTCCTATTCTATTAGGTAATTTGGAGAGTATACCTTCAGCCATTGCTGCAAAGTCTCCAGAATTTCCTGAAGAAAATTACTCTTCAAACCACAATTTCTCACAGTCCTAGATCACAGAGAGTGGTTTGCTTCTGTCTGAGGCCTCTCTCCTTGGCTTGCAGATGGCCGCCTTCTCACTGAATCCTCACATGGCCTTTCCTCTGTGCATGTGCACTCCTGTTCTCTACTTGTTTTTCATGCAAAAGATGTGATGCTATGTATGTTTGTGTATGTGTGTAAATATATATGCATATGCATGTATGCATATAAAATACATATTCATATATACTGTCATTATGCATAATCTATGTCATGGTCCTACAGATCTAATGGGAAACTAAATATTCTAGGAAAAAAGATATCCCCAGAGAAATTAGAGAGATTCATATCAATCATAAGAACAATTTCATGGATTTAAAAAAGTCCTAAAGGAAAAGAAAATAAATGGTTTCCTTGACATATCTTTTATTCTAAAAAATAATTCAATTTGTTTCAATAAATATACCTTCATGAATGCAAGAAAAAGGACTTGGGATAAAGGATTTGCAAGTAAACTAGAGAAAAGTGTGGTTGATCTGAAACAGAAGAAATAGTTCTCTCTTTTTTTTTTTTGATCAGAGGAGTGCTATGTATTGAAATGACTTCTTTAGAGAAGTTATAGTCTTCTCTTCCAGAGTGTGTGGTGAGAGCATTTATTTATTGCTTCATCTGCTCAGAGCTCTTTCTTTCTTGAGGATTAACTATCTCTTCATTTTAAGGGAGTTCTCCCGACTTCCAATGTGTAACAGTAGAGAAGGCTGCTCATCCACACATGATATACCATGCACTAAAGTGGATTTTTGAGTGAAGGTGGGCCAATCAAAATCCATTTCAAGGACTTTCTTAATTGAAATTACAGGAATAGGCAGAGATCTCTGCTGGTGACCATCAAAGATTTAAGCATCAAGGCTTGTGATAGGTGGTAGTTATGTGTTTTTAAAGCCAGTGCCTGGGACTGTCAGCACCTTGGAATGCACATAACAAGGGGTCTTATCTATTTTTCAATCACTGCCTTCAACTATTTTCTGCCTAATATTCATTTCTCTCCCTTTTACAACAGTTTAGGCAGACTCCATAACTCCATGACTTTCTGCTGAGTTTAACAAATCTGCCCAAGTCCAGTTTGGATGTCACTGTTAGCTCTCTGTGTGATGCTCTTCCTTTCGCTCTTAGGTTGTGTTTGACCTGCAGCCTTTTCTCTCCCACTCCTTCCAGTTGTAGGACAGGTGATAAACGATTGGAGAAAGAGACAAATGAATTTTTCTTTAATTGATGTCACTGTCTTCTTCTCTTTTTTGGTAACACCTTCTGTGTAAGGAGCATTCTCCTGGGGCACATGTGTGAGCTGTGCACAGGCCTCTGCACAGTATAAGTCTTTGATGTGTGAGAGTTTTCTGCTCCGCTTTCTGTGCCTGCAGCCTCTCTCCACAGGTAAAGCAGCCCTCAAAGGGGAGGTGCCAGAAAATTTGCTCCAGCCTGTTTCCTCGAAGACAGGAGGATAATGTTTATCTCCCATGCTGTACTGTGGGAGTGAAGGATATAAGACCACCATTCTTACTTTCTTCCATTCTACCCCACCCTGCACCACCCAGCCCCTGGCCTTCTGTAGTCTTCTAGTACCAAGAAGTCACTACTCTGGTTCATATACCAAACTCCTAGGGATGCATGTGAACTTCTCCTAAAAACTCTCCTTCTGAGTACATAGTGGTACCCCAGGTAACTCTCCAGCTTCTCAATTCAACAAGTGTGCAGCCCCAGAGAGATGCCAGTCCCACAACTATGATAATTCTCCTGCTGATTATCAAGTTCCATACGGTTGTGTATGGTTACTTTCAGCTTTGGGGCTTCCACAGAGAATCTGAGAAAACGAAAAAAAAAAAAAAAAAAAGCCTGGAGAGGGAGAAAATTAAGTCAAACCACAAGGAAAAGGAGGGATGAGAGAAAGAGTGAAATTCTGAGTGTGTTTATGTCTCTTGTTCTGATTGTTTAGCACAAACTTTACCTCATACTTCCCATGGAGTCATTGCATGAGGCATTAAGTTTTCCTTTCTGTTTAAGTAAGTTTGTGTTTTTAAACATAATTTAGAGTTCCTTTCTGGGAAATAGTTTAAGTGTGATTCCATTCACAGTAGAATCAACTATAGTTCAACATCAGAATCCAGAGACAGAGAAAGAGAAGTATTAATTCTAGGAAGTGTAAATAGAGGTTATAATACAATCATTTCAAGTTGAGACTGGGGCTTAGGGTCTGTTCTTTCAAAAGCTTCTCGTTTATTCTGAAGTAGAGAAATACTCAAAGATATCCAAACTTAGTAAATTCATATTTGACAATGAGTGCAGTCACAGTATTTTATTCATTTTAAATATTAAAAATTAATGTATTTTATATGATAATTTATAAGATCTCCATTGGTTTTAAAACAAACACACATACACACACACAGAATTACAGAAATCAGATGCATCCACTTAGAGGCCAGAAAGGATATTCTGGGTCATCAAAACTATCATTGGATAAAATATACTACAATGCTTTTAAAGTGTTCAGGTAGTTAATTATCTAGTCTGGCCTTGGAATTCTCCAGAGATCAGGCTCCTGCTGCCTTTTGTTCCATTAAATATATCAAAGAGTTTGCATTCACATCAGCAGTAGAGGAGTTGGAGAAGGAAAGAAGGAAAAACATGTTTTTCCTACTTATAATATGAAACATCACTTTGTTCCAATAAATACAGATATTATTTTGAAAGCCTGACCCCCATTACATTTTGTTTACTTTCACACATTTCCCAAATTCCAAGCTACAGTGCAGGAAACAAAACAGTGCTGATTATTAGCTTGTGAAGGCTGAAATCATATCAAATTCTGCAGAGCTCCCATGGGGAAGGTGCTGACATATTTTTGTTCCTGAAATATTTATTCAAATTTAAATCTAGTGAATAAATAGACTGAAACAAATACTTTAAGAACAAAACAAAATATTATGTCATTCTAAGTGAAAGAACTGCAGGTCTGATGCCTGAAGCTCTTTATTTAAGTATATACGGACATTCAACAACAGCTTCTGACATCCTGCTAATGTTGTATGGACCATTGGATTATTTCCCAATTGGATTATCTGTATCCCAGTTGCACTGTGATTGACTCCATGAGTGAGGCTGCTGAATTATGAATGGTAAACCCTCTGTTCCTTCCTTCATATCCCCTCATGCTTATCCACAGATACAACAGTTTATTCCTTGGAAAATCCCAATCTAAAGCAAAGTCCTCCACCTTGAACAGGCCTATATTTTCTGCTACAAAAATCTGTGCCAGGGACTTCTCTGGTGGCACAGTGGTTAAGAATCTGCCTGCCAATTCAGGAGACGCGGGTTCAATCTCTGGTCCGGGAAGATTCCACATGCTGCAGAGCAACTAAGTCCGTGCATCACAACTACTGAGTCTGCTAGCCACAACTACTGAAGCCAGTGAACCTACAGCCCATGATCTGCAACAAGAGGGTGATGAAAATCATGTGCATTGCAAAGAAGAGTGGCCCCCACTCCACTCAACTAGAGAAAGCCCGTGCGCAGTAATGAAGACCCAATGCAGCCAAAAATAAATAAATAAATAATGAATAAGTAAAGAGTCTAAAAAAAAAAAAATCTGTGCCATAAATATTTTTCCTCTCAAAAGCAATTTGACTTGCCTTTGCTTCTAATTTCCATTACACTGATAATCATGCCTCTTTGAGGCTAAATCTTTAAAATAATTCATGATCTCCTCACTACAAATAATGTAACTTGATCTTCAATTTGGATGAACCTGATATCTGGTCTCAGTGAAACCCAAACTTTAAAACAATCAGAGGATTAAAAAAAATAGAATTTTTTCCTTATTTCCTTACATTAAAGCATTAAATCTAACCACATAAAAGTGTTCTCATGGGTGATAGAGAAGTTAGGAGACAGAGGGCATGTCTGGCTCCATGAAAGATGGAAAGTTAAAGTAAATACTATTTATAGAAATTTAGGGCTTAAAAGCTTTTTCATGGAATTGTAAGGTGGCCTGTGCTTTGTGTCACAATGCTTTATTTAATGGATCTTTTAGTTAGTAAGACAAGGAATGCATTGAGACTGGATAATATGCATATTTGCAAAATAATATTCTAGAGGAGGAAAATAAATTGCTTTTTAGGTGCTCCTAGATCAAAGAATGTTAATGATGGAAAGGGTCTTTGAGATCACCAAGTCTACAAATATTAAAATTAAACCCCAGAGAGGGGAGGTGTCTCTTTATAAGGCCACAGAATTAATTGGGTCCATTTAACTAGTGATATCACTTTTCCTTAAGGCATCTAATGACTTCTACTAAATACACGATCTTGACCATGAATTACAATATCCTACGAACAATGAAAGAGTTTATGAAAATTAGGCTGATTGGTGTTAATTTACTTTTTCTACTGTTTGTTCACTTTTCTCCAAATTTCTAAGCCATCCTAGATGTTGTGACTATATATGATTGATCTACCTACCTATGGAAATTACAAATAAGCTTTTTAAAAATGTGTACCAAAAGTTATTTTATTGAGTTCAATAAGAGTTTAATTTTCAAAGAACCAATTAAAATAATGAAAAATATTCACCTGGACTCTTTCTAACTTCTTATTCCTCTTCAACTTCTCTCCTTTTCCTTTATCTTCTTTTCTTGAACAATTCTCATTGAAAAGCCATTAGTTCTGGCCAGCAAGGAAGACTCATAAGAGTACAGTGACACCATCGTGGCCCAGAGTGGAGCAGACAGCTCAGTGAGGGGGAGAATGGTCTCTACTTGGGGATGGTGGCAGCCTAGCCCAGGATGTTGGACCCCATGTGTGGTGAGGAAAGCATCCCCATGTGAGGACAACATGATATGTGTCATAAGAACCCAAGTAGAGTGGGAACATTGCCCATGTGTAAATAGGAGGGTAGCAGCAGTAGTTGTCCTGCCCATGCAGCTAGACTCTGAGTTGGGTAAGGACTATGTTCTCACAGAGGCGTGTCATGAGAGACTCCTCCCCAACCTGGTGAGAAAAGTGTCCCCATAGAAGGATGGTCTAGTGTGGGAAAAGATAAAAGAAAAAATTGAACTTGTGGTGTTAGATTGGAATTGGGGCCCATAGAGTCAGGATATTTAGCTCTATTATTTAGTATAAGACAACCAAAGGACTACATGAGAAGAATCAAACTTAGACTAGAGCACAGACATTCTCTGAAGCTGGTATGTTGAAAGAGGAATGTTCCTGAGTCAATCAAGAAGCAATGTTAACTTGTCCTGTGGTGCCAGTTCTTCCTCTGGTAGTGAATGAGATCACAGGCAGGCCCATAGGTTTTCCATTCATTCTCAGAGTATAAACATCTTCCAGTTACTTTAGTCACCAAACAGCCTCGGTTCTGTAGTTAGTATGTCTAGCTCAGGGTTAGAAAAACAATCCCGAACCTCACTCAGAATTAACGCTCCTTCCTGTACCTTCTCCCCTCTCATGGCCTCTCCCGCCAGTTCAGGCCTGGCATAGGTAGGAAGCTATGCAATTGGGGAGGCAAGCATGTTCAGCTTACCTTCTTTGCTTTTCACCTTGCTGGCTCACCCCCTCCACATACACACACCTCTCCCCAAATCACTAGCTGTGTTCTCGTAGGATAGTGGATTTACTTGACACTTTTGTAAGCATGGTATTCTCTGGGCTGGGTGGAGTTTATAGCAAACCCTTTTGCGTGGGGTGCTCTCTTGTTTCTGCAGAACTCCTCCCACTTCTGGGGAGCTGGCAGCCTGCAGGTGGAACTCACACTCTCCCTGGCTGCGTGTGGCTCCCCCTGGTGGTCTTGATTTCCAGACCATTTTCACACAGCCTTGCTCTCACGGGGTCCTTTTTGCCCCTCCAGGCAGCTCTCTTCTGCAAAGCCACTTGAAGAAGGTTCTAGAATGATTCACTTGCTCTTCCCACTCATCTTTCTCTCTCTGTTTCAATCTCTCTCTCTCTTCTTCTCTCTTTGTTCCACAAGGAACTTTCATCTTGACCCATAATTGAAGCAAGTGCCACTATCCTGCAGAATAAAGCTGTGGTTAGCTTCCCACTTATGAGATTGCTTTGCTGTGACTCAGGCATGAATTCAGTGCTTTCTCAAATTCTGGAGGACGCAAACCAATCTCTGCAATTGGTTCCTTAGATTTGAGGTGAGGAGGGTGGGAATCTCCTTTCTCTCTCCATGGAAGATGGTAAGGAATATACCCAGATACTCCAATGACTTTGTCTAAGGGTCTTCACTCACCAAACTGAATTTCCCTGGCCATTGTCCTTGGATATTTTCATATCACTGAGTAGGTGAGGGGTCAAGTATTTAAAATGGACTTTCGAGCTACGCTGTCAGTAGTGGCACTTACTGCTCTTTGCACAATATTCTGCTTCTGCAACTTTCCCACATGGTTTCGTCTCCTCCATACTTTCCACACAAGGCAGGGTTGTTCCTCTAGCTCCTCTGTTGGTTGGCACAGCTGTGGAACCAGCTCTGGCCAATAAGTTGTAAGTAGAAGTGACCACTATCACATGTAGACAGGAGCATATAACACAGATTCAAAACTTCCCAGGGCCTTCTTTCTCTCTCAGGTGACAAATGGCAACGTCCTAGATAAAGGCTTTGCCCCAATCTTGGTCTCAGAGTAAAGATGCTGAAGGAGCAGTCCCGGACAATATTTAACCCTGTAGCTTGAGCAAGAAACCATCCTTTGTGGTTGAGTCACTGGGATGTGGGTCACATTTTACTACAGCCTAATCCAATAAACCCTGTTTGATTTAGAATTGGGGCAATTGGAATTGATTTTGAATTGGAATGTGGTGCACTCGCACTGATGTCTTTTTTTTTTTTCCTTTTACTATTGCAGCCACTGCTGAAACAGAGGGAAAGAACCCCATTTAATATTCACCAAGAATGTATCATTGTGGTTGACAGAGGAGCACCACCTCTAGAGACAGTGCCTGGCTCCCAATCTTGAGCACATTGTTTACTGGCTCTGTGTCCTTAAGTAAGTTGCTTGAACACTTTGTGCCTCAGTTTCACCATCTGAAAAACATGGGTAATTATAGTTCTTATCTCATAGGTTCCTATCTCATAGTTCCTATCTCATGTTATGAGGATCATTAGGGTTAATATTTTTAATGAGCTTGGGTTGGTGCCTGCCCCATAACAAATTCTATAATGCATATTCATAGGTAAGTGTTATTCTGTTTTTAAGTTCCATCTCTTCATTGATAGCCAGGCACAACTGAAACGTCTACAGCTTGCTGCTCTTCACCACAATGCTAAAATCTGTCTCTGCCCCTCTGTGTTGAAAGGCTACATCCTTGAGTCAGGGCATTTACCATTACCTGCAGGTTTTAAATTATTTATACAACAATTGATCACAGTTCCAACTTCAAATACTTTTTAGTTCTCATCAAATCAATTTCTGTAACTCTTGCCACTGCGATTTCTGTTTAGACAGACCTGCACAGTGCAGGGGTATAGCAAACTTCCTTTCAGGGTGCTCTGAAAAATGCCAGAGGCAGCTACTTTAGTATGGTAATTGGACACACTTTTACATTTGTGTTACTGTATCTATGACCCACACTAGCTTCCACCTATCACAAGAGACATATATTGTTCTAGAATTTTGGGGGTAGGGATGTTGGAACAAATTTCTGAATTGGTTTAAAAATATGAATAAACTTTTCTTATGTTACTTTATTGAAATTATTGATAGAGTTGAAATATCAACTCTCTATGCAATGCTATCAAATATATGCTCTTTCTGCATTTAACTAGTGTTGTTACCATTTAACCATTTCATTCCTAATATCTGGTAGGCAAAGTAGGCATGGATCGAGTATTCTGGGATTCATTAAATATCATGGGAGTTGGCAGAAAATGAACTAGCAGAAAAATGTTAAGTCTTTTCTTGGATATGGTGCTTCTGTTTTGGATACACTATGTTATTTGTTGTTTGTATACATTTTACAATTCCTTTTCTGCTACAATGACTCTCAGAATCTCAGAATTTATACTTGACAAAAAATTATGGGTAATTTTGCAGTTATTTGAGCAGAATAAAATTGCTTTTGTTAATTGTTGAAATATCCTTCTCTTTCCCCACTTTTTATGTAGGAACTTTGTAGAAATGTTTCTATGAAATCTAAGATAACCTTGGAATGAGTCTACTCTCTTAGAGTATATGTTCTCCTTGGACATTTATTAGGATTTTAACATTTTATTCTGCTGTAAATTTTAGTTGCTATCCTATCCTTTACAACCAACTTTTCAAGATTTAATGTCAATTCCTAATTTAACTTTAAACCTGACAAGGTTTTGAGTGCATGTGATATAATATGAGCTTCCAAGTTCCCTCATTAATCTTTTCCACTTTTGTTGAATTCCTTGGGGAAGCAGCAAAGACAACAAGAGGTCTATCAACATCAACTGAAATTGTTATTTATTGGAAGGAGATGTGCTCAGATTCTTTCTGAAACTGAGCTCTAGCGAGCCCTTAGGTGAGGAACAGCACAGAAGAATCTGTGTTTAGGAGATAAACCTCAAATCAGTTCTTAAAGTCATTGGCCTATATGATTTCTGAACAATAAAGTTCATTTTATCTACTATTATCTTATGTATACAATAAGAGAAAAGATAAGTGATAGAACTATGTTTCATGAAAATTTTTCAGCATAGTTTGGATTTTTAAAGCTAAAACTAGGGCTTCTTGAAGAAGTAAGATCCCTTGTCTGCTTTTGGTTGTATGCCTGAAATTCACAATAGGTCAGAATCATATGAACCTATACCTGAGATTTCCTTTAGAAATAATTTTACATTTTAACAGAAACAAGAATAAAGACCTAGAATTCAGTATAGAAATGAATACAAATTTTTTTACTATATAGTAAATATATCATGTGAAATTACTCTATTAAGCAAGGCACAACAGTAACCAACCACAAACCTTATTCTAATGTAAGACTGCATTATAGTTTATGGTACAAAATTGTTATCTTATTCTTTCATAAATCTGGGCTTAATTATAACACAGTAATTCAGAGGAATTCTTTTATCAGGGTTAAGAAATTCAGAAAAGTGTTCCTGGGTAGGTTTTGATAAATATCTTCACTCACCCAGGAGGGGATTATTATTTCTATCCTCATTATTCACATGAAGAAATTCAGGCTTAGAAAGGTAATGAAGCTTATATAGGGTCACCGAGATGGTACGTGGCAAAGTTGTGATTCTATATCAGTTCTTTTTGAATTTGAATAAACTGCAAAGAGTTCCATATGCCACACAAGACATATTAAAACAAGGAGCAACTCAAGATCCAGAGAACATATGAGAGGCCCTGAGGCAATAATTCTGCTCTCCCAGGATAGACCACCAAACCTATGAAGAGGGAGTGGATGATCGAAAATAAACTCCCACTTACATCTGAGAAATCACACACTCATGTTTACTCTATGCATTGCTCACATATTTCTTATATTAAATGCAGTTACTCATGATGGCCCTATTATGGTTAAGCTGCTGTAGAGGACTGTAAGGATAATAATGACATTGTTAATTATTCACTTGGGAAATGAAAATGCTAAGTTGACTCCAATTATATATGAAAACAAATGATTTTCAAAACAGTGTGGAATTGTCTATTTAAACTTAAAATCCAAGCAGTGTTTGCCTTTGCCATTACATATATGAGCTTCTATTTGTTTATTTATAAAATAGCTATTCATGGGAAATCTACATCCTGTGGAGTGACTGCAGGTGCTTAATTGCTTGCTCGTAAGCAAACCATTATTGCACTAGAACTCTATTACAGTATGCAGAGAAAATGTCACAAGTAGAAATACCTTTTAAGTAAAGTTTTACACGCTATTTTGTAACCAATTCCATCTTAAATAAATTTATTTCTTCTAACGCTGCTTTTTTCTCAATGGACCAGGAGATATTGGAAAGCCCAGTTATTGTACTTTACTTGTTATGCCTCGTTAAAAGTCAAAAGAAAAGAAATCTGCTTTGCACCACATGTAGGGATACATAATGAGCTGATTAATACACAAACGGATTGATCTGAGCATGAATCAGGCTCATGTTAATCATTAAGTAATGCGTGGGGTGGTAACATAGTATTTCCTGAAATATCTTAGCTCATCAGATTCCTCTGTTCAAAATAATAAACTGCTATCATTTTCTTAATTTCCTTGTAAAGTATTCAGGTTTCAGCCTCTTTCTCTCTATCTTGGCATGAACAGTGATCAACCATTTTCTGATAATCACCTGAAATAGAGTTTATACATATATATTGGTTCCTTACCTTCTTCGTCTTTTAATTGATGGTAATAAAAAAAAGAGAGAGAGGGAGGAAAAGGGAAGAGGCACTAAAAGGAAGTTAACATCTAAAATCATCTGTATTTTTACTTACTGAAAAAGCCTCAGCCACACCCTCCTAACAAGGAAATCATAAGATGCATATTTATTTATGTATTTATATACTCATCTATTCATTTGTTTGTTTGTTTTCCTTTTTGAAGCTAAGGTGATAGTTAACATTCTTAGGCTAAAATTACTGTCCAACTGCATCAAATTTTAGATGTTTAGCTTTCGTTGCTTTTGACCAAGAATGTTTTAATAAGGCAGGGTCTGAAAAAAATTGTTTGACAGTATGATAGCTTTCTTAAATGATCCAAGTTCCAAAAAATAAAAAAAATAAAAAAAGTCTTTGACAGCAAGAAATGAATGGACTAATGTATCTAAGAGAAAAGCTTTTAGTATGGGAATTCTTGCTTTACTGTGATCCACTTTCTGGGTTTTTTGTTTGTTTGTTTGTTTGTTTGTTTGTTTTTTAAATCATCTGATCTTCTGGCAAAATCCCTGGCAACACTGCATTCACTCAAGGATGCATCAGCCTTCTAGGTGCCCTGTAAGTTCCCTGAACCCTTTCTAATGGAGCTCTCAGCCCTCCAACCCTCTCTAGGATCTACTAAATTGTATTACTTTTTTACCCCCATCATAAACTCTCGTAGTGTATAACTTAAACATTAAAAAAGGATGGAAATCGATGACAGACATAGACAATAAGTAATAACAAATAAATAACACCTAGAATTTTGGAAAAAGTTTGGCCTCCATAATAGTGCAAGAACTAAAAGAAAGACATACTTAATAAAAATAAACAATATTTTAAGTTATTTTAATAAGTTTTTAGTTGAAGAAGAAACAAACCTGATAATTTGATGATGAATATATATGCTGTGATTATTTTGATGGTAGTGGGAATTGGTATAATCTTTGGATAGCTCAGTGTTCAGATCTTCTGATATAGGAATCCCAGTCCCAAAAATTTATAGGAAGAAAAAATTCTAATATTATTACATCATTATCTGTAAAAAAAAGATAAAGAAAAAGGAAAGTAAAAAAATCTACAATGACAATATTTGCATAAGTTTGGAGTATCAACTTGATTAGATATTATGCAGGTTACAACATGGAAAAAAGAGTTTATTTGGTCACGGGTTCAAAGACCTATTTAAGAACCTATTTGATTGACATTATGCTAGATATATTCACATTTTTATTCTCATGTAATACTTAAAATAAAGTAAAATTTTTCAAAAACTAGAACATACACTAAATTTTATTGAAAACTATGGCAAATATTACGTGCATATTTGTTTGAAAAAAGGGCAAAAACAAATCTAAGTAAACATAAATACTTTGTGCTGTGATGCTGGGAATGTATTATTGTTTTTTATTTCAAAATTACCTTTAATTTACTTGTCATCTTATTTTTACAATATAGGGAAAATGGGTCTAGAGAAGTATAAGTCTAGTAAAAATACTGTTCTTATAAGGTCTAAAATGGTAATTAGATAAGTGTGGGTACTGACATCAGACACAGATGCCTAGACAATAAGTAACCAAAAACAGAAAAAAAAAATTAGAGAAAATAACATAGCTCAGTCAGAGAATCATCTTATACAATATAGACAAATATAAATGGCCCGTTTAACTTTTCTTTCTGCAACCTGATTGAGTGTGAAAGCTTGATTTTGTGTTCCCATTAGTTAAAACTATCACTTAAAAACAAACAAACAAAAACAAACAAAAAAAACTAGAGACCTGAAAATATCACAAGGGATTTTTTTTTTGAGGTGGAGGTAGTCAATCAACTGCCTGAAAAAATAACTGAAAAAATTCACCAATCATAAACATATCTTCTACTCAAATTATTTACTAGGTTTTCCAGTAAGGTATTTCCTGAATTCAAATTCTAACCTAAGCTGCCAGATTGAATGGAAAAAGAAACACTCTTTGGAATTCAAGAGAATGTCCCTACCTGGCATCTAGTGGAACTTCAGCTTTTGAAGTCAGAATCTTGTTTCTCATTTGGATCCTAAACTGGGCCAAATATCACGTTATATTGGAAAACTTGTCCATGGCAATTGCCAAAGTGGAAATCAACAATGAAAGTGATTTGAAGAGAACGCCACATATTAGAAAACCAAAACCAACCTATAATCGCCGAGGAATAAATAAAAATGAAAGACTATTTTTGCAGATTGCTCAGTAGTAAGTTGAGGTCAGTAGAAAAATCAAATACTAACTGGGAAATTGATATTAATCCACTTTTTGTCTTATTCTTGACAATTCTCTTAAAAACAGAATCCTTCCTCTTAAAAAAGAAATTTGGGAACATTCTTTAAGTAGAATCAGAAGGCACTGGAATCAGAAGAGGTTAAAAAGATTGTTGTGTGGCCAGTATTGCTTAGAGGGAAATCTGTATCACAGAAGAGAAGAGGGTAATGGGGTTAGTTGAAATAGAATAAGAGCCTAGTAAATGTAGCAGTCTGAGCAGAGGTCACACCGACTTTCTGGAGAGGCAGACAAAATAAGGAGGAAGGAACCAAAGAATGTTTACTTTCTTACAATCACACATGAAAGGGCAGCTAAAGGCAGAGTTGAATTTTGACTTAATGCAATAAAGCCTTCAAGAGATTAAATTGCACATTTTCTACTCCCAGTTTCTCTGGTAATGAGGTTGCTTCTAGTGTGCTAATGACTTTAAAAATGAGAAAGACTACATTAAAATGAAGTAAACAGTCATTGGAAGCACAGCCATGTGAGTTCTATGGAGATTCTGAACGAAGTTCTGAGGAAGGTTTAGAGGGGTTTGCCTTATAAGGGTGTATAAGAGATCATGGATGAAGGCTTATCTGTGATCATGAGAGTTTCTGGGTTCAGCCATTTCCTCCTTGACTCTAAGTCTATGCAATTAATAAATCCGGTAGGTAAGACCTACCCATATTGTCTCACTTAGTTTATTTATAGATATCACCACCTGGCAGCAATGGTGGACTGTAGGAAAAGTGATAGGTCTGACAGACTTAACAAAACAAAACACACAAACAGAAAATAGGACAAATATATTTCACATTTTATATTTGGATAAACAACATATGTCCTAAATATATTGTGGAACATATTTATACTAAAAGAAAATCGTGTTTACTGAAATTCAAATTTAACTGGGAGTCCTTTATTTTA
Source organism: Mesoplodon densirostris (assembly GCF_025265405.1). Taxonomy (NCBI): domain Eukaryota; kingdom Metazoa; phylum Chordata; class Mammalia; order Artiodactyla; family Ziphiidae; genus Mesoplodon; species Mesoplodon densirostris. The sequence goes on from NC_082664.1 coordinate 20,527,015, forward strand.
TCTGCCAACCCTAAAAAGGAGACATGCATAGGTAGCCTTAGGGCCTGGGTAATCAGAGGGATACAGCTTGCCCTTGAAATAGCTGGGGATTAAGAGATCCTGGTGTTTACTCACCAGGAGCTGTGAGTGAAGCAAAATCAACAGAGGTCAACTTATAGATGACATTCAAATTTTAATGGAACCTGAAAAATCTCCAAGGTCGGACTTCCCTGGTGGTGCAGTGGTTGAGAGTCCACCTGCCGATGCAAGGGACACAGGTTTGTGCCCCAGTGCGGAGGATCCCACATGCCATGGAGCGGATGGCCCCGTGAGCTCTGCAACTGGAGAGGCCACAGTGGTGAGAGGCCCGAATACCGCAAAAACAAAACAAAACAAAACAAAATCCCCAAGGTCTTTCCTGGAAAAGCCCTCTCTCTTTAATAGAGTCTGACTTGGTGAGTCTGGGGCAGGTCTTGATATCTATATTTTAACAAGCAGTAGAAGAAGATCCATTACAGATAATTTCAAGCTACACTTTGAGAAAAAAGTCTAATCCAACCTTCTTTTTTTAAAAAATAAGAAATATACCCAAGGAAATAAAATGATGCTCTATCAATATATATTATAAATCAAAACAGAAAAAAATTAATAATTCATTTGAAACAAAAGTAAGAGCACTGATGTAAAAATGAAAATATTTTTTCTAAAAATAACTATATTTTCCAAAATAAAAAATAATTTAGAGAGAATTGATTTATAGCTTTTCTTTACAGTTTTGCAAATTTTTTTAATGTATGTTTTAATAAAGACAACTCGATTGTTATATCTTCTTTTGTATTTAATGGCTTAACATTGTTTTGGTTGAGGTTATATGAAGAAAATTTGGCATTATACAGTTAGTCAAATAAGGGATACATATTTTAAAGGCCTTTTCAGGTAATAGTGGATACTCTTTTTAAGAAAACTAAATGGGCAGCAACTTTCATATTAACTCCACAGTGACTCTCTTTTATAATGTTTTCCAGACAATCAAGCTTTTTAAAAAAAAATATATATATATTTATTTATTTATTTTTGGCTGCATTGGGTCTTTGTTACTGCGTGCGAGCTTTCTCTAGTTGTGGCGAGTGGGGACTACTCTTTGTGGCAGTGCACGGGCTTCTCATTGCAGTGGCTTCTCTTATTGTGGAGCATGGGTTCTAGGCTCATGGGCTTCAGTAGCTGTGGCTTGCGGGCCTAGTTGCTCCACAGCATGTGGGATCTTCCTGGACCAGGGCTTGAACCCATGTCCCCTGCATTATCAGGTGGATTCTTAACCACTGCATCACCAGGAAAGTCCCAGACAAGCAAGCTTTTAATGTAAAATGTGGAAATTTTAAACAATGCAATATTGTTTTATCAGCCTTTGCCCAGAACAGAAAAAGAATCAAATATGTAAATCTTCAATGGAGACATTTTAACAATAAAGGATCATTAGATTTTATTAGACAGATATAACTTATCAATCAATTAAATATGAATCTATATGTGTATGTATATATATACATACATATACAACTTATTTTCCTATTGCATATGTGTGTGTGTGTGTATATATATATATATATATATATATATATATATATATATATTCATAGAATGGATGTATGTGTGTGTATATATATATATATATATATATATAAAAAATATATATATATATATATATATATATATATATATATATATATATATATATATATATATATATATATATAAAGGAAACAGGTTCTTTTTCTGTTTTGTTCCAGCAATCAAAGAAGATTCTCATTCTCATTCTTCATACTAAATTCTTTCTAAATACAAGATAACAAACTTGGTAAATTTTTAAGAAATAAGTAATTTTTAAAAATCATTTATGTTATACCATAATACTTAAAGAGCCTCAAATATGCTCTATATATGATATAATATATATCAGTTTTTAAGGAAAAAAGAAAGAATCCAGATGTTGAAGGTGTCCAAAAAAGAATACTGTTCAATAGTTGATTTTTCAGATCTATTGCTCCAAAAACAGTGCTATGAAATACAGATGAACTTTTACACATGCTCCCTTCTGCCCTGGAAGAAATAAGACTAAGCTGAGAGAGAAAAAGAAAAGGAAGAGGAGGAGGAGGGAAAATAATTCATAAAACCACACAGAATTAGTTCTGGTAGATTATTATGCCTTTGATTTTGTCTCTTAATCCATATAGCTCTTCCCAGGAGGTGAGGAAAGACAGGTTAGGGCAAATTTATCACAAAGAAATAGCCAAAAGCAGTCTGTAGACACAATGCCCCCTCCTTCATGTATGCCTTCTCTCCATCTGCCTGCTATGCTTTGTACCTTACTTCAGTCCTCTTTTATCTTCTTCATCACCCTCCTGTCTCATTCTATCTATCTATCTATCTATCTATCTATCTATCTATCTATCTATCTATCATCTATCATGAATTTATTTTCCTTCAGCTCTCCTCTGCCTTTGGTCTTATTCTGCATGTGGCATTCAACTGTAATGGGGTTTTATCTCCCTTTTACCTTAACGAGGCACACATGGTCAGGAAGGATTACAGATGGAAGGCACGAGACTCACAGGCATCAGCACACTGACCTGCTTTTTGTACAACTTTGTGTACTATCTATATAAGCAAATATGTGAGTACACAAAATAATAAACAGAAATTATTTTAATATAACTATTTAAAAAATGCATATTTGATTTTAAACAATCACCACTATAACAAAACCAGAGAACGTAGAAAATTTTGTAACTGTAAAAACACATTCTGGGGATCAAAAATATGAATGGATAGGTCTGTACATGAATATGCATATTTTGTGTACTCTGATCATATTCCTTATATCATCACGGAATAGAGAATAGCAACTTGTCTTACAGATTTGACTGAGGTTTGCATAGAAAGAAGATGCTAGAAAAAAATGTGCTCAAGCAGTTTGAGGAGATGGTATGAGAATCTTGATTTATAACCTTGAAATTTGCTGTTCAGGGCAACCAGATATACCCCTAGGAGACTGTTAATTTGTACAAACTTTCTGGAAGGCAGTTGGGAAATATGTATTAAGAGTCCTGAAGGTGTTGATTTTCTCTGACCCAATTAAATTAACTTTTAAAAATTTACCCTAAAGCAATATACTAAGTAGGAAGGTTTTTATATGACGATATTCATTTTAGCATTTTTTTTGTAATAGTAAAAAGGAATAATTATAAACAACTTAGTCAAAAAAAAGAATATTTTAGATGAATCGTGGAATATCCAAGTGATTGAATATTATGTTGCCATTAAACACCAGGTTTTCTTTTTTTTTTTTTTTTTTTTTTTATATTTTGAGGTGCTCCTATGTTGGATGCGTATATATTTATAATTGTTATATCTTCTTCTTGGATTGATTCCCTAGATCATTATGTAGTTTCCTTCCTTGTCTTTTGTAACATTCTTTATTTAAAGCGTCTTTTATCTGATATGAGTAATGCTACTTCAGCTTTCTTTTAATTTCCATTTGCATGGAATATCTTTTTCCATACCATCACTTTCAGTCTCTATGTGACCTTGGTCTGAAGTGGGTTTCTTGTAGACAGCATATAGATGAGTCTTGGTTCTGTATCCATTCAGCAAGCCTATGTCTTTTGGTTGGAGCATTTAATCCATTCACTTTTTTTTTTTTTAATTTTATTTATTTATTTATTTATTTATTTATTTATTTATTTATATTTTATTAGTTTCTGCTTTATAACAAAGTGAATCAGTCATACATATACATCTGTTCCCACATCCCTTCCCTCATGCATCTCCCTCCCTCCCACCCTCCCAATCCCACCCCTCCAAGCGGTCACAAAGCACCGATCTGATCTCCCTGTGCTCTGCGGCTGCTTCCCACTATCTATCTACCTTACGTTTGGTAGTGTATATATGTCCATGCCTCTCTTTTGCTTTGTCACAGCTTACCCTTCCCCCGCCCCACATCCTCAAGTCCATTCTCATGTAGGTCTGTGTCTTTATTCCCGTTTTACCCCTAGGTTCTTCATAACATTTTTTTTTTAATTCCATATATATGTGTTAGCATACGGTATTTGTCTTTCTCTTTCTGACTTCCTTCACTCTGTATGACAGACTCTAGGTCTATCCACCTCATTACAAATAGCTCAGTTTCGTTTCTTTTTATGGCTGAGTCATATTCCATTGTATATATGTGCCACATCTTCTTTATCCATTCATCCGATGATGGACACTTAGGTTGTTTCCAGCTCCGGGCTATTGTGAATAGAGCTGCAATGAACATTTTGGTACATGTCTCTTTTTGAATTATGGTTTTCTCAGGGTATATGCCTAGTAGTGGGATTGCTGGGTCATATGGTAGTTCTATTTGTAGTTTTTTAAGGAACCTCCATACTGTTCTCCATAGTGGCTGTACAAATTCACATTCCCACGAGCAGTGCAAGAGTGTTCCCTTTTCTCCACACCCTCTCCAGCATTTATTGTTTCTAGATTTCTAGACAATGGCCATTCTGACTGGTGTGAGATGATATCTCATTGTAGTTTTGATTTGCATTTCTCTAATGATTAATGATGTTGAGCATTCTTTCATTTGTTTTTTGGCAGTCTGTATATCTTCTGTGGAGAAATGCCTATTTAAGTCTTCTGCCCATTTTTGGATTGGGTTGTTTGTTTTTTTGCTATTGAGCTGCATGAGCTGTTTATAAATTTTGGAGATTAATCCTTTGTCAGTTGCTTCATTTGCAAATATTTTCTCCCATTCTGAGGGTTGTCTTTTGGTCTTGTTTATGGTTTCCTTTGCTGTGCAAAAGCTTTGAAGTTTCATTAGGTCCCATTTGTTTATCTTTGTTTTTATTTCCATTTCTCTAGGAGGTGGGTCCAAAAGGATCTTGCTGTGATTTATGTCATAGAGTGTTCTACCTATGTTTTCCTCTAAGCGTTTGATAGTTTCTGGCCTTACATTTAAGTCTTTAATGCATTTTGAGCTTATTTTTGTGTATGGTGTTAGGGAATGATCTAATCTCAAACTTTTACATGTCCCTGTCCAGTTTTCCCAGCACCACTTATTGAAGAGGCTGTCCTTTCTCCACTGTACATTCCTGCCTCCTTTATCAAAGATAAGTTGGCCATATGTGCGTGGGTTTATCTCTGGGCTTTCTATCCTGATCCACTGATCTATCTTTCTGTTTTTATGCCAGTACCAGACTGTCTTAATTACTGTAGCTTTGTAGTATAGTCTGAAGTCAGGGAGCCTGATTCCTCCAGCTCCGTTTTTCGTTCTCAAGATTGCTTTGGCTATTCGGGGCCTTTTGTTTTTCCAAACAAATTTTGAAATTTTTTGTTCTAGTTCTGTGAAAAATGCCAGTGGTAGTTTGATAGGGATTGCATTGAATCTGTAGATTGCTTTGGGTAGTAGAGTAATTTTCACATTATTGATTCTTCCAATCCTGGAGCATGGTATATCTCTCCATCTATTTGTATCATCTTTAATTTCTTTCATCAGTGTCTTATAATTTTCTGCATACAGGTCTTTTGTCTCCTTAGGTAGGTTTATCCCTAGATATTTTATTCTTTTTGTTGCAATGGTAAATGGGAGTGTTTTCTTGATTTCATTTTCAGATTTTTCATCAGTGTACAGGAATGCCAGAGATTTCTGTGCATTGATTTTGTATCCTGCTACTTTACCAAATTCATTGATTAGCTCTAGTAGTTTTTCGGTAGCATCTTTCGGATTCTCTATGTATAGTATCATGTCATCTGCAAACAGTGACAGCTTTACTTCTTCTTTTCCAATTTGGATTCCTTTTATTTCCTTTTCTTCTCTGATTGCTGTGGCTAAAACTTCCAAAACTATGTTGAATAAGAGTGGTGAGAGTGGGCAGCCTTTTCTTGTTCCTGATCTTAGTGGAAATGGTTTCAGTTTTTCACCATTGAGGACAATGTTGGCTGTGGGTTTGTCATATATGGCCTTTATTATGTTGAGGAAAGATCCCTCTATGCCTACTTTCTGCAGGGTTTTTATCATAAATGGGTGTTGAATTTTCTCGAAAGCTTTCTCTGCATCTATTGAGATGATCATATGGCTTTTCTACTTCAATTTGTTAATATGGTGTATCACACTGATTGATTTGCGTATATTGAAGAATCCTTGCATTCCTGGAATAAACCACACTTGATCATGGTGTATGATCCTTTTAATGTGCTGTTGGATTCTTTTTGTTAGTATTTTGTTGAGGATTTTTGCATCTATGTTCATCAGTGATATTGGCCTGTAGTTTTCTTTCTTTGTGACATCCTTGCCTGGTTTTGGTATCAAGGTGATGGTAGCCTCGTAGAATGAGTTTGGGAGTGTTCCTTCCTCTGAAATTGTTTGGAAGAGTTTGAGAAGGATGGGTGTTAGCTCTTCTCTAAATGTTTGATAGAATTCGCCTGTGAAGCCATCTGGTCCTGGGCTTTTGTTTGATGGAAGATTTTTAATCACAGTTTCAAATTCAGTGCTTGTGATTGGTCTATTCATATTTTCTATTTCTTTCTGAGTCAGTCTTGGCAGGTTGTGCATTTCTAAGAATTTGTCCATTTCTTCCAGGTTGTCCATTTTATTGGCATAGAGTTGCTTATAGTAACCTCTCATGAACTTTTGTATTTCTGCAGTGTCAGTTGTTACTTCTCCTTTTTTCATTTCTAATTCTATTGATTTGAGTCTTCTCCCTTCTTTTCTTGATGAGTCTGGCTAATGGTTTGTCAATTTTGTTTATCTTCTCAAAGAACCAGCTTTTAGTTTGGTTGATCTTTGCTATCGTTTCCTTCATTTCTTTTTCATTTATTTCTGATCTGATCTTTATGATTTCTTTCCTTCTCCTAGATTTGGGTTTTTTTTTTTTCTTCTTTCTCTAATTGCTTTACGTGCAGGGTCAGGTTGTTTACTCAAAATGTTTCCTGTTTCTTAAGGTGGGATTGTATTGCTATAAACTTCCCCCTTAGAACTGCTTTTGCTGCGTCCCATAGGTTTTCGGTCGTCGTGTCTCCATTGTCACTTGTTTCTAGGTATTTTTTAATTTCCTTTTTGATTTCTTCAGTGATCACTTCGTTATTGCGTAGTGTATTGTTTAGCCTCCATGTGTTTGTATTTTTTACAGATCTTTTCCTGTAATTGATGTCTACTCTCATAGCATTGTGGTCGGAAAAGATACTTGATACAATTTCAATTTTCTTAAATTTACCAAGGCTTGATTTGTGACCCAAGATATGATCTATCCTGGAGAATGTTCCATGAGCACTTGAGAAAAATGTGTATTCTGTTGTTTTTGGATGGAATGTCCTATAAATATCAACTAAGTCCATCTTGTTTAATGTATCATTTAAAGTTTGTGTTTCCTTATTTATTTTCATTTTGGATGATCTGTCCATTGGTGAAAGTGGGGTGTTAAAGTCCCCTACTATGATTGTGTTACTGTCGATTTCCCCTTTTATGGCTGTTAGTATTTGCCTTATGTATTGAGGTGCTCCTATGTTGGGTGCATAAATATTTACAATTGTTATATCTTCTTCTTGGATCGATCCCTTTATCGTTATGTAGTGTCCTTCTTTGTCTCTTCTAATAGTCTTTATTTTAAAGTCTATTTTGTCTGATATAAGAATTGCTACTCCAGCTTTCTTTTGATTTCCATTTGCATGGAATATCTTTTTCCATCCCCTTACTTTCAATCTGTATGTGTCTCTAGGTCTGAAGTGGGTCTCTTGTAGACAGCATATATATGGGTCTTGTTTTTGTATCCATTCAGCCAATCTGTGTCTTTTGGTGGGATCATTTAGTCCATTTACATTTAAGGTAATTATTGATATGTATGTTCCTATTCCCATTTCCTTAATTGCTTTGGGTTCGTTATTGTAGGTAAATTTCTTCTGTTTTGTTTCTTGCCTAGAGAAGTTCCTTTAGCATTTGTTGTAAAGCTGGTTTGGTGGTGCTGAACTCTCTCAGCTTTTGCTTGTCTGTAAACGTTTTAATTTCTCCATCAAATCTGAATGAGATCCTTGCTGGGTAGAGTAATCTTTGTTGCAGGTTTCTGTCCTTCATCACTTTAAGTATGTCCTGCCACTCCCTTCTGGCTTGTAGAGTTTCTGCTGAGAGATCAGCTGTTATCCTGATGGGGATTCCCTTGTGTGCTATTTGTTGTTTTTGCCTTGCTGCTTTTAATATGCTTTCTTTGTGTTTAATTTTTGACAGTTTGATTAATATGTGTCTTGGTGTATTTCTCCTTGGATTTATTCTGTATGGGACTCTCTGTGCCTCCTGGATTGATTAACTATTTCTTTTCCCATATTAGGGAAGTTTTCAACTATAATCTCTTCAAATATTTTCTCAGTCCCTTTCTTTTTCTCTTCTTCTTCTGGAACCCCTATAATTCGAATGTTGGTGCGTTTAATGTTGTCCCAGAGGTCTCTGAGACTGTACTCTGTTCTTTTCATTCTTTTTTCTTTATTTTGCTCTGCAGCAGTTATTTCCACTATTTTATCTTCCACCTCACTTATCCGTTCTTCTGCCTCAGTTATTCTGCTATTGATCCCATCTAGAGTATTTTTCATTTCATTTATTGTGTTTTTAATCAATGATTGATTCATCTTTAGTTCTTCTAGGTCCTTGTTAACTGTGTCTTGCATTTTGTCTATTCTATTTCCAAGATTATGGATCTTGGAAATAGAATCTTGGATCAGCTTTACTATCATTATTCTGAATTCTTTTTCAAGTCGACTGCCTATTACCTCTTCATTTGTTAGGTCTGGTAGGTTTTTATCTTGCTCCTTCACCTGCTGTGTGTTTTTCTGTCTTCTCATTTTGCTTATGTTACTGTGTTTGGCGTCTCCTTTTTGCAGGCTGCAGATTCGTAGTTCCTGTTGTTTTTGGTGTCTGACCCCAGTGGCTAAGGTTGTTTCAGTAGCTTGTGTAGGCTTCCTGGTGGGGGGGACTAATGCCTGTGTTCTGGTGGTTGAGGCTCGATCTTCTCTTTCTGGTGGACAGGTCCACGTCTGGTGGTGTGTATTGGGGTGCCTATGGCCTTATTATGTTTTTATGTAGCCTCTCTGCTAATGGGTGGGGTTGTGTTCCTGCCTTGCTAGTTGCTTGGCATAGGGTGACCAGCACTGTAGCTTACTGGTCGTTGACTGAACCTGGGTGCTGGTTTTGGGATGGAGATCTCTGGGAGATTTTCGCTGCTTGATATTATGTGGAACTGGGAGGTCTCTTGTGGACCTGTGTCCTGCAGTTGGCTCTCCCACTTCAGAGGCACAGCTGTGGCTCCTGGCCGCAGCACCAAAAGCCTTTCATCCACCCGGCTCAGAATAACAGGGAGAAAAAGTAGAAAGAAAGAATTAGTAGAAGAAAGAAAGAGAGAGGGAAAGAAAGGAAGAAGGGAAGAAAGGAAGGAAGGAAGGAAGAAAGAAAGAAAGAAAGGAGGGAGGGATGGAGGAAGGATGGAAAGAAAGAAGGAAAGCAAGGAGGGAGGGAGGAAGGAAAGAAAGAAATAAAGACAGGAGGGAGGGAGGGAGGAAGGAAAGAAAAAGAATGTGGAAAGAAGAAGGGTGGGAGGGAGGGAGGGAGGAAAGAAAAAGAAAGAAGGAAAGGAGGAGTGGAGGGAGGGAGGGAGGAAGGGAATGTAGGAAAAAAAGAAAGAGCAGGTAAAGTAAAATAGAATAAAGTATGAAATATAGTAGCATTATTAAAATTAGAAAGTAATTATTGAAAAAAAAAATGGACCGATAGAACCCTGGGACATATGGTGGAAGCAAAGCTATACAGAGAGAATCTTACACAGAAGATTACACATACACATTCACAAAAAGAGAGCACGGGGAAAAATCAAAAATCTTGCTCTCCAAGTACACCTCCTCAATTTGGGATAATTCGTTGTGAAAAGAGGAAAAGGGCGAGAAGTCTGAAATCTTGCTCTCTAAGTCCACCTCCTTAATTTGGAATAATTCGTTGTAAAAAGAGGAAAAGGGGGGAAAGTCTTAAATCTTGTCCTCAAAGTCCACTTCCTCAATTTGGGATGATTCCCTGTCCATTCATGCACTCCACAGACGCAGGGCACATCAAATGGACCATGGAGCTTTAATCCGCTGCCTCCGAGGCTGCACAGAGAGATTTCCCTGTCTCTGCTCTCACAGCTCCCGGGTCCTAATCACCAGGTTTTCAAAGACAGTTAAAAATATAAAATAGATATATAGATGTGTGTATTTGTGTATATTTATATTTATGTATATTCGTGTGAGTGTTTGTGTATGTATTAGTACTTATGTATTGGTTTAGTTAAAATACACATTACTTAATAAAGTAATCTTTTCATAGACAATTTGTGAGTGTAAACATTATTTTTCATAGAAAAAAAGACTGATAAATAACACCAAAATGCTATTAATTGATTCTCTGGGTGATAAGTTTCTGGATCATTAAAACTTCATATATGTCTACATTCTCAAATTATTTACTAGAACCAATATTGTCTTGTAATGAACTAGAAGAATCACACTAAAAAAAAAAAAGAAAAAAAGTCTCATATATGTAGCATTTATATCACCAAACTCCATGGCTGGCTTTCATAAGTGATTTCTGGTCACAGTGCAGTTCAGTAAATGATCAAGGCTATTAAAACCAGTTTCAGAGTCAGCCCTCTGGCAGCATTCTTTGGGGCTTATTAGGGTGATAAATACCTTTGGCCAAAGCTTATGGTCAGCAACATTCTCAGCAAAATCAAATGCTCCTGTTCCTTTTGTTTTTTATGTGCATGTAACAGGGGCTGCTCACACAGCTCGGTGGGCCTCAGATTGTTCATCCTCATGCTAGTTTGGGTTTTCAAGTAAGCCCAGGTATGTTTTAATAACCTTGGAAGTGAGAACTCTCTTGCACAGTTCCCATACCCAGCCAGTTGCTGTATATCTTGGCAGAAACAAGGTTCTTTCTAAAGAAAGAGAAATATTTCCATTCTTTAATAAGTCATTCCAAGTTTCCTGTGATGTTATAAATAATCCCGCAAACAGCAGGCTTTATTCTACTTAATTTGATATGGCAGATTTGAAATGTCTAAAAGTTCACTCTCAACATTAGCCGCACAACTGGACTCTGACCAGTGCTTTCCTTCCTGATGGGATAAACTTTATCATCAAGCTCATTCAGGAAGTCAGCTAAGACCCCGCCTTGTCTTCACAGGCGCTGACTGATAGGGAAGGCTGGGCTGGCCGCGCATGCTGTGAGCATGAGATCAGCCCTTCCTGGGTTTGCTCTGGGGGACAGGCAACTAGCTTGACAAACTTAGCTAATATACCTGTCATTCAAAGGTGGGGAGAAAGAGGTTAGAAAAACAAAGTTGAAATTAACCTGTGAGTGATTGGGAGAAGAAGAATTAAGTATCAATTCAGAGTAAACAATTCGATAAGAGAGACATATTTTAGTCTCTCCGTAACATTTGGTGTCAAATGTCCTTTCATGACCAAGTTCAAGGGCTGATTTACACTTTGGAAGCCTGCAGAGAGCTGAATGTTGGTCATACAGATGAAGGTCACCCGATGGCAGTGATGAAAGATCAAACTACCATAGATTCAGATGCTTGGCTGAGATTTTTAAATCTGTTGAAAAAGCTAAAAGGGCATCTTGCCAATTAGTCTGCTTTTTAATAGGATGTTTTTGTTGTTTTTATTCCTTTGCCCTGTATTTACAAATCAAACATACTATGAGGAAACAGTTCAAGTGTTGGTTCGCATTGACTCAGAAAAGAGTTATTTGAAGAGGAAAAAATGATTATGGAACTTGATTTACTGAGTTTGCATATTAAGCAATTTCCTTTAATAATACATTTGTTTAAAGGAAACTATACATAGCTCATCTGGTCTTATTTTTTAAATTTGTATTTTATCCAAATCTGACCTCCTTTTTCCCCCAGTTTCTTATTATTCTTAAGGTTCTTCTTGTTCCAATTAAGATAATTTTTGGAAATGTTTTCTGGAAATTAATGTATTGAGCTGATTAGGACTGGCTGAAACCAAATGTGAAATTAGAGATCAGGTTTTTAATTTAGACAATATTTAGAACGTATGTATTTGCAATTTCCTTGAAATACCAAAAAAAAAAGAGGAATTCATCTTTTGTAAAAATACTGAAGAACTGTGCTTCCAAGTCCTCACTTGAATATTTACTTTGCTTAATGAATGCTGCCTTCTCTTTGAGGAATAGCTGTAAGTATTGTGTGGTAATCCTGCACTTGGAGGAGAAAAACACATAGACGGGTTGCACAGAGCTATTTAGAAGCAGGCGAATCCCTCAGGATTAAGGGCTCCAGACTCGTTTTCACATGGCCCTTTATCCATAGTTTCCTTTTCTCACAGAGTGACTCTGAGTTCTAACCTTTCTAATACCTTGCCAGGCAGAAGCAACACCACCTCCATCCCTGCCTAGTGCATTTCAAGCTGCCATGCATTAGGCAGCCGTCACATCTTCATCTTGCTTTCCTCTCTTGCCTGGGTACTTATTCATGCTATCCTGGCACAGGTACTTTAAATGATTAGGGAGTATCTTAGATTCTTAGATCTGCCATAACAAAGTACCGCAAACTGGGTGGCTTAACACAATAGAAAGTTATTGTCTCAGTTCTGGAGGCTATAAGTCTGAAATCACAGTGTTGGAAGAGTTATGTTCCACCTGAAACCTGTAGGGAATTTTCTTTGCCTCTTCTTGACTTCTGGTGGTTTGCTGGTAGTTTTTGGTATCCCTTGGTTTGCAGCTGCATAACTCCAATCTCTGCCTTCATCATCACATGGTATTCTTCCTGCGTGCCTCTGTCTTTCATACGGTTGTGTCTCTGTCTTCAGATGGTTGTTTTCTTAGAAGGACACCAGTCACATTGGATTAGCAGCCCACCTTCCATAAGTATGACCTCATCTTAATTAACTATACCTGTTAAGTCTCTATTTTGAAATAAGGTCACATTTGGAGGTATGTGGTGTTAAGATTTCAACATATCTTTTTTGGGAGGGACATGATTCAGCACATAACATGTAGTGAACAGACAGTATATATAATTGCATAAATATCCTTTATAAATAGTTGTTCAATAACTATATATTGATAAATTTAATAACTGAACACTGGTAGATTATCTTTTTAATAATTTTAAGCAACAATGCTTTCTTATTGTAACCCCATGGGGACAGTCATTGAACACATCTTAAAGATTTATCCTTGAGATTTCTTTTTCTGTGCGAACCATAAAGAGACAGAAGAAAAGTCACCTCATATAATGCTCTCAGGTTTGGAATCAGTTGAGATGCCCTTGTTTAAGAAGGGTCAGGATGAAGTTTAATTGGATATGCTTAAGTAAAATATTAAATAGAGACATTTTTTGCCTGAACAAATTGAATGCCAAATAAAGGCAAATATAATAAAGATGTCAGGCTGCTTCTCTGGACCAAGAGAGATCATTATGCATTTATGTTACTCAGGACGGCAAAGGGCAGGGTATAGTTTATACTATGAAGTGTTACATTTTTTAAATTTCTGGAATTCTTTTTTTCTTCTCATTTCTTTGCAGGTAATCCACTGAGCTAACAATAGGCTATGATTAGATGTCATAATTTCCTATTAGTTTAATCATGAAAGAATTTACTTAAAATGGCCAAGTGTTGAGCCAACTCTATTGATACACTAAGCATTTTATGCCAGTAAAAAAAATCAATATAAGAGAAAAAGTTTGCTTCTATCAAGGGCCAGATAGAAATTCCAAAGTAGTTCTAGAAATTTTGGACTATCCTTGTTCATTAAGTTAACCATAATTTATTAACCATTATTTTCAAGTCATTATTTGATATTGGAGTTACAATGAAAAATGGAAATGAACATTTCCTTAATTTCTATAAATAATAATTTTATAGATACGTGTATAGAACCAATTTTTTAAAGTATCCTACAATAAATGATTTACTCATAATACAAATGCAGTGATACCGAACAAAGACAAAAAGAGCTTAGTTTTCACTGAATGAATCACAGAATCAGAAGGTACACAAGTTACGATAGGGTAGGCTGATACCAAGTTATTCCAAAATCTCAGTGGTGAACACACACACACACTCACAGATGTTTGTTCCTCATTCACGACACATATTCAGTGTGGTTCAGCTGTCGGCGGTGGGGGAAGGCCGTACACTTTGTAACACAGGAGTCTTGCTTCAGTGCTTCCATCACCACCAAAACACAAACAAAGAAGCTAAATAACATGAAAAATCACCCAGTGGCTCTTCCAACTTCCATCCAGAAGGGGCTGTATCACTTCTGCTCAAGTTTCTCTGGTTAAATCAACTCATGAGACCATGAAAAATATGAAGTGTGTGAGGGGAAGGAGGTGGGAGAGTAAGATGTACAATCTTATAGCATGCCCAGATGCTGGAGAATGCAGGGGCATTTGCATACACTGTTATCATCTGCAAGATGAGGGGTAGAACTTTGGAAAGTGGCTATTGCAGCAGAGTTTGAATTGCAATTCAACATAATGGAAAAGACAACTGGGAAATAGTTCATAGAAATTTTGTTTGATAAGTGGTAAATATTTGTGCACAACCAAAATTTAGGTTATGAGGATAAGTGCAGTGGAGAAGAATAGAACAATAGAAAAGTATCACGGGATCACCAAGGGCTTTTTGTTAGTTTGGGTTCTCCCAAAGCTGACCTAAAGACTGGAAATGAGTGAAACATAGTTTATTTAAGAAGTTGTGATGGCTTTCTTGGTTTGTCAACTTGGCTAGGCTGCAATCTGCAGTTATTCAATAAAATACTAGTCTAAGTGTTGCTTAAAGGGATTTTGCAAATGTATACAAGAAATCATAATTATTTGATGTGTTTGGAAAGAAGGAATAAGATTAACAGATCAGAAGGAAAGAAATAGATGATTGGTGACATAGGAAAGGAATGGGCTTCGGAGTGGACATTTGTTTTTTCTTTAAGATCTCTCTATTTCTCCTACTATCTTCAGGTAGATGTTCCTTTAGAGAAATGAGAAATCTCCACATTTGCCCATTTCTCCATTGGGCTTGGTGCTGATTACTACCTTGATACAGATATGATTTAATTCTTTGTCCTCTACTTTTTATTTCAAGTTGGGATTTGGGGTAACCGAACAATTCACCTCTGTTTCTAAGCTCCCTCATTATCTTGGTCCAGCCTCCTTTGCCGCAGGTGGCCAAATTAGTTTGGTGCCAATAAGCACTTACCTATAACCAGTGGGAGGGAGGAACCAGTGCCCTGAAGTTCCCATAAAACCCAGCATCCCTATGCGCCCAGAGGTGCAACATTCCTGGGCAAAATCGAGGCACGTGGCAGCCGCATGATTGATGGAGGTACATGTTTCGTGCCCAATTCCTTGAAAAATTAAGAAATATAAATTTTAAAAATGCAGTGTTTCATTTTCTCAGCAGCCTGACCTAATTATTACCAGCAGGTACAGTTGGCCAATAACATTGATTTTTTTTCCACCTTTGGACAGAAAGTAAAAGGCATTCTTTTCCCACTTGTTTCTTTTATTTTTATTTTAATACTGCTGAAGTATTCCAAGGCAGCTCCTCTTCATACTTTCTTTCCCATGTTATAAGCTTTGATTCACCTGTAAAACACATCTTTACAAAAGCCAGAGAAACAACTGTGGCCATAAAAAAGCCCACACGTCCTAACATGGTTCTGCTTGTTAGTGATCCAGAAAAGCCCTCATGCTCACAGCAGGCATCACTTGGCAGCTCTTACCTCCACTTCTTTTCTTGTCCAACCATTGTGCTCACAAGCCTGGCAGGGTCAGAACAGCTCGATGCATTTTTTCATAATCGCTTGACAGTATTTTCTTAAAACCTCCAAGTTTTACAAACAAAGTGATGGCCACAGGGATTTGTCTTGACAGCTCAAAGATCGGTGCATGTTGTGTTTGAAGGGGTCAAAGAAAGCAGGAAAAATGAAGGAAAGAGGCATCCTGCAAAGGAACCCACACATCCATGTGCCTTTTGCATCTGCGTAGGCCTCATTGATTTTCTATTTTATTTTTCCTTTGACTATTTCTAGGGAAATATTTGGAGAATTCAGAGGCAGAAAATGTACTACCTACAAGTATTATTCTTCTAGTTCTTGCTAGAAAAGTCTTAAGGAAGAATATGCTTAGAATGCATCTCTGTAGATAAAATGTCAACCCCTTCAGAAAACTTAGAATTTGGTAGATAGTGAGAATCATCTTTGCAAAATGCTAGCATGTCAAACTTTTATGATGGTCCTGTTTGCTGTGTATCTCATGGTTTAATGGTAAAATATATGATCATTCATGAATATATAGGTATTATAAATATTCTTGGGAAAGTATTTGAATAAGAGTGTATGATATAAATCAGGGTCTTCAAATTCTGTTTTCTAGAAAATCAATTCTGTGAGATCTTGTCAGGCATTCTTTGAGAAGATGATTCATAGTAAATAATTTGTCAAATGTTGTGCTAACATGGATAACTGACTTCTTTTCTGGAAGATTTCTCAGTGCTTTAAGGTCTCAAGGAGCTAGAGGTCTCTAGTATCCAGTTTGGAAACCATTTTGGGAAGTCAGAAGTACTTGCTTCAAAGATTCCCATGTTTAACTCCAGCTCTGTCCTCTGAGCAAAACTGCAGATATATATAACCTACTGCCCACTAAACATCTCTTAACAAGGGACCTTTGGGTCTTGTTCAGCACCTACCTCCACTGCATAACACTGTGCCTGGCACACAGTTTATAGATATATTTTGAATGACTTATTAAATCTCTGGAGACATGAAAATAAGTGTTGGTCTCTTTCATCTTCTTCTTTAACAGCTAAGTCTGAAAACCCAGAACTTAGTAGATACAAATGAATAATTAGAAGAAAATTAAGGAACATATAAATTTACTATTTTGTAAAGAGAGAAATACGAGCTTAGCATGCTAATAGACTTACTGTAAATATGTGATCAGATGGAGCTAATTGTTTGGGTCCATTGGACCACTGATACGCTTCAACACTATGCTCATGACAATAATTCCTAAACGTAACTTAAGTGATCACTAAAGTTCTCCCCTGCTCTAAGATACCATGATAGTTACTTCTATTGAGGAATCAAGTTATCTAGAATGATTGGAAAAGCTTTGCTACATGTCATTTTGACTCCATCCTTTGGCAGAGAACTATTCTTCCAAACATATCAGAATATAATTCATGGGACATTAAGATTCAGAGCCATGGCTTCTTCTAGAAACAGAGGTTGGGTGGATGGGGTAAGAGGTGTGGTACTGTTAGAGATTTTTCAAATTTGTTTACATGTTTTTCATCAACCTCCGCGGGGACTGCAAAAGAAGTTCACACAGGATGATATAAGTGGTAATGTGTTTCTTAATTCATATTGAATGAGAAAGATAAGGAAATATCTGAACAACTATTTGATTTGGGAACAAGCCTCCACCGACTCCCCCACCACAAGCAGAGAACCTGAATAGTTCCAGTAAATCAAAATTTCAAAGATATAGATTTCAAGTCAGAACAAGAAGTTTAAAACAACCAAAGTTATCCCCAAACGCAGTTGCAATAGTATTTCAATAAAACAACGAAAATCGTGTTTCAATAAAGTAGTAGAATTTCCACTGTTAGATTTCATGCAGACATTTGAGACTTTTGCACTGGATGAGAAGATGGTGAGGGAGATGGCTAAGATATCTCTACAGGCCCTCCTGGCTTCAAGATGCTTGTGATACTTAGATTAATCTAGTTCATTCCAGCAATGTGATTCAATATTTCTTATAAGTCACAGCAGCCAATACAGTGGTCTGCTCAGGAAGTATTTGGTATTTATACTCTGTTTCAATATGAAGTTTAACAAAGATATTTTTAAAAAAGAGAAAATTGAAGAGAAGAAAGAAAGAAAGGAAGGAAGGAAGAAGGAAGGAAGGAAGGAAGGAAAGAAAGAAAGAAAGAATGAAAGAAAGAAAGAAAAAGAAAGAAAAGGATAAAGAGAGAGATGGAGAGAGGGAGGGAGGGAAGAAACAAAGGGGAGAAATCTAAACACATGTGGAATAACAGACGGGATAAAAATGGTATCATTTCTTTAAAAAACACTGAACTATCATATGTAATATTGAAAATTTGAAAAAAAATGCCTGTAATATTTTAGACTGTTTGTAATCTGGGAACATGCCACCTCTCTGTGTTTTCCACTCCTTTTCCTCTTTCTCCTTGCTTAGCTCCCACCACAGTAGCTAGCTTCCTTGCTAAGGTTTGAATATTCCATCACTCTTCATTTCTAAGACTTTGTCCTAAGGACAATCCTTTGTCCTTAGGGGACAAGAGGGGAATCTTTTTTTTTTTTTTCATTTGGCTAAGCTCCAAGTAATGTACTTATTGGTATGTACTTTAGAGAAAGGTAGAAGTAGCTTGAGGTATGGCTATATACAGAATCCTAGACAGTGGAAAAAATGCTTGGCTTTTTATGGTTCTGGAAGGAATAAGATTGACAGATCAAAGGCAAGGAAGTGTTTGGAACAGGCATGTGAATTGGGATGTGGGAGTCAATACATTGTGTGCAGATCTCTGGGTCTCATGATAATAACCTTCAAAGCATGTCCACAGTAGAAGTATATTCAAAATCCAGCTAGATAGGATGATTCCAGGAGGTTAATTAGCCTCTGTCCTTGATATTATAAAGTCTAGCTATTGGGGCCAGAAATGAAACAGCTATCATAGGTAGGAAAGATATGCATCAGCCCAAAGTATGGATTCTGCCTCATGAAGGCTGCCAAATTACTACCAATGCTGAATTCCTAGACTGTCAGCAGCAAAAGTCAAAGCTGTGTGTGCACTTGATAAGGTAGCATTGCACAAAGAGTTCAACAAGCCCCTTAATGGAAGGTTGGTTACATTGGATACTTTCTATCCAAAAGGAGAGAGTAATAGGTCCTTACCAGAATTGATTTCTATCTGGATATGTGCCAGTACCACTGTCTGACAGCTTATAAAATTCCTGATTTTCTAGACTTGGATTCCACACATCATTTTCCAAGATGATGTGATTCTTTTATAGCAAAAGAAACATGGCAAGATGTACTTTACCATAGGATCCACTTCTCCTATTACATACCATATCATCCAGAAGCTGGAAGCCTAGTAGAATGATAGAATGAAGATCAGATAAGATGTCAACTCTAGAACAACTCCCTGCATAATAAGGGCAGTGCCTATAGTATGCTGGTAAAAGTTTAACAACTGGTATTCAATAAATAAATAAATAAATATCTTAATTTGCACATTTGTCAATTTTCATGGTACCAATACTCCACTATGGCTGATTTCAAGCCACCAATGTTATGTCACTGAAAATCATCAGTTGGGATAAGATTTGGGGAGTTGAGAAGATATGCTTAGGCTGCCCTCCATAATCCAGTATAATCTGGCTCCAGCAAAAACACTGAGCACTATCTTTTGGGATACAGGATATGCATTGAACCAATGTCTAATATATGATCATGCTATGTTCAAAGTACCTACAATACAAAGGTCCAAAACCCAAGAGTTTGAAGTAAGATTGGGCGTTCATAACAGCACTCTGATTGTTTCATTTTCAGAATTTGTATTGTTGAATCCCATGACACAAGGATAAACTGAATTTGAGATCCTGGTTCCCATAGAGGAAAGATCTCCAAGGAGTAACACAGGAAGTGTTCCACTGAACTTGTAGGTAAGATCACTGTCTGGTCATTTTGGTTTCCTCATGTCAGTACAGTGACATGAAAACAGAAAAGATTAATGATTCTGTTACCACAGAATCTAGAGTTGCTGCTACACACTAGGTGCTTAAAGGAGTTCATCTGGAATTCATGAAATTCACTCTATCTATTGCTGCTTCAACAACCAGTCATAACTAAACAAGCAATTGCAATAACCCCAGCCTGACAAGAGCAAACAACTAAGAACTTGTAATACTTGACAATGAGAGTATGGGGTGATCCCAGTGGGTAAGTGCTGGCTGATGGAAGAGTGAGAGGATGAATATCAACCATGGCTTCAAGCCAGGTATAGCTGGGGTAGGAACTTTTTCCATTAATCCTCCTGAATTAATAACTTTGTGGTGAATGTAGCCAGTCATCATATTGAGGAATTGGACTTAATGAAGGTGGGGAACAAAAAAGAAGTCAAGTGATATAAAGAATAGCCTCCTCTGGACATGTCTTCTGCCCTGATCAATCCTCTCAGCCCACATCTTACTCCTGCAATTGCTGCTACAACCAAAGACATACATTTTACATTATATTTTTTGTACTGAAGTAATCTCATTAATTTCATTTATTTACTAAATATCCATGAATTTTTATTAGTGAAAAACAGCAGCACAATGAGTTGGGGAAAAAAATAAAACTTCCTCTAGTTCATTCCAATCACATAATCTTTCTAAATAAACTCTTTATACCTTGTCCTAATCCTGGACAATTTCCTTTGATGAGTATGCAGTAAACTAAAATTTTAAAATATCAAAATTGATTTCCACAAAGAAATTTTTGTTACTGATGATTTCCTTATGATAAAAGTAAAATTTTGGGCTCCCCTGGTGGCGCAGTGGTTGAGAGTCTGCCTGCCGATGCAGGGGACACGGGTTCATGCCCCGGTGCGGGAGGATGCCACATGCCACCGAGCGACTGGGCCCATGAGCCATGGCAGCTGAGCCTGCACGTCTGGAGCCTGTGTTCTGCAATGGGAGAGACTACAGTGGTGTGAGGCCCGTGTATGGCAAAAAAAAAAAAAAAAAAGTAAAATTTCTTTGTCAATTTTTGCCATCATAATTAATTATCATGTACCCCCTTCTCCACTTTCCTAAATGCAAGTTGTCTTATACAATGTGTTTTAGAAATGAGAAATTATAGTATGTGATTTATACATCTGGGGCACTTGTAATTTATTTAGAGAAACATGCCTAATTTCCATAACAATAACAAATCATGCAACTATTAAGTTGTAAATTTATTAGTGTTTAGATGGTTAATAAGTGCAAAGAAATTAAGATGGTACACTGACTAAAGATGGTGAATCAGATTACCAAGGATGAGAACAAATACGTGAGTATAGCAGGTAGATGGAATAGGGGATTAAACAAGAGGATGTAGTTTTGAAGGTATGGAAAATTAGAATGACGAGGCAAAGGGGGTCTGTATTATGATGCCTAGTGACATACAGTCAGAAGATTTTAGAATTAATGCTCCAAGTAATGGGTGTCTGTCATAGATTTTTTGAGTGTAGTGGAACAACATGAGGAATGTGGTGTTTAGTAATAATAGTCTGATAGTCTGAGTGAAAAAGAATTTAAATCATGATGCAGGCCAGAAAGAAAGTTATTGGAAGTAAGCCCAGTCTGAAGAAATGCAGAAACAAAACAAGATTCAAATACATCTATTATCCAAGTTATGGTAATCAGCTTTAGTCCCCAAAGATAGCAGATAGTTTCTTACTGACACTTTATGTTATCTAGTTAATTAACTGTTATTGATACTCTATTTTAATCACCTGGTGACATTTCTCTCTGACAAATATGTATCTCTATGTATCCATAGAGTCTTTAGTTTCTATTTAGAATTTGTTGTCCTGTGTAGTTTAAAATTTAGAGATAAAGTGCTGTTGTTGTTGTTGTTGTTTTATTGGTCCCTTGTTCATGAAAAGATCAAAAGGATTAAGGACACTAGAAGGGGAATCCTTCCATTATAGACACATCCTTAAAATGTACTAAAGCACTGCTTTAATATGTGGAATAACGTCTGATAATATTGTGCAGACAGGAGGACTTTCATGTCCTGCAAAGCATCTATACTGACACTCATGCAGTTCTCCTAAGACCTGTTTCTTGGCACACAGAGCAGTTTATAATGAGTGCCAAGTGAAAGCTGACATACACATTCAAAAGAAGACTATGGTGTTCCTTTGGTTTTTTGAGCTTAGGCAGCATGTCTCAAAGACTTTTCTCAAGTACTTTTTTGTCTTGTCTTTGTCGTTCAAAAGGTAGAACTCTATAGGGAAGGGAGATAGAAGACTTAAGTGGATTAGGCTGTTTATTTTTAAAAAAACAAACTCAGAATTTTGATGGGGTGATCCATGCACTAAGCAGACGAGTTAGAATGATTCTTGACCATGTTTTGTAGCCAGACTCAAGAAATGTGGCCAATGTCAATTCCTGCCTTGCTTGCCAGGGATACTTTGATGTCTGGGGCAGTACACTGGTATCACATTCCAAGGACCACCCAGGCAAAAGCCCACAGTCAGCTCTTGAGGACTTAGTCTCATTAAAATGCAAAGGATGTACTCAGAATTTGCCATGCCATAAAGTAACAAATAAAATGTCCCCAATAAAATAAACAACATCTCCATACAAATGATAAACTAAAGCTAAAATATTTTACCTGGTTGCTTTAAAGATGATGTTAACTTCCGACCTACATTCTTCATGAAAGAGAGAGCTGGGAAGCCACATTTTACCAATCATGGTGTATTTATTTAATTAACAGAGACATACCTTCAAAAGGAGTAATATATGCGACAGGACCCACGGGTATTAGTTCCATTTGCCTTTGGCATGTGTAACAAAAGGAAACATTCTAATTACAGAGCAGATTTCTTGAACAACAGTGTTATGCACCTTACATGAAAAAATAAAATCCAGATGTATTAAAGAGTTGAATGTAATAAATCATTCAACTATAAGAAAATATGGGCACATATGTAGTGGTTCATGGGACAGAAAGAAGTTTTCTATATATAAAACAAATGGAAACATTCAGAAAAGAATTTTTCTATTCATAAAAGAATAAACTATAAAAAATTAAAAAGCCATAAAAGTGAGAAAATGTGGGAAAAAAAGATGGAATACAGATAATTACTATGCCCACACATATACCACATTGCTTCTGGGAGAAATATAGAATTAAGTTCCTGCAAAACTCTGGTCACATTTTCATCAACCAATCAATACATAGTCATTTTTATGTGTGTTTCTGTTTAGTGACATCTATTGTTGAGTCATTAACATTTAACTCACAGCCAACAACACAACTCATGACTGCATGAAGTTTATTAAACACACTTACTTTCTAGTACTTTCTCCATAAAGCATCACAGCATTCTTTAGCTAAGAAACAGTAGACAGTACTTCAGTAATATGATAGGGGGCCATTTTAAACAGCAAAAAGCATAAAAATGTCAAAAACTTTGCAGTAAATAATCTGTGAATAGGACACCTGTTCACAGTATGAGAACTGAAATAAGAAGGAAACAATGCAGCCCTGTTTGACTTCAGCTGGAATGTGCACGTGATGACAATTTTTTCAACCATGAATGATTGCAAATGCCCTGCAGTTATTGATTTGGGGATTACAAATACATTTGGGCAAATAGGCACATTTGCAAATACAGAATCTGTAAATAGTGGAGATTAAATGGGGAGTGTGTGTTTGTATGTATATACGAATGAGAGGGGAGAAGAAGAGGGAGGGGAAGAGAATATAGTCATGAGTAAGTGTTGTGGAAGAGATGTCACAAAAAATTAGTACTTAATAAAAAATTAACATTCAGTTTTGGGAAATGTAAATTAAAACAAACTTTTGAGATTAACATTATTTATATTAAAAAATCGTTTAAAACCATATACTTTGAAAATTATCTAATTACTTATTTGAAAAAGTATGTGTTATTTTATTCTTATAATATTTCTTACAATATTCTTATGTGTTATTATGTATTATTACTCAATGCTTTTGTAATTATTTAGAAATTGTTATTAGGTAAAAGAGGTGTGTTCATTGCTACTATATTCATACTAGCAAATATATTAGAATTAATCTTAAGATAGAAGGATGTTCAATTTATAGCATTGCAGAAAGTGGAAAATTATGGTGCCACTAAAAATCACAATATGAGAGGATTGCTTCCATGACACCTGAGTAGAATGACCCTGAGTTCACCTCCTCTCACAGGCAAACTATAATTACAGTTATTTACAGAACAGCTATTGATGAAAAAGACCTACCAGAAAAGATCTTTGACAACTAAAGATATAATGAAAGAACCACAGTGAGAAGGGTAGGAGGGGTGGAATCATGGTACTGTCAAAATCCATATGCATGGGTGGGTGGACCATGAAAGGGAGAAAAATTACAATTGCAGAGGTTCTCCTCCATAAGTAAGGGGTCTGACCACACACCAGGCTCCCCAGCCCAGGGTTCCGGCATGGGGAAAACAGTCTTGAAAATGTTTGGTTTTGAAGACAACTGGGGCTTATTTGGGGAGACCCAGAGGGGTAAGGTAAATAGAGACTCCACTCTTAAAGGCCACACACACAATCTCACATGCTCCGCGATCTAGGGCAGAAGCAGTAACTCGAAAGGAGCCTACATCAGACCTACCTACTCATCTTGGAGAATCTCCTGAAGAGGTAGGAGGCAACTGGAAATCACACTAGGGACACAGACAGTGGCAGCAGCCATTTCGGGAAGATCCTTCTACCACATGGACACTGGTGCTGGCTGGTGCCATTTTGGGATCCTCCCTCTAAATTTTTACCTCAGGGCCCAGACTTGCCCCGGCCCACCAGGCCATAGGCACCAGTACTGAACTGCCTCAAGCCAAGCAACTGAGAGGGACACAGCCCCGCCCACTAGCTCTTATCAAAGAGACAACAAATAACGAGTTCTGGCAAATATGTGATGAGAAGGGAAAACTTGTGCACTGTTGGTGGGAATGTAAATTGGTGCAACCACTATGAAAAACTGTATGGAGACTTCTCGAAAAATTAAAAGTAGAACTACCATATGATTCAGCAATTCCACTCTTGGTTGTTTATCTGAAGAAAACAAAAATACTAATTATGAAAGATATATACACCTCTATGTTCTTTGTGACATTATTTACAATAGCCTAGATACGGAAGCAACATAAATGCCCATCGATAGATGAATGGATAAAAAAGGTGTGAGATATAAATATATATATATATACACACACACACACACACACATATATGTATAGATGTATAGATATAGATATAATGGAATATTACTCAGCCATAAAAAATGAAATCTTGCCATTTGTGATAACATGGATGGACCTAGAAGCTACTATGTTAAGTGAAATAAGTCAGACAGAGAAAGACAAATACTATATGACTGCACTTATAATGTGGAATCTAAAGACAAAATGAATGAACAAACATTACAAAACAGAAAAAGAATTATAGGTACAAAGAACAAACAGGTGGTTGCCAGGGGGGAGGAGAGTGGGTGGAGGAAAGAAATAGGTTAATGAGATTAAGAGGTACAAACTTCCAGTTGCAAGAGAAATGAGTCATGTGTATGAAATGTACAGTGTGGGGAATATATTCAGTAACTATGCCATATCTTTGCATGGTGACATATCATAACTTGACTTATGGTGGTGATCATTTTGTGATGCACAGAAATGTCGAATTGTTATTTTGTGTAACAGGAACTAACATTGTGTTGTAGGTCAATTATACTTTGAAAACAAACAAAAATCTCATAGAAAAGGAGATCAGATTTGTGGTTACCAGATGAAGGGTGTTGGGGGATGAGGAATTGGATGAAGCTAGTTTAAAATGTACAGACTTCTAATTATAAAATGAATAAGTACTGGGGATGTAATGTATGACATGATAAATATAATTAATCCTGCTGTATGTTACATATGAAAGTTGTTAAGAGTAATTCCTAAGCGTTCTCATCACAAGGAAATTTTTTTTTCTGTTTCTTTAATATTTTATCTATATGAGATCATGGATGGTCATCAAAGTTATTGTGATATTCATTTTATGATATACATAAGTCAAATCATTATATTGTATACTTTAAACTTAACAATGTATGTCAATTATATCAATAAAACGGGAAGACAAAAAGGTGATAGAAATATAAAATCAAACACATTTTTAAAAAATAATAGGAGTTTCGGAAGTGGAACGCAACTTATATAGGTCAGTACAGCACAATGGATAATGTCATTGACAATAGTTCCACAGAAGGGCAAGTGTGGTTGGAAACTACTCTTTTGATGAGGACACTGTGCTAAGTGAAATAAGCCAGCATGGAAAGAAAAAACAAAAACAAAACTTCTTAGGCTACCAAAAGGAAGATAATTATAGAAGGCATATTCTTATTAAGTTATTATTAAGTTAATCCATGCACTGTGTCACAGTTCAAAAAGTAAATATTATATAATATATTAATAAGGGCTTATCCTATACTTCTTAATTTAGATGCAAAGCTCAATGAGATGTAGATTTAATAAATTCATGTATCCAAAAACAGTTATTGTTTATCCTTATTCCATAAGAATTATTACAAATTACATCTTCTACTAACACAAATAATAATATGACATACAGTACTGAATTAGTTTTATATTAATGTTAGTTACATGTTTAATATATAGTGTATAAAATATAATATTTATCAGTAATATTAATATCGGAAGTGGGCATCATGTATTTCTCAGAGGAGTAGACCCTTTAATAGTGGCTTAAGAAAAGTAGCCACAGATACTGAACATTGAAAGAAATCTGTAGCTGACAGCTACAAGATTACATGTCCATGTTTGCATATGCAAATGAGGATCTGTCCATGCAAATTAGATAATTACACATCTAACAGCTTGAGTTTGATGCCAATTTTTGTAGATAGATACAAATGTATAATTAACAATAGTTGTGTGGATATAAATTTTAAATGCAACTTGAGAGTATTGGGCAATGTAACACTTTGAAAGAAAATATCTAAACAGGAAATGTTTTACACATGTGATTAGCTTTTCAGTGCAAATATTAGATAAGAAATGAAGAATAATTTATAAGATAGAAAAAAAGTGTAGTAATTTATTTTTCCTAACTTCATTGAAGTATTGTTTGCATACAATAAAATAAACCTATTTAGATTTGAAATTTATGTATTCATGTAAACACAACCACAGTCAAGTTATAAAACATTTCCATTATGCACTAAAGATGCCTTGTGCCCCACTGTGAGGCAATGCTCCATACTCACCCTTCCACAAACTCCCCCCATAGTCACTGATACTCTCTGCCACTAAAGAGTAGATCTGTCTTTTTTTTTTTTTTTGCAGTACACGGGCCTCTCTCTGTTGTGGCCTCTCCCATTTGTGGAGCGCAGGCTACAGACGCGCAGGTTCAGCGGCCATGGCTCATGGGCCCAGCCGCTCTGCAGCATGTGGGATCTTCCCGGACTGGAGCATGAACCCGTGTCCCCTGCATCGGCAGGTGGACTCTCAACCACTGCGCCACCAGGGAAGCCCTAGATTTGCCTTTTTAGAGTTTCATATAAATGAAATCATACAATATATGTATTGTATTTTGACACTTTCACTCAAATGTTTGTCACACTGTTTGCCTTTTACTTTTGTCACTCAAGTGCACCTGGCTTTATCTTCAACAGTAACCTTCTGAAAATACCCAGATCATATTTATCATTACAACATGAAATATTTTTAATATGCAATGATAAATTTTCAAGTCATATTTGTATGAGCGGTTAATGAAAATGCAGGAAAAAAGTGAAAAGGTACAAACCACAAGGTTCAAAGCAAGCATGATATTAACTTTATCAGTAGGAAATAATTAATTTTGGCTGATTGTAAGAAATAAGCATATATTGTTTTCTTCTACCATCATCAGAAACAACAAATCTTCACTCTCAAGGGAAGTCACAGTTCTGAAAGCCAAAACCTGTTTAATTATTCTTTTTATCTAAATCAAATATGATATTCCCAAGCCTCCAGCTACTGATTTGGGGGGAAAGATGATTTCAGGCATTACTGGGACAGTCTCCTACATAATCTATTCATATCCACTCAACTGTCCCCATGGGTATCCTATAGCAAAGGGAGGAAGAGGCTAATCCTCATGCTACACTGATCGCTCCTGACCAGCATCGCCTCTTCTGCAATAACAGTGCTATTGTTAATGTTGGTCCGTTTGTGTGGGCCTGTTTCCCAAATCTCAGTGCAAACTCTACCACTGAGGTAAGGGTTTACTACCTGCCATTTTCAAGAGAGTAAATGTTAAGACCAAAACAATATTGCCAATCTTTGGTTACTTGCAGTGACATGCCTTATCGATCCTGGCTCTGACTTTATCTTGTTCATGATTAGTATGGGTGTTCTTGGAATCTGTAACTTATCACACTTACCCAACTTTGTTCAAGGCATTTCCAACCTTATTGGTACAATTGATCAATCCGCTTTGAAGAGTATAAGTACAACATAATTATCATACATTTATTGAGTAATAAAGTTTATAACAAATTGATTATAGGCCATAATAAACAACATCGTTACTCATATTCACGAAACAGTCTTTTGAAAGAAAGTGGTCAATTTACTTTTTAAGTTCTGTAGAAAAATAGTTTCTGCATTTTCATTATAATTATTTTCTCCAACTGTGGCATTTGGGGTCAGTGCCAAGGTCAGCAAGAATACAGTGTTTCAAGTGTGTCAATCAAATCACAACATAGGCTGAAGCGAACATTTTAATCTAGCATTGTCATTAGAATATTTACTTGAACTACTTTCTTTCAAAAAAATATAAAACTGTCATAAATAAATGAGTAATAAAGTTTAGGAAACCAATGTGTCACCAGCTTTCCTTTGAATAGAATTTAGTTTTGTAAACGAAAAACAAAAATTTGTTTATACAGGACACTTCAATTACATAAGGTTAATAATTTTATGTAAATCAAGTAAATCTCAGTAAAAGTTAATAAGTAGGGCTTCCCTGGTGGTGCAGTGGTTAAGAATCCACCTGCCAATGCAAGTGACATGGGTTCGAGCCCTGGTCCAGGAAGACCCCACATGCTGCGGAGCTGCTGAGCCCATGCACCACAACTACTGGGCCCGCGTGCCACAACTGCTGAAGCCCACGCACCTAGAGCTTGTGCTACGCAACAAGAGAAGCCACCACAATGAGAGGCCCGCTCACCACAACGATGAGTAGCCTCCACTCGCCATAGCTAGAGAGGGCCCGCACGCAGCAGCAAAGACCCAATGCAGCAAAAAATAAATAAATAAAAATAAATAAATTTATTTTAAAAAAAGAGTAAAATTGCTTAAATTATGTTGTCTAAGTAAGGAAGTTGGAAAGAACCATTACTTTAAATATCAAAATGAGATTAAGCAGATAAAGAAATAGTTGTGTTTTAGAAGCCCAGAGATAATGGCTACTTTTAAAATATCAATTATTAGATATTTTATTATAAACAAGTCATTTACCTCTCCTTGA
Organism: Mesoplodon densirostris; assembly: GCF_025265405.1. Taxonomy (NCBI): domain Eukaryota; kingdom Metazoa; phylum Chordata; class Mammalia; order Artiodactyla; family Ziphiidae; genus Mesoplodon; species Mesoplodon densirostris. The sequence goes on from NC_082664.1 coordinate 20,556,368, forward strand.
TCATTAAACAGGGAAAAATTACATTTTCTGTCTACATAACAGGATTGTGGTGAGTGCCGCACAATATCTTAGAAAAAGCAGTAGCCCTTGTTTGTGTTGTAATAATTATTTTGCTGTTTTTTTTTTTTTTGTTTGTTTTAAACAGGTTAATTCCTTTCTCTTGTATTGATATCTGTAACACACAACAAAATACAAAATCTTAAATTAGTAGTCTATTCCTTTAATTTATGTGGTCCATTAAATCTTCAATGTCATAACCAGCAAAATACACAAATGTTGCAATTGTACAAGTCATATTTATTTCTAAAGCCAACAACCCTATAATGTTATAGCTTCTAAAAGTGGAGGTGCATAAAATCTGTCAGTTACTTGTATCACTCATCTTTCAAGCTGACATTCTTTTAAAAACATGTTATAAATTGTTTTCTCATTTTGTTTTTTCACTGCCTATATAAAAAAATCTTAATTAATGATCTGAAGTTAACTTTTATTGACATCTTCAGTTTGTATTTGGAAAATAAAAGTCTTTGTATATTAAAACAATAATAAGATACCACACATCTATTAGAATGGCCAAAATCCAAAACACTGAAAACATCAAATGTTGGTGAGAATGTGGAGCAACAGGAACTGTCATTTATCACTGGTGGGAATGCACTATGGTACAGCCACTCTGGAAGACAGTTTGGAAGTTTCTTATAAAACTAAACACACTCTTACTATACAATTCAGCAATCATTTCCCTTGTATTTTTCCAAAAGAATTGAAAACATGTCCACACAAAAATTTGCATATGGATGTTCATAGCGGCTTTATCTATAATTGCCAAAACCTGGAAGAAACTAAGATGTCCTTCAGTAGTTGAATGGATAAAACTGTGGTACATCAACAGTGAAATATTATTCAATACTTAAGAAAAAAGAGAGCAACATAAAATGACATGGAGGAACCTTACATGCAAAAGTGAGACTGAAAGAAGCCAATCTGGAAAGGATACCTACTATATTACTACATCATACATATGATTCAAACTATGTGACATCCTGGAAAAGCAAATAATATGGAGATGATAAAAGGATCACTGGTTAGCAGGAGTTAGGAGGGAGGGAGGAAAATGTATGCAGAGCACAGAGCAGTTTTAGGGCAAAAATAATGTGGATACATATCATCGTACATTTGACAAAACTCATAGAGTCGACAATACCAAGAATGAATCCTAATATAAACTATTGGACTTCAGGTGATGATAATGTGTCAATGTAGGTTCATTAATTATAACAAATGTACCACTCTGGTGAGGGATGTTGATAGTGAGGGAGTTGTGGAGATGTGGGAAATCTCCATACTTTCCACTCAGTTTTGCTGTCAACCTAAAACTGCTCTAAAAATTAAAGTCTATTAAAAAAAAAGTCTACATATTTGGGCCTTCCACTTAATTTAAAAACTAATGCGTATTTTAGAGTCTTTTATTGTTGCTCATCTTGCACAATTACAGCCAAACTTTTGCTCTTTAGTTTAGTATTTCACTTCTCAAATCAACAGAGAGGTTTCTTTGCTTAGATCAGGCATTGTAGAATTCCCCATTTCATATCTCTATAACTTAATATCAAAAGGCAGGTAGTTGGCCAGTCATGTAATCTCCATTTGCATGAATATGAGGACAACTTCATGCTCACGTTCAAATCAAAGAGGATTTAGCCTTTATTCTTATTTCAGGTCCTAGGTAGACTACCCTAGATGTGATTCCCAAACACCTTTCTGCATTCAGGATCAAAGAAGAAACTATAGAGGATATTCTACTAGATTCCTGTCTCCAGGATTAAGAGTCATTCTATAACAAAGACCAAATTTGTCTTCTGGTTGTATTAATTTCACATTAAGAGATGACCTTACTTAGGAGGCAGACTCCTTAGGTCTAAGTAAATTCAAAGAGAGAAGAAGAAATAGGAGCAGTTTTGCGACAAAACTGAAAATGCCTGCTCACCAGAGAGTAGTGTTGCTCTAGATAGAACATACATTTCAACAAATATTAGTGAACTAGAGATGGAGATTAAAAAGGAAAATAGAAATTAAGCTTTTATATATAAATGAGTCTCACTCTCAGACAAAGAAAAATCACTGGGCCAAAATTAACATTTCTTTTTTTGTTTTTGTTTTTGTTTTTTTGTGGTACGCGGGCCTCTCACTGTTGTGGCCTCTCTCATTGCGGAGTACAGGTTCTGGACATGCAGGCTCAGTGGCCACGGCTCATGGGCCCAGCCACTCCGTGGCATGTGGGATCTTCCTGGACCGGGGCACAAACCCATGTCCCCTGCAGCGACAGGTGGACTCTCAACCACTGCGCCACCAGGGAAGCCCTCAAAATTAACATTTTGAGGGGAGGTTTCTCCACTTAAACTTAAATTCAGTCATTGGATTCCAGATAAACAGTACACACTGATGTACATCCTGCTAACTGAAACCAAGATTTTCATCTAAGATTCTTTTGCAACTGAGCATGTCCACGGTGAGCTAGCATTCCCATCTGCTTCTCCAGGTTTCATGTCTTTCCTTGTCAAATCCTCAAGTAGAGTCCAACTCTTATCCAATGTGACATTGATTAGGTTGTAACACAATCTAATTTGGGATTAAATTAGCAAATCCATTTGTCTCTTGCATTAATCTATGTCTTTCAATTTAGCCTTTATCAGTAATAGTGGGCATATTTCCGTTCTCCATCTGTCTTTCATTTCTCAGTTCATTCAGAAATCAGGCATGCTCTTTAAGTATCTCAGTATCTCTGAAGTATAAAACATTATGCCAGAGGGAGTGTCTCTAATGGATAATCCTCCAGACTAAGAGAAGAAATTTCCCTGGTGAAAAGAGAAAAAGTGTCTCCAAACTTCAGGGAAAGAGGAGAGGAGAGTTTATAAAAGAGATCGCTATGGTTAAGACTCTATCAGACTACATTCTCCCAGGGAAGTTTAAGGCATCCCAGAGCAGAAAAGAGAAGGGAATCAATGTCTTGCATACTTCTAGGATTAGAGTACAGGGAGGTAGCAGGTTTAGAGAAAGGGAATAAATACCTGGTGTGACCAAAAAGATGGGACCATCCACAGCCTTGCATAAACCTTTGTGTCCCAGCCTAGCACAGATCCATTAGAGAGATTCAGCTGCTGCTTCAAGAATGTTAAGAATGCAGTAGAAAGAGCTATCAGAGCTGAGGTGGCCAGGTGTCTGGAAAAGAACCACAGCTCAGTGGTGGTCCATCGTGCCTTCAAATCAAAGATCAAGTGAGATATTCCATGGAGACCTGAATAGGCAGGTCACTCAAGAATCTCACTGCAAAATATTCCACCTCTTACAGTACCCTAAAACCATGAAAACTCCTAGAACATAAGCAAAGCTCTTGACAAATGTAGGATATATTATGGTTTTCTAAATTGGATGCAAGTAAAATTGCCCTAACCTTTATGATTAAGGGCTTAATATGAAACTTAAATTAAGGAAAATAAATATTTTCCTACACACCTGAATTTAATGGAAATAAATTAAATCATTCTAGAAATATGATATGAGCTTAGTTCTATTTTTAAGGCCTTATAGAACAACTTACTTTTCCACATAATTTTACAAAAACAACAATTATGACCTTCCTCCTTTCTTTCCTACCAAAGTCTTCTCTTTTGGAGACAAACAATCTTATTTCCTTCAACTGTTTCTTATAAGACATGGTTTTGTGATAACTCTCCATTGCCTTTTTCCGAATGTGCTTGCTTATATTTCTCTTAAAGAGAAGTGCCCTAAATTGCTCCTAATAATCCAAGTTGGTCTAACAAATTAAGGGTAAAATGTGACTAGCTAAACGCTATACTCTTTGAACACAGGCAAAATCTAAGATTAATTACCCTGGTTGCAACACTCCACTGTGGATTCCCATTGGTTTCATCATCAGTTAATGCCCTTAGGTCTTCTCCTCCTAGGCTGTTAATAAATAAAGTCTTCTTCATCCCATACCCATAAAGATTAAAAAGAAATATCATTCAGGATTTTATATTTAGCACTACTAATGTTCATTCTGTTAGACATTAATTCATGTATGTACAGTTCCTTAGTATTGGCTAAATTAAATTTGGTAATAATATTTCCATCAGTACCTCATTAAGTGCATAACCATTTATTTGGAAAGGTGGCTAGTTGGAAAGAACTTGAGAGAAGGAGACAGGGATTGAACATGAAATTAAAGAAAAGATTGACTTCTTGTTGCTCCTGCTGTGTTTGCCAGTTTTTAGTTTTGCTTTTAGTGGGAAGCAGGAGCAAGTGGAATAGATGATTTACAGGACATTTTATTTCACTAAAGCACTGCATGGACCAAATAAGAATACATAGTGTTATCCTTTTCTTTATTACATAGTGAGAGCCTTTACAAATTAGAACATTTTAGAGCAGCATATGCCTTTGATACAACAGAGTGGGCAGAGGGGATGGGGGGTGTGTGGAATTCGGATTTAGTTACAATTTTACCACAGGACAAAGAGCTATTTAGTAAGAGGCACACATCTAGGAAATGTATTAATGTATAACAGTATCGACCAGGGTTCTAGGCCTTCTTAATCAATGGAAATTGATCAGAGGCCAGGCAAGAAATTCAGGCAAGGCTTTATTGGGACCCCTGCTGCAGCTGGGGGGAGCAAGCAAGCAAATGAACCTTACTTGTTATTTGTTCTCTCTCCCCTCTACTTAGTGGGATTTTAAAGAGCAAAAAAATGGAAAAGCTAAGAGTTTGCATTTCTCTCCTCTGCTTTTGTAATGTAACTATTCTGCCTGGGCTCTCAGGAAATATTTGATCCATTATAGTCCCCAAGACGAAGAAAAAGAAAAAAACCCGACATTTTAAATTCAAGTGGAAAAACTATGAGATCTGGGTCTGTCTGTCTTTTCATAAAAACTAACTTGTAAATGAGTTGGCCAGGTAAGTGTGTGTTAAGTTGAGCTTTTAAAAGTTAGCTATATTCAAGCAGCTCATGCAGTTCAATATCAAAAAAACAAACAACCCAATCCAAAAATGGACAGAAGACCTAAATAGACATTTCTCCATAGAAGATATACAGATTGCCAACAAACACATGAAAGGGTGCTCAACATCACTAATCATTAGAGAAATGCAAATCCAAACTACGATGAGGTAGTTATCATCTCACACCAGTCAGAATGGTCATCATCAAAAAATCTGCAAACAATAAATGCTGGAGAGAGTGTGGAGGAAAGGGAACCCTCTTGCACTGTTGGTGGGAATGTAAATTGATACAGCCACTATGGAGGTTCCTTAAAAAACTACAAATATAACTACCATATGACCCAGCAATCCCACTCCTGGGCACATACCCTGAGAAAACCATAATTCAAAAAGAGTCATGTACCACAATGTTCATTGCAGCTCTATTTACAATAGCCAGGACATGGAAGCAACTTAAGTGTCCATCGACAGATAAATGGATAAAGAAGATGTGGCACATATATACAATGGAATATTATTCCGCCATAAAAAGAAACAAAATTAAGTTATTTATAGTGAGGTGGATGGACCTAGAGTCTGTCATACAGAGTGAGGTAAGTCAGAAAGAGAAAAACAAATACCGTGTGCTAACACATATATATGGAATCTAAAAAAAATGTTTCTGAAGAACCTAGGGGCAGGACAGGAATAAAGACACAGACATAGAGAATGGACATGAGGACACAGGGAAGGGGAAGGGGAACCTGAGAAGAAGTGAGAGACTGGCATGGACATATATACACTACCAAATGTAAAATAGATAGCTAGTGGGAAGCAGCTACATAACACAGGGATATCAGCTCAATGGTTTGTGTCTACCTGGAGGGGTGGGATAGGGAGGGTGGGAGGAAGATGCAAGAGGAAGGAGATATGGGTATATATGTACATGTATAGCTGATTCACTTTGACATACAGCAGAAACTAGCACACCATTGTAGCAATTATACTCCAATAAAGATGTTTAAAAAAAAGTGAGCTATTTTTACTCTCATCATTCTTTTTCTTTTTCTTTTTTTTTTTTTTTGTGGCACTCCATGAACTCAAAAATTACTTCATTGTTCAAATTGACAATTTCTAGATGGCATAATGTTCATTTGTACCTTTTGGGTATTTTAAAGAAAAAATGATCAACCAAGTTATTTATTTAAAATTCAGCTTCCAATATATGTGTACATTTCACTCATTTTGTTTTAATTGAAATAACCTGAGGGTTTTAACCTGAATGGTTATTCCTTTCATGAATCATAGTAATTATTTCAGATCAACTTTTGAATTCCTTTTAGGTCTATTTAAAAAGTAGATCCAGGAACTCCAAAAATAGGATTACGGTCAATTAGATAAATAATGCAATTTTAAAGGACCATTAAAACGTTTTAAAACATCATTACTTCTTGGTACTTAATTGCAAGAGACCATGGAAAATTTTTGTTGTCTATTGATTGATTAGATTTTGCCTGCTTTTGGTCAAGTAATTCCAATAGTTACTGCATTATAAGAAATTTAAGGCCATTATAGACAAAATATTACTATGGTACATGGTTTAATCAGTTTTATGGAGGCAAAAGGGAAATGTCTTCCCTAATATAAAAGGCAAGAAATCATTTAGTACAATTATTTCAGTTGGGATTTTTCTAGATCAGTGGGTACAGGTAACTCATTCTTTAAGAATTGTATCTTGAGCTCATAAGTTACTTCAGGTGGCTCAGAGAGCCTTGAAACTAAATGGCATCCAAAAGAAAGACACATATGGCAGACTATAATTGTTTGGAAGCATGGTTATGGTCTTCTGATTAGATAATATACATATATATTCATTAAGCTTCTTAAGTTCCAGGTATGGTTATACTACTTGACTATATTGAAGGGTGTTAAATAAAATTATAGGAAATATAGTTTTTATGAGATACCCAAGGTATCACAAATATTCTGGTGACCAATTTGGAAGAGAATAGAAACCTTGATTCCAGACTGTTGATCATGAAATAATATTTCTTCCACAAGTCTATAGAATTCCACTTTAGCACACACAGGCATTTTAATTTAGATCTCTCTTGGTGGTTTCTTTATTTCCAGACATCAGTTAATGTCAGTGTCATACTGTGGTCTGGTTATAGGGTATTACCAGATGTGGCATTAAAGTGTAACATGTGACAAGTTCATAAGGAAGGAGGAAATTTTTTTATTCATGTTGTTTTTCTAATCCAAAGTACAAATGTGGCTATATACACATTAGTGCTTTCTAAAAGCAATGTCTTTAAATTGTACTGTATGAGTATGTGTGCTTTTGTCAGTGTGTGTTGTATAGAATGTATGTTGAATATCAATTGAAAATTGAAATTAATTGAAAAGATTTATCAGATTAATTTTAATGGTTGCTGATGCAAGATTCATTTTAATTGCTATAGTCATGAAATGTACATAGTATGAATTGCATATCCCCATTTTGTGTTGCTTATCCTTGAGGGATTTTTTTTTTTTTTTTTTTTTTTTTTTTGCAGTATGCGGGCCTCTCACTGCTGTGGCCTCTCCCGTTGTGGCGCACAGGCTCTGGATGTGCAGGCTCAGCGGCCATGGCTCACGGGCCCAGCTGCTCCGCAGCATGTGAGATCTTCCCGGACTGGGACATGAACCCGTGACCCCTGCATCAGCAGGTGGACTCTCAACCACTGCACCACCAGGGAAGTCCCATCCTTGAGGGATCTTGAAAGATAATTATGCCATGGATGAAATGATTTGGCAATCAAAATCATATTTTACATTGGAATTTCAACATTTTTTTCCACAAAATATTTTCTCAGAACTAAATTTCCATGGACTTAACTTTTATTTTCTTAAGTATGAACACTTCCTTATTAAGCATCAACAGTATTGAAGTGTCGTCAAGAAGACACGTTTATACAATTGCTGTGTATCACCAAGCTGCTTGAGGACTGTACCCCTTATTACTCCCCGAGTCAATAATTTTATAGAGTATTGCTTGATGTTTGACCAAGGAGATAAAGTCACACACAAGGGCTAATATTTTCCTGTATATCCAATCACTACTTACTGAAGGTTTTCAACAGGTTTCTAAACTAGTACCAAACCAGAAAGAACAAACCTGAAGATATTTTAAATGTTTCTTGTCCATTAGCAGTTGAAGCCTAGAATTTATGGCCAATATGTAGCATTGATTCAAAGGTATTCAGCTGATAACTAAAGAATAAGATCCATTGTCAAAGAAACAAAAATTGGAAAGGGTTAGACAAAGTTTCAAGGCTCCAGTCATGCAATCTGAGGTTCTGGGTAGAAATCTAAACCCAGGAGTCCAAAGCAGCTGACCAGTCAGACAAACTACACTGACATATAGAAGAAACTGTTCATATAGAAGAAACTTAGTATAATGGAATGGACATTTCAGAATTAAAAAGGACTGGGATGAAACAATGTTTAATAATGATGCTGAGGTAGAAGTAAATAAATATTTTACCTTATTGGCACCAACACTAAGACATTGGAAATTTTTAAAAAGTTCCTAAATGTTTTGTTTTTGGATACTTATTATTTATCATATCTATCATAATTGTAATCAATCTTTGTATGATATTTGCAGAATATCTCTGTTGTAGATAGCCTTGAAAGATGGTTCCCAATATTCTGTGCTTTTTTTTTTTCACACTCACTCCTACATTGATTTTCTGATGGTTTTCTGCCTCTATTTAACCAGTAAAATTGGTGGAAGTGATGCAATGATAGTTCTAGATCTAAGTCTTAAGAAGGCCTGGAGCCACCACATAGGAATTTTGGCCCTACTGCTGAAGAGATTACACAGGTAAACAGCATGAAGGGAAGGAACACCCAAGTGAATGAGCACATACTGAGGTTGAGGGACCCAGCTGTCCCAGCTATCCAGCCTTTCAATTAAATTATAATTTAAACACAGCATATCAAAAATTTTGAGTAACAATAAAGTAATCCTTAGGAGGAAATTTAGATACTTACACACTTGTATCAGGGAAAAAAATGAGTTTAATATTGTTGTTATTTTCTCCTTAAAATATTTGGTAGAATTCTGGAATGAATCTATCTAAGACTGGAAGTTTTAATTGTGGAAAGGTTTATGATGTAAAATTGAATTTCTGACAGATAAAGAGATTTTCAAATGTCTTATTTATTTTTGTGTCATTTCTGGTATTATGTATCTTTCAAAACTTTTCTATTTTAGTTATGAATGAAAATTATTGGCATAAAATCATTAATGGTATGTCTTTTTTATCCTTTTAATGTCTTTAGTATTTATAGTAGAATCTATACATTTCTTTAAATAACTGCCAGCTCCAAAGAATACCAATTTTGTCATCACAATCTTTTGGTAAAGAAGGATATTCCTGCTTCTCTCCCCTCTTCTTCCTCATGTGTTGTAACATGGGAGTAGTCTACAAGTATGATTATCAAGTTGGGTAAAGATAGCTGATGCAGACAACTTTAGATACTCTTGGCCTCATTATCTTAGTCCAGCTCTGTGTGGTGTCTGATCGATTTCAGTCAAAACTAAACTGAAAGAAACTTGCTTCCTGCCTGCAAGGAGACACAAAAGCTTTGCATTGGCACACTGCAGGTCCATCTTCCCTCACGGCCATTCCCATGGTGGAAATCACTGAAATACAGGATGGTTAACTCCTTGGTTAGAGAGCTTATGACCAATGGAAGCTCTTTTATTCTACTTTCCCCTCACCTCCTATGGTTTCTAGGGCCCAGCCAAGAAATTATTGAACAGTCATTCTTGAAACAACTTGAATCTTGATATCTCCTATTAACAATGGTTAGGAAGTAGTTGCTTTCCAATGATTTCTTCCTGTCACATCTTTACTTAAATATGTACATCTCAGTCAAAACCTTATCATCTCTCTATGCTCACACCTTCCTGCCAACCCTGTTGTGAAAAAAACAAAAAAATCCCACTCTCTTTATTTCATATAAAAGTGTTTAACTCGATCATATAACTGCCATGTTATCTTTGTGGTGATACATTGAGAAATATCTACCAATATTTGGTGGGACTATCATTAATTTACATGATTAAGTGTCAAGTGGGTTATTCATAAATTTAGGCTCATTTTAAAAGGCAAACACATCTCCCAGGAGGGGTCAAGGAGCTGAGTAGAAAAACTGAATTAAATTCCATCTAATCTTTCTAAGAAATTTTAACTTTGTATCAACAATTTAGCCTACAATTATGGTCAATGTTGTATGGATCATCTAGAAACACTTCAAAATTCAAGTAAAAGCAGAACACTGCATCTGCATTCTTGGAGAAATGTTGCATCATTAGGTGTTCAATATAAGTCATTTAAAAAATTCTCATGTTATTGAAATAGGTTGATTTTACCTAAAGATGATGACTAGAATAGCTTGACTGAGGGAATGAAAAGAGGAAAAATGAATAAGAATACACGTAGTAAGAGGATATCTCCAAATAAAATGAAGATTTTTCAAAATCTCTTTCACATACATCCTGCATTCTCGCATAGGACCCACATTCCTAACCACTCAGGATGTAATAGATATTCAATGAATATTTCATTTTGTAGCATTCTTCTGTTGAAAGACCTAGAAATTTTTTATTACTATATTGTTCATTTATTAAGCCATTTCCAGATTTTGGCTGAAGTAATTGAACTTTTGAGAAATATATAATTGGTACTTTATGGGGAAAAAAAAAGAATGAGGTATTTTAGAATATTTGAACTGGTTATTTTGGAGTCCAGGGAATTACTTCAGGTTTGTGATATGCTGGTTAAATTGCTGTTGGGAATTTGAAGGAACACTTAACATTGAAAGCACCTCTCTCATTTTAGTTTTGAGAATCTTATTGACAACAACAAAAACTTTTTTTTTTAAGATGTGTTTTGGTCCATCAGGAGTTACTGTGTTCTCTGCTCCTGATCCACCTTTATTCTCCAGAATCTTTCAGTTCTAAAAAATGGCAGATATTGTGGTCTTAATGGTTAAAGTTTAGGAAAGTGATGTATTTGATTTCAGCCAAAGTTGTACATTATTTTAAAGGAAATTTCTCCCCTTCTCTCCCTCTCTCCCACCTTCTTGCTGTTCTTTCTCCCCCTCTTTCTTTCTATCCATTTTTTTTCCCTTTTTCCTGTGTAGACCTGTGTAGGTATGCAGCACAATGGAAAAAATGCACAAAATATGAAGTCAAATATGTTGAATTGTAGCTGAGTAGAATTTTGGGGTGGAAAAGTTTTCCATGGAGCTCAGATCCATTCTTTGTAAGAGCCCATTGGAGTCTAGACACATAAATTTCTGAGTCTGTAGAGATGATTTGTGTGCTGGCCTAATCCTGGAATGGTCTGATTATAGAATTTTGTAGTGATGTATTTCTAAATAAAAAGGAATGGTGAGGCCCTTGGTGATGAAAACTTCAGTAAAAAATGAATTGAGTCAGAAAACAAGGGCATCTGGCTTAACAAATAGGCCTCTCAGAAAAGGGACTTTTCTGCCACTGTTGGACTTTCTGAAAATATTTTTGAACATTTCACATGATGCATTAGTTTCCTAAGACTGTGGCTTAACACAACAGAAATTTATTCTCTTACCATTCTCAAATCTAGAAGTCTGAAATCAAAAATGTCTCAGGGCCATGCTATCTGAAAGCTTGAGGAGCCTCTCCATAGTTCTGGTGAGTTCCAGAAATCCTTGGTGTTCTTTGGTGTGTAGAAACATCACTTCAGTCTCTGCCTTTGTAGTCACATGGCTTTCTCTCTGTGTGTTCTTTGTCCAAATTTCCTTCATCTTATAAGCATAATAGTCACAGGACAAGGAACTTTTAAAAGTGATAAATTAAGAGAAAACATCTAAAACCATGAAGCATATCTCTTTGCTTTATATCACATTTCACCGTTTCTTTCTTCATCTTGAAGCTTTCTACCATCATAGGCTTTACAATTCCTCATCTTGTTTATCTTTACAGATGTTGCCTACAATTTGAGAGATCACACATTTCCCTCTTTCCTCCATTACTCAATTCCTACCTCCAAGCAGTTTTCCAAGATTTTGCCTTCATCGAAATGCAACTTAACATTTCTGCCAAGCCAATAGAGAATCTCTTATGAATGAACAAATAAACTACTATGCAACAGAGAAATATAAACATAGATGTATAGACACATATGCATAAACTATACAATTTCAAAATTCTTGGCATGGACAATTTTCATCTGCCATTGCATCCTGCTGATTTATCCTACAAAGATTCTGAACCTGGGATTGTTATTTTATACATAAAGTGCATAATCAATGTTAATTTTAAAATAAGAAGAATAAAATATTTTGGCAGTGATAACTCAACTGCCCTGAGGGATGCACCTTTTGTTTCTTCACCAGAGTTATTCAGCTATTTCCAACTTGCTTCATTCTCCCTAAATCCCTTACCTAACCACATCCTCCATCATTCCCAGGGACTTTGTTGTTCCCACCTCAAGTAGGAAAGGGAAGTAGTTAAGTAGAAACTTGCTCAATTTCCTGCCAAGCAACCTGCAAATGTTTATATATATATATGTGCATGTTCCCTTCTCTTTCCCCCTCCTCCTCTCACATAACAGATTGCTTCCTTTTTTTTTTTCATTTTCTCCAAAACTGAATTTACTACATTCCTCATCTACCTCTACTTTCACCCTCACCAAGCAAACAAACAAACAAACAAAAAGCTTATTCTTCCTTGAGCATTTCCTTACTCAATAATTGGAAAAACTATTACCTGGTACCTCGATTCTCACCCATATGTGATTCAGATGATACTTAGATGAAGCTTTAGACTTAGATTTTAGAGTTGATAATGGAATGAGTTATGACTTTTGTCAGGATGGAATAAATGAATTTTGCTTGAGAGAAGAACAGGAGTTTTGGGGAACCAGGGGCAGAATATTATGGACTGAATGTTTATGTCCCCCATCCCAAATTCATATGTTAAAATCTTAAACTCCAAGGTGATGGCATTAGGAGGTGGGCCTGTGGGAAGTGATTAGGTCATGAGGGTGGAGCCCTCATAAGTGGGATTAGTGCCCTCATAAAAATGATCCCAGGAATTCCTCTAGCCCTTTCCCTTCCTCCATATGAGAACACAGTAAGAAGATAGCCATCTATAAATCAGAAAGCTGGTCCTCATTAGACACTGAATCTGCCAGTGTCTTGATCTTGGACTTCCCAGAATCCAGAATTGTAAAAAATAAATATTTGTTGCTTAAGACACCTAGTCTATGGTATTCTGTTATAGTCCAAAAGGACCAAAACATTGTCCAAGCTAGTGTTTTATTCATCTCCTCTCCACCCTATTAGTGAAGGAGGAATGCCTGTTTCAGGATTATTAGGATGGCTGAAGACACAATAACCAACACTGGACAGATGAGATCAACAGCAGTTTACTAATCACATAAATTCAGTGTGGGGAATGAGGACGCCATGCCACACAGGGCCACAAGGGGGTTGCACCTTGGAAATGAGTGAATCAGCAGAGGCTGTGGGACCTAGGCTTTGTCATAAAAAGAGGGTAGGGTGAACCCTAATTCCTGTGGGAATACATGATTTGCTTGTTTGAATAATTCTGTGGGCTGGTAGGGAATTGAATCCTTTTACTCAGAGACAAGCAAGCACCGTGCTTGATCCCCAGGATAAAGAAGGTTGTTTGGCTATAGCTCCTTATCAATGAGAGCACAGTGAGTTGAGTTTGTGGTTAGGACATTGAAGACCACTCTTGGGCCTTAATTTTAGACCTTATCTCACAGCTAGGTCATTACTGGATTCTCCTTTTTTTTTTCTTTTTCCCACTTACATCCAGTCATGTCATAATAACTTTCAACTCTATCATCATAATAGCTCTTAAATCATCATCATTGCCACCCCATTTCTCCCCACTACTTTACCTGGCCTTTCCCTGATCATCCATTAGAACTTGACTTAGCAGTCACCTCTCCAGGGTCACTTCTATTAACTTTCTTGAACTTGAGAGAGGTGCCCCTCTTGTTGGCCTCACAACATCATTTGCCTAACCTATCATCAAATACACCATCTGGAAACTATTTACTCTTCCTTTTCAAATATAAACTCCAAGCTTTAGATGTCAGAAACTGTGTTTTGTGCAGTATTCCTAATGTGTGACTCATGGTAGGTGCACAATAAATAGATGCTAAGTTTAACAAATGGCATTGAGATGAATGTGCACCTATCCTACTATAGTTAAATCAGCATTGTTAAAATTGTTAATCTAAGTATTCAAGACACTTCTGGTTCCTTATTAGAAGTTTTCTTCCTCACCTCTTCTCATCTTGCTACTCACTAAGTTTTGTTTTCATACAGAACACTAGCTAGCACCATCAGTACAGTATTGGTTTGCCCAGGTTCCTAGGAAGCACTTTGATCTTCATGGAACAAGATAAATTCTTGCTATTGGTCTAATAATCCAATAGAGAAATGTGGTTTATGTCTGCTTTCATCCCTCTGGCAGTCCAAGGCAGCACCTGCCAGGGTATGGTTGCTGTATCAGCAAACCAAGTGGGAAGGAAATGAATGTGTGTCTTGGTCCCCAAAGAGAAATCCATTTCTACTGCAGCTAAGAATGACAGTTTAGGATTCCCATTTGACTCTAAAGACATGAAACATTCCATTACTTTTTGAAATCATTGGCTTATATGTGGCTGCAGCTCACACATCCACTGTGTCCTTTTCCTTCATACCCCAAAGTGAAGAGAAATATGAACCTCTTCTATTCAGAGATCACTGAATAATGCTTGCTACTATCAGATTGCATTGGCTTCAACACTGTTATTTGTTGAAAATACGTGGTTCAATCACAAGACCAACAACATTCCCCCAGGGTACCCATTAGGCAGAAGGGGAGCAGAGTTGTAAACAATCTGTTTTTTAAAATAGAAGTCTCTAGATGGGGGGCATCAAAATTGTGTTTGTTGAATATTTCATAGCTTTGGATGTATAGTTTACAGACAGGGAGGGAATTGAAGAGGATAGTTATTCAAAAATACAGTATCTAGGAAAGACATTTTCTCCCTTCTTTCAATAATTGTGTAGGGGGAGCTAGAATGTGAATGAGCAGTGAACGAGAGAAAATAAATGACATGAATAAAAAATGGGAAACATTTTTTTCATATTTCTTGGAATTATGTTCCTTTTCACTGATTCACTGTGAAATGGTTTTATAAGTGTGTGTTTTGCCATAGGCTTGAGATAATTTGCTTCATGCTATCTAGTAAACAACACAGATGGACAGAAATCATAATAAGAGAAACGATCTGTGTAGGATTGCAAAGGTACATTTTTTTCTAGAGGTAGGAAAGTAGTTCGAACTCAGACGTACTAGATTCACAGGCTTAACTCTGGTGCTCATGGCATCTTCAGGTTTCAGGAGGCAAAGTCTCTAAAATCATATACCAAAATGTGTGTGTGTACATATACATATCATTTTTATAAAAAGAGAGTGCATTACTTTAATCAGATTCTCACATCACCTAATTGTTACCTTCTCCAGATTTGTATAACAATTACAAAGAGAAAAATGGATGGAAACTCACATGACTCTAAAAGTGTTGATTACTTTGTTTCCACTTTCAGCCAGCCTGTGACTCCTCAGCTATCTCATTTAAATGATTTAGATATTTGCTCTGTCTTAAATTGTAGAAAATATATAATTGTTTATTAATAGTATTAGATTGTCCAATGATAATTAACTTGTTTTCAGTATATTTATTTTTATTTAGTGTGTATTGTTTATTTTAGAAAACTGGTAATTTTTCTGAGGGTGTAATATTATTAAGAGGGTGAAAAAGTAACCCACAGTGTGGGAGAAACATTTGTAACACATATATTTGATGAAGATTCATATGAAAAATATTTTTAAAAGCACCTAGAAAATCAACCAGAAAAATCAAAAAGTCTAACAGAAAATAGGCAAAATATGATATCACTTTACAAAAGAGTGTAAAAATGACCATTAAACATAAAACAGGGGCTCAATTTTTATTAATCATTAGTAAAATTTTTATTAATCATTAGGAAAATCATTTAAAAATTTTAAATGATTTAAAAAATCATTTAAAATCATACTGTGATACTATCACACCTCCACCATAAAGCTAAAATGAAAAATAAGTAATACAAGGTGCTGGTGAGGATGTGAAACAACTGGAACTCTATTGCAGATGGGAGAATAAATTGATACAATTTCTTGAGAAAACTGACCTATTCCTATGGCTCAGGAATTCCACTTGTGGACATGTATCAAGCAGAAATAAGTATACAGGTTCACTACAAGACATGGACAAAAACGTTCATAGACTAAAATTGAAAACTACCCAAATACATTACTTACAGTAAAATGATAAAAATTTTGCTGCATGCAATGGAATATTACAAAACATTCCAAAAATAAATGCCCTCCTCAGTAACATGACTGAATCACTGAATCACATTATCATAATGTTGCAGAAAAGAGACACAAATGAGCATATACTGTAATATTTGTTTAAATTTTAAAGCCAGGTAAAATAAATTTATAATTAAAAAATCAGTTTAGTGATTTCCTTTTAGAGGTAGTTATTCAAAAGGGAATGAGGGTCTTCTGGGTGCTGATAATGTTCTATTTCTTAATCTAAGGGCTGATTATATAGATACTGTCACTTTGGAATATTAATTGATGTTGTATACTTTGATTTGTGTACTCTTTGTACATGTATGATATGCTTCAATAAATAATTTATTTTAAAAGAAAGATTTTTGAAGTCTCCATCAAAAAACTATTAGAACTAATAAATGAATTCAGTAAAGTTTCAGGGTACAAGGTTAATATACATAAATCTGTTGCTTTTCTACACACTAATAATGAACTATAAGAAAGAACTATCAAGGAAACAATTCCACTTATAATTGCATCAAAAAGAATAAAATACCTAGGAATAAACTTAACCAAGGAGGTTAAAGACCTATAATCTGAAAACTATAAAACATTGATAAAGGAATTTGAAAATAATGCAAAGAAATGGAAAGATTCCCCATGTTCTTGGATTGGAATAATTAATACTGTGAAAATATCCATACTCTGCAAAGCAATCTACAGATTTAATCCAATTCCTATCAACATACCCATGACATTTCTTACAGAACCAGAACAACTAATCTTAAAATTTATATGAAACCAAAATGACCCCTAATTGCCAAAACAACATTGAGAATAAAGAAAAAATCTGGAAGAATCATACTCCCTGACTTCAGTATATACTACAAAGTTACAGTAATCAAAATAGGATGGTACTGGCACAAAAACAGACACATTGATCAATGGAACAGAATAGATAGCCAAAAATAAACCCACACACTTAGGATCAATTAATCTACAACAAAGGAGACAAGAATATACAATGGAGAAAATACAATCTCTTCAATAAGTGGTGTTGAGAAAACTGGACAGCTTCATGTAAAAGAATGAGACTAGAATATTTCCTCACACCATACAAAAATAAACTTAAAATTTATTAAATATATAAATGTAAGACTGGAAACCATAAAACTAAAAGAGAACGTAGGCAGAACACTCTTTGACATAAATTGTTGCAATATTTTTTTTGGATATGTCTCCTGTGGCAAAATAAAAAAAGGCAAAAAATAAACAAATAAGGGCAAATTAAAGTTAAAAGCTTTTGCACAACAAGAGAAACCATCAACAAAATGAAAAGACAACCCAGGGAATGGGAGAAAATATCTGTAAATGAAGTGGTCAATAAAGGGTTAATATCTAAAATATATAAACAGCTCATACAACTCAATATCAGAAAAAACAGACAATCCATTCAAAAAATGGGCAGAAGACCTGAACAGACATTTTTCCAAAGAAGACATAGATATGGACAACAGGTAAATGAAAAAATGCTCAACATCGCTAATCATCACAGAAGTGCAAATCAAAATGACAATGAGACATCACCTTAAACCAGTCAAAATGTCTATCATCAAAAAGTCTACAGATAACAAATGCTCGAGGATGTGGAGAAAGTGAACCCTACTACACCATTGGTGGGAATGTAAATTCATGTAGCCACTATGGAAGACTGTATAGAGGTTCCTCAGAAAACTAAAAATAGAACTGCCATATGACCCAGCAATCTCACTGCTGGTTATATATCCAAAGAAAATTAAAATAATAATTCAAAAAGATACATGCACCCCAATGTTCATAGCAACATTATTTATAATAGCCAAGCTATGGAAACAAGCTAAGTGATTGAAACCAGATGAACAGATAAAGAAGATGTGGTACATATAATAGAATATTTCTCAGCCATAAAAAGAATGAAATTCTGCATTTGCAGCAACATGGATGGACATAGAGAATATTATGCTAAGTGAAATAAGTCTGACAGAGAAGACAAATACTTCATGTTATCATGAATACATGCAATCCAAAAAATAAAACAAATGTATTTAACAAAGCAGAAATAGACTCACAGATACAGAGAACAAACTAGAGGTAACCAGAGGGGAGAAGAAAGGAAATAGGGGCGAGATAGGGGTAAGGGATTAAGAGACACAAACCACTATGTATAAGATAAATAAACAACAAGGATATATTGTACAGCACAGGGAAATATAGCTATTATTTTATAATAACTTTAAATGGAGCATAGCCTATTAAAATATAGAATCACTGTGCTGTACACCTGAAACTAATATAATATTGTAACTCAGCTATACCTCCATAACAAAATAAACAAACAATAAAACAAAAAACAGAAATAAACAAAAAATAAAATAAAATAAAAAGAATGCAAGTCTGTTATCCTATATATATATATATTTTTTCTGTCCAGAAAGAGGATATGATGGCTGGAGTTATAGAAACCAACTAGCAATCATGAGCTGATCCTGAACATGGGAGCCACATGTAAAGGATATATTGTACAGCACAGGGAAATATAGCTATTATTTTATAATAACTTTAAATGGAGCATAGCCTATTAAAATATAGAATCACTGTGCTGTACACCTGAAACTAATATAATATTGTAACTCAGCTATACCTCCATAACAAAATAAACAAACAATAAAACAAAAAACAGAAATAAACAAAAAATAAAATAAAATAAAAAGAATGCAAGTCTGTTATCCTATATATATATATTTTTTTCTGTCCAGAAAGAGGATATGATGGCTGGAGTTATAGAAACCAACTAGCAATCATGAGCTGATCCTGAACATGGGAGCCACATGTAAAGGGTGATGAAATGGAAACAGAAGAAAAGTGTGGCACTGGAGAAACTGTGGATCCTCTGAACCAAACTTGGCTACCTAGAATTTCACATGAGAAAAAGGAATATTTTCTTGTTTAAGATGTCCTTCCACCAATACATAAACAAACAAATAAATAAATAAAAATTAAAATAAACAGAAGGAAATATGAGCCTTCAGTACACCCCAGCCTGCCTTGTGGAATGTGAGAGATCTTCAATGTGTAAGAGGTTCTGTTAGGAGGGAACTATCTGACATTGCCTCGTTCATATTTTAAATTGATCTGAAGCCTTTATTCACCCCCACTGACCCATTTAGGTGGCCTTCATTCAGAGTAAATTTTTTTTTTTTACTGTATAAACGCTATTACATTGTGATATATTTGTATGCATTTTAGCTTTCCTTACTATATTGTGAGCTTGTTCAGGGAAATGACTCTGTCCTGTTTACTATTACATCACAGTTTATTTATTAACGGTTCTTTAAAATTTGTGAAATTGAATCAAATGATTAGAGAATATGCTTCAGCTTCAAAATGATAGAAATCAAGTCCAATAAAATGTATATAATATTGAATAAGCATTTTAATTTTTGATTTGAGCTAGTTTAAAATATCTCACAATGTAGTAATGCTTATAGACTCCATGATTTTTTAAAAATATTTATTTATTTACTTATTTATAGACTTTATTTATAAACTTTATTTTTAACACATTTTTAGGGTCACAGAAAAATTGAGCATAAAGTACAAAGATTTTCCAAGTACTATCTGCCCCCACATATGGACAACCTCCCCCAATATCAACTTCCATCACCAGGGTGGTACATGTGTTATAAACAATGAACCTACTTTGACACATCATTATCACTCAAAATCCTCTAGGGTTCACTCTTGTTGTCTATTCTATGAACTTTAACAAATGTATAATGACATGTGTCCATTATTATAGTATCCTACAGAATAGTTTAACTGCCTTAAAAATCCTCTGTGTTCTGCCTATTTATACCTTCCTTTCTTTTTACCTTGGAAACCACTGATATTTTTACTGACTCCATTGTTTTGCCTTTTCCATAATGTCAAATATTTGGAATCATATCATATTCAGCCCCTTCAGATTGGCTTTTTTCACTTAGCAATATGCAAGTTTCTTCCATTTCTTTTCATGGCTTGACAGCTTAATTATTTTCAGTGCTTAATAATATTCTATTGTTTGGAAATACAACAGTTTATTTAACTATTCACCTACTGAATGATATGTTGGTTGCCTCCAGATTTTGTCAATTATGAATAAAGTGGCTATAAACATTCGTGTGAGGTTTTTGTGTGGACATAGTTTTCACCTCCTTTGGGTAAATACCAATGAGTGTAAATTCTGAGTTGTATGGTAAAAAATTTCATACAATTGTATGGATTGTATGTAATTTCTGGATTTCTGGTTTAGTTTTGTAAGAATCTGTCAAACTGTCCTACAAAGTGGCTGTACTATTTTGCATTCCTATTAGCAGTGAATGAGATTTCTATATCCTCACCGGCATTTGGTGTCGTCAGTGTTTTGAATTTTGGCCATTCTAATAGGTATGTAGTAGTATCTCACTGTTGTTTTAATATGTAATTCCCTAATGACAAATAATGTTAAGCATCTTTTCTTATTTGCTTTGCTTATTTGCCATCTGTGTCTCTTTGGTGAGGTATCTTCAAGGTTTTTCACTATTTTTCAAAGGGGTTGTTTGTTTTTTTACTGTTTTAAGAGTATTTGTAGGGGGACCCTGGGAAGATGGCGGAAGAGTAAAACGGGGAGATCACCTTCCTCCCCACAGATACATAAGAAATTCATCTACACATGGAACAACGCCTACAGAACACCTACTGAATGCTGACAGAAGACCTCAGACCCCCCAAAAGGCAAGAAACTCCCCACATACCTGGGTAGGGCAAAAGGAAAAAGAATAAACAGAGACAAAAGGATAGGGACGGGACCTGCACCAGTGGGAGGAAGCCGTGAAGGAGGAAAGGTTTCCACACACTAGAAGCCCCTTCGCGGGCAGAGACTGCAGGTGGCGGAGGGGGAAAGCTTCGGAGTAGCGGAGGAAAGCACAGCAAAAGAGGTGTGGAGGGCAAAGCGGAGAGATTCAGGCACAGAGGATCGGTGCCCTCAGGCACACACCAGCCCCAGAGGCTTGTCTGCTCGGCCGCCAGGGCGGGCAGGGCTGGGAGCTGAGGCTCGGGTATCGGCTTTCAGTCGGAGCTCAGGGGGAGGACTGGGGCTGGCGGCAGGAAGAGAGCCTGAAGGGGTTAGTGCACCACGGCTAGCCCAGAGGGAGTCCGGGGAAAGGGTCTGGACCTGCCGAAGAGGCAAGAGGCTTTTTCTTCCCTTTTGTTTCCTGGTGTGCGAGGAGAGGGCATTAAGAGGGCTGCTTTGGGAAGCACCGGAGACGGGCACGAGCCGCGGCTAAAGGCGCGGACCCCGGAGACGGGCGTGGGACGCTGGGGCTGGGGCTGCTGCTGCTGCCGCCACCGCGGGGCCTGTGTGCGAGAGCGGGTCACTGTCTGCCCTGCCTTCCGGGGGGCCTGTGCACCCCGCCACTGCCGGGGTCCCGGAACCCGGGGACGGCTTTCCCGGGAAAGCGCACGGAGCGCCTCGGGCTGGTGCAACGTCACGCCGTCCTCTGCCGCCGCAGGCCCGCCCCACACTGCGCGCCCATCCCTCCTCTCTGCCTGAGTGAGCCAGAGCCCCCGAGTCAGTAGCTCCTTTAAACCCGTCCTGTCTGAGCGAAGAACGGACGCCCTCCTGCGACCTACGCGCAGAGGCGGGGCCAAGTCCAAGGCTGAGACCCGGGAGCTGTGAGAGCAGAGAAGAGACAGGGAAATCTCTCTGTGCAGCCTCGGAGGCAGCGGATTAAAGCTCCACGGTCCACTTGATGTGCCCTGCGTCTGTGGAGTGCATGAATGGACAGTGAATCATCCCAAATTGAGGAAGTGGACTTTGAGGACAAGATTTAAGACTTTCCCCCCTTTTCTTCTTTTTACAACGAATTATCCCAAATTAAGGAGGTGGACTTGGAGAGCAAGATTTTTAATTTTTCCCCTGCTCTCTTTTTGTGAATGAGTATGTGTTTTCTTCTGTGTAAGATTCTCTCTGTATAGCTTTGCTTCCACCATATGTCCCAGGGATCTATCTGTCCGTTTTTTTTTTTAATAATTACTTTTTAATTTTAATAACGCTACTATATTTCATACTTTATTCTATTTTATTTTACCTGCTCTTTCTTTTTTTCCTACCCTCCCTTCCTCCCTCCCTCCGCCCCTCCTTTCCTTCTTTCTCTCTTTCTTTCCTTCCTCCCTCCCTTCTTCCTTTCACTCTTTCTTTTTCTTTCCTTCTTCCCTCCCTCCCTCCCTCCTGTCTTTCTTTCCTTCCTCCCTCCCTCCCACCCCTCTTCCTTTCACTTTCTTTTTCTTTCCTTCCTCCCTCCCTCCCTCCCTTCTTCCATTCACTCTTCCTTTTTCTTTCATTCCTCCCTCTCTACCTCGTTTCTTTCTTTCTTTCTTTCTTTCCATCCTTCCTCAATCCCTCCCTCCTTTCTCTCTTCCTTCCTTCCTTCCTTCCTTTCTTCCCTTCTTCCTTTCTTTCTCTCTCTCTTTCTTTCTTCTACTAATGCTTTCTTTCTACTTTTTCTCCCTTTTGTTCTGAGCCGGGTAGATGAAAGGCTCTTGGTACTGCAGCCAGGAGTCAGTGCTGTGCCTCTGAAGTGGGAGAGCCAACTTCAGGACACGGGTCCACAAGAGACCTCCCAGCTCCACATAATATCAAGCAGCGAAAATCTCCCAGAGATCTCCATCTCAACACCAGCACCCACCTTCAGTCAACGACCAGCAAACTACAGTGCTGGTCACCCTATGCCAAGCAACTAGCAAGGCAGGAACACAACCCCACCCATTAATAGAGAGGCTGCCTAAAAACATAATAAGGCCACAGGCACCCCAAAACACACCACCAGACGTGGACCTGCCCACCAGAAAGACAAGATCGAGCCTCAACCACCAAAACACAGGCACTAGTCCCCCCCACCAGGAAGCCTACACAACCTACTGAAACAACGTTAGCCACTGGGGACAGACACCAAAAACAACAGGAACTACGAATCTGCAGCCTGCAAAAAGGAGACGCCAAACACAGTAACATAAGCAAAATGAGAAGACAAAAAACACACAGCAGGTGAAGGAGCAAGATAAAAACCTACCAAACATAACAAATGAAGAGGTAATAGGCAGTCTACCTGAAAAAGAATTCAGAATAATGATGGTAAAGATGATCCAAGATTCTATTTCCAAGATCCAAAATCTTGGAAATAGAATAGACAAAATGCAAGAAACAGTTAACAAGGACCTAGAAGAACTAAAGATGAATCAAGCATCGATTAAAAACACAATAAATGAAATGACAAATACTCTACATGGGATCAATAGCAGAATAACTGAGGCAGAAGAACAGATAAGTGAGGTGGAAGATAAAATGGTGGAAATAACTGATGCAGAGCAAAATAAAGAAAATAGAATGAAAAGAACAGAGGACAATCTCAGAGACCTCTGGGACAACATTAAACACACCAACATTCGAATTATAGGGGTTCCAGAAGAAGAAGAGAAAAAGAAAGGGACTGAGAAAATATTTGAAGAGATTATAGTTGAAAACTTCCCTAATATGGGAAAGGAAATAGTTAATCAAGTCCAGGAGGCACAGAGAGTCCCATACAGAATAAATCCAAGGAGAAATACGCCAAGACACATATTAATCAAACTGTCAAAAATTAAACACAAAGAAATCATATTAAAAGCAGCAAAGGAAAAACAACAAATAACACACAAGGGAATCCCCATCAGGTTAACAGCTGATCTCTCAGCAGAAACTCTATAAGCCAGAAGGGAGTGGCAGGAGATAATTAAAGTGATGAAGGAGAGAAACCTGCAACCAAGATTACTCTACCCAGCAAGGATCTCATTCAGATTTGATGGAGAAATTAAAACCTTTACACACAAGCAAAAGCTGAGAGAGTTCAGCACCACCAAACCAGCTTTATAACAAATGCTAAAGGAACTTCTCTAGGCAAGAAACACAACAGAAGGAATATACCTACAATAACGAACCCAAAGCAATTAAGGAAATGGGAGTAGGAACATACATATCAATAATTACCTTAAATGTAAATGGACTAAATGCTTCCACCAAAAGACACAGATTGGCTGAATGGATACAAAAACAAGACCCATATATATGCTGTCTACAAGAGACCCACTTCAGACCTAGAGACACATACAGATTGAAAGTAAGGGGGTGGAAAAAGATATTCCATGCAAATGGAAATCAAAAGAAAGCTGGGGTAGCAATTCTTATATCAGACAAAATAGATTTTAAAATAAAGACTATTAGAAGACACAAAGAAGGACACTACATAATGATAAAGGGATCAATCCAAGAAGAAGATATAACAATTGTAAATATTTATGCACCCAACATAGGAGCACCTCAATACATAAGGCAAATACTAACAGCCATAAAAGGGGAAATCGACAGTAACACAATCATAGTAGGGGACTTTAACACCCCACTTTCAACAAAGGACAGATCATCCAAAATGAAAATAAATAAGGAAACACAAGCTTTAAATGATACATTAAACAAGATGGACTTAATTGATATTTATAGGACATTCCATCCAAAAACAACAGAATACACATTTTTCTCAAGTGCTCATGGATCATTCTCCAGGATAGATCATATCTTGGGTCACATATCAAGGCTTGGTAAATTTAAGAAAATTGAAATTGTATCAAGTATCTTTTCCGACCACAATACTATGAGACTAGACATCAATTACAGGAAAAGATCTGTAAAAAATACAAACACATGGAGGCTAAACAATACACTAATCAATAACAAAGTTATCACTGAAGAAATCAAAGAGGAAATTAAAAAATACCTAGAAACAAATGACAATGGAGACACGACGACCCAAAACCTATGGGACGCAGCAAAAGCAGTTCTAAGGGGGAAGTTTATAGCAATACAATCCCACCTTAAGAAACAGGAAACATCTCAAGTAAACAACCTGACCCTACACCTAAAGCGATTAGAGAAAGAAGAACAAAAAACCCCCAAAGCTAGCAGAAGGAAAGAAATCATAAAGATCAGATCAGAAATAAATGAAAAAGAAATGAAGGAAACGCTAGCAAATATCAATAAAACTAAAAGCTGGTTCTTTGAGAAGATAAACAAAATGGACAAACCATTAGCCAGACTCATCAAGAAAAAAAGGGAGAAGACTGAAATCAATAGAATTAGAAATGAAAAAAAGAGGAGTAACAACTGACACTGCAGAAATACAAAAGATCATGAGAGATTACTACAAGCAACTGTATGCCAATAAAATGGACAACCTGGAAGAAATGGACAAATTCTTAGAAATGCACAATCTACCAAGACTGAATCAGGAAGAAATACAAAATATGAATAGACCAATCACAAGCACTGAAATTGAAACTGTCATAAAAAATCTTCCAACAAACAAAAGCCCAGGACCAGATGGCTTCACAGGCGAATTCTATTAAACATTTAGAGAAGAGCTAACACCCATCCTTCTCAAACTCTTCCAAAGAATTTCAGAGGAAGGAACACTCCCAAACTCATTCTATGAGGCCACCATCACCTTGATACCAAAACCAGGCAAGGATGTCACAAAGAAAGAAAACTACAGGCCAATATCACTGATGAACATAGATGCAAAATTCCTCAACATAATACTAGCACAGAGAATCCAACAGCACATTAAAAGGATCATACACCATGATCAAGTGGGGTTTATTCCAGGAATGCAAGGATTCTTCAATATACACAAATCAATCAATGTGATACACCATATTAACAAATTGAAGAAGAAAAAACATATGATCATCTCAATAGATGCAGAGAAAGCTTTCGACAAAATTCAACACCCATTTATGATAAAAACCCTGCAGAAAGTAGGCATAGAGGGAACTTTCCTCAACATAATAAAGGCCATACAGGACAAACCCACATCCAACATTGTCCTCAATGGTGAAAAAGTGAAAGCATTTCCACTAAGATCAGGAACAAGACAAGGCTGCCCACACTCACCATCCTTATTCAACCTAGTTTTGGAAGTTTTAGCCACAGCAATCAGAGAAGAAAAGGAAATAAAAGGAATCCAAATCGGAAAAGAAGACATAAAGCTGTCACTGTTTGCAGATGACATGATACTATACATAGCGAATCCTAAAGATGCTACCAGAAAACTACTAGAGCTAATCAATGAATTTGGTAAAGTAGCAGGATACAAAATTAATGCACAGAAATCTCTGGCATTCCTGTACACTAATGATGAAAAATCTGAAAATGAAATCAAGAAAACAATCCCATTTACCATTGCAACAAAAAGAATATAATATCTAGGAATAAACCTATCTAAGGAGACAAAAGACCTGTATACAGAAAATTATAAGACACTGATGAAAGAAATTAAAGATGATACAAATAGATGGAGAGATATACCATGCTCCTGGATTGGAAGAATCAATATTTTGAAAATGACTCTACTACCCAAAGCAATCGACAGATTCAATGCAATCCCAATCAAACTACCACTGGCATTTTTCACAGAACTAGAACAAAAAATTTCAAAATTTGTTTGGAAAAAGAAAAGACCCCGAATAGCCAAAGCAATCTTGAGAACGAAAAATGGAGCTGGAGGAATCAGGCTCCCTGACTTCAGACAATACTACAAAGCTACAGTAATCAAGACAGTGTGGTACTGGCACAAAAACGGAAAGATAGATCAATGGAACAGGATAGAAAGCCTAGAGATAAACCCACACACATATGGTCAACTTATCTTTGATAAAGGAGGCAGGAATGTACAGTGGACAAAGGAGAGCCTCTTCAATAAGTGGTGCTGGGAAAACTGGACAGGGACATGTAAAAGTATGAGATTAGATCATTCCCTAACAACATACACAAAAATAAGCTCAAAATGGATTAAAGACCTAAATGTAAGGCCAGAAACTATCAAACTCTTAGAGGAAAACATAGGCAGAACACTCTATGACATAAATCACAGCAAGATCCTTTTGGACCCACCTCCTAGAGAAATGGAAATAAAAACAAAGATAAACACATGGGACCTAATGAAACTTCAAAGTTTTTACACAGCAAAGGAAACCATAAACAAGACCAAAAGACAACCCTCAGAATGGGAGAAAATATTTGCAAATGAAGCAACTGACAAAGGATTAATCTCCAAAATTTATAAACAGCTCATGCAGCTCAATAACAAAAAGACAAACAACCCAATCCAAAAATGGGCAGAAGACTTAAATAGGCATTTCTCCAAAGAAGATATACAGACTGCCAACAAACAAATGAAAGAATGCTCAACATCATTAATCATTAGAGAAATGCAAATCAAAACTACAATGAGATATCATCTCACACCAGTCAGAATGGCCATCATCTAGAAATCTAGAAACAATAAATGCTGGAGAGGGTGTGGAGAAAAGGGAACACTCTTGCACTGCTGGTGGGAATGTGAATTTGTACAGCCACTATGGAGAACAGTATGGAGGTTCCTTAAAAAACTAAAATTAGAACTACCATATGATCCAGCAATCCCTCTACTAGGCATATACCCTGAGAAAACCACAATTCAAAAAGAGACATGTACCAAAATGTTCATTGCAGCTCTATTCACAATAGCCCAGAGCTGGAATCAACCTAAGTGTCCATCATCGGATGAATGGATAAAGAAGATGTGGTACATATATACAATGGAATATTTCTCAGCCATAAAAAGAAATGAAACTGAGCTATTTGTAATGAGGTGGATAGACCTAGAGTCTGTCATACAGAGTGAAGTAAGTCAGAAAGAGAAAGACAAATACCGTATGCTAACACATATATACGGAATTAAAAAAAAATGTCATGAAGAACCTAGGGGTAAAACAGGAATAAAGACACAGACCTACTTGAGAATGGACTTGAGGATATGGGTAGGGGGAAGGGTAAGCTGTGACAAAAGAAAAGAGAGGCATGGACATATATACAGTACCAAACATAAGGTAGATAGATAGTGGGAAGCAGCTGCAGAGCACAGGGAGATCAGCTCGGTGCTTTGTGACCGCCTGGAGGGGTGGGATGGTGAGGGTGGGAGGGAGGGAGATGCATGAGGGAAGGGATGTGGGAACAGATGTATATGTATGACTGATTCACTTTGTTATAAAGCAGAAACTAATTAAAGAAATAAAAATAAAAAATAAAATAAAAAAAGAGTATTTGTAGGTTACATGATTTTAAAAATGATAAATTAAAAAAATTGTTTTGCTTATTTTAACATTTAATATTCTTATAAATTTTTGAATGTTTTTTTTAATTTTTTTGAGTATAAAAGTTATATACACTCATTTTAGAGATATTAGATATTATAGAAAAGGATGGCAATCATGTTAAAATGTGTTATAATACTAACTCTCAAAGGTAGTTTCTAACATATTAAAAACTATGAATTGTCTGCAGAGGCAGAACTAACTTTCTTGTCTTTATTCTTTCCTTTCTACCTTCCTGTCTTGTGGATATAAAAGTGCCTAGCTTCTTCCGGAGGCAAAACCATCATGTAGTCTAGAAAAGTTTGCCTCTGGAAAAAGCTTCTTGGGATATTTCTTCATTAAGCCAACTTGGCACCTCGTATTCCAGGGGGCAATAGTGCTAAGAGTGAGTGTTTTGGGTTGGCAAAGGTGTTTTGCCAAGTGACTTGCATTTGCTTCAAATATTTTATTGTTTTTAAATAACAAATACAGATATTTGTCTTAAGAACAGTATATACCACTACATCTAGAACCCCAGAAAGCTGTGTAATACTTCTCCCATCTTTCTCATAGAAGTTTATGATCCTGAGGTTGGAGTAGATCATTTCCAAGGAGAACTGTATAATTTTAGCACATATATCTGTATCAATAAATAATATACATTTTGCTTTGGACATATTAAAATTTAGATGACACTTTAGATGACTTTCAAGTTTAAGAATAATTTTCAACTTTTTCTTCATGCAATATTATGATTTTGAAATGCATCCATATTGACACAAATTGATAAGGTATTATGAGTATTTTCCTACAAAAACACTCAAAAATTTATTCTATACAAGCATACATAATATATGTATTTTCAGTTGTCTGAATCGTGTGGATTTTTGTTGTTTCAGATATTTTTTTTTCCTTTCTAGCATATTGGGGGTTTATCTTTCAATCAACTGCCCACCATTAATTTAAACTGTAAACTGGGTTTCTGTATTACTTTTTTTCGAAATTGTCTGGGCACTAGGTAGATTTAGCTAAAGCTTTGCTTTCTGATTCCATTTTATTTCAAGCTCTATAGAGAATTAGATGAGTATTTAGGTAAATAATTAATATCCTTGATTTTATGAATGACATGATCCTACATTTTTACTTGTTATGTATTTATATTTCATAAGTCTCACATTTTCCAGGAGATCCTAATATACATAAGTGAATCAAAGTTAATCAGCATTTTATAGGACACGGCAGGTAAATTTACTGTCCATTCGAGAGTAAAGAACCTAAGAGATGACATTTAATACATTCAACTAAATTCTATGTTCAAAATATATCAAAGTAACAAAGAAAGCAATTCTATTAGTGGATTAAAGTATATTCAGGTTGAATTAAACATAGAGTAATATGAGTTAGTATATCTGGACAACAAAATTCTCTCCTGTGCCTTTTCCAAATTACAAACTGTTAACAGATTATGCCAGAGGAAATGGAGAATCATGGAGTATTGTTTTCAGAGCTGTAGCAATTAAGGTTGAAATTCCCTGGCCTTGCATTTAGGAGCCTCCATGATGTAAATGGAATTTGCCTTTTTCTATTCTACCTTATTCATGTTCATATACACAAGGCCCTAGCCAAATTGACTTGTTTGCAATTTCAGCACACATTCCTTTCCCCACGTGTGTGCTTTAGCTCCTGATTTTCCATCTGCCTGGAATTTTCTTCTCCCACTATATTTTCTTGTCTATACGCTCCCCTTATGTAACACTCTGAAGGAATACTGAGTTCTTCATGATTGTTTACCTACTCCCCACCTTCCCTCTTTTAGAATAATTAATTCATAGGAATTTGCATGTTAGAGAATGTGGCAGATTCTTTTGAATTAGCCATAATATAAGATGATTAAGTGCAATGACTAAAGTCCTCACAGCTTCTCTGTAAACCTAAATAAGTGAGACTGAATCTGTTTGGGGCACCTCAGAAGCGCTTTTCTATATCCCAATATTTCCAGAGTTATTAAACAGAGGAAGAATACAAAAACTACATAAGGGGAGTATACTAAGTACAGTCCCTTCTCTTGTCCTTTCATCCCACATGCCTAAATGGTTAGCCTAGGACAAAACCTGACATACATGAAGCTGTAAATAAAGATGTGGTGAATGCATATATTAATTCAGAAAAGAATGACTTGCTAAAGGATCTAAGCATGCGGTAAAATGATTTAGAGAAGATTTCTCTGAGAAGTACAGATAAGAGTTGGGAAGTGAGGATGCTGGCACAGGTAAGAAGTAACTGTGCAATCTGGGTGTGGGATTCACCTTCAGCTACAGTTCTCTTGTAGTAGGAATTATTCCTTTGTATTAGAGCCATGTGTATCTATGTGTTATCTCTCTAACAAGACCTCAGTATCTCATCATCAGGATGGCTAACTGAGGCATGTTTTCTTCTTGAGAGCTTGCAGGATGATGCATGGTTCACATACATTGCTCAATGAAGAAACTGTTAAGGGAGTTTTGGTTGAAGTCATAACATGGTGCCAAGTATTGGTAAGGTCTATGTCATGGGTTGTAACAATAGTAGACTTGCAAGTCTTAATTTTCAGAAATACTGTAGATGCCTGGTTATGTTTCACAATGGCTATAACTTCAGTAATAATTTGTGTAGATAAATTGTCACCTTTATGACCATTAAATTTTATAGATTGCTAACTAGAGGCCATGCACTTATATCAGTGCTTTATATATTTTATCTATTTTAATCCTCACAACCACACTCATGAGTTAAGAACTGCTATTATTTCAATTTTATTCGTGATGAAATTGAGGCACAGGGAAGTTGAACAAATTGCCTAGCATCTCACAGTTAGAGGATAGGTGTGTTAGATATTTAAGCCCATTACTCTTAGTGCTAGTACTCCACATCTAAAAAGCATTCTGGGGCTTCCCTGGTAGCGCAGTGGTTGAGAGTCCACCTGCCGATGCAGGGGACATGGGTTCATGCCCTGGTCTGGGAAGATCCCACATGCCGCGGAGCAGCTGGGCCCATGAGCCATGGCCACTGAGTCTGCGCGTCCGGAGCCTGTGCTCTGCAACGGGAGAGGCCACGGCAGTGAGAGGCCCATGTACTGCAAAAAAAAAAAAAAAAAAAAAAAGACTCCAAAAAAGCATTCTGAACAGCATAATTAAGAGACAGTTCAAAAATATTGTGATTGAAAATAGAAAACATGGCAGTAAATATGTTTCTTTATTAGTTTGCTAAGGCTGCTGTAATGAAGTACCACAAGCTGGGAGGTTTAAACAACAGAATATTATTTACACACAGTCCTAGAGGCTGGAAATCTGACATCAAGGTGTTAGCAGGGTTGGTTCCTTCTTAAGGCCTTGAGGGAAGGGTCTGTTCCAGGCATCTCTCTTTGGCTATTAAATGGCTATCTTCTCCCTCTGTTTTCACATTGTCTCTCCTGTATGTGTATCTCTCTGTGTCTGAATTCACCTTTTTATAAAGACACCAGTCATATAGGATTGGGAAAACACCTAATGATCTCACTTCAAGTTAATTATCTCCAGAGAGGCCCTGTCTCCAAATAAGGTCACTTTTTGAGGTAAAGGGGTTTAAGACTTCAACATATGAATTTTGGGGTAAACAATTCAACTTATAACAATTGTTATGAGAAAAAAATGAACAGTATAATAGTGTAATTTACATAGGGATTTTTTGTTATTTTAAAGAAAATATATTCATTTTATTTAAGAAGCATTGTCTGAATGAAATATCCATTTGAAATTTTAAACTAATACTATTTAAAACTTCTAGATTTTAAGATAGTTTATGGCACTATGTCCCTCAAAAATCATATTTTGCTATTAAAAACTACTCAATGAAGTCTATTTTCAAATGAAGATATAACTCTTTATATGTTAATGCTGTATATTATTTGTATATCTTAAACTTTGTGGGGGAGGGGCTGAATATGACTCTTCTTCAAAGAACATATTGTGGTTAATTTAAAGCAAAGTCGAGTCTAATACTATCTTAATATGAAAATATTTTTAGCCTGTTCTGTGAGGTCAAAAAATAGCAGACAGCTGTTTTCCACCTAAAAGTTACTTATCATTAAAATAATAGAAATAAACAATATGCAGAAAAGGGGAAATAGAGAAAAATAATCAACAGAGCAACTAATATTCCATTTATGCAAATCACTCTCATTTCTATTTCAATGCCAAAAAACAAGGATGTCTGCAAGGCTATTCCATAAACAATAGATAACACAGTTGTTCCTCAGAAGGCCATTTTAAAATTCACTTTTACTAATTAGGAAGCCAATTATAGAAGGGGAAAAACAAAACTCTTTAACCTCCATTGATCACCTAAGAACACGCTCCTCTAATTGGTGATGAACTGTTTTAATCATGGTAGAATAACGGATTTCACACTAAGAATTTTGGTGTTCCTGATTTCAAACATCCTTCATAGATTCCCTCTATAACATTTGAGTGTCTCAATATCCTTCAAAATTGATTTGTTGAAAAAAAAGGACTTTGTTATAAAGCAACTGGTTCCATTTCTGAAGTGTACAGAAAATCAAAAATAAAAGGCTTTATGCTTGGTTAACCTTGCCTTCAGTTTTCTGGAAGCTGTTACTCCTCAGGAGTATAACTATTTTCCTGGGAAAATCTAAACTTCTACTATAGCTCAAAGTAATTAGTATAAGGTTTAACTTTTCTTCCAACTTCATCTTACTTTGAAACTGGAATTATAGGGTTATTCAGAAGTAACTTTGTTTTGCAAACATACAATATTAAATATTGTAAAGTGATATGAAATGGTAGAAAGATTAAGAATGCACAATAAAGTTAAATTCAAGGCTTCTTTTCATATTTTGAAAATGTGTATGCTCACCTGTTAGAACCTCAAATACTCTTTATTCATAAAGTCCTCAAAACACATACATTAGAACTGTTATCATAAATGTTTCATATTTAATGATATAAAATCAACAGAGCAGGGACTGTCTAAAGATAATTAAAGATCTTACTCCTTGTGTTGTTCTCAGAATAATCAATGATTATGAAAGCAAAATGAATGTCTAAGTTAGTATTCCCATTCAAATATGTATCTAAAAGGGTTAACCCTACACCAGTTTAGTGGAAATATTGTCAGGTGAAATTTGTGAGTGGGTGAATAAAATGAAGAGAGGAATGGGAGAAAGTCCTCCACTGATTTCAATCAAGATTAACACTTTAGGATGGGGAAATAAAAGAGAAATCATGCTAATACTTGGACCAGCCAGTTGCTTTCCATTTCTTAATACTTTCACATATGATTTAATTACTAAATCATGATGGTCCATAAATCAAACATAAATTCTTCTTCTAAAATAATTATTTGGTGGGCTAAAATCAGGCTAAGTGTAAGACATGCATTATTTTCAAGTAGCTTAAATTTTTAGATTATTCATATGCTCACATTAATTAAAGCTTTTTCTTGTTAAAGCTGTGTTTAACATTTTTTGAAACAGGTGCTTCCAATTACAGAAAGCCCTTCAATAATTTAATGTTCTTTTAAGGTAAGTAAATTAGATTTCTTACAGGTAGATATAGGATTTTTCAATATGTATAGATAGACAATTTCTCATATCTTCTGGGATAATGTGCTTACTTGATCTGTCATATTAAATTTTGGGTTCCAAAAAATAATTTTAAATAAACAAATGAGATTAAATTCCTGAAAATGTTCAGAACTAGATGGGAAGTGAAAGAATCTTGATTGAGTTTTGTCCTGGAATATTAATTAGTATTGCAACTTTCTTCTTTCCCTCATAAAATATATACATATTTAGAACCATTTAGGAACTTCCTGTGGCCTGGTAATATAGAAATTTATTGATTCACCACAGAAAAACAAACAAGCAAACAAACAAAAGCATACCACAATTTACACATAATTCTGCCAGTTACACATATGTGTTTTCATTGCATTGGCATTCTGGGTCCCTCTTGGTAGTGAGTCTGTTTTCTGATGGATTAGTGAGCATGAGCCCATGTGTTTCAATACTGTAGCTCGGATTCTTTCTTCAGATAAAATAGCTCTTTCCTCTTGAGTTTCACCAGCTGCTGACTTTAGGTTCTACTCTCTCTCCCTACACTTCTGTAGTCATTTCCTCTTATCCTCACATTCTTTCCTCTCATCCTGCACAGCCTATTCTAGGGGTCTCCTAAAAGTACAAAAATAAACCGTTGTGATGGATTGCTCTCAGACTGTGCTAAGTTTAAATGGAGATAGTTAATGAACTTATTTTTCCTGCAGAGGATGTGATATATTATAACCTCATATCATTTCTATGGAAAAATCAAAGTTATCTTTACCAGATCGACTAATAGCAGGTTATAAATATTAAAATATTCAGCCTGTAGGAAAATGTATATGACACTTTGCATTAGGATATTAGATTTGTTCAAGGGAAGCACATGATTTGTATCAAATACTGATTGTCTCAAAGCTATTTGTGAGAGTAACATGCTTTCCATGATTTACAAGCCAAATTCAAAAGGAAACCTTAACTACTTTGCCACAAAAGTATGCAATTTTCTTGTGAAGTGGTCTTAAAAGGCCAAACGATGTTTTTTCAATCATTAGGCAAATTTCTGTTGAATGATCCCTATGTGTCAGGCACTAAAATTGGTGTTATGGATACATCAGTGATTAATTCAGGAAGTTCATCCGTTTCTGGAATTTACTATCTGTTCAAAAATATGCATGTCAAACAAGTAACGACAAACCTAATGAATATAATGTTGGGGAAGTCCAGGAACTAGGGGTATTGATATAAGTACCAACTTAATCAAATGCAAGGTAGAGATAGGGAAGAGGACTCTTCTGAAGAAGAATCATTTCTTCTGAAAAGTTAATGATGAGTAATAACTTGCTAGAGAAGATACGAAAGTGATATACGGGGAAGAAATGGAAAGAGGGCTCCATGCAGAAAACAATTGTCAGAGCCCCTGAGGTGGGACTGAACAAGACAGTCGACGGCTTCATGATTTTCTTCTACCACCTAACTTGAGCTTAGACAGATGTCACAATGAAGCAAGAAACATAAGGATGTTCTTCTCCAATTTGACATACAGGAGGGACTCTTGATGTATAAAATGCCAAAGAATTGAACACTAAGAACAATGCAAAAGACTGAACCGTTCATGATCTGACAGGCAGTGGTGTATGAAAACCAGAAATAAAGGTTAAATATAAATGAAGTATTTTCATCTTCATTACATGTTTAATTTGGAATCGCTCCAAATGTTGCATATACTACACTCAGCAGATGAACTAGAGTATGTCATTTGCCAATTCACTGATGTTCTTATTAAATCTTACTCAAAAGTGCATGTTCAATAAAATAATAACATTTAAAAAATGAGTGTAAAGCTATATTTAAAGCTTCAAATGAGAGCAAGAAAGAGTACACACAAATAGATTAATTTAAGATATTAAAATGGAGAACATTACTCCATTCAAAGAAGATATGTTAAGTCATTGCTTTCCAATATAAAAAAAAAAACTAATTCTAAGTCATTTAGCCAATTTGTTGTTAACATGAGAGCTATAACTTTGCTAGGCAATCTTTCTTTATTGTTTATTATTTATTGAACACCAAGTAGGCAACACTATATAAATCATCATAGACACAGTGCCTACCTTAAAGGCATACAATCTATGTGAGACAGAGAAAACAATTCAGACATAAAATGTGTCAAATGTGTTGATTAAACTCTGAAGATTGAGATTCTTAATTATAAATATGTCTTCATAGCTTAGGAAGAGAAAACTATAAATAAAACAAAAGACAAAATGATAGGGAAATCACATTCTATGTGTGTTTTCAATCTACTATTTGCTATTATTTAAGAACTAATGATTATAATTTTAGCTTGAGGTACAATCTTACTAGGAAAAAAAGTAAACAGCAACATAATACAAAGTTTTGGGGAAAGTGACACTAGAATTACTTTCTATTTTCTATTAAAATCTTTTCACTTTGTTTTCAACTTGCCCAGGAGTTTTTAGTCTTATGCCCCATGTTATCACAGGCATAAAGACAATATTTAAAGACTGTTCTTCTCACAATGCTAATCTCCTGTTATATAATTGGAAGATCATCACATTTGCCCAATGTGCAATACTAAATGTATGAATATAGATGGATGGACAGAAAAATCTATCTATCTATATCTATGTTTATATCTATCCATCTATCTACAACACCTGGCACATAGTAGTTCCTCAACATATATTTGTTTATTTGAGTCCAATTGATCTTTCTGACTGCATTTTAAATTTAAGTCCTACTTTAAAAAAACTTGAATTCAGTAGGTCTTTGTTGATTATTTTATATATAGTAGTGTGTATATGTTAATCTCAAACTCCTGATTTATCCCTCTCCCCTACCTTTCCCCTTTGGTAACCATAAGTTTGTTTTCTAAGTCTGTTTCTGTTTTGTAAATAAGTTCACTTGTATCATTTTTTTGGATTCCACATACAAGTTATATCATATGATATTTGCCTTTCTCTGACTTACTTCACTTAGTATGATAATCTCTAGGTCCATCCCTGTTACTACAAATAGCATGATTTCATTCTTTTTTATGGTAATAAAAAAAGAAGAATATTCCATTGAATATATGCACCACATCTTCTTTATTCATTCATCTGTTG
Organism: Mesoplodon densirostris; assembly: GCF_025265405.1. NCBI lineage: Eukaryota > Metazoa > Chordata > Mammalia > Artiodactyla > Ziphiidae > Mesoplodon > Mesoplodon densirostris. The sequence continues at coordinate 20,593,756 of NC_082664.1, forward strand.
ATGGACATTTAGGTTGCTTCCATGTCTTGGCTATTGTAAATAGTGCTGCAACGAACATTGGGGTGCTTGTATATTTTCAATTTATGGTTTGCTCTAGATATATGCCCAGGAGGTATAGCACAGGGAACACTACTCAATATTCTGTGATAACCTAAATGGGAAAATAATCTGAAAAAAATAGATCTATGTATATGTATAACTGAATTACTTTGCTATACTCCTGAAACTAACACAACTTTTTAAATCAACTATACTCCAATATAAAATAAAAGCTTTTTAAAATTAAAAATAAACATTTTTCACATACACACAAGAAAAAATGTTTAACTATCACAATGAAGAAAAAGAAAACTTGAATTCAGATATATGAAATTATAGAAATTAAATTAAGGTATGTTATTCAAAAATTATAAAGATTCAGAATTGGTGAGCCTTTCTGTAAACATAATATATGACTAGGTTTTAAAGATCTAATTTAAAGATCCAATTTGAGAACTTACTAAAAGCCCTGTGTCATTTGAGCTTGTAGTTTTAAAACAAATGATGCCAGAACCTGAGGGCTTGGATTTATGCTTTGTGCACTGCAGTTGGTCATTGATATCTTTGGAATATATGTGAATAGACATTTAAGAATTGTTTACAGAAGCTGTCTTTGTGCTTTTTAATAAATTTTACACTGTATTTGAAATGGATGAAAAATAATTATCTGTTAATCCACTGGGTTTATAGTCATATATACATCTCTGAATTGAGACTCTTTTGGATTAAAAGAATCTAGGACTGGAAGTTAAACTGAGACAATCTCATTTTCAAAACCATTCAGTAGATGATTGGGCATCACCACAGTATAATAAAGGGCACTGTTATGTGAATGGACTACTACCTGTACTTGGAAGGCAGTTTACTTCTTCAATAATGTTTTATAATAAATATGTATAAGTATAATATTTGTAAAATAGTTAAGCATTTAACATGATAATTCTATTATCCCCATTTTACAGATTAGCAAACCCAGGACACAGAGCTAGGAAGGGACAACAAGAGGATGCAATCCAGATGGTATCCTTCCATAACTGATGAGTTCAATGCCTCAGATATTTACTTCCTTGGGTAGATCTTGACTAATGTTAACTTGTAGTAGTGAAAAAACAGTGAAGGAGAGGCAGTATGAAATAGAGGAAATAGATCATATTATGACCTCACCCATATTCCTTTGTTGAAAGTCTTAATCCCTAGTACCTGCCTCTCCCTCAGCCTTCAATTCATATGTTGAAAGTACTAACACTTGCTACCTCAAAACATGACGTGATTTGGAAATAGAACCATTGCAGCTTAATTAGTAAAATTAAAATGAGGTTATTAGAGTGGGCCCTAATCCAATTACTGGTGAACTTATAAAGAGAATGAGGCCATGTGAAAAGAAAGAGACCTACATAAAGGAAAGACAATGTGAAAACACAGGGAGAAGATGGCCATCTACAAGCCAACGAGAGGGGCCTGGGACAGATCACCATTCCCTCACAGCTCTCAGAATGTATGAACCCAGCCCTTGCCTTGACCTCAGACTTCTAGCCTCCATAACGGTAAGAAAATAAATTCCTGCTGTGTAAGTCTCACAGTTTGTCTTAGACAACCCTAAAAATTAATACAGGTGACCATATAATGATATCATTTTCATTCTCCCAGCCAGAAGAAAAAAGAAAAAAAAAAGGAACAATTCAATTCATAAAAAAAATGGTCTGCACTCAGGAGATCAGCATAGGCTTTGGGGCCAGGAATTCATAGCAGAGGAAGCTGATGCTGGGAGCAGGACAAAAAAGTATTTGCTTCTAAGAGACCTCTTTTAATTGAATGTGTTCCATGAATGCTCTTTATATTGTTGGGCAAAATGACCTTGGATGTTTCCTAGTTTCTTTTAGTGGCTCCCATGACTCACTGCAAGAATCTTCCTAGGAGCTATAAGTATTCTTATACTCTCACTTCGTTCTGCTTCCAGCAACACCTTACCTGTTGCTGTTGCTTTTCTCCCCTTTCTATCCTACATTTCAGTGAATGTCAGTCATCCAGGTAAAATTTATAGCTTGGTTATAGAGAAAAAGATGAGCATGTGGTCTCTGGAAAATGTGTGTATTGATACTTTTTCAATTGATAAATAAGCTGTAATAGTCTCAAGTAAATGTCCAGAGTTTTTAAGAAATGGAAAAAATCATCTCAGTCAAATGTGTGGATACCCTTTTAAACATTAGGATTTTCAAATCCATATACATGTCTTGGTACACAAATTTGAAGTTTTCAGAGTATTTGTCTTATGTGCTAAAGACTAGTAGTACAGCTAAGGATGGTTAGAACAGGGAGGAAGCAAGCTTTTCTGTAAACTCAGCTTAGGGCAACTCAGTTCAACTCTTCACTTAATAGAAGACTCACTCTTCAAGTAGGGGAAAAATATATAGAACAGTTAATTAGCTATGAAAAGAAAATATGGGGTACATTTCTCCTCTCCTCTCTTCAAATGCCTAGATCACTTTATTGGCAGAACAGTTCCATTTTGAGGAATTATGCTCTATCTTATCTCCCAGATGGGTAAGGATAACCAGGATACAGGAGAAGACATCTGTTCTTTCCATTCATTCAAATAGTGTTTGCTAACTACCAGACTCCCATCCATGAATCAAAAGCAATCTGCACTGGCTACCAGCTTCTTAATGATCTACCTGCTCAGGGAGAAAACACTTAATCGCCATCCAGTGGCCAGAGAGAACAAATGCTCTTAAATAGGGGAAGAAAAGTGCCACACGTGAGGGGGAAGGGCACACATACATGCACGCACACACATACCCACATGTATAGAAAGCAAACTAAAATAAAATAAAACAAAACACGGAAATAAAACATATTTCTATAGACAACATAAAGCCTAGTTTGTTAAATGTGCTCTGGAAATATTATTGGAAACAAAGAGTGAAATTTTTCATGAACAAAATAAGGCAAGATGTATGACTGAATCACAACCACATTAGTTAATTATAACTGGTTTGGAACCATTTTTACATAATACCTCACAGCTAAAATTCAGGAGGCTAGTGTCTCAACAAGGGAAGAGAATCCACTGAAATCCTAACCTATCTGATTCTCCATGTGACACCACGAGTAGTCCTGCGGTCACTCACAACTGCAGAAGTTTCAGGTCAAATAGTCTATATTACATTTACAAACATCACCTTAGAAATTAATTCAAACTACAGCTTCTTTCTTTCAGTCATGATTTAGAAGAGGTCCCACCTGCTAATGATGGAGGTGGTGGAGAAGCACTGTGAAACAAGGAAGTCAGACGAAAGATGAGAGAATGTTACATCATTCTGGGGTCTTAAAACTGACCATTCTCTTCTCCACCACCAATGATCATCATCACCACCACCACCATCACCATCATCATCATCTAACAAACTGAATAAATAGAAAGTTTAACTTTACTGGCCTTTACCCAAGAAGAGAATTCTCCACCTCTCCGAGTCTCAGTGGCTGTCTGTGATTGGTCTTTTTTATTGCAGATGTCTCTGTAAGAACTTCATCTATAGGCAAAGAAGCTTCTCATTCACTCTCTAATGATTCTACTTGAAATGTGTACTCTTCTCATGACACTTTTAAGAATAACCTTCTGAGGGGCTCTTTCTTAGAGCTCTGAGATTAATTCTGAGCCTTGGTTTCAGCTTGAATATAGAGTTAGACGGAATGAGGTTTTAAGATACTAATGTAATAAACAGAGGTAAACAGATTCTATTCCCTCCATCCTCCCCAAAGAGGATATGAGCAGGACTAGAAAATAGATTGTAATTTAAATCCATCAGCCAATGTCTCAAATATTTTATTGGGAATTAAATGTCTCCTTCTAATTCTCAACTACGAAAAAAAATACATATATACACAAACTAAAACTTTTACATACAAGGTGACTTCAAAAGCTAAAACATTCTGGGCTTCCCTGGTGGTGCAGTGGTTGAGAGTCTGCCTGCCGATGCAGGGGACACGGGTTCGTGCCCTGGTCCGGGAGGATCCCACATGCCGCGGAGTGGCTAGGCCCGTGAGCCATGGCCGCTGAGCCTGCGCATCCAGAGCCCGTGCTACTCAATGGAAGAGGCCACAACAGTGAGAGGCCCGCATACCGCAAAAAAAAAAAAAAAAAAAGCTAAAACATTCTTAAGGAAATAAAGAATTAAAAGTACTTACATCTTCTATGTGTATCAGTCTGGATTGCAGTCAACTTATAGATTTACATGAAATAAAATTGAATCAAAGCTTTGGAATTTAATACTGACTATTAAGGAGAAAGTGTTCTAAATAAGAAAATAAGTTACCCAAACTTTGTGCAAGGAATCATATTTTATGAGCTATATAACCATCCATTCTTTTAAAAATCATTTGTTGCACATCAGTAGAGATACAGGAAAAGATGTAGTTGAATGAGGAAATGTCTTACCTCTTGAGGAGCTCAGGATCTAGTCAGTAGTTGTGAAACTATATGGTAATTATTTGTTTACCAATTATGCACGATAGAGGCATATACAAAACACTGAGTGTAAAGAAAGATGTAATTAACTCTGGAGGATTATGGGATGTTGTTATCTGAGCTAAATCTTGAAAGATTGCTGTAAGATTTTTTGAAACTCAAGGAAAATTTTACCAACAAATACTTATTTTCCTATAGATTAGCTATAGTAGGCTATACTTTTGTGGGTCAAAAGCAACAGAAATTTGTTTTTTTTTTTTTTCCCTTACTCAAATAACAATCTACTAGAATGATTCAGGTCAATTATTTATTCTCTAAGTGGTGATTTAGGACCCAGATTCCTTTCATCTTAAGGCTCCACCATCTTCCAGGGCCTTGTGTGACAAGGAAAAGCATAGGCCCTTAAGTCAGAATCCTGACTCAGGTTTTGGTGTTCTGTATAGTCATGATTAAGCCTTTAAGCTTCAGTCTCTGTGTTCTAATTCGTTCAATTGTAAAATGAATTTTCTTATTGCAAAAGCCTAAGCTTTAGCCTCTGGGGATTTGGGTCATAGGATGTGGTAGATCACATTATATTTTAGAAAGTGCTTTATAAGGTGAAAAACCTGATTTCTTTAATCTAGTGTCACATTCTTATAAATAAGTTTTCAAGGACTTCAACCATGAGAGATATGTAAAAGCACACTAAGTTTCTTTTCAGTGATTTTTTCTCTCCTGAACATACTTGCATCCTACCTCTGCCCCCAATGCTCATGCTGTTCACTGCTTGTTCAATATCCTTGTGAAATTTATTAGCCAAGCCGGCCAGCTGGGAAAGTGCATCACAATTCTTCAGCTTCTACACCTTGACCTTTTATTCTCTAATAAAAATATCTCTCCTAATGTGCATAACATCATTGCCTTTTTAACTGTTCTAACAAAAATACAAACTAACAAAATGATTCTAAATACATGCTGCTCATTAGTGATTTTGTAATAGTCAGTACAGTAGCCTTTCAACAGTAGCTGCATTTAATCTGTATCCTCCCATACCTTAAATTGCAGAATGCTAAAAAGTCCAAAGGAAATTTGGTTTGGAATGGAGTGATCATTTGTCACTCAGAAAATCACACTGTGGAGAAAAATTTACTAATCTACTTCATGTAGGGCTTGCTTATTCTTATTGGCCAACTTTTATGATATGGTAGACATTTGAGTGAGTATTAAAATGCATATTAGAGGGCTTCCTTGGTGGTGCAGTGGTTGAGAGTCCACCTGCCGATGCAGGGGACACGGGTTCGTGCCCCGGTCTGGGAAGATCCCACATGCCATGGAGTGGCTGGGCCCGTGAGCCATGGCCACTGAGCCTGCACGTCTGGAGCTTGTGCTCCACAATGGGAGAGGCCACAACAGTGAGAGGCCCGCGTACAGCAGGAAAAAAAAAAAAAAAAGCATATTAGAAAAAAGCATATTGATTTTTTGGGAAAATATTATTTATATAATTCAATTCAATTCAAATTAATGGTCTTTGAAAGCTTTGGTGCATCCCTTGATCCTGTTCCAGAACACTTAGCTTTATTTTAGTTTTCATTTTCATTGGAGATTTTAGAGGATTTTCTTACAGCTGGAGCACAGCAGATCTGTTACTAATAGAAACCTAAGAAGAGGAGATTTAATTGTGTACACTGTGTGTGTATTATATATATATATATATATATATATATATATATATATATAAAACATTATATATATACATATATATTACATTATATATAAATATAATATATATAATATTTATATAGCATAAAACAAAATAGTACTGAAAGATTAGGTAAAGCTATTCAGCTAAAATTTTCTCTCAATAGGAAATCTGCAGATTTGCCTTAGGACTCCTACAGGCATCACTAGAGTGGTGTAGATAAGTTAGAATTTGTTCTAATTCCATGGAATTGCTTCTGTGTTTTCCCAAAAGATAATATATACCTATAATTTAAAGTTAAAATGTGAAAGAGATGCTGTGGAGTCTTTTTTTTTTTTTTTTAATTGGGGTATAGTTACTTCACAATGTTGTGTTTCCACTGTACAATGAAATGATCCAGCCATATATATACATATATCCCCTCTCTCTTGGACCTCCCTCCCTCTCACCCCTGCTCCATCTCACCCATTTGAGTTGTTCTTCCACTTGTAAAAAGGGGTTTGTATTTTACCTACATGTTTTAAAAAACGTGGGCTTTGTTTTCAGATTCAACCTCATGTTCCTGGAACCTTCAGGTTCATATGAATACAAAACAATGTTTAGTGAAAAGGACTTGACTGCCACTATGTGACTCAAAGGAAGGTCCCAGAATGGGTCTTATTGACCTTCTCTGCTTGTCTCAGGTCCTTGAACCAGCCCCTGTGGTCAGGGGGCTGGACCATACTAACATAAATTACATTCTCCAGACTTGGATAAGGAAATAGTCATAGTATCACCAAAGTGAGTTTGAGAATGGGGTGGGGAGTTGTGAGTAGATGCTGGACAGAAACTGGTGCACTGCTTAGGAAACAAAAGGATGTATATTGGAAAGAAAATTAACTAATTTCCAATATAGCTAGTCAGCTTGATTAAGGCATATACTATAACATGTGTGATCTTTGTTTGTTTATTGTTATGGCCTAAATAACAGAGCTGTGAAGTAATGAAGCATGCTAATAATGGAACAGATTATGGTTTAGACACCTCAACCTATAAATTGCAGTTATAGGTTTAAAAAGGAAAAACAATAAAAACCCAAACTATAAAATCCCCATCTTATGCTACTTCCAAATATTAAACTTTCCTCCATAAAATATTGAGGCATCAAAACTGTTGTTCTATATTATTCTCTAATTGAGGAAAATAATTCTACTCAACATCATAGACATAATGAGCAATGAGGTTTGTGCTTTAAAAGTGGAGAAAATGTCTCTGTTTCCTTAATTTGGGAACTAAACAATTGAACACATTCATTTATCTCTGTTGACATGTTCCCATTTCCCTACTCCAAATGACTTTGGGTCAGAAAAACATTTTTGCCAGGAGGAAACAACAGCATACTTTATTCATAAAGTTACAACTGATGAAAAACTGGAGACTCTAATAACTATTCTTTTGGAACTTTTCAATAACATTTATAACTGGTAGTGCTAAGTTGTTGACTACAAGACAATTTGGAAATGGAAAAAACAACATATCAAATGTACAGTGATATTTTAACAAGAAGTAACAGGAATTTCAAAGGAGAATTTGTGATGATAAATGTGTCTCTTATGTTGTATTTTAAATGCCCATGTTCTTAGTGCATAAAAATCCCCTACTTGGACAGGGGGATAATATAACCGGTGCACACTGAGAAAAATAAATGGATAAAATGGGCTATCAAGTAGAACCCGGAATTCAGGCTATATTTTATATCTTAGGGAATTTTGTGGTCAGAGAGATTTTAAAAAAGTAAACAAATGTGAGGAAGGATGAGTTAGATTAAGTGCTTTGCCAGTTGAAACAGACTTCCCAAGCCAGCACATAAAATCTGTGACCAAGGAGGATACCATGTAGATAGTTTTTGAGCTACCTTGTGTACAGAAGTGACTATTGTCCTGGTGACTTTCAGGGTCTCATACACAGGTTTCACATCTGGTCCATGAGTGAACCACTCAATCAACTTCTTTTAGAAAGTCAGATAGATCCATAAAATGGCTCTAGGCTGAAGCTCTGTGTATGGTGTGAGCAGGGATGGTGTGTCAGGGAGGTTGGCACCTGTTACTTTGAACTGCATGATTCAGCCCACAGGCCTGGAAAATAATGCCTCTTTTCAAATAAGCAGCTTTTCCCAGCTCATGGTTTTCTGCTTAACTTTCCTGTAAATGTAAATCAGAATTGAAAAGGGAGGGAGGATATGACCTTCAGTGTTTATACTCATGTGTAGTACAAGATACCTTTTTGAAGAGAGAAGGGCAAACCTCAAGGGATCTGAGGTTTACATTAGTGTACCAAAGCAGCACTATTAATTGGCATCTTCTGCAAATTCAGACCTCTTTCAGATGCAAAGCTTCTTTGGAAATCTCTCAAGAGGGCAGGCTTTCTTGTCTCCTCTCTGGGAGTTCCCATTTCAGGGCTTGCTCGGAAATGGCCTGAGAACAGATTTCCCTTGCTGTTCCAATACTTCTACTTCTCCACTTCCTCTCTGTAAAACCAAAATCCATGGAAACTAACTTATAAAGAGAGAAAAATAAAAATTACAGATGTTACTCAATGCAAAAATGTCTTTCATGCTGATATGTTACCCACTGTTTCATCTTTTTGAGAATTTACACTTGAGTGTGTTCACGGAGCTTGTGCTCCTCTAATTGGGACAGTGAGGTTTAGGCTGGTGTGCTTGCTCAGTCATTTCTCCAGGAAGAAGTGCTTCAAACTCCTGTGTTCTGAAGTCAGGCTGACTTCAGGAAGTCAGAGGAAACCCCCAGATGCTCTACAGATGAAGCTGCCTGCACAGCCTCAATGCAGGTGATACTCACTAACAGGCTAGGGCTCCTGGAGACCAGGTTATGAAACGGAGGGATTAGAATTCTTTCCAGCACCTGTTTGCCTATGGCTTTGTTATGGAAATTAAGCTAAGAATTTATTCTATAAGTCTAGGCACTGAAGTTTAAATTTACTCAATTTTGAAAATGTACAGAGAATATGAAGGTTTTTTTTTTTTCCTATTTCCCTCTTACTAAAAGGTTTTATTACTTCGGACTAATAGTGTGGTTACCCTCAGGGAAATGCTATTATGACCTTTTTGAGACTTGTCAGGAAGCATACTAGAAAATTTTACTGATGGATTACCCAGTGTGCACTAAGGTAGATTTGTTCCCATTCATGTGAAGATGGTAGGGATGGAGGTTGGGAGGGGGGAAGGGTCGAGGTTGGGGGACACGTTAGAAATTACTCCAGTAAATGAACAGCAGCACATTGGAGATTTCTCTATTATAATTTCTTTAGTAAGTGTACACAACAAACATTTCGGTATTAAATGAAAAGTATATATGTATGTGCATGTGTGTGTATGTATACATTATATATATAGTATAGATTACTGTATCCGTCACAATGTCTCTCAGCTCAGAATCTCCCTAGGGAAGCAGGTGTTTGCAAGAGGTAGTTTATTTTGAGATCCTTTCAAGATACAGGGTTTGGGGATCTGGAAGAATGAAACAAGCACAGAGGGACACCAATCTAAAAATGCATTACTGAGCTGGTTCACTGCCATGGACAACCAAGGTTTAATGCTGCTGGGATACTGAATTATGTTCCTCAGAATAGCCAATGTAATATGACCCAGCAATCCCACTACTGAGCATAAACTCTGAGAAAACCATAATTCAAAAAGACACATGCATCCCAGTGTTCATTGCAGCAATATTTACAATAGCCACATCAGGGAAGCAACCTAAATGTCCATCAACAGAGGAGTGGATAAAGAACATGTGGTACATATGTACAATGGAATACTACTCAGCCATAAAAAGGAACAAAACCGGGCCATTTGTAGAGATGTGGATGGACCTAGAGACTCATACAGAGTGAAGTAAGTCAGAAAGAGAAAAACAAATATTGTATATTAATGCATATATTATGTATTAACACATCTAGGAAAATGGTATAGATAATCCTATTTGCAAAGCAGGAATAGAGACACAGACGTAGAGAACAAACATATGGAATACCAAGAGGGAAAGGGAGGGGATGTGGGATGAATTAGGAGATTGGAATTGACATATATAAACTATTGATACTATGTATAAAATAGATAACTAATGAGAACCTACTGTATAGCTCAGGGAACTCTACTCAATGCAATGTGGTGACCTAAATGGGAAGGAAATCCATAAAAAGGGGATATATGTATATGTATAGATGATTCACTTTGCTGTACAGTAGAAACTAGCACAACATTGTAAAGCAACTCTACTCCAATAAAAATTAATTTTAAAAAATGAAAGGATAAGGAAGAATTTTTCATCCATTCTTGTCCCTTATAGGTCAAAGGTTATGTCATGGCTTGTTAACTCCTTCTTTCTGCAGTACACGGGCCTCTCACTGTTGTGGCCTCTCCCATTGCATAGCACAGGCTCTGGACGCATGGGCTCAGTGGCCATGGCTCACGGGCCTAGCCACTCCATGGCATATGGGATCTTCCCGGACCGGGGCACGAACCAGTGTCCCCTGAATCAGCAGGCGGACTCTCAACCACTGTGCCACCAGGGAAGCCCTGTTAACCCCTTCTTAATTCCAAATTGTTCATGCATCAGAATAGTTGAGCAGATTCCTAAAGACACTCCATGCAGGGAAGCCCAGAGCCCAGGGGCTGAAACAAGAAAACGTGGTGCAATTGAGGTGAAGTGATGCAAGGTTACCTTAGTTTGCCTCAGCAATGCCTGGAGTGAAAGGATGGGCTGAGGGAATGTGAGGCTGGGAACCAGAACAGTGTCACTCAGGGTCCCCATGGGAAACAAATAGAATAAATGGAACTCAGTAATTTGAAAATGTTCCATTTACCAAGATTTGATGTAAGAGGACCACAGGGATGGATCACTAGGAGAAATTAGTAATAGCTGAGCTCTTACTACCTACAAATGACTAGAAGATGAGCAGGTACTGGAAACCAGGCAAAGATGAGCAGATTCAGCTTCCTCTAGAGAAGTTTCTGACATCGAGGAGTAGACAGGGAAGGAACTCAGAGGATACATAACTCTCCTGTGACCCTCAGTGTCTTGGTGGGATTCCTGGTTCACTGCAACTAAGAATCAAGATGGCATGGAGACTAGTTGATGTGGTGTCTACACATCAGCCTTCTGAGGCAGAGAGGAAGGTGAAGAATGAAGAGTAGACATGGGAGGGGCTTCCTTGGTGGTGCAGTGGTTGAGAGTCCACCTGCCGATGAAGGGGACACTGCTTCGTGCCCTGGTCCAGAAAGATCCCACATACCACGGAGTGGCTGGACCCGTGAGCCATGGCCACTGAGCCTGTGCGTCCGGAGACTGTGCTCCACAATGGGAGAGACCACAACAGTGAGAGGCCCACGTACCACAAAAAATAAATAAATAAATAAATAAATAAATAAATAAATAAATAAATAAATAAAGAGTAGACATGGGAGAGCAAAGGAAGATGCCTGGCACAATGACCCAGTGAAGGATTTGACTGAATGGTAATTTTTGCATCAATCTTGCCTAACCTTGACTAATTTTACAGATGGTAAGGACTAAACTTGGTTTTGGACCTTTGACTGAGAATTATTTTTTACTTAAAGTTAAAGAATAACAGACATTTTGTAAGATAAGGAAGTTTATACAAAAGAAATGAAGGTCACTCATAATATTATAGCTCAGAAACAGTCACTGTAATTTAAAGTTTCGTGTGTTGGTATAAGAATGCTTGCTAAATTGAATCAACCTTTATAAACATATTACACCCTGATCCTTCAGTTAATATTAAATAATTGTTCATTGATATCAGTAACTATTTTTGAAAATATAATTTGTAATAGTCCATTCAATTTAATAATTTTTATTGTTGCTTATTTAGGTTAATTTTAATATTTTCCTATTAACTAATTCATTTATTCACAATATTTATTGAGTATCTAGAAAAGGATAGAAAATACCTGCCTTCATTGATCTTAGATTCTAGTGAGAGAAAGAGACAGTAAAGAAATAAACTGGCATATATATTATAATATAAGATTGTTGTGAGTTCTAAGAAAAATATTAAAGTAGAGTAAGTGGATACAGCAGGACAGACATGCCTCTCTGAGGAGGTTATTTTCAATCTGGGATCTGAATATATTGTGTGAACAAGGATAAGTATATATAGGGAAAAAATGCTCCAGACTGAGAGAAGAAAAATACAAATTACCCTAAAATCATGCTTAAATGTTTGTGATAAGACCACTGGGGCCAGATTGTAATGAACAATGGAATAAGAAATACATAGATAGAGTCCACAAGAAAATCAGGACTGGATCATGTAAAGCCTTATAGGTTAGGGTAAGACTTGGCATTTCATGCTAATTATGATCTAAAGCCACCTACAGAGTTTGAATACAAAAATCATATGATTGGGCTTGAATTTTGAAAGGATTGTTCTGTTGCTGGTGGGAAATAGTAAGAAGAGTTCAGTGGAAAAAGGGAACCAGTTAAATGGTTAGCATAGGTGCCCAGGTGATGGTGCTCAGTGATATTGCCTGGACTAGGATGGTGACACATGGGAAGAAAAATGTTATAACAGATATGAGATACAGGATTTGCCTCTGGATAAGGATCCTGATAACTAGAAGATTTACACTGACATTTATTGATATAAAGAATATTTTTTTCTTGTAATATTTTTTTTATTTTATGGCCATGCTGTGCGGCATGTGGGATCTTAGTCCCCTGACCAGGGATCGAAGCGCTCCCCCTGAATTGGAAGTGTGGAGTCTTTTTTTTTTTTTTTTTTTTTGCTGTACGCGGGCCTCTCACTGCTGTGGCCTCTCCCGTTGCGGAGCACAGGCTCCGGACACACAGGCTCTGCGGCCATGGCTCGCGGGCCCAGCCGCTCCGCGGCATGTGGGATCTTCCGGGATCGGGGCACGAACCCGTGTCCCCTGCATCGGCAGGCGGACTCTCAACCACTGCGCCACCAGGGAAGCCCGGAAGTGTGGAGTCTTAACCGCTGAACCACCAAGGAAGTCCCAAGAATATTTTTAAATGTGTATGTATAGTAGGGGAAAATGAGGTCAATCTTAGGTTTTGTACACTTGAAATTCCTGAGACTTTCAGAAAAGAGTGAGAACAAGTTAATGAATTTATTAACACTCTAGTTAGTGACTGGTTAATTGCAGTTCAGCAAGTCAAAACCATTCCCTCACCCACCCATATGGAAGTGCAAACTTCATAAAATGTTGCCACTTTAGTAGAAAAATACTTGTATTTTTTCATTTTAATGCCTTGTCAGTAATCACTGATAAACTTGAAATTTTCACTTTTTGAACCATATATTTTTGTTCTGTGAATTGTCTAATCATTCCCTTAACTATCATCCACTAAGATTTTATTTCTTTACATTTTTTTAGAATACTATGTTTATTTATTTATTTTGTTTTGAATGGTTTCTTCCTTCCTTCCTTCTTTCCTTCCTTCCTTCCTTCCTTTCTTTCTGGCTGTGTTGGGTCTCCATTGATGCGTGCAGGCTTTCTCTAGTTGGGGTGAGTGGGGGCTACTCTTTGTTGTGGTGCACAGCCTTCTCATTGTGGTGGCTTCTTTTGTTGCGGAGCGCGGGTTTTAGTCGCACTGGCTTCAATAGTTGTGGCATGTGTGCTCAGTAGTTGTGGTGCACAGGCTTAGTTGCTCTGCGGCATGTGGGATCTTCCCAGACCGGGTCTCAAACCTGTGTCCCCTTCACTGGAAGGCGGATTCTTAACCACTATGCTACCAGGGAAGTCCCCACTAAGATTTTAGTACAGGTTATTAATACTAATCCTGTGTATATTAGTTGTCAGAATGTTTTTTTATGCAGACATCAGTTACCTTTTAATTTTATGATGCTTTGAGGAATGATTACTCTTAAATCTTTATAAAGCCATTTTTATAATTATGATTTGCTTCCATCGCTTTTAAGTTTAGAAGTTCTTTCACTTAAACCCTTTCCTACATTGTTGCAGTTTTATTACACATAATTACTTTGTCTATTGAATTAAATGTAGCTGATAGTATAAAAGTGTGATTTAATTAAATTACAAATAGTTTCTCAAAAAAAGTGTTTTATTACACTATGTATAGTAAGTATACAACACTCAGTAATTCATGATTTTTGTAAAGACACTGTCATCCAGTCCTTATAAAATAGTAAAGTCTGTTTCCCTTCTTAGGTATAAGTCCTAATGCAAAATTTTCAGTTTGAGGGCCCTGAGGACAGCTCTGTTGAGGCAGGTGACTGTATCAGCAGGCTTACAGCTACCAGCCAGTACAGTTGGAAATTATGGCAATGAACCCACTACTGTTTGTGCCTAAAGTATAGCTCTGAGCCCTGTATCATATATACCTAAACTAATCTCTGAACCAGATTAACTCATTGTGTGAATCAACTTCTGATTCTGTGAATTATGGTCAGCATAACATTACTCCACAAGGATGGGTACAATGCCTTGCAGCTCAGCTTATTTAGCTGGGATCCTGATCTGCTACCTGACTCTGGCTAGATCCCTCTGCTCACTCTGAGAGACTGCAGCCCTCCTATAATAGGACTAAAACCCAGATCCCAAGCAGCTGACACATGGCTTTTGCATTCAGCTTCTCTTCCCTTTTTGTTGCCATAATTGCCATTCTACACAAAGTTATTTTCTCTATTTCATCTTAGGCTGTTACATTAATGTTTCCATCATAAGTAAACTTGTATCAAACCTCCAAAATATGCTACACAATTAATCATACCAATTGACATAGAAGATCATGGGTGAAAATCCAAAGGGGTACCTTAAACAAGTATCAGCAACATTTGGCAGGGTGGTGGTATAGGTGCCTGTGCCCAAACGTGAAAGTGTGTGAGTGTAATAAAAAGTGTTTTCTGCTAGCATAAATTCACATTTCAAAATTCTATTAAAAATAACCACTTATAAAAATTTGACATAGGTGACCTGGAAATATTACAGCTGAGGCCAGCTGAGAGATGTGTAGCTGGCCTTCATTTTATATTGAAGGAAGACAGCATCAATCTTTAGATTTGTGCAAAAACTCACTAAGCAGAGATGGAAATATATACTGGCTCTTTCTGAGCTAATGACTGTTTATAACATAACCCAAATGAAAAACAAAAGTATCTTGGAGTCAAAAGTCACTAAGCTTGAGAAATGAAAGACAACATGTTGTCAAATATTAACAACAATAATAATGCTGGGGTTTGCCCTCTAAGTTAAATCAGTATATCCCACCCAATTTCTGAACTAAATAAAAATAGACAAGGAGTAAGACAGACAGATATCAACATATCAACTTTTTATCTGATAAAAATGGATTTCCTAAACTTGAACCCCAGAAGTAGGCAGCTTATCTCCCCAATACTGGATATCCCTTGACAAACTCTCTCTGTAGTGTATGAAATAGTACCAGGTGGCTTCTCTGGTGGTGTAGTGGTTGAGAGTCCGCCTGCCGATGCAGGGGACACAGGTTCGTGCCCTGGTCCAGGAAGATCCCATATGCCGTGGAGGGGCTAGGCCCGTGAGCCATGGCTGCTGAGCCTGCACATCCAGAGCCTGTGCTCTGCAACGGGAGAGGCTGCAACGGTGAGAGGCCCACATACTGCAAAAAAAAAGAAAAGAAAAAAATAATAATGAGCAGGAACCATTTCTCCCTGCTCAACAAATATTAAAGTATGTATAGTAAGTATACAGCACATTTTTGTGTAGTAAAATGTACTCTTCTTGGATAGATATTTTCCTATAAAAAATTCTAAGAATATTCCTGATTAAAAGAACTTGGAGCTGAAACTGAAAATCTGAGGAGCCTGCCTGTGAGTAAAATCATATTGCCTGAGTCAAGAAATATGATATTCAGTCTGCTATTGCCAAAATGTAAAAGAGTATGGTTGCAGAAACAGGAGTTGACAAAATGCTGTAAGATATCCAATTTGTTATTAAATTCACTGAGAATTTTGTGAGTAGAAGCGTGTGTGTAGAAGTAAATGAGCTTGGTACCCATTTGACAAAGAAAAAATCTTAGAGAGCATGAAGGGATAAAGCAGCTGAGAAAGTCAGAACCATGAAGAAATAAGCTATTAGAGGTGATCTGGAATTATGCAATGATTTCTGCTTTCTCACAATTAATCAACTTGTGAGCTTGAACCAAGTTAATTGAAATCTCAAAAGTGAAGAGAGTTTCCAGATGATATTGTGTTATCAATGCTTGATATTTGTTGAATTCACTAGTAACTTTGAATTCATTAGTAACTTTGAATTCATTAGTAACTTTGCAATTTAAGTAGTATTTCCTTTTTAGAAATGAGAAGGCTTAGTCTCTTCAATAAGTGGTGCTGGGAAAACTGGACAGGGACATGTAAAAGTATGAGATTAGATCACTCCCTAACACCATACACAAAAATAAGCTCAAAATGGATTAAAGACCTAAATGTAAGGCCAGACACTATCAAACTCTTAGAGGAAAACATAGGCAGAACACTCTATGACATAAATCACAGCAAGATCCTTTTTGACCCACCTCCTAGAGAAATGGAAATAAAGACAAAAATAAACACATGGGACCTAATGAAACTTCAAAGCTTTTGCACAGCAAAGGAAACCATAAACAAGACCAAAAGACAACCCTCAGAATGGGAGAAAATATTTGTAAATGAAGCAACTGACAAAGGATTAATCTCCAAAATTTATAAGCAGCTCATGCAGCTCAATAACAAAAAAAAACAAACAACCCAATCCAGAAATGGGCAGAAGACCTAAATAGACATTTCTCCACAGAAGATATACAGACTGCCAACAAACACATGAAAGGATGCTCAACATCTTTACTCATTAGAGAAATGCAAATCAAAACTACAATGAGATATCATCTCACACCAGTCAGAATGGCCATCATCAAAAAATCTAGAAACAATAAATGCTGGAGAGGGTGTGGAAAAAAGGGAACACTCTTGCACTGCTGGTGGGAATGTGAATTGGTACAGCCACTATGGAGAATGGTATGGAGGTTCCTTAAAAAACTACAAATAGAACTACCATATGACCCAGCAATCCCACTACTGGGCATAGACCCTGAGAAAACCATAATTCAAAAAAGACATGTACCAAAATGTTCATAGCAGCCCTATTTACAATAGCCCGGAGATGGAAACAACCTAAGTGTCCATCATCGGATGAATGGGTAAAGAAGATGCAGCACATATATACAATGGAATATTACTCAGCCATAAAAAGAAATGAAATTAAGCTATTTGTAATGAGGTGGATGGACCTAGAGTCTGTCATACAGAGTGAAGTAAGTCAGAAAGAGAAAGACAAATACTGTATGCTGACACATATATATGGAATTTAAGAAAAAAAAATGTCATGAAGAACATAGGGGTAAGACAGGAATAAAGACACAGACCTACTAGAGAATGGACTTGAGGATATGGGGAGGGGGAAGGGTAAGCTGTGACAAAGTGAAAGACCGGCATGGACATATATACACTACCAAACATAAGGTAGATAGCTAGTGGGAAGCAGCCGCATAGCACAGGGAGATCAGCTCGGTGCTTTGTGACCGCCTGGAGGGGTGGGATAGGGAGGGTGGGAGGGAGACGCAAAAGGGAGGGGATATGGGAACGTATAACTGATTAAATTTGTTATAAAGCAAAAAAAAATCTGGGCTAAGTGAAATAAGTCAAAGAAAGACAAATTCTGTATATCACTCATATGTGGAATGCAAAAAATACAATAAACTAGTGAATATAACAAAAAGGAAACAGACTCACAGATATAGAGAACAAACTAGTGGCTACCAGCAGGGAGAAGGGTGGAGGGAGGGGCAAGATAGGGGTAGGGGATTAAGAGATACAAACTATTAGGTATAAAATAAATAAGCTACAAAGATATATTGTACAACACAGGGAATATAGCCAATGTTTTATAATAACTTTAAATGGAGTATAACCTTTAAAAATTGTGAATCACTATGTTTTACACCTATAACATATAATATTGTACATCAACTATATCGCAATTAAAATAACTATTGTTATTTTGGTTGACATTACATTCAATCTATACTTAAAATGGGGGAGAATTCATAACTTAATATTGAATTTTCGGTTCATGAATACTGTATATCTTCCCATTTATTTAGGTCTTTAATTTCTTTCAACAATGTGTTATAGTTTTCAGTGTTGAGGTCTTGCATATATTTTAACTTTATTCCTGAGAATTTTATGTTTTTAATGCTTTTTCAATGGAATTGTTATTTTCCTTTCCAATTATTTACTACTAACACATAGAAATAAAATTGTTTTTTAATATTGATCTTCTATACTCTATCCCTCCTAAATTCATTTATTAGTTCTGGCGGTTGTTTTGTAGGCTCCTTGGGATTTTCTATGTAAACAATGCTTACTCCTGTGAATAAAAAGTTTTACTTTTTATCTGATCTTTGTGAGTTTTATTTGTTTATTCTTGTCTTTTTGCACTAGGTAATTCCTCAAGTGCAAAAGAAATGGTAAAAGCAAACATTCTCTTCTTGTTCCCAAACTTAGGGGGAAGGTGTTGAGTTTCACTACTAAACATGATGCTGGCTGTTGGTTTTCAGTGGGTATTCTTTATCAGATTGGGAAAATTCCTTTCTATTCTTAATTTGCTAAGAGTTTTTAACCATGAATGGGTGTTGAATACTATGATTTTTCTGCATCTATTGAAATGATTATATATTTTTCTCCCATATTTATTTTCTTAATATGGTGAACTATATTGATTAACATTAGAATCTTAAATAAATCCTTTCATTCCTTAGAAAAATTTGATCACTATATGTGTGTGTGTGTGTGTGTGTATTGCAGGATTCTGTTTGCTGATGTTTTGTTGAGGATTTCTGTGTCTATATGATGGGGAATATTGAACTATTCTATTTGCTGGCAATATTTTTGTCTACTTTTGGCATCGGGGTAATGATGTCCTCAGAATGATATAAGAAGTACTCCCTTCATCTCTATTTTCTGAAAAAGTTTTGTATAAATTTGTAATATTTATTAAACTATTAGACTTTACTAGTGAAAAAAAAAAAAAAGAAATGAGAAGGCTTAAATTAATCATTGAGGAAGCTGACCAGGACGTACAGATACCAAGTATAAGAGAAAATTTCAAAATGTGTAAACATGTATAACTGATTTCAAAACTTGTCCCTTTAACTACTGTACCTCGTATCTTCAGATAATTAAAAACAATTTTTAAAAGAAGTTGAAATCAAGCACATTACACAGCAACAACACTTCAGGGTATAGTCCAGCATGATTATATTAGGTGGAAAAAAAACAAAAACAAAAACTCTTTCCATTCATGTCACTTTCCTGTAATTTCAAGTGAAAGGTACCCTGTGGTCCATCACATGCCTTATGCATATCTAATAAGTGACCAGACAGGCTGAGTGCATCACTGTTCTACATCATATCTACAGCAGAGCCAATGTTGACATAATGAAGACTTACAGCTTAGTTTCTTGACTAACCCAGGTGATAAATTTGTGTGTGTGTGTGTGTGTGTGCACTTATGTTATCTAGTTTTATTAAAT
This sequence comes from Mesoplodon densirostris, assembly GCF_025265405.1. Lineage (NCBI taxonomy): Eukaryota > Metazoa > Chordata > Mammalia > Artiodactyla > Ziphiidae > Mesoplodon > Mesoplodon densirostris. The sequence goes on from NC_082664.1 coordinate 20,613,548, forward strand.
AGTCATGTGAAACAAAGGTGTGTAAATTGTTTTTGTTCATTGATCTTAAAAACAACAACTACACCAAAAGTACGAGGACAGAATTTACAAAACAAACTAAGTTTACAGACCCCACATCTGAATTTTTTTTTAAAAAGCAAACAGGGCTTCCCTGGTGGCACAGTGGTTGAGAATCCACCTGCCGATGCAGGGGACACGGGTCCGTGTCCCGGTCTGGGAACATCACACATGCTGCAGAGCGGCTAGGCCCATGAGCCATGGCCTCTGAGCCTGTGCATCCGGAGCCTGTACTCCGCAATGGGAGAGGCCACAACAGTGAGAGGCCCACGTACTGCAAAAAAAAAAAAAACAAAAAACAAAAAACACACAAACAAACAAAAAACTAAAAAAGCAAACAATAACCTCATCTGTGACATCCTCATCTTCACATTTTGAAGTCATGAAACTGAAGCTCCGCTTTTTATTTTCTGCATATTTTCTTCTCCAGCCTGGTCCTTCTGAAGCACATTTCTACATCTTGAGTGGAACCATTTATGACATTTTCTAAGAAATCATTTAAAAACAATTCCTAGAATAGAAGTCACATTCTATTTCAAAGATGGTGACTCTCTAACCAAAACAAAGAGCATTCCTGGTTTTGTAGTCCAAATCTAACACTCTTCTATATGCTTATCATTCAAGAAGGAAACTGTAACAGAATGTCTCAGAGAATATAAATATCTTTGTTGATTTATGAGATGTACAGGATATTTGTCTCAGTCGCTTGGAATACTGGAGTGTTTTGTCATATCCTCTTAAAAAAACAAATCTCTACTTTGGTTAAAATATTAACACTTCAGCAAAATCAAAATTCTTCTTATTTCTCTGCAGAATAATGAAATCTCCCTAATCCTCTACCCAACAAAATCAGTTTATACATCATGCATCTCTACGTAATTTACTTGTAATGATTTGCAATTTTGCAAAATAGAATGATACTCTTTTATTCTCATAATATTCTTTCCTACACTTTTCAACCCATGTCACTTTATATTTTTACTGAAAATAAAGGCACTTTAAAAAAGAAGGCTTGACATAGAGACTAGGAGAAAATACGAGGATTCCCTGTATCCTAATTCTCCCTCTTTCATTTTCCATAAGGAAAATAGATAATATTGCCTCTATCACTGTAAGGAAAATATATGGAAGATTGAAAAAAAGAATATTATGGTAGGAAAGGATGGGAAAGAAGAGGAAGAGAAGAAAAGAGAAAAGAAGAGAGGTGTGGCATAAATTCCTTCCATGTCTCAAAGTTGATATGAGAGGACTATAAAATATATGTAGAAACTTATTCTTTGACTCTGAGTGTAGACATATCAAGGCACATACTAAAGAATCAGTTAGATTACTTTCATTCTTCTACTGATATTTATCAACTAATTGACATGAGGCAAATAACCTAAGTTTCTTATCCTCAATTTAGTAATCTGTAAAATGGGTAAAATAATAGTATTTTTTTCTAATTTATGGGTGGTTTTATAGTTATATTTCCAACATGCTGAAACTGCATGACACATGGTAGTTTTGTAATAAATATCTGTGAAATAAACAAAATAATGTCAGACTTCCCTGGTAGTGCAGTGGTTAAGAATCTGCCTGCCAATGTAGGGGACACGGGTTCGAGCCCTGGTCCAGGAAGATCCCACGTGCCACGGATCAACTAAACCTGGGCACCACTTCTACCAAGCCTGTGGTCTAGAGCTCATGAGACACAATTACTGATCCCACAAGCCACCACTACTAAGCCCACGTTCTGCAACTACTGAAGCCCACGCTCCGAGAGCCCGTGCTCCACAACAAGAGAAGCCACTTCAATGAGAAGGCCGCACACCACAATGAAGAGTAGCCCCCGCTCGCCACAGCTAGAGAAAGCCCGCATGCAGCAGCGAAGACCCAACACGGCCAAAAATAAATAAATAAATAAATAAATTAATTAATTAATTAATAATATAATGTCATGTATTTCAAATACTGGCACAACATAGACATTCCCTAAATTATAGGTATTTTTAGCATTGCTTTGATTCTGCGTTTTTACCAATTGATGAGTTCTGGGGCTACTCATACTTCATTATAGGCTTTACTGTACTTGTTGATACAATAAACACTGGCTTGGGGGTCGTTTTAAGGTTAGAGGAAAGATCTATATCACTTAACACTTCCCCCCATCTCATATCCTTCAGTTGGCTGACAATTTAACTTCACTTGGGGAATAAAAAGTTGGTGATAAAAACTCATTACTGAAAGGCTGCACGATACATCGACTTAGCCTCGGTTTCATACAGGTGCTAACTGAAGCTATTTGGTAAACCTTGAATAGGTATGTTAGGTGGGAATGCTTTCCTAAGGCAAACGTGTTCATGGACAATATGAGTGCTGCTGGCTTCCTTCCTCCTCTGCCCTCCCTCCCTCCCTCCCTCTCTCTTTCTCCTCTCTCTCTCTCAGTCTCTCTCTGTCTCTCTCTCTCCCCCCTTCTTCCCTCCCTCTCTATGTGCTCTCTCTGTTCCTCCTTATTTTCTTTCCTTTTCACTAAAACAATTTTCTTCTGACATTGTGGTTAGCTGCCTAAATTTTTGGGAATCTGATTCCAAGCTGCACAGATGCTCAGAAGACAGATTGCTCCCCCTAAATTTCTGAGTGGAACTGGTGCAGTAAGAAAGATGAAAACCCCTGAAATCACTAAAGTTTTCCTGGCAGATATTAAGCTCATAACCCTCTAAGAACTTTGAGAATCATAGTGCAATGTTCCTGATAGGAGAAATCAGAGATTAAATAAAGTCAGATTCACGTACAGCTCTATTGAGTTCTTTTAAGGAGCTTTGCTTTTAAACCTGGAGACAGATAGGTTACTGTTGATTTAAATATTATGGGAAGGTCACATGTTAAAAGTCTTTCTCCCACACATTAAAAAACCCACAATAAAATATCTTGTTGAAGCTTAATTCCCAATACCTCAGAAAGTCCTGTCTCTTTCCTGCTTCAATCCCTTGGCACATTCTAACTACCCAAATAGCCACCAAAAACCAACAGCTGCTTAGGGTGGAAATGACTAAAACTCTCAGACAGCTGTTGGGGATAGTTTTCAACCACAAAGATATGTAAGTTGAAAAGTTCACAGCAAACTTTTTCCCATTCTCAAAGAAGGAGACTGCTACACTTTTGATAACCATAAGAAGGGGAGATCACTGGGTAAAGGAAAAGTCATGTTTGAAAGTGGTAAAATCCAATTGTCACTAGTAAATTAGCAAATATTTTAAGGATATAATGCTGAATTGTGAAGAAGCCACTGGTGCTTTTTTTAACTGCTAGCTGGGATATAAAAAAGAACATTTTGAAAGTTTAAGAATGCTTATATTAGTAAAAATAGAAAAAAAATGTTCTATATTACAAATTCTGTATATAGAGCAGGTTAAACTATCTACAGTTATAAAATCAATTTTGCAAAATAATATTTGAAGACTAAAGCATGTTCATGATATATTAAGTAAAATGATTATAAAACAGTAAATAAAATTGTTTAATTTTGTATATATATTTACCAACTGTATGGCTATTTCTAGTTAGTAGAATTTGAGGATAATTTTTTTCTTCTTGCCTTTATTTAAATAGATCCTTCAATAAACTTGCTTTATTCTTAAAATATTATGATACTAAAATGCTTTAAAAAGAAAGTAGCAATGCAAGTCACTACTTGGAGATATATTTGGAGCAGAAGCCTTAGGTCCAGCTAGGATTTTCTGATCGCTGTGGGATCTTTGGATTCAAGGTCAGTTGATTAGTGTACTATACAAGAAATACTCAAGTTAACAGTGTAAATTTAGCATGATTTTGGTGCAAGTAGTTTATTTGGAAGCAAAGGAGATGGGACATGAGACAGGGAAAGACAGTCCACAAAAGGCTGCATCATTGAGCAGACACTATTGCTGTGGACAGCTAAGGCTCAATCCAAAGTGGACCCTTTAACATATTCAGCCCATCTGTGTTAAATAATAATTGGAATTGCACCACTGAGAGATGAGGAAGCTGTGCTCTGTACACTAATTTCTATTCCTCACAGGTTGAGGGTCACTCCCAGAGTGTTAACGTCCACTTCCAATGTGTCCACAAAATGTCCACAGATGACTGGTAGGGAAGAGGTCTGGGACACCAACAGAACCTCCCCATTAACCTTGTAGGATACCTGCATGTATAACTGAATATGTTCTTAAGTAGGGGAAGCTATCCCTGGATTAAGAGGATTAGATGGGAGGTAGAAATCTAACCTTGAGTTCCAATTCTGCTGCTTGGAGCTATATAGGCTTTGACAGACATTGAACATCTGAGTCTTAATGTCCTCATCTATGAAATATCAACAGCACTGCCTACCTACAATCTTTCCTTAAAATGACACCAAAGATAATCATGTTTTGGAAAGATGATAAGGAACTAAGTTGTGCCTCATGTTTCCACCTTTGTGGTTGGAAAATACAGACCAAGAAGTTAAAATACATTTGAAACTTGTGACTGGAACAGAATCAAGATTAATAGAATGTCACAAATTTTCTTAAAATTTTGGAAATTCATATTCTCTGACTGTGTTGAGAGACTATTATCATCATACCTATTGGTGTTTTGGTCTCAGCAGATTCCTGACCCTTAAGGTCTTCGTTCTAACTGAGGCCAACATAAATGAAACCCTCCTTAATATTTTTTTTTCTGGTTGATATAACTAGATCTCCTCTTTCCTTAAAAGATAACTTCCTTCTCCAAGAGTGTGCTGTCTCTACTGTGGTTGTATTTAGTGAAGGACATTACAAGTTCTGTTTGCTCCCTGCAGGGGGAGAATGTGTCCTTCAGGTCCAGGAGGAAGCTTCCAGCTCCTCCTCCCTCACCCCCAGGCTCCTTTTTGCACATGCAGCGACACTCACCACTTTGGTGCTCAGCTCATCTTTCATGGCTGGCCATCTGCCAACACTGCTTTGAACTGTGGAAAATCTGAGAAGTGCTTGATAGTTTTTTATATAGCTTGGTTTGATACCAATAACTCTTGAGTGTGGATGTCAAGGCAACAAAGCTGCAGCTCACAAAGAGAGAAAAATAATAAAATAAATCCCCAAAGATTATGAGTGAATTACCTGTGAAATACTCAGAAGAATTTTCCTATTGTTTCTCGGTGTGTTTCTCAGAGGGACTTGTTAATTAAGGTTCAGGACCAAGAAGTGAATCTGGGGCTTCCCTGGTGGTGCAGTGGTTGAGAGTCCACCTGCCGATGCAGGGGACACGGGTTTGTGCTCCAGTCCGGGAAGATGCCACATGCCACAGAGAGGCTGGGCCCGTGATCCATGGCCGCTGAGCCTGTGCGTCCAGAGCCTGTGCTCCACAATGGAAGAGGCCACAACAGTGAGAGGCCTGTATACTGCAAAAAAAAAAAAAAAAAGAATCTGTCATCAAGTCGCCATCCCTCCTGCATGCATAACAAATTGTTCACATAAACTGTCCCCAAATCTCATCATCTCTCACTTCCTTCCTCCAGGAACTTTAAGGGATTGTACTGGTTAGACTAGCCTGCAGTTCCATTATATGAGAAGCACAGCTTGGCTCTAGCTGTAATTTTCAAATATTTATGAGACCACGATTAGGGACAGAACAAAACAAGACCTCTGAATGTGTCCTTTGAATTAATAGCTTCAATATTTTATGGGGTTAGAGGAGCAGGAAGATTAGGGGGTGGGAAGGTGAGACAGTGACCCGCCCAGATTTACACAATAAACTGTTATCCATTCCTATTAAGATAATTTCTCTATAGATGCTGCTAAACAGAGGAGCTGAACCTCAGGCTAAGATCACTTCTCTTCTGAAATCACAGCATCGCCAACAGGCTCAGCATTTGGTCCATGTGTATTTTCTCCCCTCCCCGCCCCCCCAGCAGAGAGAGAAAGAAAAGAATAGCTGAACTTTAAATAAATGGAGCCCTGCCAAAGAATTTGGCATAGTCATTTGTCTTTGGTACTTAGAGAGGAGAAGGAAGTTCTTGAAGTTAACTCTAGGCTGTGCAGAACAATGTCATTTCAAAATAATTGGAATTTATTACCATAAACTAAATAGAATAGGCAAGTGCTTACTTACTTGCTACTAAACTTTTCTTTTGATGTAGTTAATCCTATCAAAGTATAAAAGGAAATGCATGTATTATCAAATTTAAAACCATCTAGGGGTAATTTTGTGATCTGTTTTCAAGCTGTGGTACTTGACTTTTTTTTTTAACTTTCCCCATGACTGCCTACCTTGTCCCTATTTTCCCAACCATTCAGCTCTGTTTTGATTCATCTCTGCTAACACTTTCCTAACTTTCCTCAGCAGCCAGGTATGACAGTAAAAACATTGAGTAGTAAAATCTAGAGAAGTGTGCTTTATAATGTTTTGGGTTGAATTGTGTCCCCTCCCAAATTCATATGTTGAAGTCCTAACCTCCACTACCTCAGAATGTGACTGTATTTGGAAACAGGGTCCCTACAGAGGTGATCAACTTAAAGTGAGTTTATTAGTGTGACCCCTAATCCAATAGGACTGATGTTCTCATAAAAGGGGAAATTTGGCATACAAACAGAATGCCATTTGAACATGAAGACAGCCAAACACAAACCAAGAAGAGAGGCATGGAACAAATCCTTCCTTTACAGTCCTTGGAAGGAACCGACCCGTCAATACCCTGATTCCAGACTTTTGAACTCAAGAACTGTAAGATGATACATTTCTGTTGTCTAAGCCACCCAGTTTGTGGTATTTTGTTACAGCTGCCCAAGCAAACTAATACATGTAACTGTCCGTTATTTTATAGACAACCTGAAACATGCCATTTCTTGCCTCTGGACCTTTGTTTACTTAAATATAATATAGAGTAATTATACATGCTTCATCTATTTGTGAAGATACTATCAAAGCTCAGATAAGAAAATTACCATAGAAATAGCTGCATGTGTATGCTACTGTATATACACTGCTTGAGGCAAGTGTCACAAGTAGGTGTTTTTATGAGTAAAATTTAATGGTGTTCAAGATTATCATCTTACTACCTAAGTATCTGAAATTCTGAATTATTTGTTTCTGTAGACTAGAGACCTTATTAAACTACAAATAATGTTCAGAATGTCAGTAGGAATAGTTCAGAGGCCAGAGCAATAGTCCAGATAGAGAAATGGTAACTAGAATAGAATAATGAATACTGTTATTTAAGAATATTAGTGACAAACTTTGAAATATTAATGGAGAGAAGAAAGTTAACTATCATGAACGTAACTTGGATAACCTTATGTTTGCTTTAAGAGCCTGGTTCTTGATTTGAATCCATACCTTCAATTAATTTGCGTATATTTGCACACAGTGTTTAGACTACCATATTCCAATGATAAAATTAATCATGAGAAATACATCAGTTATCTTTATACTCACCAAAACGCACAAAGTATTGTTAAAATTTTTACAGTTCTAATGATCGGAGGCAAGCTCCATGGGGAATGGAGCATTGTCTCTTTTCTACCCCAAGGAGGGAGAATTCATATTTAATAAGAGTGCAGTACAGGCCCATTAAAGGAAAGAAGAGAAGGGAAGGCAGAGCAGGAATTACTTAAACCCAATCTGAAGATGAATTTCCTCAGGCTCACATTTCCACTAAATGGGCATTGCTTTCTTCCTCAATCTTTAAGAATCTTTCAAAGTCCCTTAAAAATCAGTTCTGCATTCTCTCCAACAGGAAACTTCAGGAGGAGCTTCAAGATGGCAGAAGAGTAAGACGTGGAGATCACCTTCCTCCCCACAAATACATCAGAAATACATCTACACGTGGAACAACTCCTACAGAACACCTACTGAATGCTGGCAGAAGATCTCAGACCTCCCAAAAGACAAGAAACTCCCCACGTACCTGGGTAGGGCAAAAGAAAAAAGAAAAAACAGAGACAAAAGAATAGGACGGGACCTGCACCAGTGGGAGGGAGCTGTGAAGGAGGAAAGGTTTCTACACACTAGGAAGCCACTTGGTGTGCGGAGACTGTGGGTGGCAGAGGGGGGAGCTTTGGAGCCACGGAGGGGAGCACAGTAACAGGGGTGTGGAGGGCAAAGCAGAGAGATTCCTGCACAGAGGATCAGTGCAAACCAGCACTCAACAGCCTGAGAGGCTTGTCTGCTCACCCGCCAGGGCGGGCAGGTCTGGGAGCTGAGGCTCAGGCTTAGGAGGTCGGATCCCAGGGAGAGGACTGGGGTTGGCGGTGTGAACACAGCCTGAAGGGGCTAGTGCACCATGAATAGCCGGGAGGGAGTCCAGGGAAAAGTCTGGACCTGCCGAAGAGGCAAGAGACTTTTTCTTGGTTTCCTGGTGCATGAGGAGAAGGGATTAAGAGCGCTGCTTAAAGGAGCTCCAGAGATGGGCGCAAGACGCAGCTATCAGCACGGACCCCAGAGACGGGCATGAGATGCTAAGGCTGCTGCTGCCGCCACCAAGAAGCCTGTGTGTGAGCACAGGTCACTATCCACACCCCCTTCCAGGGAGCCTGTGCAGCCCGCCACTGCCAGGGTTCCGTGATCCAGGGACAACTTCCCTGGGAGAATGCACAGCGCACCTCAGGCTGCTGCAACATCCCGCTGGCCTCAGCTGCCGCAGGCTTGCCCTGCATCTCTACCTCTCCCTCCCCCTGGCCTGAGTGAGCCAGAGTCCCCGAATCAGCTGCTCCTTTAACCCCATCCTGCCTGAGCGAAGAACAGACGCCTTCAGGTGACCTACATGCAGAGGCAGAACCAAATACAAAGCAGAAGCCCAGGAGCTGTGCGAACAAAGAAGAGAAAGGGAAATCTCTCCCAGCAGCCTAAGGAGCAGTGGATTAAATCTCCACAATCATCTTGATGTACCCTGCATCTGTGGAATACCTGAACAGACAATGAATCATCCAAAATGGAGGAGGTGGACTTTGGGAACAAATATATATATATATTTTTCCCCCTTTTTCTTTTTGTGAGTGTGTATGTGTATGCTTCTGTGTGTTATTTTGTCTGTATAGCTTTGCTTTTACCATTTGTCCTAGGGTTTGGTCTGTCCGTTTTTTTTTGTTTGTTTGTTTTTGTTTGTTTTATTTTGTTTTATTTTGTTTTTTTTACTATAGTTTTTAGCTCTTGCTATCATTGGTGGATTTCTTTTTTGGTTTGGTTGCTCCCTTCTTTCTTTGTTTCTTTCTTTTTATTATTACTTTTAAAAAAATATTCTTTTAGTAATTATTTTTTATTTTAACAACTTTTTTATTTTATTTTATCTCCTATCTTTCTTTCTTTTTCTTTTTTTTTTGCAGTAAGCAGGCCTCTCACTGTTGTGGCCTCTCCCATTGTAGAGCACAGGCTCTGGATGTGCAGGCTCAGCAGCCATGGCTCACGGGTCCAGCCGCTCTGCAGCATGTGGGATCGTCCCAGACTGGGGCACGAACCCATGTCCCCTGCATTGGCAGGTGGACTCTCAACCACTGGGCCACCAGGGAAGCCACTTTTTTTTCTACCTTTTATTCTGAGCCGTGTGGATGAGAGGCTCTTGGTGCTCCAGCAAGGTGACAGGGCTGTGCCTCTGACATGGGAGAGCCAAGTTCAGGACACTGGTCCACAAGATATCTCCCAGCTAAATGTAATATCAAATGGCGAAAATCTCCCAGAGATTACCATCTCAATGCAAAGACCCAGGTCCACTCAATTAACAGCAAGCTACAATGCAGGACACCCTATGCCAAACAACTAACAAGACAGGAACACAGCCCCATCCATTAGCACAGAGGCTGCCTAAAATCATAATAAGGCCACAGACCCCAAAAAACACACCACCAGATGTGGAGCTGTCCATGAGAAAGAAAAGATCCAGCTTCATCCACCAGAACACAGACACCACTCCCCTCAACCAGGAAGCCTACACAACCCATTGGACCAAACTTAGCCACTGGGGGCAGACACCAAAAACAACGGGAACAGCGAACCTACAGCCTGCGAAAAGGAGACCCCAAACACAGTCAGTTAAGCAATATGAGAAGACAGAGAAACACAGAGCAGATGAAGGAGCAAGGCAAAAACCCACCAGACCTAACAAATGAAGAGGAACAAGGCAGTCTATCTGAAAAAGAATTCAGACTAATGATAGTAAAGGTGATCCAAAACATTGGAAACAGTATGGAGAAAATACAAGAAACGTTTAACAAGGACCTAGGAGAACTAAAGAGCAAACAAACAGTGATGAACAACAAAATAAATGAAATTAAAAATTCTCTAGAAGGGATCAATAGCAGAATAACTGAGGCAGAAGAACGGATAAGTGACCTGGAAGATAAAATAGTAGAAATAACTACTGTAGAACAGAATAAAGAAAAAATAATGAAAAGAATTAAGGACAGTCTCAGAGATGTCTGGGACAACATTAAAAGCACCACCATTCGAATTATAGGGGTCTCAGAAGAAGAAGAGAAAAAGAAAGGGGTTCAGAAAATATTTGAAGAGATTATAGTTGAAAACTTACCAAATATGGGAAAGAAAATAGTTAATCAAGTCCAGGAAGCACAGAGAGTCCCATACAGGATAAATCCAAGGAGAAACACGCCAAGACGCATATTATTCAAACTATCAAAAATTAAATACAAAGAAAAAATATTAAAAGCAGCAAGGGAAAAACAATAAATAACATACAAAGGAATCCCCATAAGTTTAACAGCTTATCTTTCAGCAGAAACTCTGCAAGCCAGAAGACAGCAGCAGGACATATTTAAAGTGATGAAAGGGAAAAACTACAACCAAGATTACTCTACCCAGCAAGGATCTCATTCAGATTTGACAGAGAAATTAAAACCTTCACAGACAAGCAAAAGCTAAGAGAATTCAGGACCACCAAGCCAACTTTACAAAAAATGCTAAAGGAAATTCTCCAGGCAGGAAACACAAGAGAAGGAAAAGACCTACAAAAACAAACCCAAAACAATTGGGAAAATGGTAATAGGAACACACGTATAGATAGTTACCTTAAATGTAAATGGATTAAATGCTCCAACCAAAAGACATAGATTGGCAGAATGGATACAAAAACAAGACCTGTATATATGCTGTCTACAAGAGACCCACTTCAGACCTAGAGACACATACAGACTGAAAGTAAGGGGATGGAAAAAGATATTCCATGCAAATGGAAACCAAAAGAAAGCTGGAGTAGCAATTCTCATATCAGACAAAATAGACTTTAAAACAAAGACTAGGGCCTCCCTGGTGGCGCAGTGGTTGAGAGTCCACCTGCCGATGCAGGGGATACGGGTTCGTGCCCCGGTCTGGGAGGATCCCATATGCCGCGGAGCGGCTGGGCCCGTGAGCCATGGCCGCTGGGCCTGCGCATCCGGAGCCTGTGCTCCGCAACAGGAGAGGCCACAACAGTGAGAGGCCCACATACCGCAAAAAGAAAAAAAAATAAAAAATAAAAAATAAATAAAATAAAACAAAGACTATTACAAGAGATGAAGAAAGACACTACATAATGATCAAGGGATCAATCCAAGAAGAAGATATAACAATTGTAAATATTTATGCACCCAACATAAGAGCACCTCAATACATAAAGCAAATACTAACAGGCATAGAAGGGGGAAATGACAGTAACACAATCAGAGTTGGGGACTTTAACACCCCACTTTCACCAATGGACAGATCATCCAAAATGAAAATAAATAAGGAAACACAAGCTTTAAATGATACATTAAACAAGATGGATTTAATTGATATTTATAGGACATTCCATTCAAAAACAGCAGAATACACTTTCTTCTCAACTGTTCATGGAAAAATTTCCAGGATAGATCATATATTGGGTCACAAATCAAGCCTTGGTAAATTTAAGAAAATTGAAATCATATCAAGTATCTTTTCTGACAACAACACTATGAGACTAGATATCAATTACAGGAAAAAAACTCTGTAAAAAATACAAACACATAGAGGTTAAACAATACACTACTTAATAACCACAAGATCACTGAAGAAAACAAAGAGAAATAAAAAAATACTTAGAAATAAATGAGAATGAAAATATGATGACCCAAAACTTATGGGATTCAGCAAAAGCAGTTCTAAGAGGGAAGTTTATAGTGATACAATCCTACCTTAAGAAACAACAAATATTTGAAATAAACAACCTAAACTTACACCTAAGCCAATTAGAGAAAGAAGAACAAAGAAACCCCCAAATTTAGCAGAAGAAAAGAATTGATAAAGATCAGAACAGAAATGAATGAAAATGAAATGAAGGAAACGATAGCAAGGATCAATAAAATTAAAAGCTGGTTCGTTGAGAAACTAAACAAAATTGATAAACCATTAGACAGACGTATAAATTAAAAAAAGGGAGAAGACTCAAATCAATAGAATTAGAAATGAAAAAGGAGAAGTAAGAACTGGCATTGAAGAAATACAAAAGATCATGAGAGATTACTACAAGCAACTCTATGCCAATAAAATGGACAACCTGGAAGAAATGGACAAATACTAAGAAATGCATAACATTTTGAGACTGAACCAGGAGGAAATAGAAAATATGAACAGACCAATCACAAGCACTAAAATTGAAACTGTGATTAAAAACCTTTCAACAAACAAAAACCCAGACCAGATGGCTTCACAGGTGAATTCTATTAAACACTTAGAGAAGAGCTAACACCTATCCTTCACAAACTCTTCCAATATATAGCAGAGGGAGGAACACACCCAAACACATTCTATGAGGACACCATCACTGTAATACCAAAATCAGACAAAGATGTCATAAAGAAAGAACACTACAGGCCAATATCACTGATGAACATAGATGCAAAAATCCTCAACATAATAAGAGCACACAGAATCCAACAGCACACTAAAAGGATCATAGAGCATGATCAAGTGGGGTTTATCCCAGGAATGCAAGGACTGTTCAATATATGCAAATCAATCAATGTGATAAACCTTTTTAACAAACTAAAAGAGAAAAAACATATTATCATCTCAATAGATGTAGAGAAAGCTTTCAACAAAATTCAACACCCATTTATGATAAAAACACTGCAGAAAGTTGGCATAGAGGGAATTTACTTCAACATAATAAAGGCCATATATGACAAACACAGCCAACATCATTCTCAATGGTGAAATTCTGAAACCATTTCCTCTAAGATCAGGAACAAGACAAGGTTGCCCACTCTCACCACTGTTATTCAACATAGTTTTGTAAGTTTTAGCCACAGCAGTCAGAGAAGAAAAAGAAATAAAAGGAATCCAAATCAGAAAAGAAGAAGTAAAGCTGTCACTGTTTACAGATGATATGATATTTTACATAGAGAATCTGAAAGATGCTACCAGAAAACTACTGGAACTAATCAATGCATTTGGTAAAGTATCAGGGTACAAAATTAATGCACAGAAATCTCTTGCATTCCTATACACTAATGATGAAAAATCTGAAAGTGAAATTAAGAAAACACTCCGATTTACCATTGCAACAAAAAGTATAAAATATCTAGGAATAAACCTACCTAAGGAGACAAAAGATCTTTGTGCAGAAAATTATAAGACACTGATGAAAGAAATTAAAGATGATACAAACAGATGGAGAGATATACCATGTTCTTGGATTAGAAGAATCAACATTGTGAAAACAACTCTACCACCCAAAGCAATCTACAGATTCAATGCAATCCCTATCAAACTACCAATGGCATTTTTAACAGAACTAGAAAAAAAAATTTCAGAATCTGTATCGAAACTCAAAAGACCCCAAATAGCTAAAGCAATCTTGAGAAAGAAAAACTGAGGTGGAAGAATCAGGCTCCCAGACTTCAGACTATACTACAAAGCTACAGTAATCAAGACAGTATGGTACTGGCACAAAAACAGAATTATAGCTCAATGGAACAGGATAGAAAGCCCAGAGATAAACACACCCACATATGGTCACCTTATCTTTGAAAAAAGCAGGCAAGAATATACAATGGAGAAAAGACAGCCTCTTCAATAAGTGGTGCTGAGAAAACTGGACAGCTACATGTAAAAGAATGAAATTAGAACACTCCCTAACATCATACACAAAAATAAACTCAAAATGGATTGAAGACCTAAATGTAAGGCCAGACACTATCAAACTCTTAGAGGAAAACAGAAGCAGAACACTCTATAACATAAACCACAGCAAGATCCTTTTTGACCCATCTCCTACAGAAATGGAAATAAAAACAAAAATAAACAGATGGGATCTAATGAAACTTAAAAGCTTTTACACAGCAAAGGAAACCATAAGGCAGACAAAAAGACAACCCTCAGAATGAGAGAAAATATTTGCAAATGAAACAACTAACAAAGGATTAATCTCTGAAATATGGAAGCAGCTCTTGCAGATCAATATCAAACAAACAAACAAACACCCAATCCAAAAATGAGCAGAAGACCTAAATAGACATTTCTCCAAAAAAGATATACAGATTGTCAACAAACACAGGAAACAATGCACAACATCTTTAATCATTAAAGAAATGCAAATCAAAACCACAATGCGATGACATCTCACACCAGTTCAGAATGGCATTCATCAAAAATCCACAAACAATAAATGCTGGAGAGAATGTGGAGAAAAGGGAACCCTCTTGCACTGGTGGTGGGAATGTAAATTGATACAGCCACTATGGAGAACAGTATGCAGGTTCCTTAAAAAACTGAAAAATGTACTACCATACGACCCAGCAATCCCACTACTTGGCATATATCTTGAGAAAACCATAATTCATAAAGAGTCATGTACCAAAATGTTCAGTGCAGCTCTATTTACAATAGCCAGGACATGGATCAACCTAAGTGTCCATCAATAGATGAATGGATAAAAAAGATATGGCACTTATATACAATGGAATATTACTCAGCCATAATAAGAAATGAAATTGAGTTATTTGTAGTGAGGTGGATGGACCTAGAGTCTGTCATACAGAGTGAAGTAAGTCAGAAACAGAAAAACTAATACCGTATGCTAACATATATGTATGGAATCTAACAAACAAACAAAATAAATGGTCATGAAGAACCTAGGGGCAAGAGGGGAATAAAGACACAAACCTACTAGAGAATGGACTTGAGGATACAGGGAGGGGAAAGGGTAAGATGGGACAAAGTGAGAGAGTGACATGGATATATATACACTACCAAATGTAAAATAGATAGCTAGTGGGAATCAGCCACATAGCATAGGGAGATCAGCTCGGTGTTTTGTGACCACCTAGAGGGGTGGGATAGGGAGGGTGGGAGGGAGGGAAATGCACGAGGGAAGAGATATGCAGATATATGTATATGTATAACTGATTCAGTTTGTTATGAAGCAGAAACTAACACACCATTGTAAAGCAGTTATACTCCAATAAAGACGTTAAAAAAAAAGTCTCTAATGGACAGACTAACATTTCCTTGCTCAGATTGAGAAATGCAGATGAAATTTTTGAATATATGTTTATTCTCTCTTGCTTGATGTGTTGTACAAGCTTTCAAAAGGAGCCAATATTTTATTGCCTCAAGTGTTTTATCAAAAGATGTCATCAATATATTTGTGATAAAGTGTTAATAAGCTAAAAATAAAGTCTTATGGTTACATGTATTTTGATTAGCACCATTACTAGTCAACCCAACATTGTAAAACAACATCCCCCTGTACCACTTCCTTGAGAAACAGCAAGCTGACATAATTGCAGTCCTGTAGGACAGAACTCACTGCTAGAGGTTATTCCTAAAGCACACAATTTTATGAGAAGAAGCTGGATAGAGAAGTATCCCAACAACATGACAAAGGTGATCCTTAATAGCTTATTTTCTCTGAAACTCATAAGAGACAAATTAGAGAGGAGGATAATGTGATGGACTCTTTCTACATGATGGGTAAAATGCTGAAGCTCATTAGTAATCCTCCCCCACTTTGGTTTAATTTGTTTCCTACATTGATAAATGCTGACTTCTTTGGTTCTAAACCCACTTGCCAAGACTGAAACACCAGAGATGCTCTCAACTGTCATGTTAACTCAGCCAAACTGTCATTTGTAGAAACCTTTGCTAATTTACTTTGTATTGAGCTGGTAAGGCCTGACTAATTTCTACTAATACTGCACAGCAGCTATAACCACTTTTGCAAAGCACATTAGCCTTGTTTAACTGGCATCATAAATAATAAATTTAAAGTCCTGGGAATTGGCTTATATTCCATATTGCTTTTTGACATATTTTTGTAGTCAGGTACGTTATTTCACACTAATGAGTCTGCTAAACCCAGAGGCTTGTGTCTGTATTCTTACATCCCAAAGAGATATTTTCTTATATCCCCAATGTTCCAGTCTTGTCTCTGGAAAATAAAAATGTGCAATTTTCTAACAGTTCTTTGGCAGGTTATTTGAATTGCACCCTGGTCTGATTTTTAAAATCTCCTTCAACCCATTCCAACCCTTATCTCCTTTTATCGTGGTTAGAATTGCAGGCTTGGTATCAAGGTCTAAGGATTTCTCAAACTTCCATCAAAGAAACAAAATGAAAGCAGCAATTAAGAGAGACTAGTGAAATCAATTACATGCAACAACTTGAGTCAACTTTGAGCACATCCACTTGCCGAAGTGTAGAGGGGAAGTTTTCTGAATTTATTTTGCTCTTAGTGGTGGTGTACTGGCTGTAATATTTGCCCAGCATATGTCCCATAAAGGGACTTCAGACTATACTACAAAGCTACAGGAATCAAGAGAATATGGTACTGGCACAATAACAGAAATATAGATCAATGGAACAGGATAGAAAGCCCAGAGATAAACCCATGCACATATGGTCATCTTATCTTTGATAAAAGAGGTAAGAATATACAATGGAGAAAAGACAACCTCTTCAATAAGTGGTGCTGGGAAAACTGGACAGCTACATGTAAAAGAATGAAATTAGGACACTCCCTAAAACCATACACAAAAATAAACTCAAAATGGATTAAAGACCTAAATGTAAGGCCAGACACTATCAAACTCTTAGAGGAAAACATAGACAGAACACTCTATGACATCAATCACAGCAAGATCCTTTTTGACCCACCTCCTAGAGAAATGGTAATTAAAAACAAAAATAAACAAATGGGATCTAATGAAACTTAAAATCTTTTTCACAACAAAGGAAACCATAAACAAGATGAAAAAACAATCTTCAGAATGGGAGAAATTATTTGCAAATGAAGCAACTGACAAAGGATTAATCTCCAAAATATACAAGTAGCTCATACAGCTCAATATCAAAAAAACAAACAACTCAATCAAAAAATGGCCAGAAGACCTAAATAAACATTTCTCCAAAGAAGACATACAGATTGCCAACAAACACAGGAAAGAATGCTCAACATCACTAATCATTAGAGAAATGCAAATTAAAACTACAATGAGGTATCACCTCACACCAGTCAGAATGGCCATCATCAAAAAATATACAAAAAATAAATGCTGGAGAGGCTGTGGAGAAAAGGGAACCCTCTTTCACTTTTGGCGGGAATGTAAATTGATACAGCCACTATGGAGAACAGTATGGAGGTTCCTTAAAAATCTAAACATAGAACTACCTTACGACTCAGCAATCCCACTACTGGGCATATACCTTGAGAAAACCATAATTCAAAAAGAGTTATGTACCACAATGTTCATTGAAACTCTATTTACAATAGACAGGACATGGAAGCAACCTAAGTGTCCATCGACAGATGAATGGATAAAGAAGATGAGGCACATATATACAATGGAATATTACTCAGCCATAAAAAGAAATGAAATTGAGTTATTTGTAGTGAGGTGGATGGACCTAGAGCTTGTCATACAGAGTGAAGTAAGTCAGAAAGAGAAAAACAAATACCGTATGCTAAAATATATGTATGGAATCTAAAAAAACAATATATATATATATATATATACACACACACACACACACACACACACACACACACACACACACACACACATATATGGTCTGAAGAACCTAGGGGCAGGACAGGAATAAAGACACAGACATAGAGAATGGACTTGAGGACACGGGGAGGGGGAAGGGTAAGATGGGACAAAGTGAGAGAGTGGCATTGACATATATACACCATTAAATGTGAAATAGATAGCTAGTGGGAATCAGCTGCATAACACAAGGAGATCAGCTCAGTGCTTTGTGACCACATAGAGGAGTGGGATAGGGAGAGTGGGTGGGAGAAGAAAGAGGGAGGAGATATGGGGATACATGTATATGTATAGCTGATTCACTTTGTCATACAAAAGAAATTAACACACAATTGTAAATCAGTTATACTCCAATAAAGATGTCAAACAAAAAAGAGTCAATGAGAAAGGTGGCTTTTGAAGAGGGAGTAGCATAATGAGAATCAATTAATATCATAGCATGGGATATAGCAATATGGTGGATTAAAATGAATAGTGTAGGACCTAGAGACTGTCATACAGAGTAAAGTAAGTCAGAAAGAGAAAAACAAATATCATATATTAATGCATATGTGTGGAATCTAGAAAATTGGCACAGATGAACCAGTTTGAAAGGCAGAAATAGAGACACAGATGTAGAGAACAAACGCAAGGACACCAAGGGGGGAAACTGGAAAGGTGATGGTGGTGGAATGAATTGGGAGATTGGGATTGACATATATACACTAATATGTATGAAATAGGTAACTAATAAGAACCTGCTGTGTAAAAATAAATTCATAATTTAAATCAAATTATAAAAATAATAATAGTAAAATAAAATAGTGTAGGGACTTCTAAACGGCCACTCATGAACACCAGTTACTAGGTTAAGGAAAACACTTATTTTTTTTTTGATTATTAAATTAAAGGGAAAATGAAAAGGGTAGGAAAAGCAAATGGTACTTCACCCTATGCTGCATGTTCCTTACCCTCTGAGGATGAGATCAGGATGGAGGGTGCTGGCCATGGATCTAGATTTCATGGCACATCCAGCAGCAGGAGCTGGCTTTTGATGGGTCCCATCTTTTGTTGTTTGGATTTGTCTTATGGGAGCACTCTTTGAGTGCTATTGATCACAAAGCATCAGAGCAGCTCCATCTCCTGTATGCAGACTCACTAGCCTCCTTCACTTATAACATGCCACACCCTTCCACTTTCAGCAACTTGTCCTTAGAACAAGATCTTGTTTCATTTGTGCATATTTCATGCAGAGTTTCATACAGAGTGGGGGCTTTGTATGAAAACTTGATATGGCTATGCAAATGTTGAGGGACTAAGATGGAGAATTAGGAATCTGCAAACTACATTTACCATTTTCTTTTTTTTTTTTTTTTTTTTTTTTGCGGTACGCGGGCCTCTCACTGTTGTGGCCTCTCCCGTTGCGGAGCACAGGCTCCGGACGCGCAGGCTCAGCAGCCATGGCTCACGGGCCTAGCCGCTCCGCGGCATGTGGGATCTTCCTGGACCAGGGCACGAACCCGTGTCCCCTGAATCGGCAGGCGGACTCTCAACCACTGCACCACCAGGGAAGCCCCTACCATTTTCTTTTGATAGTTGGTTTATTGTTAAGTTCTATTAGCAAGAGGGACTGGGGGCAGATTAGAAAGTGGCATTTCTTCCATTTACTCTTTCTATTTTCCTTTCTTCCATAGAATCTCAGAAATGGTGCACTGCTTCTTTAATCCCAGCATTGGAGGCGGTGGCTCTTCCTCCAAGATCTTAGGTCGGGAAATGGTGGCAGTCCTTGAAGCTGGGAGCTTATTCTGCTCCCAAGTCCTGGTTCAGAAGTCCCCTTCCTTCTTTTCACTCCCCATTCTTCTTGGGGTTGATAATTGTTGGGTTACCTCCTTTTCTCTTATTTTCTCTTGAAGTTTTGCCCAACTATGTAATCTATCTTTGTACTACATTATTTCTATTTGAGATATCTGGTAATCAATCATTGTACCACATCACTTCTGTTTGAGATGTTCAGTTTCCTTTTGTCTTTACTAGACCCTGACTACTATAGGGAGAAGATATGGGAGAAAGAAAAATGTGAGACTTTCTGGTTGACTGATGCATGGGGATGACATACAAAATAGAAATGTATGGTGGTAATGTGTATAAAATAGAAAACTTTCCTTAATCTCTTCCATAACAACCTTAATAACATTTTTCCTCTCTTGCCGATGAGTTTGTTGAAAAATTATTTCTCTTTTATTAAAATTATGAAATAATTAATACATAAAATATATAAGTATATGCAATGTGCAAGTACATATAAATATATACAATTGGTTGTTATATAATAATAATAAAGAAATATATCTCTGCCTGCCATCCTGATTAGGACATAGAATAAACTATGTGCTAAATGCATCACATTTCTCTCCCTCACTCTAATGGGAAATCACTATTCCAAATTTTGTTTCTCCTTCCCTTGGATGCCTTAATAGTTGAGTAAAAATGAGAACATTATTTTAATTTGCATTTCATTGTTTGCTAATAAAGTGAAAGACTTTTCATGTTTTTTGGTCATTAATCTTCCCTCCTTTGTCAAATACATTTTTTATTTTTTTCTATTTGCTTCCTTATGTTTTATAATGGTTCCTTTATGCATGTTGTATAGCAATCTTTCATTCACTATATATGTTATAAATATTTCTTTCCAGTTTGTGTTTGGTCTTTTTACTTTAGTTGTGGTGTGAAGTGAGAAACAGACATTGTTAATTTTAAAAGAGTAGCATTTATCATTCCTCTTATTTTTGCTTTTTGATTTAAAACATATTTTCCCATTGCTATCAACATGAAGATGTAAAGATGTTTTCCCATTCTTTTTCCTAAGAGTTTAGAGTTCTACCTTATACATCTTGGGCCAATAATGTATTTGGAAATATGTAGAATATATATTATACATATTAAAGCTATATGTATGTAAACTATATATATGTAAAATATATGTCATATATGTCTCAAGTAAAATTTTTATTTTTTAAAAAATTCTTTTTGTGCCATTGACCTATTAGTTTATGCTCATGATAATCCCACCCTGTCTTACTTCTATTACTTGATAATAAATAATATGAAGAGGAAATTTCTGGTACAGGAAATCTACCATTTATATCTGCTGAATACAAGATACTCATTTTATATATACAGACATATCTAAGATAAAATAAAAGAATTGGAAAGGATCTGCCATGCAAACTCACTCAAAAGAAACAAAATTGTTATGTTAATGTCAGAAAAATACATTTCAAAACGAGAAATATTACCTACAATAAAGAGGGATAGTACATAATGAAAAAGGAGTAAATTTTCCCAGAAGGTATAACAATACTAAATATAAATGGACCTAAAACTAAGCTTTAAAAACATGGAACAAAAACTATTAGCAAATAAAGGAAAAATAGACAAATCCACAATTATAGTTCAAAGTTTTTCTTTCAGTGATTGATGAAAAAAAAAAGTAACCAGAAAAATTAGTAAAATATATCTAAGATCTGAATAACACTATCAAACGACTTGAACTGTTTGGATTAATGGAACACTCCACAAACAATTAGAATACAAATATTTTCAAGTATATTTGGAACTTTTATCAAAATACATTATAAAATAAATGTACATGCATTTAAAAAAATTTAAACCATACAATGTTTTTCTACCCTACAACAGAATTAAACTAGAAAATAGTAACATGAAGATATCTGGAAAATCCCTAAATGTGTAAATTAAGCTGGACAAGAGGGTAGTCTAAAAGATAGTCACAAGCTAAATTCGAAAATATATGGAATTGAATACAAATCAAAACATAACATATAATTTGTGGAATAGAGCTAAAGCACTGCTTAGAATATACAGTAATAAATGCATATATTAGAAAAAGGAGAAAAATCTCAAATCAATGATCTAAACTTCCCACTGAAGAAATTAAAAATAAAAAAAGTATAAATTCAGATCAGTGAGGAGGAAGAAAATAATCACAGAACAGAAATAAAAGAATTTGAAAACAAAAACAATAGAGAGAATGAATGACCTCTGAATATTATTATCTTAGAACAGATTTTCCAGAAGCCAATCCTGAAGCATCATGAAAGTGACAAATTAAGGGAATATACAAGCTTAATGAAGAGAATCCCTTGGAGTTGGGAGCAGGACAGAAGGGCAAGAAGCCAAACAAAGATGTAATTTCGGGCAAAATTCTAACCTCAACCTGACCCTGCAGGGAGTTCTGGAGCATAAACTCCACTCAGAGTTTGCTCTGCATCTGAGACAAGGGAGTTGTGCTTTCTTGTCTCAGAGTCAGCCATTGACTACATAAGAATGGGGGGCAGAATTGATAAGATAAATCCAAAGCAATAAGAGCAGTGTCTGCAACACTTACTATGGTTTATTTTCCTTTTCAAGGTGAAAAAATAGCTTAGTATTTGAAGCATATAATCTCTAATACACCGGTGGACACAGGTTTTATTATTCCTCATTACAGACAAAAATTACAGGTTTGTAAATGGATGTATTAACTCCTTCTTCACATCGCCTCCTGGGCTTTCAAGGTGGTTGCTTTGGCATCATGTTCCTCTTTCATTTCTTGTATTTCCTGCACCTGTCATAATCTAAAGACAGCAACATTGATACTTATTTTTTTTATCTTAATGACATGGTCCCTAAGCATGGTCCTAGCCCCTGGTAGTGTTGTTGTTTGATTTCCTTAATATGTTGTCTACAGCTATTTTCCAGGGCTCTCTGCTCTGAGGAACATGCAGTAAGTTCCTTCATGGGGCATGTCCAGTGACAGATCGATATAGTACTCGAACATCTTTCAAAAAGCTGATCAATTTTACAAGCACAGGTGACTTTTTATCTCACTGAATGTTTTCTCCAAGCTGCACGTGTCTGGGGAATTCACAGTTGAAACTTGGCCCTGCTTGCCCTAGAGCAGGTGTTCTCACCTGATAGTCCTGAAATTCTGAATCTGACAATTCTTAGTTGTGAAAGGCCCTTCTGTGCATCGTATGGTAGTTAGCAGCATCCTTGGGCTCTACACAACTCCAGTTGTGACAACCAGAATTGTTTCCAGACACTGCCAATATCCCATGGAGAACAAAATTGCCCTCAGTTGAGAACCACAGCTCTAGAGCAGAAACTATCAAAAAAACACACAAAACAAACAAAAAATCCTTTCTGTGATGATGGAAGTGATCTGTATCTTTGTGGTCCAATATAGTAGCCATTAGCCGTATGTGGCTAGTAAGCCTTTGAAATGTATAATTATTAATTACATTTAATTATAATTATTAATTATATTTAATTTTGCTAATTTAAAAGTTAGTTTAAATGGCTACATATGACTCATGACTGCTGTTGGACAGTTCAATGCTAGAGTCTTTCTTAAAGATAGCTTGAAATTCTAATGTGCCCCATTTCTCTCTCTCCTTGAGCTCTTATAGCATACTCAATTTCTTATGAGAGGCAGGCAAAAAGAAATTCTCATCCTGGGACCTTGGCAATAATTATAATTTTTCTTCATATCCTATTATAGTTTACAGGTGTTTTTAGCACATTATTAAAATTGAGCTTCACTCTTTCTTGAAGCATGTAAGTCTCTCTTTTCTGGTATACAAATGGGGCTAGATGATTTTTCCAAATTCATAACTAGTATGTGGCAGAATCTGCATCAGAAACCATAATCTCTGACTCAGAACCCATAAGACTCCATCTATTTCCTTTTCTTGATAAATGGGAATTTCAATTTTTCCAATCTTTCTCTTTCATAAAAATTTCCAGATTACCTCTATTCTTTTCTGACCATTGCTCACTTTAAGTTCCCATGACCTTACCTCCATATGGCATTATCACATTCTTATTTATATATTGTTCTGTCACTTTTGTTACTTCCTATATGTGTATTCCACCTATAAGTAGATTGGATACTTGTTATCTGAAGATAGCTGAATATATGAAATTGGAAAAACTTTAAAAAAATCAGGGACTTCCCTGGTGGCGCAGTGGTTAAGAGTCAGTCTGCCAATGCAGGGGACATGAATTCGATCCCTGGTCCGGGAAGTTCCTACATGCCACGGAGCAGCTAGGCCTGTGTGCTACAACTACTGAGCCTGTGCTCTAGAGGCCACTCACTTAGAGCCGGTGCTCCACAACAAGAGAAGCCACCGCAATGAGAAGCCCACACACCACAATGAAGAGTAGCCCCCCTCGCCGCAACTAGAGAAAGCCTGTGTGCAGCAACCAAGACCCAATGCATCCATAAAAAAAAAATCAGATTTGTAAACCTATAAGAAATAAATCCTGATATTGTTCCTCTTTTGGGAAGTGGGCCAGTCCTCCTGGTTAAACAGAAGAATCCTGATGAGAAAACAAGGACCATTTGGTCAAATTTAGTTTACATTTTTAATTCAAAATGTTATTTGAAAACAAATTCAGGAGCACTTCTAACAGAAAACTTGGAAATTGTTCATTATAAAGTAAAGGCAGGTAAGGAAGAGAATTTCAAACAAATAAAGAGTCAATATCAATGAATTATGAAACTCTGTTATTCAGAGAACAGTTCAAACTCTTTTGTTAATTTCCTCCTAAAAATATGCTCTGAATGGCAAGCCTGGAGTTTATTGGGATCTAGTTCTACATCCAACATATCAGACAACGTTACAGGAAAATAGAATTTATGGTATTAGATGTAGCACGGAATCAATCTGTAATAATAGATTTTTTTGTTTTCCAGTGCAGGAAACAATAACACTTTATTTTGACCCTCAATATGTTTTTCACCTGAAACGTTTTTGGTTGTTAGCAAAAACTTAAATGTCAGCAAAATAGACATTGATTAAATTGTAATTGAGGGCTTCCCTGGTGGCACAGTGGTTGAGAGTTCACCTGCCGATACAGGGGACATGGGTCGTGCCCCAGTCCAGGAAGATCCCACATGTGGCGGAGCAACTAAGCCCATGAGCCATGCCGCTGAACCTGCACGTCTGGAGCCTGTGCTCCATAATGGGAGAGGCCACAACAGTGAGAGGTACATGTACAAAAAAAAAAAAATTGTAATTGAATCTGAAAACATTTTCTTCTAAAATATCAAGTGTTTTGCTCAACCCCCTTTGGTCAACTATGGATTGAAACAGTCATGATAATTAAGTTAATGTTAAATCTTAGAATGTGTCGATTAATTATGCATTTCCAAAGTCTCTCTCTCCCTCTCTTTATGCCTCCTGAAACCAGTTAAGGCATCCTCTGACATGCTCACTTGAGCTTGTAATGATGTGTTAATTTGAATTCATATATACTGTTTCTTGAATATTTTGCTCACCACCAACATGCATAATATCCAGATGGCTAGAGTTGTTATCAACTAAATTTCTTTCATGATCCAGCAAAGTGTTATGGACTTTATAGTCACCCAGCAATATATTATTTAATGAATGACTTATAGGATAAATAGATAATAAATGAGTTATTATACTTAAATTTTTATGACTAAAACTTTTCTATAATGGTAGGTGAGGTATGAATTCAGATATATTTCCGGCAATTATATAAAATATGATCAAATTGATATAATGTTTGCCCTGTGGTAATTATAAGAGAACCAACAGGAACACAGAGAATATGACAATATTTTGGAGTTCTAAAATTACTCAATTTTTTCTTCTATTTTTCCCATGTTTTTTAATTTGACAATATCTTGAATACATGGGCATTCAACTCTTGGTTAAAAAGTACAATCTCTCACTGTGTATATTTTGCCTTTATTTCTACTTAATTCCTTAAAATATACTTTCATTGCATCTCTTTGACAATCATAATGGCTTTTTGGTAAGTCATGGAAAGTTGTTCCCTTGAATGGGGACATAACACTGTGCCGACAGTTCACAGAACATGGCTAACACTCAGAATCCTTAAGAAGGCTACAAATGAAAGGACCTTCTACCATCACCCCAATGTGTTTAGAGACTTTTCACCAGTCTTGAACACCAGAGTCAGGCTCCACTCACAGTGACTATGATTCAGAATGCAATGCGTAGGCATTTTTTTTTTAGATCTTTTTTTTCTTATAAGTTGTCTATTTTATACGTATTAATGTATATATGTCAATCCCAATCTCCCAATTCATCCCACCACCACCACCCCTGCCCCTGCTTTCCTTTAGGCATTTTTAATTGAACTGTTAGAAATGGTTGACAGGGTAATGGTTGTAATTGTTCACCGTTTCACATAGCAAAGAATTTGCTCAGTAAATAGGAGGCTTTGTTTCCAATCTAACGTAATGGAAACAGAGAAGGTACAAGAAAGTAATGTGCCAACTGACACAGGGTGTAAAATATGGCAGTTCATAGACTTTTGTGCAAATCTCCATCAGCTGACATCTGTCAAAGCAAACTTCTGGGATGGCTTCAGAGCATATCCATTTGCCAGCAGCAAATATTTTGTGAGTTTCATTCTCTGAGGAACAGTGATGGTTGTTTTACAATGTGAGCATTTGAAATCACCCACTTTTTCCAAAAACCCCAAACTACTACACACACACCACATAGCCTGCTTATACAGTAAAAGGAACAGACTTTTATACATATGGATTTCAATCCTTAGACAAATTGAGAGGCTACAAGGAGTACAGGAGAGAAGACTCATGGGATGCAGCTTGTTTTATTGTAGCCTGGGTAAAGGCGTTAGGGCTAAAGAATATTATTTCCATAGAATACATAAAATTAAATGGGCTCCAAGCTGCCTGCATGTGCATTCCATTAAAGCATCTTTTGTGTTGATACTTCTATTGGCTGGCCTGATTTCCATTTCAATTTCTGTAAGTGTCATAAAGTCTCGTGGAATGCAAAATTTAACTGTATTCTATAATTTTTATTTCACTCTTCAGAATAGTCAGGGGAAAGAAATTCTGGTAGAGTATCCTTAGGGCATGATGTATATCTACATATTTTCTATATCTTTCTTTACAATAATTGACCTATGGAATATCTATTATGTGGGTAATCTGTGGTAAATTTAAATTTCCAATATTCAGCAGGATAGGCAATTCCACTTCTCTCCTTCCCCACACCCCTAAATCCAATTTCATGCCCTGATCTCAGGGCAGAGATTTAGAAACAAATACAGAGAGAGTGTCATGGTAGTGATGACCTATGCTGGAACCTCACAGTAGTGATATTAAGTTTCTCAATATAAAAAGTGTTCTAAAGTTTAACTTTGAGAAAAATATCTAACTCTATGCAATTCTTTGGAAAAAAGTGTTGGTTTATGACTCAGGAAAATCATTTAAATTCATTTTTTAGTTCACAAAATTATTGAATTTTCTATAACCAAGCAAGTTTAAATTTGACTTATACAAAATATCATATCCAGGGCTTCCCTGATGGCGCAGTGGTTGGGAGTCCGCCTGCCGATGCAGGGGACACGGGTTCGTTCCCCAGTCTGGGAAGATCCCACATGCCACGGAGCGGCTGAGCCCGTGAGCCATGGCCACTGAGCCTGCGTGTCCGGAGCCTGTGCTCCGCAACAGGAGAGGCCACAACAGTGAGAGGCCCGCGGACCACAAAAAAAAATAAATAAATAAATAAATAAATAAATAAAATATATATATATATATATATATATATATATATCATATCATATCCAACCTCTTCATTTAGTATATGAAGAAATTAAGGTCAACATCTGCTACGTGAATGTCTTTGTGCAAGGTCATATATTGGAATAGTCAAAGTTATTCAGTATATTATAAGAGGGCTATAGTGCAACTGAGGTGTTGATGACATTATTTTCATCTAGACCAAATTATTAAGGATACAACTCCAATTCCTTTACATTTCTTCATTTTCTGCCATATTCTTTGGAATTCAGGTTTATAAGTGCAGAGTAACATCAAAATCAGCACCGTACACAACTTTTTCCAAATACGTATGACTTCTGTTTTATCTGCTGTTTTAGATTATTTACACTTTTAATTCTACAGTAACAGTGGTAGAATTTAAGGGGGACTTTATGAATATGTAAGCAAATGGTTTTAATTTATAGATCCATTCAGATTCCTTTCATTGAAAAACATTGAACAATCATATTGATATTCAGCATTGATCCAGGATCACCTTTTTCCTGGATATTGTGCTAAACATTTTGCAAACATAGACTTTAATTATTACAACTTTCCTCCTTTGGCGTTTTATGTAAAAAAAAATAAATAAGTAGATGAATTGTAGGTCGATAGATAGACATTCCTGCTTTACAGATAAGGAAACTCAAGGTTTCACTTAGTGGGGACTCAAACCCTCTCCTAATCCTAGATGCATATTCTCTCTCTCTGACCACTTCACACAAGTAGTAACATTATTCTAGTGTCAGGAACTTTGTGGTAGCAATCTAATTCTTCTAAATGGTTCTTTCATTTTCTTTCTTTCTCTCTCTTTCTTTCTTTTTTCTCTTTTTTTAAAACTTCTGTACACATGTAACCCTGGTGGGTCTATGGGTTAGCATAGTGTGTAGGGGGTCATGGTTTTAATTTTATGGTCAGTTAGCAACACTTGGACCTTCAGCTTCGGCAGCTGTTAAACCACACGAGAAGCGGAGTGGGAGAGTTCAGCCTGGTGCCAGCCTTCCACTCCCCCTAGGCTCCCGGGAGGATATCCCAGCGCATGTTCTTCCAAGGCTGACCTACACATGTGCTTCCTTATAGAAGTCCATGTGCGGTAATGATTTTACACAACAAAATATTGAAAGGCCAAGATCCCAATTCTCATCTTTCCTTTTTGGGAATTGAAATGAGTCAAGGGACAAATATTTTGCTGACCTCTGTGTAAACGCACTGGGTCACAGTCTCCATGGTGGCCTGGCTTCAATCTGGTAACTCAGGCATTTACCCACTGGATATTCTTTTTAGCTATGATTTCCTTTTAAAGTCCATAAAAATGCTTTGGACAATGCTGCTAATCACCAAATAATAAAGCTGTGGTGAGCTAGGGAGTGAGAAAAGTGAATCCTGGGAGAAAAAAAATACCTTCTATTACATCCTGACGTGAAATTACTTTGGACATCTACAGTGAGAGGCCCACACTACTTCCAACAACCAAAAAAATGCCACAATATATATGTCTCAAAGCTGTCATTCATATTCTGTGAACACCTCTGCAGTTTGTTTGTGTGACAAACCCGTTTTCAATATGATACTGTTTCAAGAATCCTGATGTCAAAAAGCAAGATTACTATTCAGCACTTAGTATGTCCGTGCTATAAGGCTTGAACTCCAAAGGGTAGCAGTTATCAATTAAGAAACATAGATCAGATAACAAAAGTAAACAAGAATAGTACTAAGACTTGTTTACTGACTGTGCCATGATTGGTTCAGAGAGCAAAACCCTAACACACAAAATATGCATGACAATGTCAAGCTTTTTTTTTCATAACTTCTGAGGCAAGGGATCAATCTTCTGTTAAATTCTGATAACATTTCACTTTCACTGTGCAAAGAATCACCTATGTGACCTACCCCCAAGCTGACTATTTTAGCACAGGGATTTCACACAAAAACTGCTGTAGCTGCAGATCTCATGTGATAATAAGAGAAAGGACAGACTGGGAACAAGGTAGAGTAGGGGTAACCATGAATGTTCTCTTACAGACCTGTGGTAAAGCTAAGTGAACTTGACAAAGTAGGTCAAAGCTATAAAATATACCTGATCACATTAATGTCACTGATATAGCAAAATCACAAGGTTGAGAAATGAGAAATGATGTACATTTCTCATGACCCTAACAGTTTACAATACACTTAAATATGTATTATCCTTTTTATTTTAGACCTCAAAACCATCTAATGAGGTAAGGCTTATTATACTAACATAAGTCAGATGACAGATACTCCTCTCATAGACATAGTTTTAACTTGCTAAGAAGCCATTAGAGTAAGTCCCCTACATATGAACGAGTTCCATTCCTAGAGCACATTCATAAGCCCAGTTTGTTCATTAAGTCGAACAAAGTTAACCTAGGTACCCAACTAACATAATCAGCTATATAATACTGTGCAGTAATAGGTTTATAATACTTTTCACACAAATGATACATTAAAAAAACAAGCAAACACAAAAAATAAAAAAAAAAACACATTTTTAATCTTACAGTACATTGAAAAGTACAGTAGTACAATGCAACAGCTGACATACAGGGGCTGGTATCGAGTGAAAAGGCAAGATGAGTTACTGACTGGAGGAGGGAGAGGAGGTGGGAGATGGTAGAGCTGAAGGATTGTCAGCAACAGGAGACGGAGGGCAAGCTGCAATTTCACTCACGCCTGACACTGATGGCACACGTTCTAGCTCCTTGCTGGGTTCAATATCATCTACCCTCTTAAAAAAATGATCCAGTGATGTCTGGGTAGTAGCTTTTTTTTTTTTTCTTATCATAGACGACAGGGTAGCACTGGCTTGTATTCTGAATGGCTGCTTCAACCTTTGTGTACCGTTTGTTCTATGTTCGGGTCCTGTGCCTCAAAAACTGACAGTACCTCCTGAAATAAAGAAAATCCCTTTGTAATTTCCTGCATTGTGAACCTTTTCAGTTCTTCAGTTACTTATTCTTCCTCGTGTCTCTCTTTGTCCTTTCTCTGGGTCTCCAATTCCATCAGGTCTTCATTAGTGAGCTCCATGTTGCAGAGCAAGGAGTTCAGTGAAGTCGTCCTCTTGCAGATCTAGCTCCAGCTTCTCACAGAGGGTCACTAAGTTTCTGAAGACATCTTTAGACTCCTCATCCACCTTCTCAATCCACAAAAATTGTAAACAAACTGTGTAGTAAAGTACATTAAAGCATAACCACTTGTAGAGGATGCATGCACGTGATAATGTATGCCAGACACATGAACTAACTTACTTGATGGGACATGCGAACGCACGTTAGCATCTTTGAAAGTTTGCAACTTGAAGGTTTGTATGTAGGGGACTTACTGTAATTGCACATCTTGTGTAAATGCCAAGCCTGTCTTGTTAATTTTTAGAAAATCCCAAGCAACGTATTCTCCTATGGCAACATTTGATTCCTGGACCCCTATTGTGTGTACACTCTTTTGTGAGTTTCCCCTTATGAACTCATATCTTGGTTTAGGTTCTCCCAGAAGCAGATGATGAGACGAGAATTTAAGTGCCAATAATTTGCGTGTGGGGTTATCCAAGAGAATTCTGTTAGAGGAGTGAAAAAATAAGGCAGGAAAGGAAAATGCCAGTAAGGTTGTGGAATCAAGCCAATTACCTCTGTGGGTAACTGGAGCTCAGCTCTGCTGAGAAAAACTTAGAGACATTGTAGCAAATGCCTTAAGAGTTGTCATCCCAGCCAACAATTAGAGGGGCTACTTCCAAGGGCATTACCTCTCCAATACTTCCAGTCTGCTATATACATTTGTAGAACAGGGTTCCTGTATCCAGTAAAAAATCCCTTTGGCAGAAGTTGTTTTATAAGTGTTCTCAAATGTCAGCTTGTAGAATTTTAGAAAGGATATGGATGAGGATATAGATAATATCTCCCTATCTCCCAGGGTTTGGTAAAGTATATTCAGCATGAAAGATTTCTCATTAAAAGATCCATATTGGGCTTCCCTGGTGGCGCAGTGGTTGAGAGTCCACCTGCTGATGCAAGGGACACGGGTTCATGCCCCAGTCCAGGAGGATTCCACATGCACAGAGCAGCAGGACCTGTGAGCCATGGCCGCTGAGCCTGCGTGTCCGGAGCCTGTGCTCCGCAATGGGAGAGGCCACAACAGTGAGAGGCCCGTGTACCACACACACACACACACACACACACACACACACACACACAAAAGAACCATATTGATATCTAACCATAACATATCCCTCACTTGAGTTAAAAAAGAAATCTTTCATTGTAAACACTTTCTGGGTTTAAAAGATTTAAATGAATATTCAAGAGTCATAAGCAGGGTCATATTGTAGAAAGTACAGTGTCATCTGACCTTTTTTTCTTTTCTCCCCTTTTCCTAATTCTTCTCTTTATTGATTTGATCCTCCCATCTCTCTGAAATAGAATACATTCTTCTTAATCATGCAAACAGATTTAATGGCCATCTACTTTTTTATTGCTTTTTGTGTGTATTCCTTTAGAATTTATTTCCCTTACCAATATATATATATATATATTTCTAACAAATTTAGTGCTCTCCCCAAGAGGAATGCTAGTCAATAATATTTCACAAAATTCATCACAGTGGTTTGGCAGATAAGGAAACAGAGGCAGAGGAGTCTCTATTAATTTTTCTGCTATCACAAAGATAAAAAATATCAGAGGTATTCTATAAGGTTTTTTTTTTTTTTTTTTTTTCAGTATGCGGGCCTCTCACTGTTGTGGCCTGTCCCGTTGCGGAGCACAGGCTCCGGACACGCAGGCTCAGTGGCCATGGCTCACGGGCCTAGCTGCTTCATGGCATGTGGGATCTTTCCGGACCAGGACACGAACCCATGTCCCCTGCATCGGCAGGCAGACTCTCAACCACTGCGCCACCAGGGAAGCCCTGAACTTTCATTCTTAGACCATGATAGTCAAATTATGGATTAGAACCATTTGTGAAAATTCTATGACCTTCATCTTTATTGTGATACTATTTACTTTCCATATTTTTGGTGGAAATAATGTATTTCCTCCCAAATAATGTAAAAACTAATGTATTCCCCTTACCATGAAAGAGTACCATGAGTGCGACTGTAAAGAATGTCTCCACCATTGTGCCTGGTGACCTCACACACATTCACATAGGCCACCAAGGCAAAGGATAGCATGACAGCTTATCTGAGACTTGGAGGAACTCCTGTGGTCCTTCCAGAACTTGAGAGCACTGTAGGCCTTGAGGGGCTTCTAGGGGTTCATCTCCCACACACCTCCCAACCTCCCCTGGAAGGCTGCCATGAAATACTTTCTCATTACCTCCAGGTTCTGATGAGTATGTGGGTCTTTGTCCCGCCTCCCTCAGCATAGAGCCGCAGGATATATAACCACTTAGCTGCAGCCTAGTTCTGGCACCTCAGAAGTGAGATATATCCCACATTTCACATTGCAGTCATCCATCATTGTCCTGTATCATACATATGGCAAGGACCGGGAAGATGGCACCATCGTCTATTCTTCCTTTTGATGTACATAATAAACTGTCTGAATCTAAAAGTGGCTTGGTGTATCTTTACTAGCCGAGTCAAGCAGGCCTTGGCATCAACCTTGTCTTCTGTTGTGTGCTTGATAATGAGAACACCTTGTCAGATAGGGAAAGCCTCGCATCTATCTTCAAGACTCTCACTGAGAAGAAACCCTTCATTTTCAGGGTTCCTGACATTTTGTGATCTTCAAAATAATAATAATAATAATAAATTAACAGATTTCTTATATTGTCATGTCAGGGAGAAAACTTTAACTTTATTGAAAATTCTTGACTTTAGCTAAGATTTTTGTGGCTCTTTTTCCTTCCCCAGGAATTCCCTTAAAATACAATGATAGGGCTTCCCTGGTGGCACAGTGGTTGAGGGTCCACCTGCCGATGTAGGGGACGCGGGTTCGTGCCCCAATCCAGGAGGATCCCACATGCCGCAGAGCAGCTGGGCCCGTGAGCCATGGCCGCTGAGTCTGAGTGTCCGGAGCCTGTGCTCTGCAACGGGAGAGGCCACGGCAGTGAGAGTCACGCGTACCAAAAAAAAGAGAAAATAATAATACAATGATAATATTGATTCTGGGGAGCACTCAAATTAAGAAGTTGCTAACTGGAGTCAAAATACTACACGGTCATATTCAGTGAGCATTTCTTTTAAATAAGAACATCGTGAATCAAGACATCTGCACACAGGTTAACTACCAGGTACCAAATCAAAGTACATCATCTTGAAATAACTACCTTGCCTTAAAATTCCTGTTTATATAGATGCCCAGCTATTTCATCTGATATTAATATTCTATATATAGACTTTGATAATGCACATGGAATTCAGCTTTAGTTCATTTCTAAGACCCTTTAAAATTCCTTAAGTAGCCCATCCCTTGAAATAACTATGCTTTATAATCTGAGAGCAACTCTTAACAACACCCCATGATTACACATTGATTTGAGCACCTGCTATGTACAAAGACCTTTAATATGTAGTTATTTCCTTTGTATTATGTAATTATTGCAATAATCCCAAGAGGTATAAATCTTTGTCTCTATTTTTATACAGAAAAAAAAGGACTTCTTGACAAAGTCCTCAGTTAATCAAGGGTACAGTTGGGATCACAATTCCTGACACTGAGCCTGTTTTCTTTCCATTTGGCTTCAGTCCCACTTATGCAACATCCATGCTCAATGGTGATGAGACTGAATGTTTTCATAGCTGTCCTTATAATAGTGAGAGTAAAATTTACTTTATTTTGAACTAGATGTTTAGAAACAATGTTGAAGGGAGTCTCATAATTTAAAACATTTTAGTAATGAAATATATTTGGTTTTCCTAAAATGTAAAAAAAAAACCCTGAAGTTCTGGACTACATATTGGATTAAGCAACCAAGAAGTGAAGTCTGGCATTCTAGCACAGATATGAAAATAGTGAATGTTTTTAAAAATGTATGGCAGTATTATTGCTGCATCTAACAATCAGATAGTTGAAGTTAAACTGTAAACAACTTTTGGTTATAATGTGTTCCTGTCAGAGACTTTAGAAACAGAATCTATGCAGTAACTTTTGTAAAAAATGTCATGTTTCCAAAGAATCCTAGGAGAGCTACAGTTTCAAAGAAAGGACACTATTTTATTTTAAAGTTACATATCTAAATTATTTCACTTAAATATTTAATGATTCATTACAGTGGCCCCTACTATGGACGAGGTAAGTACTAGAAGTTCGGGATTCAAATATGAGTGATTCAGATAAAAATTATCTCCCAAAATCATATGTGAGGCTAAGCATTTCCCCAGAAATAGATGTTGTCACTGCCTGAAATATTTCTGGGATTACATTTATTTCCCTTAGATTCTTGGGGAGTATTTATATGGATACCTGTCATCGTGTCTGATCTCTGATTTAAAGTTAAGCTTCATTTCTCCTATAAATAGTCCTTCATAAGTATTTGGAAACTCAGGCAGAGGTCAGCTACTTGCTGCAAACTATTGAGGGGAAGATATCACCTCCTCTTTCTGAATAGATCATAAAGGTCATCATTTTTGATCCAGCACCTTTAGGAGGGATGCCTGTTGAGCTGTGATGTGGAGAGGTAATATCCACTCAGTGGGTAGGTCAGCTGAGTCAAGCCTAGCAATAAAAGGGGTGGCAGGGCTTCCCTGGTGGTGCAGTGGTTGAGAGTCCGCCTGCTGATGCAGGGGATGTGGGTTCGTGCCCCGGTCTGGGAGGATCCCACATGCCGCGGAGCGGCTGGGCCCGTAAGCCATGGCCTCTGAGCCTGCGCGTCCGGAGCATGTGCTCCGCAACGGGAGAGTCCACAACAGTGAGAGGCCCGCGTAAAGCAAAAAAAAAAAAAAAAAAAAGGGATGGCAGATTTCACAACCTGCCTGCCTGTGACTTGTGTCTGATATCTGAATTTGGGAAGTGGTGAAAAATCATTAGGAGTAAGGGCTGTGTAATAAAGTAAGCAAACTCTTCCAAGAACATTCACCTTTCTAGAAGAAGGGCCCAGGAAAGATGTGTTGACATTTTTAATCGACTTGTTGAGTAAACTAATGGTAAATTTCTTTTTTCAAACACATAATCTGATTACAGATTAAAAGAAGATTACTGTTTAGCAAACAAGTCTGTAAATCATTCATTTAATCATTCATCTTACTGTGGTCCTCTCTTTGAGAAAGACCTAGATTAAGAAAATAATCATATTATTATGACTATTTGATAATACACTGAGGTAGGTTTCAGTGAAATGATTTTTGGAGGTTATATAGTTAGCCCCTGACAACCTTAATATTAGAATTCCAGACTGATTCTAAATTATGAACTATTTTTGAACATAATTGCTGTTTAAGATATAAGAGCACATTTACATATATAGATATCCTGGGGATTACACTTTTTAAAAGTTCCTTACTTTGCAGAGACATCATATGTAAAGATAACTTGAGAACACAGGTCTAGAAGATTTACCTCACCCACATGCTTTTGTAAGATTTCTTTGTTATTTCTAAAATGAGATACATACTAAATGTTGGACATTAGAACATATATTTAATATACAAATATCTTCAATCTTGGAAGTAGAGACTAGTTTCACTTCTGTAGTAATGTGAAGAATAGTGTTAAACATTTTCCAGACCAAACGCCCTTCTTTTAAAATGCAACACTCCCTCCACCTCTCAGGCTGTCATCTCTTCTCTGACACAAACAGCCTGATTCCCACATGATATATTCAGAGCCTGCCCTGTACAGACTCATTTAAAGTGATTCCATTTAAGTCACACTTTTAAAATTGTTCCCAAGAGACGAGGCTCAAATAGAGCAGAGCCAACCTCATTAGCCACCATACACAGCCGGGCTGAGTGACAGGCATATGTAATCTCTTCATTTCAAATCTCTGTGACACTTTTTCTCTTAACGATGGCACTGTATAAAACCAAGGCTGTTAAGTCCCTTGACTTGACTCCATCCAAGGCAGGGACAGCATCTAAGGCAAGGCAAAGCAATGCGGTGTTACTAAGCTCAGATGTTCAGCTCACCTCTTTTGGAAGATAATCATTTCTGGCCAAGGAAATGGCCCTAGATAATGAGACTAGGGTTCAAACTACTTTGGAATTTAAAGGCTTTCACAATCTGTTCTACTTCATATTGTGCTATTCACACCAAGCATCCTCCATTCCATGTGACTTTATCATTGTTTCTTTCCCCTCATTCTTTCTCTTTCTTGCCTATAAATCTCATGCTGTTCCTATTTAATATTCTTGCTGCTAGTGTGAGTTTGGTTAAATGGTCCCAAATATTATTTCTAATATGACGTTCATGGTGCATCCTGGTGTTCCCGCCAGTGATGTATATCGTCCACACTCCCCTTCAGGATGTTAACCTGGGTGGTGCTCCAGGGAGGTCTAAAGAAAAAGATATATATGAAAGCATGGAGAGCTGGCGACTTCAACACGGTTATTTCTCTCCTCTAAATTCTAGATTTTTTTTCATTAATTTAATCCCATAATATTTTCTACTTATATAGAACTACTGGTTTTATATCCCTGCTTGGTTTCACAACAAGATTGAATCTCCTCGAAAAGAAGTGAACACCTTATCCTACTTCCACGTTCCTCACTACTGTTTCTACTTCTGGGAACTGAGCAAAACTTAGGCTATTTGTACCAAGTGTTGAATTTTTTTTTCTGTCTCCTAATATCCCTCCATATCTATATCTCACTTCTTCAGAAGATGCAATGACTTGGAATTCCATATTATTAAAAGCATATTTTAACTGGGGGAAAATTTAAAAATAAAAAACTACAACAACGAGAGCAACAAAACTTTGAAATGTATTGATGTTACTTATCATATTACCATCTCAGTAGGATTTGTCTTAAGAAAAATACATCTACATATTTAAGGACCAGATCTCACCTCTACTAGATAAGAGAATCCTGGCTAAGAGAAACAAGGAGTCATAACTCAACCCCGAGACCTCATGGATCTCCACTTGGATGTCTCCTGTCCAGGGAAAAATATTTTAATTGCTACAAAAAATCAGTCAACTACAGAAATTTATATATATATATATATATATATATATATATATATATATATAATATTTTTTTAATAAAAGAAACTGTAATATACCAGTATGCTCAAATTTAACAGAAGATAACCTTGGCTCAATTTGTGACACTCCACTTCTAGGTGCGTCCTCTTGGAACCTTATCTAACATCTCTCTACATTAGTGTATCATTTGTAAGACAGGCATAGCAATAGCATTTACCTCCTAAGATTGTTATAATGATTAAAATTAGTATGAGATGTATTCTTAGAACAGTGACTGGACAAAACAAGAGCTCAACTGTTATTAGCCGTAACTTATATTTGCTTCTCATGAATATTTTGCCTGCACAAAATTTTGATCTCTCCATTTTACAGATGAGAATACAAGGGAGATTACATTAAGTATGCAACAGCACATTGAGCCATAATATATATCTGAAGAAGTCAGACTTTTTGACTTCCAAACCTGCGTTGTTCCCCTATGGGGTGGCATTTTTGTCATATGCACTGTTTCATTTTCATTTTAATAGCAATTATCACTCTCTAAAATTAGTTTTTTACATAATAATGTCTGTTGTTCCCACATCCCCATTAAGATATCACTATGATATAATCCTGATGATGGCATGACACGTACTTGTCCTGTTTGTTGAAATCTCTCTGGGACCGTAAACAGTGTCTGTTGCATAAATAGCTTTAGAATGAATGAATGATTGATTAAAATTTAGAGTACATCTGTGTGGGGGGCTGAGGATGCATTTTCAGCCTTTTCTCCCTTTGCTAAGGAGGTTTTACCACATCTGCTAGATACTTCCTCACACACCCAGGGCCCATACCAGAGAGGAATTCTTGGTGCTGTGATTGGCCAGACCTTGACAGGTTAAAGAAAAACAGTTATTGTTAGGAAAGTAGGCTCCAAGCCTTCTCACTTCCTCTTACATTTCTTGAACCAGTAGTTTAGATAAATTAGAGGCTCTTTGGATCCTCTTCTTTTTCTCTGTTGATTTCATGTGATTGTGAAGGTGAGTGGACTTCAGAACTGACCTTGTGAACTGCATTTGTTCTAAGGTTTGACAAGCATTTTGACTGTGCCTGAGGGGAAAGCTAAGTACTGGGACTGGGGCAAAAACTAAGTATGAGACCCCACTTAGGCCAAGTGTCAGTCTTAGTGTTAAGAAACCTTGGTGTCAGAACTCTACAGCTAGTAATTAAGTAGCTTTTGGATTTCCATTTTGTCATTGATCTTTGCATTTAGATTTCTAAGAACTTTAGGAGACGTGAGGGGATGGTTGGCTGGACAGGAAAGAATTTGGACAATTCTTGACCCTTGACCATAACATCATTAAAAAAATTTGTCCCTCAGTGACCACAAGGGATTGGTTCCAGGACCTACAGCAGATACCAAAATCCATGGATGCTCAAGTCCCTTACATAAAATGGTGAAGTATTTGCATATAAACTATGCACTTCCTCCCATATACCTTAAATTCTCTCTAGATTACTTATAACACTTAACACAATGTAAATGCTGTGTAAATAGTTGCCAGCATGAGAAGAATTCAAGTTTTGTTTTTTGGAAATTTCTGAATTTTTTTCAGTATTTTGATTCATGGTTGGTGGAATCTGTGGATGCAGAACCCAAGGATATGAAGCACTGACAATGTAGCTTTATCCTCTAGCAGGCCTTCTCTCTTACATC
This sequence comes from Mesoplodon densirostris, assembly GCF_025265405.1. Lineage (NCBI taxonomy): Eukaryota > Metazoa > Chordata > Mammalia > Artiodactyla > Ziphiidae > Mesoplodon > Mesoplodon densirostris. Next base: position 20,652,990 of record NC_082664.1, read on the forward strand.
GCTATGACCCCACTGAGAGTTGCATCAAACTTATGAGAAAGCAGAGAACATTGTTCCTTTTGGTTAATTTAATGCTGGTTTCATTCAAACTATTTATACAAGCTCAAGTATTCCTGAATTGTACAAGGTTTCAGGTTTGAAAAACACCTGTGTATACCCACACATAGTAATATGGAGAAGTGTAAAACTTAGTGATTAAAAGACCTGGGCTTTGATGTCAGAAAAGTATTGTGACTCTACCACTTTATAGGTTATGATACTGAGGAGGAAACTAAGACTTGATTCCTTCATTAGTAAAACATCAATAATGCCTGAAAAAAAAATAAATGGGATAATGTTTGTAAAATGCTTAGCATAATGCCTAGAGCCCTCTAAAGGGAATCAGACAGAAGAGTAATAGTGAAGTGGGCACTTTGTGTGCATAGAGGTGGGAGTAAGGGTGAGGGGCTTACAATAGGTCGGCATTGACAGCATGCCCATGCCAGAATCACCAGAAAAAATGGAAAAAATTGTAACAGGCAGTAGCAAAGAATTGAGATGGCATACATCACGTTATAGAAATAAAAGAAAAGCCCTGTTATTTCTAGATCATCTCACTTTTGCTTTCCTAACTAGAATAGGTAAAATGAGCACAGATACGTGAGCAGCTGCAGGAAAATGAAGGCAAGGAACTAGAAAGCAACCTCTGACTGAGCCCATGTTGCTGGAGGTGGACGTAAGCAGTCACACCTCCTGAATTTCAGCTCTTGGTATTTGAAAAAGAAGCATCTGGCAACTGTAGGGCCTTCAAGATGTTACGGTGGAAAACTCCAGTCATGTCTTGGCTCCAAATCATTGACTGTCTGGGGGGGATGGGCATCACTTTCACAGGTGCACATTTTCCCCAGCTCTATTCTACAATTGTAACCTTTAGGCTCTGTTCATGTTTTCATTAAGTAACCAATGAATTTGGTACTTTGAGTGTAGGTAGGATTTGAAACCAGTTAAATAAAGCTATTGGGATTCTTAAGTTCCAAGGGCCCTGGTTTTGTTTGTTTACACTGTTGCACTTGTTGTTTCAGTGATACAATGTGCCAGCACCTCTGAGAGAAGTTTCTTGAGGGACTTCTCTGAAAATCAAGTTGTGAACTTCAAGGCAGCTCCTCTGGAGAATTGTTGACGATTACGACTTGGGCCCTGTAATCTGCTTTATGTGAGTTTGATGAATATTTATGGAAACAGTCAATACGCCAGTCACAGCTAGGGATGCTTCAGGAGAATTTCATCATTCATTTATTATAATAACCTTGCATTAAAGTGGTCATTTTCTTTTCTGAACTAACAATGAAGCAACAGTCTTGCTCAGCTTGAACACCTTGTCCAAAGTCACACAGCAAACTTGTGGTTAAACGAAATATACTGTCAAAATGTTATCTTTAGGTTTTGTGTTCTAAATATTTCCTAATTAAACTGAGAAATTGGCTTTAAGTTACTGAGCCATTCAATTACATTAATAATGTAATCCTTAATCTTACAGTTTACTCCTCTTAAAAACCCAATATTAATTAGTGTTTCAAAATGTGGAAAGGAAGCCCTAGATTAATAAATCTCATTTTGAAGTTCTGAGCTCATCTGTGGATGGATTTCTGAAATTATTTACATTTTGTTTCATCTGTGTACATATGTGCATTGTGTGAAGGAAGTATCAGAGTGTTCTTCAAATCCTCTGAAAGTTTCTAACTCCACAAAAGAGATAGCAATTGTTAACTCTTGTCAAAATTGAAAATAATTTTATAAATATTTATTTCCTAAGCAAAAATCTCTGCTTACTTGACCCAAAGAGAAATAATACATAACAAAATAAAATATCTCATTCTCATTAATTTGTTCCATTCCTAGAAGAAATGTGAGTGTCAAGGTATGTCAACTTGGCTTCCTTAATAACCATCACTTATAGAAGATCATTTAGATATGAATCGCCTTAATTCCTTAGCCAGCCTGAGCATTGATTTAAACCCATGGAGATAAACCTAAATTCTAGACAGAGAAACAAAAAGGATAATTATGACTTCAACTGGAAAATAAGAGCTGTGTGATGTATCAGAATCATGTCTGGTTAAAATTAATAGCATTTCCTATCTCTCTGGGATCTTGAAAGCTGGGAAGGTCCAACCGATTTTTGTCATGTCATTTTAGTATAGAAAGTTGAAATGTTGAGCAAGCAAGGAAATAAGAGTAATACATTCAGAGAGGTACCATCAGATGAAATGATTGAATCAGTACAGATTAACTGCATGCTAATCCATTATGATTTGGACGGCTGCTAATTACTTATTGAGATTCACTGTTAATCAGATACAGAGCAAGACCTTGATGGACCTTCATCAAAGAAAGACAGCTCACTTTGCAATATTATTTCAAAAGAACAGAAGTTTATTGTAGTTTAATTGTTTTAAAAGTTTGTGCATTCAGGTTTACCGATCTGTACTTATACGTCTGTCAGGTTTTGGTGTTGTAACTATGTTAGCTACAGAAACAAATTGTGAAGGGTTCTCTTTTCTCTTTATTTTCATAGGTATTATTTTACCCTTAAATGTTTGGCAAAATTTACAAATAAAACCATGTGGACCTGGAATGTTTTTTATCTGAAGGTTATTTATTACAAATCATTTCTTCAATATATAGGAGGTATTCAGATTATTTATTTTGTCTTGAGTTAGTTTTGGCAACTCATGCTTTTAGAATATGTCCATTTCATCAGAATTATTGAATTAATTTGAATAAAGTTGCTCATAGTATTCACATATTCTTCTTTCACTTCTGTAGATGTTATAATGATATTTCCTTTTTCACTGTTGATATTGGTAACATTTTTTTGCTTTCTTTCCCTTCCTTTCTTCTGTCCTCCCTTTTATACTTCCTCCTTCCCTGCATTTCTTTCTTCCTTCCTCCTTCCTTCTTTTCCTTTGTTTAGTCAGTCTGCTAAGGTTTACTAATTTGTTAATTTTTTGAAAGAATGAATTGTTAATTTTGTGAATTTTCTGTATTATTTATTATCAATTTCATTGATTTCTGCTTTTATTTGATTATTTGATTTCTTATACTTACTTTAGCTTTAATTGTTTTTTTTGTTTGTTTAAATAATTTATTTTAATGCTTATTATTTTCCAATATGGACACTTTGAGTTATAATTTTCCCTTTAAGCACTCCATTACATACACCTCAAAATTCTGTATGTCATATCTACATTATCCTTCAATTCAAAACTTTCCTTATGATATCACTGTGTCATCAGTTACCTAGTAATATGTTTTAAATTTCCAAATACCCTTGTCTCCTTTCAATGTCTCAATGTCATTGATATCTAAATTAATTTTAGACTTATTTTGTGGCCCAGCATATGGTCTATCTTAGAGAATGTTCCATGTACACTTGGAAAGATGTGTATTCTTCAGTGGTTGGATGTAATGTTCTAAAAGTTTAAATAGGTCAATGTGTTTGTTGTTCACATAACTTACAACCTTACTGATTTTTTTTTGGGGGGGTCTACTTGTTCTATAAGTTCCTGAGAGAGGGTTTGTTAAAATCTTCAATTACGATTGGAATTTGTTTATTTAGTTGGTTAACATTTGAAAATAATTTTTAGAAGATTTTGAAATGTGTTCTTTTGTGCATGAATTTCTAAATGTTGACCAAGTATTTTTTTATTTTGTGATATTAATAAATCATACTCCAGCTCCTAAAAGTCATATCTAACTTGTTGTGTATTACCTACAAATGAGCAAAAATAACCAAAATATATATATATATATATGTATATATATATATATATATATATATATATATATATATATATTTTGTGTGTGTGTGATACGTAGACCTCTCACTGTTGTGGCCTCTCCCATTGCAGAGCACAGGATCTGGACACACAGGCTCAGAAGCCATGGCTCACGGGCCCAGCCCCGCTCTGTGGCATGTGGGATCTTCCAGGACCTGGGCACAAACCCGTGTCCCCTGTATTGGCAGGCAGACTCTCAACCACTTCACCACTGGGGAAACCCTAACCAAATATATTTTAAAAGGAATCATGTATAATTTACTTTTAGGCTTTAGCTGTTTTATTGATCAGGAAATGACACATCAGTTGTTGTTATTGTTGTAGCTTTATCTTGACGTATTAATGAAATAAATAACTATCCCTATACTATGAAAATACATTTCATGTAATTTGAAGAATAATAATTAAATTTTAAAATAACAGTTAATGGGTACAAGCTGGAAATGCCATCAGTTAAGAGACAGAAAATTTAAAATTCCATCATTTTTGAGATTTATTCAGCACAGAGAAACTTCCAAGAAAATAAGTTGGTTTATGGGCTCTTTCTGCATTAGTATCTATTATTTTCAAAATATACTCAAATGTTCCAAAAGGACACATTGGTCTTAGGGAGTACTCAGGTGTAAATCAAAATTGTCTCCTTTAGGCTAGCTAATATCTTATTGCAATACTAAGATGGTTCATAAAAACATTTTATACTGAAAATAAATGAATATTGCTGGAAATAAAAAGTGCAAGAGTTTTTTCTTTTCTTTGCCAATCATCCTAGCCTTATAAAAATCAGATTTGTTATGTAACATATTTGAGTTACTAGATAACATGTTTGTTTGATTTTCAAATTATTTCTGAAATTCAACATTTTCTGTACTCCCTGTAGGTGTAAACCACCAATTAACTATGATAAAAGGGAACTCATGAGTGTGTAATTGAAATCCTTAGATAACATAAAAAATTAATTAATAGCAGAATTGATTGATTATAACTTTGTCTCTCAGACAATTCCTTATTTATAAGAGACTGACAGCAAGTTCAAGGTCAATTTTGGAAAGGTCTACCTTATCTGAAAGGTATAATGTGGATGAAAAGAAAAAGAAAGAATTTTGGATAATTTGCAAATTGAATCATTAGTTCCTAACTAATACAGTGTTGACCAAATAAAAATTATCTTCTGTATTTCTTCCTATTTTTATATTATTTATAGCCACCTAGCTCACTGCCATTCAGAATTTTAGAGCTGAAGGAGATTTTACTACTCATTCAATTCAAACTTCTCTTTAAAGTACAAACAAAATTAATAACAACACCCACAGATCTTATGCATGCACTTTTGGTTTTCCCTCTTGAATTTTTCCATGCATTCTGCTCTCTTATGTTCTTTCTAATGATAATCCTCTGTCTCTGTAAGTGTAATGGCTAATTTTATGTGTCAACTTAAAGTGTTTTTTGGGTGAGACAAAGCTTTAAATCAGTGAACTTTGAAAAAAGCAGATTGCCCTCTGTAATGAGGGTTGGGCACATCCAATCAGTTGAAGGCCTGAATAGAACAAAAAGAAAGACTTCCTAGAGGAAGAGGGAATTTTCCAGCCTTCCAGCTTTTGGACTAGAAGTGAAACATTAGCTATACTCAGCCTTTAGCTTATCAGACCATACTTAGTCAGGGATTCCAGAGAAGCATAAAACATTATATATATATATATATATATATATATATATATATATATATATATATATATATATATATATATAAAGAGTTTTATTATAAGGTTTTGACTCATGTGACTATGGAGGCTGAGAAGTCCTACAATCTGCCCTCTGCAAGCCTGAGACCCAAGAAAGCCAGTGGTGTAGTTTGAAGGTCTGAGAGCTCAAGAAATGATGGTATAGATTCCAGTTTGGGTCTGAAGGCTTGAGAACAAGGATCACTGGGGGTGAGAGAAGACTGATATTCCAGTTCAAGTAGATAGGCAGAGATAAAGAGAACCCTCCCTTCCTCCACCTTTCTGTCCTATTCAGGCCCTCAACAGATTAAATAATGTCCATCCACATTGGGGAGGACAATTCACTTTACTCAGTTTACTGATTCAAGTAAAATTATTTCAGACACACCTAGAAATAATGTTAACGAGACATCTAGGGATCCTGTTATTCAGTCAAGTTGACACATAAAATTAGTTGTCACAGCATCTTATTGGTTTTGTTTCTCTGGAGAACCCTGACTAATATAGTGAATTTATGAAACAGAATTTCATTACACTATTGATAGGTAGACACAAAGTCATCTTCTAATTTAATTTAAAGATAATTGGTTTCCTGATGGAGATCATATTTCCATGTCCAGCAGCAATTTCTCATTTTTAGGACCTGGCCTTGGACATGGCTCTATCTCCTCAGATCCAAGTTTAGGTAAGAAGATGGTTTGATCAAATGATTTGTAAGGCTGTGACCCAGAGAGCCAGAAATCCTCCTCAAATAGAGTTTTGGTGAATAATACTATTTAAATATAATTAGGCAAATTTTCAATCTTTGGAATTTTCTAGGCTTTGAAAATGTGAACTGACTTCAGTGGTTTTGCTCTCAATAATTCCACTGATATTCATTCAGTAGAGCAGAAACTGAGATTAGTTTTCACAAACTTAATTTCAACAAATAGACATGGTGCAATTTGGAACACTACATCATATGTCTATTCTTATAACTTTAGGCTATTTCTCAAATTCATATTATACCATAGATTTTGGCCATCAGACCAGGGATGACCAGGCTTAGATAAAGTCAAAATATCTAGAGAACAATGAGGGCATGGGTATCATAAGCATGACTTTTCACCACTATATCTGAAGATGGATATCCTTTCAAGAAACCAAGTTTCCTTATGATGAACAGAGAAAAAGAAAATGATCACCAAATCTGAAAATCCTCTGGTAGCAACATGTACTCATTTCTTCCTTGCTCATTGTAAATAGAAGGAATTAACAGACTGTGACTGTCTCTTATTCTTATTCAATAATGCACTACAAGGTTCTGTGCATCTTTTCTGAGAAAATAATTTGTATATTTGTAGAAACTGAGGAAAAGATGTCCTGTTGAAGTTTCTCTTTGGTTAGAAAATTGTATGGCTTATGTCCTATGTTTCAATGGTATAATAGAAAAAATATCGTTCCCCAAGTCCAGAATGAAATAACATGTAGGTAGATGTTACCACTTGACCTGGTGGAGACTGGCTGCATATAGGCAGATATGGGCACCAATTTTGCACACTGTCCTCAAAAATTGAAAGAATGGGTCAGCACTGAGATCAAGGGCCACCGTCTTCATGAAACAAATTAAGACCTATTTTCAGGCAGAAGCTAGAATCCATAAGCATACCATTGTGTTCACAAAGATAAAAGGGCAACAACACACTCTGTGTTGTTTTTTTTCTCTTAGATGTCTTTGGATTTCCTTCTCTAAAAGCAAAACCTGGGCTTCCCTCGTGGCGCAGTGGTTGAGAGTCCACCTGCCGATGCAGGGGACACGGGTTCCTGCCCTGGTCTGGGAAGATCGCATATGCCGAGGAGCGGCTGAGTCTGTGAGCCATGGCCGCTGGGCCTGCGTATCTGGAGCCTGTGTTCCGCAACGGGAGAGGCCACAACAGTGAGAGGCCCGCGTATCACAAAAAACAAAACAAAACAAAACAAAAACACAAAACCTTAAGTCTTAAAACAGTAAAGAGAAACACGTTGTCAAGTTCTGAAACTCTGTATCATTAAAATCTGTCTGTAGAATTCACCCAAGGAAAAGAGCCAAGTGAAATCAGCTCAATAGACTTTGTACATTTCCCTGATGATAGGTGTGATCCTCAAATCAGGACAAAGGACTGTTACAGATGATGAAAATATATGTATCCAAAATTCACAGAACCTATATTTATCATGAAAAATGTAAGACAGGTGATCAATATACAACTTTATTTTCTCTCCTACTATTTCTTTGGAATTTTCTCTCAGTTAGGGGTGTTCTTTTTATTTCCTGGGTGAAAACTACAAAGGCTCACACCTGTCCTGCTCCTTCTCTGATAAAGTCTTAAGTGGACTTTCAATTGCAATTAAAGTCTCTATTAGAATGCCTAATTCCATTCAATAATTAAAACACCCTATATCTTTTCAAGTGCAGGAGTCATATATTGATTTTCCTAATACTTACATTGAAGGTTCTCCTTACCAGGCGTAAGTTAGGATAGTAGATACTCCACACTCTCCTTCTTTTGAAGGCAAAGAAGATCTGGAAGGGTTTTCTATTAACAAAATTATCTCTGAGACATTTTTATATAGTTTTCAGATGGTTGACGAGCATCAGTGTGACATTTGCTTTGAATATATTTTGTCCTGATACATAAATTTGGTATTCACACCTATTACATTCTCAGATTTCTGTTGAAATGTAAATGTAATCATTCCATTTCATAATGAGAAATTTTCTGAAACTGAGACATCATTATCAAAACAGGGCATTTCTGGGAAATGATCTTTAGAAGAAATTTAGGTGAGTTCTCCAGATTAGGAGAATTCTGGGCACGTGCTTCTTGCTCATACAACTAAAGCAAACTGCTGTTCCCCAGAAGAAATAAATCTTGGGAACATGAGACCAGTTTGAGAGTCAGATCAATTCCTATTACAAAGCAGACAGTTGCTAAAAGAAAAAAGTCCGACATATGTGAGACATATGGAAAAGCATAGTAAACACACTTCATGTCAAACGAAACATCAGAGCACTTATGCAGGCAAAGTTCCATGGAAATAATGAATGTGGGAAATCCCTCATCAAGAATCTATCCCTTGCAACAGCAGAAGATTCATTTGGAGATAAATGCTACACATGCAGTGAAAATTGCTAAACCCTCAATCAAAAGAAGCAGTGTTTCCAAAATGAGAGAATTCATACTACAGACAAACCCCATGAATGCAATGGATGGAGAAAAGTCTTCATTGTGAAATGACTTTCTCATTGAACATCATGAGAGCCACGACATATTAGCTTCTTTTCATAATATTATCCTATCTTCTTTTAAAAGTGAATCTAGAGCAATAATCTCACTATGCCTGATAGGATGATAAGGGTTATTGATCTGTAAAACACTCTGATTATCTAAAAATTAAACTTTATTCTGCAAAGGTGCCAGTTGGACTGCTGTTTAATCTAGAAAAGAGTTTTGGTGCATGGAGATACCAAATATCTTTCCTTATTTTTTAGTGCCTTGAACATTAATCTGGAAAAATATAAATTAATTGATGCAATCATTAACTTGCTGGGTTTTTTTTTAATATATCTACCAGTTGCTCTTATGCCAGTCATTGTGTGGGCAAGCAAAATATTGCTACCACATGTTAAATAAACTGAAAACTTATTATCTGAAAACTTATTATCATGATCTTTTTGACTTTTCTCCTTTTTCTAAGAGATGTTTCAAGTCATTTCCAACTCAGCCATGATAACACACTGGCATTTTAGTAAATCAGCTCTAGGGCACAAGGATGACAAAACAGAAGAGGCCGTGGTTAAGTGAACTCTGTCTCATCTTGATTTTAAGCAGTTTCTGGGTTTCATATTGGATTCACTGAATCAGAATCTCTGGAGACATAACTCCAAATCTACATTCTACCAAGTGAAGCTGAAGCAAGTGATCAAAAAAACTCTGAGGGTCTTGCACTTTGCTGTTTGAAGTCCACAAACTAATTTAGGGCAACAGTGGCCCTAGGTGCTTAAGAAAACCATTGAAACCCTTTAAAATGCTGCATCAGTGATGCAAGTTCCTACACAGGACCGGCAGACCAGGAAAGAACTGAGAGTAAAAGGTGGGGGTTCATCAGTAGAGTAGAGAGGGAGGTGAATATTTAAAGTACACGTTTCTGCAGTTTTCAAGTCAAGAGTCTGCAGCTGGTGTATTGTGGCAAAGTGTTTTTTGTTTTGTTTTGTTTTGTCTTCTGTTTTTTTTTTAATTATATAATGTAATGATTCTGAGTGTAAAATAAATGTTTACTGAATTTGATATTTGTTTTTTATGTATGATAGTGATGTAATGTTAAAGCTCTTCCATAATCTTGTCATAGAGTGTACAACCCAGTCTTGCCTCCCAATTCTCCACCACAGTCACCTTCTTGCCATCCAAGTACAAGGCGTGGTCCTTGCTTATAAATCCCTCCAATAAGGAATGATTTTCCCTTTCCTCTCTGCCTGCCTAAATCCTACCATCCTTGACAGCCACTGTCAGAGAAGACTTCCCTGAGTGACTGCATACAGCTCTCTTTCTTTCCTGAAGTGTGGTACCTACAATATCTCCCCATGTGATTTTACATATCCTAGATGGCTCCTTCATACTTTCCTTTTGGTAAGGTTTTTATTTTTACAATCATTTTGATTTCTGTAGAGCAGAAAAGACACTGTTCTTTAGTTCCTTCAGATTCCTCATGGTTCATAGCATATACTTGTCATATTTGCCTAGCCAAATAAGGTACATATTCCTGTTTTTCTTGCTTTCATAATTGTGTGTTACACTGACACTATTTTAGCGTCTCTGAACTTTCTCAGAATCCTGAATCACAAAAGCAAAAGTTTATTGAAATATTCCATTAATTAAGTTAAACATTGATAATATTAAATAACTAAAACAACTTGCTTCTATATACTACATATTATATTCTCAAGAGATCAAAACCGAAGGGATTATCTGTAATCTTTGACAACCTATATAGTTGCTTTGTTTTTTATATTCACAGCTAAATATGCCTTAAAAACAGAGACAGGTTGATTGATACAATTCAGACATAAGTCAGCCTCAGAAAAACAGACTCCCCTCTAGGCTAAAAACAGACTATAGAGACCTATTAGGTTTCAATTAGTGAGTGGTATTATTCCTAATCTAGTTTTAGAAGATTATTTTGAAATATTTACAAAATGCAGGGATTTAAGTGGGATTTGATGTGTTATTTAATAGCAGTATTGATCTATTGACATAAGATGTGAATGTTCTGGTTGATGAACTGTAAACAACTTGATATCAGTCTCAGAAGCACTTAATATTTATTTTATCTACTATATAAACAGGATCTTGTTTTCCCTTCTCTGGTAGTAATTACAGAGATTCAGATGTTTATGAACAGTCTATAGAGGTCTTTATTTCAAAGTAACATATCATCAAAGCCCCACAAAGGTTATCCTCCAGAAACACAATTTCCTGCACTTCTTTAAAACTAAGTGAAGGAATGAAATGGAGGACAGCATCTGATACAAGAAATGTATGTTTCACTTACCAGGAATGCACACATCTATTTGTACAGCCCTAGAACTTAAGATCTGGCTCACAGATTTGATTCTCTAATCGAAGGAAGCAAGGGAGCTCCACTGATGGTTTCCTGAAACGTGATACAAATAATTTGTGCCAGTGAATAGACGTTGATGCAGGACTCTGAAACTAGACATTGCCACTGAAGTCAAACACAGGAGGAAATTCAATAAAAATGCATTCTGATGAGAAATTACTTTTTATGCTATTTTAAGTTAGGAATAACACTGGAGAGAATGCAGAACTAATTAAGTATCACATTTTGGGTTTTTTTCTTCCTCAACCCAGTAAGAGGAGTATAGCTGAATGCATGGATAAAATAAGTACGGACAAGTGTTTACAAGTGGTAATAGGAGAAAAGTCTCTAATAAAACAACTTCTGAAAAGAGAAAACAGTGGAATTTAACCCTCAAACTCAAACAGTTTCAGCACAGCTCTAGAAAACAAATGATAAAAGAACCATACTTTCATCAAAATAGAAAATTAAGTGACATTCTGGAATTCATGAAATAACTGGACCAGACAAAATGTGTCCTCCTAACTAGATAGACTAGAATTCCATACTTAAAAATTCCCTGGAATTTACCACCGTGACTAAGGCTTTAAATAGTTGGTAACATAGCTGAATCACTCTGCTAGTTTCAATATTAAACCATGATTAAAATGCTTTTTAAATGGTCTCGATCTTAGCTCTTATTTTGGAGGTGATGAAGGGTGATACAGTCTGGTGATAAGCCAAATGACAGTGGAATCCTTTAAATGTTAGATAATGAATCAACTACATGGGAGACTACTGTTTAAAGATCAAAATCTCTCATTAAACTCTGTAAATATCATCTTTGATCACTAAATAATTTATAAATCTGGGTTTTAATTAACAAGAATAAAAACTCTTAGTTCTGTTTAGGTATGGTATTTAATACAACTGTGGGTTCAATACAGAACATTAAATGATCCACAGATGACCAGGCAGGAGTTGGGGAACTTCTGTAATGCAGGGAAAGAGCCATTTTCTATAACCTCTTTCTAAATTTGAAAACAAACAAGTGAGCCTGGGATCCTAGAAAATTCTATTGATCCTATTTACCTACTGCTTTCTATCCAATCCCCAGAGCTATACAGAAAGAAGGCACACTGTAAACTTCCAGCATTTTTCTGAGTGTTAGGGAACACAGAGCGGGGCCGAGGTTTCAGAAAGGGCAAGGCCATGATAAAGGGAGCTAATTTGAAATGAGCTATCGAGTTCAGAGGAGCTAGCTCCCTTTACCTTACCTTTTCACAGGGGAGGCTGCTAAACTCTGACAAAATGGTTTTTAGGCATTTTAGACTGACGAAATCCCATTTCGAAGCCTTGGAAGAGATTCAAAAATGTACACCAGAAATCCCCATGGTGTTAGCTCAATTCTTCATTCCTTTCCTTGTTAATCTTTCTGTCTCTATGGTGTTCTGGTTGCTGAAGACTTCCAGTTAAATGCACCCACATGCTATAATGAAATGCAACTTTGAACCCTAAGGATATCCTCTCATTTGCCTTGAAAAATAAACATTTCTTAGCTCTACAAGCATTTTGATTGTTAGGTGACTTCTTTGTACATCACTTGAGGTCATTTTGGCAGAGGGACCTGCCAAGTTGATTTTGGCAGCCTCCACATAAAGACCAAAGTGCTGCAAGTTTTGGGCAGATTATGAGTTTTATTAGAGAACTTTGTGCTCTCTGTGTGTCTACAATGTTGACCCAGAACACAGCTCGGCTCTGCTTTTCTGAGAGAGTGCCAAATGTTGGAGAACTTTAACATAACATTTGTAACATATAAGTTCCAAAACAGCTTTCTTTGAAAGGCTGGAGAAGGATGAGTCACCTACTGGGTCAGAGAATACAGGAGGGTGAGAGGGAATTCGGGGAGGGGAAGCAAGTGTTAGACTCTGGTGATACTGAGTTGGAAACATCTACAGAGCATTTGACTAACAATGACCAGGAGGCATGTGTATCTGCATTTCAAGAGAAGAGTTAGGGATGGGAACTTAGACTTTAGGGTCATAAACACTAGCACAGATGATGGCACGGATGGTGATAGAAGGCATACACTTGGGTGACATAATCCAAAGGAAATGTATAGAATGATTAAGCAGAAAATAAGTGGGAGGAATTCTGACATTTAGGAGTAAGCTGAGGAAGAGAATATTAGGAAGAAATCAGAAAGGAAATTATAAAAAAGAAATACAGGAATACTAGGGAAAAATAATTTGGTCAACAATATGTGACTGTAGAATTTCAGTAAGAAAATAAATAACTGGCTATTGGATTTGACAATAAGGTATCACTGAATTTGAAAGCAGTTTTCTTATTTTTTTTTTTAATTTTTATTGGAGTATAGTTGCTTTACAACATTGTGTTAGTTTCTGCTGTATAGGAGAGTGAATCAGTTATACCTATATATATATCCACTCTTTTTTACATTTTCTTCCCATATAGGTCACCACAGAGCACTGAGTAGAGTTTCCTGTGTTATACAGTAGGTTCCCATTAGTTATCTATTTTATACATATTAGTGTATATATGTCAGTCCCTATTTCCCAATTCATCCCACACTAACTTCCCCTGTTGGTAGCCATAAGTTTTTTCTCTACATCTGTGACTCTATTTCTGCTTTGCAAGTAAGTTCATCTGTACCATTTTTTCTAGATTCCACATATAAGTGACATTATATGATATTTGTTCTTTTCTTTCTGACTTACTTCACTCTGTATGACAATCTCTGCATCCACCAAAATGGCACTATTTCATTCCTTTTTATGGCTGAGTAATATTCCATTGTATACATGTACCACATGTTCTTTATCCATTCCTCTGTTGATGAACATTTAGGTTTCTTCCATGTCCCAGCTATAGTAAATAGTGCTGCTATGAACATCTGGGTGCATGCATCCTTTTAAATTGTGGTTTCCTCCAGATATATGTCTAGGAATGGGATTGCTGTGTCATATGGTAGCTCTATTTTTAGTTTTTTTAGGAACTTCCTACTGTTCTCCATAGTGGCTGTACCAATTTACATTCCCACCAACAAAGTAGGAGGGTTCCCTTTCCTTAAACCCTCTCCAGTATTTATTGTTTATAGAGTTTTTGATTATGGCCATTCTACCAATGTGAGGTGATACTTCATTGATTGGCATTTCTCTAATAATTAGTTATGTTGAGAATCTTTTCATGTGTTTGTTGGCCATCTGAATGTCTTCTTTGGTGAAATGTCTATTTAGGTCTTCTGCCCATTTTGTTATTGGGTTGTTTGCTTTTTTGATATTGAGCTGCATGAGCTGTTTATATATTTTGGAGATTAATCCCTTGTCAGTTATTTCATTTGCAAATATTTTCTCCCATTCCAAGGGTTGTCTTATCATTTTGTTTATAGTTTCATTTGCTGTGCAAAAGTTTTTAAGTTTAATTAGGTCCCATATTTTTATTTTGTTTTTATTTTCATTACTTCATGGGGTGGATCAAAAAAGATCTTGCTGTGATTTATGTCAAAGAGTGTTCTGCCCATATTTTCCTCTAAGAGTTTTATATTATCTGGCCTTACATTTAAGTCTTTTTTTTATTATTATTTTTATTTTTTATTTTTTTATTTTTTGGTTTATAACAAATTTAATCAGTTATACATATACATATGTTCCCATATCCCCTCCCTTTTGCGTCTCTCTCCCACCCTCCCTATCCCACCCCTCCAGGTGGTCACAAAGCACCGAGCTGATCTCGCTGTGCTATGCGGCTGCTTCCCACTAGCTATCTACCTTACGTTTGGTAGTGTATATATGTCCATGCCGCTCTTTCACTTTGTCACAGCTTACCCTTCCCCCTCCCCATATCCTCAAGTCCATTCTCTAGTAGGTCTGTGTCTTTATTCCTGTCTTACCCCTATGTTCTTCATGACATATTTTTTCTTAAATTCCATATATATGTGTCAGCATACAGTATTTGTCTTTCTCTTTCTGACTTACTTCACTCTGTATGACAGGCTCTAGGTCCATCCACCTCATTACAAATAGCTCAATTTCATTTCTTTTTATGGCTGAGTAATATTCCATTGTATATATGTGCCACATCTTCTTTACCCATTCATCTGATGATGGACACCTAGGTTGTTTCCATCTCTGGGCTATTGTAAATAGGGCTGCTATGAACATTTTGGTACATGTCTCTTTTTGAATTATGATTTTCTCAGGGTATATGCCCAGTAGTGGGATTGCTGGGTCATATGGTAGCTCTATTTGTAGTTTTTTTAAGGAACCTCCATACCGTTCTCCATAGTGGCTGTACCAATTCACATTCCCACCAGCAGTGCAAGAGTGTTCCCTTTTTTCCACACCCTCTCCAGCATTTATTGTTTCTAGATTTTTTGATGATGGCCATTCTGACTGGTGTGAGATGATATCTCATTGTAGTTTTGATTTATATTACTCTAATGAGCAAAGATGTTGAGCATCCTTTCATGTGTTTGTTGGCAGTCTGTATATCTTCTGTGGAGAAATGTCTATTTAGGTCTTCTGCCCATTTTTGGATTGGGTTGTTTGTTTTTTGTTATTGAGCTGCATGAGCTGCTTATAAATTTTGGAGATTAATCCTTTGTCAGTTGCTTCATTTGCAAATATTTTCTCCCATTCTGAGGGTTGTCTTTTGGTCTTGTTTATGGTTTCCTTTGCTGTGCAAAAGCTTTGAAGTTTCATTAGGTCCCATGTGTTTATTTTTGTCTTTATTTCCATTTCTCTAGGAGGTGGGTCAAAAAGGATCTTGCTGTGATTTATGTCATAGAGTGTTCTGCCTATGTTTTCGTCTAAGAGTTTGATAGTGTCTGGCCTTACATTTAGGTCTTTAATCCATTTTGAGCTTATTTTTGTGTATGGTGTTAGGGAGTGATCTAATCTCATACTTTTACATGTCCCTATCCAGTTTTCCCAGCACCACTTATTGAAGAGACTGTCCTTTCTCCACTGTACATTCCTGCCTCCTTTATCAAAGATAAGGTGACCATATGTCCGTGAGTTTAACTCTGGGCTTTCTATCCTGTTCCATTGATCTATCTTTCTGTTTTTGTGCCAGTACCATACTGTCTTGATTACTGTAGCTTTGTAGTATAGTCAGAATTCAGGGAGCCTGATTCTTCCAGCTCCATTTTTCGTTCTCAAGATTGCTTTGGCTATTCGGGGTCTTTTGTGTTTCCATACAAATTGTGAAATTTTTTGCTCTAGTTCTGTGAAAAATGCCAGTGGTAGTTTGATAGGGATTGCATTGAATCTGTAGATTGCTTTGGGTAGTAGAGTCATTTTCACAATGTTGATTCTTCCAATCCAAGAACATGGTACATCTCTCCCTCTATTTGTATCATCTTTAATTTCTTTCATCAGTGTCTTATAATTTTCTGCATACAGGTCTTTTGTCTCCTTAGGTAGGTTTATCCCTAGATATTTTATTCTTTTTGTTGCAATGGTAAATGGGAGTGTTTTCTTGATTTCACTTTCAGATTTTTCATCATTAGTATATAGGAATGCCAGAGATTTCTGTGCATTAATTTTGTATCCTGCAACTTTACCAAATTCATTGATTAGCTCTATTAGTTTTCTGATAGCATCTTTAGGATTCTCTATGTATAGTATCATGTCATCTGCAAACAGTGACACCTTTACTTCTTCATTTCCGATTTGGATTCCTTTTATTTCCTTTTCTTCTCTGACTGCTGTGGCTAAAACTTCGAAAACTATGTTGAATAAGAGTGGTGAGAGTGGGCAACCTTGTCTTGTTCCTGATCTTAGTGGAAATGGTTTCAGTTTTTCACCATTGAGGATGATGCTGGCTGTGGGTTTGTCGTATCTGGCCTTTATTATGTTGAGGAAAGTTCCCTCTATGCCTACTTTCTGCAGGGTTTTTATCATAAATGGGTGTTGAATTTTGTCGAAAGCTTTCTCTGCATCTATTGAGATGATCATATGGTTTTTCTCCTTCAATTTGTTAATATGGTGTATCACGTTGATTGATTTGCATATATTGAAGAATCCTTGCATTCTTGGAATAAACCCCACTTGATCATGGAGTATGATCCTTTTAATGTGCTGTTGGATTCTGTTTGCTAGTATTTTGTTGAGGATTTTTGCATCTATGTTCATCAGTGATATTGGCCTGTAGTTTTCTTTCTTTGTGACATCCTTGCCTGGTTTTGGTATCAAGGTGATGGTGGCCTCGTAGAATGAGTTTGGGAGTGTTCCTCCCTCTGCTATATTTTGGAAGAGTTTGAGAAGGATGGATGTTAGCTCTTCTCTAAATGCTTGATAGAATTTGCCTGTGAAGCCATCTGGTCCTGGGCTTTTGTTTGATGGAATCTTTTTACTCACAGTTTCAATTTCAGTGCTTGTGATTGGTCTGTTCATATTTTCTATTTCTTCCTGATTCAGTCTTGGCAGGTTGTGCATTTCTAAGAATTTGTGCATTTTTTTCAGGTTGTCCATTTTATTGGCATAGAGTTGCTTGTAGTAATCCCTCATGATCTTGTATTTCTGCAGTGTCAGTTGTTACTTCTCCTTTTTCATTTCTAATTCTATTGATTTGAGTCTTCTCCCTTTTTTTCTTGATGAGTCTGGCTAATGGTTTATCAATTTTGTTTATCTTCTCAAAGAACCAGCTTTTAGTTTTATTGATCTTTGCTATCATTTCCTTCATTTCTTTTTCATTTATTTCTGATCTGATATTTCTGATTTCTTTCCTTCTGCTAACTTTGGGATGTTTTTGTTCTTCTTTGTCTAATTGCTTTAGGTGCAAGGTTAGGTTGTTTATCCGAGATGTTTCCTGTTTCTTAAGGTGAGATTATATTGCTATAAACTTCCCTCTTAGAACTGCTTTTGCTGCGTCCCATAGGTTTTGGGTCGTCGTGTCTCCATTGTAATTTGTTTCTAGGTATTTTTTAATTTCCTCTTTGATTTCTTCAGTGATCACTTCGTTATTGAGAAGTGTATTGTTTAGCCTCCATGTGTTTGTATTTTTTAAAGATCTTTTCCTGTAATTGATATCTAGTCTCATAGCATTGTGGTCGGAAAAGATGCTTGATACAATTTCAATTTTCTTAAATTTACCAAGGCTTGATTTGTGACCCAAGATATGATCTATCCTGGAGAATGTTCCATGAACACTTTAGAAAAATGTGTATTCTGTTGTTTTTGGATGGAATGTCCTATAAATATCAATTAAGTCCATCTTGTTTAATGTATCATTTAAAGCTTGTGTTTCCTTATTTATTTTCATTTTGGATGATCTGTCCATGGGTGAAAGTGGGGTGTTAAAGTCCCCTACTATGATTGTGTTACTGCCGATTTCCCCTTTTATGGCTGTTAGTATTTGCCTTATGTATTGAGGTGCTCCTATGTTTGGGGCATAAATATTTACAATTGTTATATCTTCTTCTTGGATCGATCCCTTGATCATTATGTAGTGTCCTTCTTTGTCTCTTCTAGTAGTCTTTATTTTAAAGTCTATTTTGTCTGATATGAGAATTGCTACTCCAGCTTTCTTTTGGTTTCCATTTGCATGGAATATCTTTTTCCATCCCCTTACTTTCAGTCTGTATGTGTCTCTAGGTCTGAAGTGGGTCTCTTGTAGACAGCATATATATGGGTCTTGTTTTTGTATCCATTCAGCCAATCTGTGTCTTTGGTGGGAGGATTTAGTCCATTTACATTTAAGGTAATAATCGATATGTATGTTCCTATTCCCATTTTCTTAATTGTTTTGGGTTCGTTATTGTAGGTCTTTTCTTTCTGTTGTGTTTCTTGCCTAGAGAAGTTCCTTTAGCATTTGTTGTAAAGCTGGTTTGGTGGTGCAGAACTCTCTCAGCTTTTGCTTGTCTGTAAAGGTTTTAATTTCTCCATCAAATCTGAATGAGATCCTTGCTGGGTAGAGTAATCTTGGTTGCAGGTTTTTCTCCTTCATCCCTTTAAATATGTCCTGCCACTCCCTTCTGGCTTGTAGAGTTTCTGCTGAGAGATCAGCTGTTATCCTGATGGGGATTCCCTTGTGTGCTATTTGTTGTTTTTGCCTTGCTGCTTTTAATATGATTTCTTTGTGTTTAATTTTTGACAGTTTGATTAATATGTGTCTTGGCGTATTTCTCCTTGGATTTATTCTGTATGGGACTCTCTGTGCCTCCTGGACTTGATTAACTATATCCTTTCCCATATTAGGGAAGTTTTCAACTATAATCTCTTCAAATATTTTCTCAGTCCCTTTCTTTTTCTCTTCTTCTTCTGGAACCCCTATAATTCGAATGTTGGTGCGTTTAATGTTGTCCCAGAGGTCTCTGAGACTGTCCTCTGTTCTTTTCATTCTTTTTTCTTTATTTTGCTGTGCAGCAGTTATTTCCACTATTTTATCTTCCACGTCACTTATCCGTTCTTCTGCCTCAGTTATTCTGCTATTGATCCCATCTAGAGTATTTTTTATTTCATGTATTGTGTTTTTAATCGATGCTTGATTCATCTTTAGTTCTTCTAGGTCCTTGTTAACTGTTTCTTGCATTTTGTCTATTCTATTTCCAAGATTTTGGATCTGGGAAATAGAATCTTGGATCATCTTTACCATCATTATTCTGAATTCTTTTTCAGGTAGACTGCCTATTACCTCTTTATTTGTTAGATCTGGTGGGTTTTTATCTTGCTCCTTCTCCTGCTGTGTGTTTTTCTGTCTTCTCATTTTGCTTATCTTACTGTGTTTGGGGGTCTCCTTTTTGCAGGCTGCAGGTTCGTAGTTCCCATTGTTTTTGGTGTCTGTCCCCAGTGGCTAAGGTTGGTTTTGTGGGTTGTGTAGGCTTCCTGGTGGAGGGGACTAGTGCCTGTGTTCTTGTGGGTGAGGCTGGATCTTGTCTTTCTGGTGGGCATGTCCACGTCTGGTGGCGTGTTTTGGGGTGTCTGCGGACTTTTTATGATTTTAGGCAGCCTCTCTGCTAATGGGTGGCATTGTGTGCCTGTCTTGCTAGTTGTTTGGCATAGGGTGTCCAGCACTGTATCTTGCTGGTCGTTGATTGAAGCTTGGTGCTGGTGTTGAGATGGAGATCTCTGGAAGATTTTTGCCATTTGATATTATGTGGAGCTGGGAGGTCTCTTGTGGACCAGTGTCCTGAAGTTGGCTCTCCCACCTCAGAGGCACAGCACTGACTCCTGCCTCCTCAATTTGGGATGATTTCTTGTCCATTCATATATTCCACAGATGCAGGGTACATCAAGTTGATTGTGGAGCTTTAATCTGCTGCTTCTGAGGCTGCTGGAAGAGATTTCCTTTTCTCTTCTTTGTTCTCACAGCTCCTGGGTCTCAGCTTTGGATTTGGCCCCGCCTCTGCATGTAGGTCGCCGGAGGGCGTCTGTTCTTCGCTCAGACAGGACAGGGTTAAAGGAGCAGCCTCTTCAGGGACTCTGGCTCACTCAGGCCGGGCGGGAGGGAGGGGCACGGAGTGTGGGGAGAGCCTACAGCGGCAGAGGTCGGTGTGACGTTGCACCAGCCCGAGGCGCACTGTTCTTTCTCCCAGGGAAGCCACCCCTGGATCCCGGGACCCCGGCAGTGGCGGGCTGCATGGGCTTCCAGAAGGTCGGTGTGGACAGTGACCTGCGCTCGCACACAGGCTTCTTGGCGGCAGCAGCAGCAGCCGCAGCGTCACACGCCCGTCACTGGGCTTCGCGCTTTCAGTCGTGACTTGCGCCCTTCTGTGGAGCCCCTTTAAGCAGCGCTCTTAATCCCCTCTCCTCGCACACCAGGAAACCAAGAGGGAAGAAAAAGTCTCTTGCCTCTTCGGCAGCTCCAGAGTTTTCCCAGACTCCCTGCCGGCTAGCTGTGGCTCATTAGCCCCCTTCCGGCTGAGTTCTCGCCACCAGCTCCAGTCCTCTCCCTGCGCTCTGACCGAAGCCCGAGCCTCAGCTTCCAGCGCCACTGGGGCAAGCAGACAAGCCTCTCGGGCTGGTGAGTGCCACTCGGCACCGATCCTCTGTGCGGGAATCTCTCCGCTTTGCCCTACCCAGGTATGTGGGGAGTTTCTTGCCTTTTCGGAGGTCTGGGGTCTTCTGCCAGCGTTCAGTAGGTGTTCTGTAGGAGTTGTTCCACGTGTAGCTATATTTCTGGTGTATCCATGGGGAGGAAGGTGATCTCCGCATCTTACTCTTCCGCCATCATACCCGGAAGTCTACATTTAAGTCTTTAATCCATTTTGAGTTTGTTTTTGTATATCATGTGAGGAAATGTTCTAATTTCATTATTTTATATGTAGCTGTCCAGTTTTCCCAGCACCACTTATTGAAGAGGCTGTCTTTTCTCCATTGTATATTCTTGCCTTCTTTGTTGTAGATTAGGTGTCTGGATTATCTCTGGGCTTTCTATCCTGTTCCATTGATCTATATTTCTGTTTTTGTGCCAGTACCATACTGTTTTGATTACTGTAGCTTTGTAGTGTAGTCTGAAGTCAGAGAGCCTGATTTTTCCAGCTGCATTCTTCTTCCTCAAGATTGCTTTCACTATTCAGGGTCTCTTGTGTTTCCATACAATGTGTAATTTTTTTTTTTCTTCTAATTCTGTGAAAAATGCCCTTGGTAATTTGATAGGGATTGCAGTGAATCTGTAGACCACTTTGGGTAGTATAGTCAGTTTTACAATATTGATTCTTGTAATCCAACAACATGGTATATCTCTCCATCTCTTTGTGTCATTTTTGATTTCTGAAAGCAGCTTTTTTAGAATGATATATATGGAGAAGCTGGATTCTGGGGACACATTTCATACTTAGCTGAGCAAGTAGCTTAGAAGTGCAAATGCCCATCTACTGATAAAATACTTAAGTATTAACAAGAAAATATGGATAATTGTATTTTTTTTTCTTCAGTAGATTCTAATGGGGAGGAAGGACATTGAGTCTTGGCAGGAAGAAGAGAGGAGTTGATATTTTTCTGGATCTTGGATTCTAAGGGATGAAAAAGTACATATTTTTCCTTTCCTTCTCCAATTGTAGACAAGATTTGAAGGACCTCTTCAATCTCTAAGCAATCATAGTTCATTGTCTTTTGCTTTTTTTTAGAAAATGTACCAGACAATAGACAAAGGAGGAAAATGTACTTTAATCAGGTGCTTTACTTTTAGTGTATTCAAGTTTATAGTTAGTACATAAATTTTTTCTATCTTCCCTATATTCTTCTGACTAGATATTGCTTTGTATTATGGTATAGGCTTTTTATGCCCTCTAAATTTACATTTTACAGATGCTTGGATTTATAGTAGCTCTTCCTCTTGACAGGTCGCTATAAGATGTGATATGTCAACTATTGATTTTATGTGAACATATGTTTATATGGTTAAGTTTCTCCAAAAGATAATGCATACTCTCAGAGTGAGGTCAAGGTCACCAAAATTTTCAGCATCTTTGAAGATCAAGTCATTCCAGTCCTCAGAGATTAAAAAGAAAACACTCAAAAGTTTGCTGCTTATGAGAATACCCATAATGGAGCTATAAATGTGTAAGTTAACACTGCAGGGGGTGGGATAGAAGGAGTCAGTTGGGAGAAGTAAGAGAAAATCTAAACCCAGAAGGGAAAATCAGACTCAAGCCTAAACTCTCTCATGAAATTTCACCTGGGCCTCCAGGTTGTAGTGTTGCTTTGATCCTTGGAATATTAACTGTATTTATGTGGAGTATGCTAATAACAGCCGAGACTTTTAAGTTATATCATCCAGGCAATTGATTTCTACAGGATAGTCATTAAGAACATTGACTCTTGAACCACTGACTCCCTTAAGTCATCAAACTTCTATTCTAAAGCACTTGTTTAATGGACTTCCCTAGTGGTCCAGTGGTTAAGACTCCATGTTTCCAATGCAGGAGACATTGGTTTGATCCCTGGTCGGGGAACTAAGATCCCACATGGCCAAAATAAAATAAAATAAAGCACATGATTAAATCTCCAAACCCTCTGAGTTTTAACTTTCTAGGTTTCATGTAACATAAATATTCCATGATGACTTGGAAAATTATATGAGATAATACATGCAAAGTGCCTAGCATTTAGAAAGTATACCATAACAAGTTATTATTATTATATAAGTCAAATAGATTATTTCCTCTTAAATATGTAAACAATGCATTTCTGAAACTATATGATGAGCCAGGCTATGTAGAAGACACTACAGATATAAAGATAAATTAAGCACATCCTTTCTTCTAAAAGGGCTCATCATCTAGTGAGGCAGGCATACCATATGCAAGTATCTACTGTTGTGTCACAGAGTAAGGTGAGGTGTATCAATACAATATTATGGATTTTCAAACAGTACATGTGATTCAGCCCAAGATATTCAGAGTAGGCTGAGAGGTGAGGTTGGTGAATGCTGAATAAAATGATTCAGGGTGGTGAAGTGGGTGAGGATCAAAGAGGGCCACCTAAGCTGAGAGAACACAGTGAGAAAAGCACAACAGATGCAAATCATTAGCTGTTGGAATTATCTAATCTGCAAGCCTGTTTGTGCTGCAGATTCATTTTCTAAGCAGGAGTTTGGGTTTTCATTTTAAGTTTGAACTGTATTTGATATACAGCAGGAAATCATTGGAAGAATTAAGCTGGGGGTAAGGGGTGGGGTGGGCTCACATGGACAGATTCGTGTTTAAAAAAATCCCCCTGAAAACTGTGTGGAGAATTAACCTCAGAGTCTAAAGAGAGGTTGGTTAGAACACAAGAAAAGCAGCTCAAATGAAAGGAGCATCAGAAGTAGGGAAAGACTATGGTTTTTTTAAAAGTCTCTTCTGAAAACATTTTCTTTGCTTGTGCCTGTAATCTTGACCTTGTAGAGGCAGAATTAGCAATTAGTGGCTATTTCTTGGATGTAGGAGAATGAAGAAAAATGGCAGATAACTCCCAGATCTCACACTTTGGTTGCCTTTTGTATTTTCAGGGCTACCTTTTACTTAGTAAATGCTACTAAATTTTGAAGATAAAAAGGAAGAGAGTGGACAGAAGAATCTTTTTTTTTTAATCCCCAGGGATGTTGAACCCAGAAGGTTCTGTCAATTCTCCATGGAGCTCTAAGTTTGTATTAAACAGACATTTTTGTAGAATTGGCACCATTCTCACTACAGATAATGTATCTATGATACCTAACTTCATATAGTGGTATAAGAGAGGAATACACTGGGGGGATAAAATTACTACTAATAAGAAATTGCTAAGATCTTTGAAATTACAATAGATAAACATGCATTTTTTACCAAATTACTTTCTCAGTGTATTTGAAATGCTTAAGGCTATGGTTCTAATTAACTTTGGGCCTTCCCTAGTACAAAGGCAACTTAGTTTAATTAAATCAATGATGCTATATATTAATTATAGTACAGATTTAAATAATTTAGGAAGCACGTACTCTTCTTTCAAAACCTTGTTTATTTTTCGACCCAAGATGGCAGGATTAGTTTGCTTCAAATTTAACAAATGCTACTAAGTTACCCTCTCTCCCTTTCCTCCAGCTGCCATTAACAAGTCTGGATGTGAAAGTCGGGGTCCTAACTGTGTGACAAAGATTAGGTTCAATTCCATGACAGCAAAGTGACTGACAGAAAAATTATATTATCTTGCTGTACATAACTCTCTATTTAACAAATGTATCTAGTTTTAATACTCTTTATTTTACAAGCACAGTTGGCTCCATTCCTAAAATGAATGAATTTGGTCTAGAGGTCCTTTGAATTAAAGCTTTCCTACCCAGTCATAAAGCCACTAAAGTATGGAATAAACCATGATTATCCAGACATCCTACATTCAAGGAGCCCACAGACATGATTTAATCAGAAGTCTGTCACTTCCACAAACCCACATTTAAAAAAAAATAATCCAGGTTTGCTGTGCCTTGAGATGCATAAATAGAAGAATATATTTGAAAGGAATAGGAAAGCCACAGAACTCTTCCTCAGAGCACGTAATTTATTAATTGTTGATTGTCAATTGAAAACCTACTAAACTCTAAACTCTGGTAATTTCAAAGTGAGGAGGATGCAATCATATCTCAATTTTATTCTCAGAGTTTTATTTTTAATGGGAGATTAAAATAAATAAAGCTCATGAAAATGTGTAAAGAAGCAAGAAATTCTTTGGTGTAAATGCTATAACAACTCAGAGGGAGAGAAATTTATTTGGATTGGGCTATCAAAGACAGATAACATCAGCTCATCTCAAGGAAATGTAGTATAGAAACTTGCTAACATCTTTTCATATAAAATTTTTTGTGTCTATGACCCTAATGACCAATACTGTGTCATAATTCTTCAGGATGTGAAAATAGGTCTCATAATCATTTCATCAGCACAAGTATTATAAAAAGAAGACTGGAAAGCAACCTCAGATCTTATAAAAATCCCGATTTGTTAACTATAACTCCTATGTATTGTTGTATGTATGAGGATATAAGGGTATTTGGATGGGTGACTGGGCTCTTTAAAGGTAATTTTTTTAAGGTACCCCAGTGATGATGATCATATTATAGAAAGGGAGAAATGATTTCTGCATAGGCTGAGATCTTGGGATGAAAGTCATAATCTAAATGCCAGTTTTTATTATCCTATTCGGTCAGCAGAATTTCTGAATGTGAGCTGAAGCAGGGATGCTTCCATCTCCTTCCTTTTCTTCTTTGTGTGTGTGTGTGTGTGTGTGTGTGTGGTACACGGGCCTCTCACTGTTGTGGCCTCTCCCATTGCAGAGCACAGGCTCCAGGCGTGTAGGTTCAACGGCCATGGCTCACAGGTGCAGCCGCTGCATGGCATGTGGGATCTTCTCGGACCGGGGCACGAACCCGTTTCCCCTGTATCGGCAGGCGGACTCTCAACCACTGCACCACCAGGGAAGCCCCTTCCTTGTCTTCTTATGTAGTCAAAACTTGCTGGATTGCCTGCCCTGTTATCACCTTCTAATAACAGAGGGACTGAATACAGACCTCATAAAGGAAGCAAGCTGCCATTATTTTAGATAAAATGTGTTCCTTCCTAGAGGACTCCAGGCTGCAACTGCTTCTCTGCTAATCACATATTCAGCAAGTAAACATTCAAGCTTTACAGATAGACTGTCCTGTTTATAATATTTCATTTAATTGCTCAGCAGATAGAAGCCAGCTCTATTCTACACATCTTCAAGCCAAAATGGTACAAAGAGAATTATAATAATACCCAACATAATAGTTATCTAAAGACAGATATTATCATGTAAAAAATATTTAGTAAGTGCATTATGATTATGTTAGTGAGGTATGGCATTATATTGCTATAAGCAGGTACAGCTTGCAGTACATAAGAGCAATGACTTTAAATGAACAGAATAATCTGAAGACTCGAAGTGTATGTCTGTGTGAGAAGGTGGCATTTGCTTCTCAGGGAAGAGTGAAAGCAGGAGTTTAACTTAACACATAAAACAAAAAGGTAGCATTTTTCTATGTGGAACACTTTGACTTTTCAATGACAAAGAACATTATAAAGAACCAAGAGAAAATAAAAATTGGTTTCAAGTGTGGAATGTAGAATGAGCTTTCCTTTAAAAAACTGCTCTAATAATAAATGAAAAAGTATAATTAAAATTTTAAAACAAGAGTAATATTAATAATAAAGTTTCTCTTACAGAAAACTTCATGTTTCATATTCCCACAGTGGTTAGAGAGTAGTATTTCACAAACAGAATTTCAGGCATTACTTTCTGCTTTTCTATGGCCTGATGAATGAAGGGAGTGGAAATTGAAGATGACATTAGTGCAAAAACTTAAAGCATAGCTCTCCTTTTCTTTTCCCAATTAAACAAGTACCCCAAACACAAGAGGACAGCCTGTTGTGACAGCTATCTGGGGAAACAACTGAGTTAAAAATGTGTGATAACATCTCCAGATAGCAATTTTAAATTCTTATTATTTTATCCAATCCCCCCAAAGCCAATAGAACCTACACTGGTAGTAAAATTCACTGTCTGCTTGCCCTGTGCTCCAGCCTTTCTGATCTCCTGACTTTCATGGAACATGCAGCCCTCTTAGCTTTCTAGAACTGGATGCCTTTGCACACCCTGAGCCACATCCACTGGGCCTCCTTTCACACCCAGACCTCCACGCACCAGGGTGCAGTCTTCTACTTAGGCTCTGATTCTTAAACTGGACTTCATTTATGGCAAGGGGCTTCTCCCTGGTCTTTTCATTTTACTCAAGGATTTAGATATTTTACTATCCAAAATTAAACACATAAATTATGAATGCTACTAAAGCTGCATTAGGTTTACAATGAAAGAAGCAATTGCAAAGAAAATTGTCTCTTCAGAGCTAAGTATCCATCATCCTACCCCAAACCTCCGGGAGGACACGGGTGACAATTCCTGCCCTACTAAGTCTTTCTGGACTTCCTTGGGCTACATTATGAATTTACTCTTATGGGCTCATAAAGTGCTTCATATCCACATTATTAAGCTTATTTTGTATATTGTAACTATTTCCAGTTTCCTTTCTTCTATTTGACTGTGAACTCTTTTGTGGTTTTCTCCTGGGTACTGAGAATAAAATGAGAAAAATGAAACTGCATATATTGGCATTCAATCAAAGGAATGAATTAGACAAACCGGGTCTTTAAACTGGCAATGGCACTAACTGAGTGTTGTTTTGAGCCATAATTCTGTATTAGCAAATACTTAAATAATTGTGGTCTATGATATGAGAGAGGATAAACAGGGGTGAGGAAGAAGACAGCAGACAGGTTTTGTGTGTAAAGTTCAAGGACTCATTGAAGGAGAAGACAATGTGTGAGCTTTCTTCTAAAATTGCATTATAGGTGGCTGAAAGCATTCTAGGTCCATAGTTGTCTTTGTGCATAACATTTTGGTAAAGCCCTAATCCTTTTAACCTAACTAGAGAGAAATACATAGAAATCATCAGGGTCTCTGCCTGTTATCACAACTTCTTAGAGTTACACTTTTCATCCCATGCTTCTTTACATTTTTCTTGTTATTATTTTTGTGTTCCCGTACTACTGTCATTGGAAAGAATTTATGAAATAACCTGCTTTTTCTTCTAAAGCATAATCATTTCATTATTTATTTTCTCTAAATTAGAGTACTTGGATTTGGAACTTAGTTTTGACAATTAGCTAATTAATTTCACAACTTACAGCAAGGGTCTTCACCTATCCAAGTTATGTTTTTGACATCTATAAAGAAAACAAAATTCTAGTAAATTTCAAATGAGATAATGTTAATACAAATTACTGAGTTCTGAGTCTAGAACCTAGTGGGAAATATATGTTAATACAGGAGAAACATGGAGACATGATAGTATAGAAATTAAAGACAAGGACTCTGGACTCTTCATGTTTTAAAATCCTGGCTCCATCTCTTATCAGCTGTATACCCTTTGGCAATCTATCTAAAATCTCTTGCCTTAAATTCCTAATTTATAATGTGTGCATCTATTGGAATCTAATTGATGACTTTTTTTTAAGTATTAAATGAGGTAGTCAGTATATGCCAGTGCCCGGAATACAGTAAACCTCTAATAATTGCAACCTCTTAGTATTGTTACATTCAAGAGAATTTTACAAATCAGCAGTGATATCAGAATAGACAATGAGCATAGATAATTGGAAGAGAGAATGTGAATTGGCATTTTCAAGCTCCAAGGTAGGAAAAACAACATACTTTCACTTCACTCCAGATGTAAACTCTCGGTCTCAAAACTTATCAAGAACAACTGCATTTCACCTCAGGCTCTGTCTCCTGAACCATTCTCTTATTAGGTACCCAGTGAGAGTAAATGAGCTGTGTCTGATGAAGATTCAGGACAGTGAAGGAGATAATCATCATTGCAAGTTCAGGGATTATTTAAGTTTAGCATCTTTCAATAACCTTGAATAATGTCTTTAAGTTCACAAATACAATCTAATGTTCTTTCATGTTTTACATTCCACAAATCTTTATGGAAATCCTTCATTATGTTAAGCATTGTGAAGGTATTTGGATGTATTATCTCTGATGCAATGGTCATTCTTGGTAAAGCAAAGGGCATATTTAAAGATGTGGAAGGATGACAAAACACAACTGATTTATGAATTTTAAGGAAGTCACCCCAGTAGAAATACATTGTGTGAGTGTGAGGGGATAAAGAAAATAGAGGCTGGAAAGATGGTCAGGATCCAGATGATGAAGAGCTTTGTGTGCTGTAATAAGGAGTTTTGACTTTGTTATGTAGACTAATGGAACCCTTTATGAGGGAGCTTGTATATTTGCAGTATGATAACATTTAAGTTTAACTAAACACTTTCATTAGAGCTGCTTTTCTATTCATTCAAATAAATGTTTAGCCAATTGGACTCTGAAGGAAACTCATACTTCCAATGATAATTTTTTAGAGAGTTGATTTAAGCATGTGTATTCACTGGTTCAAGGACTTCCAGGATACTAAATATTTTTGAAATGCTTTTCTTCTAGAAAAGTTTTGTTGTTGTTTGTTTGCTTTAAATTTTTCCCCTCACCACAAGTATTCACATGTCTGTTTTCTTTGTGTTATGCCTAGAGAAGAAGAAACATATTTCTTTTTCTTTTAATTTTTATTTTACTATGGAGTATAGTTGATTAACAATGTTGTGTTAGTTTCAGGTGTACAGTAAAGTGATTCAGTTATACATATACATGTATCTATTCTTTTTCAAATTATTTTCCCATTTAGGTTATTTAATGGGAAATTTTGAGCAGCGTTCCCTGTGTTATACAGTAGGTCCTTGTTGATTATCTATTTTAAATATAGTTGTGTGTACGTGTCAATCCCAAACTCCCAATCCATCCCTTCCCACCAAACCCTTACCCCCTGGTAACCATGTTAGTTCTCTAAGTCTGTGAGTTTGTTTCTGTTCTGTAAATAAACTTGTTACTTCTGAAACCCTGCTGATAAACCACACGAATCCTAAATTAGCCAACAGCCAAAATTTAGAAGCTAAGATTCTTAGCTTCAAGTACCATACTTTAGGATTCCAGTTGTCTAAATGACTTCAAGCTTCTGAGCTTGTTTTAGGTTCTGACCATGTACAAGTGGATGGTGAATCAAGATACCTATATACTGGTGATTGTGTTGATCCAAATACTGGAAACCTCATGACTGGACTGCAAATAGGAGAAGAAAAGCTTCTTGAGGAGGTGCTCACTGTCCATCGTCCTCCTCCCATTCTTTGATACACCATCCCACATGTATGTTTGTATTAGGGTATAAATTAATCACCTTCAAAATACTTCTTGTAGGCTGTTCAGTTTATTCTCCTTTCACACATATGTCCTTCTTCTGGGGCATCATCATTTGGGACACTCAGAAGCCACATACATTTTCTTTTTTTAGCCTTATCTTCAGGAAGGTTTATTAGTGTTTCATCCGGAGTTCAACTGAGAAAATGTTGAGAGCAGACTTGGCTTTCCAAATCTGCAGTTTCCACATCCACAAAGTTAACTAACCTTGGACCAAAAATATTCAGGAAAAAGAAATCCAGAAATTTCCAAAAAGCAAAATTTGAATTTGCCATGCACTGGCAACTACTTCTGGAGCATTTACATTGCATTAGGTATTATAAGTAATCTAGAAATGATTTAAAGTATAGGGAAAGGGACTTCCCTGGCTGTCCAGTGGTTAAGACTTCGCCTTCCAGTGAGGGGGTGCAGGTTCAATCCCTGGTCAAGAAGTTAAGATACCACATGTCTCATGGCCAAAAAAACAAAACATAAAATTGAAGCAATATTGTAACAAATTCAATAAAGACTTTAAAAAAAAAGTACAGGGGAGGATGTGTGTAGGTGATGTACAAATGCATATTTCCATATGTTCTCCCTCGGAACTGCAATATTACCATAGGCAATACACCTTTATTTGAGTAATTACCCTATTAAAATTATTATATTAATTTCCTTTGGCTTTTGCTCTTCTCTTTCCCACTAGACTGTAAGCTCCTTGCAGTCAGAACCCCCTTTTTTGTGTGTGTGTGTGTTAGTTTCTGCTTTATAACAAAGTGAATCAGTTATACATATACATATATTCCCATATCTCTTCCCTCTTGTGTCTCCCTCCCTGCCACCCTCCCTATCTCACCCCTCTAGGTTGTCACAAAGCACAGAGCTGATCTCCCTGTGTTATGCAGCAGCTTCCCACTAGCTATCTATTTTACATTTGGTAGTGTATATATGCAGGACTCCCTTTTAATCACTTCTGTGTGACCAAAGCCTGTCAGGGTATTATCATTTAAAGAGAAAGTGCTAAAAAATATTTGAAGAATAATTAGAAATTTTGGGTAATTTTATGCTAAATCATAGTTTCTTTCCTTATTTCTTTTTGGAACAGTCTTTTCATAAAATGCAATTTTCTGTGCCTTTCAAGATTGATCAAATATAAGAAGCCTGCACCTCTGTAAATAAGAATTGTAAGTTTGATTCTCTACATGAAGTACCTTTTATAACACTTTATCAAATTAAAATATACATAAAGGACTATGTCATAATAGTATAACGATGAATTTTCATAGTGATCACACACATATCCAAGGACCTACATCTAGAAACACCCCTCATACTCTTGTCTAGTCATTACTGCCTTGTTAGGGCTAGCTACTAGCATGATCTCCAAGAACAAAGATTGGTACAAAATGGAATCATAACTAATGTCCTCTTTTAGGTTTGACTCCTTTGGCTGTTTTTTGCTTATGATATTCATCTATTATGATAGATAGAGATTTCACTTTTTAAGCACATGATCTGGTCATAGCACCAACCCCCTGTCTTAATATAGGAGTTAATAGAAACTTACATAAGAAAATAATACATATGCAATATATATATATATATATAATGTACAAATAAAATATATATTAATGGTTTAAAACATATACATATGGATAGATTTATATTTACATGAAAGATTCAAAGATATTTTAAATGATTGATCTTATTATCTGCCTTTTCTTCATTTATAAAATAATCTGAGTCCTTGTTTTTCTTGCTCTATTTTATTTTCCCCAAGATAAACTAGCTTTCAAGAACCACAAAGATGCATGGTAGAGTTAATGGCCCAGAAGGTCAGGATTTCTGTCCTGAGGCAAATAAGGCAGACAAACACAACACACTCCAAGTATGAGATTTCAGGAATGGAGAAGTGAAAAGGCACGCTGGTTTGACTTTCAGGAATGTTGCAATGCACTTAAGATTAAGGTCAAAATGCACTCATGCCGGATTTCCCTTACAATTCCTGTGTAGCAGGATTAGGAAAGAACAGATAATGTATTCATTAGGGCAAAAGTTAGGACAAGAATAAATAAACTTGCCGAACACTCACATAAGGAGTAAAATAATACTGGCTATTTTACCCTGAAAAGGAAACAACTTGTGGTTATAATTAAATAATAAAATAGACTGGTATTTTATGAAAAATGACACCTGAAAGACATTGCTTCCTATTTAAACTGCTAATCATTATAAATTGATTCCAATACATATTTTAATAGCTTTGTGTTTAGACATTGAAACTTTATGTAACAGAATATGTGTTCTTGTATTTAAAATTAGAAGAGAGAATAGATCTCTTTTCTTAACTTTCATAAACAATGACCAAAATGTGGATTTGGGATATTGTTTTTTCCTAGAACTTTTAGAAATAAAACTAAGAAATTTCATTGCCCTTTCTCATACTGTTTAATTATATCATACTAGAAAAGTTTCTTGGTAATAACCTGGTTCGACAACTTTAATCTGTCATTCACGTCTTAAAAAGAAAAAGAAAGAATTTTCAAAACGACACGACTCTCACCACTTAGGGAAATTCTGTTCTTGGCACCTAATTTTCAGTGGCCAGTGTTAAAGCCTTACTGGAATGAATACTCTATATGTTATGTCACTTCAAATATGCATATTGTTTTCAAAATTGTAAATTTTTATTCTAAATTATATATTTCAAATAGTCAAAATGACATGATCATAAGTCCTTATGGGAACAATAATAGCCATAACAATTATCTTTTGTTATTGCTTATTAGTATTTGTGACAGTTACTAGTTATTATAACTAATGAAAAAAAATATATGTATATACTGATTGATTGACTGCACTGTGACAAGCAGTTTTTATGTAATATTTCCTCTATTTTTCACAACCACACTATGAAGTAGGTATTATTACAGTCTCTGTTTTAAAGTCCTTGAGAGGTTGAGTCATGTACCTTCAAGGTTATACAACTCATCACCCAGGGCAAGTTGATGCCAAAACCTGTGCTGTAAAAAACGTACTATATTATCTCTATTGAGGGCCAGATGTATGGCTAGCCTCTCTAATCCTTAACACCCTGCAATTATAGATTCAGAAGCTGAAAATGAGTCTATAGGTACATTATTCATGATCACATAGGTAGGAAATGACTGATCCATAGTTTGAACCCATGGGTTTTTTTTTTCCTTTTGATGATACCACAGTTGAAACACAATAAAGATCATCTCTCCATTTGTACAGTCTTCAAAAGTAATAACAGTTCAAAACAACCTCAATTATTTTACTTTTCCTAAAATTGACCATACTGATTACTGAAATCAAGAACTTGATAAAAATGACTGAGACCTACTTTCCTTGATTGTGATAAGTATGTTCTCGTATCTTCATATTTTTGGCAAGGATTTCCAGGATAACTGAATTCAGAGATCTTTGTATTCCAAATGAAGACACTGATATTCAGAAAAGTTGTGACGTCAGTAAAGTATCCACCAGCTAGATGCTGTGGATCCACATCTGATTCTGCTAGTGACCCTCAGTATAATGGTTATTAAATTCTGGTTATTGTGACAATTTTACAAATCTGTTGTTAGAGAGACTATGTGTTCGTTCTGAAACAGAGAGACTCAATTTATCACTCATGAAAAGAGTTATCAGCCACCAGAAGAATCTGAATAAGAGAAACTCATTTACCCTAGTCAATGTCTATCATGGAGATCTTACTTCATAGAAGCATAGACTGAGCCATTACAGACTGGGGTATGAACCATAATTCTGTGACTTTAAACTATGACAGTGTTTCTGATTGCCAGTTTTCAGATTTGTAAAACATGGATAACAAAGTCTACCTAAGAGTGTGTTTTTCTTTTCGATTTAAATAATGCATAATGTTCAGAGCAGCAATGCCTTATGCATGTGTGTGTATACACACAAATATGCATATAGACATACATATGAAATACTATATGTATTAGTCATGTAATATATCACATTAATAATAATACCAATGTAATATTTATACTATCATAACAGTAGTAATAATGATGATGATAAATATTTCATAATGATGATGCATTATACAGTGTAGCAAGTAAATATGTATACATGTAATAGAAAGAAAAATAATTACAGAAACCATACTGCAGAATTCCAAATCCCATATGCTTGCATATAAAGTATTGCACAATCCACTACCTGAATCCACTTCCAGCCTTCTTCTCTAAGTGAAATTCCTGTACCCTGTACTCTAAGACCCTGCCCAACGCTTTTCAGTATCTTTGTTAATGTTATTCCAGACACCATAAATCTTTAGCAACATCTTCCTGCAACCCCTCATTAATATTCATAGACTAAATGTTTAATGTGCCATTTAAAGGCCAGTACAAACTCTGCCTATTCCTGAATTCTTATCCCTCAATGAGAAGTATGTTTCCTTCTTCTAAATTCCTTTATAGCTTTATCTAAACTGTCTTAGTTTCTTGCAAAATGGTAATTTGTGTCCCTGATATCTTATAAGCTCTTTGAAAATGGTTACCAAGCCATGTTCTCATATGATTCTCCAATGTAGGAAAATACTCCCTTACGATCATGAGTTGAACATCATTTCTCTTGAATGAATCTCTTAAGTACTTTTCACAATTTTACAATAGAGGAAAACAGTTGAGTCCAACCTCAACGGGTTTAGGAAGAATCCTACCTTACACTCAATCAAAATTTGGAAGTCAGTATATTTCAAGACGTGATAAACAATATTAAAAAGGGTTTTTTAAAAATTATTTGTAGTACATGGGCCTCTCACTGTTGTGGCCTCTCCCATTGCGGAGCACAGGCTCTGGACACGCAGGTTCAGTGGCCATGGCTCACGGCCCGACCGCTCCTCAGCATGTGGGATCTTCCTGGACCAG
Organism: Mesoplodon densirostris; assembly: GCF_025265405.1. Taxonomy (NCBI): domain Eukaryota; kingdom Metazoa; phylum Chordata; class Mammalia; order Artiodactyla; family Ziphiidae; genus Mesoplodon; species Mesoplodon densirostris. The sequence continues at coordinate 20,688,317 of NC_082664.1, forward strand.
GGCACGAACCCGTGTCCCCTGCATTGGCAGGTGGACTCTCAACCACTGTGCCACTAGGGAAGCCCACAAACGTTCTGTGTTTTAATGTTTAAGAGGTTATATTACTGTGAAACTAGTATTATGAGCCCATCTATTTGTTTAAAATTTGTCAATTTAATGAAAAATAATAATAATACTGCAAGTGGTGAAACACGTGGATGATACCTGGATAAAAGGAGCTTGGGAAATGCATGTGGTTAGAGAAGAGTGATAGGAGGGAGAGAACTGATAAGCTGACTCATTCTCTAGGTAAATTGCTTGTGGTCTGGAGGCAGCTACTGTGAGTGAATAAATGCACTATTTCTCACACTCTGGGGCCATAGGAGTTTGGTGATAGGCTGACAGAGCTCTCCAACGTTCATTACATGGTACACAGAAGTCAGCAGACAGTAATGAGATTCATGCCAAGGATAAGTACCTCTGTCTACTTGTAAGAGATCTGTAGTAAATCTGAATCAGTGATTAGATTAAATCGTTTTTGGTCATTTAGTTGATTTTAAAGGTGCTAGTGTGAAAGTGAATTTTAGAAAGTCCCTTTTTAGAAAACTTCTCCTACAAATTATTCCAGCTGTGAGACTCTAGCTGCTGTCCTTGAAAATATTTCATATTGCAGAAAGACAACCATTTAAAGTGCATGTACATCAATGCACTTGCATTGTATACTGTACATAATTACTTATATAAACTGACATTAACTCTTTCATATACATACAAAGTACATTATACTTCTTTTAGTATTTTTCTTCTAGAAGTAATACAATATTGTATACAGCACTGTGCTTCCCTGTCATCCCTCAATTTTCCTATTAATAAGCCATAAATAGACTCTACAACGTGGCTCCCTTAGAGAATACACATATGCCTAATTAGAGGCTTTCTGTTAGGAAATAAACAAAAAAACAAAAAGACGGCATCTGACTCAACAAAGTCCATGTTTAATGCTACATTTACTGAGAAGATAGTATGTTAAAGACTGTCTTTAGGGAACCTTCCATTAAATTACTGAGTAGTAAAAAGCAAACAGTAAATAGTCTTTTTGGTGCATTGTTCAGTCACTTTATGGTCACCAATATCTCTCTGGGTGACACCTGATCATTTGCCTATTATAAAAATCAAAAACAACAGTACCACTCTCAACTAGAGGTAACAAAACATACTTAATGAATTAAGTATTTGATCACAGTTGCATTTTTGAAATGCTGTCCAAATTGGCCTAGTTATTGTTGTGCCTATTTTGCATTGCACTTGAAACTGCTAGTAATCTAAAGGTTGGCTTCTAAATGGATAAAACATACTATAATGGATTGAATATCTTAGCACAGGTATGAAATTTTGTATTCTCACTTAGAATGAAAATAGCTTCTAATTCGATTAAAGAGAATCATTGCATTCTCTTATTATCTCCAGATAATTTTTGAAACTATTATGTATATTTTCTATTCACTAATCTTACTCAGTTTGATCTAACCCCTAAATGTCTCCTCAATTTAATTCCTAACTGATTTCTAATTGTTTTACCTAGCTCCCTTGATTCTTGGTTCAGACCAAGTTTGCTAGCTTTATACAACTTAACTAGATACACACACACACACACACACACACATATAGATGTGTGTGTGTGTGTGGGTATCTTATTTCTCCTTCTTGTGACATTTACCTCATACATACCTCTGCTCTTTTCTCACTAAATCCTACACATCCCTGAAGACGCAATTTTAAACCTGCTGCATCCATAAGATTTTAGTTATTTTCTGAGTGACTTCACCAATGGAGAAAGTATTATTATGGTTGCATCAAATTACCTCAATTCCAGGAATCCATAGTTTTATTTTAGAAGTTTCTATCTTAGTTTGTTTTGGTTCAAAAATCTTGAAGTCATCTCTCATTTTCTCAAACACCACATCCAATCTATTATAAAATGCCATTGGCTGTTCCTACAAAATGTATCCTGAATTTCTCACTACCTCTAGGGAGATCAACTTCTCACCACATCCACCCCTGCTACCCTGGTCCAAGCCTCTATCTTCACTCTCATGGGCTTTTGCTTTGTTCTTCAATTGATTTTTTGTCAAAGGCCTTTGTCCACATAAAGTTAGATAATATTTTCTGAAAATTCCTTTTCATTTCTTCCAAAACAATAGCCAGAGAACCTACAATGACCTAAAAGACCCTACAAAAATTGTCAACAAATGAAATGATTGACCTTACTTCCTATTAGTACCACATTGCACAGTTTGCTACAACATACTGTTCTACTCCCCATTTCTTGATTACAAATATGCCAGTCGGTCCCATCTCAAAGTCTATGCCTTATTTGCTCCATCTTCCAGGGACACTAATTAACAAGGTAACCACATGCTACTTTCTCATTACACCCTATCTTGGCCATGTATCTAAAATTGAAACCCCATACAACCCCCAACACTTTCCATCTACATTAGCCTGTGTATATTTCCATAGCACTTATAACTTCCTAAGTATGTTATTAATTATTTATCATATTTATTCTTTATTGTTTGTGTTCTCTATTTAAATATAAGGTACACTAGAGTGAGGATTGTTTCATCTCTTTTGTATATTACCATAACCTCAGTATCCAGTACAGAACCTGTAATGTAGGACATACTCTGCATTTTGTTAAAATAATTATATATAATCTTTTTACATGTATATTCCAGTCTCCTCAAATGGGCTGGATACATTTTAAGGTCAGTAATTGGGTCTAATCTTCATAGAGTTCCACTGCAAAGAGCACTGCCATGCTTTTGACAAAGAGGACTCTCATTAAATATGTGTTAACTAATGAATATTGTGGGTGTTTTAGGTTTCAGAAGCTATCTCCAGAAATGCTGGGCTGCCTCTTTGGAAGTCTCCCCATCATGCAGCATGACTTGATTTGATTGGACAAATCAAAGAAATTGTTTTGCCAAGATACATAACTTATGCTGATAATAATTCACAACTGAAAGGGAATGGAGGTAAGAAGTGTTAACAAGAGGAAGACATCTTGTTTGGTGGTGAGTAATGAGGACCAGGTAAAAAGCCAATTGGAAAAGAAAGATAAAAAGATATTCCAGATGACAGTAATTGCCAAAAATATGCTCATGCTGAATCCCAGTTTCAAAGGCTAAAGATGAGAAAAAGGACGGAAGTTGTTACCTTCTTAAGAATTAAATAAGAAAATGTCCCACTTTACCTCTTTACTTTGCCTATTAGCAATGGAGTTAGAAAAATATTCATGAGTTTTAGAAAAAGTTAAGAGGAAGATAATAGTTCTAGACACTATAAGATTTTTATACACTTTTCCTTAGGGCTTCAACTGATAATTTGTTTTGATTTAGAATTCCTTGATTTTTTTAATGTACACACACTACTTGTGAAATTAAATATATTAATATTATTTTTAATAATTCCATGTCCGTCATTAATAGTTGAATGTCACTGGGAATATAGTTAACCACCTAAAATTTATATCACCACCTATAAATTAACAATAGAAACACAGATCCCTTCCAAGGTTGTTTTAAATTTAACACTTGTAGGATAAACAAAACAATCACCCCAAAAATGTAATTCTTAATTATGTGTACAAAATCATAACGTGGTTACCCAAAATTTTGTACAGCATTGTTCTAATCTTGTATCCTACCCATCCCGCCACAAGTAGGAAAAAAAAAATCTTTAAAAAATTCTTAAACAAAAGTAGGTTCTATGCAAATCAAAGGAAGAATGAGTTATAGCAAATTGATTTTATTTAAATACAGTATATGAATGTTTTAAATTCACTATATGTAGCCATATTTTTCATTTAATACCCTGCCTCAATATATATTTGATATCTTATTCCCTTTTCAGATCTTAAAACTATGACTAATGTTTCCTTTTTTTAAAGCCTTTTTCTCTCTCTTGCTCTCTCTCACTCTCTCTCTTTTCTTCCCTCCCTTCCATCCTCTTCCCTCTTTTTCTTTTTCTTCTTCCCTCCTTCCTTCTTTCTTATTTCCTTTCTTCCCTCCCTCTTCCTCCCTCCCTCCCTCCTTTCCTTCCTCCCTCCCTCCCTTCTTTCTTTCTTTCTTTCTTTCTTTTTCTTTCTTTCTTTCCTTCCTTTCTTTCTTTCTTTCCTTCCTTCATTCTCTCTCTCTCTCTCTCTCTCTCTCTCTCTCTCTCTCTCTTTCTTCCTTCCTTTCTTTCTTCCCCCTGCGAATATCTGTACTCAGTCTGGAAAGCGATTTGGGTACATTTGCCTTTCTTAACAACTCGTGCATCTTCTCTCAAAGTTAAATTTGAAGTAAAACTAAGTGTAGATAGGAATAAGTGCAAATAAGTCATTCATTCATCCAGTCATTTATTTAACATTTCCAAATGCTAATACTGTTCTTGGTGAGATGCAAAATGCTGAAGATACAAGGTAAAAAACACAGTATGACCTAAGAATATTTCCACTACAGTCATTGAAGAAGTGGAAATAAAATCAGTGATAATATATACTGTGAAGTGTGTTATTATAGGTTAAAGCATAGGATAAGAGGAACACACTTAGAATGAACCTCTATTAACTGTTGGGTTTTGGACAGAGGGGAGAGGATTTATCAAAGAAAAAGTGGCTGGAGCATATTCAAAAGAAGTAACACTAAGCATTCAAATAAAGGTAGGAAGTTCATTCTCAATTATTCACTAGACCCTTCTAGGAGTAACAGCCTTACACTTAATTATGTAACTTTGTTGTATTTCCCAGTAGAATAGGCAGAGCATGTACTTTAGTGATTTTGGATTTGACCACGTGACTTGTTCTGACCAAAAGAATATGAGCAAAATAACACTTTACCGTTTCTAAACTATCTTGCAATACATGTTACCACTTACTCTCTTGTGATTCTGCCTTCCACTCAGAAGAACATGCTTAGTTAGCTGTTGATTCTGGACTGAGGAGAAATTTAAAGCTAGATTCAATCCAACCTGAAATGTGGATACATACTAAGGTCAGTAGTGCCCCAGCTGATCTGAAAAATTATGAGTAAGACATAGTTTATTGCTGTTATAAGCCACTGAGATTGGAGATATTTTATTGTACAGCATTATTTTAGCAAAGCTGATTATACACTTGCAGATCTGTAGAAGCATCCAGAGGACAAGCAGAGGACTTGAAGAGATGTATTCCCAAAGAAGACATATAAATGGCCAGCAAGTATATGAAACAGTGCTCAACATCACTAATCATTAGGGAAATGCAAAACAAAACCCCACCTGTTAGAATGGCTATTGAAAAAGAAAAAAAGATAACAAATGCCATCTACAATGTTGAGAAAGGGAATCCTTGTACTTTATTGGTGGGGGTGTAAATGGTACAACCACTATGGAAAACAGTATGAAGGTTCCTCAAAAAATAAAACTTAAAAAATCAAATTACCATATGGTCTAACAGCCCCATTTCTAGGCATACATCCAATGGAAGCGAAGCACTATCTTGAAGCAATATCTTCACTCCCATGTTTATTGTGACATTATTTACAATAGCCAAGACATGGAAGCAACCTAAGTATTCATTGGCAGATGAATGGATAAAAAGAATAGCTTTACAGGCTTACAGTAAGCAAAGATGTCTTAGAAATATATATATATATATATATATATATATATATATATATATATATATATGTATTTTTTTAATAGTCATTATATTAACTGGGATGCTATGGCAGCCATAGACAGGGTAGCTTAAACAACAGAAATTTATTTTCTCACTGTTCTGAAGGTCAGAAGTCCGAGGCCAAGATATTTGTCATTTTGTCTTCTTCTGAATCCTCATTCCTTGCCTTGTAGATGGCTGCATTCTTTCTGTGTCCTCACATGGTCTTTCCTCTGTGTGCATTATCTTCTATATGTAGAGCAGCCATTTTGAATTTGGGCCCATACATATTACCTCATTTTACCTTAATAACATATTTAAACATCCTATCTCCAAATCCAGGTACATTCTGAAGTACTTGGGGTTATAACTTTATCATATGAATACTGGAGGAACATAATTCAGCCCATAACAGTAAAAAAAAAAAAAAAAAAAAAAAGGATAAGTTGGATTTCATAAAAAGTAATAAATTTGGTTCTTGAAAGTCACCATGAAGAAAGTGAATCACAATCCAATGACTTGAAGAAACATATACAATAGACGTGTTTGGAAAAGAGTTTGTATACAGGATTATAAATAATTAAACATATATATAATAAAAAATAGTCCAATATAAATGGTCAAACTACTTGAAAAGATTATTTAGAAAAGATGTAAATTCTATTAGGAACATGGAAAATGCCCCATATCATTGATCACTAGAGAAATTAAAACCACAATAAGCTATCACTCAGTTAAAATTAAAACTCAAAAGAAAAGGGTGAAAATACTAAGTATTGGGAGTATGAGGAAAAATTGGGATTCTCCTGCACTGTTGGTGGGAGTGTAAACGTGTAATTACTTCAAAAACTAATTCAGCACTTTTAAAAAATAAAGGTAAAGATGTAGGAACCCTAAGGAATATCACTCTACATATTTATTTAGAGTAATAAAAATTTGTGTCCAAATATAGTCATGTAAGAATGTTTAGGGCTTCCCTGGTGGTGCAGTGTTTGAGAGTCCACCTGCCAATGCAGGGGACATGGGTTCATGCCCCAGTCTGGGAAGATCCCACATGCCACGGAGCGGCTGGGCCCATGGGCCAGGGCCACTGAGCCTGTGTGTCCAGAGCCTGTGCTCTGCAACGGGAGAGGCCACAACAGTGAGAGGCCCGCGTACCGCAAAAAAAAAAAAAAAAAGAATGTTTATAGCAGATTTAGTCATAATCACAGATATTAGAAACAATTCAAATGTCCATCAACAAGAGAATGATTAATTAAAACTGTGTGGTATTCATAAAATGGAACAGCTATCATCAATAAAAAATATATTATTGATATAGACATCAACATGGGTGAAGCTCAAATATGTTTTCTTAAATAAATGAGGACAGACACAAATAAATATGTAATGTATGGTTCCATTTGTATAGAATGTTAAAACAGACACAGTAAGATATGGGGACAGAATTAAGAACAATAGTTGCCTTGGATAAATGGGGGGATTAACTGGGTTGGGGGATGAGGGAACTTTCTGGAATAAAGGGAATGCTGTATAACTTGATTGGAGTGGCAGTAGCATATATAGATGTGTCTAATTAATTAAACCAAACACTATAAATCTGTGTATTTTATTTTACATAAATTATACCTCCATAAAAACGATTAAATTTGATTTGTTCTTCCTTTCTTCACATTTTTTTGGGGGGTGGGGGAAAAATCCTTTTTTTTTTAAGGATTGTGGCAGAGGGAAAATATCAATGGTGAGAGGGAATATAAAACTTCCCTTCCAGAAAACCTGTAAGCTGTCAAGGCAACAATGACCTGCTGGCCAACAATATTTCACGTTATTTGGCTATTTCTCCAATGTCATCCAAAGTTTGGATTGACATTAAAAATAGTTTTACATTGAATTTAACTGTTCAGTGAACAATCAGTTCATGAAGATAAAAAAAAATACATGACACACAAATCTTTTAACACTTAAAAATAATTTAGGGTATGTAATATTTTATTATTAAACATCCAATCAAATGAATACACAAATGTAAACGACTTATCCAAAAAGGGATGATATTATTAATTTCCAACTTATAGATAGTGAAACCTAACCCACCCCAAATTGCACAGCTAGTATGTAGTAGAACTGGAACTGAATTCAAATATTTTTAAGATTTAATTCTACAGCTTTCAACCAGTCCATTTTATATGAACTATTTGCTTATTAAATGACTTATCACCCCATAGTCACATTTGCAAAATTCATGTTTCCTCTAGAAGGAAATGATTTGAGAGGGAAAAATAACAAGCTACAAAGGTTTAGGGAAAATGAAATTGGTCAAAAGGACTTTAAAAAGTTGTCACATTTCTGACAATTAGAACAGCTACATTCTAGGTATAAAATTTAAAATTTAGAGATAAAGTTAAGGGTGCCTAGGCATTGGGGAGGGAGAGTTTTAATTTCAGAAAACAGACCTTACCTTCTCAGATACACTTAGCTTCACTTTTAGTTTTTTATTTCCATAAAAAATGTGTAATATTGCCAAACTTAATCCTTCTCAAGTGTAAGGACAGATTTCAAGTCATATGTCTTCATTTACTATCATTGTTCACTTACAATTTTGCAGTTGACTGTCACATGTTGACAAGCTGTTTCTGTCTTCTCTTTTTTGCCATGCATTTATATTTAGATTTAAAGAAATATCATCTTTTTACTAGGCAAACCTCAAGATGCATAATATAAAATTGTCTTTTAACTATAAAAATAGGAATCACATTATTTAAATTATCTTTCTACATCTCCCAGTCTTTGAAAAGGTATTTTTGCTCTCCTCTTGAGTTTTTCCTCAAAACTATAATTTTTTCCAATGGATTTATTTAAAAGTCTAATTTTATAATATAAAGTAGAAACTGGGTTTTAAATTTCTCTTTTTACCGTATTGTTGAGTATTCTTTTTTTCTAAAATGGCCATTCCTCATTCCCATTATTTTATCTTAGAGACAATTTAGATATATCCATAACATCTATTATTAATCTATGACTAGTCATTGTGGATATCTAGTGGTTTTTCTTCCCAAACCTTTCCTAATCTATTGCTCACAGTGCTCTCTTTGTTAGAATTCTAAAAAAGGGTTTATTAATTTTCTGCTAATCAGTACATGGATAAAATCATAATAATTGCTACCCCTTATCCCTTACTGAGGTCCTACCATGAGCCAAAATGTGTCTTATATATTTTGGTATATAATTGATTTAAATCTAGCAAAAATCCAGGAAAGCAGGTTTTATTATCTCATATTTAGAAAAATAAAAATTCAGAGGAGCTAAGTCAGTTGGTTGATGCCACATGGATGGTAAGTGATTGAGCTAGGACAAAAATCATAGGTCTTTCTGACTTCCAGAGTTGTCAGAGTGTGACAGTACCTGTGTTGATTGTGCATCCTTAGGGATTCTGTGTTCTATTAACCTGGTCCATAACTCTACGTGCATCAGACCTCTTGACTGCTACTCTAACCTTGTCACTCATTATAAAAATGGCAGCCTCCTGCCTTCTGGGGGTGAAGTACCACTACCTGCTCTTTACTGTTTCCAATCCTATCATCCCAATTGCCATAATGTGGCCAATACTGTAATGGGCCCTTCCTATAATCTTCCCAGCCACTGGGCCACCACCAAAGATGCCAGGACCTCTCTGACCTACATCAGCCTTAGCCAGCCTCATGGTGAACTCTAAAAAAATATGTCCTACCAAAGTTGTCCTTCATTAGAATTAAGGGCAAGGGTTTGATTTCAATTCCACCAGCTATTAAATGTGGACTGTCTCAGGGAAGGGTGTGACCTTGGATGAAACAGCTCTCTGCAGTTAAGAAAATCCTGAAGGATCCAACAACTAAAGGGTCTAGCACACAATAGCTGTATAATTAATATTTAACAAATGAGTGAATGTGTGATAAAATGAAGGCATGATAGGTAAGAATTTTCAGTAAATAAAATACATTAATAAAGTAATAATAAAATAACATAATAAAATAAAAAAGATGAGAAGCCATCTCCACCAGTACTTATTTCTGAACTGTTTATTTAGAGTCTCACAAAAATTTCCAAATTAACTTAACCATTGTTAGTGCGATAACAACACAAAGATTAAAATGATGCATTTAGTGAGTCATCTGAAAGCTTATCCAAAACTCCACATCTGGTTACCTAGGACTCTATCAATGTTGGGCTGAATGTAACTCTCCATCATGGTGCTTTGGCTCCATGTAGACACAGCTGTGTCATCCTTCTGGAAAATCCAAACTGTGAAAACTAGATAGTGAAATCCTTATATTCAAACAAAATACTAAGCTTCATGCCAGGGCTTCTTAAAGTTTCTAGGTGACATTTTAATTATTGAGGCTTTTCACAGTTATAGTCATCCTCCTTCAATTTCCTTTCATTGAGAAGTAATTAAAGAGAGGAAAAAAATAGAATCGAGTTAAAAATGATCTCTATTTATACCTTCTGTTTTCTCAGGATTTTGTTACTGAAAACAAATAACCTTTTTTTTTTTTTTTTTCAAAACTCCAGGTCACTTTTGAAAGTTTGATGAATCATCTTCAGCCTTTGAACTATACATGTGGGCATTTCTGGAAATGTGTCTCTATTGTTGACTGATCGTCATTCAGAATGTTGGTAAATATAAATGGTAATAGGCTTCTCTGATTTAAAAAGGCAGTTGGATCTTTCAAAGATCATTACAGATTCCAGAAGTATTGTTGGCAACTACCAGACACTGGTGGGTGTATTTGTAGTTTAGGGCTTCCATAACAAACTACCACAAACTATGTGGCTTAAAATTACAGAAATTCATTGTTTCATGATATTGGAGGCTACTAATACAAGATCAAGTTTTCAGCAGGACCATGCTCTCTCTGAAAGCTCTAGGGGAAAACACTTCCTTGCCTCTTTCTTTTTTCTGGTGGTTACCAGCAATGCTTGGCACTCCTAGGCTTGTAGCTGCATCACTCCAATGTCTGCCTCTATTATCACATGGCACTTTTCCCATGTGTCTGTGTGTCTAAATTTTCCTCTTCTTAGAGAGACACCAGTCATTGGATTAAGACCCACCCTAGTTTGGTATCTTCATAATGGTAGTATCTTAACTTGATTGTATCTGCAGAGACCATATTTCCAAGTAAGGTCACAGTCACAGGTACAGAGTCTAGGATTTCAATACATCTGGACTAGGAGTAGGGGACACAATTAAACCCATGACAATGTGCTATTCACATTTAAACTTCATAATCACATTTAATTCACTGCTAAGTCATCTCAATTCTTGCATGTTTCCCAAACATGTTTGCTTTTAGTCGTGTTGCACAGTTGTATAGTCAAATAACTGTGCCATCTTATTCTATAATTTTTCTAAAATCAAAACAAAGACTTTACATTTCTGTGGAGAAACAAATTGTTGTATGGAGAGAAAACTCACAAAACTTCAAAACTGTATTTTTTTGTACATAATAGGTAGAATGTATTAGCTTATTCACCTTTCCATTCATTTGTTCAACAATTATTTTTGAACACACCTAAAGCGACAGAGAATTCCTCTCATACTTACAGTCTAATTGAGAGAAATGTTAATAAATTTTTAAATGAAAAGACATGTAAAATTACAAGTTGTAATTAACTGGGGGAAGAGCAGTACAGACAGGGGAAATGGCATGTGTAAACTCCCCTGGATGAGAAGATGCGTAGGATACCAAGGGATCTCAGAGAAAGCTTTGAGAGACAGAAGAAGCTGGGGTCAGCCTTGGAAGGTTAGAGAGACAGGATAACAGAGAACATTTGGGACCTAAGAAGGCTGATGTCTTGGCCATGCAAGTCATAATCTGGAAGCTAAAGAGGAACATATAATTAAATCTTGTGAAAATGATAGTATATGAATTATTATCAAGCCATGTAGGCTTCTTTAAAAGTGACACTTTTGTTTACAATAATGAAAGTACATATTACAAATAAATTTCCATTATGCTAATCTAGGAGTGTTTCTAGCAGTGTCTTGTGTTAAACACAAATGTGAAATAACAGAAAATACATTTATTGGTCTCTGCTCCCTGTCCCTGTTCCCGTCACAGAGCTCCTAAAGCCCTTGTAAATTCCTAGGTGATAAGAGCACTAGGATCTTCTTTTGTTCTAAAATTTGGTATTTGAACATGTTTCCTGACACAAGACTACTAAATCCCTTGGAATTTCCAAGGTGATAGGAGTGTCTTTTGCTCTAATGAAGTGACCATTGGTAGGCTACTGGATAGCTTCAGGATGGGGACTGGTCACCAGAAAGAGCAAGCCATGATTAGAAGACTGGAACATTCAGCCCCACCCCATCATCAAGGAAGGGACGAGGGTCTAAATATCGAGATAATGATTGATCATGCCTATATAGTGAAACTTCCATAAAAATCCCCAGAGTATGGGGTTGGGAGAGTTTCCAGGTAGCTGAACACAGGGAAACCCTGGGAGGGTGGCACACCCAGAGGGAGCATGCAAGAACCTCCACGTCCTTCCCCTGCACCATGTCCTACATATCTCTTTATCTGGTTGTTCATCTGTGTTCTTTAATATCCTTCCTAATAAACTGGTAAATGTGTTTCCCTGAGTTCTCTGAGCACTTCTAGCAAATTATTAAACCCAAGGAGGGTTTGGGAGACCTGATTATAGCCAGTCAGTGAGAAGTATTGTGGACAAGCTGGGGGTTTGCGATCGGTGCCTGAAGGAGAAGCTGTCCTGTGGGCTGAGCCCTTAACTTCTGGGATCTGAGGCTAAGTCCAGGCAGTTAATGTCAGAATGGCTTGGTGTGGAGAACCCAGCCATCTGGTGTCAGAAATGTTCTGAGGGTGAGAGTAAAGGAGAAACTGAGTTTATCTGGTACACCAAATAAAGTAGAAACATACAATGGGGAAAGTAAACTTCATGTACACTTTAGATTTAGCTTCTAGAATCACTTACATCATAAAAGTTATTTTTATTACTTTATTTTTAGATTAGATTTATTTATATAGCTATAAAAACAAAAGTTGCTATGATGAAATGACTTATGTTTACATATTTCCCAGTATAGTTGCAAAGTCACAGAATTGTAATGGACTTGTTTTCATGTTTCTTGGAACAAAATTCCATTATTCTTAAATGAGAATTTTAAGCTTCTATGAGTTAGATGAGTTTCACAAGTTTACAAAGGTATGTATCAGGAGAACCAGGCCCAGTGCCAGCCAATATGTCACCTTTGGACAAACTAGGAATAAAACATCTTTATCTAGGGAGTGACAGACAAAAGGATGTGTGGAGCTGAAATCCAGTGTACTCTCAACTCACCAAGCCACATCTCCCAGTGTAGGGCTTCACTTTGTCTCCTCATCTGGGACACAGCCTATGAGCTACGTGTGTGTTCCTGGGCAGAAGAAAAATGAGAACCCAAGTTTCCTGATTCTCATCCAACATGGAACAACAGTTTGTGTAACTTCACTTAGGAAAAACATTTTTCACATTCACAATGGTCATTGATATGGTAACTAAAGTTTTTCTAAGCACCTTGTTCAATTTTTTGAAAACAAGAACGTAACTATTCCAGATCATACTAATTAACGTGTTCACTCATGTCTGCACACAGTCCTTCAGTAATTACTGGTGCTCCAAATACTGTCGTACATGCTGGATTAAATGTATGTGACTCTCACTCTTCTGAAAGGCTGTGCACCTGAGAACTAAAACAGAATTCTCAGCACATAACAACTCTGTCCAAACCCTGCACTAAGAGATTTGATGAAACTTTAGCATGGCTTCTAGCAGCCCAAGGCCGAGTCCCTTGGACAACCTAGCACCTTTCTGAGTTCCTATCTGAAAAAAACACAAAGTGTCAAAAGAACTTAGTGTTTGTTCTAGTCAGCACCTGATGATAAACCCTTAACCGCCCTTTCTCAGCATTGACTAAAAAGGGCTTACAATTTTGGATCCTTCCTTTGTCCCTTTGAGATGTCTGTATCTTCTACAACTCAGGAGTATTTATCTCAAGGACCTGAAAATCATTCCTTTGAAATGTGATCATCAGGAGTGATAGAGCTTCTGTCTCCCAGTCTCTGTGGGAGGAAAGAATCCTAAGTTAGACAGTGGCCAGTGAGCAGACACAGCTGGCCACATCAGAATTTGCACTGACCAACCCTTTGTAATTGTTTACTTCCCTGACTCTGATTCAGCCCTCATTCCCTCCCTCTCTCTACTCCATCCTTCTCCCTTTAAAATGCCAGGTCACAGCTATGCAAATCGGAATGGAGCTCATCTCCTTCCCCTTCTGTCAGTAGTTCCTGAAGAAAATCTGTTTTTACCCCTTTAACAAATGTCTGACTTTGTTTTCCTTTGACGCCCCCAATGACTTTCTAAAGGAGGCAAACATGCTTTGAGACATGTGACCTGACCATGCTGGCAATGGGTGATAGAACCAAAGGTAAGACACTTGGTCCCACAACAATAACCTATGTGCCTGCTAGGGAGCCTGTGGTTAGCCTGAAGTGAGTGCTCTTCCAAAAAGGGATGCTCTGTTTTTGAATGAGGCTGATGATCAATCAGATCCTCACTTTTGAAAAGGCTGAACATGGATACAGAAAAGCGAGGGGCCCTACATGTAGAGCTATAAAAAGAGAAGGCGGTAAGCCAACATGGGATGGGAGGAGATAAGTAAAAAAGTAATGAAGCCAAGAAAAAAACAGAAACCATGAGAGTGAAAAAAAGGAAAACAAAAGGAAATGATACAAATGATAGTTAATTGTGAGTAGTAGAAAGGAAACATAGGTAGAAAAAGAATCAGGGAAGGATTGGGGAGGTGAGATGCATGTTTGTCTCCCAGAACTCCTTTGTATACGGAGATGAAGTCCAGGGAAGTTTTCCTTGAGTTCAGGACACATTTTTTCCTAATCTTTTCACTTCTCCATCTATTCTGATAATATACCATCCATTAACTAAAGGAAACTGGATGATTTTAAGACTTGCCCCTGACAGAGGCTAATTAACACTGCTAGAATTTAAAGACACATCTCTTGCCCTAAAGGAACTCTCAGGTTAATGAGTGAGAAATTTATTAATATTATCAATAGATGAATCCAATCGGAATCTCTGGTCACTTTGGCAACTTGTCATTTTGTCCTTTATGGAACCAATTTCTCAGTTCTAATACATTTGTCAGCATGGCTGCAGAGCAGTAGACAATTTGAAGCTGGGTAGATAGGGGGCCTGGTTGATTATGCAAAGCAGCTCAGATAAAAGGTCAGTCTAACTCACAACAATTATACAGTCTCTTTTTATAGCCTTCCTGGCTTATTGCTGATTTTAAAAATATGACAGGAGCATATGAAGATGTCAGAGATAAGCACATTTCATAATTTGATCACTGGCTTGCTGTTCTAATCCAGCCAAATTTTTGGAAAACAATCATTTTAAATGTCCATATATTCAAAATAGTGTAACGATTCTAAACAAAATTTTGAATTGCCTGAGATGTCTCAGTATTCTTTTGAAGTTTTCTAATCCCTTTTCTGTCTCAAAATAATGGCCTCAAATCTGCTCAAGGCGATGGCCCTAAGTCTGACCTTCCCAGTTTCTTGCAATAAAACCCATTGTCTTATTCTTTATTCTTTTGGGAAGTAAATCACTAGCCAACTTCATCATTGAATAAATCTTGAAATTTTCATAGAGATAATTTCTTCAGACAGGTATTTTGCTTTGTGAGTGACATGGAAAACCCTAAATCAAATAAATAATAGCGGGAACTTAAGCCACCATTAAAAGATGTTGTTTAGCAGGATTTGAAAACATCAGGTTAGGCAATATTTGAAAAGTTTGAAAAATCATATCCAGAAAAGAAGCCTCATTTGTCCCTTGACTATAGCAAGGAAATATGTCTTTTGATTTCTGTGAAAGGCATTTCTACAAGTACTGTACTATTATCACTATGGTCAAAATTAATGAAAAGACATTTCTATTATTCATCATTTTTATCACTAATTATATTTCACATATGAATCTTAACATGATAATTTTTTTTTAATTCTTATTTTAGAAAGAGTCAAATTGAGGTACAAAAGAGGCCTAAAGTTCTTTGGAGGTTATAAAATTAAAAGTTAGATACATGAAGCCAAGTTCTATTTTTCTGGTATTTATGACAATAGAAGGTTTTATCAGGGCACAATAACTTCTCTCAGGCTTAGAATTAATGATCTAATAAAGTAGAAACTCTATTCTCCTTTTGTAAGAGCAAAGAGAAACTGTTCTGTAGAAGAGAGATAGGCAAAACAAAACATTGTATTTTAGTTACTTTTAGTTTCTCCAGATGCAATCGATAAGAAAGATATTTGTATTGCTACAAATAATTGTATATGTTTTAAAAAGTCAGTGAATTTTACCAACAATTAATACTTCAATTACTGATGACTGAAAATCTATCAAGTGAATACATACAAAGCAGTAAAGTAGAAATCCTAAATTAGGTCTCAGTGTGAGACCAGTCCAACCTACATTATCCCCAGATTTTCATGAAAGCATCAATGTAACCTCAGGTTATGAAGCATTTTTTACATAAATATTTATTTTATTCTCATAGTTTTGATGGGGGGCTGAGAGAGAGATTTGAATGCTCTATTGTAGATGTGGAAATGGACTGCAGGCTGAGATACCAATTCAATCAAGTCATACCAGAGACAGGGGAGAACTCTGGTCTCCAGACTCCAAGATCAATGCTCTTTCTAAGAGCCCAGTTAGAGAAAAGTGGGTCTCAGTCAATGGTGACCCAGGAACCTGCAGCAGTGATGTTCACACAACATGAAAGCTGCTGCCTTCCAAGTATAGAGGTGTCCACTGCACAGCAAAACTTTCTTTTCCCTTGGAATCAGAACCATTTTGAAATGGTTCTCCAGCTATTGTCTCTTTTGATTCTGTGGGTCCAGCCAAATGTCTTTCTCTGCCTCTGTGACAATCTCATTCTTCCTGAGTCATAAAATAAAAGAAAGCCTATGTGGTGCAAGCTGTGATGTGCTACCCAGATACCTACCCCGTCAGGAATGAAGAACTTATTACCCCAGAAACGTAAATCTCTATGGGCAGAGTTCCCCCATCAGTTAGACCTGTTCAGGGATGCCTCAGCTGAATAGTACCCCTTGCCCACGGTCACTCCACCTTTATGGAGCCATGGCATTCAAGGATTGATCAATGCAGGAGTATAAAGACCAGGCTCTCTCACTTGGGACAGCTATCAAGGATCATTTCATCTTCTGAATCCCCTCTAGAGTTTGCTGAGACTTCCGTTGAGGTAGCACTGCAGTCAACTTCTCCCTTTGCTTACCCTTGCTTTCTTCCCTTCACTCCCCAGCTGTTTTTTCTGAAGAATCCTCCCTAAGAAACTCCCTGTGCACTCTGTCTGAGTCTGCCTGGCTCAGGACCCAACCTGTGGCAGAAGATGGAAAACCAGGGGACAAGTGAAGGCAGCTCATCCACACTTTATGAAATGCTGTGAGTCACTTGATCTCTCTGAGTCTGCATTTTCTCATTCATTGATGCACTTGTTAGATCAAATGATGTCTAATTTTCGGTGGTCAGGAAAAACTACAAAATTTTATATTCTGTATTATTAGCAGTACCAACTTCTAGCAAAACTGAGAATTATATCTTCTGCTTTATTTGGGCCAGGGAGCTAAGGAAAGGGGGAGGTACAGGAGCCTTACTATATTTTGTTTATTTTTTCCTCTCCCTGTCCCTGGTTTTCCTCAGGTTTTGTTCCCCAGGCTTGGTTTTCCCCAAACCATGGCCTTCCCTTCTTGTCCCCATTTACTTTGTGTCCTGAGACCTGGGTCTCAGGAGTCACAGTCTCTGCCTTTCCCAGTCTCACTCAGCCATCAGTCCCAGTGCTCTGCGGCAGACTCAGTGCCAGCCAGCTCCCAACCTATTCTGCATAAACCAGTGTTGTACTAGGTACTCTAGTCTTGATTTGGGGGTTATGATAGGTCGGGGGTATATCTGAAATGAATCTGAGTAACCTAAGCCTGCATGTGCGTTGTCTAAATTGGGACTTCACACACTTTTTTAAATTGTGTGAGACCTCACACAGTTTTCATTCCTTCCTTTCCCTACTCCTTTTTCTATACCCATGTTCCTGGTTTTCTCATTTGTTCCTATGAATTATAATCTTTTTTTTTCCCTTAAGAATGAAGCTTTATTTTAAATTCTAATTTAATTGTCTGCGGTCATAATAACTCTACCAAAATGCACCGTTTACTTGAGGAAGGGTTTCTGCTCTTTCCCACCCCATTTAACTGTAGGAGTTTTAGTTAGTTGTTTAGATTTGGTGAAATATGACTATGAATTATGTTGAAATATGTTTTCATATGAAGAACAATAGAAAACATATACCTGATCCTGAGGCTCATCTTTGGATAGGAGCTATCACATTAAGCCCACCCAACAGCTCAGACTCATGTGGCTTTAACCCTGGTAATACCATGATTTAGATAGCTGACCTCTTCCTTCTCACAGGGGGTTTCTATAGTTGTATTAGCTTTCATGAGTTATCTTCTCTTTAGTCCCATGTTTATAGTTAATTTTATAACATTTCATAAAGAATAAATAATAGGTATTATTTCACAATAATATACCTTTCATATTAGATGAATGTTTTCATGTATTTCATAACATTTCATAACAAAATATAAATGATTGGTATGAGTTTCATCAATTTCTGTTTCTAGACAGAGGTTCAATTTATATAAGATTGATTAGACTTTGGTACTTCAAACAAAAGGCTTTCATCTTCATTGGTAGAATTTCAGGAACAATGTCACTTAAAGAAAGAGTAATATTGCAAGAGGTGTGGTTTGCTGCCTACCCTGGACCAGCATAAGTTTACAGTGTAGAAAAGGAAGGCAAATACATGTAGATGCTCAGAGAGCTAGGGGTGGGGAAGAAAAGCCTTTGGGGTTTTAGCCCAAATACAAAACATCACTAATCAAAACAATATATTTTCATTCAACCAGTAATGCTAGAAATTCAGCCTATTATAATATGAAGAACAGATACATTTACAGTTAGGAAAAAAGAACTTAAATAAATGTAGCTTTATTTTGCAGGCATAAGTTAAGACAAGACAGTTGCTAATACAGACAACAGTTTTCTTACTTTGATCTTCTGAAAATGTGGGTCAACCGTTTTAAGCAATGCTGTAGAGAAGATACCTCACACCGGCATAAAGTTGGCACTTCCATGATTTCAGCTCACAGATAAGGCTGAATTTAGAGAGAATAAACTTTTCTCCTTTCATATGACCTATCTCTGCTTCTAGATGCTAAAAAGATGGCTAGAAATATGAGGACATTTGTGACATTTGGGCAATCGCTGAAAAAATGTTACTGATAATCTCATTTCTTGTCTTAGAAAATGAAAGAGAGAGTGAATACTCTGTCAGTACTAACCTAGGTGCATCCATTTGTCCCTTTTCAAAAAAGCCTAATCCTCAGAAGGAAATCTCGAGTGTACCATGGGAGTGGATAATCAGACGTTATTCATCCTGTCATTTTGGGGAGAGGGAAGTATAATATTGACTTTAATCCAGACTCCATCTTCAAGAAAGTAAGACTTTGCATAATTACACAGGCTGGAACAAGAGAGCATAACTCTGGCTTTTTTCCTCTTTTGTGACTGCTCACTGGGAGTAGATAATAAGCATTAACCCATTGTCTGGTTTTACACAATTGTGTCTACTATAGGGTTCTAAATATTTTCTTGCTTTTAATATGACCTGGAACAGTGTAGAAAACTAAGGGAGAAAAAAACAGATCTTTTGTGGTTCAGAGAAAGAGTCAGAACATAATATGTAACTCCCTTCAGTAAAAAAAATGATAGATCAAGGGTGAAATTCTCCATAGTAGAAAATCTCAGTTCCAAAGGAAAATGAAGTGTTAAAGAGAAAACACAGACTGAGTATTCATATTAAAAAGATTGAGAGACTCAGCATCACACAGCTACAGCCAGCTTCTTGCAAAGCATATTAGAAGAAAGGAAAAAACAAACAAACAAAGCTACTTAAAGCAAATGTGTAAGTAAAGGCAAAGGCTTTCACAAAGAAGAAAGCACCCTTGGCACATACAGCTTGGTCAAAGCAGCATGGGATTTACAGAAGAGGACCCAGTGGAATTGGAAATGATTATTGATATAATTGGATTAATATCCACCATGTTTGTGATTGTTTCCTATTTATTTCAGTTGCCTTTTGTGTCTTTTTAATTTGTCCCTCCTTTTTGCCTTCTCTGTATTTAACTGAGCATTTAGGATTCCATTTTCTCTCCTTAATTAGCATATCAATTGCACTTCTTTTTAAGGAAATATTAATGGTTGCTGTAGAATTTGCAGCATATATTTACAACTAATTGAAGTCCACCTTCAAATAATACCAGACTACTTTACAGCAAAAATCTTATAATGAAGTATTTCCAGTTTCTCCCTTTTGTCCTTTAAAACAGGGCTGTTAATCATTACATTTTTCCATATAGTCACTTTATATCTCTGTGGTCTCAATAAACCAATTAAAAGACAGACTCTCAGTGTGGATAAAAAACAAGGTGAAATTATGTGTTGTCTCTGAAAACCCAGTTTATATAAATAAAAGGGTCAATTATTTAAGAAGACATAATAATTCTTAATGTGTATCTACCTAACAACCAAGTTACCATATACATAGGACAAAAACTGGTAGAACTGCAAGGAGAAATAGACAAACTGCAGAGAGAAATATAGCTACAATAAGATTTTTTTTTAAAGAAATAAACCATATGTATGTTGGGGTGATAAAACTATCTTTGCTGATAGAAGAAATTATTGTATATAGAGACAAAGAATTGACAAAATTTTCAATCTCGAAGAATTGACAGAAAATTACTTAAACTCAATAGTGATTATAGCAAGGTCAGAGGATACAAGATTAATATACAAAAGTGAACTGCTGTTTTTAGTATACTAGAAATGAACAGCTGAAATTTGAAATGTAAATACAATTCCATTTACATTAGTATAAAAATGAAATACTTAGGTCTAAGTTTAACAAAACACACATAGAATCTATATGAAAAACAAAACCCTGATGAGAGAAGATTGACACAAATAAAAAGATATGCCATGTTCATAAATTGGAAGACTCAAAACTGTTAAAATGTGAATTTTTCCCAAATGATCTATAAACTCATTACAATTCCAATTAAAACCAGCAAGTCATTTTAAAGATATTGACAAACTGATTGCAAAATTTACATGGAAAGGCAAAAAACCCAGGATAGCCAACAGATACTGAATGAGAAGAACAAAGTTGGAGGTTTGACATTAACCTGTCTTCAAGAATTATTATAAAGCTACAGTGATCAAGACAATGTGATCTTGATGAAAGAACATACAAAGTCATTAGTTGAACAGAATATAGAGCACAGAAATATGTCAATACAAATAAAGCAAAAATATCTTTTTCCAAAAGAGCAAAGCAAAATCAATAAGGAAATGATAGTTTTTCCAGCAAATGATGCTGAGCAATTAGATGTCCATATATTAAAAAAAAAAGAAAAGAAAAGAATCTAGGCACAGATTTTTTTACCTTTCACAAAAGTTAACTCAAAAAAGTCCTGTATCTAAAGGTAAAATGCAAAACCATAAAATTCCTTAAAGATAACAGAAGAAAATCTATGGTTATGAGTATTTGGATACAGCACAAAACACATGATTAATGATAGAAAAATGCATATTTGGCTGTACTAAAATTGAAGACTTTTACTCTATGAAAGATACTGTTAAGAAAATGAAAAGACAAGCTAAAGAATGGGAGAAAATATGTGCTAAACTTATGTCTGATAAAGGACTTGTATCCAAAATATACAAATAAGTTTTTTCTTGGAATTTTTCTAAAATTGAAGTATAGTTGACTTACATTATTATAATAGTTTCAGGTGTACTACATAGTAAATCAATATTTTTATAGATTACCCTCCATACAAATTTATTATAAAATACTGACTATATGTTCCCTGTGCTGCACATTACATCCTTGCAATTTATTTATTTTATACCTAGTAGTTTCTTTTTTTGTTGTTGTTGTTGTTGTTTTGTGGTATGCAGGCCTCTCACCGCTGTGGCCTCTCACATTGCGGAGCACAGGATCCAGACACGCAGGCTCAGCGGCCATGGCTCACGGGCCCAGCCGCTTCACGGCATGCGGGATCCTCCCGGACCGGGGCACGAACCCATGTCCCCTGCATCAGCAGGCGGACTGTCAACCACTGTGCCACCAGGGAAACCCTATACCTAGTAGTTTTTACTCTTAAACTCTTTTACCTATCTTTTCACTCTCCCTAACCCCTCCCGTCTGGTAACAGCCAGTTTGTTCTCTGTATACAAAAAACTTTTAAAACTCAAATATAAGAAGATGAAAAAACTCAATTAGAAAATGGACAAAAGATCTAAACAGACACCTGACCAAAGATGATAGATAAATACATCTATATCATCTCCTTCTCTTGCTATATATATGTGTGATATAGAGATATGAAAATATTCACATCATTAGGAAATTTCAAATACTTTTTTTAAAAAAAATCAAATATATACCACTGCATATCTATTAAATTGTCTAAAATAAAAATACTGACAATACCAAATGCTGGCAAGGATGTGGAATAGCAGGGACTCTCATTCATTTCTGATGAGTATGCAAATGGTACAGTAGAAACTTTGGTACTTTCTTACAAAGATTTTTTTTTTTAAGTCTTGTCATTCGACCCAGTAATCATGCTGTCAGATATTTAAACATTTGAGCTGCAAACTTATGTCCACATAGAGATCTGCATATGAATATGTATGGGAAAAGTAGAAGGAGAAGGAGAAGAAGCAGTAGCAAACATGTTAGCCTTCAATAAGTTAATGGATGAACAAACTTTGATAATTAATATGATGTAATGCTATATTATTCATCCATAAAAAGAAATGAGTTATCAAGCTAAGAAAAGACATGGAGAAGTCTTCAATGCATATTGCTAAGTGAAAGAAGTCAGTCTGAAAAGGTGATATAGTATGATTCTAGTTTTATAACATTTCTAGAAAAGGCAGACTCTACAGCAAGTAAAATGGAGTAGTTAGCAGGTATTAATAGCTGAGAGGAAGCAATGAATAAGTGAATCGTAGAGATTTTTAGGATAGTGAAACAACTCTATGTTACTGTGATGTGGACACATGACATTACATATTTTTCAAAACTTATGGAACTTTATAACACAGTGAACCTTAAAGTATAATTTTTTAAAATTATTTAGGAAGCCAGTGGCTTCACAGAAAGAATGTGACAAGAGAGATTGTGATAAGAGAAACTATAGGTATTAAAAGTGCGCCAAAGAGCCTCATTGAAGGGGGTGACAGGAAAGCTGCTGACATAAGTAACTTTGGAAATGAATTGATTGTGTAAGTCTAAAGGCAAAAGGAACTGCACATAAGTACTAGAGTAAGGTCAATAATCTTGTTTCCTATGGGGATACAGGTTAACAATTCTGACATAGATACATATGTATATTGGAATGGAGCAATTAAGTAAATGGATGATAGGAAGTGAAAGCCAGGTTTCTAACTGTTGGGGATGAAATTTAGAGATCAGCAAGAAGAGGGGGCTGAATGAGCCATATGCTAATGGATTAGCATTGGAGACATCAGTAACAATTCATGTTTAACTTAATATAAACATAAATGGTTATGTATAGAAATATTTATAGATATAGGTATATACATAGGTCAGTATGCACACATGTATTTCTTTATTCTGTCAGCTAAGGGGACTTAATAGAAATGACATCCCAGTAATAACAATTATGGCCAGCACCCAGTTCTTCAATCCATTTTCCAATAAAAGGAACCATATATTTATAGTTTTGAGAGGAGCTATTAAGCTATTAAAATATTTACCTATTGTTTTTAATCCATTCAAGAAATAGTTGGCCATAGGACTATGTATGAAATACACAAAATGACCCAGTGCCAGAAAGCAAGGCAGTGCTCAAAACATACATATACACATACACAAATAAACATACACAAACATACACATAAATGAGGCTATGTCACATGAGCACAGGAGCCAATTTCTACTTTGGGTTATTTGTACAGAAATATGTTAATATAAATGTTTCAGACATTACATGAAATTTCTAAAAATCTTATATGTTCTGGTATAATGTTATAAGTCATAATTCTAGTTATTACTTTAAAATGTATATCTCAGAAATAAGTAAATTTCCTTGTCCATTGTCTTACTATGAACTTTCAAAAAAAATTAAAAAGAGCTTTCTATGGCCAAAACTGGAGCAATTTGAGCAAAAATAAACAAAAAAATACATAAATTAGTATCAGATTAAAACCCCATGTATAAACTATATATCATGATTCCATATCACATAAATAAAGGATTGAATAGATTAATATGTGAGGGAGAAGAGACATATCTCCCATGCAAAAGAATTACAAACAAATTAACATAGGGAGCAAATAATTTTTCACCTTTTAAGTCTGGCCTATGCATAGTGACTTCCTTCCAAAGACTACACAGTATGAAAGTGTTGGGGAAGTACTTTATTATTGAGAAATATGACAAAAATTACATTAGCCAGGGGAGCAAGGGCAACACCAAGTCATAAATCATGTTGTTATTATGTACCTTTGATAAGATTTAATGAAAATTACATGTTACTTCTGTGATCTTCCACCCCCAAACCCAAAGCACCAGTCTAATCATGGGAAAAACATAAAATTTCCAACAGGGAATATACCTGATATAACTGCAATACAACTGATCAACACTCCTCAAAACTATCAGGATCACCACAAATAAGGCAAGTGTGAGAAACTTCTATAACCAAGACGATCCTAAGGAGACCTGACAACTAATGTAATGTAGTATCATGGATACTGGAACAGAAAGGACATTAGGTATAGACTGAGGGAATCTGAATACACTATTGACTTTAGTTTAAAATACTGTATCAGTGTTGGTTTATAAATTGTAACAAATTAGTAATAATATGATAATGTAACATATTAATAAGGAGGGAAACAAAGTATGGGATCATACAGAAACTCTATACTATCATGTTAATAAAGCTATTATAAAAGTAGTCTACTGACAAAGAATCAGTAGTTATTTGAGATACTGTCATAGTGATTCAGTGAAATGAGTCATACAAAATGTATATATTGTATGATTACTTTTTATATGAAGTTTAAGAGCAGGCCAATTATTCTAGTGTAGGACTAAAAATAGTGATCAATTCTTAGGCAGGGATATTGACTAGGAAGGAGTGAGAAGGAAACCTCTTGGGAGCTGGAAATGTCTGTACCTTCGTGTGGGTGGGAGAGTACGTTTGAATTATGCTGTGATCTTGTATTAGAGATTAATCTGGATGTTCCTGATAAAACTGTCTTTGGTTTGGAAAGGCTTAAAAAATGGTTTGACCACAATTAGAAATAAAATGTATCATTATTAATCTAATAACTGCCAAATAGGGCTTTCCAGAATTAAAATGTCCCAGCTTACACATACTCCCACATTTTCTTGTGAATCTTCCTTGAACTTGTGTTTGTCTTATTCTACAAGAAAACTGGACAAGACCAGGGAAAGTTATTCCAAGTACCTATCATTTATAGAAAACTAAAATGTATTATGTGAGTATTTATTATGAGTACTGACTTCTAATCTCAGCTCTTACTGGAGTTCTATTTATTTCCTCATACACACACACACACACACACACACGCACAAAAGTCAGAGGAAATTCTCATTGATTACCTTTGCTATCAACCCATGCACAGAAAGTAGAAGGATGTCAACCCCTCCTCTGCATCATGTACTGCCGTGATGTGAGTTTGCCAGGTAGATTTCCAGATACTATGTCTCTTTGGGATACCCATCTACAATGTGTCTCCTGCAGAGCTGTTACATAATACATTTCCCTGTACTTGATTTTTAACCTGCTTTCAGGAGTTACAGATAGGTTCAGCGCCTAGTAGGATGCTAAACCACAAGTTCCTACATTAAAAACAATCTTAATTTAAAACAAATTGACTGTAATATATATTAGAAAGAGACGTGAGTTTCACGGTCTCCACACCTTAACTTTCTAATTCTTTGATCACTTTCATTCCCAGAATATCTTTCAACTCCTTAGTAAATAGTTTTGGCAATATATATTGGTTCAACACCCTCTCTATTTTATTTTGCTTGCTTATTCAGGTTTCTCTGCTAGTAACTAATTTCCCTGGGGTGAGAATACTTGTTTCCTTTTAAATGTTTTCTATTTGGATTTAAGGCCCAGGCTGGATTCACTGCTTGAATTTCTCAAACATTTCTTGATTGTTCACACACATTGTTTCTCTTCCACAGTTCCTGGTAGAAATGCTATTTTACTTTATTCTTTTACTAGTAGCTGAAAATATTTCAGTGACATACTACTAAGGCTTACGTCATCACCACTACCTCCACCATTACTTTTCAAATCCTTCAGTGGCATAACAAACATCTTAGAAATAAGTAAACATTCCATAATGACTGTTCTGGTTCTTCAATTAAACACTAACTAGGTACTGCTGTAAAAGGACTTTGCCGATGTAATTAATGTTATGCATCAGCTGACTTGAAAATAGGGATATTATCATGGATTATCCAGGTGGGCCCAATGCAATCACAGGCGCCCTTGAAAAAAGTTGAAGAGGAAAGCAGAAGGGTCAGTCAGAGAGATGCAGCTGCAGGGTAAGTGAGAAAGTTGCAAAGCATGACAGAGCCTTGACCCATGGTTCCTGGAAAATAGTATTTGAGAAAAATGAGAAGAGATGCAGGTGGTCTCTAGGAGCAAAGACCAGCATCCACCTGACAGCCAACAAGGAAACAGGACCTCCACCCTACAGCTGCAAGGAACTGAATTCTGCTAATGATGTGAATGATCTTAGAAGCAGATTCTCTTCCAGGGCCCCAGTAAGGAAGGCAGGCTATCCCACAATGGTTTCTGCTTAGTGAAACTCTGAGCAGAGTATCCAGCTGAGCCCACCAGGCTCCTGACCTACGAAACTGTGAGTTCATAAATGGTTGTTGTTGAAAGTTCCCACATTTGTGTTGGTTTGTTAGTTGCAAGAGAAAACTAACACAGTGACCTACAATTAGAACAGTCAGCCCCTACAGCCTCACTTAGCTTCACTCTCTCTACCAGAGTCACTTGTTTTCTTTCTGACATTCTTCTGTTAGCCACATATATATTTGTTTGTTCTGATTGGAATATCCTCTTGACTTCTTCGAATGCTTATCCTTTGTCCATTCTTCAAATCACAGCTCAGGGTTAGAACCTCAGGAAAGAGATTTTGTTATATTAAACCCTCAAAAAGTTGAATTTCCCTCTTATACTGGCATGTTGTCATACACTCTTCTTTCTAGCACTTTGATGAGCTGTCAGTGTACATTTATCAGGCAGTTGTATTATTGATTGATCTCTTAACTAGATTGCAGGCCTCAGGAAATGAAGATCATCTGCTTTTAATCACCATTATGTCCTCAGCCTCTAGTATGGGCTGAAGAAATCTCAGGTAAATGAATGAATGGGCTAAAGAGTTAAGGTACCATGTATGAAATTTGCAAAACTAGATTCATCCAACATCAATTTAAGTTGAGTTCCTACCATGATTAGTCATAATTTTAGGGAAAGATGAAAATTCTATTTTCTATGATCTGATAAGCTTTGCATCTTTTTGGTTATATATTTGAAAAAAGCCAGGCATAAATTAAAACTATATCAGACATTTCTATTCTTCCTAGTAAGATGGCAACACAATCAGAGGAAGTACAACCTTATTTTACATGGTACCAGATTAATATTTATATCCTTCACATATTCCCTAATGAGATCGTGCAAAATGTAACTGTATATTACATTGTGAACATACAGCATCACTGACGTTACAGGGGGTGATGGAATGGAGAGACAGTGGAGAGAAAGAGACAGAGAAGCAAGCCAAACAAACTAAAGTATTGATATATCTGTCAGGGTCCAAACAGGCAAACAACAATGATTCTGTGTATTTATGGCAGGAGAAATAAATAGAACCAACTCCCCACAGTGGACAACCTACAAATCAGCAAGAGAGTGTTGGAGAAACAAAGAAAGGAGCCCATGTTGATGGAGTCCAGGACTCTCAACCACTGCACCACCAGGGAAGCCCTCTTGTCGTCATTTTAATTTGCATTTCCCCAACATATTATGTGGAGCATCTTTTCATATGTTTGTTTGCCATTTGTTTATCTCTTTGATGAAGTGTCTGTTAAGGTCTTTGGCACAATTTATAATCAGGTATTTTTGTTTCCTTATTGTTGAGCTTTAAGAGTTCTTTGTATAGTTGTATAACAGCTCTTCATCAGATGTGACTTTTGTAAATATGTTTTACTAGTCTTCGGCTTTTCTTCTCATTCTCTTGAAATTGTCTTTTGCAGAATAGAAATTTAAAATTTTAATCAAGTTCAGCCTATCAATTCTGTTTTTCATGGATTGTGCCTTTGGTGATGTATCTAAAAAGTTATCATCAAACTCAAGGTCATCTAGATTTTCTCCTACATTATCTTCTAGGAGTTTTTATAGTTTTGTATTTTACACTTAGATCTGTGATCCATTTTGACTTAATAATTATGAAGAATGTAAGATCTGTGTACAGATTTATTTATTTGCATGTCATCTGTTGTTCTAGCACCATTTGTTGAAAAGACTATCTTACTCCATTGTGCTGCCTTTACTCCTTTGTCAAATAATGGTTCACTCTATTTTTAGTCTATTTTTGGGGCTCTCCATTCTTTTACATTAAACTTTTCATCTATTTTTTCACCAATACAACACTGTCGTAATTACTGTAGCTTTAGAGTACGTCTTGAGGTCAGGTATTATAACTCTCCAACTATGTTCTTCTCTTTAATCTATTAGACAGGTTGGGAAGAACTGATATCTTGACATTACACTGTGTTCCTATAAATGAACAGGAATATCTCTCCATTGATTTGGTTCTTTCTTGATTTTGTTCATTAGAGTTTTGTAGTTTTTCTCCTACAGATCTTGTTCGATTTTTACCTAGATATTTCATTTTGTGGGTAATAATGTAAATGACATTGTTTTCAATTTCCAATACCACAGTCCTTGCTGTAATATACAAAATCTATTGACTTTCATGTATTAACCTTGTACCTCACAAACTTGTTATAATCAATTATTAGTTCCAGGAGTTTTTTGTTGATTCTGTCATACTTTCTACATAGTCAATCATGTCATCTACAAACAAATACAGTTGTACGTCTTCCTTATCAATCTGCATATATTTTATTTCCTTTTCTGGTCTTATTGCATTAACTAGAACTCCCAAACTGGTGTTAAAATCAGTGGTGAGAGAAGACATCTTGCCTTGTACCTGATCTTAGTAGGAAAGCTTCTAATTTCTCACCATTAAGAATGATGTTGGTTGTAGACTTTTTGTAGCTATTCTTTATCAACTTGAGGAAGTTCCCCTCTAGTCCTAGTTTTCTGAGAGATTTTAACATGAATGGGTGTTGGTTTTTGTCAAGTAATTTTTCTTCATCTGTTAATATGATATTTAGACTGTTGATGCAATGGATTACATCAATTGACTTTCAAATGTTGAACCAGATTTACCTACTTAGGATAAATACTACTTGGTTGTGATGGATAATTCTTTTTATACATTGTTGGAGGATTTGGTTTGCTAATGTTTTATTGAGAGTTTTTACACCTATCTTCATGGAAAAGATTGGTCCAGAATTTTCTTTTCTTGTAATGTCTTTCTCCAGTGTTGGTATAAGGGTGATGTTGGCTTCACAGAATGAGCTGGGAATGATTACTTCTGATGCTATCTTTGGAAGGAGGTTGTACAGAGTTGGTATAATTTTTCCTTATATGTTCGATAGAGTTCACCAATCTGGGATTGGTGCTTTCGTTTTGTTTTGTTTTTTGTTTTTTTTTGGAAGGTTATTAATTATTGATTAAATTTCTTTAATATATATATTATTCAGATTGTCTATTTCCTATGTGTGAGTTTGGCAGATTATGTCTTTCAAATAATTGGTCAGTTTCATCAAGGTTATCAAATTTGTAGGCATAGAGTTGTTCACAGTTCTTCTTTGTTATCCTTTTATTTTAAACATCTTTATTGGAGTATAATTGCTTTACAATGTTGTGTAAGTTTCTGCTGTATAAAAAAGTGAATCAGCTATAGGCATACATATATCCCCATATCCCTTCCCTTTTGCATCTCTCTCCCACCCTCCTTATCCCACCTCTCTACATGGTCACAAAGCACTGAGCTGATCTCCTTGTGCCATTCAGCTGCTTCCCACTAGCTATCTATTTTATATTTGGTAGCGTATATATGTCAGTGCTACTCTCTCACTTCGTCCCAGCTTACCCTTCCCCCTCCTCATGTCTTCAAGTCCATTCTCTGTGTATCTTTATTCCTGTCCTGCCCCTAGGTTCATCAGAGCCATTTTTTTTTAGATTCCATATATATGTATTAGCATACAATATTTGTTTTTCTCTTTCTGACTTACTTCACTCTGTATGACAGACTCTATGTCCATCCACCTTACTACAAATAAGGCAATTTCATTTCTTTTTATGACTGAGTAATATTCCATTGTATATATGTGCCACATCTTTATCCATTCATCTGTGGATGGACACTTAGGTTGCTTCCATGTCCTGGCTATTGTGAACAGAGCTACAATGAACATTGTGGTACATGACTATTTGTGAATTATGGTTTTCTCAGGGTATATGCCCAGGAGTGGGATTGCTGGGTCATATGGTAGGTATACTTTTATGTTTTTAAGGAACCTCCATACTGTTCTCCACAGTGACTGTATAAATTTACATTCCCACCAAGACTGCAAAAGGGTTCCCTTTTCTCCACACCTTCTCCAACATTTATTGTTTGTAGATTTATTGATGATGGCCATTCTAACTGGTGAGAGTTAATACCACATTGTATTTTTTATTTGCATTTCTCTAATGAGTAGTGATGTTGAGCATCCTTTCATGTGTTTGTTGGCAATCTGTATAGTCTTCTTTGGAGAAATGTCTATTTAGCTCTTCTGCCCATTTCAGGATTGGGTTGTTTGTTTTTTTGATACTGAGATGCATGAGCTGCTTGTATATTTTGGAGATTAATCCTTTGTCAGTTGCCTCATTTGCAAATATTTTCTCCCATTCTGAGAGTTGTCTTTTCATCTTGTTTATGGTTTCCTTTGCTGTGTAAAAGCTTTTAAGTTTCATTAGGTGTCATTTGTTTATTTTTTTATTCCCATTTCTCTAGGAGGTGGGTCAAAAGGATATTGCTGTGATTTATGTCATAGAGTGTTCTGCCTATGTTTTCCTCTAAGAGTTTCATAGTGTTTGGCCTTACATTTAGGTCATTAATCCATTTTGAGTTTATTTTTGTTTATGTTGTTAGGGAGTGTTCTAATTTCATTCTTTTGCATGTAGCTGTCCAGTTTTCTCAGCACCACTTATTGAAGAGGCTGTCTTTTCTCGATTGTATATTCTTGCCTCCCTTATCAAAGATAAAGTGACCATATGTGCATGGGTTTATCTCTGGGCTTTCAGTCCTGTTCCATTGATCTATATTTCTGTTTTTGAGCCAGTACCACACTATCTTAATTACTGTAGATTTGTAATATATTCTGAAGTCAGGGAGCCTGATTCTTCCAGTTCCATTTTTCTTTCTCAAGATTGTTTTGGCTATTCAGGGGTCTTTTGTGTTTCCATACAAATTGTATAATATTTACACAATTTGTGAAGAATGCCATTGGTAGTTTGTTAAGGATCATATTGAATCTGTAGATTTCTTTGGGTAGTATAGTCATTTTCACAATGTTGATTCTTCCAGTCCAAGAGCATAGTATATCTGTCCATCTGTTTGTATCATCTTTAATTTCTTTCATCAATATCTTATAGTTTTCTTCATACAGGTCTTTTGTCTCCTTACGTAGGTTTATTCATAGGTATTTTATTCTTTTTGTTGCAGTGGTAAATGGGAGTGTTTCCTTAATTTCTCTTTCAGATATTTCATCATTAATGTATAAGAACAAGAGATTTCTGTGCATTAATTTTGCATCCTGCTACTCTACAAAATTCATTGATTAACTCTAGTAGTTTTCTGGTAGCATCTTTAGGATTCACTATGTATAGTATCATGTCATCTGCAAACAACGACAATTTTACTCCTTATTTTCTGATTTGGATTCCTTTTATTTCTTTATTCTTCTCTGATTGCTGTGGCTAGAACTTCCAAAACTATGTTGAATAATAATGGTGAGAGTGGACAGCCTTGTCTTTTTCCTGATCCAAGAGGAAATGTTTTCACTTTTTCACCACTGAGAATGATGTTGGCTATTGGTATGTCATATATGGCCTTTATTATGTTGAGGTAGGTTCCCTCTATGCTTACATTCTGAAGAGTTATCATAAATAGGTGTTCAATATTGTTGAAAGTTTTTCTGCATCTATTGAGATTATCATATGGATTTTATCCTTCAGCCTGTTAATATGGTGTACCACATTAATTGATTTGTATATATTGAAGAATCCTTTCACTCCTGGGATAAACCCCACTTGATCATATTCTATGATACTTTTAATGTGCTGCTAGATTCTGTTTGCTAGTATTTTGTTGGGGATTTTTGCATCTATGTTCATCAGAGATATTGGCCTTTCGTTTTCTTTCTTTGTGATATCTTTGTCTGTTTTTGGTGTCAAGGTGATGGTCCCCTCATAAAATGAGTTTGGGAGTTCCTCCCCCTGCTATATTTTGGAGGAGTTTAAGAAAGTTACGTGTTAGCTCTTCTCTAAATGTTTTAGAGAATTTGCCTGTGAAGCCATCTGGTCCTGGGCTTTTGTTTGTTGGAAGATTTTAAATCACAGTTTCAATTTCTGGCCTTGTGATTGGTCTGTTCATATTTTCTATTTCTTCTTCATTCAGTCACAGAAGGCTGTGCTTTTCTAAGAATTTGCCCATTTTTTCCAGGTTGTCCATTTTATTGGCATAGAGTTTTAGTAGTCTCTCATGGTCCTTTGTATTTCTGCAGTGTCAGTTGTTTGTTACTTCTTTTTCATTTCTAATTCTGTTGACTTGAATCTTCTCCATTTTTTCTTGGTGAGTCTGGCTAATGGTTTATCAATTATTTTATCTTCTCAAAGAAGATAAAATAGTTTTAGTTTTAGTTTTATTGATCTTTGCTATTGTCTCCTTCATTTCTTTTTCATTTATTTCTGATCTGATCTTTATGATTTCTTTCCTTCTGCTAACTTTGAGGGGTTTTTTGTTCTTCTTTCTCTAATTGCTTTAGGTGTAAGTTTAGCTTGTTGATTTGAGATTTTTCTTCTTTCTTGAGGTAATATTATATTGTTATAAACTTCCCTCTGAGAACTGCTTTTGCAGCATCCCATAGGTTTTGGGGTCTTTGTGTTTTCATTGTCATTCTTTTCTAGGTATTATTTGATTTTCTCTTTGATGGGAGTGTATTGTCTAGCCTCCATATGTTTGTATTTTTTACACATTTTTTTTCTGCAACTGATATCTGGTCTCATAGCATTGTGGTCATAAAAGATACTTGATACAATTTCAATTTCCTTAAATTTACCAAGGCTTGATTAGTGACTCAAGATATGATCTATGCTGGAGAATGCCCCATGAGTACTTGAGAAGAAAGTGTATTCTGCTGTTTTTGGATGGCATGTCCTATAAATATAAATTAACTCCATCTTGTCTAATGTGTCATTTAAAGTTTGTATTTCCTTATTTATTTTAGTTTGGTTGATCTCTCCATTGGTGACAGTGGGGTGTTAAATTTCCCTACTATTATTGTGTTACTGTTGATTTCCCTTTTTATAGCTGTTAGCATTTGCCTTATGTATTGAGGTCTTCCTATGTTGGGTGCATAAATATTTACATTTGTTATATCTTCTTCTTGGTATGATCCCTTGATCATTATGTAGTGTTCTTCTTTGTCTCTTGTAAAAGTCTTTATTTTAAAATCTATTTTGTCTGACATGAGACTTGTTACTCCAGCTTTCTTTTGATTTCCATTTGCGTGGACTAACATTTTCCATCCCCTCAGTTTCAGCCTATATGTGTCCCTAGGTCCTGAGTGGGTCTCTTGTAGACAGCATATATGGGTCTTGTTTTGGTATCTATTCAGCCAGTCTATGTCTTTTGGTTGGAGCATTTAATGCATTTACATGTAAGGTAATTATGGATATGTATGTTCCTATTAACATTTTCTCAATTGTTTTAGGTTTGTTTCTGTAGGTCTTTTCCTTCTCTTGTGTTTCCTGCCTAGAGAAGTTCCTTTAACATTTGTTGTAAAGCTGATTTGGTGGTGCTGGATTCTCTTAACTTTTGCTTCTCTGTAAAAGTTTTAATTTCTCCATTGAATCTGAATGAGATCCTTGCTGGGTAGAGTATTCTTGGTTGTAGATTTTTCCCTTTCATCACTTTAAAGTGTCCTGCCACTCCCTTCTGGCTTTCAGAGTTTCTGCTGAAAAATCAGCTGTTAATCATGCAGGGATTCTGTTCTGTTATTTGTTGCTTTTCCCTTACTTCTTTTAATCTTTTTTCTTTGTATTTAATTTTTGATAGTTTGAGTAATATGTGCCTTAGTGTGTTTCTCTTTGGGTTTTTCCTGTATGGAACTCTCTGTTCTTCCTGGGCTTGATTGACTAATCCCTTTCCCATATTAGGGAAGTTTACAGCTATAATCTCTTCTAGTATTTTTCTCAGACTCTTTCTTTTTGTCTTCTCTGGGACCCCTATAATTCAAATGTTGGTACGTTTAATGTTGTCCCAGAGGTTTCTAAGACTGTCCTCAATTCTTTCCATTATTTTTTCTTTATTCTGCTGCCTGGCAGTTATTTCCAACATTTTATTTTCCAGCTCACTTATCCGTTCTTCTTCCTCCATTATTCTGTTATTGATTCCTTCTAGAATATTTTTAATTTCAGTAATTGTGTTGTTCATCACTGTTTTTTTTTTGTTGTTGTTGTTCTTTAGTTCTTCTAGATCCTTGTTAAATGTTTCTTATATTTTCTCCATTCTGTTTCCCAGATTTTGGATCATCTTTACTATCATTACTCTGAATTCTTTTTCAGGTACATTGCCTATTTCATCTTCATTTGTTTGGTCTTGTAGGTTTTAAACTTGCTCCTTCTTCTGTAACATATATTTTGTCATTTACTTTTGTTTATTTTCTTATGGGTGGTGCTGTATTCCTGTCTTGCTGGTTGTTTGGTCTGAGACGTCCAGCACAGGAGTTTGCAGGCGGTTATATAGAGTTGGGTCTTGGTGCTGAGAAGAGGACCTCCAGGAGGCCTCAGTCCAATTGATAGACCCTGCGTTCTGAGGTTCTCTTTTAGTCCAGCGATTTGGATTTGGAGCTCCCACCATAGGAACTTGGGCCCAACCTCCAGCCTGGGAATCAAGATCCTGCAAACTTCATGGCATGGTAGAAAGAAAAAAAAAGGGCAGTACAATATCAAAAAATAAAAATAAATAAATAAATAAAATTAGAAAGATAAAAAATATATTAGGAAAATAAAACTGTAATTGAAACAACTGCAAGAGGTAAAATAAAACCACAGCTGAAAAAATAAAAAAAAGAAACCAAAGAAATGGGGAGGGGAGGCAACAAGCTAAAAGGAGCAATCACTAACAAAGTATAAAGAATAAAATAAAATTAGAAAAATAAAATATTTATTAAGAAAAATAAAAATATAAAAGAAATAACAATGAATCAACAAGTTAAAACAGAACCCCAATCTAAAAGAGGAAAAAAGAAAAGAAAAGAAAACAAAACCTTGGCTACGGGAGCAGGGTTTAGGTGTTGGGTGGAACTTAGGCAGGGGTGAGTTCTAGGGTGTGGCAGGACCTATGCTGATGGGGGGGTGACGTAGGTATTTTATTCTTTTTGATGAAATTTTAAACAGGATTGCTTACTTTTACTGTCTCTTTCTGATAGTTCATTATTAGTGTATAGAAAAACAACAGATTTCTGTATGTTAATCTAATATCTGCAACTTTACTGAATTCATTTATCAGTTCTAATAGTTATTTTGGTGGAGACTACCTTCTGTTGTTTTAATTGAGCATTGTGTATGATTACATTTCCTTTCCTTTCTTGTCATAGCAGATACCTTTATTTTTTTTAAGATTTTTAGCTGCTGCACTGAACTCTAGGGCAATAAACATTTCCAGCTGATCCAAGTTCATTTTCAAATAACATTATTCTGTTTCACAGGTAATGTGAATAACTTATAATAACAAAATAATCCTATTTTTCCCTCTTACCCCTTATATCATTGCTATAGTCCATTTCACTTACATATATATAAATAATCACATACATTATTGTTATTATTATTTTGAACAAACCATTATCTGTTAGATCTATTAAGAATAAGTAAAAAAAATACCCTTATTAATTCCTTCCTCTATGCTTTTCCTTTCTTTATATAGACCTGAATTTCTGACCATATCATTTGCTTCTCTCTATGAACTTCTTTTAACATTTCTTGAAAGCCAAGTCTACTGGTGACACATTTCCTCGATTTTTCTTTGTTTGTGGAAGTTTTTATTTCTTCTTACCCTTTGAAAGCTAGTCTCATAGGGTACATAATACAGTTGATGGATTTTTTTGTCTTAGCACTCTAAATATTTCACTCTACTCTCTTCCTCATATGTTTTCTGAGGAGAAGTCAGATGTAATTCTTATCTTTCCCCAGCTATAGGTAAGGTTTTTCTTTTCCTTTGGCTTCTTTCAAGATTTTTTATTTCTCTTTAATTTTCTGTAGTTTGAAAATAATATGCCTAACCATAGTGTTTTTGACATTCATTCTGCTTGGTGTTCTCTGAGTTTCCTGGTTTGTGGTTAAGTCTGATGGTAGTTTGGGGACATTCTTAGTCATTATTGTTTCAAATATTTCTTCTGTTTCTTTTTCTTCTCCTGCTGGTATTCCTATTATGTGTAAGCTATGCCTTTTGTAATTGTACCACAGTTCTTGTATAGTCTTTCTGTTTTCTTTTTTTTCAGTCTTTGTTCTCTTTGCTTTTCAGTTTTGAAGGTTTCTATTGACATACTCTCAAGCTCAGAGACTCTTTCCTCAGTTATGTCCAGTCTACTAATAAGCCCATCAAAGACATACTTTATTTCTGTTACAATGTTTATCTCTAGTTCTTCTATCTTTCTGCTTACATTATCCATCAGTTCTTGCATACTATCTACTTTAGCCATTAAAGCCCTTAGCATGTTAATCATAATTGCTTTAAATCCCCAATCTGATCATTCCAACATCACTGTCAAGTCTGGTTCTGATTCTTGCTCTGTCTCTTCAAACTGTGTTTTTTTGCATTTGAGTATGTCTTTTAATTTTTACTTGATATCTAGATATGATGTATCAGATTCAAGAAAGTGCTGTAAACAGGATTTTAATAATATATTGGTGAGGTGTTGAGGGAAGGGAGTCATCATATAGTCCTATAGTAAGGAGTTAGTCTTTTTAGTGAATCTGTACCTCTGGGCTGTGAACTTCACAAGTGTTTTTAGTTTTTTTTCTCCCCACTTAGGTGGGACAGGATGGCTAGAGTGGGCTGAAGTTGGGTAATTTCCTCCCTCCAGTTCTGTTATATCTGATAAAATCCCTACAGTTTAGGCTCTATTTACATAGTTTCTCCCGAGGTCAGACTTGATAAGGACAAAGTTCTTCTGTGTACAGTCAACCTTCCATATCTGAGGTTTCCACATGGACATATTCAACCAACTGCAGATCAAATATATATATATATATATATTTTTTTTTTTTTAATTCCAAAAGGCAAAACTTTAATTTGCTGTGGATTGGCAACTATTTATATAGTATTTACAATGTATTAGATTTTATAAGTAAACTAGAGATGATTTAAAGTACACGGGAGGATGTGTGTTAAGTTATATGCAAATACTACACCATAAGGGACTTGAGCATCCTAAGAATTTTGGGCATCCGTGTGGGTCCGGCACCAATCCCTAGTGGATAAGGAGGGATGACTGTTTCAAAATGATTCCTTTAACTCCCACTGCCAGAATCCCCAGAGATTTTTCTTCTTTATTTACTGTGAGAACATGGTTAACCTCCTAGAGGTAAAAATTATGAAAGCATGGCAGTCCACCTATGATAGAATTCCCTTAGAGTTTTTAACTCTCTAACTGTCCACAGTGAGTCTCTAGCAATTCCTCAGTTATTTTTCAGGTTTTCCTAACCAGACACTGATTCCTGCAGAGTTTTCTTATCACTTAGGAAATTATATATTTTGTATGCCTCAACCAATGAGAGTATGGGCTTTATATGTTTTGTTTAATTCCTTATGTCAGCTCCCAAAACAGGGTCTGGCATGTAACAGGCTCTCAATACATGTCTGACAAATGACTAAATCTTTTAAAATTTCTAGTACTCAACTTCAGATATCCCATCATGAGGAGAATTTGTTAAAAAGTTAATCTGTAAATCTGAATATATTATCCTTTTTACTTCTCCCTGATGAATTTTACATTGAGAGAGAAGGAAAACAATTTATCATTATTATTTAATTTTGGAAAGCCACTAGATTTTACACCAGACTGTTTTTTTAGGGTGTAGCTATGATCCAGGGTCACTCTTATTATTTCTATTTGGGTTGGCCAAAAAGTTTGTTTGGGTTTTCCCATGCGATCTTATGGGAAAACCTGAACAAACTTTTTGGCCAATCCAATACTTACCAGGAACAGTATAACAGTAGTCTCTTCTTAATAATATTAGTAGGTTCAAACTGGCTCCTCAGCCCTGGAAAGCCAAACCATCTCTGGGAAGGGTGAATAGAGAATCAAGCAACCTATCTCTTTCTCCTCCCATCTCCACAAAGTCTAAGGGAACTCTGGATGACACATTCAGGAGTATGCAAATGAATATATTGCATTACATTAAGATAAAAATACATATTTGTCTAGTTCTCCTTGAAGATTCACATGTATGTCACTGTCTCACTCTAATATTTACCTGTAAGAACTGTTGGAAGTTGATATATATATTTGGTTTCCCAGTTTCCTATATCTTAAAGTACTCAATAGTTTATTTCACTCATACAGGAGAATTTGTTTCAAAAGGCTTTCCTACCTCCAAGAGGACTTTAAAGAGCTTGTAATTTAAAGTACTATTCAGAACGAGACAATTAGGAATAAAATAGAACTCCTCTATTAAAAAAAAAGCAGATTTAGGAACTCTCAGTTTTCTGACATGAGATTATACCACTGTACTTGGATTCTGAATGTACATTCAGTTTCCTGGCAATGAAGAAAAGCTTTTTGTCTTAACCGAGGAAATATGTTGGCTCACAATGTTTCTCTTTTCTATAAGAGATATTCTAAAAATCCACATGCTCAGCAGAACCAATATTTTCTTTTAGCTGCACAGTGTAAGCAGGAAATGAGCTCTGCAGTAGATTAAATTATTGTTCTCAATTTTTCACTCTCCATTATAGAATGATACATCCATACACTTTCAATGGCCTCATGGTAGACAAATTATTCTTCTCTTTATCCTTCATTCTGTGTATGTTCTATATACTCGATTTTGGCTGTAGCCTCATAACATGCTTTGTTCAATGGGATGTTAGGACATGAGGGGAAGTAGTTGGATCGCCCTCTTGTGTTTCTGTGCCTATTATGAGAAGAACATAACCCACATAGGAACTACAGCACAAGTCTGGGTCCAAAGACCCATAAAGCAGAGCCACACACCAACCTGCATCCCTGAAGCTTGGAGCAAAGTAGATGCAGCCAATGCACAATGGATATTCACACAATGATTATGACAATAGCTAGCTAATACAAGTTTCTTCCTCAAGGCACAAATGGAATTTATACAAAGGAAATTGAGTAATAAAAATAAATCTGTTTCTACATATTTTAAAGCTTTAAGCCTGTATCTTTACATGAGCAAGGAAAAGGCAAATATGAAATATCTATGTGACCACTATGTGACCACTGACTTTAGGGCATATTGATATTATACAACGTTTCCACCATTGAAACACTTACAAACAATCAGCATCAAGTTTGGGTTTAGTGCAGGTTGACTCAGAAAGTGAGGAAGAGATTTGTCCACAGTCCACAAGTTTCTAGGCATAAATATTTTGTATATCAGTGGTAAACATAAGGGCCTAGAAGTTGGAAATTGGGATTATGTGGTACCCTTTTTCTTGGAGTGTAAGAAAAATCTTATTTCTGGAGGAAGACCCTGAATTTTATTTTAACAGATGAAGTGAGAATACTATAAGAAGAAAGCATAGCAAGAATATTTTATACTTTAGTCTGATTTGAGCAAAGGCTTAAAGGTAAGCAAGCATGAAATAATTATTTACAGAAAGAAAAAAGCAAACACGCGTTTTTCAGCCTCAAAGGTCAAGGCCTAATATGACCAAGAGAAGTAATTTGGTGAGACCTCACACCAAGAGAGGAACATTGTCTCCTAATCTAAAATAACCAAGAGAGCCATACACAGTGCCACATTTTACCTATGTATTGAGTTTTTGTTTTTCTCATCACAAAAAAAAATACTATCAACCTTATGTTTTCAGGGATTCTTCATGTTGATTCATATAGATCTAGTCATTCAGTAACACTGTAGAGTAGTCCATTCAGTGGTTTCTTCTTTCTATGTCAATGTATGTTAAGGTAGTTTCTAAATTGTTTTTTTGATTACAGATAGTGATGCCATAAAGCTCCTCATATAATTTCCTAGTGCAAAATTATACATGCAATATAAATGATTTTAGGTGAATTTTAAAACATAACATAAAATACAATATTTTACATTGTTTATGGATAATTAAATATGTAGTAGAAATAAAACAATAGACAAGAATGAAGCACATAAATTTATTATAGTGTTTGTTGTTTCTGGGGAGAGGGAAGGGGAATAAAACTGTACAAGGGAACACAATAGATTTCAGAAGTATCTGTAGTGGTCTAACTATACACGATGAAATGTACAATGAAATAGCTCACTATGAACAATAGCTAATTCAGGGTTAATAAATACATGCATACTTGTCACATTATTTTATAAAGTTTTTTGAGTTTTTAAACTTTTGAATTATATTAAAAACAAAATGTGTATCTTGTTACTTAAACATTCGTTTTTAGTGTATACACTGTAAGAAACTCTGGCTCGTGGATACAAAAATCTGTACAAGGAATGTCCATCATTTGTAATGCTTATAAAAGGAAAAAAATATCCAACAGTGAATAAGTAACTAAATTATAGTATGTGCAAGAAATATAAATAATAAAAAACATAAAAATTGAATCCATACTCATTGAACAAAATTTGGAAAATTCAGAAATCTGAGGAAAAAGAATTGTCTATATTATTATACCCCAGGGGCTATCAGTGTCAACATTCTATTTTCTTTCTGAATTGTGTGTGTGTGGGGGGGGATGGTGGGCCACTTGGACAAAGTAATACAATAAATATAATTTAGCAACTTGAGTTTTTACTAAAAATTTAAATTTTATCCCATAATTTTTAAATACTATTTTTAGTTGGTAGGGAATGCTAGCATGTTTCTCAGATAACCTTGACCTCTTACTCTTTACAATGATTATTTCAAATTTTTTCAATTTTTTTCAAATGTTAGGTCCTCCCATATTTTCTCTCACTTTCCTGTTTTCTGAAGATCACCTTACCTCAGATAGGAATCTTTCACTACCTTTGTTCCAAATACATATGGGTTCTCTTATCATTCTTACATTTTGTTATGGCAAAGGTGTTATTGGTAAGTGTATCCCTCCTGGCTTCAGTAGCATCCAGTAGTAATTATGGTTATTCCTTATGCATTCAACTTTACCTTGGTAGCATCTTTCCAATGGCTGTTTAAAATGCTGAAGTGCCTCACATTAAAACAAAACAAAACAAAACAAAAACAAACACAAAACCCTTATTATAAACTCCCCATCTACTCTACTGCTGCTTCCTCTCTACTCTCTATACCCTTCATAGACAAACCTCTCAGAAGATCAATCTACCCATGTTGTTTCCTTTTCTATCACTAACCACTCACTCTTCAAACCACTGTAATCTAACTAGTAGCCCTATCACTTCACTGAAATGTCTGTCTGACCAACTAGTCTGATTAGCTGAATCAAATATGTTGCATAAGCAACTAAATTGGAAAATATTCATATAGCATCAATTGTTCAAAAATACCCTATGATTCAAAACTCTTTGGAGCTATTCAGCCAATTAAAGCAATACAGTAAATTGACACTACTAAATTTCCTCTTCTTTCATATAGTTCTGAAATTTTCTTACAGTTATAAAAGGAAACTGTATATTTCCTTTCATATGCAGGGGATTTACACCCTTCAGTCTCTCAACACTAGTTCATTCCATTCTCAGCAGAGAACTTCTCTCTGTCCCCTAAGATAGAAAACAAACAAACAAACAAAAAACTCCAAAAAACACACACAAAAAAACAGATTCTTTACTGTCAAATAAGACCTTGCATGTCACAATCATTTTAGGCTTATCTCTCCCTGAAACTGACTACCCTCTAAAAAATTGTTTTGTAACTAATTGTGGTTAACTACACAGACCATGTTACCATGAAAATAGTCAAATTTATCAAGTCCTATTTTGAGTTTTCGTGTGTCTATTTTCTCATGTTTAATATTAGAACTTGGGGACATTGCTTATTGTATATGGATGCTTAATAAATATTTACTATATAAATAAGAAAATAAATGAATATTTAATTAAACTCTGGATAAAA
Organism: Mesoplodon densirostris; assembly: GCF_025265405.1. Lineage (NCBI taxonomy): Eukaryota > Metazoa > Chordata > Mammalia > Artiodactyla > Ziphiidae > Mesoplodon > Mesoplodon densirostris. The sequence goes on from NC_082664.1 coordinate 20,730,918, forward strand.
GCAGTTGTATAATTTGCTTAGATTAGTACAATATGAGCAAACAGATCTATGAATTAAAAAGGTGATATGAGGATAAGCATTAGAGTCTATGGTTACATGGATATTCCCACAATTCTTTCTTATCACTATTTCCTGCCACTTGCCCTTTCCCTTCCCTGCCATGTTTTACAGTGTTCATGGCATTTGTTACCCATTTTGGAAATTTTTAAGAACTGATTTATTAATGTTTTATATGATAGTCTTAACCTTCCTCTGTTATGAAACATGAAGACAAGAAACAAGAAGAAATGGAAATATTTTGTAGTCATGAGATATGAATTCCTTAATGGGAAAATAATAGGTTAGTGATTAAGCATAAAATCTAGAATGAAATTGCATGGATTTAAATGCCTGCCCAACAAGTATCTAGCTGTGTGATTTTCTGGAATTGATGATCCCATCTCCTCCCTAGTTTCTTCACCTGTAAAATGGGAGATATTTTAGAATACTTACCCCTCATATAATTAAACAACATAGAAACCAACAACAGCAAAAGCAAAAAAAAAATCAGCTAGTGTTATCTGCATTGCCATTTTTTATGAACGATTAATTAAACTGTAATTAATTCTATGCAATTAAAAAAAGACTTGTGGTTTGGAGATCTCATTTAATTTTCAGATTACACTAACTTACAAGTGCTACTTAAATGTGAACTTTATAGAGTAACCTGTAATTCTATTGAGTGTCCAAAATCTGTATAAGTTGAAAAATTAATGTTATAGAAATTATAAATTTAAAAAATGGAAAAATTAATTAAAATAGAAAAATATAGTTTGCCCTGAGGGAAAGGGAGACAAGTGAAGCCCCCTTAGGGACAAGATTTCTTTCCAAAGATCCTTGCTGATACATTCCACAAAGTGCCTTTGGTTTAGCAATACCTTATCTCAAATGAGAGTAACCCACTGAATTTAAGAGTGACCATGTTTCTTGTTAATTTCATGCTACCGGTTGGCCTGCTTTTGCTTTAAATCATTTAGCTGTAGCTTTTGTGAAAAGATACAATCTTTCAATGTATCATAAGAATTTCTTCAATTCAGGCAAAACCCAAAAGTGAAGAAATAGCCTTGGCTTTTATGCTGGAGGAAACAATTAATTTGGAGTACCATTGTCCTTACTAAGCAGATTCTTCTTTGATTTAAAGTTTTTAATTAGAGTATAGTTGATTTACAATGTTGTGCTAATTTCAGGTGTACAGTGAAGTATATATTTTGTAACATCTTTGTTGGAGTATAATTGCTTTACAGTGCTGTGTTAGTTTCTGCTGTATAACAAAGTGAATCAGTTATATGTATATATATATCCCCATATCCCCTCCCTCTGCACCTCCCTCCGAAACTCCCTCCCACCCTTCATATCCCACCCCTCTAGGTGTCACAAAGCACTGAGCTGATCTCCCTGTGCTATGCAGCTTCTTCCCACTACCTATCTATCTTACATTTGGTAGTGTATATATGTCAGTGCTACTCTCTAAATTCGTCCTAGCTTACCCTTCCTTCTCCCAGTCCTCGAGTCATTCTCTACATCTGTGTCTTTATTCCTGTCTTGTCCCTAGGTGCATCAGAACGATTTATTTTCTTTTTCTTTTTTTTCTTAGATTCCATATATATGTGTTAGCATACGGTATTTGTTTTTCTCCTTCTGACTTACTTCACTCTGTACTACAGATTCTAGGTCCATCCACCTCACTACAAATAACTCAATTTCATTTCTTTTTATGGCTGAGTAATATTTTATTGTATATATGTGCCACATTTTCTTTATCCATTCATCTGTCGATGGACACTTTGCTTCCACATCCTCACTATTGTAAATAGTGCTGTGATGAAAATTGTTGTACATATCACTTTATGAATTATGGTTTTCTCAGGGTGTATGCCCAGTGATGGGATTGCTAGTTGTATGGTAGTTCTATTTTTAGTTTTTTAAAGAACCCCCATACTGTTTTCCATAGTGGCTGTATCAATTTACATTCCCATCAACAGTGCAAGAGGGTCCCCTTTTCTCCACACCCTCTCCAGCATTTATTGTTTGTAGAATTTTTGATGATGGCCATTCTGACTGGTGTGAGGTGATACATCATTGTAGTTTTGATTTTCATTTATCTAATGATTAGTGATGTTGAGTATCCTTTCATGTGTTTGTTGGCAATCTGTATATCTTCTTTGGAGAAATGTCTATTTAGGTCTTCTGCCATTTTTGGATTGGTTTGTTTGTTTTTTTGACATTCGGCTGCATGAGCTGCTTGCATAGTTTGGAGATTAATCCTTTGTCAGTGGCTTTGTTTGCATATATTTTCTCCCATTCTAACGGGATCTTGTTTATGGTTTCCTTTGCTGTGCAAAAGCTTTTAAGTTTCATTAGGTCACATTTGTTTATTTTTGTTTTTATTTCCATTCTCTTGGAGGTGGGTTGAAAAGGATCTTGCTGTGATTTATGTCATAGAGTGTTCTGCCTATGCTTTCCTCTAAGATTTTTATAGTGTCTGGCCTTACATTTAGGTCTTTAATCCATTTTGAGTTTATTTCTGTGTATGGTGCTAGGAAGTGTTCTAATTTCATTCTTGTACATGTAGTTACCCAGTTTTCTCAGCACCACTTATTGAAGCAGCTGTCTTTTCTCCATTGTATATTCTTGCCTCCTTTATCAAAGATAAGGTGACCATATGTATGTGGGTTTATCTCTGAGCTTTCTATCCTGTTCCATTGATCTATATTTCTGTTTTTGAGCCAGTACCATAGTGTCTTGATTACTGTAGCTTCGTAGTATAGTCTGAAGTCAGGGAACTTTATTCCTCCAGCTCCGTTTTTCTTTCTCAATATTGCTTTGGCTGTTTGGTGTCCTTTGTGTTTCCATAAAAATTGTGAAATTTTTTTGATCTAATTCTGTTAAAAATGCCCTTGGTATTTTGATAGGGACTGCACTGAACCTGTAGATTTATCTGTGTAGTATAATCACTTTCACAATGTGGATTCTTCCAATCCAAGAGCATAGTATATCCCTTGATCTTTTTTATTTTTCAGTACACGGGCCTCTCACTGTTGTGGCCTCTCCCATTGTGGAGCACAGGCTCTGGATGTGCAGGCTCAGCAGCCATGACTCATGGGCCTAGCTGCTCTGTGGCATGTGGGATCTTCCTGGACTGGGGAACTAACCCATGTCCCCTGCATCAAAAGGTGGTCTCTCCACCACTGTGCCACCATGGAACCCCCATATCCCTCAATCTTTGTATCATGTTTAATTTATTTCATCAGTGTCTTATAGTGTTCTACATACAGTTCTTTTGTCTCCTTAGGTAGGTTTATTCCTAGGTATTTTATTCATTTTGTTGAAATGGTAAATTAGGGTGTTTCCTTAATTTCTCTTTCAGAATTTTTGTCATTAGTGTGTAGGAATGCAAGAGATTTCTGTGCATTAATTTTGTATCCTGTTACTATACCAAATTCATTGACTAACTCTAGTAGTTTTCTGGTAGCATCTTTAGGAGGCTGTATGTATAGTATCATGCCATCTGCAAACAGTGACTGTCTTACTTCTTCTTTCTGATTTGGATACATTTTATTTCTTTTCTATTCTGATTGCCATGGCTAAAACTTCCAAAATTATGTTGAATAATAGTGGTGAGAGTGGGTAACCTTGTCTTGCTCCTGATCTTAGAGGAAATGGTTTCAGGTTTTCACCATTGAGGACGATGTTGGCCGTGAGTTTCTCATATATGGACTTTATTATGTTGAGGTAATTTCTCACTATGCCTATTTTCTGGAGAGTTTTTATCATAAATGGGTGTTGAAATTTGTTGAAAACTTTTTCCACATCTATTGAAATTATCATATGGTTTTTATCCTTCAGTTTGTTAATATGGTGTATCACATTGATTGATTTGCATATATTGAAGAATCCTTACATTCCTGGGATAAACCCCACTTGATCATGATGTACGATACTTTTAATGTGCTGTGCTATTCTCTTTGTAAGTATTTTGTTGAGGATTTTTGCATCTATGTTCATCAGTGATATTGGCCTGAAGTTCTCTTTTTTTTGTGATGTCTTTGTCTGGTTTTGGTATCAGGATGATGGTGGCCTCGAAGGATGTGTTTGGGAGTGTTCCTCCCTCTGCTATATTTTGGAAGAGCTTGAGAAGGATAAGTGTTAGCTCTTCTCTAAATGTTTGATAGAATTTGCCTGTGAAGCCATCTGGTCCTGGGGTTTTCTTTGTTGGAAGAGTTTTAATCACAGTTTCAATTACAGTGCTTGTGATTAGTCTGCTTATATTTTCTGTTCCTTTCTGGTTCAGTCTTGGAAGGTTGTGCTTTTTTAAGAATTTGTCCCATTCTTCCAGGTTGTCCATTTGATTGTAATAGAGTTGTTTGTAGTTATCTCTCATGATCCTTTGTATTTCTGCAATGTCAGTTGTTACTTCTCCTTTTTCATTTCTAATTCTGTTGATTTGAGTCTTCTCCCGTTTTTTTCTTGATGAGTCTGGCTAATGGTTTATCAATTTTGTTTATCTTCTCAAAGAACCAGCTTTTAGTTTTGTTGATATTTGCTATTGTTTCCTTCATTTATTTTTCATTTATTTCTGATATGATCTTTATGATTTCTTTCCTCCTGCTAACTTTTTCTTTTTCTGTTCTTCTTTCTCTAACTGATTTAGGTGAAGGTTAGGTTGTTTATTTGAGATGTTTCTTTGATTTTTGAGGTAGGATTATATTGTTATAAACTTCCCTCATAGGACTGCTTTTGCTCCATCCCATAGGTTTTGGGTCATCGTGTTATCATTGTCACTATTTTCTAGGTATTTTTGATTTCCTCTTTGATTTCTTCAGTGATCTCTTGGTTATTTAGTAGCATATTGTTTAGACTCCATGTGTTTGTATTTTTACAGTTTTTCTTTTCCTGTAATTGATACCTAGACTCATAGTGTTGTGGTCAGAAAATGTACTTGATACTATTTCAATTTTCTTAAATTTACCAAGGCTTGATTTGTGACCCAAGATATGATATATCCTGGAGAGTGTTCCATGAGCACTTGTGAAGAAAGTGTATTCTGTTGTTTTGGGATGGAATGTCCTAAGTATCAATTAAGTCCATCTTGTCTAATGTGTTATTTAAAACTTTTGTTTCCTTTCTTATTTTATTTCGATGATCTGTCCATTGGTGAAAGTGGCGTGTTAAAGTCCCCTAATATTATTGTGTTACTTTCGATTTCCCCTTTTATGGCTGTTAGCTTTTGCCTTATGTATTGAGGTGCTCCTATGTTGGGTGCATAAATACTTACAATTGTTATATCTTCTTCTTGGATTGATCCCTTGATCATTATGTAGTGTCCTTCTTTGCCTCTTGTAATAGTCTTTATTTTAAAGTCTATTTTGTCTGATATGAGGATTGCTACTCCAGCTTTCTTTTGATTTCCATTTGCATGGAATATCTTTTTCCATCCTCTTACTTTCAGTCTGTATGTGTCCCTAGGTCTGAACTGGGTCTCTTATAGAGAGCATATGTACCGGTATTGTTTTTGTATCCATTCAGCCAGTCTGTGTCTTTTGGTTGGGGTATTTAATCCATTTATCTTTAAGGTAATTTTAAATATGTATGTTCCTATTACCATTTTCTTAATTGTTTTGGGTTTATTTTTGTAGGTCTTTTCCTTTTCTTGAGAATTTCCTTTAGATAATTTCATTTAGCATTTGTTGTAAAGCTGGTTTTGTGGTGCAGAATTCTCTTAACTTTTGCTTGTCTATAAAATTTTTTATTTCTCTGTCAAATCTGAATGATATTCTTGCTGGCTAGAGTAATCTTGGTCGTAGGTTTCTGCCTTTCATCACTTTAAATATGTTTTCCCACTCCCTTCTGGCTTGCAGAGTTTCTGCTGTAAGTTCACCTGTTAACCTTGTGGGGATTCCCTTGTATGTTATTTGTTGTTTTTTCCTCACTACTTTTAATATTTTTATTTTGTATTTAATTTTTGATATTTTGATAAACATGTGTGTCTTGGCGTGCTTCTCCTTGGATTTATCCTTTATGGGACTCTCTGCACTTCCTGGATTTGATTGACTATTTCCTTTCCCATGTGAGGGAAGTTTTCAACTGTAATCTCTTCAAATATTTTCTCAGACCCTTTCTTTTTCACTTCCTCTTCTGGAACCCCTATGGTTCAAATGTTGGTGCATTTAATGTTGTCCCAGAGGCCTCTGAGACTGTCCTCAATTCTTTTCATTCTTTTGTCTTTATTCTGCTCTGTTGTAGTTATTTCCACTATTTTATCTTCCACATCAATTCTCCATTCTTCTGCCTCAGTATTCTGCTATTGATTCCTTCTAGAGAATTTTTAATTTCATTTATTGTGTTGTTCATCATTGTTTGTTTGCTCTTTCATTCTTCTAGGTCTGTGTTAAATGTTTCCTGGATTTTCTCCATTCTATTTCCAAGTTTTTGGATCATGTTTACTATCACTTCTCTGAATTCTTTTTCAAGTAGACTGCCTATTTCCTCCTTATTTGTTTGCTCTGGTGGGTTTTTACCTTTCTCCTTCATCTGCTGCATATTTCTCTGTCTTCTCATTTTGTTTAATTTTCTTTGTTTGGGGCCTCCTTTTTGCCGGTTGCAGGTTCATAGTTCCCATTGTTTTTGGTGTCTACCCCCAGTGGTGACGTTGGTTCAGTGGGTTGTGTAGGCTTCCTGGTGGAGGGGACTGGTACCTGTGTTCTGGTGTGTGGGGCTGGATACTGTCTTTCTTGTGGTCAGGGCCATGTCCTTCAGTGTGTTTTGGTGTGTCTGTGAATTTAGTATGATTTTAGCCAGCCTCTCTGCTAATGGTTGGGGTTGTGTTCCTGTCTTGATAGTTGTTTGGCATGAGGTGTCCGGCACTGCAGCTTGTTGGTCGTTGGATGGTGATGGGTCTTAGAGTTGAGATGGAGATTTCTGGGAGAGCTCTCTCCAATAGATATTATGTCGGTTAGGAGGTCTCTGGTGGTCCAGTCTCCTGAACTCTGGTCTCCCACTGCATAGGATCAGGCCTAACATCAGGCCAGATTACCAAGACCCCGTAAGACACACAGCTCAGAAAAAAGGTAGGAAAAATAAAGAAAAATAAAAATAAATGTGTAAAATAAAATAAATTATTAAAATTAAAAAATAATTTTAAAAAAAGAAGAAAGCAACCAAACCAATAAATAAGTCCACCAATGATAACAAGTGCTAAATACTAAACTCAGGGGCTTCCTTGGTGGTGCAATGGTTGAGAGTCTGCCTGCCGATGCAGAGGACATGGGTTCATGCCCCAGTCCAGGAAGATCCCACATGTCATGGAGTGTCTAGACCCGTGAGCCATGGCTGCTGAGCCTGTGCATACAGAGCCTGTGTCCGCAACAGGAGAGGCCATGACAGTGAGAGGCCCACATACAGCCAAAAAAAAGAAAACTAAACTCAGATAAACATACAAATCAGAATCTAATCAGTCACAGAGAGCAAACACCACATCTGCAGTTGCTCCCAAATCCACCACCTCAATTTTGTGACGTATCATTTTCTATTCATGTATTCCACAGATGCAGGGTACATCAAGTTGATTGTGGGGATTTAATCTGCTGCCTCTGAGGCTGCACAGAGAAATTTCCCTTTCTCATCTTTGTTCACACAGCTCCTGGTGTTCAGCTTTGGTTTTGGCCCTGCTTCTTCTTGTAGGTCGCCCTCAGTTGTCTGTTCCCCACCCAGACAGGAGGCGTTTAAAGCAGCAGCTGCTTAGGGCTGTCTTACTCACTGGGTCCAGGGAAGAGGGGTATGGTAGTCATAATTGGAATGTGAGGTGATTCTATGGTGGCAGAAGTTGGCATGATATTACAACCATCTGAGGCTTGTTATGTGTTCTTCTGGGAAAGTTGTCCCTAGATCATGGGACCCTGGCAGTGGCAGGCTGAACAGGCTCCAGAGGGGAGTGTGGATAGTGACCTGCAATTGGACACAAGATTCTTGGTGTCAGCAGCAGCAGTTTTAATGTTTCATGCTTGTCTCTGGTGTCTGAGCTGATGGCCACAGCTCACACCCATCTTTGAAACTCACTTAGGCGGTGCTCTGCCTCCTGTGGGCACACAGGCAAGGAATCCCCTCTCCTTGTGCACCCTGAAACAATGGTTTCTTGCCTTTTCTGCAGGTCCAGACTTTTTCTTGGACTCCCTCTTGGCTAGTTGTGGTGCTCTAGCCCCCTCAAGCGGTCTTCATGCAACCAACCCCAGTCCTCTCCATGGGATCTGACCTCTGAAGCCCAAGCCTCAGCTCCTAGTCCCCACCTGCCCTGCCAGGTGAGCAGACAAGCCTCTCAGTCTGGTGAGTACTGGGCAGCACTGATCCTCTGTTCAGGACTCTCTCCACTTTGCCCTCTGCACCCCTGTTTCTGTGCTCTCCTCCATGGTTCCAAAACTTCCCACCCACCCACCCCCTATGTCTGCCAGTGAAGGGGCTTCCTAGTGTGTGGAAACCTTTCCTCCTTCACAGCTCCCTGCCAGAGGTGCAGGTCCCATCCCTATTCTTTTGTCTTTGTTTTTTTATTTTTTCTTTTGTCCTACCCAGGTACATGGGGAGTGTCTTCCCTTTTGGGAAGTCTGAGGTCTTCTGCCAGTGTTCAGTAGGTGTTCTGTAGGAGTCGTTCCACACGTAGATGTATTTTTGATGTATTTGTGGGGAGGAAGTTAATCTCCACATCTTACTCCTCTGCCATATTGAAGGTTCCGCCCACTCCGATTTTTCTTTTATGTCATTAAAGCAAAACAAACAGGCAAACAAACAAAGAAACAAATGAGGTGGAAATTGCAACAGTTGTACCATTATGAGACTCAAAGTTACACACGTTGCAAAATTTAATTTAACATGTTATCTAAACTATGATGGGAAGCAGCTTTGTTACATTAAATTATTTTAATGCTGCCAAGGTGGTTTACCATACATTAATGATAGAGATATGTCTGTCAAATAAATAAGGGTACCTTTGTAGCTCAGTCACCTGCCTTTATTTTGTTGAAATGCTATAGCTTCTTGCTCAGCATAGATCTACTTCCATATATAATGCCATCTAGTAGATGATAAAATGGAATATATACATTTTCAGGAAGATGGTTAATATGCTACATTCAACAGCACATTGTTCTCAATTATTTTTTTACTTACTATTATAACATATATAATTTTACAAAATTAATTTTTTATCAGCTGAGGAAGTAGGGGTCAAATGAGGGAATGTTTGTTTTATTTGTATATCTACTGCTCACATATGATTCCTCAAATAGTGTTTAAAAAAACACAAGGGGCTTCCCTCATGGTGCAGTGGTTGAGAGTCCACTTGCCGATGCAGGGGACATGGGTTCATGCCCCGGTCTGGGAAGATCCCACATGCCACAGAGCGGCTGGGCCCATGAGCCATGGCCACTGAGCCTGCATGTCCAGAGCCTGTGCTCCACAATGGGAGAGGCCACAATGGTGGGGGTCCTGTGTACCACAAAAACAAACAAATAAACAAACACAAAAGGTTGCCAGCTAATAGGAGTGGAGGCATACACAGTGGTCAAGAGCAGGGGCATAAAACCCACTAAGTTAGTTTTAAAGCCCAAACTAGCTGTATGATTTGGGGCAAATAATTCAGTTTCTTTATGGGTAAAATGAGAAAGATAATAATAGGTCTCATTTCATAGATTATCCATTATGAACTTAAAACATACATTTATAATATTTGGAATTATTCCTGGAATACATTTTTGTTCCTACAAAACTCAGTAGAGAAAAGACACCTTAGAGAATGTTCTCTCTCTGTCACAACTGCCAACAACTGGCTATTAATGATAACAGCAATGAAAACAACAAACTCAGTGTTAGTTGAAAGCTCACAATTTACTGGGCACTTTATTTAGTGCTATATAAATATTCATTCATTAATTCAAATAAAACATGTCTTTATATTTGCTACTTCTATAACCATTCTGTCAATGATAAACACTTAGAATATTTAGATAAATTGACAACTGCCCTCTACTAAATTAATGGTAGAAATAGAACTGGTATCCTTTTCTAAATGCTCTAACCCACTCTGGCTATTTGTAATAAATTCATTCACATAAGTCCTGAATACAGCTGATAGTTGACCTTAATTAAGTTGTCCATTTGTTATGTTCTTGCATCTGAGACCTCTTGCAGGAGAAGCAGAGAAGGCCAAGGCAATTCTTTTTGATATTATGGGGTAGAGGATAAACTTGCCATCCTTCTAGACAACCCGCACTTGCTTTGTTCACTGAGCAGGAGAGTACATTGAAATGTGAAACCATAAGCAGATACATCTCTACCTTGGATGTTGATATCACATCATTGACTTTATTATTGTAAAAAACATTCTCTAAGCATATTCTTTGTGCTTTAAACTGTGCTTGGCAGGAATGTAAATTATAATAATCTGACTCATGGGTCTTATAATTAACATGAATTGTGATAAGGCAATGATAAGACCTGAACTCTATGTTATGGAAGCACAGAAAAAAATCTGTCAATATAATGATTAAAGGAGAGTGACATTCGAGGTCAATCTTGTTAAATAAATAGTTTATTAATATAAGATGAGAGAAACAGCAAGGAGAGTAGAACACTCAAGACCATGAGACCCTGAATGAAATATAAGTAATTTAGCATAGCTAAAGGGTCATTGCCATTATGGGGAAGAAAGTAAAACAAGACATACCTATGGTAGAGAGATGGACTATAGACATAGGCAAAGAAAAGTGATGCATAGCCATGATAGCACACAAATGATTTTCTTGTTTGTTCCTTTTGGTTATGGGAAGTGAATGAAGAATGTGAGGTAGGGAATAAAATGATCAGTTTGAAGTTTAGAAATATAATTCTGGTGGAAGGGTTTAATGATGAATACCAGGAGATAGTAAAGTGTTGGGAACCTTTTAAACTAGCTTTTAAAAATAGTCTATTTAAAATACAGTAAAACATAAGGTGGCCAAAAACTTTGGCTGGAAACAGAAAATGTCTGCAGGTTATTGTGTTTCATCTATGTGACCAGTCAGGGCACCTCTGATGTGGAATGACTTTGGTTAATCATGAACTACAGCAAAGCAGGAAATTTTTCAATTTTGTCTACAGGTACGTGGGAACAGAATTAATTATAAATTATTTTGAACATATAAATAATATAATAAATAATTATTGGACACCTTTAAGCTTAGAAAGCAAATTTGTACAAATATATGTAATATCCCACGTATCAGTTGCTGATATGTGTAGCCCTTCCTAACTGGCGTGAACACTGTAGTGATTTTCATTCCCATGCATGCCATTATACTTTCAGAGCATATGTATGAATCCACAGAAAATAATGTTTTTTTTTATTTATCATTATATGTTTATGATATATATACATGTTGTTAAATGTAGCTCTGATATTCATTTGAACTTCTGTATATTATTTTCCATTTCATAAATATATAATATATATTTATTATTCTCCTGTGTTTAGGCATTCAAATTATTTACAAGTTTTCACTTTTACAAATAGTATTGCTATGAACACTCATGTACATGTTAATTGGTGCAATATTCCAGAATGCTTTAAATGTATATGCCAATGGGTAATATTTCTAAACCATACGGCATGCTTATTTTGCAATTTACTAGGTATGACCAAACTCCTTTCTATAATAGTTATGCAAATTTACTCCTCTTTGGGTAATGTATAAACTTATGATGTTCTGTATTTTTGTTGGAAATGGTGTCACCACACTTTTTGTGCTTATCAACTTCTTATGTGTAAAAGAGAGAGTATGCCTTTTCATTACTGATCTTATAAAAACTTTAATTTTACTCAGCTCCCATAAAAATGAACAGCTCCCATTGGAATGAACATATCCACTAAAATCTGATGGAGATTTATCAATCCATCAATGAATCCAGCAAAACACCTTTCACATTCCTTTTTATTTTTTGTGAAAGGAAAAGTCCAGAGACTGCTGAATGTAGAATTCATTCAGGCTGTTACTCTATGATTCATATAATAGAAATTTAGATTCATTTTTTATTAAGAAAAAAATAAGAGTAAAGTAGTGGCCTGTGAACTCTGGTATGTATTTAATGGAAATGTTTATTTTTCAAATATCCATTTTAATCCATTAGACAAAAGTCAATCTATCCTACTGTAAAAAGTGATATACGTTTTTATTGTGGGTTTCAGATTAATATTTTATGACAGATGCATCAATGTTAAACAATATGATTAAACTCTAAATGAAAAAGTGATGGTGCAAAAGCAGCAAATTTCTGCATATATAGCATGTATTAGCTTGAAACTAGGATAATAATGGTGATGATTGTGTTTATTGTTATATAAAATTTGCTGCTACCCTTATGAATGTCAACATTTGTCCACTCTGTGTTATGCTCTCAAGTTATTGTTTTTGTTTTTAATGATTCAATGACTACTTGGACCATATTGTTCTACTGTTATCCTAGCATGTTGCTACTGACAATACAGTTAATATGGGAGCTGTGTGTGTATATGCTGTCTTATTTTAGGTAATGTATTGTGATGATTTTAGGATCTGTAACATCCCATGTTTATGCAGAAGATATAAAAATATGCCAGTCAGCATTGGTTGAAAATCAGCACTCTTTTTTTTTTGTTTGTTTGTTTTTTGGGGGAGTTTTGTGGGAGGTTTTTCCTAGTAAGAAGAATTGCCTGAGAAACAAGGCATAGAGACAGAGGAGAAAGAGACTGCGTAGGAAAGTCAATGACTTACCACCCGAGTTACCTACAGCAAATAATTCAATATCTCAACTATTACTGCTTTTCTGAAAATGAGGATGATACTCACTTCACAATGTTTTTTGATGAATCTCTTCAGTGCCTTGTTGATGAGTGCTTTATTCAAACTATTAATCCAATGTGAACTAAAATTGTTAATAACAAACAACAAGAAAGAACAAAATTGCAACACGTCACATTATGCCACATAATGCTTTTGAATGCAAAGTGTTTCTGTACAACAGAAATTTAAAAATTACTACTTCTTAAACAGTTTTCTTGACCTCAAGGATCTGGCAATGTTTTATACCTTCATTTCCATACAGTTTAGACTAAAATTTAATAATAATAGAAGTGCATGTTGGATCATCTGGATAAGCTGCACACATGCTCATATACTTATGCTGGTTACATGTACATTTTTTTATTTTGTTTGTGTTAGATATAAGTAGTACGAATTTTTTATTGGCAGAGGTTAATAATAGAACAGAAGAGTAAATACATGCTGAGGGTTAGCTAAGTGATTTCACAAAGTTTGATTTGAAGCAGGAGCTTCAAAAAAAATATACGTGGTAGAAAAACAGTTTCATATAGCATAAGTCAAAATAGACAAACTTATTTCAAACAACCATGAATTATCTAAGCCATTGTCATAGTCACATAGATGTATCAACTTAGATTCAACAGCTGAACTGTCTCATTAAACATGTTGTCTTGCAGAAGCCAGTTTGAAGGGATCTTTATGTTCAAATTTGGAAAAATTTGAGCATCAAAATAATTTAGGACCATAGTGAATTATGTCTATAGGAAAATTATGAAGTCATGAATCTATACATATAATAAGTTAATAAACAGAAAAGAAGGAAAAGCTCTTACTACAGTAGAATGCTGAGTACTGGAGTTGGTGCCTCATCAGTTTGTATGTTTATCAAATTTAATATTTGTATTCCATTTTTTTCAATTGAACTATTACAATCATCATAGTAAAGACTGGATAGCAAAAAATAAAAACAAAACTGGGTGCTTAATCTAGGGGAAATTTTTGGTAAGGAGCAGACTACTTTTGCATGGCTCAAATCCCTTTGAATTTGGACTTGAATAGCTTGGTGGGATTTGAGCATAGTTTAGACACTATAAAACAGGCTGTGTTAGTTAAACCTAGCTTAATTAAGTCACTTTCATTCACTCATCTATAAATATTTATTGAGTACTTAGATGTACCATGAGCTGTTCTTGCCACTGGATACCAGGATTTTGTGTTCTTAACACTTTTTATTTTGTAGCAAAGTCCTGGCTCACGATCAAGAAGGACCTTCTCTTCACCTCTTTCACCAAATGCTTGAGAATATATTCTTTGGAAGAGGCATTGCGTTGTTCAGGGTGCCTGTTTGTTTTAAGTGTGTATTCCATAATTCATTAATTGGAGAGACAACACATAAACTTGATATGTGCCAATAAATTGTAAAGACAAACAAAACAAAAATCTGACAACATTCATAAAATAAGGTGATCCTTGTTGACTCTAGTAGTGCCAGCCTTGAATACTTGCATGAAAACTGAGCATGAATATGCCTGGATGGAATTTGACTTGAAAGCATCTACGTTGTATGCAGTGATGAACAGAGTGGATGGATTCAGCTTATACAAAGTGGCCACTATCAAAGGCATCCACAAATGTTTGCAGTTCTAATTATCATCCCCGTACAGCACATTTATTTTTGAGGAGGCAGAAATCATTAGTCATTCTGATTGCAAACTAATGTATTGGATTTAGGTGAAAATTACCATAATGCAAAGTTCTAAAAAGCAATATTCTTCCAATCAGTCTTTATGTAAATATGAGTGATGCTAATTAAACACTGAGTGTAAAAGCTGCTGCTGCCTGAGTATAAAATTCATAGAGAGGTTGGTGAGACTGTCATCAACCATCTAATATAACTAAGCAATATAAAAAATGTAAAAGAAGACACATCACGAAAACCATAATTACATTTTGCTTTTAATTTAGTTAATAAGATGAAGCATATAGTTTCCTGATTTTCTAGGAAGGAAAGAAGTAGAGTTTTCTACTATGTTTGTGCTCTGCTGATGACCTATTAATTTGCACACTTAGTTCACCACCACCATGTTCTCTTCCCTTCGTTTCTCTTCACTAATAATCCACTAGAATACATTTGTTATCTTACAGAGTACACAAAATCATAGCATGATGTCTTTGACATTTTTGTAGTGGTATTAAATGTTAATGCATCATATTATTTTCTGGACTATGTGTAATGAGTAATGAAATATTCTAATATTTTTTGTACGTACAGGTTTAGTGGACTAAATTTACAGACTGCTTTTTTAATAGGACTATAAATTATTAACATTACTTATAGCTATATCATAACCCAAATAATGCAATAATATATAGATGTGTGTGTTTTGTGTGCACACGCACACACACACACATATATGTATCTCCATATCTATTTTATATAAATGTAATTTAAATTACTTCAAATATTTAAAGAGTTATTCAATTATGCAGCATTCTTTCTTGTCCTCCTCTATCCTCTAATCTACTCCAGGCCTCTTGCCTTACTCTAAAACCAAGAAAAAATCTTTCTGGTGTTCTGCTGAATATTTATTTTTCAATCCAATATTACATATAATTCACAGAGAATATGATTCTCCTGTAACAATATTTTTCTATTCCATATTCATACTCCATAGCAAATCCCATCCTGTTTCAGTTATATCTTCAAATGGAAAAAAATAAACAAAAAACTGAGTTAAATAATAATAAAGCAAAAGTGTTCTTTCTCATTCAATAGAAATTGTATTCTAGATCATAGCTTCTGGAATGGGAAGAAGTTCAATGACAGATTTTGGTGAATATGACCCTATATATTTATTATAAAGTAAGATTCAAGTGGTTTTATATAACTCCACAGGGATGACAAATCTGAATCCCCAGAAATATCAGCTAAATACATAATATTAGCAGGATTATCATTTTTTTAGCTGTAAATATGTTTTAAAAAGACATAAACAGAAATATTAAAGCAAATTCATTAGCTTCAGTGAAGCCTTGATCAAGTGGCTGAGGAGCACTACTGAAATCCTGCTTTGATTCTGCCGACTGTGCATCCTTACGGCTATTCCAGGTGCCTTTTATTAAATCCAGTGGTACATACTTCCTTGTTCATATCTAGAGAGACAGAGAAAGAATATTTATCTTCCCGTTGCCTTCAACAATCCTTTGACTAGATGGTCCAGAGTAGGCTTGTTCTGTGTATTAGCAAAGTAACCATTAACTAGTGCAATGGAGTGTGTTGATTTATTTTGTCCTAAATTCCTACTGGGATTGGCGGGTGAGAATTGTCTTCTCTAGAACCTCACGAGGCCTGAAATGGAAATCGGAGTTGTTAGGAAGGATAGGGGAGTGTGAATGCAAAGTATTTCTACAGGAGGCACTGTTTCACAAGACATGCTATATGGGCATGCTCACCTGTAGAAACAAAAGCACCTTTCATTCATGAAAAGGACACTCAATTCACAAATTCTTTTTGTGTTTTATAGTACAATGTGGTCCAGGTTACAGGGATAAATAAGACCTCAGAGGTCTTGTAAACATGTCTTATTATGGATGAGAAAAGGAATCAGGAGTCCCGAGAGATAAAATGAATTTTCTAAAGCCCAAATATCTACATGGTGGCAGATTGGAACCTAGGTAAATTCATTCCCAGTCTGATATTCCTTATATTAACTATTAAGTGTCCCTTGAGAGTTATGTGGAAGAAGTGAATCCAAGACAGAAAATTTCTCCTGCTGTAGCTGATGAGAACAAAAACACCTATATCTTCCCTTTGTCACTGGGAACTGGAATTTCAAAGGATGAGCCTCATGCATAATGGTTTCCTAGTTTGGAAATAGCTCTAAGTATAACTTCCCAAGTTAAGAGCACCCCATTTAAAATAATGAAATGGTATGCACTTTTTAAAGAAATACAAGCAATCATTATGAAAATACATTGATCTGTACTTAGGAATTAACTTCTGTTAGTAAGAGATCCATTATAAAAGCACATAATTCTTTACTGGAGGATTAACTAATGTAAGGATGAAAAGATTTTTCCATTAAATTTCTTTCTTTGGTAACTGAGTATAAGTACATCACTTTGGGAAAGACATGTACTGTTTCAAAGCACAAAAGAACAGTTAGTTAATAAATGATTCTCTTGAGCAGTGATCCCCAACCTTTATGGAGTTGCCTAGAGATAATTTAACATAATTTGTTTGATTTTGTGATTTCCTCCAGTCTTTCTCTTGGGTCCAGCTGAAAGTCTACTTCCCCATGAAGTGTTTAAAAAAATTTATTTAAACTGACAATTCCCAAATTCTCTTTTCTCCCCCATATCTAAACTTTACTACACTTGAAAATTCAGTACCACACAGCTTGGCATTTAATTGTTCTTTACTGACTTAATGTGACAAAATCTCATTTCCAAAACATGATCATAATCCACTCCATTTTCTAGAAACTGAAAGTATTTCTTTCCAACCTGACAGCTCTTATATTTGCACAATATTTAGAACTTAATATATAATGAAGAAATGGTGGATGATTAATTGAATCCAGAGAAAGATAAGGGTTTTTTTTTTACAAAAAGATAATCATTATTTTGTGATATTTGTTAAGATCTTTGTCACCTGAGAGAAATGAATAAATCCAATAATTGTCACAAAAATGCATGAGGCTCTCTTAACTAAAAAATCTTGAAATTATATTTATGCATGCAAATATTTAAAGTATTTTTCAAAATTGGGAAATATAATACACATGTAGAAATGTGCATAAAATATAAATATAGATTTTAATGGATCATTTAAAACTGAACACTTGAATAACAGCCTCTCTTGAAAAGAAACAGAATACTATTAGCATCCCCGAAGCCTTATGTGTCCCTTCACATCACAACCCCTCTCTCCCTAATGACTTTTAAAGTCTACTTCTTCCCATCCTTATTTTTCTCATTATTTTTGCCACATAAATATGCATGACTGAACACTACCAGCATGCATTGTTCTCTGTCTCTTTTCTTTTGATCAACATTATGCTTGTGAAATGTGAAATAAAAGCATGAGTTGTATATAACTAAAATTTGTTCGTTTTTGTGGTTGTATAGAGTACCATAAGTATGAATGTACCACAATTTATTTACCTCTTCTATAGCCATTAGACATTGCACTGTTTCCAAATTTAGACTATCATAAGAATTCAACATTCTTCTACATGTCTCCTGGAGCATGGATACCTCCAGTGTTGTAGGTTTTCTACTTAGGACAAGTTTTCTCAACAGAGGCATATTTGGATATTTGGGGTCCGATCAT
This sequence comes from Mesoplodon densirostris, assembly GCF_025265405.1. NCBI lineage: Eukaryota > Metazoa > Chordata > Mammalia > Artiodactyla > Ziphiidae > Mesoplodon > Mesoplodon densirostris. Next base: position 20,749,113 of record NC_082664.1, read on the forward strand.
TCTTTTTTCTAATGAGCTATCCTGTGAACTATAGAATGTTTAGCTACATTCCCTGTCCACTACCCACTGGATCCCAGTGTCTCTGCCACAGCCACCATCATCCCCAGATATGAGCAATCAAAAATGTCTCCAGATATTGGCAGTTGTCTTGGGGGGTGGAGTAGGGAGGGACAATTGTCTCAGTTGAGAAACACTGACCTAGGAGAATATCCAATTTCTGTAAATAATAGCAAATATTTTTTCTAAGAGCAATTTCCAATTTTCACTTCAACCTGAGATTTCCCATTACTCAACATTTCACCAATACTTGGTGTGTTTTTTTTCTAAGGCTGGTATAACACAGCTATAAACTGTATGGCTTACATGACAGAAATTTATTTTCTCAGGTTTTGGGGGCTGAACGTCCAAGACCAAGGTGTTGAGAGGATTGGTTCTCCTGAGGCCTCTGTCTTTGGCATTCAGATGTTCACTACCTCACTGTGTTCTCACGTGTGCTTTTTTCTGTGCATCAGAACCCCTGGTGTCTCTTCCTCTGATGTCCAAAAGAACACCAGTCTTATTGGATTAGAGCCACACACTTAAGACCTCATATAATCTTCATTACCTCTTTAAAGGCCCTGTCTACAAATACAGACGCATTGGGGGTCAGGGCTTAAACACAGGAATTTTAAGGAGAGACACTATATAGTCCATAACACTTTATATTATCAGTTTTTCAATCTTTGCAGTTCTGGAGATGTGTCCTCTATCCTTCGTAGTTTTGATTTTCACTTTCTTGAAAATTAATGAGCTTGACAGTTTTTCAAATGCCAATTGGTTACACAGTTCCTTAAGTTGGTGAAGTTTCTGTCTGAATCTTTTAGCCACTTCTTTTTCTTTTAAATATTTTTTTCTTGTTGATTTGTTAAAGTTCTTTAAACCTTCTCTTTGTCAGTTATTATCATAACAGGTATCTCCTCTCACTTTGAGGCTTTGCTTTTTGTTTTCTTAATGGTGTTGCTGATGAAGTAAAAATTTAATTTTACTGTAGTTTAGTTCATCAACATTTTTCATTCTGAACTGTGATTTATGTATGTGGCACATAGTATGAGGTTAGGGTCAAGTTTTAATTTTTCTTTATGGATGTCAAATTGACCAATATTATTTAATGAAAGATCATCCTAACATATTTTTCTGTTGTGCTAACTTTGTCATAAATCAAATTGAAATAACTGAAATTACTCTGTGTCCTATTTTTAAAACAATCATAAAATTATAATCCCTTAGAGTGTGAAATCTCTCTTTAACCTTTATAACTTGGCAACACAGTTAGGTGGAAAAATTTGATAAATTAACAAGAGATTGTCCCTCCTTCTTTTACATGCTTAGTCTCTGAGCTCAGTGTTCTGTTTTATTTCAACAGCATTGGACAGAAGTTAAATTCCTAATAATTGGAAACTGTATGGAAATTTCATCCCCAGAGGTTGGACCAAAATATTAGAGGTCAACTTACTTACATGTCACAAAAGGGCTTATTTGAGAGGGTTCATATCATGTCAGATATTAACAAAGTTAAGAAGATTTTTGAAAATTTTAACATTTAACAGGCACCGACTATGTGTCATTTTTTTGTAATCCTCAAAGCAGCCCAGTAACTTAGGTCATGTTATTAGCCCTACTATCTGGTAGGAAACTTCTGTGCTCCAAGTTTCTCAGCCAGTAGTGTAAAGTCCGGATTTGAATTCTTTCCACCTTAATCCAGAGCCTGCACTCTTGAACAGTTAGTTACAATGTATCTGGGTTGAGAGAAAAAAGACTAGAGGAAGCCTTATTAAGTGTTTTGAAATATTTGACGTTTCGCCTCTTAGAAATATTGTGGTGCTCCAAGAGTTGAGGACCAACTATTAAGAGTTAAGTGCTAGATTTTGTCTCTACGTTAGGAAAAAAAAAATCACACTTAATTGAATCACCATTCTTCTGAAAAATAAAACAGCTCCCTTAAGACTCAGGGGTTTTCTAAGTACTGGTGGCATTTGAGTTAAAAAGCTAGAAGATTAAAAAAAAAAAAAAACTAGAAGAGATTTCTGTGTTGGATGGGATGTCTTACTAGAAGATTTCTAAATGCTCCTCTAGATAAAAGATGTTGCAATTTTATAATATTAAATACTATATATGTATAATACTTTACTTGGTTGATTTTTGTGCATGGGATGAAGATTGTGAAAGAGAAAGATAGAAGATTCTACCTTCTGTTGGTTTATGATAAAGAATTCACAAATATAATCAGTAGGTGATAGATTTAAACTGAGATAATTAAAAAATACCTGCTACACTTGACTTATCAAAGATAACTTTAAAAACTGTATCTCTTTATGTGAATGAGAGATAGTGGAGTCTCATTTCTTCCATTTGTGCAGCTTACAAAAAGTTTACTTTGTTTAAAATATAAACCAAGATCCCATGCCATACCATTCTTATAAAGTTAGAAAGTTTATTTCAATGAAGGCACTGATCATCTGGAAATATTACATAAAATAGAATTAGAATTCAAAAAGAGTACAACAGCAGAAACAAAGACAGCCCCAAACAAACAGGTTTTCTTTAATCCCTAAGCCCATAAAAATGGCAAATGTGACACTAATAAACATTTCTGAAAATTGATAGTACTGTATCACATTAAAATAATTACTATCTATACATTTATCCCATATTGGTTAATACATTAGCTGTTGAAACTGTACAGAAGGACATGATAGGATTAGGATAAACTATACTGTTATAAAAAAAAACTCTTGAATCTAAGTATCTTTATAAAAATGTATCACTTATACAGTGCCTACTGTAGATTGGGACTTCTCTATGGGACAGCTCTCCTCTTTCCAGGAACTGGACAATTGATTCAGCTTCACATATTTGGTTCCATTATATGAACACATAGCCATAGCAGGTAAAATGATAGATTTCCATCAATTACAATTACATAAGCAATTCAATAATTATTGCCAGAGCACTATGATAAAAAAATGTTTATAAAGGAAGATGCATCTATTCCATATTAAATTGCTAAAATTGTGGTCAAAATCAAGGACTTTGATTGCTTTAAATAAGACAATAAAATTTCATCTGTATTTTGTTTATTGTCCTTGAGTATTAAAGGAAAATAGAATTAAGAATTAAGCATTCTTAATTCATTAAGAATTAAGAATGCTTAATTCTTTAAGAATTAAATTCTGTGCAGTAAGAAGAAAATGATCAAATTAGTAGCTATAAGCACCATGCATGGAATATATTCATAATTTCTTGACAACCATACTGTTTAGGGTTATGGTCATGGAAATGTATTTATGCTAAATAATAATGACATCCATTAAGGTCAGAATTGTTAGACTAAATCTCTATATACTGGTTACACAACAAATTTAATGGTTTCATCTTTCAAAGTTCAGTTAAGCTGTCATTCAGTATTTTTTTTCTCAAATATTCTCATATAGTACTACTTAGGTAATAAAATATAAATGCAATTTAGGTACACTTTATTTTTATTCTATAAGAGACAACTTATTAGATTTAAGGAAGACATAAAAGTGGAATGTGCCACCATATGAGGTAGTGATTTGAGACATTATTTTGATAAAGTATCACTTCAGTAAAGACTAACAGAAGAGAGAATCAATAAAATACCAGGGCTTCCCTGGTGGCACAGTGGTTGAGAGTCCGCCTGCCGATGCAGGGGACACGGGTTCGTGCCCCAGTCTGGGAAGATCCCACATGCCGCGGAGCGGCTGGGCCCGTGAGCCATGGCCGCTGAGCCTGCGCGTCCGGAGCCTGTGCTCCGCAACGGGGAGAGGCCACAACAGTGAGAGGCCCGCGTACCGCAAAAAAAATAAAAAATAAAAATAAATAAAAATAAAATAAAATACCAGTCCACATTTCCACTCTGGAAATCAGACCTGATGTGTTTCAGAATTCAGAGTTTCCTGATTTGAGAAAGATGATATAGAATTCCACAACCAAACACTGAAATTTCTCCAGCAAAAATAAGAAGATTCAATACAAATGTCATGACATTTGAATGACAAATGTCATTCAATACAAATAAAAAATACACATTTCCATATCTATGTGGGACAGTTTTTTCACCATGAGTTCAGGTCAGATCAGGATTGCCATCAAATGAATGTCAATAAAACCTGAATTTTCTGAGATTTTTGGATTTTAGGGTGGTACATAAAAACTGTAGATGTGTATTAATTAATTTGTAATTGCTATTATTTACACAAGTAAATGCATGTGTATTCTTGTTGCCTTCATAGAGAGTAGTGATCAATTCATGCATTTGGTCAGTAAGCTGGATTCTCCTTGGTGACAGTCAGCATCATTTTCACTTCCACCTTGTAAAGCTCAGGTTTACTAGTTACTTCCATAGGAGAAATTGGGACTACATTTCTCAGAACCCCTTTCTTCTGCCACTGAGAAGCAGTCATACATTTAAAAGTTGGAAGAGAGAGGTGATTATTCTTTTACAACTTCAGGTAACTGAGTGGGTGAATGAATGGCAGAGGTAACATTCAAAGTGGTTTGTTGATGAGCACCTGAGAATCATGCATCCAGGAACTGCATGCCAAGACAGGATAAGGCTCTTCCTAGAGGCCCTAGGGATTCTGAGGAGTTTCTGTGTAGCTCTGGAGAAAACTCCCCCCATCCCTCTGGGGTTGCAGGTTGAGACCCTTGTAATAGCGTCCCTGTCAATCTAATTGAAATCCATAAAACCAAATTACGTAGAGTGACTTCTGTTTTCTGAGTGTATCCTAAGTCAAGTACACTCAATGAATAACCAGTTTCAAATGGTCTAAAGGTGCTACAGTTTGTTAGAATTGCTTTTGAAATTTATTTAAAAGCAAATAGAATGTTAATGTAATGAAATACACCAATAACAAATTTCTAATTTTCTATATTTCCCTTATCTAACCTATTTAAACAAGGCTATTTTCATTGAGCATCCTTTCATAAATACAGTGATCTTCACTGTAGGCCCATGCCTCCTGTTTTCTAAAAATAAATTGAATATATTGTGGTATCTCAAACAAATAAACAAGAAATTGTTAGAATTATAAATATTCTGCTCTCCCAAGACATCTATTATTATTACTATTATTATTATAATTATTATTATTATTATTTAGTAACAAATCTACCCTCTTGTCATTGGTCTTTACCAATCAACCTTCTGACGAATCCCAAATCAAAGTCCTCAATATTATTTTTACGTTCTTTAGGGTTAACTTAGTTATTCAAAAGAGTGTTGCTGAATGTCATGCTTTTATTAAATATCTGAAAGTGCTAACACAAAAATTCTCTGAATTTCTCTGTAATTTCTTTAGTTTAGGCATTTATATACATCTGAACCTGCATTTACTATGTACTTTTGTCATTTGGGAGGACATTTATGAAAGTGTATTTCTTTATTTCCAAAATGAGAGTCTGTAAAATGGAGTGGTAATCATTCTGAGTTAAATGCTTCCAAAGGCCTCCATGATTTTGCTGCTAATTTCAAGATTTATGTTACTAAATATATGCTGACTAATAAATCCATTCTGAAATGATAAATTGACAGAGTATTTGGCATAGGGACAATTATTCACAGCTGCATGCAAGATGCCACTAAATGCAAAATAGCATAACTACTTATGTTTGGCATACTGCTAACCAACTCCTCTCAAAAAAATAATAATAAAACAAATCTACTGTATCCTCTTTTGTCAATGAATTGAGGAGAGGACAAGAATAGGAGAATGAACCACAGCTGAAGAAAAAAAAAATGAAAAAGATAAACTACAGACATATTGAGGAGAATGATACAATTGGGTGTCCACAGAGCTCACGGACACCATCTCATTTTTGTTTCATAATATATACTGGATTCATACCACAGGAGTGCATTGTAACCTGAGATTACAGACTAGCAGAGGTGGGTGAACAAGTCTACCCTGGTGTAAGGGTCATATTGTTTCAAGTAAATGAACTCATTGATTATTTCATGCAATCTTCAAACCCTGTTGAGCTGTACTCAATGTATATAATCTTAATGTATTTCTAGAGATTATTTGTTATTTTCCTTTGTTGCCAGATTTATTCTGTCACGTCATTTTTGCATCACTTTACTTATCTGCAAATTTCACTGTGATCTTTTAAAAAATATGGAGCGGGGCTTCCCTGGTGGTTCAGTGGTTGAGAGTCCGCCTGCTCATGCAGGAGATACGGGTTAGTGTCCCGGTCTGGGAAGATCCCACATGCCGTGGAGAGGCTAGGCCCGTCAGCCATGACTGCTGAGCCTGCACGTCCGGAGTCTGTGCTCTGCAACGGGAGAGGCCACAACAGTGAGAGGCCTGTGTACTGAAAAAAAAATTAAAAAAAAAAAATGGAGGGGTTTTCCTGAGGAAATATCTAGGCTGTGTTTTTGTTTTGTTCTGTTTTTATTTGAGGTTAGGAAATAAATTACAAATTATATTGCAATAATGTTTTAGTAGTGATTAAAACTAGCTAACACCTTTTGAAATAAACACTAAACAAGCAACTAGATGCCAAATGCCTAGCTGTCAACTTCAAATGATGACCTTATTCCAAGCACCAAGATGACCTTTGGAAATTAAGTCTTTTAAACATCTCACACCTATTGCATGACTATTAAGTCTTCTAAGACAAATCAGTAGCTTTTCAAGCATCTTATCACTCTGAAAACTTTAAATAAATGATATAGTTTCCAATTTAAAAAGTACTTAACAATTATGACATTAAATTATGTTCTATATTCCAAGCACCTGCTTTTTATTCTTCTGATGAGCTGATCTCCTGTTTGAGGAAAAGGAAAGAAAGAAAGAAAGAAAGAAAGAAAGAAAGAAAGAGAGAGAGAGAGAGAGAGAGAGAAAAGAAAGAAAAAGAAAGAAAGAAAGAAAGAGAAAAATTATCTGAATATTTTGGGGCTAAAGAGTGAAAACAAAATAAGGCCTATTAAAATGAACTTCTTTCAAATGCATTGAATTTACAGAACAGGATAAAGGAAATTTGGCAGTCAACAAGCTGTTAAGAGTTTATTGCATGCTGAACTTCACATTATCACTTTCCTGAGATGACCTTAATGGAAACTACAGCTTGAAAAACTTAGAGTAGATAAACAGAAATAATACCATCTCCAAATTAGATTCTATATTTTTATTTATTTATTTATTTATTATTATTTTCTAAGAAGATGTTGGGGGTAGGAGTTTTATTAATTAATTTATTTATTTATTTTTACTGTGTTGGGTCTTCGTTTCTGTGTGAGGGCTTTCTCTAGTTGTGGCAAGCGGGGGCCACTCTTCATCATGATGCATGGGCCTCTCACTGTCACGGCCTCCCCCGCTGCGGAGCACAGGCTCCAGATGTGCAGGCTTTGTAGCCGTGGCTCACGGGCCCAGCCACTCCACGGCATGCGGGATCCTCCCAGACCAGGGCCCGAACCCGCACCCCCTGCATTAAGAGGCAGACTCCCAACAACGGTGCCACCAGGGAAGCCCCAGATTCTATATTTTTATATGGTGGTATCAAATACCAAAAAATATTAAAACAATTATAATAAAGAGTGATTTATTTTTGCCAATAGCAAATGGTTTCCATGAAAAGTTTTTCAAAGGACCTGGCTTGTGCAGAAAATATCATTTCTGAGGATTTGGCTTATGCACTGGAGAGCAGCAGGAAGGGAATGACAGGATATTAGTAAAATATAGATTTTATCAAGTGTGTTTCTAGCTGAAAATCACATTTTTCTCAAGATTCAAGATAATAAATTTAATATATTTAATGTTGAGTATAGGATGAGAATAATGCATGAATATAAATTTCTGTTGCAGACTGGGCATTGTGGCTACTGTGAATTGACCTTTGATGATGGCATTTCACTTTCAAGAAAATGTCCTTTCTCTCAGTCGACTCGAACTTAGTATATATCTTTTTATTCCTCTGCAAAAGAAAGTTCTTAGCTCTCTGCTTTACAAACACTGAGTTGACATCCTCCCAGTGACTCTTTTAAGGAATTTTTTTTTAATAATTGTGGCAGTGTCAGTAGTAAAAACAGAGACAGATTGCACTGACCTGTTCTACTTTTATAAAAATTACTGATTTTTCTCTTAAGTTTTTATAATAAAGTTGAATACACAAACCAGTAGACAATTATTTAAACTTTTTTTTGAAAACAAATAATGACTAGCTCTAATGCCAAATATAATGTGTTTTGATATCACCATGTATGATAAAACTGAACTTTATGCTCATGACCTGCTACCAGTAGGATAGATTTTTTTTTTCAGTTTTTGTAACTTCACTGGAAAGATCAATATTTGATAAATAGCTAGTTTGAGTGAAGACTAAATTCATGGAAAAGTGCCCTGGACTTTCTGGATGTTAAGTTGCCCCATTTCCAATATATTCTAATCAACTGAATTATTCAGGCATAATTTAAAGTTTAAAATGAACATGGATTCATATATTTCCTTCTGATAAATATTTATTGAGCCCCTGACTCTGTGCTTAGCACTAAAAGGTGAAAGCCATAATATCTTAGTTAAAGGGACCTTAAAACATATCTAGCTAGATGGGCTTCTGTCACTGGAAGTTCTCTCTACACTATCCCTGATGGATAGTACCTTTTAAAAATATATAGTTCCAAGATATTGGCTACCCCTCAAAGCAGTATGTTCTCCTTTTATTGTAATTATAATGTTGATATTTTATTTTTGAATTCTGTGGTGATATATGCCTATTGGTAACTTTTGACCATTGACTTCAGCCCTCTCAACTGAGTGTAAATTATGATTCTATCACAGGCAATGGTCTCTCACATATTTGATGAATTGGTAGGTCTCTGTGTATCAAAGTTAACTGTGTAACAAATTTTGGCAAAAAAGGAAGACAAAAGAAAAAAATAAAGAGAGAGAGAAAGAAAATGATGATAGATTGACTTACACAGTCAAACACAGGCAAGGCAGGAATGCCACTGTTAGGGAACTATGGGTATAAGAATTGGGTGTGACCAGGGTTCTTTCTCTGACCTCTGCTTCTCCATGTGGATGACTGAAAACCTAGTCTTCTTCACTTACATTGTTATGAATTTTAACCTATATGATTATTTAACCTAGAAGTAGGAATTTGCCATTCATCCATTATCACAATTTAGCTGTCTTTATAGGAAAAAAATCAAACTAAATTAAAAATGGCTGAAATGAGAAAAATTTATTTCTTTCCCTAGTAAAAGAAATTCAGAAGTCTCTTATACGGGGATGGTGTGATCAATCCACATTCATTAGAACCATAGGCTTCTAGTCCAGGAAGGCTTCTGGGTCCCCAGCTATTTTGCCAGCAGAATGGAACCACCAGAAGTATAACATGATCCTTTTTGACAGAGAATTGAGAGAAGCTCCATAGATCATATCTACCAGCTCTTTTAGCTACAAGGGAGCCTGGAGAATGTCAACTTTTAGGTGGAGAGCAATGTACTGGTTATAAATTTGTGTTCTGTTGCTAAGGAAGAAAAGGAGAGTAGATGTGATAGCAATGAGTGGTCTCTGTACTGAGAAAATATGAATTTGTGTGCTTATGTGCCTGCAATTTTTTTGATGCAGTTCTTATTTAAAAGTTGTAGTGAAGATGCGGAGGAAGATGGCAGAAGAGTAAGACACGGAGATCACCTTCCTCCCCACAGATACATCAGAAATTCATCTACACATGGAACAACTCCTACAGAACACCTACTGAACGCTGACAGAAGACCTCAGACCCCCTAAAAGGCAAGAAACTCTCCACATACCTGTGTAGGACAAAAGAAAAAAGAATAAACAGAGACAAAAGGATAGGGACGGGACCTGCACCAGTGGGAGGGAGCCGTGAAGGAGGAAAGGTTTCCACACACTAAAAGCCCCTTCGCGGGCGGAGACTGCAGGTGGCTGAGGGGGAAGCTTTGGAGTAGCGGAGGAGAGCACAGCAACAGGGGTGTGGAGGGCAAAGCGGAGAGATTCCTGCACAGAGGATTGGTGCCCTCAGGCACACACCAGCCCGAGAGGCTTGTCTGCTGGGCCGCCGGGGTGGGCAGGGCTGGGAGCTGAGACTCGGGTATCTGGTTTCTGTTGGAGCGCAAGGAGAGGACTGGGGCTGTGGCAGGAAGAGAGCCTGAAGGGGTTATTGCACCATGGCTAGCCTGGAGGGAGTCCAGGGAAAAAGTCTGGAGCTGACGAAGAGGCAAGAGAGTTTTTCTTCTCCTTTGTTTCCTGGTGCTCGAGGAGAGGGCATTAAGAGCGCTGCTTAAAGAAGTTCCAGAGACAGGCGCGAGCCGCAGCTAAAGGTGCAGACCCCGGAGATGGGCGTGGGATGCTGAGGCTGCTGTTGCCGCTGCCACAAGGCCTGTGTGTGAGCACAGGTCACTGTCCACCCCGCCTTATGGGGAGCCTGTGCACCCCGCCACTGCCAGGGTCCCGGGACCCAGGAACAGCTTTCCTGGGAAAGTGCACGGAGCGCCTCGGGCAGGTGCAATGTTATGCCGGGCTCTGCCGCCGCAGGCCCGCCCCACACTGCGCGCACCTCCCTCCCCTATGCCTGAGTGAACCACAGCACCCGAATCAGTGGCTCCTTTAAATGCGTCCTGTCTGAGCGAAGAACGGACGCCCTCCAGCGACCTACGTGCAGAGGCGGGGCCAGGTCCAAGGCTGAGACCCGGGAGCTGTGAGATCAGAGAAGAGACAGGGAAATCTCTCCGTGCAGGCTCGGAGGCAGCGGATTAAAGCTCCACGGTCCACTTGATGTGCCCTGCATCTGTGGAGTGCATGAATGGACAGTGAATCAACCCAAATGGAGGAAGTGGACTTTGAGGACAAGATTTAAGACTTTTCCCCCTTTTCCTCTTTTACAATGAATTATCCCAAATTAAGGAGGTGGACTTTGAGAGCAAGATTTCAGACTTTTCCCCCTTTTCCTCTTTTTACAATGAATTATTCCAAATTGAGGAGGTGGACTTTGAGAGCAAGATTTTCGATTTTTCCCCCTGCTCTCTTTTTCTGAATGTGTATGTGTATGCTTCTGTGTGAGATTTTCTCTGTATAGCTTTGCTTCCACGATATGTCCCAGGGTACTCTCTGTCCGTTTTTTTTTTCAATAATTACTTTTTAATTTTAATAATGCTACTATATTTTATACTTTTTTCTATTTTACTTTACCTGCTCTTTCTTTTTTTCCTACCTTCCCTTACTCCCTTCCTCCCTCTGCCCCTCCTTTCCTTCTTTCTTTCTTTCTTTCCTTCCTCCCTCCCTCCCACCCTCCTGTCTGTCTTGCTTTACTTCCTCCTTCCCTACCACCCTTCTTCCTTTCACTCCTTTTTTCTTTCCTTCCTCCCTCCCTCCCTCCTGTCTTTCTTTCTTTCTTTCTTTCTTTCTTCCTTTCTTTCTTTGTTTTCTTTCTTTCCTCCGTCCCTCCCTCCATCCCTTCTTCCATTAACTCTTTCTTTTTCTTTCCATCCTCCCTCCTTTCTTTCTTTTTTCTTTCCGTCCTTTCTCCCTCCCTCCCTCCTTTCTTTCTTCCTTCCTTCCCTCCTTCCTTCCTTCCTTCCTTCCTTCCTTTCTTTCCTTCTTCCTTTCTTTCTCTCTCTCTTTCTTTCTTCTACTAATTCTTTCTTTCTACTTTTTCTCCCTTTTATTCTGAGCCGGGTAGATGAAAGGCTCTTGGTGCTGCAGACAGGAGTCAGTGCTGTGCCTCTGAAGTGGGAGAGCCAACTTCAGGACACGGGTCCACAAGAGACCTCCCAGCTCCACATAATATCAAGCAGCGAAAATCTCCCAGAGATCTCCATCTCAACACCAGCACCCAGCTTCAGTCAACGACCAGCAAGCTACAGTGCTGGTCATCCTATGCCAAGCAATTAGCAAGGCAGGAACAAAACCCCACCCATTACCAGAGAGGCTGTCTAAAAACATAATAAGGGCACAGGCACCCCAAAACACACCACCAGACGTGGACCTGTCCACCAGAAAGACAAGATCGAACCTCAACCACCAGAACACAGGCACTAGTACCCCCTACCAGGAAGCTTACACAACCTACTGAAGCAACTTTAGTCACTCGGGACAGACACCAAAAACAACGGGAACGACGAATCTGCAGCCGGCAAAAAGGAGACCCCAAACACAGTAACATAAGCAAAATGAGAAGACAGAAAAACACACAGCAGGTGAAGGAGCAAGATAAAAACCTACCAGACCTAACAAATGAAGAGGAAATAGGCAGTCTACCTGAAAAAGAATTCAGAATAAAGATAGTAAAGCTGACCCAAGATTCTAAATCCAAGATCCAAAATCTTGGAAATAGAATAGACAAAATGCAAGAAACAGTTAACAAGGACCTAGAAGAACTAAAGATGAATCAAGTATTGATTAAAAACACAATAAATGAAATGAAAAATACTCTAGATGGGATCAATAGCAGAATAACTGAGGCAGAAGAACAGATAAGTGAGGTGGAAGATAAAATGGTGGAAATAACTGCTGCAGAGCAAAATAAAGAAAAAAGAATGAAAAGAACAGAGGACAGTCTCAGAGACCTCTGGGACAATATTAAATGCACCAACATTCGAATTATAGGGGTTCCAGAAGAAGAAGAGAAAAAGAAAGGGACTGAGAAAATATTTGAAGAGATTATAGTTGAAAACTTCCCTAATATGGGAAAGGAAATAGTTAATCAAGTCCAGGAGGCACAGAGAGTCCCATACAGAATAAATCCAAGGAGAAATACACCAAGACACATATTAATCAAACTGTCAAAAATTAAACTCAAAGAAATCATATTAAAAGCAGCAAGGGAATAAAAACAAATAACACACCAGGGAATCCCTATCAGGTTAACAGCTGATCTCTCAGCAGAAACTCTAAAAGCCAAAAGGGAGTGGCAGGACATAATTAAAATAATGAAGGGAAGAAACCTGCAACCAAGATTACTCTACCCAGCAAGGATCTCATTCAGATTTGATGGAGAAATTAAAACCTTTACAGACAAGCAAAAGCTGAGAGAGTTCAGCACCACCAAACCATCTTTACAACAAATGATAAGGAACTTCTCTAGGCAAGAAACACAACAGAAGGAATATACCTACAATAACGAACCCAAAGCAATTAAGGAAATGGGAATAGGAACATACATATCAATAATTACCTTAAATGTAAATGGACTAAATGCTCCCACCAAAAGACACAGATTGGCTGAATGGATACAAAAACAAGACCCATATATATGCTGTCTACAAGAGACCCACTTCAGACCTAGAGACACATACAGACTGAAAGTAAGGGGATGGAAAAAGATATTCCATGCAAATGGAAATCAAAAGAAAGCTGGAGCAGCGATTCTTATATCACACAAAATAGACCTTAAAATAAAAACTATTAAAAGAAACAAAGAAGGACACTACATAATGTTCAAGGGATCGATCCAAGAAGAAGTTATAACAATTGTAAATATTCATGCACCCAACATAGGAGCACCTCAATACATAAGGCAAATACTAACAGCCATAAAAGGGGAAATTGACAGTAACACAATCATAGTAGGGGACTTTAACACCCCACTTTCACCAATGGACAGATCATCCAAAATGAAAATAAATAAGGAAACACAAGCTTTAAATGATACATTAAACAAGATGGACTTAATTGATATTTATAGGACATTCCATCCAAAAACAACAGAATACACATTTTTCTGAAGTGCTCATGGAACATTCTCCAGGATAGATCATATCTTGGGTCACAAATCGAGCCTTGGTAAATTTAAGAAAATTGAAATTGTATCAAGTATCTTTTCCGACCACAATGCTATGAGACTAGACATCAATTACAGGAAAAGATCTTTAAAAAATACAAACACATGGAGGCTAAACAATACACTACTCAATAACGAAGTGATCACTGAAGAAATCAAAGAGGAAATTAAAAAATACCTAGAAACAAATGACAATGGAGACACGACCACCCAAAACCTATGGGACGCAGCAGAAGCAGTACTAAGGGGGGAGTTTATAGAAATACAATCCCACCTTAAGAAAAAGGAAACATTTCGAGTAAACAAACTGACCCTGCACCTAAAGCAATTAGAGAAAGAAGAACAAAAAACCCCCAAAGTTAGCAGAAGGAAAGAAATCATAAAGGTCAGATCAGAAATAAATGAAAAAGAAATGAATGAAACGATAGCAAAGATCAATAAAACTAAAAGCTGGTTCTTTGAGAAGATAAACAAAATTGACAAACCATTAGCCAGACTCATCAAGAAAAGAAGGGAGAAGACTCAAATCAATAGAATTAGAAATGAAAAAGGAGAAGTAACAACTGACACTGCAGAAATACAAAAGATCATGAGAGATTACTACAAGAAACTCTATGCCAATAAAATGGACAACCTGGAAGAAATGGACCAATTCTTATAAATGCACAACCTGCCAAGACTGAATCAAGAAGAAATAGAAAATATGAATAGACCAAACACAAGCACTGAAATTGAAACTCTGATTAAAAATCTTCCAACAAACAAAAGCCCAGGACCAGATGGCTTCACAGGCGAATTCTATCAACATTTAGAGAAGAGCTAACACCCATCCTTCTTAAACTCTTCCAAACAATTTCAGAGGAAGGAACAATCCCAAACTCATTCAATGAGGCCACCATCACCTTGATACCAAAGCCAGGCAAGGATGTCACAAAGAAAGAAAACTATAGGCCAATATCACTGATGAATATAGATGCAAAAATCCTCAACAAAATACTAGCAAATAGAATCCAACAGCACATTAAAAGGATCATACACCATGATCAGGTGGGGTTTATTCCAGGAATGCAAGGATTCTTTAATATATGCAAATCTATCAATTTGATACACCATATTAACAAATTGAAGGAGAAAAACCATATGATCATCTCAATAGATGCAGAGAAAGCTTTCGACAAAATTCAACACCCATTTATGATAAAAACCCTGCAGAAAGAAGGCATAGAGGGAACTTTCTTCAACATAATAAAGGCCATATATGACAAACCCACAGCCAACATTGTCCTCAATGGTGAAAAACTGAAACCATTTCCACTAAGATCAGGAACAAGACAAGGCTGCCCACTCTCACCACTCGTATTCAACCTAGTTTTGGAAGTTTTCGCCATAGCAATCAGAGAAGAAAAGGAAATAAAAGGAATCCAAATTGGAAAAGAAGAAGTAAAGCTGTCACTGTTTGTAGATGCCATGATACTCTACATAGAGAATCCTAAAGATGCTACCAGAAAATTACTGGAGCTAATCAATGAATTTGGTAAAGTGGCAGGATACAAAATTAATGCACAGAAATCTCTGGCATTCCTGTACACTAATGATGAAAAATCTGAAAATGAAATCAAGTAAACACTCCCATTTACCATTGCAACAAAAAGAATAAAATATCTAGGCATAAACCTACCTAAGCAGACAAAAGAACTGTATGCAGAAATTTATAAGACACTGATGAAAGTAATTAAAGATGATACAAATAGATGGAGAGATATACCATGCTCCTGGATTGGAAGAATCAACATTGTGAAAATGACTCTACTACCCAAAGCAATCTACAGATTCAATGCAATCCCTATCAAACTACCACTGGCATTTTTCACAGAACTAGAACAAAAAATTTCACAATTTGTTTGGAAAAACAAAAGACCGCGAATAGCCAAAGCGATCTTGAGAATGAAATACGGAGCTGGAGGAATCAGGCTCCCTGACTTCAGACTATACTACAAAGCTACAGTAATTAAGACAGTGTGGCACTAGCATAAAAACAGAAAGATAGATCAGTGGATCAGGATAGAAAGCCCAGAGATAAACCCATGCACATATGCCCAACTTATCTTTGATAAAGGAGGCAGGAATGTACAGTGGAGAAAGGACAGCCTCTTCAATAAGTGGTGCTGGGAAAACTGGACAGGGACATGTAAAAGTTTGAGATTAGATCATTCCCTAACACCATACACAAAAATAAGCTCAAAATGGATTAAAGACCTAAATGTAAGGCCAGACACTATCAAACTCTTAGAGGAAAACATAGGCAGAACACTCTATGACATAAATCACAGCAAGATCCTTTTGGACCCACCTCCTAGAGAAATGGAAATAAAAACAAAGATAAACACATGGGACCTAATGAAACTTTAAAGCTTTTGCACAGCAAAGGAAACCATAAACAAGACCAAAAGACAACCCTCAGAATGGGAGAAAATATTTGCAAATGAAGCAACTGACAAAGGATTAATCTCCAAAATTTATAAACAGCTCATGCAGCTCAATAGCAAAAAAACAAACAACCCAATCCAAAAATGGGCAGAAGACTTAAATAGGCATTTCTCCAAAGAAGATATACAGACTTCCAACAAACACATGAAAGAATGCTCAACGTCATTAATCATTAGAGAAATGCAAATCAAAACTACAATGAGATATCATCGCACGCCAGTCAGAATGGCCATCATCAAGAAATCTAGAAACAATAAATGCTGGCGAGGTTGTGGAGAAATGGGAACACTCTTGCAGTGCTGGTGGAAATGTGAATGGGTACAACCACTATGGAGAACAGTATGGAGGTTCCTTAAAAAACTAAAAATAGAACTACCATATGACCCAGTAATCCCAGTACTAGGCATATACCCTGAGAAAACCATAATTCAAAAAGAGACATGTACCAAAATATTCATTGCAGCTCTATTCACAATATCCCAGAGATGGAACAACCTAAGTGTCCATCATCAGATGAATGGATAAAGAAGATGTGGCACATATATACAATGGAATATTACTCAGCCATAAAAAGAAACGAAACTGAGCTATTTGTAATGAGGTGGATAGACCTAGAGTCTGTCATACAGAGTGAAGGAAGTCAGAAAGAGAAAGACAAATACCGTATGATCACACATATATATGGAATTTAAATATATATATATCATGAAGAACCTAGGGGTAAAACGAGACTAAAGACACAGACCTACTTGAGAATAGACTTGAGGATATGGGGAGGGGGAAGGGTAAGCTGTGACAAAGCAAAAGAGAGGCATGGACATATATACAGTACCAAACATAAGGTAGATAGATAGTGGGAAGCAGCCGCAGAGCACAGGGAGATCAGCTCGGTGATTTGTGACCTCCTGGAGGGGTGGGATGGGGAGGGTGGGAGGGAGGGAGATGCATGAGGGAAGAGATGTGGGAACAGATTTATATGTATGACTGATTCACTTTGTTATAAGCAGAAACTAAGTTAAAAAAAAGACTAATCATAATTGGTGAATTTTTGTGTAGCCATTTTAATATTGAAGATGGAAGCAACATTTTTGGCATATTATGCTTTATTATTTCAAGAAAGGTAAAAACACAACTGAAAATCACAAAAAGATTTATTCAACGTATGGAGAAGGTGCTGTGACTGATCGAACATGTCAAAAGTGGTTTGCGAAGTTTTATTCTGGAGATTTCTTGGTGGAGATAATGCTCCATGGTCGGGTAGAACAGTTAAAGTTGATAGCGATCAAATTGAGACATTAATTGAGAAGAATCAATGTTATACCATGCCGGAGATCGCCAACGTACTCAAAATATCCAAATCAAGTGTTGGAAATCATTTGTACCAGCTTGGTTATATTCATCGTTTTAATGTTTGGGTTCCACATAAGTTAAGTGAGAAAAACCTTCTTGACCATATTTCCACGTGTGATTCTCTACTTAAATGTAATGAAAACGTTCCATTTTTAAAACAAATTGTGACGGGTGATGAAAAGTGGATACTGTACAACAATATGGAATGGAAGCGGTCGTGGTGCCAGTGAAATGAACCACCACCAACCACAGCAAAGGCTAGCCTTCATCCATAGAAGGTGATGCTGTGTGTATGGTGGGATTGGAATGGAGTCCTCTATTATGAGCTCCTTCTGGAAAACCAAACTATTCATTCCAACAAGTACTGCTCCCAGTTAGACCAATTGAAAGCAGCACTTGACGAAACGCATCCAGAATTAGCCAACAGAAAATGCATAATCTTCCATCAGGATAATGCAAGACTGTATGTTTCTTTGATGACCAGGTGAAAACTGTTACAGCTTGTCTGGGGAGTTCTGATTCACCCACCGTATTGACCAGACATTGGACCTTCGGATTTCCATTTATTTCGGTCTTCACAAAATTCTCTTAAGGGAAAAAATTTCAATTCTCTGGAAGACTGTAAAGGGCACCTGGAACAGTTCTTTGCTCAAAAAGATTAAAAATTTGGGGAAGACGGAACTATGAAGTTGCCTGAAAAAATGGCAGAAGGTATTGGAACCAAAGGGTGAATACATTGTTCAATAAAGTTCTTGGTGAAAATGAAAAAAAAAAAGTTGTAGTGAAAATGTATAATTGAATTTTCAGTGGCACTTAACTGAGAAATTTTATGTAGAGGAACTCTAAGAAAGGATTTTTTGAGAAAGCAAAGCCCTGAGTTTTGTACTAGTTTTGCTTAGATAGAAAAATAGTCTAGAAAATATTTACACTTTATTTACCATAAAATTTAAGTCTATACTGATTTTGTATTCTTTATCATGATTTTGATTTTCTGGATGTTTTCTTTAATGTGAAATTAATTGTCTATAAAAATAAAAAAGTATATAAATAATTCCAAGGATTATTAATTTGTTAACTTGATACTATAATATTTTAGGGTATTAAATTTATTAGAATATGCCCATAGAAAACTGTATATTCATTTAAAGTTGGGAATATATTTGTAATAGGACATTTATTTTACTTGCCCATTTTGTGATAATTAACAAGAGGACTACAAACACATTAATCCTGTTATAAGTGGCAACTGTTATATAGTACCAGAAAATTTTTGCAGAATTACTTTTATATATGTATATTTATGATGTATATGTATGCATAATATATAGTTATACATTTTTCAACTAAAATAAATATAAATTTAATATATTAATTTTAAAACACAGCACAGAATCTTGATTTCCCACAAAATTAATTGTTAGTTTGGCAAGCAAAGATTTTCATTCTGTTGTTAAATATATTAAGTATTTCTGGCATGAGAAAGGGAGAGAATCCAGGTTGCTGGGATTCATTTGTTAACATGTGTTGAGTATAATCAGTCAACTAGCTTTGACTCTTTGCAGCTGTACTATCATTCATGCTATATCACTCCTCTTATTCAAAAGCTTATCATGATTTGGTTTATAAAATGCCTTGCTGAAATGAAGATGAGCTGTAGATTCCATTTTTTTTAGAAAAATATTACATCTCTCCAAAATAAACAAGGTTAATTTGAATTATTCTTAATGAATCAATCACAACTCCTAGAAATTGAACTTTAAATTCAAACCCTCATAAAATATCAGTGCAGGGTCCATTTCATAATCTTGTCACGATTTATGTCAACTGAATTACAATGGTCTGCATTTTTTTAACATCTTTATTGGAGTAAAATTGCTTTACAATGTTGTGTTAGTTTCTGCTGTATAACAAAGTGAATCAGCTATATGTATACAAATATACCCATATACCCTCCCTCTTGACTTTCACTCCCACCCTCCTTATCCTACCTCTCTAGATAGTCACAAGGCACTGAGCTGACATCCCTATGCTATGCAGCTGCTTCCCACTAGCAATCTATTTTACATTTGGTAGTGTATACATGTCAGTGACACTCTCTCACTTCATCCCAGCTTCCCCTTCCCCTTCCCCGTCTCCTCAAGTACATTCTCTACGTCTGCATATTTATTCCTGTAGTGCCCCTAGGTTCTTCGTAACCATTATTTTTTTTAGCTCCCAAATATATGTGTTAGCATATGGTATTTGTTTTTCTCTTTCTGTCTTACTTCACTCTGTATGACAGACTCTAGGCCCATCCACGTCACTACAAATAACTCAATTTCATTTCTTTTTATGGTTGAGTAATATTCCATTGTATATATGTGACACATCTTCTTTATCCATTCATCTGTTGATGGACCCTTAGGTTGCTTCCATGTCCTGGCTATTGTAAATAGAGCTGCAGTGAACATTGTGGCACATGACTTTTTGAATTATTGTTTTCTCAGGGTATATGGCTAGGAGTGGGATTGCTGGTTCATATGGTAGGTATACTTTTACTTTTTTTAAGGAACTTCCACACTGTTCTCCATAGTAGCTGTATCAATTTACATTCCCACCAACAGTGCAAGAGAGTTCCCTTTTCTCCACACTCTCTCCAGCATTTATTGTTTGTAGATTTTTTGATGATGGCCATTCTGACTGATGTGAGATGATGTCTCATTGTAGTTTTGATTTGCATTCCTCTAATAATTAGTGATGTTGAGCATGCTTTCATGTGATTGTTAGCAATCTGTATATCTTCTTTGGAGAAATGTCTATTTAGGTCTTCTGCTCATTTTTGGATTTGTTTTTTTTGTTATTTTGATATTAAGATGCATGTGCTGCTTGTAAATTTTGGAGATGAATCCTTTGTCAGTTGCTTCATTGGCAAATATTTTCTCCCATTCTGAGGTTTGTCTTTTCATCTTGTTTATGGTTTCCTTTCCTGTGCAAAAGCTTTTAAGTTTCACTTGGTCCCATTTGTTTTTTTTGTTTTTATTTCCATTTCTCTAGGAGGTAGGTCAAAAAGGATCTTGTTGTGATTTATGTCATAGAGTGTTCTGCCTAAGATTTCCTCTAAGAGTTTCATAGTGTTTGGCCTTACATTTAGGTCTTTAATCCATTTTGAGTTTATTTTTGTGTATGGTGTTAGGGAGTGTTCTAATTTCATTCTTTTACATGTAGTTGTCCAGTTTTCCCAGCACCACTTATTGAAGAGGTTGTCTTTTCTCCATTGTATATTCTGGCCTCCTTTATCAAAGATAAGGTGACCATATGAGCATGGGTTTATCTCTGGGCTTTCTATCCTGTTCCATTGATCTATATTTCTGTGTTTGTGCCAGTACCATATTCTCTTGATTAAGGTAGATTTGTGATATAATCTGAAGTCAGGGAGACTGATTCCTCCAGCTCTGTTTTAGTTTCTCAAGATTGTTTTGGCTATTCGGGGTATTTTGTATTTCCATACAAATTGTGCAATATCTTGTTCTAGTTTTGTGAAAATATCATTGGTATTTTGATAGGGATTGCATTGAACCTGTAGATTGCTTTGGGTAGTATAGTAATTTTCACAGTGTTGATTCTTCCATTCAAAGAACATAGTATATCTCGCCACCTGTTTGTAGCATCTTTAGTTTCTTTTATCAGTGTCCTATAGTTTTTTGCATACAGATATTTTATGTCCTTAGGTAGGTTTATGCTTAGGTATTTTATTCTTTTTGTTGAAGTGGTAAATGGGCGTGTTTCCTTAATTACTCTTTCAGACTTTTCATCATTAATGTATAGGAATGAAAGTGCTTTCTGTGCATTAATTTTGTATCCTGCTACTTTAGCAAATTCATTGATTAGCTCTAGCAGTTTTCAAGTAGCATCTTTAGGATTCTCTAAGTATAGTATCATGTCATCTGCAAACAGTGACAGTTTTACTTCTTCTTTCCTGAGTTGGATTCTTTTTATTTCTTTTTCTTCTCTGATTGCTGTGGCTAAAACTTCCAAAACTATGTTGAATAATAGTGTTGAGAGTTGGCAAACTTGACTTTTTCTTGATCTTAGTGGGAATGGTTTCAGTTTTTTACCATTGAGAATGATGTTGGCTGTGGGTTTGTCATATATGGTCTTATTATGTTGAGGTAAGTTCCCTTCTATGCCCACTTTCTGCAGTGTTTTTATCATAAATATGTGTTGAATTTTGTCAAAAGCTTTTTCTGCATCTATTGAGATGATCATATAGTTTTTCTCCAATTTTTTAATATGGAGTATCACACTGATTGAGTTGTGTATATTGAAGAATCCTTGCATTCCTGGGATACACCCAACTTGATCATGGTGTATGATCTTTTTAACGTGCTGTTGGATTCTGTTTGCTAGTATTTTGTTGAGGATTTTTGCATCTATGTTCATCAGTGATATTGGCCTGAAGTTTTCTTTTTTTGTGACATCTTTTTCTGGTCTTGGTATCAGGGTGATGATGGCCTTGTAGAAGGAGTTTGGAAGTGTTCCTCCCTCTGCTATATTTTGGAAGAGTTTGAGAAGGATAGGTTTTACCTCTTCTCTAAATGTTTGATATAATTCGCCTGTGAAGCCATCTTGCCCTGGGGTTTTCTTTGTTGGAAGAGTTTTAATCACAGTTTCAATTTAAGTGCTTGTGATTAGTCTGCTTATATTTTCTGTTTATTCCTGGTTCAGGTTTGGAAGGTTGTGCTTTTCTAAGAAATTGTCCCATTCTTCCAGGTTGTCCATTTGATTGGCATACTGTTGCTTGTATTAATCTCTCATAATTCTTTGTATTTCTGCAGTGTCAGTTGTTACTTCTCCTTTTTCATTTCTAATTCTGTTGATTTGAGTCTTCTCCTTATTCATTTTATTTATTTATTTTTTTGCAGTACGTGGGCCTCTCACTGTTGTGGCCTCTCCCATTGCGGAGCACAGGCTCCAGATGCACAGGCTCAGCAGGCATGGCTCATGGGTCCAGCTGCTCTGCAGCATGTGCGATCTTCTCAAACCGGGACACGAACCTGTGTCCCCTGCATCAGCAGGTGGACTCTCAACCACTGCACCACCAGGGAAGCCCCAGTCTCCATTTTTGATGTTTGATCCTTGACAGCTTTCAAGTACTCCTTCTCTTCACCTTTTGTCCCACCTTTTGGGCAAATCAGTGATAAAGCCTACTTTCTCCCTTCTTTGGAGCACTAAAAGAGTTCAAACTGTACCACTGGAAACCCTCACTCCAGCCGTACCTCCTAGATGCAATAAAAGCCAAGGTCACCTACCTCATTTCTCTACAGATTGAACTGGAGCCCTTCTCCTTAGGGGAACATTTTGTTCACTGTTTAAGTAAAAAATTGTTTTTCATATCAGTTGGCACCTATGTGTCATTTATCCGAACAGCTGAATAAATTCCTGAGGTGGGGAAGTGGTGTCCAGTAAGGGTACAATAGGTGACAAATTAAAAAATGAAGAGACATTTTCTTTCAAAGGTAAACACATACTTACCATCTCATTCATTCCACTCCTAGGTGTTAACCCAAGAACATGACAGCTTATATTCTTACAAAAACTTGTGAATAAATGTTTATAGCAGCTTAATTTGTAATAGCCTCAAACTGGAAATAGCCATCAAAAGGTGAATGGATAACAAATGTTAGAACTACATTATGATAATTATTCTGGGTGAAAGAAATTATACAAGAGAAGGGTACATACTGTATAATGCAATGCAAACTAATCTGTGGTGTCAAAAACAAATCAGTGGTTGCCTGGGGATGAGGAAGGGGTGGTGCCAGCAGGAGGAAGGGGTGGTGCCAGCTGTAGGAAGGGTGAAATTAAACAGGGACACATGAAAACTTTGGGTGATGGTTATATTTATTATTTTGATTTTGGTGATGGTTTCATGAATGATACATATGTCAAAACTTACCAAACTGCAGAATTTAAACATGCAAAATTTATTATATTCAATTGTGTCTCAAAAGTGTTTTTAAAAATGGCCCCTTGGTATTCCCTGGTGGCGTAGTGGTTGAGGGTACACCTGCTGATGCAGTGAACATGGGTTTTTGTCCTGGTCCGGGAGGATCCCACATGCCATGGAGCGTCTGTGGCTGTGAGCCATTGCTGTGGAGCCTGTGTGTCCAGAGCCTGTGCTCCACAACGGGAGAGGCCACAACAGTGAGAGACCCATGTACCACAAAAAGAAAAAAAGGCCCCTTTTCTGTCCTCAGTTTCTGCTTACATCAACCATTTTGTTTTTCATTTCTTCTCCATGAAGCTATTTATATTTCATATTACATAAATGGTAAAAAATACTGATCACTCCATACTCATAGTCTTCTACTTCCTTTTCCTCTCTTTATGGTATATGAATACCAAACTGCTTTGATTTCATATATCATAAACTCTTGGGGATTTTATCTTAGCTCTGGTGTTTCTTCTGTCAGTAATGCTCATCCATCCCTATTCTTCCTTTAGCTAGTATACATTTTCTCTTCAAATGGCAATCCATTTATCTCTGACTTGTTCACCCAAGCTTCTGTTTTAGGTAATCCTCTTCTGTGCTCTAATAATATTCTCTGCATATTTCTAACAAAATTCTTAAAGGCTATGTGTGCCTCCACTGCACTCTTGGCTTCTCCAAGTAGCAATCCTGAATTCCATAGTCCCAGCAGAGGTAGGAATACAAAGGGGGCATCATCTGAGTGTTTGTTAAGCTGAACTGAACTCCACTTCCTCCATGCATTTCTCTGTTCCTCAGTAGAGCCACTAAAATTGATGTGAATTATTTCCAATGTATGTGCATCATTAAATATGCAAGTATTATGTACATCTGCAGGCTCTTGGTTCCAAAAAACCCAAGAATTGGGGTAAAAGTAAAAATCATATAAGATACGTAGAGCAAAACCAGACCATGTGAAGGAATCAGAAAAAGAAGCATTTTGATCACTTGGGTTAAGCCACATACAAGTCAGGAAATACATTTTATTCTCAAATGGAGTGAGAAAAGAAACAGATTAGACTTAATTGTATTTTGATGATGGCAAGTATCAAACATTCATGTGCAAATATTTTAATAAATAATATATTAATGAGTAATACATTATAAGCAATATAAGCATAAGTAATATAAGTAATACTATAATTAATATTTAATTAAAATTATAAATATTTTACAATTTACTGAAAATAATTCAACCTATATTCATTACTTTTTCTTTTGAAATATGTCACATAGTAAAAAATGTAGTGAACCAAAACATCACTTTAATTGGATCATTTTTACATTAACTATACTAATAGAAAATTAGATATTGGGCCATAATTCTGGGAAGGCATTTCTTGCAGCTCCTGTAATCACAGCTACAGCTCTTTTATTTCTGATAACAAAGGAGAAAAGGAATTGCTGGAGACTACCAAAGTCACATGCTTGTATTTCTAAATACCTCAAATCTTAGAAATGTGTTTGTGTTGTTTTTGAATTCCCTTGTTTTGCACTAGTCAATCCCAGTCTCATACGATAAAAACAAAATTTAAAGGTCTCTTGAAATGTGATTTATTTGACAGAAAAATAAATGGTAAAGAAAACACGTATCCTGGTATTTCTGGGAGCTTCCACTGGAGATGCCTCTGTGGTCCCATTGGGAAGTTTGCACAAGTTTCAGGAACATCCTTGAAAGTCTCTTCTATGTCTTAGTAACAGGTAAATACAAACACATTAACACAAATAATGTATTGTTATGGTCATTTTTTTAAAAACCATTCCTTTTGGGCAAATGTTCTGGAGCATTTATTATGTTTTTGCTGTTGTGATCTGCTCACCTGCATGTCCTCTGATGGTCAATTTGAACAACCCTTCTCATGAAGTCTCCCTTTTCTTACTACACCTCCACTGAAGCACAGTTGTAGCTGAATTTCCATCAGGATAGGATGAAAAGTTAATATTGGCATGATATTGTTAGGGAAACACTGACCAAAACAGACTGCCTTGTCCAGGCATGATAGTAACCACTTGAAGAAGTTATCTTACAACAGGACATCCTGGTAAGGAACACAGAACTAACAAGCTACCACCAACTGCAAGAATTTGGGAAAGGTCAAAAGGAGAGAGGAGATGCCAATCCATATGTCCTACCAACCTCCCAGAATCCTTCCTGCTGGAGTCCACCTTGGCTGAGCAATGAGCGTGCCACCAGGAAAGACCCTGAGTCAGAATGATTGGCCAGAGACAATCTGGAAACTGACCCCATTACAATAAAACATGAGACTGCAAGCCACGTGGCAGAGCAGTTCTCCTAGGTTCCCTTACCCTGCTGCTCTCCACCCGGTTGCCCTTTCCAATAAAATCTCTTGCTTCGTCAGCAGGTATGTCTCCTCAGACAATTCATTTCTGAGTGTTAGACAAGAGCCCACTCCCACGCCCTAGAAGGGGTCCCCCTTCCTGCAACAATATATTCTAATGAGGAAGTGGCTTTTTAACAATTGTGCTTAAAGTGTGGAGATATGAAAGGATGACCTACAGAGTTTAATACTGTCTACTGACACACCTTCCTCACTTTAAATATGAAATATAAATTCAGTATAGATGGTGATGATGAATGTATACCTACTTCAGGTTTATAGTTTGTACAACATTGTTACTCAGTTCTATGGAATACTCTTTGAGGAAAAGCTAGTTCAATAATATTGCATTATTTTAAATCTATCTCCAATTCCCTTGAGGAATAATCACATTACATTTTAAAAGCAAATTCTCTAAGAGACACAGATGAAAATGTCTTTAATTTTGAAAAATTGAATAAATCTAGCGCAGTACCTTATAATTTTCCTTGTCTTTGGCCTTAACTGCAATCATTGTGGTACAGTTCAAATTGAATACCAAACACGTGTTTTATTTGTGTTTGTCTATAATAAAAAGCATTTAAATTTGTGGCAAAGAAATTGCAGGAACCAGCAGCTTATCTCAAATGACTAAGGAAAACAAAATTGAGGTTTTGAGTTTCTTAATTTCATATTACAAGGGGAAAAAAAATCTAAATGGAAAACTCTTTGTGGATCATGTGCAACGGCCATGTCTAAAAAAGACAAATACATCCAATTGAGAATATTACTTCCTCCAATTGTTTGTCTGTTTATCAGGAAATAAAGTAGCACAGACATCATTCAGATCTAAATAATTTAATGTGATGTTAGTGTACATGACATTGACAAGTTAATATGGACAATATGAGAGATATTTCCATAAAACTCAAAAATGAGCAGGGAAAAAAAGTAGGTCTAGCCTTCTCTCTTGCAATCCATTAGTAAATGAACAACAGCTAACTTTGGAAACATAGCAGCAATATTCAGTTCACTTTTAAAAGAGATGGTATAACAAAAATTAATCATAGACCCCAGGTTCGTATTCTTGATTGTAAAAAAAAGACAATTCCAGGAAAACTCTAAGGTCTCTTACTCATAAGTTCTATAGCTAGTGACAAATAGTAAAAAGGGTTCAGCCAAACAAAATTCCTTAGTCACACAATCCAAAGGATAGGACCTTTGTATTGAAACCGAGAGCAGGACCCTGTGGGGTTCCTGGGCACAAAAGCCTTTCTGTGTCCCCTTTCCTGAGTTCCAAAAGGCAGGTTCAAACACTTGCTAATCAGGGAAGGGGATGCAGAGATAAAGGGGGAGCAGTCAAGAAACAGTGGTGCAGCCTTGGAGGCAGGGTCCTGGTTCCGCCTCAAGGGATTCACATTACAGTATCTTGGAGCTCCTCTGCAGAACTAAAACCTCACCAAATGGAAGATGTTAACTACTTGAAGCACTCTTCATTCCAGAGAAAGTCACAGTTCGCCCATCATCACCTGATGCCAGATGATCACTGAATTAAAGGAATATGGACTCTGCATGGCACCCTGATCTTTATCAGCAACCCCATCCCCAATGGGGACACAGTTTTGAGAGCATTAGTCCACTGTGGCCCCCCTTGCCTGACAAAACAAGAGAGCTTTTCTTTTCTAATTCACCCTCAATTCTGTCTCCGAGATTTAATTCAGTGTTAGAGCTGTCGGTGTCAGCTTCAGTAGCATAGTTAGATCTGAATGCAGATCTTTGGTTTGGAAATGAAAACCCTGCTATTCCTTGATGATGTATTATGTAGACTCTTACTCACCTGAGATGAGCAGAAAAATATGTCTCTTAATTTTTTACACTTTTCACTCATATAATATATGGATTTTTAGATCCTAAACTGAGATACCTTCCTAGTAAAAACAACAACAACAACAAAGAAACATTGAAAATAGAAAATAATAAAAGATGTTTTTCTTGACAGTTTCACATCCTGTGCAAAGATCGTCTGTTTATTTTGTAGACTATAGTTTTTCAAAACCTCTTTTTAAATAATTTTTCTACCAAATAGAAGATCAAAAGTAAATTCCTTTGTCTATACTGGGGAGTTACTAAGATTAAATATGCTTAATTGGTAGCAAGGTCATTCAAATCAATTGGCAAACTTCTTTGAAAGAAGATTAGCTATAATGCAGGTGTCATTTACTCTAGTTCAAGCCAAACTGCTCTTAGGCAAGTATACATTAGGATGTACCTATTGAAGATTAGAATTTGATAACTTTGTCTGGTAAGACTAAGTATTGGTTAAATTTATTTTCAACTGGGTGGAGTCCTGTCACTTTATATTTACTTTAGTCATAACTAAACTCTTATTACTTTAAGTTGCATTAAAAGATGAGCTGGACAAGGATGAACTAGACAGAGCCAACTAGAAATAAGTAAGTGAGTAAAAGTACAGTTGTTTTTCCTCCAAAAGTAATTACTCTTTTAACTTTAAGCAAAAAAACAAAATTTGTTTTCATAATCTATCCATTTGAAATACTAGTTTCTGTTCTTCTAAATTTGTTTTTTAAAAGCATAATACTATAGAAATAATACTCTACTATAATACTATAGAAATACTATAGAAAATTTCAATACTATAATACTATAGAAAATTTCAACAGTTTCATAAAGAGCAATAAATGGAATCTTTATTAGAGTCAATAAATGTAATTTTATTAGAGTAGCCAAATAGTTTCTTATTATTTAAAGTATGCCACCTTAATCTGCCATGCTTATTGTCCGAGGTCATCAGTGATTTGCTGAAAGAGCACTGTGTACAGAGAACAGTAACAGGGAAGGACAGCCTGAACAGCAGCTGTTTCACTTTGTCTTGGCCTTTTAGTACTTAAATCTCTAACTCCTTCCAGGAAAAAAAAAAAAAAAAAAAAAGCCAAAATCATGGTCATATCTGGTTACCGATCCAATCCTATTTCCCACGAAGTGAATAGTTTATCATAAATGTGAATGGAATACATCTCTTTTAGATAAGCATATTTCCTTATTGTTGATTCATATTAATATTCCTGCCTATGGGTCCCCTGAGAGTTCAAAGTCATTGTGAAAAGCTTATTTGTCTGGGAAGAAACAAGCAAAATTTAACAAACATCTGGACAAGAAATCAGTTAGAAATTAATGGGATGTTAGATGATGTTAGATTAAATACTCTGTATTAATGCTAAGGAAATAATATGCATATTTTCCCAAGGGCATGAGTCATTTTTAACCTGGGACTTAAGAGAGGATGGAAAAAAAAAAAAGAAACACATATCAGAAGGCTGGATTGAGACTAAAATATAAGATTTACTTCTTTTTTATGTTGTAGAAATAATTTTATCTTTCTTAGTATCTTCATGTATTTTATCTTTCTAAATAAGAAAGAAGTTAGAAGTTAATAAGAATAAATATAATTAACATTGAAACTCATGTGTCACTTTCATATAAGTTCCCTAAAAATATACATTTATGATTGATCAATTTATCCCACTGAAGAGGAATATTAACTGCTACATGTGTTATTTCTTTTTGATTCCACAATCAGTCATTTTCAATGGATTATTTCAACCAAAGAAATTTGGACCACCCTGGAGGTCAGAGGAAATTGCAGTTGCTTCTACTTCCCCAGAGTAATTTTAACAGTTAAGTTGCCACCCACAGAATGACATTTTTATGTTCCACTAGTGATAAGTGTTATTTCTATACAGCTCATGACCATTTCTCACCCTAATTATATATGTGCATTTATCTACCTCCCCTCCCCTCATACCAATTATTTCCAATTGCAAAAACTATGTAGTACATCTCAGAAGTTCAAAGGTGGTAGAGAAATGAACAGGACAATGTTAAAGTTATGAATTCACAAAAGTGAACTAATGTATAATTATTGGCATTTACTATCATCCAGTACCTTTTGTGTGCAGAGCTTTAGTAGAGAAGACAGTTTCTATCTTCAACACATCTTAGACTCTCATTATTGTCCTGAAAATCAGTTGCAAATATAGGATTCTCCAAGTATGTATACAATGGCTTTTTTTTTTTTTTTTTTTTTTTTTTTTGCGGTATGCGGGCCTCTCACTGTTGTGGCCTCCCCCGTTGCGGAGCACAGGCTCCGGACGCGCAGGCTCCTGACGCGCAGGCTCAGCGGCCATGGCTCACGGGCCCAGCCGCTCCGCGGCATATGGGATCCTCCCAGACCGGGGCACGAACCCGTATCCCCTGCATCGGCAGGCGGACTCTCAACCACTTGCGCCACCAGGGAGGCCCGACTTTTTTTGATTCAAGTGTATTTTAAAATATGGATGCATATAGACAGAATAAGATCAATGATGTTAGATTAAATACTCTGTATAAATACTAAGGAAATAATATGCATATTTTCCCAAGGGCATGAGTCATTTTTTACCTTGGGCTGAAGAGAGGGTGGGAAAAAAAGAAAAATGAAACACATATCAGAAGGCTGGACTGAGACTAAAATATAAGATTTACTTCTTTTTTATTTTGTAGAAATAATTATATCTTTCTTAATATCTGCCTTAGGTGGAATTTAAGTGAAATTAAATAAATGCAATTTTTAAGCACCTACAGTCGTCCAGGCTTTCTGCGGTGGGAATGATCCTTCTTGAGTTTATGCAACAGAATAACCTTGCATACATGCAACAGTTTATGGGATGTCTACACCTACATGTATCGGATGCAACTCAGCTCAGCATGGTCCATATTGTTACCCTCAAATATATTCTTCTTCTCATGATGCTTAACTTGCTAAATAGTTACCACCAATCATCCACTTGCCCAAGGCAGAGACTTGTTGAAGGCAGAAGTGTCTGTGAACACATTTCCCTCATCCCCATTGTCATTCTCTAATCAATTCCTATTGACTCTGCCTTACTTAAAAAAATTGTGGGGCTTCCCTGGTGGTGCAGTTGTTGGGAGTCTGCCTGTCAATGCAGGAGACGCGGGTTCATGCCTCGGTCTGGGAAGATCCCGCATGCTGCAGAGCGGCTGGGCCTGTGAGCCATGGCCACCGAGCCTGCACATCCAGAGCCTGTGCTCCACAGTGGGAGAGGCCACAGCAGTGAGAGGTCCGCATACCACAAAAATAATAATAATAATAATAATAATTGTGGCTTAATGATCAGAAGCTATACTAAGCACAAGTATTATTCCATTCAATTCTTATAACAATTATATGAGGTAGACATTACTGTTAATTTCATTTTAGATGGAGAAAGTGATATATAGAAAAGTTAATTACCTGACCAAATGTCATGTAACTAACACTGGTGAAGTCTAGTTTTGAGCTGAGTCAACCTGACTGAAGACTGCATGTATTTTCTTACTAAATACAAAACTTTCAGGACTGGCAGATGGGTTATAAGTGGAAGCTATGGTTCAGACGGGACTCAAAGGTATCCTTTTGATTTTTGCTTGAATAACTGGATAGACTTACTGAGATGGAGACAACTGCAACAGTAAGTTTGGGGGCATCAAGAGAAATTAAGTGTAAAATTTGACATCTTTATTGGAAAACCATATGACAATTGGATATGAGTCTGATGTCAGTGAAAAAGTCAGGGCTGGAGGTAGACATCTGGGAGCAATTGATATATAAACTGTATTTAAAAATATGGAACTAGATGAAAACTTTTAGAGTTAGTGTAGACGGAAATAAATTTTTTCTTCTTCATATTTATTCAGTTCCTAAACCATAAGAGGTACTTCATAATATTTGTTGAATATATAAATAAAATCTCATTATGTGCCAGGTACTAGGCCCACAATAAGACATGAGGAGCTCATATCTTTAGCTATTTCCATTTCTGTTTATAAGCTAAATGGGTGAAATAAAATATGTCATAAAGTAAATAAAAAGAGCGAGGCCACAGCATTATAAAATTCCAATTTAGGAATCAGATACAATAGTTTGATTTTAGACAAGTCATTTAATTATCAACATCCTGGTTTTGGACAAATAAGCTGATCTGGATGGCTTTTCTAACTTTAAAATTGTAGGAAAGAGGGATTAAAAATATAAACAATCTAAGGTAAAATAATAAAAAGACATTTAAGTAATCAATGACACAATGCAAGGAAGTGAACAGGGCTCAGATGAGATTTCAGAGAAATGAATTTAATTAAGAAACATAAATTTTGGTTTATGTAAAGTAAAAGAAGTATTTCATATAAACAAACAAACAAACAAACAAACAAAACAACTAATACTAAACTTTCTTTGGGTTATTTGTATGGAAATATGTTAATATAAATGTTTCAGACATTACATGAAATTTCTAAAAATCTTATATGTTCTTGTATAATGTTATAAGTCATAATTCTAGTTATTACTTTAAAAGTATATCTCAGAAATAACTAAATTTCCTTGTCAATTACATTATTATGAACTTTCATCAAATATTTAACCATGGTCATTTTTAAGTCTTTTGTCATTTACAGACAGTTCTGCATGTACTCTGATGCTTTTGCAAATGTGTTCCTATAAAAGGGTTTCATCTTCAAGGAATTCATGGAAAAGACTCTGACAAGTACAGGTTTCTGGTAACTGACTATACTGCTGAACTGAATGAATAAGCATTTTCAGAACTCTAATGGAAAACTGATGAACTCATAAAAGTGCTAACAAAAGATCAAGATAAAAAAATTAATTACATGGGACTGTGTGAACTGATGAGGATGATTATGGATTATTATAATTTTTGTAACTTTCTGTTTGAATAAAAAAAAGAGTATTTCATAAGAGTAAAAGAAATGGGCTTCCCTGGTGGTGCAGTGGTTGAGAGTCCGCCTGCCGATGCAGGGGACACAGGTTCGTGCCCCGGTCAGGGAGGATCCCACATGCCGCAGAGCGGCTGGGCCCGTGAACCATGGCCGCTAAGCCTGCGTGTCCAGAGCCTGTGCTATGCAACTGGAGAGGCCACAACAGTGAGAGGCCCACATACCGCAAAAAAAAAAAAAAAAAAAAAGAGTAAAAGAAGTCTTTTGTCACAATCTGATGACCTTTCCAGTTTATCAGTCTTATTTCTTGGGATGCATGCCAATAAACAATCTTTTTAGCATTATTCATTGGGAAGAAACATTATTATCATAGAGATATGTATGCATCCCCTGGTAAAAGTTTTCTGAATTGACAGCAGCCATTTTTACCTTCATGAGTCTTATATTTATTCACTAAGACAGTTCTTAGGATGAATTGGCATCCATCATGGCTAATGACATTGCTCTCAATTTCTTTTCTGTATTATTAGAAGAAGAAAAGGTTCTCCTGGGTTTACATTTCAAGTGCCTTTTGTTGATAAAACCCAGAAATTAGTAACACGTGAGGTATGATCATTATTTTTATCTGCTAGTGAACAGTATTTGCCTGTTCTTTAAATTAGCTCACATTTACAATCTGCTAGTGAACAGTATTTGTCTGTTCTTTAAATTAGCTCACATTTACAATTAGCAGAATTACATGGCTATCAGGAAAAGGAATCTCTTCCCAATCCTGCAAACATCCCACCCAAACTGGAAATTTCTCACAAAGGATTTAGAAGAATAGAAAGAATGGGAAGTTGCAGGTGTTCTTTTCCAGCTATGTCTTTTATCTTTTCAGATATTTTTAAAATATCTCATATTTATTGATAACATAGAAGAGTTACTTAAGGAACAATAAACTGTCACTTCAAAAAAATGTTTACCATACACCAACTCTGAGAGGGGATCTGTGATAGGTCTCTATTCCTTTTATTTGGACCATAAGTTAATAATGATTTTAAATGAGGAAAATTCCACCCAGATATAAAATTTGAGTTCAAGCTATTCCCTTGTACAGCCCAACTCCCAAATTTGTCATAAATCTAAAATATATTACTTCTAATAAAGCAATTGTCATTTTAGTGTTTTTCTTTCGGCATTATCATATGGTTAGGTCTGTACTACAATCTATGATTTTTATTAATTTTGCTTAGGTATAATTAGATGTTTATGCTGTGAACCCCAGTGACTATATCTTAAATTTAGTGTAAGTCTTCAAAAACTGAATGGAAAGGGGAGAATAAACAAAGGTCCTAGGATCAGTTATGTATTGAAGATTCCCTTCTGCTGTTCTCTGAGTTCTCCAATGACTGTGGGAATCAGTGAATCACACAGATATAGCTCGGTTGTATCATGCTGCATTTATCACAGACACCCATTCCTCAAATGGGAGCCTGTCAGACTAGGGGGTAATTCAAATATAATTTTTTTAGACAGAGTTCAAAAACTCTTTGGATTTTGGAAAACTGGATTTCAATTGCTTTAGTATTTCAAACTTCTCTTCTTTCAAAACATTTTGTTTTTCTCTTAACACTACGTTACATCATTAATGAATAAAATATTACTCTGATACAATGTTGCGAGACCGATCTACCAAATAGGAAGTTCCAATGCAAATGAAGCATCGTATAGGCATACATGTGTCTGTTCAGATTTTGGGGGGGATTATAATATTTAAATAGATGATGTGGAGAAAAGAAAACATACCACACAGGGAAAGAGAAAGTCCACTGCAGGGGGTGTATGTTGCTATTCAGTAGAGGAAATCTATTTACCTGGTTATATTTATTTAAAATTGCATTTGTTGTTCTAATTGTTTATATCATCTGTATATTGTTTTTGATTTAAACATAATCATCATAAAATTCCAGTATTGAACATGATGTTTCATGTAGGTTCTTTCAAGTTAAGGAAACCACTTCTATTCCCATTACATTATCAGATTTTATCTTATATAATTATTTAAAATTGTGCCGAATGCCATATTCTGAATTTTTTGAGACCCTATTTTTCCTCTTTATCCTATTTAAGTAGTAAAATTCATTAATTCATTTTTCTAATATTGAAACAACCTAACATTGTTGGAATAAACCAACTGGTCATGATATTTTATTTTGCTTATACATTGCTGGATTTGGTTTCTCATTATAATCCCTTCTATTAATATTTTACTGAGGAATATATATACATCGAGTTTTATTGTCAAGTTATAACTAACCTCATAAGATAAATTGGGGAGCATTCAAACTTCTTTTTTTCTACACTTGTAAATTATTTTTTAAACCAACATTTTAGGTGTGATGCATTTACTAGGAGTTTTTCTGAAAATCTACTTAACTGTATTGCGTGGAAAAATAATTTTCTCATTTGTCATTTCTATATTTAAAATTTAATTATTTGGCTGCTTAATTTTTGGTGATCAACTTTCTGAATAGTTGAGATAGCTGTTGTAGTACACTTCTAGAGAAGAGAAGTGTTATTTTAATAAAACATTTAACGTATTTTCATAAGTTTAGTTGCTTCTCTCAAAAGGTTGACTTACTAATAAAACTTATGCTGTTTCCAAGGTAATTTGAAAGATGGCCAATGAATTATTCTTCAAATATTACAAATCAACCCAATTTGCTTTTTCTGCCATTAAATTCTCCAGTCTTGTAAAATTATTCATGTGTATTTTCACTAGAATATCTGGTTATACTTCAAATCAGAGGGGAAAAAAAGCTAGGAGAGAGAAATCAGAACTTAGGCTTGAATGGGAAGAACAGGCTAGAGAGTGTTACAGTGAAGGCGAGTGTGTGTCTGTGTCTGGGTGAATGCTATGTGTGTCTACACCAGCTGTAACGTTCTAATAATAATTAGATAGATGATTGATAGGTAGATAGATCAAAATAATATTTATGTTAAGCCAAGCACTTAATATAAATATTCTCATTCACGTGGAACAACCCTAAAAGACAATGTTATTATCATCATTTTTAAAATGAATAAACTGAGGATTGAGGCCATTAGGTAAAGCCACACTTAATAAGAAAAGGAAGCAAACAATGTCTCAACAGTCCTGTGACACCTCTTGCACTCTTAAACTTAAGCTCTTGACTTCTTCCCTGAAAAGAATAGTAGGAAGAGAAGAAATGCTTACTTCACCAAAGAACAGATAAGTCCCTCTATCTATTAAAATATTATTGATTTCTTCAAGTCAGGTTATTGTTTGATCAACAAAACTCAAACAATTATTGTCCAGTTATGATTATTTCATAGAAAAATTGACTTATAAGCCCACTCAGCTTTACATAGTATCATAGAAGTCCAGAGAAAGAATCCATAGTGTTGCAACTCATTTCTGCATAACATATTTTGCCTGCAAAAGTAGAGAGACACATCAAGCAAGGCATAGCCAGGTAAGTTACATGGAGAGATTATACACTGTAGGATTGATTGTATGAGCACTCTTAACCGGGGTTGAAGACATCATTTGTGAGGCCCAGTGCAAAGAGAAAATATCCTTGGTTCAAAAAGGAGTCAACATTGTGTGATTAAAAGTGCTGGAATATAATATAGCTCTTTTTCTCTCAACTTCGCATGGTGTTTTGTATTTGCTCTTTAATGTCATTCTCAATTTAAAAAAATAGCACAAATTATTTTAATATTGCATAATGCCTGGTATAAATACAAATATAAAAACTTCTAAGTTGTTGGCAGTATTACTGAAATTACACAATTCATATTTCATAGTTCATGCACACATATACCAGAACAGTGGAAACACTGCAAAAAACTAGCTCAACATTTGTCTTAATTTAGATATAACTGACATATTATATTATATTAGTTTCAGGTATACTACATAATAATTTGATAATTATATATATATATATATATATATATATATATATATATATATATAACATATATATAGCTCAGGTTTTTTTATTTTACTTCATGATATACATACATCATACATTCTATCACCACTCTCCACCCTAGGCTTATTAATGAGTAAGTAATGAACCAGTCCTCCCAACCCATAAACCTTTAAAAAGAAAAATGGTTTGATATATACCTCAAGGTGTCACTGCTTAGGGAAAAAAAAAAAAAAGATCCTATTTTTAATACCAGATCTATCTTCCAAATCCAGAAAAACAGGAAATACAGACCAGAGTCTGGACTCCCTTCTTAGCTAGGAAGAATGTTGTGATTTAATGAAACAACAAAGAACTGTTTATACTGTCATAATGATAAGTCATTATAACTTTTCAGATTGTCAATGAGACAATCCAAAAAAATCATTAAAAATTAATATAAATCAAAACAAATCTCTGATCAAAAATATTTATAAAGTATGATTATAATAGTAGTTGCTTTTTTTCAAAAGATTTTTCTTTTCATACTCAATGGAATAAAATAAGAGTATTTAACAGGAACCTAGGCAAGTCTACTGCCTGACAGTAGGATAAAAGGAAAAGCAAGAAAATAATAGACAATGGGAATATCCCTAGGTGATTCAGATATCTGAGTTACATAACTGGGACTTTAAACATGATTAATAAATTCCAAAAGTAAAGAGATTATTTTTTTTAATTTACCAGTGGAATTGCATGAATAAAAGAGAATAAAATGGTGTTCTAGAACAGAAAAAATAAGTGTTAAATAGATGGATTTAGAATCATTTTAAACACAGCAAAAGATAGGGTTAATGAACTAGAAGACAAGTTAGTAGAATATTCCTGACTGGGAAAAATAATTTTAAAAGTCTATAAAAACTTAAACATATCAACATAAACAAAATATGTAGAAAATATAAGGAATATATATTTTCTCCTTCTAGCAGATAATATAAAATTAAGGTTTAAAATATTTTACTATTACCTCCTCATGATACCATAATAGTCAAATAGAAACTTCATAAATAAATGTATTCCTTTCATTACAATTGTAAACCTTTTTGTTGTTGTTATAAACACTGTGAGGATTAATTATACTTTGCCCCAAAATTAACTGACTTTACATAGCCTTGTAAAGAGAATAGAAAATAATCATGGAGTTTAAAAATTTGTATGAGAAACATCTTCTAACATTAGAATCACTAACAATTAAGTAAGTCATGGAGTGTTGTGGTTTGTGCTCATCTTCTGTGTAGGGAAAAAGAGAGACCATATTATTAAAGGGTGGACTTTTTTTACTATTAATTCCTTTTTTGTTTACTACACTAAAATATAATTGATTTTATATTCAGAAATATAGGTAAGAACTATTATACTGTAATTAGTTCCCTTTAGGTTTTT
This sequence comes from Mesoplodon densirostris, assembly GCF_025265405.1. Taxonomy (NCBI): domain Eukaryota; kingdom Metazoa; phylum Chordata; class Mammalia; order Artiodactyla; family Ziphiidae; genus Mesoplodon; species Mesoplodon densirostris. The sequence continues at coordinate 20,787,233 of NC_082664.1, forward strand.
AAAATTATCTTCCTATATAATAATAGGAACAAAGGAAAAAAATAGTCTTTTAAAAAAAGGGTAATAAAGTTTTTATTATTAAAAAGAGTAATTAGTCTTTTGCTAATAATTTTATTTCATTTCTTACTTTACTCAACAGCCTAGGTCAATATTTAATATAAGTGATGATCACTGCATAACTGCTTTATTCTTGATTTTAAAATTAGAGATGATGATATTTCATCACCAAGAATAATACTCTATTTTGTGAAAAATTTTTTTGAGAGGTTGTTGAATTTATCAAATCATTTTTCTGCTTCTGGTAAAGTGATCAGATGATTTTTCTTCTTTAATACATTAATGTGTGGATGTACTTCCTAAGGTTCAAATTTGCCTGTAAAGTGCTATTTTTTTTAAATATGACACTAGATTTAGTTTCACTATGTGTTGTTAATCCATTTTCATCTATTTTTATAATGGAATTTGCTCTATAAATTTCATTTATTTTATTGTTGTCATTAAATTTGTCATCAAATTTATACAAGTCATGAAATGAGATGGTGAACAAATTTGTTTTGTCTATTCTCTGGGAAGAGCTGATATAAGACTGGAAGAGTTGATACAAGATTTACTCCTTGTATGTTTGGTAAAACTCTATGTTGAAGGCATTGGGACACAGAAAGCTCTGTGGAAAATTTTAAGTTACTGATTCAAATTTTTATTCTGTGTTTCTACATTTATCTATTTTTATAAATTGTTTATTTCTAAGATCTCATCCACTTCAACAAATTTCAAAAAATCTGTAATTCAGTTGTTGATAATTTAGTCAATTTTATAATCACTTCAGCATTTGTGTTAAGTGATATCCCTTTTTTAATTCCTCATGTGCTTCCTGTGCTGTTTTTTTTTTAAATCTGTTTTCTTGATTAGTCTTACCAAAGATTCTCTCTTTGAAGAACAAACTTTTTGTTTGTGACCCTCTCTACTCTGTATATTTATAGTCCATTCTGGTAATTTATGCTCTAGTAGTTATTATTTCTTATATTTTAACTTAAAGTTTATTTTGGTGTTATATTCCTATTAGCTTAAAAAATATTTAGTCTAAATTGTTGAAATTCATCTCTTTTAATAACTACTTTGAATGTTTAAATTTTTCTTTTGGTCCCATGTTAACTGTATGTTATACATATTGTTAGGTGGTAATTTTATCATCTTTCAGTTCAAACGTTTTGACAAATTGTATTTTTCAAGTAATTCACCCATGTATCTAAGTTATCAAATAAAGTTGTTCTTATTATCTTTATATTATCTTTTTGATATGTATAGGATTGGTAATTATGCCCTTTCCTTTATTTCTCATATTGATAATTTGAATAAGCACTTCATAGAAAGGGAAACTTGAAAAGCTAATAAACATCTGTAAAAATGGTAAGCATCATTATAATAAACAGAAATAACACTGAAATATTATTTAAAAGCAATAGGATGGGAAACTTAAAACATCTAGCATTGTTAAGACTCAATAAGGATATTGAGCAACTAAATCTTTCAAACACTGAGAGTGGCACAGTCATTTTGGGAAAAAAAAAAAAGCAGGCCTAATTTTTGTAGATGTGCTTATGTATGATTCAGCCATTCTACTACCAGAAATTTCTCTTAGAGAAAAACTTGAACATGTGATGCAGTAAAGAAGTATAACATATGAATACTTAAGAATATCAATTACAAATATTGTTGGAAATAGAAAACATCTGGCAGAAACTTAAATATCAATCAACAATTCAATGGATTTAAAAATATGATGTACTCATATAATGAAATTACATACAGCAATGGTCTAAAAGAATTACGGCTAGATACAGCCACATGGGTGAATTTAGGTATTACAATATTGAGCAAAAAAGCTCTGGACATAAGAAGATATACTCTATTATTACTTTTGTATATAACAAAAAATCTGTGCAAAACTAAATAATATACTATTTATAGATACAAACATGTGGTAAAACTATAGAGGAAATCCAGGGTTTAAATAAAACCACATCCAGAATAGTAGTCACCTAATGAGAGAGGAAGAAGAGATGGGATTTGGGAAGTTCACACATGGGAATTTATAGACAGGAATTGTATATTTTTTTGTTTATATCTATACCTGATAGGTGTTTCTTGAATCATTATCCATGTAACTTACACAAAATTTGTAAGCATTTATAATCAATCGGTATGAATTAAAAATAATTGTTAAAAGAGACTAAAGGTAAATTCTGATCATTTATCTTATTAGCAGAAATGACCAGAGATTGAGGCAGGTTCAAGGTTCTGGTGATATGGAAGAGATGCTTAAGTACATTATAAGGGCCTGAGAATGGCTCTACTTTAAGTGATTAGATGAAGATTAACTTTTCTAAAAGGAGAAAATGAAGTGAACTGTTTTTAAAATCAGTAGCTAGGGCTTCCCTGGTAGTGCAGTGGTTGAGAATCTGCCTGCCAATGCAGGGGGCATGGGTTCGAGCCCTGGTCTGGGAAGATCCCACATGCCGAGGAGGAGCTAGGCCCGTGAGCCACAATACTGAGCCTGTGCGTCTGGAGCCTGTGCTCCACAACAAGAGAGCCCACAACAGTGAGAGACCTGCACACTGCAATGAAGAGTGGCCCTCGCTCACCGCAACTAGAGAAAGCCCTCGCACAGAAAAGAAGACCCAACAGCCAAACAAAAAAATAAGTATAAATAAATAAATAAATAAAACTTGTACTACCTGCCAGACACAGGAAAAATTCAAAGGAGAAAAAGATTTAAAAAAAAATAATAATAAAATAAAATCAGTAGCTAGTGGGAAGCAGCCACATAGCACAGGGAGATCAGCTCGGTGCTTTGTGACCACGTAGAGGGGTGGGATACGGAGGGTGGAAGGGATTGAGATGCAAGAGGGAGGAGATATGGGAACATATGTATATGTATAACTGATTCACTTTGTTATAAAGCAGAAACTAACACACCATTGTAAAGCAATTATACTCCAATAAAAATGTTAAAAAAAATTCAATAAGATATGGTTCTGTACTCCACATGTAATATTAAGAGAAGTTGTGTTTCTTTTGAGTTTGAGAAGAGTAATTTTGGGGCAACTTAAAAAAATGACTCTGTGGTGGCAGCTGAAGAGTATTGACCTAAGACCAAGGGACCTGCACTGGGTTTAAGTCTTAGCTCTATCGTGCACCAGGAGATGATGAATTGGTGGAGTTTTGAAGCAGGAAAATTGGCCCTCGTTGCTCTCTATGATTCATTTCTCTTAATACTTGGTAATATTTACAAGTTACAGGCTGTGATTTTGCAACTGCAAAGCAACTGGTGAAAGATTAAAAGATTCATAATATACCAACAAAAACCCTCCCATAATTTCAAATTAAAACCATTTGTTTAGGCTCACTCATTAATTAAATGTATGTGCAAACATAATCCTAGATGTATTTAGCAGAATGGGTGGTACTGTCTGCCATTCTGTCAAGTGTCAGTATCCACCAGTTTTCTTTGAAAATTCAGAAGTAATGTCATGTAAAAGCAAATGCAGATAAAAGCCATGCATTCTTGGACTTCAATCATTTGTTTGATATTACTAAGAAAATATATTTATAAGACCTTCAAGAGTGTGCATTTAGGCATGTGTCTGCTCATAAAATGTACAAATAGAAAGCTTTATATTTATTTCCCATGGGCAGAAACAAGAAAAAAATTTGAAATTCAACTCTGAACAGAAGGTCAATTGTGTGCTTCTGGTTGTACCATGTGCTTCCAATGGTTGTTTTGAGTTTAAAACAGCAGACAGAAAAAGGAAATAAATACCAAGTATAAAACAAGATATTCAAGAAAGATTCAGTATCCCTAAATGGATCAGAACCCAGAAAAAAATGCAGCCTTAAAGTGAGCCAAATTTTGTTATTATATTTTCTAAATTCTATGATACCAACAATTTTGAGATGCACTAATGATTTAATGGCAGGTTTTTAGAAAAAAAATAAAGCAGAACATAATATTAAATAAGCATATTGATGTTAAAATGTCTTTCATTTCAAATGCTGAAATATGATGTTGCATGTTATAATAAGAAAAACATATACCTGTCATCCAACAAAAGTCAGAAATTATTATTATGCTGAGTCACAAGCATGAAAATAGAAAACACAAAACTCTTACATATACATTTAAAAAAAAAAGAAAGTATGAATTTTTAGTGGGAAATGGAATACCTGTCTTACAACAAATCATAAAGATAAAATTCAGGAATCACAGATTCATATGCATTGAAGAGACATAAAGACAGCAGATGAATGAATGGAAAAACATATTTAAAGTTTGAAGAAAGGGAATTTTGTAACCTGGATGCCGTGTGCCCTGTTTGTGGGGCAGCCACTAATAAACGTTAGCACTGTTGCCTTAATAGAGAGCTGACTTTTCTGGGCACCAAACAAAACATGCAAATGAGCAAAAAAGAAATGTCATTACTCCAATACTCAGGTCACTTTCTGTGATCATTAATTTTATGTGTCAACTTGAGTGGCCATGGAGTGCCCAGATTAAACATTATTTCTGGGTGTTTCTAGATGAGATTAGCATTTGAATTGGTAGACTCAGAAAAGTAGATGGCCTCTCTTCCCAGTGTGGGTAGGCATCATTCAATCTGTTGAGAATCTGAATAGCACCACAGGCAGAAGAAAGAAGACTTTGCCCTTTTTTTCTGCCTGACTGGATGAGCTGAGACATCTCATATTATCTTCTACCCTCCACCAGAATTTACACCATCAGCTCTCCTGGTTCACAGACATTTGGACTCAGATTTCCCCTAGTCTCTAGCTTACAAGACAGCAGTCTGTGGGACTTCCCAGCTTCCATAATAATGTGAGCCAATTCCTCATAATAAATTTCCTTTTACAGTGGTTCTGTTTCTCTGGAGAACCTAATCCAACCTGGAACGCACATTGGATGCTTTGATAAAGTTTCCTGCCAGGAGACATACTGCTTATAGTCATCATCATTGTCCTTGATAGGCATTGGATTGTCACCAATTTCCTAGAATTTCATGATCTTTGGCGAGGTTGTAAATATGTCCCTTATATTGCCCTACATAACAGAGGTCCTAAGTCTGGGTTCTTTGTCCACCAGTACCAGCTAGAGTTTCCAGTGAGACAATCTTTCCCATTTTTGACTATCCCTTGATCTCTATCTGACATGTACATAGAGAACTAGGCAAATGATTCAAGATACAAGGATTTTCCCATATCTAAGTTTCTATTTAGCCTCACTAATGTTCCTAATTTAGCCTTATATCAGAATGACTATTGTTCTGTTGCTCTCATTAATACCCATATTTGTTTGATATTCTGGATTCTTTGAATATTTTTCATATCTTCCTTCAATCATAAAACCAAAGTTGTGCTCCACTTGAGAGATTAGTGGGAGCAAGCAATGTGGGTGTTTTCTCTGTTTCAATTTCATGGAACTCACTTTAAATTTCAGTTTCTGAGAAAATTATTACCAACATGCACATCTGAACTTTTTGAGAAACTAGAAGGTGATGAGCAGTTCCTCAAAACTATTGCTGGCTGCTTTGATTATAGACTTACATTTGATAGAGGATTGTGCCATATCATTGCTATGTTTAAAATCTGGCAGTATACCTAGGATTGTTCTCATTTTTCCTAACAGAACATACTATTCAATATGGTGGCATAAAATATAAATGAAGTTATTTATTAGGTACTGTAAATCAAACTTTACCTCAGGTCACTAATATAAATGAGATCTATGTTTTGCAGACCTTCATATATCAGCAAAATGAAAATAACTGGACCATGCTTTATCTGTAAACTATGCTAAATTCTTTTTATTGAACCTTAAAGATTATCATTTGCTCATAGAAAAAATACATTCTAAATATATAATTATCTGTATGCTATGGAAGAAATGGTATAAAGGTTAAAAAATAAAACATTTTCATTTAATGGAAAATATACTACCCAAAGATGCTTATGATAAAATCAGGTTTTGAACTGATCTTTGAAAGCAGTTTTTTGTCTCTACCCAACAGCTTATTCTTTTTTATTTTTGTGAAAAATGAGATTCATGTAAAGAATCCAAATGAGGTTTTTATCAAGGTCATGGAGCAAATGATATGAGTTTAGAAATGAAACATCAAAATCGCTACATACAATGCTCAGTCAAAATCTGTGTTACCCATCAGAAGACAATTCATCTCAATGTATTTATATTCAAACTGAATTGGAACTACTTTCATATAAGAAATGCCTATTGACTATGATGAAAACCAGGACAAAAAAATAAAACCATACATGCTGACACTTTTTGTTTTGTTCAGTGTTTTCAGATTCATTTGTATATAGTTGTTAAATGGTATGTTAAACCACTTTAATTTTTATAAATATTTGCTATATACCACAATATGTATGTTTAAAACAATTTACCTCTATTTACATTTACCAACCTGAGTACATTATTTTTGAGAAGTGTTCCACTGAAAATTTGAGTCAAATCAAAGCACGGGAAAGTAGAGTTAGACTTTTTGTTCCATTCAGCCATTATGTTGGCGAGTATAAAATGTTTGCCATGTGCCAGGCACAGTGCTAGATGCCAGGGATTCTATGGTGAATGAGACATAGTTCCTAGAGTTCATAGTAGTATATGGTTGCAAAAGCATCAGCAAATGGAAAAACTACAGATTGCACTATATGCTAAATTAAAAATAAGTTTTCATTCAGTAGAGCCAGGCAGTGGAGAATGGGAGAATGCAGTCCCAGGGAACTCTATGATTTATTGGAATGTAAGGTCCTGAAGGTAGGAATTCAGTATGTCTCATGTATCATCATATTTTTAGTGCCTCACAGAGTATCTGGCCCATAGTAACACTTAGTTGATATCTGTGAACTGAATGAATGAATGAATGGTATATTTTTCTAGAATGGTAATGAATATCCTTTCTAAGGATGTCACCTAAGTATAGACTTGAAGGGGGAGGGGAAGTCTACCATGAGAAGAATGGGAGAAATTTTTCAGAAAGAAGAGAGAGTAGGTAAAATGGTCAAAGCTAGGAAAGACGGTCTGCAAATCTGAAAGGCTAGTATGGCTTGAGTAGAATTATCAGTGGGGGGATATGACAGAAGTTAAGCTAGAGTTGTTTTCAGAGCCTCCTGTAGGTCATGGCAAATTTAGATGTTTTTTCAAAGTCATCAAATGGGAGTAAGTTGCTATTAAAGGGCTTCTGACAATTATTAACTTATGAGATGGCCATAATGGGTTATAAAAGAGAGTTCCACTGCCTGCCTTGAGCTACCATCCACTTTAAGTATTCCCTACTACCCACATCTATTGACTTTCTTATTTGAGCAGCACAAGTTTAGCGTATGAGTTTGGATAAAGAAATATGACATTATTTAATTTTTCTAATTTTTTCTTGAGTTTGAGATAGCAGGTAGTGAGATGTCAGACAGTAAAGATTTCATTTAAAAATATATTGAGGGACTTCCCTGGTGGCACAATGGTTAAGAATCCACCTGCCAATGTAGGTGACACAGGTTCGAGTCCTGGTCTGGGAAGATCCCATGTGCCGTGGAGCAACTAAACCCATGCTCCACAACTACTGAGCCTGCACTCTAGAGCCCACGAGCCACAGCTACTGAAGCCTGCACGCCTACAGCCCGTGCTCTGCAACAAAAGAAGCCACCGTAATGAGAAGCTTGCAAGCTGCAAGGAAGAGTAGCCTCCGCTCACCGCAACTAGAGAGCCCGCGTGCAGCAACAGACCCAATGCAGCCAAAAATAAATAAATAAATTTATTAAAAAGCAATATCAAAATTTGTTGATTCCTGATTTCTGATAGTGAGAATTTAAATAACAACATTTGGGATGACAACGATTATCTGAATACACATAAGACATTTCATGCAGGAAGATATACCCTTTGAAAAAAGTGGGATTTTCATTGAATCAGATACCATGTGAGTGAGTATATTTCATAATTCAGGATGACAGTCTAGTGGGGAGAAACAACTGCATCCCAAGGAAATTCAAAAATATCTTTACATTTTAAGAGAGAAGAACAGTACATTTTACACACCAATACTAGTGGAGAGGCAATGAATAGATGGGAGATTGAAGGGATGAGAACTTCTTCAAGATCTTCAGAACCATCATATGGGCATAACAAGCAGAGGGAATTTCAAACTGCTATATAGAGCAGAAATTGAAAATTGGGCCCAATCTTACTCCATTCTTTTTTTTTTTTTTTAAAGAATTAGAGCGCATAGCCTCCAAGTTAATCACAAGCCTCACCACACTTTATGATATTTTACCATTTCAGTTTTATATATTTAAGTTACTTCCTGGCCATTGTAAGCACCTGAGTTTATAACTTTGGAAGAGGAACCAAAAGGAAAAAAAGGAAAGTTTTCAAATGCACTCTATATAGTACACTAACTAAACGGTGGAGTTCCTAAACATCTTATTTATTGTACTCTTAGAAATAATCTAAATCAGTGTTCAGCAAACTCTAGCCCAAGGGCCTTTATGCATCTTCTATGTATTTTTTAAAGAAAGTTTTATTGAGACACAGCCATGCACATTCAATTGCATAATATCAGTGGTTGTTTTCACACTACAGTGGCAAAGACCACATTGCCTGTAAAGCTGAAAATATTTATTATTTCGTCTTTTTGAAGACAAAGTTTGCCAATCACTGGTTTAAATGAGAATGATCTAAAGTAAATTTATTTAATTATGTGTTAATATTGATCCTTTCACATCAGTATACACAATATGCAGGGAACTTCCTATGCAGTTTGTCTTATTTACACATGTATAGATCCTTTATGCTCTAATTTATCCAAAGATGTCCTGCATAAATCTAGAGACAGAAATGGAACTCATTTGCTGATTTATCAACAAGTCTATTAGCATATTTCTCCAATCCACTTACGTGCTGTTTAGTGAAATCTGAAGGGATCATTACACAGATGATCTAGCTCTCCACGTGTCATCTTAAAATAACACCACTTGCACAAAAGATAAATGAGGTAAATACCTTAAGCTCAGTATAAATAAGAATGCTGGATTTTAAATTAAGTTTAAAAATAATAGTAAAAAAAAGTATGGCTTGAAAATAAAATAGATTTAAAAAATATAACTAAATGTACATCTTGACCTTAGTAATATCTCCTGAAGATACTGGCAAGTAGAAAGAGAGATGAATAAATCATAGCACCATCATTCCAACTTCATTTTTAGTGTCTGTCTGTCTATCCATTTGGCTTTTAAAATAAAGTGCAGGTACATATTTTAAAGCAACTCACAACATGATTAATAAGGGCAGCACAGCAAAGAAACATAAAATTGCCCTGTCTCCTTCATCTATTCTTCTGGCGCAGTGATTAACCTTTGAGTTTATGAGTATTTTTACACTTGCTTCAGATAAAGTATTTTATGAGTTCTTCCCTCCCAGGCAACTTGGATTAAACTTATCAGGCCCAGGAAGATAGTGACCCATAATGGCTGTTCCCTTTGAAATCATAATCATCCCCTTTGCTGCATTATCTGAACATTCCTTGCACAAACCAGATGGAAACATCAAGGCAGAGATAAGACAACTTGTTAAGGTCACATTCTATACCATATACATCATTCATGCTTAATTGATTTGCAGCCCCACCAAAAGACAGATTGTCATACATCATGAAGCCTAAGAATATGAAAAGATCATTTTTGCTCCCCATTAATTCCCATTTGGAATGGCTCCTGACTTTACAAAACTTTCGGCAGCACACTCACTGATGACTGATCACTCCTTTTCAGTGTAGAAATAGGGCAGAAACAGGAAGATTTATCTTTCAGTAAATTTCTAATGAAATAACAAAGTATTTAGGGTAACTCCAGTACTGTACCACCCCCCGAAAATAGCAAGTCAAAAATGATTGACTTCACCAATAGTTTAAGATTCTACAGACTCTCATTTAAAGGGGCACTCACCTCAGCTTTTGAACTAGCACCCTGTCATGATAAAGGAATTAGGTTAACTTCTGTTTCCACATCCTGACAGTTTGCATCTTCATGTGTGTCATGCAGATCCATCATCCTGTCATCTCTCCTACCAAACCTGGGCTTTCACACCAGGATCAGTGTGAATCTGATCTGAGGTAACTCAGAACCTCCTTCTCATTAAATGTACCCTGTTAACTGTCCTTGTTTCTCCACAATTTAGATAAAGAACACCAAGAAGAAAAACAAAAATGAGGACAGAGTGTTTTCTGTCCATGGATCTCTACTATAATCCGTGCTTTCTAGTGAAGCAGTGTTCCAGGAAAAAAAAAATAAGAGAGAGAGACTGGTAGACAAATGGGATGAGTGAAGTAAAGATGGGACTTAAGAAACAGTATTTCAGAAAATTCTATAGCATTAGAAAAAATTAAATAAAACAGAGAGGATTTCCTGGTAACATATATTGGTGTCTTCAGGAAGAGTTTCTGTTGAGAAAACAAAACTTTACACATATGTAAAATAATAATAATAATTTTTATAAGCAATATATCATAATAATGGGAGTATGTGTAAATGAGTCGAGATGGTTCTAAGCCAGAAATTCAGAAATTGAGTACATAACAGAGGACAGCATGAGTAGCATCATATGCTAGTTTATAAGATACTGACTTGACCTGTTTCCAGGGTGATTGTGGGTGATACAAATTATTGAGCTTGTATTCACCATATGGAATCATGCAGTTCATTTTCATTTGATGATATTCTCTGATAATTCAACCTCTTTTAAAGCATTGTTTTAAGAAATTTTATGTATAAGGAAAACACATCTCTAACAAGAAGATGTACAAGCTTAATCAATTTCTAATTGATTGTTCGTCTGTCCATGGTGAAAAAAAAAAAACTGGACTCTTCTATCCAAATCATGAATCACACAAGGAAACTTTGAAAAAAGTTTTGGGGCTAATTTTAAATACTTGGAGAATAGATATGTACACATTTCTCAAAATTGCAGTAGTTGTTTTCCTGAAAATGATATCAAGACAGTGGTTCCAGAAAGAAGTCTATAATGCCAAAATCTATTCTGCTAGTATAAACACCACATACACCCACCTGTTTCCATGAAGATTGGTTTATTGTCTGAATGAGAATCATACTGGCAGGTATGATATGGGAAATTAAAAGGATTCTGTTGACCTGTGAGACTACATGGGCAGAAAATGTTAGGCAGTTAGTCAGACATTAGCAGCAAGGAGGTGACAGTGGAGAAAAGACAAGAGGAGAATAATCAATCACACTCCAAACATCTGGGGACACTCACCGACTGAACCCAGAACTGGCAAAACTATGGTCAGGTGATGGGCAACTTTTCTTGATAAAAAGGGAGGACAGTAACAGGAGGGAATGTCCCCGGACTGCGCATGCCCAGACCAGACAGGGGTATAACATATGGTAAACCTAAACTCATTATACCATCATTATAATAAAATCTGCATGTGGTTTTGCTCCGCCCTGGGTGGGCCTGTCTTAGCAAATCAAGGAGCATGCACAATAATGAACCTGTTACATAACTCAGGACTGTCAATCAAATAATGATCCCCTGTCACTCACCCCGCCTCCTCGCAGAACGCTTGTTATAAACACCCTTAAGCCTGTACAGGAGAGCTGGTTTCACTTTGCAGAAACAGCCCACACTCTCTCTGAGAGTGCAACTATGCTTACAGGCTGGTTTCAGTTTGCAGAAACAGCCCGCTCTCCCTGTGAAAGTATAGATATGCTTTAATAAACTTTGCTTTGCGTTTAAGCCTGAAGTGGTAGTCAGCAATTCTTTGCCTGCTATCACAAGGAACGAGATTGCTGGTCCAGGTCTTCCATTGCTCACCTCAGTTGAAGTCATTTGACACAACACATGCCAACCCAGTAACAGAAACAAGACTGTGTCTGTGCTCTCTGGGGAAAACTCCCCTCTGGAGCTGCTGTACTTCTATCAGCTGAGTCACGTGGGACCACAGAATTATATACCATGACAGGGCGACTTCCATAAACCGACGTCAGAATCACCACTACTCTCTGCCTTAGAATCAGCAGGACAGTTATTTCTTTCCTCTATCAATGTTCACACCACTCACCATAAAAAAAACAGGTCATTCAGATAATGATGTCAGCCACTGGACTCTATAATTCCATCTCTTCCTAACTCTGGAATTCCTCCCTCTGTGCTCTCTGATAGTCATTTTCAGTCATCAGCAAAATCTTTTACATCCTAGAAAATTTATCTGAAAGTTTTCTTTATCATCTGTCTCTAATGGAAAATTGATTCTCCGAGGTTCATCTTCCCTTGGAGTCCTCTATATAAAGTTGGCTTTTCTTCTTACTTTACCCCCACTACTTCACCTGAAGGAAAAATAGCAACCTTTCTTACCTCCTCCATAAAAATACCAACCTTTGAATTTCATGGCATCAGGCTACAACATACACCACAACTGCTTATAGAATTCATCCACCAATTCCCAGGACACTTCTATCTTGCTGTTGGAATATTTTATCTCCAAGATCACTGTCTCTTTTTTCCACATTGTTTCTTCCAGAATACTTGGTGATTTCAGCATCCACATTGATGAAACTTCCAGCAAATTGGACTCTCAAATTAATGATTTTCTTGTCTTGCAGCCCACGAAAACTACTCAATCTCATGATGATACTCTGGTAGAAATTGTCCCTACCCATAACTTCAGTCCCTCCTTAAAGTGAATTTCAGAAACTCCACTCTCTGACAAAAAATGTCTGTTTAGCTAGTTTACTCGGTCTATTTCCTTGTATCCAACAATTTTTGCAGCAATCAACATATACAACACTTCAATTCATTTACCCTTCCAATATTTAACTCTCCCTGGTTCCAATCATTATCCTCTCTTTTCTTCTTATTCAGCATAAATTCAATATTCAATTATACTAAGCACTTTTTCTCTGATATTTTCAAATTCCTTGTTTTGTTCTAATTTTTTACTTTACCAAAACTGCAACCCCAATTTTACCCAGTTTTTCTCTTGCACTATTCCTGTATTAGTAGCAAACAATTGAGAGTGGTGAAAAACACAACTATGCTGACTGCTCTCACATTAAATTCATAATCACTCATTGCAAATAAGTCATATTGGTGGCTCTAACTACTATACTTATCTATTCAATCTCTAAGTCATCTAAATGATTATTCCATCTTACATCAAACTCCTTAAACTATATTATTTAAGACCTTTCCCCTATTCATACTCTTAGTTGACTACCTTGTCTCCTATTTCACTGAATAAATGGCAAACAATCTTTATAAACATCCACCACACATCTAGCCATCTATATGCATCCACATCCTTGTGCTGTGCCTTTTCTCTTGTTCTTATCGAGAAATATCTGTGCTCCTGGTAAAAGTAAACCTTAATACTTGTGTATTAGATTCCATCTCTTTTTCCACACTCAGACATCACACCAGCAATTTTTTTTCTCATCTGTTTTATCAATTTGTTCCCTTTAAACTGGATCTTTCTATTATTATAAAATCACTTGTATTTATCTTATTTAAAAATAAAAATTCTTAAACTTACCTTCCTTTTCAGCTTTTGATCAATTTTCTTCTCTTTGTGAAAACCTTTGTAGAGAGGAAATCCTTTACTTAATCCCTCCTCAGCTTCCTAAACTTTCACCATTGCTATGCCCCAGGGCTCAGTCCTTGTGCTTCTGTGCTTTTCTGTCTTTATACACTCCCCTGGCAAGCTCATCTAACTTTTTTGTTTTAGAAACCATCTGTAGGCTGATAACAAATATATAGCCAAGAAGAGTTTCCCTTTGAAATACAGACTTTTAAATCCAACTTCTACTTGATGGTAGTCTCCATTTAATTGTCTAATTGTCATCTTGACCTTCATAAATTCAAAGTTCAAATCTGTTCCTCTCCTCTGAAACGATTCCTTCCATGCCTTTTATGTTTCAGTTTGCAGCCAACTTATTTCTTCTAGTGGCTCAAGTCAAAAACTGTGAAGTAACTCCTCCTTTTTTTCCTTTGTATACCACATCCAATCAGTTAGCATACCATGTGGGAGCTTTTATTCAAAATACACCCAAAATTCTACCACTTTTTACCATCTTTAGGACTATTGTCCTGTTTGCATGAACCATGGTCTTTTGCTCCATTATTTGCTCCAACCTCCAAGTTGAATTTGTGTTTCTACCCTTGAGAACCTTTACTCTAGTCTCAATATTGCATAATCCTATTAAGACTAGATCAGATCCTATTGCCTCTCTGCTCAGTGTCTTCCGATGGTTCTTCACCTTACCCAGAGACAAAGTGAAAGTCCTTACCATGGCACATAAAGCCTTCCAGGGTTTGAGCCCTGTCCCAGTTGGACTCATATTCACTACCGACTGCATTCCACTCTTGTTTGAACATGCAAGGCAAGTTTCAGCCTCAAGGTCATAGCACCTGCTGTCCTCTCCGCATGGAATGATCTTCTCCTAGACATCCACTTCACTCAATTCCTCACCATCTCCAAGTCTACACCAATAGTATTTGCTCATAAAGACTTTCTTTATTCCCTACATAAAACTGGACCTAGCATAGCACCTGGTTTGTCTCCCTAGTAACTCATATTAATATAATGTACTTTACATTTTATTATTTTATTATAGAATTTTATCTGTCTCCTCCATTAATGTGAATTCCATGAGGGTAGGGATTTTAGTCTCTTGTATTTGCTTCTGTATCTTGCTCCCCACTCACAGCCCACCTAGAACAGTGCCCAGTTCACAGTATATTCTCAATAAATGTGATCTGAATGAATAAATGAACGAATGAATAAAAATATTACTTCAGTCCATGTCCAATTTTGAGTTTCATGGAAAGAAGTAAAAGAAACAGAACTTTCTAACTTAGCAGATACTTTGTGAAACCTTGACTACAGAAGACTCAAGGTGTTACAGAACCCAAGAGCCAATATACGACACACACATGAAGAGAAAGCCCTTCTCCCCACTTCCCTCTAGATCCTCCAGTTTATCTGGCAATCCTAAAGACCAGCATTACTTTGAAAATGACATTTTTGATAAAGACTGATTATAACAAACTTTTCTATTTTCCATTTAAGAGCAGAAAATATGACTCTAAGGAAAAGAAAAAAATATGAAGAAACAGTGTGTAGAGTCTGAGAATTATAAGCTCTATGTTAGCACACACGAAACCAGAATTTTGAAGTCTCAGAAACAACTGGCAACTTTCTGAGGGATAGTCATTTGGGAATAGCAGTAAGTATGCTCTTATAGATGCGGGAAAATAGGGCCAGTGATAATTGTTTTACACATTATAATAACTCACTGAAATTTCAGTAATCTATAAGTAAAGTTAAAGATCTTAGTTGGGTTAGGGAGAGTGGGAGGGAGACACAAGAGGGAGGGGATATGGGGATATATATATACATACCGCCGATTCACTTTGTTATACAGCAGAAACTAACACAACATTGTAAAACAATTTTACTCCAATAAAGATGTTAAAAAAAATCTTAATTGAGAACACAAGTGATATTGCCACCTAGACTAGTTACAGAGGCAGGAACGCTGCAGGTGAGCTGACATTGTGCTTTCAGGGGTGTTGTTCCCATCAAAGTCTAGTAAATTTTCCAAATGCCTGATTTAGTTGGAAAATCACCCTCTTCCTCAACAACACATATTTAGTTCATGATTTAAATAATATAGAATTTTATAGGAATTTGTTTTAAAATTATAACCCATAACTACAGGACATTTACTTTACAGGCTAAAAAAAAACATTCTGTGAATAATTTCTTCCTTAACAAAAGTATTAGAACAAATACTAAGTCATGACTCATGAGGTTACCTCCAGGCATGAAACTTTTTACTCTTTGAGGTAGGTTCTGATCCCTTGTATAGCATTTATTCTCTTACTGGACTTAACAGACATCAAAAACATTATTATTTGTACATGGCTGTGTTTATATATAGCTCTCTCTATAAGGGGGAAAACAAGGACTTTAGGGAAGAGAACCACTCCCATTTTTGCATACCAAGTACATTGACCCTTAGGAGATTTTCATTTGAAAGTTATAGACTGTTTGAAAAAAATATTTTACTTGCCCCTTACTGAAAATGCTATTGCACAGTATGGTAATATGAGAAAAACATAGTTTCTAGAGTTCTGATTATGGATTTTGTTCATTTGAAAGAGCATCCCCATTGAAAATAGGATTGTTAGTATTTCAGTTTGTACATTTCATCTTAATAGCAATTTTACATTTACTTGGTGTTGATTAAAATGATAATTCTGTGGCAGGGGTAATTTCTGAAATAGTCTAAGATCGTATTTAGTAAATAAACGACTTAAGAGCATAAAGAAGATCCAGCTACCCTCCTTAGGAGAAAACACTTTTAAATTCAGGCTTACCTCCATTAGTAAACAAAAAAAGGACATCTTCATAACTAAGTTTCTTTTCTTTTAAGTATATTTTTAAAAATACACATTTTGCTAGACAACAGGCCTCATGAGACCAGGGACTGTGTTTTATTCACCATGGTTCACCCTGGTGACCAAGAGAGACCTTTACTAAGAGTATGCATCAAGGAAGGAAATTGCTTTCACAGTGTCATGTATCTGAATGGAATGGCACAGTTCACACAATCAGGTTAGGAGAGAGAGGGGTCCAAGTTAACATGCCTATGTCACAGGGGCAACTTGTTCGATTACATCCATCCCTTTCTGAAAATGTGAACCAGATGGTCTCTGACCATGTAAGACCAGGACTCCACGTACAGGAGAAATTCTTCCTTTTGTTTTTATCTGCTGCTAACACCTGCCTCATTACCTTTAACTCCCCCAAGAGCCTTTTGCGTGGCATTCAGGGATAAAAAGCAGAAAAACTGATTAGGAATTGGTAAGAAGGGAACCTGCCATTCTGCAGCATTTCTGACAACTACAGAAATTAGATGATCAATCCCACTGAGGAGAGGCAAGTGTAGACCTTAGAATGCAAAATAGAGTTTATTTATTGAGCTCCACCGTTTAGATATAAGCTGTCACTGCTTCATAGCAAGATGTCCTTTCTTCCTCTCCACTTTGCTCAAAGGAACTGTCAGGTCAGGAAAGGGGAAAAATGAAACAAATGCTTTTTCTCTTTCAATTTCCCAGCGGGGGAAGCCCTGTTGAAATGCCAGGCATACCCTGCTGCTTTCTGCATCAACAGATGGCAGACGGCTCCATTCCTTGTGTTTGTTTCCCATTCAGCAAACTGCAGGTCACATCTGGTCTAGCCTCTGCTTGGTCTGAGCAGATGGGAGTTCACATTCTTTATAGGTGGCTGGTTTAAAAAAATAAGGTATAAAAAGAGTGCAAGAGGATAGAAATAAAAGAGAAAGACAGAGAAGCCTTTAAAATGGTGACAAGGAAATCTGAACAGTTGGTATGATTTCAGTATCAGCAAACCATTTAGCCAGACTCCAGCCAACAATGAATGGAACAGAATCACACTTCGAGACAGCCAAGCAGTCCAGAATGGTAAAGAGCAAGCTTTCAGATGTAGCAAAGGAGATACACACAATTCAATTTACCCTCTAGAGATGCTGTGCTTTCTTCTACCCAGATTTTTACAAGTAAGTTTTAGGAAAATCGTTTAGCTTTGGAGTGTTAAAATACACTTCTACTATATTGTTCTAATTGACTCTAGCTCTCACTGGAAAACTGTTAAAATTGAGCATTCTGCTAAATGATCATCTGGGCAAAACAGTGGACCAGAGAAATCATGGTTATAGCTTCAGGGAAGTAAGATTTTTCCTGAGCTATGTATGTGATGTAAAAAAACACTTCTCAAATTTAGATATTCATGATAATCATCAGTTGTGGTTATTAGACATGCAGACATAGGAACCCCAGCCCAGATATTCTGATTCAGTAGGTCTATATCAATGTTTCTAAAATTTACTTTGCATAAAAATCACCTTATGTGTTTGTTAAATACATAGGTTCTGGACCTCACATATATTTTCTAAGATTCTACTTCAACAGTTCTGGGAAAAAGATAATGTATATTTTTAATAAATATTCCAAAATAGTTTTATTCCAATGAAGTTTGAAGAACACTGGTTTAGAGAAAGGCTTGGAGGTCTTTCTATTTAAAAAGCCACACAGGTAGTTCAGGTGTTAAGAAAGGCTAAGCAGTATCTAACTTATATGTTAATGTTTAACAATACTGTTTAGATTGTACAGTGTCAAACCTAATAAAGATATTTATCATTGAAATATCATTTTTTAACCCGGTCATTCTCAGACATCTTGAATGCTCCCAAAGAAAAAGCAAGAAGCAGAAGAGTATAATCAGTAAGTAAGTTACTTTTGTGTAACAAAGGATATAAGAATGTATATTTGTATTCATATTTGCTTGTACAGCCAGCTATGCCATACCACTTGTTTTTAAAATGTGAATTTGTTCCAATGCTTTTGATATATTAGAAAACAATTTGAGCATAGCTTGAATTTCACGTTTGCTTAGGCATGATTTGTCTGCAAGAAACACTACAAAAATGCAGAAAACGGCGTCCAGCTGAACTAGGTAGGCATGTATAAGATGTGGATGTACAGGTGCAGGCAGGCACAGAAACACATATGTGCACACACACACCTCCAACAACTACCAGCTATGGCCACACCAGTTCACCTCTTCAGTTATGTGCCACACGCATCTGCATCTGGCATTAAAACATTCAATCCAATTTCACTTAACCCACCTTCCACAAAATCACAATAGCTCACAAGATACAACCCTTTGGACGTAGCCCGAGCCCTCCTCTCTCTTTAATTTATCTCACTTTTTAATCAGCTTATACTTTTTCTCTCTTTTCATCTGTATTTTTCTCTCTTTTCTCTCTATTTCTATTTCTCTTTTATTTAGCACACAAGGTGGCAGATATGGGAGTCCAGCAGGCAGGCGATGAGAGAATGGGTGCCCTTTTCCCCCAGGAAACTTTAGGTCCTTTTTGAGGTCAAGAGCAATTTATTGTGGTATTTAGGCATTTCTTAGCCATTTGAGATGTGGCAAATTGTACTGTTGTTCCTAGAAGTTGCCTAAGTTTTTTAATTTTAATGTGTTACTGTAAAAGTTTTTGAATGCTGCACCCATAATCCCATATTTTACTTAAACCCCATGTATTTTATTGATAAACTTTCTTTTTTAGAACAGTTTTTAAAATAGTCTGCTTTTATTTATATTTAATTTTTTTTTGAAGTATAATTGATTTTTAGAGTAACAGAAGTTGTGAAGAAAGTGGGGAGAGTTCCCAGATATGCCAAACCCAGTTTCCCTTATAATTAATATCTTAACATTAGAATGGTATGTTTGCCCCATATATGAACCAGTATTGATATATTATCATCAATAAAGTTGGTACTTTTTCATTTCCTTAGTTCTTCCTTAATATGTTTTTTGCTGTTGCTGTGTTCCAAGATCCCTTCCAGTACACCACATTACATTCATTTCACATGTCTCTTTAAGTCTCTTGGTTTTGACAGTTTCTTAGACTTTCCTTGTGTTTTACAACTTTTATGTTTTTGAGAAGTATTGGTCAAGTGTTTTGTAAAACATCCCTCAAATGAGATATATCTGATGTTCTCCCATGATAAGACTGGAGATATGTGTTTCTGGGAGAAAAACCACAGAGGCCAGGAAGGTGAAGTGCCCTTCATCAACTTACATCAAGGATATGTATCATCAATGCAATTTATGACTATGTTAACCTTGGTCTCCTGGATGATGTTTGACAGGTTTTTCCATTGTAAGGTCTATTTTTTTTAAATCGCCCTTTCCGTGCTGTATTCATTTGAAGGAGGTTACTATGTGCTTCTCACACTTAAGGAGTGAAAATCTCCACCTCCTTAAGGGCAAAATAACTACATGAATTATTTGGAATTTTTCTGAATAATTACAGTATCACACTTAGTTTCACCACCCTAACGAATCCTCTGTCTTCACCCATTCAGCACTCCTCTGTCCCCCTCAAACTCCAAGCAACTGCTAATATTTTTATCGTAGTTATAGGTTCTCCCTTTACCAAATGTTATGTAATTGGAACCATATATTATGTAACATTTTGGATGGACTTCTAACATGTAGCAATATGTCTTTAATTGCATCTATGTATTTATGTGGCTTGATAGCTCACATATTAAAATAGCTGACTGATAATATCCACAGGTATATATCAGTTGATTATACATTTATTGAAGGGCAACTTGGTAGCTTCCATTTTTTTGGCAGTTATGAATTAAGCTGCTTTAAACATTCACATGCAGGAACATACATTTCCAAATCAATTTGGTAAATTCCTGGGAGCATAATTACTGGATCATAAGGTAAGACTTTGTAAGAAACTATGAGAGTCTTGCAAAGTGAGTGTATAATTCTGAATTAAATTTTTTTAATTTATTTATTTTATTTATTTACTTTTGGCTGTGTTGGGTCTTCACTGCTGCACGTGGGCTTTCTCTAGTTGCAGAGAGTGGGAGCTACTCTTCATTGTGGTGCACAGGTTTCTCATTGCCGTGTCTTCTCTTGTTGCAGAGCATGGGCTATAGGTGCGTGTACTTCAGTAGTTGTGGCACATAGGCGTAGTAGCTGTGGCTTACGTGCTGTACAGCACAGGCTCAGTAGTTGCGGCGCATGGGCTTAGTTGCTCCACAGCATGTGGGATCTTCCCAGACCAGGGGTCCAACCCGTGTTCCCTGCATTGGCAGGCGGATTCTTAACCACTGTGCCACCAGGGAAGCCCCAGTTCTGAATTTTCAAAAGCAATAGATGAGACTTCCAGCTGTTCTTCATCTTTGCCTGGAATTGGTACTCTCAGGTTTTTTCTATTTTAGGCATTCTAATAAATGTGTAGTCTTATCTCATAGCTGTTTTAATTTGCTATTCTATAATGAAAAGTTATGTTAAGCATCTTTTCCTATTTTTTTTTTAGGACGTATTTTTATTTATTTATTTATGTATTTATTTTTGAGGTACGCGGGCCTCTCACCACTGTGGCCCCTCCCGCCACAGAGCACAGGCTCCAGACGCACAGGCCCAGCGGCCATGGCTCATGGGCCCAGCCGCTCCGCAGCATGTGGGATCCTCCCAGACCAGGGCACGAACCCATGTCCCCTGCATCGGCAGGCAGACTCTCAACCACTGCGCCACCAGGGAAGCCCCATCTTTTCCTATTCTTATTTGCCATCTGAATGTCTTCTTTGGTGAAGTGTCTGTTCAGATAATTTTCTCATTTTTAAAATGAGTTATTTTCTTGTGATGGCTTATAAGATTTATTTGTATATTTTGGGTACTGGAACCTTATCAGATATTTGTTTTGAAAATTCTTCCCTAGTCTGTGACTTTTTTTCCAATTTTTAAACAATGTCTTTCACATAGTCAAAATTTTTAATTTTAATAAAACCCAACTTGGCAATACTTACTTCATGGAATGTGCTTTTGATATTGTATCTAAAAACTCTTTGCCAGACTTAGTGTTATTAACATTTTACCTTACTTTAACTTCTAGAAGTGTTATACTTTTTCATTTTACATTTGAGTCTATATTAATTTTGAGTATATTTTTGTGAAAGGTGAAAGCTCTGTGTCTAGATTCATTCTTTTATATTCTACATCTAATTGTTCCATCACCATTAGTTGAAAAGAATATTATTTCTGCACTGTATTGACTTGCTCCTTTATCAAAACTCCATGCCTTACATTTGTATGGGTCTATTTCTAGGCTCTTTATTTTATTCCACAAATGTATTTGTGTGTTCTTTTGCCTATACCACACTGTCTTGATCACTGTAGTTTTATAAATTAGGAAATGTCAGTCCAAATTTGTTCTATTTTTTCATGCTAAAGTTTGCTATTCTGATTCTTTGACTTCTCTTATAAACTTTATAATCAGTTTGTCGATATCCATAAAATAACTTGCTCAGGTTTTGACAAAGATTGAATTGAATCTATAGATCAAGTAGAGAAGAGTTAATATCTAAACAGTATTGACTTTGAATACAGAATATATCTCTAAGAATGCTAAGAATACAAAATGCAACCTAAGAACACAGAATGTCTTTCCATTTATTAGATATTCTTTGATTTCTCTCATCAGAGTTCTGTAGTTTTCCACATATAAACCCTGTAAATAATTTGTTAGATTTATACCTAAGAACTTTACTTTTTTTGATCCTGATATTGTTTTTTCAAGTTTTAAATTCCAATTGTTGATTGCTGGAAAGAATAAACTTTAGTATATTAAATTTATATCCTGCTATCTTGATATATTTGCTTATAAGTTCCAGAAGATTTTCTGTTGATTCTTTGAGACTTTCCATAGACCATCATGTATTCAGAGAGCAAGGCAAGTTTTACTTCTTCCTAACCAATCTGTATACCTTTTCTTTTCTTTTCTATCTTTTCTTTTATTGCACCAGCTAGAATTTCTAGGATGAAGTTAAATAGGAGGGTTAAGAGAGGATATATTTGTTTGTTCTAAACCTTAGGAGTAAAGCATACAGTCTTTCACCAGTAGGTGTGTTGGTAGTTGTAGGTTTTTTTCTAGACATTCGTTATCCAGTATTAGGAAGTTCTCTTCCCATTTTGCTGAGGTTTATTATCATGAAGGAGTGTTGGGTTTTCTTCAGCTACTTTTCCTGAATCAGTTGATATTATTTGATTTTTCTTCTTTAGACTGCTGATGTCATAAATTACATTGATTTTCAAATGTTGAACCAAACAGGCACACATGGAATAAACTCACTTGATGATGGTGTATAATTCTTTTAATTCATTGTTGGATTCAATTTGCTAATGTAGTCAGAGAATTTTTATGTCTATGTTAATGAGAGATGTTGGTCCATAGTTTTCTTTTTTTATAATGCCTTTATTTCACTTTAATATTGGGGTAATATTGACCTCATAAGATATGTTTGAAAGAGTTTTCTCTGCTTTTATTTTCTGGAAGAGATTGTAGAGAATTGGTACCAGTTATTTCTTAAATATCTACCTCCTTTTGGGAGTTTAGGCAGGTCATGGGCTATTTCATTGAAGTTATCCAATATGTGGGCATAGAGTTGCTCATAGTATTCCTTTATTATCCTTTTTTTTTTTTTTTTTTTTTTTTTTTAATGCGGTATGCAGGCCTCTCACTGTTGTGGCCTCTCCCGTTGCAGAGCATAGGCTTCGGACGCGCAGGCTCAGCGGCCATGGCTCACGGGCCCAGCTGCTCCATGGCATGTGGGATCTTCCTGGACCAGGGCACGACCCCGTGTCCCCTGCATCAGCAGGTGGACTCTCAACCACTGCGCCACCAGGGAAGCCCCCTTGCTCTCTTGTTATCTTGGTTAGTCTGATTTGAGATTTATAAATTGTCTTAATCCTTTAAAAATACCAGATTTTGTGTTGTTGATTTTCTCTTTTGTTTTCCTCTTTTTAATTTCATTGCTTCTGCTCTATTTTTTTAAATTCTTTTCTTCCCTTCCTATAGGCCTAAAATGCTCTTCTCTCTCGAGTTTCTTATGGTGAAAGCTTAGGTTATAGCTACAGTTCTTTTTGCCTTTAAATGTTTTAAGGTTTATTTTTATGGCCCAGTATGTGGTCTCTCTTGGTGAATGTTCCACGTGAACAAGATAATATATATGCTGCTCTTGCTTGTCAGAGTATTCTGTAAAAGTCAATTAAATCAAGTTGATTGATAGTGACGTTTAAGTCAACTATATTCTTGCTTGACCTGTCAAAAACATTGAAATCTCCACCTATACTCATGAAGTTTGTCTATTTTTCCTTGTAGTGCTATCAGATTTTTTTTCTTATATATTTTGACACTGATATCAGTTGAATAACATTTAAAGTAATTATATCTTCTTTTAGATCAGGCCCATTTACAATTATGTAAAACTTCTATTTTTCTCTAATAATTTTCCTTTTTCTGAAGTCTGCTTTGTCTGAGATTAATATAGCTATTCTTATTTAATTTTGATTGGTGTTATCATGATATAACTTTCTCTATCTTTTTATTTTAACTTTTCAGAATCTTTATATTTAAAGTAGTTTCTTGGGCTTCCCTGGTGGCACAGTGGTTGGGAATCCACCTGCCAATGCAGGGAACATGTGTTTGAGCCCTGGTCTGGGAAGATCCCACATGCCTTGGAGCAACTAAGCCTGTGCACCACAACTACTGAGCCTGAGCTCTAGAGCATGCAAGCCATAATTACTGAAGTCCGTGTGCCTAGAGCCCGTGCTCTGCAACAAGAGAAGCCACCGCAATGAGAAGCCCGTGCACCGCAACGAAGAGTAGCTCCCACTCGCCACAACTAGAGGAAGCCCGCGCGCAGCAACAAAGGCCCATCTCAGCCAAAAACAAAATAAATAAAATAAATTAATAAAAAAAATAAAACAATTAAGTGGTTTCTTATAGACAACCTGTAGCTGTCTTGTATTATTATTGTTGTTTATTAATTACTAATATTATTTTTGTTAATTACTAATATTATTTTATGACTGAAAAATCCTGTCTTTTAATTGTTGTATTTAGAAAATTCATATTTAAAATGATTATTTAGAGACTAGATTAATATTTGCAAAGTAACTGTTTTCTACTTGTTGTATCAATTCCCCCTCCCTTTTTCCTATGTTCTATGGTTTTAAATGAGCATTTAATATGATTTCATATTATTTCCTCTCATCAATTCACTATACCTTTTTTCTTTTTTTTTTTTTTTTTGCGGTACACAGGCCTCTCATTGTTGTGGCCTCTCCTGTTGCAGAGCACAGGCTCCGGACATGCAGGCTCAGTGGCTATGGCTCATGGGACTAGCTGCTCCATGGCATGTGGGATCTTCCCAGACCGGGGCACGAACCCGTGTCCTCTGCATTGGCAGGCAGACTCTCAACCACTGCGCCACCAGGGAAACCCACATCACTATACTTTTTAAAACAAATAATTATTTCCCTAGAACATGCAATATACATTTTTAAATAATCTAAGTACACTTTGAAATAACACTATACCACTTTATGTGTAGTACAAAGCCTTAGAGTATTCCTAATTTCTCTCTCCTGTTATGAGATGATTGTGATTCATTTTTCTTATCCTTATTCCAAAATTGTAACAAACTTAAGTAGATGGCTCTACTACTAAAGTATAAGATTTAAAAATTTTCTTTTTGTTAATCAATTTTATACATTGATATATAAAATCTTCAGAGGATCAATGTAAATAGGCAGCCAGGAAGGCAACAGATGATAGAAGATAGTGTAAACCCAAGAGGTCTAAAATACCATTCTGCCTCTCAGGCACTACGTGTCCTCTCTTAAAATCACTAGTCTTCAGTTTTATATTCAATAAAATGTGAGTAATAAGAACACCGAATATTTTTGTAAGAATAAAATATTCTTATGATATAGTGCCTGATGGTATAGTGCCTGACAAAAAAATTAATACATGATAATTATAACTATTTTATTACAATTTATCATAACTCTATCAATGGGGACATTTTCCCCCTCATGTAGTTCCTTACTCCAAGGTTATGCCTGAGGGTTAGACTTTCCTTATTGTTCTTCAACATGCTCAAACTCTTTCTTCTTCCTCACCTTTGCTCCTCCTTCTATTTTCGAACATTCTTCAAACTATCTAACTGAGGTATTCATATTCTGGACTACTTGTTTACCATTTGTTATATGGCACTTAACCATTCCATGACTAGCTTCCTCAGTAAAATGGGGGAGATTATAAAACTTTTCTCAGAAAAATTTTGTAAGGGTTAAACAGAAAGTCTGTATATGATACACTTAGTACAGAGTTTGGCATATAATAAGTTCTTAATAAATGTTAACTATTATTATATATAGTGTGATTTTGCATTTTAATTTCCCTGTGTGTTGTTTGTATATATGTGTATTTGTGCATTTGTGTTCCCATTTCCTTTAGGTTTTTACCTTGTGTGAGAATTTTAACAATATTTTACCCATAGTCTTCATTCCAGTCATACTGGGCTGTTACAAGGTGACATTGTGTTCAGTTGACTCTTCCCAAAAGAAACCTTTAGATAAGGATTTAAGAACAAGTTACTTATTTGAAAATGTATCCCAGGAAGCATATGAAAGGAAGTACATAAGTGAAATAAGGAAGGAAAAGAAGGCAGTATAGATCGTATAAAAGAGCAGGTTACCATGACGGACTATACTCTTGGGGAAGTATGGGAAACATACAAAAAAATCACACCTCAGAGTTGTCCCATCAAAACTGCAAGGAAGGTGGGAGATGTGGTCAGGATGGGAGAGTAGGAAGACCCTGAACTCACCTCCCCCCAGAAACACATCAGAATTACAACTACTTACTGAGAAAGTATATGAGAATGACTTGAAGATTAGCAGAAAAGATTTTCCACAAATAAATACATAAAGAAAGAACTCACAATGAGACAGATAGGAGGGACCCACCTCCCCAGGTCAGTGATCTCAAAACAGGAGGAATATTATAATCATAGAGATCCTCCCCAAGAAGTGAATGGTCTGAGACCCATGTTAGAAACCCCAACCTGGCAGTCCTGCACCAGAAAGTTGAGTCCCTACAATTACCTGTAATGAAATTGTATCAGTAAGAAAAAAAAAGAGAAAAACTCCCAACAAAAAAAGTTCAGAACCAGACAGCTTCACAGGTGTATTCTACCAAACATTTAAAGAAGAGTTAACACCTATCCTTCTCAAATTATTCCAAAAAGTAAAAGAGGAAGTAATGCTTCCAAACTCATTCTACAAGGCCAGCATTGCTCTGATAGCAAAAATAAAGACACTGCCAAAAAATAGAAAAAAAAAGGATATAGGCCAATATCACTGATGAATATATATATAAATAATCAGCAAAATATTAGCAAATCAAATTTAACAATACATTGAAGAGATCATACATGATGGTCAAGTGGGATTTATTTCAGGGATAGTAATATAGTTCAATATCTGTGAATCAATCAACTTGATATTCCACATTAACAAACTGAAGAAGAAAAATAAGATCATCTCAATAGATGCAGAAAAAGCTTTTGAGAAAATTCAACAACCATATATGATTAAAAACTCTTAGTGGCATAGAGGGAACATACCTCAAGATAATAAAAAAAAAAACATATACGAAAAACCTACAGCAACATCATACTCCATGGTGAAAACTAAATCATTTTCTCTAACATCAAGAGCAAGACAAGGATGCCCACTCTCACCACTTTTATTCAACATAGTATTGGAAGTCCTAGGCACAGTAGACAAGAAAAATAAATAAAAGGAATTTAAATTGGAAAGAAAGAAGTAAAACCATCATTGTTTGTAGATGACATGTTACTATATAAAGAAAATCCTGAAGATGCCACCAAAATTTATTAGAACTCATCAATGAATTTAGGAAAGTTCAGGATACAAATTAATATACAATATTAATTTTCAATTAATATTAATAGACAGAAGTCTGTAACATTTATATACACTATCAACAAACTAACAAAAAGAGAAATTAAGAAAATGATCTCACTTACAACTGAATTAAAAATAATTAAGAATCTAAAATAAATCTAACCAAGGAGGTAAGAGATCTGGACTAAGAAAATTGTAACATATTGATGAAAGAAATTGAAGACAACTCAAACTAATAGAAAGATATATCCTGCTCATGAATTGGAAGAATTAATATTGTTAAAATGACCATACTACCCAAAGCAACTGACAGATTCAATGCAGTCTCTATCAAAATGCCAATGGCATTTTTCACAGAACTAGAGCAAATAATTCTAAAATTTGTATAGAAACACAAAAGACCCTCAAGAGCCAAAGCAATCTTGAGAAACAAGAACAAAGCTAGAGATTCATGCTCCCTGATCACAAACTATACTGCAAAGCTGCAGTAACAAAACATTATGGTACTAGCACAAAAACAATCATATACATCAATGGAACATAGTAGAGAGCCCAGAAATAAATCCACACATACATGATCAATTAATCTACAAAAAGGCAAAAATATACAATGAGAAAAAGATAGCCTCTTCAATAAAAGGCACTAGGAAAACTGGACAACAACAAGCAAAAGAATCAAACTGGACTATTTTTTCACACCATATAAAAATAAACTCAAAATGGATTAAAGACTTAACTGTATAATCTGAAACCATAAAACTCTTAGAAGAAAACATAGGCAGTATTGGTGTGCTCTTTGACAATGTTCTTAGCAATATACTTTTTGGTTCTGTCTCCTTAGTCAAGGACAAATAAATAAATAAATAAATAAACAGATGGAACTTCATCAAAATAAAAACATTTGGCACAGTGAAATAAACCACCAATAAAATGAAAGGGCAACTTATTGAATGGGAGAAGATATGTGCAAATGATATTTCTCATAAGAGGTTAATAACCAAAATATAAAATGAACTCACACAACTCAGTATCAGGAAAACTCTATCTGATTAGAAAATGTGCAGAGAACATGAATAGACTTTTTTTTTTAAGGAATACATACAGATGGCCAACAGGCATGTGATAAGATGCTTAACATCACTAATCATCAGGGAGATGTAAGTTAAAACCATAATGAAATATCTATCACCTTACACCTGTCAGAATGGTGATTATCAAAATGATAAGAAATAAAAAGTGTTGGGGGGGGCCGGAGGAAGATGGCGGAAGAGTAAGACGCGGAGATCACCTTCCTCCCCACAGATACATCAGAAATTCATCTACACGTGGAACAACTCCTACAGAACACCTACTGAACGCCGACAGAAGACCTCAGACCCCCTAAAAGGCAAGAAACTCCCCACATACCTGGGTAGGGCAAAAGAAAAAAAGAATAAACAGAGACAATAGGATAGGGACGGGACCTGCACCAGTGGGAGGGAGCCGTGAAGGAGGGAAGGTTTCTACACACTGCAAGCCCCTTCGCGGGCGGAGACTGCAGGTGGCGGAGGGGGAAAGCTTCGGAGTAGCGGAGGAGAGCACAGCAACAGGGGTGTGGAGGGCAAAGCGGAGAGATTCCGGCACAGAGGATCGGTGCCCTCAGGCACACACCAGCCCGAGAGGCTTGTCTGCTCGGCCGCTGTGGCGGGCGGGGCTGGGAGCTGAGGCTTGGGTATCGGCTTTCAGTCGGAGCGCAGGGAGAGGACTGGGGCTGGCGGCAGGAAGAGAGCCTGAAGGGGTTAGTGCACCACGGCTAGCCCGGAGGGAGTCCGGGGAAAGGGTCTGGAGTTGCTGAAGAGGCAAGAGTCTTTTTTCACTTTCACTTCCGTTTCCTGGTGTGCGAGGAGAGGGCATTAAAAGGGCTGCTTAGGGAAGCGCCGGAGACAGGCGCGAGCCGCGGGTAAGGCGTGGACCTCGGAGACGGGCGTGGGCCGCCGCCGCCCGCCGCCGCCGCGGCCCGCCGCCGCCCACCGCCCGCCGCTGCCCGCCGCCGCCGCGGCCCGCCGCCGCCGCCGCCGCCCGACGCGGCCCACCGCCGCCGCCGCCGCCGCGGCCCGCCGCCGCCGCTGCCGCCCGACGCGGCCCGCCGCCGCCCCCGCGGCCCGCCGCCGCCGCTGCCGCCCCCACGGCCCGCCGCCGCCGCCGCGGCCCGCCGCCGCCGCCACCCCCGCGGCCCGCCACCGCTGCCGCCTGCTGCTGCCCGCCGCCGCCGCCGCCGAGGCCCGCTGCCGCCGCCGCCCCCTGCCGCCCGCCACCGCCGCCGCCGCAGCCGCGGGGCCTGTGTGCGAGCGCGGGTCACTGTCCGCCCCGCCTTCCGGGGGACCTGTGCACCCCGCCACTGCCGGGGTCCCGAGACCCGGGGACGGCTTTCCCGGGAAAGCGCACGGAGCGCCACGGGCTGCTGCAACGTCACGCCGGCCTCTGCCGCCGCAGGCCCGCCCCACACTGCGCGCCCCTCCCTCCCCTCTGCATGAGTGAGCCAGAGCCCCCGAATCAGCGGCTCCTTTAAACCCGTCCTGTCTGAGCGAAGAACGGACGCCCTCCGGCGACCTACGCACAGAGGCGGGGCCAGGTCCAAGGCTGAGACCCGGGAGCTGTGAGAGCAGAGTCAGGGAAATCTCTCTGTGCAGCCTCGGAGGCAGCGGATTAAAGCTCCACGGTCCATTTGATGTGCCCTGCGTCTGTGGAGTGCATGAATGGACAGCGAATCATCCCAAATTGAGGAAGTGGACTTTGAGGACAAGATTTAAGACTTTCCCCCCTTTTCCTCTTTTTACAACGAATTATTCCAAAGTAAGGAGGTGGACTTAGAGAGCAAGATTTCAGACTTCTTGCCCTTTTCCTCTTTTTACAACGAATTATCCCAAATTGAGGAGGTGAGCTTGGAGAGCAAGATTTTTGATTTTTCCCCCTGCTCTCTTTTTGTGAATGTGTATGTGCAATCTTCTGTGTAAGATTCTCTCTGTATAGCTTTGCTTCCACCATATGTCCCAGGGTCCTATCGGTCCGTTTTTTTTTTTTTTTTTCAATAATTACTTTCTAATTTTAATAACGCTACTATATGTCATACTTTATTCTATTTTACTTTACCTGCTCTTTCTTTTTTTCCTACCTTCCCTTCCTCCCTCCCTCCCTCCGCTCTTCCTTTCCTTCTTTCTTTTTCTTTCCTCCCTCCCTCCCACCCTTCTTCTTTCCACTTTCTTTTTCTTTCCTTCCTCCCTCCCTCCCTCCTGTCTTTCTTTCTTTCTTCCCTTCCTCCCTCCCTCCCTCCCTTCTTCCATTCACTCTTCCTTTTGCTTTCATTGCCCCCTCCCTCCCTCCTTTCTTTCCTTCTTTCTTTCCATCCTTCCTCACTCCCTCCCTCCTTTCTTTCTTTCTTCCTTCCTTCCTTCCTTTCTTCCCTTCTTCCTTTCTTTCCCTCTCTCTTTCTCTCTTCTACTAATTCGTTCTTTCTGCTTTTTCTCCCTGTTATTCTGAGCTGGGTGCATGAAAGGCTCTTGGTGCTGCAGCCAGGAGCCAGTGCTGTGCCTCTGAAGTGGGAGAGCCAACTTCAGGACACGGGTCCACAAGAGACCTCCCAGCTCCACATAATATCAAGCAGCGAAAATCTCCCAGAGATCTCCATCCCAACACCAGCACCCAGCTTCAGACAACGACCAGCAAGCTACAGTGCTGGTCACCCTATGCCAAGCAACTAGCAAGGCAGGAACACAACCCCACCCATTAGCAGAGAAGCTACCTAAAAACATAATAAGGCCATAGGCACCCCAAAACACACCACCAGACGTGGACCTGTCCACCAGAAAGACAAGATCGAGCCTCAACCACCAGAACACAGGCATTAGTCCCCCCCACCAGGAAGTCTATACAACCTACTGAAACAACCTTAGCCACTGGGGTCAGACACGAAAAACAACGGGAACTACGAATCTGCAGCCTGCAAAAAGGAGACCCCAAACACAGTAACATAAGCAAAATGAGAAGACAGGAAAACACACAGCAGGTGAAGGAGCAAGATAAAAACCTACCAGACCTAACAAATGAAGAGGTAATAGGCAGTCTACCTGAAAAAGAATTCAGAATAATGATGGTAAAGATGATCCAAAATCTTGGAAATAGAATAGACAAAATGCAAGAAACAGTTAACAAGGACCTAGAAGAACTAAAGATGAATCAAGCATCGATTAAAAACACAATACATGAAATAAAAAATACTCTAGATGGGATCAATAGCAGAATAACTGAGGCAGAAGAACGGATAAGTGACGTGGAAGATAAAATAGTGGAAATAACTGATGCAGAGCAAAATAAAGAAAAAAGATTGAAAAGAACAGAGGACAGTCTCAGAGACCTCTGGGACAACATTAAACGCACCAACATTCGAATTATAGGGGTTCCAGAAGAAGAAGAGAAAAAGAAAGGGACTGAGAAAATATTTGAAGAGATTATAGTTGAAAACTTCCCCAATATGGGAAAGGAAATAGTTAATCAAGTCCAGGAGGCACAGAGAGTCCCATACAGAATAAATCCAAGGAGAAATACACCAAGACACATATTAATCAAACTGTCAAAAATTAAACACAAAGAAATCATATTAAAAGCAGCAAGGGAAAAACAACAAATAACACACAAGGGAATCCCCATCAGGTTAACAGCTGATCTCTCAGCAGAAACTCTACAAGCCAGAAGGGAGTGGCAGGACATAATTAAAGTGATGAAGGAGAGAAACCTGCAGCCAAGATTACTCTACCCAGCAAGGATCTCATTCAGATTTGATGGAGAAATTAAAACCTTTACAGACAAGCAAAAGCTGAGAGAGTTCAGCACCACCAAACCAGCTTTACAACAAATGCTAAAGGAACTTCTCTAGGCAAGAAACACAACAGAAGGAATATACCTACAATAACGAACCCAAAGCAATTAAGGAAATGGGAATAGGAACATACATATCAATAATTACCTTAAATGTAAATGGACTAAATGCTCCCACCAAAAGACACAGAGTGGCTGAATGGATACAAAAACAAGACCCATATATATGCTGTCTACAAGAGACCCACTTCAGACCTAAAGACACATACAGATTGAAAGTAAGGGGATGGAAAAAGATATTCCATGCAAATGGAAACCAAAAGAAAGCTGGAGTAGCAATTCTTATATCAGACAAAATAGACTTTAAAATAAAGACTATTAGAAGAGACAAAGAAGGACACTACATAATGATCAAGGGATCGATCCAAGAAGAAGATATAACAATTGTAAATATTTATGCACCCAACATAGGAGCACCTCAATACATAAGGCAAATACTAACAGCCATAAAAGGGGAAATCGACAGTAACACAATCATAGTAGGGGACTTTAACACCCCACTTTCACCAATGGACAGATCGTCCAAAATGAAAATAAATAAGGAAACACAAGCTTTAAATGATACATTAAACAAGATGGACTTAATTGATATTTATAGGACATTCCATCCAAAAACAACAGAATACACATTTTTCTCAAGTGCTCATGGAACATTCTCCAGGATAGATCATATCTTGGGTCACAAATCAAGCCTTGGTAAATTTAAGAAAATTGAAATTGTATCAAGTATCTTTTCCGACCACAATGCTATGAGACTAGACATCAATTACAGGAAAAGATCTGTAAAAAATACAAACACATGGAGGCTAAACAATACACTACTCAATAACGAAGTGATCACTGAAGAAATCAGAGAGGAAATTAAAAAATACCTAGAAACAAATGACAATGGAGACACGACAACCCAAAACCTATGGGATGCAGCAAAAGCAGTTCTAAGGGGGAAGTTTATAGCACTACAATCCCACCTTAAGAAACAGGAAACATTTCGAGTAAACAACCTGACCCTGCACCTAAAGCAATTAGAGAAAGAAGAACAAAAAACCCCCAAAGCTAGCAGAAGGAAAGAAATCATAAAGATCAGATCAGAAATAAATGAAAAAGAAATGAAGGAAACGATAGCAAAGATCAACCAAACTAAAAGCTGGTTCTTTGAGAAGATAAACAAAATTGACAAACCATTAGCCAGACTCATCAAGAAAAGAAGGGAGAAGACTCAAATCAATAGAATTAGAAATGAAAAAGGAGAAGTAACAACTGACACTGCAGAAATACAAAAGATCATGAGAGATTACTACAAGCAACTCTATGCCAATAAAATGGACAACCTGGAAGAAATGGACAAATTCTTAGAAATGCACAACCTGCCAAGACTGACTCAGGAAGAAATAGAAAATATGAATAGACCAATCACAAGCACTGAAATTGAAACTGTGATTAAAAATCTTCCATCAAACAAAAGCCCAGGACCAGATGGCTTCACAGGCGAATTCTATCAAACATTTAGAGAAGAGCTAACACCCATCCTTCTCAAACTCTTCCAAACAATTTCAGAGGAAGGAACACTCCCAAACTCATTCTACGAGGCCACCATCACCTTGATACCAAAACCAGGCAAGGATGTCACAAAGAAAGAAAACTACAGGCCAATATCACTGATGAACATAGATGCAAAAATCCTCAACAAAATACTAGCAAACAGAATCCAACAGCACATTAAAAGGATCATACACCATGATCAAGTGGGGTTTATCCCAGGAATGCAAGGATTCTTCAATATACGCAAATCAATCAATGTGATACACCATATTAACAAGTTGAAGGAGAAAAACCATATGATCATCTCAATAGATGCAGAGAAAGCTTTCGACAAAATTCAACACCCATTTATGATAAAAACCCTGCAGAAAGTAGGCATAGAGGGAACTTTCCTCAACATAATAAAGGCCATATATGACAAACCCACAGCCAACATTGTCCTCAATGGTGAAAAACTGAAACCATTTCCACTAAGATCAGGAACAAGACAAGGTTGCCCACTCTCACCACTCTTATTCAACCTAGTTTTGGAAGTTTTAGCCACAGCAATCAGAGAAGAAAAGGAAATAAAAGGAATCCAAATCAGAAAAGAAGAAGTAAAGCTGTCATTGTTTGCAGATGACATGATACTATACATAGAGAATCCTAAAGATGCTACCGAAAAACTACTAGAGCTAATCAATGAATTTGGTAAAGTAGCAGGTTACAAAATTAATGTACAGAAATCTCTGGCATTCCTGTACACTAATGATGAAAAATCTGAAAATGAAATCAAGAAAACACTCCCATTTACCATTGCAACAAAAAGAATAAAATATCTAGGAATAAACCTACCTAAGGAGACAAAAGACCTGTATGCAGAAAATTATAAGACACTGATGAAAGAAATTAAAGATGATACAAACAGATGGAGAGATATACCATGCTCCTGGATTGGAAGAATCAATATTGTGAAAATGACTCTACTACCCAAAGCAATCTACAGATTCAATGCAATCCCTATCAAACTACCACTGGCATTTTTCACAGAAGTAGAACAAAAAATTTCAAAATTTGTTTGGAAAAACAAAAGACCCCGAATAGCCAAAGCAATCTTGAGAATGAAAAAAGGAGCTGGAGGAATCAGGCTCCCTGACTTCAGACTATACTACAAAGCTACAGTAATTAAGACAGTGTGGTATTGGCATAAAAACAGAAAGATAGATCAGTGGATCAGGATAGAAAGCCCAGAGATAAACCCACGCACATATGGCCAACTTATCTTTGATAAAGGAGGCAGGAATGTACAGTGGAGAAAGGACAGCCTCTTCAATAAGTGGTGCTGGGAAAACTGGACAGGGACATGTAAAAGTATGAGATTAGATCATTCCCTAACACCATACACAAAAATAAGCTCAAAATGGATTAAAGACTTAAATGTAAGGCCAGAAACTATCAAACTCTTAGAGGAAAACATAGGTAGAACACTCTATGACATAAATCACAGCAAGATCCTTTTGGACCCACCTCCTAGAGAAATGGAAATAAAAACAAAGATAAACAAATGGGACCTAATGAAACTGAAAAGCTTTTGCACAGCAAAGGAAACCATAAACAAGACCAAAAGACAACCCTCAGAATGGGAGAAAATATTTGCAAATGAAGCAACTGACAAAGGATTAATCTCCAAAATTTATAAACAGCTCATGCAGCTCAATAGCAAAAAAACAAACAACCCAATCCAAAAATGGGCAGAAGACTTAAATAGGCATTTCTCCAAAGAAGATATACAGACTGCCAACAAACACATGAAAGAATGCTCAACATCATTAATCATTAGAGAAATACAAATCAAAACTACAATGAGATATCATCTCACACCAGTCAGAATGGCCATCATCAAGAAATCTAGAAACAATAAATGCTGGAGAGGGTGTGGAGAAAAGGGAACACTCTTGCACTGCTGGTGGGAATGTGAATTGGTACAGCCACTATGGAGAACAGTATGGAGGTTCCTTAAAAAACTAAAAATAGAACTACCATATGATCCAGCAATCCCACTACTAGGCATATACCCTGAGAAAACCATAATTCAAAAAGAGACATGTACCAAAATGTTCATTGCAGCTCTATTCACAATAGCCCGGAGCTGGAAACAACCTAAGTGTCCATCATCGGATGAATGGATAAAGAAGATGTGGCACATATATACAATGGAATATTACTCAGCCATAAAAAGAAACGAAACTGAGCTATTTGTAATGAGGTGGATAGACCTAGAGTCTGTCATACAGAGTGAAGTAAGTCAGAAAGAGAAAGACAAATACCGTATGCTAACACATATATATGGAATATAAGAAAAAAAAAGTCATGAAGAACCTAGGGGTAAAACGGGAATAAAGACACAGACCTACTTGAGAATGGACTTGAGGATATGGGGAGGGGGAAGGGTAAGCTGTGACAAAGCGAAAGAGAGGCATGGACATATATACACTACCAAACCTAGGCTAGATAGACAGTGGGAAGCAGCCGCAGAGCACAGGGAGATCAGCTCGGTGCTTTGTGACTGCCTGGAGGGGAGGGATAGGGAGGGTGGGAGGGAGGGAGATGCATGAGGGAGGGGATGTGGGAACAGATGTATATGTATGACTGATTCACTTTGTTATAAAGCAGAAACTAATAAAAAAAAAAAAAAGAAAGAGGAAAAAAAAAAAAAAAGTGTTGGGGAGGATGGGAAGAAAAGAGAACCCTTGTGAACTGTAGGTGGGAATGTAAATTGGTACAGCAACTAGGGAAAATAATAAGGATGTTCCTCAAAAAAATTAAAAATATAACTACCATATGACTCAGGAATTCCACTTCTGGGTATTTCCCAGAAGAAAACAAAAACACTAATTTGAAAAGATATATGCAACCCCATGTTTCTAGAAGCATTCTTTAAAGTAGTCAAGTTGGAAGCAAGCCAAATGTGTCTATCAGTAGATGAATGGATAAAAAATGTGGTATATATACACACACACACACATATATATATATATATATATATATATATATATATATATATATATAAAATGGCTGAATACTATTCCATTATATATATATATATATAATGGAATAGTATTCAGCCATAAAAAATGAAATCTTGCCATTTGTGAAAACATGGATGGATCTAGATGGTATTATGTTAAGTGAAGTATGTTGGACAGAGAAAGACAGATATTGTATCATCTCACTTATATGGAGAATCTAAAAAACAAAACAAAAGAAAAAATCAAAGCCAGACTCATAGATACAGTGAACAAATAGACAGTCGTGTAAAAGAGGTGTGGAGTGGGACTGAAACAGGTGAAGGGGATTAGGTTGTACAAACCTCCAGTTATAAAGTAAATGAGTCACAGGGATGTAATATACAGTATAAGGAATTTGATCAATAACATTTTAGTAACTTTGTATGGGGACACATGGTTACTGGACTTATTGTGGTGATAATTTTGTAATATATGCGGTGATCATTTCACTATACAGTACACCTGAAACTAACATAATATTGTACATCAAGTATATTTCAATTAAAAAATGCAAGAATGTTATACTTTTGATCACCCAATTCCAATTCATCATTGCCTGGGGGCTGTTCTCTGGTGCACTAATTCCCTGGCACTTCTGCCTACCACATGGTGCACATGTGAAGAGAGAGCCCTCAAAAACAAAACAAAATCACAGAGTCTTGCCCTAAGATGCAACCTGCACAGACTGGAGTTGAGCTTGGACTGGATATGGGTGGGGCACTAGCGGCATCTCATATAGTGTTTTATGTCATGCATGAAAGTCCATACTATTCTTTCCAACAAAAATATCCTGCTTATTTCTTATTTAATTATTAAATTTCAACTTATCCGCCATAACTCATCTCAAGAGCCACCTCTTCTAGAAGTCTTTATCATATTAGATCTGATGGAGCTGTCCTATCCTTCACGACAAGATGTAATGTGGGTGTCATAACATCCCATGTTTTCTTCTATAACACCATTTAAATGAGTGGATTTTAATGATCAATTAACTTTCCTCCTACCAAACTTGACTTATTTTTTTTGAATGACCAAATATATATATATATATATATATATATATATATATATATATATATATATGCTTTTTTCTGATTAACTATTTTATATATATTAGCGTATAATGTCGATTCCAATCTCTCAATTAATGCCCCCCACCGCTTTCCCCCCTTTGTGTCCATACATTTGTTCTCTACATCTATGCCTCTATTTCTGCCTTGCGAATTGGTTCATCTGTACCACTTTTCTAGATTCCACATATATGCATTAATATATTATATTTCCAAACTTGAGTTTAAACTCCTTAAAGGCAGAAATTATATACCTGGAGTTTCGCATGGTATTTAGCACATAGCTCCTTCTCAACAACTATTGGTTAAAGAGATGTTTATTTCTAACTGCCAAATCTTTAAAACCTTTGAGCACAATCAAGGCTGATTAAAATGATAGTCACTGAATGCTGATTAGAAATACACACCTGAGGTAAGAATGTTTACTTTGTTCACAAATGAACATATTTGTACTGCAATAAAATGTTGTCTCTTTTGTGATAATTTATAGCAATCATAAAAATGACTCAATGGAAAAAAAAGGTAACTTTCTAAGCAATATAACAGGGATAATTGTGGTTTTTTCTCCTATGTCATTCTCTATGTTATTCTCTATTCCAAGAGTATACTTCCCTTTGTGTCACTTTATTCTATGTTATGCCATTAATATTGCCTGTGAGGACTGAGATTAGCTCATGGTAAGTAAAGTTATTCAAGCAGTCTTCTTTTTGTACACAAGAGTGAAAAGCAGCATGGACGCTCCAACCCAGCCATCATAGATTCTGAGTATAGGAGCTCGTTACATTCCATCAATTCAAATAATGTATCAAAACACGCAATTCCTAGAACCCTGACATTTACTATTTTTCCACACACATCACTATAAACTAAAATAACATAATCTTTTATAAGAAAAAAAGAAGCTATGGATGATACACAGTCCATACCTGTTTAACAATAAATGAGTTCAGAGAATCTCCTAACCATCATAAGGAGTGAAAACAATAAACTATAGATGAGAGATAGATAGATACATAGATAGATATTAATTTACAGTGTTGAAATTCTGTACTATCATTGTCTTCTTCATTAAATGTATTAATGCTAAAGTAATTTTTTATAGCTCTTGAAGGGCTCTTATACATGTCAGATTAATAAAAAGAACAATTTCAGTAACTGTGACCATGAATAGATACCTTTAAGTCAAGTTTTATTTTCATGGTTTCTTTTCAATACACAATCAAAATTCTCTTTCCTTGGGAAGAGTCATGGGGATGGAATTTTTAAAGTATTGAGAAGGGATTCCAAAATTTTGATGAGAAATGGACTTAGATATTTTCTTCTTGGGGGTCTTACTTTATCCATGATCAGGATTATTCATTCCCCATAATGTTTTTCCTCTCTATATATTTAAAAATATCTAACAAAGTTTATATCTAATACAATATATTGACATTAGTTGTTAAATACACTGCTGCAAAGTCCTTTAAAATTAGTGAATAAATGAAGTAGAGCATTAATTAGATATTCAATTTATACATTCTGTTTCAAAATAGGAAAATATATTCTTCTATAAATTTTTAGCACCCATTTCTGACCTCTTATACTCTCCAAAACACAGACTTCCAAAATTAACTATGAATTCTACTGAAATTCAAGTGATACTCAGCAAGCATATGTTAAATTCTGTCCAGTACTTTTTGCCCAGTGAGAGATTGGTAGATTTACTTATAATGATCAATTTTCTAATACATAAAAATGCTTTATGTAAATTCATTCAAGTTTGGGTAGACTGTCTACAAAAATGGCCACCAATATTCTTTCCATCTTTGTGTTTTTATACCTTGTCTTTAATCAGCTGTTGGAAACTATTTCTGTGTCAATTGAACCAGGGTTACCTTTATTTATTTTGACCATCAGAATATGGCAGAAGTGATGAAGTGTGAGTTTTAGAGACTAGATCTTAAGAGAGCTGGTAGCTTCCCTTTTGCTCTCTGGAACCCAAAGAGTGTTCTGTAAGTAAACTTGTCTAGATCTCTGCAGGAAGAAAAGCCACATGGAAGAAAATTGAGATACCTCAGCCAATAGCCAGCCTCAATGCCAGGCATGTAAATAAAGCTATTTTGAGATTGTTAGGATAAGCTGCTCCCATCTGCAAGTGAGCAAAAGAGAGACCAATAAAAGAATTGCCCTGCTGAGACCAGTAACCATTAGCCTCATGAAAAGTCATAAATTTATTTTACTTTAAGCCACTTTAATTTGTGATAACTTGTT
The DNA here is from genome assembly GCF_025265405.1 of Mesoplodon densirostris. Classification (NCBI taxonomy): domain Eukaryota; kingdom Metazoa; phylum Chordata; class Mammalia; order Artiodactyla; family Ziphiidae; genus Mesoplodon; species Mesoplodon densirostris. The sequence continues at coordinate 20,827,532 of NC_082664.1, forward strand.
TGAGACAACACATAACCAATACAAAGATGAAGGGGAAACACAAGGTATAATCTAAAATTCACTCATTTTACTTGATAAGAAGCATCACAGATTTTACAAGATGTTTTTCTTTTGTCACTTGGTTTTCTATTTACATCCTTTCCATGATTAAGTTTAAACTTTTTTTTTCTTTTTTTTGGCAAATTAAAGCTAGCTCTGAAACTAAACCAAAAGATCAATGTATATCAAAGGATTTTGAAAATGTACAGCAACATATGATACAAAAATTAAAGTACATTAATAAAGCCTATAGAAAATTTTCTTCCCTGTGTTTCTTGAACAAAACCCTGTTTAGCACTGACCTTAGGGCTCAACATTGGATTGAATGCCTCCTGATCATGAAGGTACTCCTGGAAACATATTTCTATTTGAGAAATTTTTATTAGAGGAGAATTGCCATATTATTAAAACCTCGTTGAGAGTTATTACAACATTGAAGTGTTATCCCAATCAAATATCAGAATTAAGTAAATTTTACAGTAAAATTTTGTCCCTACTCAATTCATCCCACGCCCCCTTCCCCCTTGGTATCCATACGTTTGTTCTCTACATCTGTGTCTCTATTTCTGCTTTGTAAATAAGATCATCTATACCAATTTTTTTCAGATTCCACTTATATGTGTTAATATACAATATTTGTTTTTCTCTTTCTGACTTACTTTGTTCTGTTGGGAGATTGGGATTGACATATACACACTATTGATACTATGTATAAAATAGATAACTAATGAGAACCTACTGTATAACACAGGAAACTCTACTCAATGTTCTGTGGAGACCTAAATAGGAAGGAAATCCAAAAAAGAGGAGATATATATATATATATATATATGTATAGCGGTCTCACTTTGCTGTACAGTAGAAACTAGCACAACATTGTAAAGCAACTGTACTCCAATAAAAATTTTTAAAAAATAAAATTTTGCCCCTACCAATCTGTCACAGTAATTAGTGACTTGTGCTATTATATTAGTCAACATGAACAGTTTGACTAAAAGTAGTTTCATTCCATAATATTTTTCAGTATATTCATAATGAATAGAGACTTCCATTGATTTATAATTTAAATTGTAAACAAAAAATTTTAGACTTGTTTTGATTGTTGGACACATGCCACCTGTCCTTCTCAAATCTGGAAGCTCATTAGAGCCGACTACAGCAGAATAATTTCTACAAAGTATTCTGATCTGCTGTCAGGGTTGTAATCCATTGCCTTTATAAAGGACATCCCTTCACTGCAAAAATCATTCCTGATGAAGCCTGAGTAAAACAACGAAATCTCCCCTTTATGCCTTGGCAGCCACATGCTGCTTCTAGGCTTTCACACTGATATTTTCATGCAATGCCTCCTTCCTCCTCTGGAGTATCTGTGATCCCTGGACCAAATGTGTCAGATTCATCTGGGGTGATTGTAAAATTTAAATTCTCAAACTGCTTCCACGACCTACTAAATCCAAATGATTAGAAAGAGCCTAGGGATCTGTATTTTAAACCGACACAGCTGTTTGCCATTTTTTTTCTTCAGTGAAATCATGGGCAATAGCTACCGTCTGAGCCATGCATTTTATCAGATCTAATATGTGCATCACAGTTAAACTAAAGGATGAATGCCTAATAGGAAAAACTTCCAAAATATTATTCATCTTTTAATGTTACCCTACAGTGACTTGCCCTTCCAATGCTGGATTTTCACACTCAAAATTTGAAGTTGGTTGCTGATTTTAGGTTTCCCTTCTATTTTCATATTATAGTATACAAATCACTCCTAGAGAATCTACCTACCATGTCAGTGGGGAAGGAGTCCTCCACCAATGATTCCTGACTGTAGGGGACAATTTGTATTAGAGATAAACACTTCTGGTGTACAAAACTTCACTCAATGTACTCTGAAATATGACATGTTGTAGATCCACCCCTTATGTGGACTAGTGCCTATTGTAGAAACAAGGATGCAGCTGGTTTCATTAAGCTGACAGCACCAAGATATGTGCGAATATATGATGTGATGATTTTTTTTATATACTTCATCAGCCAAAGATGAAGATAAATTGTATTGAACCAGCAGCTTTCCAGCTGAAGAGTGTTTAAATTGTTAGTGTGAAGCTGAAACAATAATGCCAGGATAAGAGCCAGGTTTTATTATTGGTGATAGAGTTTGAGTGGATAAATTCTAACCATTTCATTTAAACTTTCCAATTTTATATTATGCATGATATACAATGAAATGGAAAAAATACATGGCAATAGGAGAATGTGAAAATAAAAGCAACTTTAAAAAAATCAAGGCATTACAAAGTTCAGCTTCCCTAGGAGAAGGTAAATATTTCTGTATTTTAAATTCAATCATGGAGTTTGAAATATATTTCATATATCATCTTGTTCTACACTCAATTTATAGAAGGGAGTAGATCAATTGAGAAAACTGATTTGCTCTTGGACTTTGTCATTACTTTTCTATGAGATCTTGGGTAAATCATGCATCTCTCTAGACTGCAGTTTCTTTTTATGTAAATTTTGATTATTACATAAGATGAGTTGAAAACCTTAATTTTGGAGAATCTTGTTCATAATCTATGGAGATTTAGTGTATATAAACAAGTTATTTTAAAAATAAATAAATTCTATCCTTAAAACATTTAAGATAGAAAAACATTTTGTGCCAGCTCAATAAATTAAGAATTTATTGAGAATTTTTAATTTGCCAATCACTATGTTAAGCTATTAATATAAATTTTCTATTTCTAACATTCTGCAACATTAAATTATAGTATTGTTATTTTCCCCTTTTAACATAGTGGAATTGAGGCATAGAGAGTGTAACCTGCCCAAGATCTCACAGTCGGTAATAGTTGCAGCTTGATACCCCAAGGATTGTGACTATGGATTCTGTGGTCTTGAAGATGGTTCCATTATAAATAAGGTAGCACCTTACTATATGCGTAGTGAGTTCTTGTGTCAGAATAATAAAGCCTAATATTTGTGTCAGAATATAAAATTCTGTTATTTTTTAATTAAAATCTGTTAATTCTCTAGCAAATGCTTGTTGGAATAGATTCCAAATCACAACATTTTTTCCTTCTTTTTCACCCATCCTTATTCAAAGGACAGTGTCTGTCAAGCATGTCCTGAAAAATAAAGTAATGTAGGTGGATTAACTCTACCAGATACCTGAACATTCTGTAAAGCCTCTAAAATTAAAATAGTATAGAACCAGATGAATAGACAGACCAACCATATGGAACAAAAAACTCAGAAATGGTTCAAGAACATTTGAAAATTTTATATATGATAAGATTAGCATTTCAAATACTGCAAAATAAAGTACTTTTCAATAAATGGTATTGGTAAAACTGTATAGTCATTTGGGCAAAAAAAAAATGGATTCATAACACACATTATACAGCAGAATAACCCCCAACAATTTTGGTGATCTAAATGTAAAAATAAAATCATACAAGCAGGAGAAATAGGCATGAGAAAAATTTATTTGTTACCTGGGATTGGAGTCAGCTTTTCTAAATTTGTCTGAAAAATCCAGAACAAAGTAAAAGATTGATAACTTGTTCCATTAAAGAAAAAATAATTGCATGACAGGAACACCAGAGTCAAAATTAAAAGACCATAGCAAACTGGAAGAAAAATGTCTGTAACTTTTTATTTTTATCTCAAACAAGGAATTCATAAAACCAAGAAGAAAAAACTAAAAGCCACTTAGAAATAATTTTTCACAATAATACAAAAGTTCCAAAGATTAAAAAAATGTTAAAATCATCTGTGAGCCTCTGAGAAGATATTCAGATCCAAATTAAATCTTTACAGAGATATAATTGTTTATATTTCAGACTGGCAAGCTCCAAAATCTTGTCAACATACTCTCTTTAGAGAGATGATTAAAAATCTGACATTTTCAAAATTGATCAAGAGAATGCAAAATGAAGTGAATCTTATGGAAATTATATGGAAATATTTAATAAACATCCATAACCTTTTATTATTTTATCCAGGAACCCTATTTCTAAAATTTTGTCATGAACATTTATGCAAAGAGAAAACATATACAAAGTTATTTGTAAAAGAAAATATTAAAATCAACACAAACATCCTTCCATAAGAGGTTAATTGAATATACTCCAGTATATTTACAAAATTATATACTAACAAATCATTTATAAAGAACAAATGAAGAGCATCTATATATTTTTTTTAAATTTGTGCTTAACCATTTTTTTCTCACTATCCAACAAAATGTATTTTTGAATTGTTATACAAATAAAAAGAAGTAAATCTTACAATTCTCTAAATCTATACCTCTCTTTGATTTCTTGATGTATTCCCTTTCTATTTGACAACATCCAGGAGAAAAAAATGGGTGAAATGACAGAAAAAGTTACTCTCTAGATATTTATGGGTGATGTGGAAAAACCAATTATATACAATAAATCTTAAGAGAAAATAAAATTACAATAGCTATTGACACATACATGTAGAAAAATTGTAAACAAAATTCTAAAATAGTGATCAGTGGCTCTTCCTATTAACTGAATCAGTTCCATCAATGTCCAGAAATTTAGAATATTTCCAAAAACTCTCCACTATCTCTATCAAGGCTTTTTAAATTTTGTATTTATGTAAATCAGTGTGAGATTAAAAACACCATAATTATTTAGTTTATGTCATAGATATAATTAAAATAAAGCCAAAAATAAGGTTATATTGCAAATATTTAAAAACTATTTATGGGAAGAAATAAAAATCAATTCTAGTTGATAAAAAGTAGTTTTTGCTTGTTTTAAAGGTCACTGAAAGAGGATAAAGTCTAGATTTAATAAAATATTATATAGAGTGATATCAATAAAATTATTAAATAAAGAACTCCAAAATCCATTCCTGGATAAAGGCAACTAAAATGCTGGCAAAAGCATCAGAGTCAACTTTTTGGAACTCTACAAAAAGCAACTCAGAAAGCACTTTAAAAAAATGACTGAAGAGTAGTAAAATATCACAAGCTTTGTATTGTTTTAATCTGCCCTTATCCCATCCCCCACTCCCAAGTTCAGTGGTAGCCATGAAAATAACAGCCCACTGTGTTGGTACCAGTACAAGACAAATTCCTAGAAACACACACTCAACCAAAACTGAGTCAAAGAGAAATAGAAAATTAGAGTAGATCTATAACAAGTAAAAAGATTGAATCAGTTAAAACAAACAAACAAACTTCCAAGAACAATCACAAAACCTAGGATCAAGAAGACTTCACTGGTGAATTCTACCAAGCGTTATAATGAAAAATTAATGCCAATCCTTCACAAACTTCAAAAGAATAAAAGAGGTAGGCACACTTGTTAACACAGTCTATGAGGCCAGTATTACCCTGATACCAAAGCCAAAGACATCACAAGAAAACTACAGACCAATACTTTTTATAAATAGTAAACCCTCAACAGAATACCAGCAAACCTAGTCCAGCAATGTATTAAAATGATTACACACCATGACCAAGTGGAATTTATCCCAAGAATTTGAAGTTGGTTCAACACACACACAAAAAAAATTGGTCAGTGTAACAGACCATAGCAATAGATAAAGAAAAAAAGTGGCACTCCCTATAGATGCAGAAAAAGATATTGATAAAATCTAACACCCTTTCATGATAAATACTTTGAACAAATTAAGAATAGAAGGAAACTTTCTCACTCTGATAAAGGACGTCTATGAAAATCCCGTACAACTACCATCATACTTAATTGTGAAAGACTCAAACTTTCCCCCTAAGATCAGCTCTAGTCACTTTCATTTAACATTGTACTATAAGCTCTAGCCAGAACAATTAAGTAAGAGGAAAAAAAGCAATCCAAATTGGAAAGGAAGACGTAAAGCTAATCTACTTGCAAATAACATGAACTTATAATTAGAAAATCCTAATACATTCATACATTTAAAATATATTAGAGATAATAAGCAAATTCAGCAAATTGTAGGATGTAAGATCAACATAAGAAAATCAGTTGTATTTCTATACACTAGAAATGAACAACTCAAAAATGAAATTAAGAAAACAATTTCATTTATAATAGCATCTAAAAGAATAATACATTTAAAGACAAATTTAACCAGGAAATGGTAAGTGTTGTATACTGAAAATCTACCAAACAGTCCTGACAAAAATCAAAGAAGAGCTAAATAAGTGGAAAGACATCTGTGTTCATGGTTTGGATGACTTAGTATTGTTAAAATGGCAATAGTCTACAAACTTATTTCATGAATCCAATCAATATCAAAATATCAACAATCTTTTTGCAAAAAAAAAAAAGTATGATCCTACAATTCCTATGTACATGCAAGAAGCCTCATAGTCAAAGCAATACTCAAAAAGAACAAAGTTGGAAGACTCATAACTTCAAAGTATACTACAAATCTACAGTAATCAAAACAGTGTGATTTTGGCATAAGGATAGATATGTAAATTAATGAAAAAGAGTGGAGAGTCTAGCAACAAACAAACCATAAACAAAATGAAAAGACAACTCACAGAATGGGAAAAAATATTTGCAAATGAAGCAACTGACAAGGGATTGATCTCTAAAATATACAAAAGAGTCTAGAAACAAGCCCACAACAAACAAACCCACAAATCTATGCCCAATTGATTTTTTACAAAAGTGTCAATACCAGTCAATTGGAAAAAAATAGTCATTTCAACAAATGGTGGTAGGACACCTGACTATCCACATGCCAAGCTATTAAGTTGAATTCCTGCCTCACATTGTATACAAATATTAACTAAAAAATCAAAAGTCTTACAAGGAAAGATAGGTATAAATCCTTGTGACTTTTGATTAAGTAATGGTTTCTTAAATATGATACCAAAAGCACTAACAAAAATAGAAAAAAATAGATAAATTGGATTTCGTCAAAATGAAAAACTTTGTGTATCAAAAGATAGTATCAAGAAAGTAAAAATGCCACCCACAAAATGAGATGAAACATTTGCAAATTATGTATCTTGTAAGACACTAGCATCAGAATATTTAAAAGATACTTATAACTCAACATTAAAAAGACAAATAATCCAGTTAAAAAATGGGCAGAGGACTTGAGTGGACATGTCTCCAAAAGAGGTATACAGATGGAAACATGAAAAGATGCTTAAAATCATGTCATTTATGATACTATACATAGAAAATCCTAAAGATGATACCAGAAAACTACTAGAACTCATCAATGAATTCAATAAAGCTGTAGGATACAAAATTAATACACAAAAATCTCTTGCATTTCTATATAGTAACAACAGAAGATCAGAAAGAGAAATGAAAGAAACAATCCCATTTACCAGCACATCAAAAAGAATAAAATACCTAGGAATAAATCTATCTAAGGAGGCAAAAGACTTGTACTCAGAAAACTATAAGACACTGATGAAAGAAATCAAAGATGACACAAACAGATGGAGAGCTATACCATGTTCTTGGATTGGAAGAATCAATATTGTCAAAAATGACTATACTACCCAAGGCAATCTACAGACTCAATGCAATCCCTATCAAATTACCAATGGCATTTTTCCCAGAACTAAAACAAAAATTTTAAAATGTGTATGGAAACACAAAAGACTCCAAATAGCTAAAGCAAGCCTGAGAAAGAAAACAGTGCTGAAGGAATCAGGTTCCATGACTTCACACTATACTACGAAGGTACAATCATCAAAACCATATGGTAGTGCTAATTTTGGCAGCACATATACTAAAATTGGAATGATACAGAGAAGATTAGCATGGTCCTTGCACAAGGATGACATGCAAATTTGTAAATCATTCCATATTTTGTGCCCTTCCTCACCGTCCAGACACCCTTTGCTCATCAGCTCCAAAGGAAAAGCTATGGGTCAAAAGTACAATGTCTGGCACTCAATGTTGAAACTGATTTTTCACTATTAAAAAAAAAAAAGGTATGGTACTGGTACAAAAATATAGATCAAAAGTCTTTTGACTTTTGAAATATAGACCAATGCAATAGGATAGAAAGCCCAGAAACAAACCCACACACATATGGTCAATTAATCTATGACAAAGGAGGCAAGAATATACAATGCAGAAAAGGCAGTCTCTTCAATAAGTGGTGCTGGGAAAACTGGACAGGTACATGTAAAAGAATGAAGTTAGAACATTCTTTAACACTATATACAAAAATAAACTCAAAATGGGTTAAAGACGTAAATGTAAGATCTAATACTCTAAAACTCTTAGAGAAAAACATAGGCAGAACACTCCCTGACATAAATCGCAACAATATATTTTTGGACCCACCTCCTAGAGTAATGAAAATAAAAACAAAAATAAATAAATGGGACCTAATTAAACTTAAAAGCTTTTGTGCAGCAAAGGAAACCATAAACAAAATGAAAAGACAACTCACAGAATGGGAAAAATATTTGCAAATGAAGCGACTGACAAGGGATTGATCTCTAAAATATACAGGGCCTCCCTGGTGGCGCAGTGGTTGAGAGTCCGCCTGCTGATGCAGGGGATACGGGTTCGTGCCCCGGTCTGGGAGGATCCCATATGCCGCGGAGAGGCTGGGCCCGTGAGCCATGGCCGCTGGGCCTGCGCATCCGGAGCCTGTGCTCCGCAACGGGAGAGGCCACAACAGTGAGAGGCCCACATACCGCAAAAAGAATAAATAAATAAATAAATAAATAAATAAATAAATAAATAAATAAATAAATAAAATATACAAACAGCTCATGCAGCTCAGTATGAAAAGCACAAACAACCCAATCAAAAAAATGGGCAGATCTAAATAGGCATTTTTCCAAAAAAAGACATACAGATGGCCAAAAAGCACATGAAAAGATGCTCAACATCTCTAATTATTAAAGACATGCAAATCAAAACTGCAATGAGGTACCACCACACACTAGTCAGAATGGGCATCATCAAAAATTCTACAAACAATAAATGCTGGAGAGTGTGTGGAGAAAAGGGAACCCTCTTGCACTGTTAGTGGGAATGTAAATTGGTACAACCACTATGGAGAACAGTATGAGGTTCCTTAAAAAAGTAAAAATAGAACTACCATACAACACAGCAATCCCACTACTGGGCATATACCTTGAGAAAACCATAAATCAAAGAGTCATATACCATAATGTTCATTGTGGCACTATTTACAATAGTCAGGACATGGAAGCAACCTAAGTGTCCATTGACAGATGAATTAATAAAGAAGATGTGGCACATATATACAATGGAATATTACTCAGCCATAAAAAGAAATGAAATTGAGTTGTTTGTATTGAGGTGGATGGACCTAGAGTTTGTCATACAGAGTGAAGTAAGTCAAATAGAGAAGGACAAATATCACATGATATCACTTACATGTGGAATCTAAACAAAAGTGATACAAATGAACTTATTTACAAAACAGAAACAGACTCACAGACTTGGAAAAAAAACTTATGGTTACCAAAGGGAAAAGGTGGGCGGGAGAGGTAAATTAGGAGTCTGGGATTACCATATACACACTACTATATACAAAATAGATAATCAACCAAGACCTACTGTATAACACAAGAAACTCTACTCAATAGTCTGTAATAAGCTATAAGGGAAAAGAATCTGAAAAAGAATAGCTATATGTACATGTGTAATTGAATCACTTTGCTGTACACCTGAAACTAACACAATATTGTAATTCAACTATACTCCAAAATAGAGTAAAAAATAAATTAAAAAAGCATTAGCCTTTAGGAAATGCAAATCAAAATCACAATGAGATACCACTTCATACCCACTAGGATGGCTGTAATATGTAAATGGCAAATAACAATTGTTGGTGAGGATGCAGAGAAACTAGAACCCTCATGCATTGTGGGAGATGTAAAATGATACAGCCACTTCAGAAAATAGTTAAATAAGTAGTATCAAATATCCCAGCAATTCTATTTCTAGATATCCATAAATATCAAGGAGAATCAAAAACATACATTCAAGCAAAATTTGTACAGGAATGTTCATAAGAACATTATTCATGGCAGCCTACAAACAGAAACAACCAAAAATGACCATCAACTTATGAATAGATAAATAAAATGTAATAAATCCATACAATATTTTATTTAGTATTTAACCATAAAAAGTGCTGATTTAGCCAAAAAGTATTTAGCCAAAAATGAAGTGCTGATACATGCTATGATGTATCTTGAACACATTATGCTAACTGAAAGAAGTCATGTATAAAAGGTCACATAATATATGATTCTATTTATATGAAATACCCAGAATAGACAATACCATAGAAATAGAAAGTAGATTAGGGAGGGATGAATTGGGAGGTACCAGGTTTCTTTTTACAAATATTTATAAAAATATTCAGTAATGCAAACACTCTGGAATTAGACAGTAATGATGTCTGTACAAAAAAACACTGAATTTACACCTTAAATGATTTAAACTGTGTATTTTATGTTATATAGCTTTTTGCATTGATTTAAAATGGTATTATTTTATAGGAAACATAGTTACATTTAAAATATATGTAAATTGATATATATTTCATTATTTTATTAATTTATTAAAATTTAAACCATGGAACAGAATGAACAAAATATGTTTAAGGTTCAATATTACCCTTTATACAGAAAATATATATTTAAATAATTATGGAAAATGCTTTGTATATGTTGATTTACTATCTACAGTCTATCACTTTTATAAAGTTGAGGACTTTTACACTTGAATAATGCTTTCACATATTCCATTTATTGGGCTGAGAAAGATCTAATTCCCATTGCTAATTCACTTCAAAATAAGTAACTGAATAAGGATAGATCTTCTGAGGTGATAGTATATAGCAATGCAGGAAAATAAGCAGATATTCTCTCTTTCCTTCCCATACACACTTTTACAGATTATCTCTCCAGAAAACATCTGCTGTCACTACTGCTTATCTGATACTCCTTCTCACACCAACATCCATTTTTCAGTCCATAAGCTTCTGCCAGAACTGAATTCACCCAGCCCTGGGGTTGGGCAGGTAACTATGGTCTGGGAAATCACAACAATATAATATGCTGGTCCCTGTGATTAAGTCATGAGTGTATGTGTCTCAATTAGAGGAACTAATTGCAGTTAACATTTTGCTTAGAATGTGACCCTACCTGTGCTTTCTCTTACTATAGATACTAGCCTTAATATAATAGTTTAAATTGAAATTAATTACATTTAAATAAAATTAGCAATTTAGTTTCTTAGTCACACTAGCTACACTAGTCAAGTGCTTAATAGCCACAGTTGTTGGATAATGCAGATAAAAGAACATTTCCATCATTGCAGTAATTTCTATTGGACAGTACTACTATATAATATTTCTATTGGATATATAGTATGGTATTTCTATAGGATAGTACTACTATAGTCTAGACCAGCAGTATCCAGTGTTAGTATAATGGTAGTTTAAAATTGTCTAGTAACCACATTTTTAAAAGGAGAAGAAAAAATATAAAATATTTTAATAAAATATTTTATTTGACACAGTAAATCCAAAATAGTATGATTTTAAACAGATTATCAATGTAAAATTGTTAATGAGAGATTTTTGTATTCATTTTTCATAGTATCTTCAAAATATGGTGTGTATTTTACACCTAAAGCATATCTCAATTTGTATCAATCACATTCCAGTTGTTCAGTAGCCTCTTGTGACTAGTGGCTAGTATTGGACAGTGTAGATCTAGATGTTATTGCTGGATTTCTCAACCTTAGCATTTTGATATTTGGGGATAGATAATTCTTTTTCTTGGAGGGCTATACTGTATGTTGTAAGATGGCTAGTAGCACCTCTGGCCTCTACCCACTAGATGCCAGTAGCCTCCTGACCCAGTTGTGACAAACAAAATATATACGGTCATTGCCAACTGTCTCCTGAGGAGCAAAATTATCCCCAGGCAAGTATCACTACTCTAGTGGAAAAGCTGATCTCCTTTCTTCTGGGAATGCTGGTCCAAAGAATGAAATAAACCTAGAGCCATCAGGGCTACCAAGTGGAAGCTGAGTATGAAGCCAACAGTGCAGGAGCCAGAGTACAAAAATGGGAAGATAGGAGTACCAGTGACATTTTTTTAGTCACTTGATCAAGACTCACCTGAATGCTATTGTACCTCTGGATCTTTCAGTGACATAAACAAATACATTTCTTTCCTTGACCTAAGCCACTTCATTTTTTCTTTATTTGGCAACTGAAATAATCATAAACAATCCATCATTACACTCTAAATATGCAAAATGAGCCCACAAGTATTTCTACTTCAAAAACTGAAGATGATTAATCCTTCCTCTCATATGATTTATGATAGATTTCAGTATCCTTCCAAGAGTTACCACATACAGAATGGAAGTTATTTTGCCTGTTTATATTTCAGATAAAAGTATGCAACTGTAAGCCTGGGTATAATTCCTTGCTAAGGTATCTGCATTAACTCAGTCCATTGTTAACAATATCTATTCACCAAAATTTTATGATAAAACAGGTTGCTTGTATAACCTGAATTGACTATTGCTTTATTTTGATTCCCATAATTTTCAAAAGATGAAAAGTATGCACCCAATGTGGCAGTTCCCCTGGGAGTAAAATTATAATATTCTTTATGTGATTTGATTCACTTTTATCTGAGCTGTACTATGTTACCCTCAGATGGTGCTAAAAAATAGAGATGTAAACTTAATAAAGCTTTAATAATGGAGTGAACATGTATCAACTTCATTGTGTGGTGTTCTAGGAAAAACACCGGATTTTTCTCTAAAGGGTCTGTTTGATTATCATTAAAAAGTGAAAACAGTGGTTAAGAATCCGCCTACCAATGCAGGCGACATGGGTTCCAGCCCCAGTCTTGGAAAATCCCACATGCCACAGAGCAACTAAGCCCAAGTGCCACAACTACTGAGCCTGCTCTCTAGAGCCCGTGAGCCACACTACTGAGCCCGCATGCTGCAACTACTGAAGCCCATGCACCTAGAGCCCGTGCTCCACAACAAAGAAGCCACTGCAATGAAAAGCTCATGCACCGCAATGAAGTGTAGCCCCCACTCGCCACAACTAGAGAAAGCCATCCTGCAGCAATGAGGATCCAACACAGCCAAAAATAAATAAATAAAATAAATATATATTTTTTAAAAAAGTGAAAACACTTCTTTGAAATAGATTTAGATACAATAATAATTATTTAAAAAAGTAAAGATGGGGCTTCCCTGGTGGCGCAGTGGTTGAGAGTCCGCCTGCCGATGCAGGGGACACAGGTTCATGTCCGGTCTGGGAAGATCCCACGTGTCGTGGAGCGGCTGGGCCCGTGAGCCATGGCCTCTTGGCCTGCACATCCAGAGCCTGTGCTCTGCAACGGGAGAGGTCACAACAGTGAGAGGTCCGCGTACAGCAAAAAACAAAACAAAACAAAAGTAAAGATGGATAAAAGTGTGACTTGTACAAAGGAAAATTTCTCTTAATTAAATCACTTCTTACCTCAATGTCAGGTATTTTACCTCAATCATGATTTTTTTCTCCACATAAACTCTTCCAGTACTTTCATGTTACATATACTTCTCAACATATAAAATTTGAAACCACTTTCCAAAAGTTACATTAGAAATAGGAGTACTTTGAATAAGAGATATAATGTGTCACTTTTTCTTCTTAAACTTGATATATCTACCACAGGCCAGCACACTTTGAGGCATTTCATTTCTTTGTTCATTTACTTATCCTTTTTATAGAAGAAAGTGAATATGCAAATAATTTTTATAGAGTTATGATCAGAAATAGCCCTTTAGGTCTGTTCATGGTCCCAAAAGAACTAATGATAAATACAACAAAATTAGTAGAACACTTCTTTGCCATAGAAAAGGCACAAAATTTTGCAGTGAAATAAAATCATGTCATTCCAGAGACTTTCACAATAGTTAAGAAAAAATTTTGGTTATTTCATTCTGAAAATCGACCTGCTTTTTTGGAATGACTTAGTGAAAAAATAAGATATATCTAAAAATTAATACATTTTTAAGTGTTTAGTAATAACTGAAATAAAAGTGGTACCATATTACATGTCTAAGGAAACTTCTTTTTGAAAATGAAAATATTATTTTTTAATTGCAGTAAACTACACATAAAATTTCCTAACTTAACCACTTTTAAGTGTATTCAGTGGCATTAAATACATTCATATTGTTGTGCAATCATCACTACCATCCATCTCCAGAACTCTTCATCTTGCAAAGATCAAACTCTATACCCATTAAGCAATAACTCCCCATTCTTTTTCCCCAACCAACCCCTGTCAAACACCATTCTACTTTCTATCTTCATTAATTGGACTATTTACTCTAGGTACCTCATGTAAGTGGAATCATATAGTATTTGTCTTCTTTTAGTTGGTTTATTTCATTTAGCATAATATCCCCAAGGTTAATCCATGTTGTAGAATATGTCAGAATTCCTTCCCTTTTTAAGGTTGAGCAATATTCTATTGTATGTATATACCCCATTTTGTTTAAGCTTTATCTGCCAATGGACATTTAGACTGCTGCTATGTTTTAGTTAATGTAAATAATACTGCTATAAACATGGATGTACAGATATATATTCAAGAACCTGATTTCAATTATTTTGTGTATATATTCAGCAGTGGAATTTCTGGGCCATATATTGATTCTATTTTCAATTATTTTAGGAAACACCATACTCTTTTGCACAGCAGCTATACTGTTTCACATTCTCACCAACAGTGTACAGGGGGTCTAATTTCTCTTCATCTTTTCCAACACTTGTTATTTTCTGTTTTGTTTTGTTTTGTTTTTTCACATAGTAAGCATCCTGATGAGTATGAGGTGGTATCTCACTGTAGTTTTGATTTGAATTTCTCTAATGATTAGTGATGCTGACCATTTTTTCATGTGCTTATTGACCATTTGTATATCTCCTTTTGAGAAATGTCTATTCAAGTTTTTTACCTATTTTTGAATATTTTTGTTGTTATTGTTGAGTTTTAGGAGTTCTTTATATACATTCTAGATATTAATCCCTTATCTAAAATATGATTTGTAAATAGTTGTTCCCATTCTGTGGGGTGTCATTTTACTCTGTTGTTAGTGTATTAGATGCACAAAAGTTTTTTTGGCTTTTAAAAAATTTTTCATGATATCCAATTTGCCTAATTTTT
Organism: Mesoplodon densirostris; assembly: GCF_025265405.1. Classification (NCBI taxonomy): domain Eukaryota; kingdom Metazoa; phylum Chordata; class Mammalia; order Artiodactyla; family Ziphiidae; genus Mesoplodon; species Mesoplodon densirostris. The sequence goes on from NC_082664.1 coordinate 20,842,776, forward strand.
TCTTTCACTGCCTGTGCCTTTGGTGTTAGACCGAATGTCATCAAAATTTGGTCCTATGATTTTTAGTAAGAATTTTATAGTTTTAGTTCTCATGTTTAAGTCTTTGATGCATTTTGAATTATATTTTTTAAGAAGGTGTTAAACAATGATCCAATTTTATTCTTTTGTATAGAGGTATCAATTATTCCTTGTACCATTTGTTGAAAAGAGTGTCCTTTCCTCAGTGAATTGTCTGACACACTTGTTGAAAATCATTTGACTATCTATGCAAGGATTTATTTCTGGACTCTCTGTTCTATACTATTGGTCCATATGTCTGCCTTTATGACAGTCCCACACTGTTTTGATTACTATAGCTTTTTAATGAGCCTTGAAATCAGGAAGTGTGAGTACTCCAGCTTTTTTCTTCCTTTTCAAGATTCCATATGAGTTTTAGGATAAGTTTTTCTATTTCTGCAAAAATACTTATTGAGATTTTGATATGAATTTTAATATTATAGATCACTTTGGGCAATAGTTTTATCTTAATAATATTAAGTCAATCAATGAACATGGAATGTCTTTCTATTTATGTATTCTTTAATTTCTTTCAGTAATATTTTGTAGTTTCATTGTAAAAGAGTTTCCCTTTTTTGACTAAGCTAATATCTAAGTATTTTATCATTTTTGATGCTATTCTAAATGGAATTTTCTCAGTTTCCTTTTCATATTGTTCATTGTTAATGTATAGATATCAACTGATTTTTTGTGTGTTGACTTTGTCTTCTACTTTGCTTAATTCATTTATTACTTCTTACAGTTTTTTGTGAAATCTTTAGGGTTTTCTAAATAAAATACCATTTAATTTGTGAAGAGACATAATTTTCCTCTTCCTTTCCAATTTGAATGCTTTTTATTTATTTTTCTTTCCTTGATGAGGCTAGAACTTCCAGTACTATGTTAAGCAGCAGTAGTAGAAACAGGAACCTTTGCCTTGTTTCTGATCTTGGAGAAAAGTTCTCAGTTTTTTACCATGGAGTTTGATGCTTGCCATGCTCAGAATTTTCTTGTGTGTGTGTGTGTGTGAGAGAGAGAGAGAGTTTTCATATATAACTTTTATTATATTGAGGTAGTTTCTGTCCATTTCCTCTTTTGTTGAATATTTTTATCATATAAAGGTGTTGAATTTTGTCAAATGATTTTGTGTGTGTGTGTGTGTGTGGTACGTGGGCCTCTCACTGTTGTGGCCTCTCCCATTGCAGAGCACAGGCTCTAGACACACAGGCTCAGCAGCCATGGCTCACGGGCCTGAATGCTCCACGGCATGTGGGATCTTCCCAGACCGGGGCACGAACCCATGTCCCCTGCATCGGCAGGCGGACCCTCAACCATTGCACCACCAGGGAAGCCCCAAATGATTTTTTTGCCTCAAGATAATCATGTGGTTTTTGTAGTTTGCTAATATGGTGTATTACATTGATCAAATTTTGTACATTAAACCATCCTTGAATCCAGAAATAAATCCCATTTGGTCATTGTGTATAATATTTTTAATATCCAGCTAAATTTAGCTTACTAGTATTTTGCCCAGGACTTTTGTGTTGTTGATTAAGGATATTGGTCTGTAGTTTCTTTACTTGTTTGTTTACTTATAGTGTCTTTGACTGACTTTGGTGTTAAGGCAAATCTGCCCTCATAGAATGAGTGAGAAAGTGTTTGCTCTTCAATTTTTGGAAAGTTTGAGAAACATTGGTTTTATTTCCTAGATGTTTGGTAGAATACAAAAGTTAAGGCATCAGGCCCATAAGTTTTTCCATGTTGGGATATATTTTATACTGATTCAATCTCCTTAATAGTTATGTGTCTATTAATATTGTTATTTAGTCCTGGTAGGTTATATGTTTCTAGAAATTTGTCCATTTCATCCAGGTTATCCAATGTGTTGGTGAAGAATAGCTCATAGTATTCTTTATAATCCTTTTTTTTTTTTTTTTGTACCATAAGTAGTAATGGCCTCACTTACATTTCTGACTTTGGCAACCTGGGTCTTCTCTCTCTTTCTCTCTCTCCCTCTTTTTTTAGTCCATCTAGCTAAAGGTTTATCAATTTTATTATTTTAAAATAACCAAACTTTTGGTTTTATTGATTTTCTCTATTGTTTATCTATTCTTTATTTTGTTTAGCTCTGCTTTAATATTAATTATTTTCTTTCTTCTGTTAGTTTTGAAATCAATTCATTCTTCTTTTTCTTGTTCTTGGAGTTGAAATGTATGGCTATTGATTAGAGCTCTTTCTTCTTTTTTAATATGTTTATAACAATAAGTTTGTCCTTTAGCACTGCTTTCACTGTGTCCCTGAAGTTTCGGATGTTGTACCATTACTCTTTAAATATTTTATAATTTTCCCTGTAATTTTTTTCTTTGATGTATTCACTGTTTCATGCTGTGTCTTGTTTATTTTCCACAAATTTTCCAGTTTTCCTTCTGTCATTGATCAAATTTTATCTTGTTTTGTTAAAGAAGTTACTTTGTATGATGTCTTTCTTTTTTAATCTATTGAAACTTATTTGTGGCCTAACATATGGTCCATCTTGTGAACTTACTTTTTATCATTTTAATTATAATGATTCAATAATCATTATCTTATAATTTAGTTTGTTTTTTGTTGTTTATCAATTAAGAACTGAAACTTCCTCTATATTTTTTTTAGGACAGTAAGTAATATTTCTTTGTAAAACTTCAATTTTCCATTATGGATATAATATCCAAAGGTTTTGGCTGTTATGTAAAAAGCAATAAAAACTACTAAGGCATTAACTGATAATTCATGAGTCTTTTAACAGTTAATGGGATGTTTAAAAATCAAAACCCTGTATGAAGTAAAGTTTTAACAATGAGATCGTAGGGAAATTGACATTTTAAAATAGGTATTTTTTAAGGTAACATCCTAATATAACATCAGTTAGGTTGATATTCATTGTCTTAATCTATTCAGACTATCATAACCAAAATACCATAGACTGGTGGCTTAAACTAGACCCGTTTATTCCTCACAGTTCTGGAGGCTGGGAAGTAGAAAATCAAAGTGCTAGAAGATTCAGTGTCTAGTAAGAGCCCACTTTCTGGTTCACAGAAGACCATATTCTCACTGTGCCCTTGGATCACAGAAAGAGGAAGGGAGAGCCCTCTGGGATATCTTTTATATGGGCACTAGCCCCATTCATCAGTGTTCCACCTTCATGACCTATTTACCTCCCACTTCTTAATACCATATGTGGAGGGTTAGGGGTTCCACATATGAATTTGGAGGGACACAAATATTCAGCCTATTGCATTTCACAGCCCTTGGATAGAGAATAAATTTTGTATAAGATGCATTTTATTATGACATGTACATAGCAAAACCTAGTATTGTATGGCAATGGGGTTCATGTACTTAAAGATTTCTGTATAAACTTGAAATATTTTGTGTAAAAATGTGATAAAGTGCATTTCTCAAACCAAAGACTCTAGCTTAATGGTATGTCAAATTTACAGTAAGAAAATGAAGGAGTCGATTTTGAAATAAGCCTGCTGACTTTGAAACATTTTTAGGTCCATCCATTATTAATTCAGGTTGCAAGTAATGTTCATTTGTTGATTTGTTTTTGCTTTGATTTTTATTGTGTCATTTCCCCTTTTCAAGGTTTAAAGAAAAATCCCTGACCACATATCAAATCCTACTAAACAGATAATCTCTTTAACAGGAGTCATTAAAATAGACTAGCTAGCTGGCAACATTGCTTAAAATGCCTGTGGTTATCTGGCATTCTGTGTTAACAATGATTGTTTTAGCAGATGTAAAAACTTTTACAATGGAATTTGATAACAACCAAAAAATCTACAATATTCTTATATATCAATGTACTAATTCAAAATACATTTTTGTGTTTCTTAGATGTAAACAATACTTACTATAAAGTTTTGCTTTTAAATATGAACAAAACAGCTATATAATTTTCCTATTGACTACTACATATTTTTAATCCTGTGTATATATTGAAAACCCTAGTCATAAGCAGAGCAGATGCTCATATACGTTGCCTGAATAAAGAATTACACATGACTACAATTATCTCCTCCACCAGCCTATTGTCAATGGCTCTAATTTACAATTTTAGAGCTATCACTCGTACTCTCAAAGATGTTGCTAGCTTAAAATTCCTCATTTATTTTCCAGAAACATCAAGAGTATTAGTGCTATAAGCTATTATTAACTAACACATTTGATCTCAATTATTTTACCCAATACAGCACGTTTTGATTGAGTGCTTACTTTGTATGATAAGGCACATGCTAGGCACTTGGGAATATTTTCAGGTGTGGTAAATTGAGCAAAAATTCCTCTGGAAATGAGGTGTGCATTCAGATAGGTTTGATTGCAGGAATGGGGGGGATATTAAATAAATGTATAAATCCACAGCTTGACACTGTTTCCAGCCTTCTGGTGAGGACAACTAGAGTTATTAAGATCATGTGTAAATCTAAGGTACCACAAGATTGTCAAAGGGAAAAAAATAAAAATAAAACTTTAGCAATTTCATCATTGACAAAAGTTTTGTTGTCACAAATTTTGTGCACAATTCAATTCTGGGGATATAAAACAATATAAGAAAAAGCAAGAAAGGAACTGCCATTTGTCCAAAGTCTTTATATGTTAGCAAACTTTCTGAAAACGTTGCATATTTACTACTTAATTTTAAAACTATCATACACAGGAACCTAAGGTTCAGAGAAATACAAATGTCACTGTATAAACATTTAACATTTTGAACTGATATAAATAATTTCTATGTATTGATAGAACAGCAAACTAAATTTATCATTTTACTCCTTTAGAAGAATTTAAGAGAAAAACTATCCTATGATTTTGCCCCAAAAACTATTTTCACTGAAGAAAAAAGTATTTAAAAATAACTATTTTGTCTTATATGAGATCTAATTGGGAAAACATTTTAAAACCAAAGGAAAATGTCACCAAGTGACTTGAACACCTGTACTAAGATGAAAACTTAATGAACATCAATAATTGTAAACCAATTCCTCATAAAGGTTAAACATTCTGGGTTCTTCTCTCAAGATTTTCAGGTGTATGCAAAAAAAATGAGGGGAGTAAGGTAGTTATTTTCATTTGATTTTGTTTTTTAACCAAAATGTTTGTAGTTATATTACTTAGAAAACTGATGCTACTGTGTTTCTTAGGTCTGCCATTTATATTAAATAATCTCAGCAGAATAAAATATTTCACAAATTTTAATAAAACTGATAATCAGGTATAGAAATCTACAGATTTTATCTTTTAAGAATATGTTATATTTATATTACCTTAATCTTATTATATCTTTTAAGAATATCTGTCTATGTACATATGTACGTATGTATGAATGTATCTCTCTACTTACATTTAAATCTCTATATATCTTTATTAAGATGTTGCTGACCTCCTAATAATATTTTTGCATAAAAAGTTTACATTATTCCCCATCAGACTGCCCATAGCACAGCTTGCATTGTGATAAAAGTGTTAACAAACATTCTGGTTTTCCCTTATGAAATATCTATATCTAATAAAAATTTAGAAGAATAAACAAACTCAAACAATGGATTTTCACAAACTAAGAGCTGGAAAAAATGTACTTCTTCCTGTGAAGACATTTTATTATTTTTTTGAAAGTGACATTTTGAATCCAGCTTATTGTTTGACCCATTCTTCTCCCTCCTTCTCACTATTTGAGCCTAGAAAAAGAAAAAGGAACATGACAGAAATGTTCCAAGTAATGGACTTTCAAAGAAACAACTGTGGGATGGTAAATAGCAGGGTCAGAGTTGGAGATTTGGCTCTTTGTTTGGAACACAATTTTCTAAAAGGAAGCTGCTAGATGTCCTTCCATTTCCAAAAGAAGGGGGAATATTGGCACCTCCAGCACAGTTCATTGATGCTGTTACCTGGAGAATTTTGAATGGGTTTTGAGATTCTCTGAGAAGACAAAAAATAAATAACAAACAAACAAAACACTTGACTTTGTCTAATTCATAACAATCTCACTAAGACAGGAAATAAATGTTGTGTTAAATGTAACGGGTGTTAAACAAACCAGAACATATTTTTAATTACTAAAATAACAGCTGTAGCTATAGTAATTCACATTAGGTATGTACATGAGTTGGATGAAAGTGAGAATTATACAATTGAAAAGCATTTTATTTTTAAAAATTTAAATGATTTAGAAATATAAAGTAGAAAAATCTACTATTCTTATTCTTAGTGGGTGTATATGTGTTGATGGTGCTGCACCCTCCTGTATATTTGTGGGAGGAGGGAGAAAGAGGAGGAGGAATGGATGTGGCAGTATAAACTGACTAATTGATTTTTGTCTTACCAATTTTCTTAAGCATGGAATCTTCCTTATGTGAAATATTCTCACAGGATATAACTGGAGGCATTAATAAAAATCACATATAAAGCACCAAATAAGAACCTGAAATTTTGTCAGCTTTCTATTTTCCAGTGAGGTATATTATAGTGATGAAAGCTAGAGACAAACCAGCCTACTGGATAGACTGATGATCTGACTCAAGTTATAGATTGGAAGAGGTTGCAGCAATCAATGATTCCAAAAAGTGAGGCTCCAAAAAGTTAACTCTTTGGGCTGATTTCAGGCAGAATTTAATTTGTCTAGTTCAGGAAAAGTTATTAAATCTAGTTTAGAGGTATTTCTGAGCAGAGTATGATTTGTTCTCAGTTGTTCTGCAACCTAAATGCTTAAAAGCAATGTTTCCCCCATGAGGGAAAAAAGTATATTTTATCATCCAGCTCGAGCCAATTTTCTTCTACATTTTCCTTGAAGTATAATGTAATAAATATTTATTTGATAATACTTTTCAAACTTCACCTAGAGGAAAACTTATCATGTCTAAATTCTCTCTTAACTGATTCCTAGGAGACTGGAAAGACCAAGGGCAGAAAGGGAAGGCTGGCCTGGCTGCATAAAATAAATTTTCCCTTGAAAAGAATAAGACCCATTTTTGCTGCTCTTAGAAATGTAAATTTTAAATATTTTTTGCTCAAAAAAGCAAGAGATTTTACCTTTTTGCAAATAAGCTTTCTGAATTAATTCATCTATTTTCTGCTTCTGGGTTCATTTTATTGAATCTTTGAATTTAAGCTCCAAGGAGTGATGAGTTTCAAACCAATAACATATTTTAAATGTTATGCATAAAAGAAAACATTTAAGCTCATGGAATAGTTTTTGTATAAATTGGAAATGTTTCAGCATTGATCCAGCTTTATATTCCTTTAAAGTACAAATTTATCTCACCTCCTAGTTTTTCATGCATGTCTCTAGTTGAGGAAACAAAATGGTTCTGACACATACAGAATTATATTTATGATATGTCAGCTATCATATTCACAATATAGAAAATCAAATATGTCAAATCACTAAAAGTTCTATGATTCAGAATGGTGAATTTTATATGCATTCAACAGTTTTGGGTAAAACTTTATGATTAAAAATAATAAACAAATTGGCTTCCCAATAATTCTAGAAACATAATAGATTTAGCTTATTATCTATGTATGGTTGTTAATTTTTGGCATCAGTGTTTTTAACAAACAAGTTGGAATGGTTGGTGTTACATCCATTGAGCATTTAAGTGATTACCAGTTTTCTATTTCAGTGAAGAACGAATGAGACGATTATTAAGGTCAGTAAGTTATGGTTATTGGCTCTCATAGCATGCCATCTAACAGATGAGACAGTCACATAAATTGATAATTATAATAGATTGTAATACGTGCTATATAAATATACACACACAAAAGCTTTGCAAGCACAAAGAAGGCAGTGAATGAGGAGTATTCAGTTCACTGGAAGCTTTGCTAAGGAGGCACTTCTTGAAATAGTCTTCGAAGAAATGATGCTTATTTAACCCACTTCTTTCTCTAAAACTCTCTTACTCTACTCCTTCCTGCCTAGAGCCTATGTTTTAGTTGCTTCCCTAAATGTGACTTCTCAGATCCTCCAGAATGACCACAGATCATACTTGACACTTTTACAACACATCTGCACATATGACAGTATATTTGAGTTATAATGTCAATCTGCCTCATCACACTGACCTTCTTGATGACCACAGTAAATTTATGCAGCAACAGCATATGAGACAATGTCTGCACTAATGTTAAAAAGAATAGATGAATTAGTTAATATGTTATTGGGTTGGCCAAAAAGTTCATTCGGGTTTTCTGTTCCATTTTATGGAAAATCCCGAATGAACTTTTTGGCCAACACAATATTTTCCCAGATGGAGCACTGGGGGAAAGGTCATTCCTGAAAGCTGTAATAGCACCTACAAAATGCAATGAAGAACATACCAAGAATTATTTTGTGACCCTAGATCTTAGTATGGTTGGAACTTCCTTACCTTATTCTACTTCTTTATATTCCAGAATATTTAACAGCTTCTAATAGTGTATATAATTTATATATTTGTTGTATGTATTTTTTTTAACCCAGCTACAATACAAGATAGTCAAAGTAAGGATCTAGCTCTCTTTTGTTTTCTCATGTCCCACCAGAGCCAAGAATAATGCCAAAGGTGATTTCAGTTGGACAATATTAGAAATGAAATTCAAACTCAGGTCTCAGCTATTCATAAAGTAACTTTCCAAAACCAACATTCAAAAATAGACATAACAACTAATGATATTCTTCATAATTTATTTCAACTAAACACTTGTACATTAATAATTTGTCATCTTCAAACTAAATTATAAGTAATAATAAAGCATACAAAAGTGAACGAAGTAGAATATATTCTCTTGAGCTAATCACATTCTACCACGTAATTCAGACAATTATGGATCCAGTTATAAGGTGGAGAGATGTTAGTTATGACCAATCTAAGAAAGCACTATGGAAGCACAGGAATCAGTCCTGTTTGGGATGATTGAAAAAAGGTTTGTGGATGAGATAGCATTTGAGCTGAAATTTTGAAAATCTGCTTTCTTTATAAAAGAAAATTATAATAACAAATAAATCTACGCTCTCTAAGGTTAGCACTGAAATAATTTATACATGATAAGAGATAGTTGTAGATATATTTGCAGCTCACATGTTTATCATCTGAGGTTCAACATTCAGTTATTTATTACCTGACAACATTATTCTTGTCTAAGGAGTGAAAAATAAGAAGTACCCTATGGAAAGACAAATCATGAGAAATAGAGTCTTGCCTAAAATTTTTAACTCCCCATGCCTCAGTGGATATTTTCCCTGCAGTGAAAACGTTGTAAGGTATGGGTTTTACTTTTTTTTTCCTAAAGAAAGATGATAGTTTCTTTACAAAGAGTAAATTTTTAAAAACCGAAACATGGCACAGATATTTCACCCTAAAGAACATCAAACACAAATGCGCAACTGCAAAGAAAATATTGGCAAATGGAGGATGAGTCCAAAGTTACGGAGTGGGATAACTGTGATATTATGTAATGGGAAGACTGGAAAAGTAGACAAAGTAGTGGATCTTTAGTGACACCGATATGTTGGATTTGATTAAACCAGCAATGGAGAGTTAGGAATATGTGTTAATTTATCTGCAGGATGAATCGGAGAGATCAGAAAATAGAAGCACATTTCCTCAGGATAATATTTTAGCAAGAAATTATTGCCCTAACTAGGGCAACAGAAAAGAATAATGGGTGTAAGAGTTCTGAATGTGTTCTATAAAACTTAAAAACGATAAAGTTACAGAAACACTGAAGAATAGAATGAGGTGTGGCTTGGCTTCTTCTGCATTATGCCTAGTAAACTCCAGAGAGACAACATGAACATAGAAAAGATGCCAGGGCTAACTGCTATCATAAAACAATCTCAAACTATCTCAAAAATTTATATAATAATCAGATGAAGTTCTGAAGATCCATTTGAAATAACCAAATCCCAATGTAACATGGCCAATCAAAATCACAGACACTATGAATCTGGTAAAGAATTTTCTTTCTAAAATCTACCCAAAAAAGTTACAGCTAAGAATAGCAAAATTAACTTGAAAAGAAAGAGGGTACATGGCTTAAAACCCCAAATATGAAAATCCATTCTGTATCTTAATGAAAATCTTAGTAATGGAATAGAAATAAATACAATGTTGCACTACAGTAAGATGACTGCTCAGGTATATATCTATATATCTCATATTTGATATTTAACTTCACTTATTTTTTGACAACCAAACATTTCATGGGTAATTAACTGTTGTTCTGTTGTTTGTAAAGTTTTATGTACACTGAGCCATCTATATTTCTTCTTTTGCTTTTGTAAACAGAAGAGCAATCATCAACCCAAGGTGAAAATAATTATTCAGATAGTTTTTCTAGTCAATTTATTTTAGATTTATGTATTTACCCTTTCTAAGTGACAAACTATTTTTCAATATGTTGCAAGATAGGAATTTAGCACTATATTTTCAAACTGGTTAACTTTAGCTTCAACATTATTTATCCAATATTCTATACCTCCCTCGTTGAATTCAGGTGCATTTTTGTTATATAATAGCTATTTATAAAAACACTACCAAATAATGTTATTAACTGATAAATTAAAAAGACCATTCAAATGAATATGTTGAGCATATAGGCAAGACCTTATAAGAAAAAAAATGTGAAAGGCTATCAATCTTTTAAAAATATTCAACTTCATTATGCTAATGGAGAGTCTATTTAATCTCCCAGAATGTATTTATAGCCATTGAAATGCTTTCAATTTTTGTGCACTGTTTTGTGGGAGGAGGGGTGTTTGTTTTTAATTGGAGAAAGAAGGGGTCATTGGCTTGAGAAGAAGAAGACAAGAAGTAGACAAGCTGAAGAAGATGGAATTTAAGTAATGCTGTCTCATTTTCTGATCCTAGACATTTCTTTGGTCTACTATGGATATAAGAGAAAGGACTTCAAATGGACAGAACTATTCATGATGGACTTTGGAGCCTATTGACATAGCAAAGCAGCTTTGAGTTGCAGATGACAGAGTGGGATAAGGGACGTGCTCTGACTGCCTTTTAGGAATCTGGCAGCCTCCAGAGGATTGGGAGATTTAGGCAAAACCAAAGACCACCCTTGGCAGACCCTCATTTCTCACTCTGCCCAGCGGAAGCAGAGATTTTATATCAAGCGCCTTAGTAGGAATAGAAATAGGAAAGGGAGAATAAAAGGTTACTCGGTAGGCACATATGAGGCCAACCCTTGAGAACTTGAGCAAATAAGTGGGTTCACTTTCTCAGAAGCCAACCTTCTCTTTTAGCATATTGGCTAGTGGGGGCTAGAGCCACCACAGTTTTGTCTATGAAGTCAAATATTATTTTATCTTGTAGAAACAGGCTATTAGGTCTTAGATATCAAGTTTAAATTTGAAATCAAAGAAATAAAAATGAAATAATGGGTAATCATAATGGCTAATATGGTTTGAGATTTTATTATTTTGCTAGACTGTTCTATGCACTGTGACTATAATTCACTCTTCTCAATCCTTATATGGAAATGACCTTCTTAAAATATATGACCACTGTAGGTTTGTGGTGGACAAATTCCAACCAGTTATCCTTTAAATATCCATAGTAACCCTAATATACAGAAAATTTAAGAACATAACTTAGAATCACATGAAGCAGTAAATAGACTAGTTGAATCCATCGAATAGTAGAGCTACCTAGGTTGGTGATACTCATTTTAATCTGACCTGAAAATTAGGTAATGAGATGGCTTTTATTCTCAAGCATGGGGGTTTCTACTTTAACTTTTAGAATTTAAGAACATAATAACTATATACAAAGCTTCACTTGATACATTTATAAGAAAAACATCTCTTTAAATGGGGTAGTTTTATGAAAAACTGAAAGTTTCTTATAATGTGAAACCTGCATTTCTCCTATGTTGGAGCAATTCCACTGCTGGGTATCTACCTTAGATAAGTAAATACTTATGTTCACATGAATTCCATACATAGATGTTTAGAATGGCTTTATTCATAATCATCCCAAACTGAAAACAACCCAATGTCCTTCAGTGGGTGAAGGGATAAACACACTGTGTTCATCCATATGATGGAATAATAACAGTGAAAAGGAAAGAATGATTGATAAACAAAACAACATAGATGAATCTCAAAGGCATTATGCTAAGCAAGTAAACCTGTCAAAAAATTACATACTTTATGATTTCTTTTACATGACTTTCTAGAAAAGCAAAACTATGGTGAGAGAGAACAGTTTGGTGGTTTCTAGGGGTAAAGACTGGAGGGTATGTGTGACTAAAAAGGGCAACACAAGAGAATTTTGGAGAGTGTAATAATGGAAATCTTCTGTATCCTAATTGTGGTAGGGTTATACAAATCTATACATGTGTTAAAATTCATAGAACTGTAGACTGCAAAAGAGTCAATTTTATTTTACATTAACTTTAAATAAAGTGTTTTTTTTTTAAGAACTAAAAACATTGTACTGATAAGATATGCCCCCAAACACAAGTATTTACTTATGAATGAGCAAATTTTCAACCAGGAAAATTTATAATTGAATGAAGAAATATTTGAGAAAAACAAATACTTTATTACTTTTCTGGAGAATAGGAACCTATTCATCTGAGATAAATTAAGTACAAGTAGTTACTTTAAGAAAATCTGGCCTATATTTAATGTAATATCTTCATAACTATAATTTCAAATATGTTGTTTAGTAATCTATTAAAGATTTTTATTCTAATTTGAAATCTTATTATGTTTATACATAATAGTAAAATGTTCCTAATAATTTATTTTATCATATTTATAAATTTATTGTACCTTTATTAAACTTAAGTGCCTATAATTCAAACTATTGAATGATTTAAAATGAAATCATATAGTATAAATTTAACTTGAAATATTCTGCCTTTAATTATTTATATTAATGATGCCAAGCATTATTCAAAGGCCATTTAAAATGTTTTTCAAATTTCTTAGCCTTGTAAATACACTGACAAAAATCATAAGTTGACTATAAAAGCTTAAGGAGGATCTAGGCAATTAGAAAATTTGTTTACTATTTCTAAGATCAAAATACCACCTCAATGACATTTCCCTAACATAAATTTACCCTCAAGAACATCAAAGGGGCTTCCCTGATGGCACAGTGGTTGAGAGTCTGCCCGCTGATGCAGGGGACGCGGGTTCGTGCCCTGGTCCGGGAAGATCCCACATGCCACAGAGTGGCTGGGCCCGTGAGCCATGGCTGCTGAGCCTGCGCGTCCGGAACTGGTGCTCCGCAATGGGAGAGGCCACAACGGTGAGAGGCCCGCGTACTGCAAAAAAAAAAAATAAATAAATAAAATAAAAAGAACATCAAAGATCTAATACAACAGTTACTATTATTTTCCCCATTTTACAGATGAAGAACAGGTCACAGGAAGGCTAATTTACATTCCTCATGTCAAACAGAAATACTATCCAATATTCCTGCAAGTAAAGAAATAATAGCCCTTCTATGGTTCTGATATAGTTGTAAATTATAAAATCCTGGAGAGCAAATGAACAATATAATTTTTTAAAAATATGTTCTTATATCTGGTAATTCCCTTACTAGCCATATTTTTATATTAAAATTAACTTTCATTATAATGAAAATTAGGGAAATAATATCCTCTGTTAAAGAATTGGATAAGTCTACACAATGTAAATGGCTCTTCAGCTATTTGATATAATACAATCTAGCATTTAAAATTTTCTTCTAGAAGGATATATAAATACTGGTAAAATAATTAAGTGAAAAATGTTTAGGGCCTTCCCTGGTGGAGGAGTGGTTAAGAATCCGCCTGCCAATTCAGGGGATACGGGTTCAATCCCTGGTCCAGAAAGATCCCACATGCCGCAGAACAACTAAGCCCATGCACCACAACTACTGAAGCCCGCGTGCCTAGAGCCCGTGCTCCGCAAAGAGAAGCCACCGCAGTGAGAAGCCACGCACCACAATGAAGAGTAGCCCCCTCTCGCTGCAAATAGAGAAAGCTGGTGCACAACAACGAAGACCCAATGCAGCCAAAAATAAATGAATAATAAATTTATTTTAAAAAAAGTTTAAAGTAGTAAGGGCATATGATTTTAAGTACACTGGGTTTGTACTCTATGTACTGGGTATGTACATGTAACAAGTGAAATACAAGGAAAGAATTGAACACATTTACTAAAATGGTTCCATTGATTTTTCCTAAGTGGTGAGCTGATTTTTGCTTTAATCTTTTCCTAAATTTCCTGACTTAATGAAAATATACTGGAAGCAGAAAAATATTTCCCATTTAAAAACAGACAAGTCGTGCTTATGTGCAATATTGTGTGTACTGATTCATTCACTGATAGAGAAAACCTATAAGCTTGTCATGAAGGCAGTTAGTGCTTTCTGCTATGCAGTTGTATTAACTAATACTATCCTTATGGTCAGCATCTTTTCTCACAGGACTTAATGGATCAGTTTCACACACAAGGTGTCTATTGGTCGTTTGGGTAATTGAACACATAAAACACTTTTTTTCGGGGAGGTGTCTTATTTCAATTGTAGTTTTTCTTCTAAGATGACACCTTGTGTCTGTAATACACATAGTCATAGGTATTCTCCAAACTCTAAAGAGCAAAAAATGTACAGATGTTCGACCTCTAAAACTCAGAGCAAAACGGAAGGCTAGAGAAGGCACAAAAACTTAGCCAAATTCCTGGTTCACACTCTGTATTTTTCTTAAGATACCATAACCCTAATCGGATTTCTCTTTGGCCTGATTGCTACAGACTTCCTCTAAAGGGCTGGAGGAACCCTTGTTTCACTCCTTGTTGTTTTCATTCAGTCAGCGCGATTTTTGAACAGGCTTATGTGCAATGTACAAGATTAATCTTCTTCTGAAAATAGCATTTCCCTAGCAGTGGTTAATCCATGAAAGGCTCAAAATTAAGCGAAATCTTTTGACCTCAAGTAACATAAAGCAGGGATTTGGAATAGCGTGCCGATCTCTTGTTTTGCCTTTGATATTCAGATCACTTCCTGAGCCCTCTTAGACATTTGCTAGACCTCCAGGTATGAGGGATGCGGCTTTGTTTTGACATCAAAGTTCAAGGGGAGAGTGTAGAACGCTATCGAGCAGTCTGAGCTCCAAAGGACATGATTAAGCTGTAACTGGTAAGCAGATGCAGCTCAGGGAATTAGCAATAAGAGAGAACACACACCTAATAAAATAAAATAAAAATAATGTCATCTGATTTGTCCTTTCTTTTTCTTTTTCCTTCTCTCTCTCTTTTTTTTTTTTTTGACAATAGTGGACAGCTAATAACAGGAGGTACTGAGTCATTAATGTTTCTGCAGAGGTGCCTGATTAATGTAATAACCAATGGCAAGCAGAGCAGATGTATTTGTCACAGGAAATTGGATTAAAAGATCACAGACCCTGAAATAGGAATATTTCCAGTTTGGTTACAGCAAAGTAGAATATGCCATCACCCATTATCTACAGCACACCGCTTAAGAAATTCTTGCCCCTACTGCTGATACAGCAACGTATGGCGATCCATTGGAGTCTGTGGTTACCTTCCTAGGTCAAGCAAAGCAGATCCTGGAATCCATCCTGCTGGAGTGTGGCTACTTCAAGAAGTGAAGCCATTTATCTGGACTGTAGCACAACAGGGACTTAAGAGGAAGAGAATCTGATTGCCAGCAGTGAATTTGCTTCACAACTAGCCAGCAGCTATTTGTAAGGAGTTGAGAAAAGATTGGCACGCAGGTAACGGGATAGAATGAAGTGTCATACTGAACTGCTGTGTCATGGAAGGATCTACTGAAGAGCTCGAAGTCCAGAAAGCCACATTCATTTCTGGCAACTAAAATTATTCTTTTTTATAAAAAAAAAAAAAAACTGATTTTTCACTGTTAGAACAAGGGCCCTCACCATTAAAAAATACAAATAAAAAATACAACAGATTATTCTAATCTAAATCCACCTCCCATTTTAAATATTGGAGAGTATCATATGTGGGTTTTGCTACTGTTTTAAACAATTTTCTAAGCTGAAATTTTCCTCTGAACAAGTTGTATGTGTGTGTATGAGTTTGTGTGGTGTCTGTTGTACTGCTGTTACTTTACGTCTTTATGGTCCAAATTGCCACATGTAAAATGAGTTTAATAGACTAAGTAGTGTGTAAGGTCCTTTCCATCTCATTGATAATATCAATTTACCCAGTACCTTAGTTAAAAACATATAATGGGTTACATCAGCTGAAGTTTGTCAGGGAAACATAATTTCTATTTGATTTTCATATACATTAATAAAGAATTTTCATTCTCTTAAAGTTAAAAATAATTTACGCATGAAAGTCAAATAAGAATTTTTTTTCTTGACAAACTAAGGAAATATATGAAAGTTTATTTAATAAAGATGTTTACAAGAGATTTTGTCAATAATAAAATACTGTCTTAAGTCCTGCAATATATACCTTCTCAGAGTCCTTTAAACAATTATAGCCATTGGCTGTTATTAGCAGCGACTGTTCCATTTCACCAAATCCTCATAAACATTAACCTTCCTCGTTTACAAAGTTTATAACCTGTTTGGTTAAAAAAAATCTCATTTTTTTTAATTAAGTGGGAGTTTGTTTTTCCTGTTTTATTTTTTTCTTCTCCCTAAATAAAAGCCAACATGAAGATTATGAATAAGAATGGCATCTGCTTGTGAATCACATTTGCCTTTCATTAAATCAACACTTCTGAGGGTCAGAATACTAGTTAAGAGCATTAGCTCAAGAAGCAGATGCCTGGGTGTGAATCCCTGATGAGCCAAACACTAGCATGCGTCCTTGCACAAATTACTTAACTTCTCTGTACCTCAGCTTTTTCATTTATAAAAATGAGGACAAATCTACCACATACAGCAGCTGCTGAACTTAAACGAAACAATATGTGCAAAATGTTTAACACAGTGCCTGGTATATAGTAAATGCTTAATTAATATTAGCTATTATTTCTAACAAATTCATCTGCACACAATATTTTAAGTTTAACATGTCTCCACGATATCTTGGTAAAACATTCAATCTCGATGAGACAATTTTAAAATAAAATATATTGTATTTAATTTCCATTACTATTTATGAAAGTAGACTCTCACTTCCACACTGAGGTACCATAGCGAAAATTGTTACCCTCCAACCCCCACCTTTCTTTTTAAAGGCAGGGAGATCCCAGCATGAGAACTTGGGAACTAAGATCCCAATTTGTACCAGTTTGTAAGAAAGGTGTCCAGGCATTTCTACAGTCTAACACTTTCCTTCATACATCCTCTGACTTACTGTGCTCCCTCTGTTCAGATTTTCCAGCAGTTTCTTTATCCATAATGAGAAAGCAGTTGGGAAGAGAACATCAGCCTGTGAGTCAGAAGCTCTGGGTTATATGCTAAGTTCTGTCATCTGTAAAATCTAAACCTCCAACTATCTCTGATAACAAAGAAGGCAGGAAGCCTGGGAGAACTCGAGGTGTCTTCAGGTCAACCCCTTGTGGGCTCTGGTCCTATTTCACCTATCTAGTAGTTACGTACTAGTAGCTAATCTGTCTAACACGAGGCCAGTAGTTAAGAATTCAATCATGTAAGGCTGTAAAAACGCTGTCATGAGTGAACAAAGGTGGCAAGTCAGGGCCAGGTGTTCAGTCCCACCCCCCAGATCATCTCTGGCGCATGGTGTGGTGCGAGGTGGGTGAGTGAGGCCTCCGAACCTCATCCTCTCATCAGGCGGCTGCTCTGGGACCTGACCCAGGAATCCTCTCCACATCTCGGTTGACCCACAGGCCAGATACGGCTTTCCCTCACTCCCACTTTGCACCAGATGGCCCCGACTTCCCCCCAGGTGGCCCACCCCTGCTTTCTGCTCGCCCTCCCTGGCACGGGCGGGTCCTCCTGCGCCGGCATCCGGGCTCGAACCTGGGCGTCTGCTGAGGTTTGGCAAACACTTGAGCTGCCTGAGCCTCGGTTCTCTCAGCTGTCAGGTGGGGGCGACACCAGCGCTCAGAGGACGGCCATCCACCCACTGACTAAATTCTCCTCACTGAGCGCCCCACGGGCTTTACTACCCAGATGTTCCCACGCCCCACTTCTCCTCTGCTCCTCACAACCCCGCGAGGGACACTCTGACTTTCACCGAATCCTATCATTCCCGAAACTTCCTTCTCCCCCTCAGGCAAAGCCAGACCCCTCTGCCCAAACATCACAGCCTCCTCACAAGGCCCGTCTCCTCAGAGTGTCCTCCTCCGCTTTCACTCCCTTCCTGGCATCACCTCGCAGACGGCCACGGCCTCCGCTCCATTCCGCGCGGCAAGCAGTAGTGATGCCCAATTTCTGGGCGCCCGCCAAGGATTCCAAAAAATCTCATTTGAATACATTTGATTAGTACCTAGCCTAATTTAATACTTGCTTATTTGTATTTCTTCATTTTTTCCCTATTTTTTGTCTATTATTACTCTGGTATTCATATATCATTTATTTATGAGTTTATCTATTAGAATATCAGCTCAAACAATTGTTGCTATTTATCCAGATTTTTAAAGAACTTTGAGGTGTGATTATACGTAATTAATGTATTCAACTTGATGAATTGGAGACAACCATCACCACAATCTATGCCATAAACATATCCATCATTTCTAAAAATTTCCTACCATCTTCTTTATTTATTGTTATTGTTATTTTAATAAAAACAACATAAAATTGGGAATTCCTTGGTAGTCCAGTGGTCAGTACTCCTTGCTTTCACTGCCGAGGATGCAAGTTCAACCCCTGGTCAGGGAACTAAGATCCCGCAAGCTGCACGGCACGGCCAACAAACAACAACAACAGCATAAAATCTACTCTGTTAGCAATTTTTAAAGTATACAATACCGTATTGTAAACCATAGACACTATGCTGTACAGTAGCTGTCTACAACTTTATTAATCTTGAATAACCAAAACTTTGTACCCTTGGCTAATACCTCCCCATTTACCCCTACCCTCAGTCCCTGGCAACCACCATTTAATTCTCTGCTCATCTAGATTTTTCATCTTTAATATGTGTTTATTTTTTTTTTAATTTTTTTATTTTTTTGCAGTACGCGGGCCTCTCGCTGTTGTGACCTCCCCCGTTGTGGAGCACAGGCTCCGGACACGCAGGCTCATCGGCCATGGCTCACAGGCCCAGCTGCTCCATGACATGTGGGATCTTCCCAGACCAGGGCACGAACCCACGTCCCCTGCATCGGCAGGTGGACTCACAACCACTGCGCCACCAGGGAAGCCCTAGTATGTGTTGATTTTTTTTTTTTTTTACTTTATAGATATTGCCTTAGTTCATGATGGTTTATTTTAATATGTTTGTGAATTACTTATTTTCTAGTTTTTCATGGACTCATTGTTTAACTTTTTTAAACATTTTTTTCTAATTAGAAAACATTATTTTCTTCTGATAAGAAAAAAACATACATGATCTAAAAATAAGAAAATATAAAGAAGAAAATAAATATTATCCATCATTTCACCAGAAGAAAAGGCAATTCATTTATTTCTGGCTATTGCTTGAGTCACCATCATTGTGTATAGTCATACTGCATTTCATCAGTGTCTTTGAGGTTAGATACTATGAAAGATTGATGCAGGCTCCAGTTTGTTTTCACGGGTTCCAGTTTGTTCTCTTAAGTTCCAATTTATCCCTTTGGACTTCATTTGTCCTTATTTTTCCTCACTATATGTCCAGCTTTCCTTTCTACCCCTAGTCCTGCTGACCTATAATGACTTCAGGCTCCCATAATTGTGTAAGAATTGATCCCTAGGGTAGATTCCCTGTGGTTCTGTTTTTCTGATCAAACTCTCTCAATAAAATATATGTTATAGACTTAAAAAAAAAAAGCTTTGGGATCTGACTGTATAGTTTACACATATTGGCATCTTGTACTTTAATATTGTAGAAGAGATCTTTTGAATACCATTCTTTGAAAAAAATAATTTACTAATAATTTATTTTCTACAACATTTTCTGTCATGTAAATGAATGGTAATTAATTTAACTATATCTGTATATTGAATAGTATACTGTTTCCATAATGAATAATCTTATACATAAATATTTATAGGATTTCTGATTATGTCCTTACCTTGAATCTCTAGAGTTAGATTACTAGGTTAAATGTAATGACTTTAATATTTATGTACAAATTGCTTTCCAGAAATGCTAATATTTGCACCTACAGTACAAAACAGAGTTCATCCTATACGAACTTTTTTATTCTAGTTTCTTAGGTAGTCTTTTCCTCTCAAGAGCCAAAGTATATTTATCTGCATTTTATTTTATTTTATTTTTCAATCTTTATCCTGCTATCTAGCTTACTTTTAATTATTTAAAATATGTGGAATTCCCTCTTATTTAAAGTGAAAATCTAATTTTATTTTAATTCAAGTACTATATCAAATATCCCAAAACACCTGAAATGGTGTTGTGAAATCATCAGAGCATTTTAGAATATAAACTATATTCATAAAGAAAGAAAAATAGTCTATGATTCTAATTATTACCACTCTGATTATTATGTTCTTTTCAGGCACACAGAAAATAAATTTTGTAGAAAGTGGTGAGTGGTATGTGTACATGCATATGTGTGTGTACATGCATTTTTTAATAGTATGTGATAATCATATTGTATTTATGTTTTCTACTGCGGTCCTTTTAGTTACTTCTTATTTTAATTATTATACAAATTCTGAGATGAGCCCTACTTATTCAATATATGTAAAGTTCTGGACAGATCCTCTAATATTTCTTCGGGTTAACTTTGAGAACGAAAATAATCAGGACAAATAATTTTTCTTTTCCTTGAAACTCAAAAATTTCACAGAACTGTTATTTAAGAGTTCAGATTTTCAAATTTTCTTGGGTTTAATGAACCTATTGATTTGCAGATATGTCTCAAGCTCTGGATAATTTTCTCCTATTTTATTATGCTTTGCACATATTTTCTTTTATTCTATTCTAATGTCCATAAATATTATGTGTGTGCATATATATATATATATGTATATATATATATACATGTTATATACAACATATATATACACATATACATATATACATATGTACACATACACACAGCATATGGATAAATTCTTCATAGATGACATTTTTGCTCTCATTAATTTAAACTCTTTGGCTTTTTCCTTGGGAATCCTCTCCTTCACACCTCACTCTCAATTGTTTTCTGTTCAAAGGACTTCTAATTACTGATTCACCTCTCAATTTGCAATACAGTGTAACTGGTCTATTTCTGCCCCTGGATATGTTGCACTACCAGAGGTGTGGCCTTTAAATGCATGTTGATGTATGAAATACACCATAGGGCAGTGAGGTGAATAGGGATCAGAAATGCTTATGCCATCTTAGAAATCAGTTGTTTGAGGGTAGTAAAGTACATTTCAATTGTAAAGTGGCAGAAAATAAATCAGAAACAGTAGCTGACCACATTAATCTGAAAGTATTTTATCAAATAGTTGGATCCTCGCAAATATCCTGTGAAATACCAAGGACTTAGAGCCTTATTTTCAGGTATCAGTGATGAAAACAGAAGCCCAAAGACTTTAGTAATGTATCAAAAGTCACACAAAGTGGGTGACCCAAATGGGACTGAATATAAGTTCACAGATTTGGTAATTTCTGCTGGCCTTATTGTAGCATATGCCAATTTTGAAGAAAATAAAATGAGCCTAATCCTCATAATTTTTATGGGCTTTATTTCTGATTGGCAAATCATTTCACACCAGACTGTCTACCACCATGTTGCATATTTATTTTTAACATGAACCCAAAACCAAATTGTTGGCATAGTTGTCAAAATATTCATTTGATTATACTCATAGCTACAACTTTTGAAGACCTTTAAGGTAAACAAAATGGAACACTACGTTTTTAATTTGTTACGAACAATCTTGTGCCAGCTAGTCTAGGTGCCTGTGGCTGGTTGTTAATAAGACTGAAGTAAGAAACTTGATTCCTTTATGAAATGAGTAACATTCATGATCACAACTGCACTTCCAATTCTGGACGGAGGTCTCACGACTCCCAAGCTCAGAAATGTATTCTGTTAATTGCAGAGAGCAAAAAAGAGACCTGCTGTTGATTTAAAGCCAGCTCTTGATATTTGTTGCTTAGCTACAGCTATTTCTCATGCTGGTTCCTTATATATACTTACATAAAAAGCCACTTATTATACAGGCTTGATTATATCAATTTGTCCAACGCTATGACCTTAGTACCTTTAAATAAAACATTTTAAAGGATTTGCTATCTTGGCAGAATGCATATTTTTTTCATTCTGATATTGTAATTTTGTTATTGTTTGCTTTAAATTTAGTTATATATACTGTTGTAAAGGGTTTAATTACAATCAACTTTTGCACAGGAGCTTATAATTACATTTTAAATATAATTTTGGTAAGAGATACATTACTCATTCATTCTTTCACTAAATAAATATGAATATAGATATTCACAGCAATATAGGTATGTACATAGAGAGAGAGATATTACATATAGATTATACCTACAATGTGCCAGGCACTGTTAGGAAATTTTAAATAAAAATGGTTGTATATATAGTCTTCTTGGTATACCACAGCTTCTCTTCGTAGTGCAAGTGAAAACTGATTTCTAGCTAAATAGTGATTTATACACAAACATTTTCCATGTCAACCAAGACTGAAGATATAGAAGGGGATTTCTAATATTCATACAAAGAGCTGAGCAGACATGTGCACTTATCTTTGAATAAATGAGATTCCCTTTGCATGCAACTAAGCTTTTGTTACAAATATAAAAATCTATACATTTTGCATCTGTTTGTGTGTCATTGAGCTAAATAGAAGTGAAAGGTTTCAATCAGATTGAGAAGAAATGTTCTCTAATAGCTGACACTGCTTAGATGGATTCAGACCTATTTCACCAGAGTTGCCCAAGTAAAACTTCAATAAGCTGAGAACTTGCTGTGGCAGATTATGTACAACACTACAATGTAATTCTTGGTCCACACTGATTTAGAGTTATTTGGGAGTCTAGTTACAGGATGCTAAAAAAGAAGCTGCTAGTTATCCCATGTAATGTACTTCCTGACTTTATCACTTGGTAAACAAGGTGTCAACTTGAAATTGGTGGGGTTTTTTCTTCAAATGTTTAAGTAAAGTAGAAAGTTATGATGTTCAGGTTGATGTTTGAAAACAAAACAAAATGACACTTCAATCATCATCAGAAATTAAGGATAGATTTACATAGTCTTTGTAACTTTATTTCTTTGGGAAACGAAAGATCAAGTGTTAAAGTAAATTACTTCCACAAGTTTTTTTGTTTGTTTGTTTTGATTCATGAAAGCATTACTTATATTACAGAGATTAAATATTTTTATTACTGTTCCACACATTGGGGCCACTGATATGATAAGACATAAATAAATGTATCAAAATATACTAACATTAAACTACCTGATAAGTAAATGGTAGGTGTTCAAAATTTGTAAAAATCTAGTAACTTTGCTAGTTTTATGTTTGAACTGAGTGATGTGAAAATATCTTCTTGCTTCTATTGTTTTGACTCATGCTATTAATTTAGTTTGGAAAATTACTACCATGATTGGGCACAGATTTATACATATATATATATATTTTCAAATTTGTATTGCGGACCCCTTCTCATAGTTAGAATTGATCTCTCTTTTTGTACACCAGTCTCATTCTTATACTCACTTCAGTTTGATGTGCATGATGATTGTGGATGTATATGTCTTCTCCTAAACATTTGTGTATTCCATATAAAAATGGATTATTCTTTCTAGTTACCCAGAATCTAATATACTGCCTTGTAAATAGTAGGCATCCAAACTTTGTTGAAATTCCCTGAATGTTTTGTTCATTAAAGCAAATAGATAACTAGATCATATGTCACCAATTAATACTTATTAAACAATGAATATTATTAAGACATTTAGGCAGAAAGAAACAGCATGAATTCCTGACACCTAGTTTAATCCTGACACTTCCTAAATTTTTCATGAAATTTCCATAATCCTAGGGGGCAATGATATAGCAGTTAAACACAAGTGATAATAAACACTGTATTAAAACACTGTATTATTCTTTGTTACAAGGTCTTTTTTGTTGTTGTTGTTGTTGTTGTATGCGGGCCTCTCACTGCTGTGGTCTCTCCCGTTGTGGAGTACAGGCTCCAGATGCACAGGCTCAGTGGCCATGGCTCACGGGCCCAGCCGCTCCATGGCATGTGGGATCTTCCTGGACCGGGGCATGAACCCACGTCCCCTGAATCGGCAGGCGCACTCTCAACCACTGTGCCACCAGGGAAGCCCTGTTACAAGGTTTTATTTGCTCAAACTATTATGATTCTTCACTACCTGCCCTTTGACATCAAAAGATGCAATGAAGATTTCCAAGAATGAAAGTTCATTCTGCTAAAATTCAAGCTGTTAAGCAAATGGTTAAAATTGTACTAGTTGATGTTTCAGTTTGAATTACAATTTACCTGCAATGCTATTTAGGGTTTTATGAACTTTGAGTAATATGGAGAAGGGAAAAACTTGATAGAAATGTAGCCAACCTCCTTAACTTTACTAATTAAAATAGTGCTGTATTAAAAATAATCATAGAGAATGTGCTATATGAAATAATCAGGTCCGAAATTGGGCATATATTTTTATGACCTATATTGCTTAAAAATACTATTCATTCATTCTTTCATTTATGAATTTATCCATAATGTATCTATTAAATGTCTGTAATTTGAAAGCCAATATGCACTGTGTCTAAACACTACTGTCTGTTCTACATCAAAATATTTGAAATATCAGGAGTTTTATTTGTCTAATTGGTTTATTTCTCTACATAACTAGAGAAGATATGAACTCATTAAACTAAATATGTTTATTAGTGATCAAAGTAAATGTAGTTGTATTTCCAAAAGAAAGAAAAAAAAAAAGCCACAATACATACTGAGAATATTTGGCTGTGATTATGAGTAGAAAGGTATGATCCTCAAAAGAGTCACATAATTCTAAAAAACATTTGAGACAATATTTTATAAAATATTTAATTTTACTAATATGCTTTGTTAATTAACTGAAAAGCATGTATTTAGAACCTATTATATGCCAGAACTGCATTATATATAGGGGTTATAACAGTGAGCAAAACAAATACAGTCTATGACTTCACAGAAAATTCAGACTACTAGGGGAGTTTTATAATGATTATATAATTATGCAAATATATAATTAGTTATATTATATTTAAAATTTTTTGTACGATAGGTATAGAGAGCTATGGAAATATATGATACAGGGCCAGAACTCAATGACTAATTGTATGTGGGAGAAAAAATGTCAAGGATTAAATTTTGGTTCTTGACTGTATACATAACTAGAGATGTTCACAGATATAGGAATCTTAAAAGACCATTACATTGCACAATTTCACAGGGTATCATTCATAAGTTTACAGTGAAACTCATTAACTTATTTGGCTTTGTACACAAGCTTGATATTCATCTGAAAGATCTAAGAAAATTTGACATGTAGGCAATTGGATGTATGCACGGTAAACTCAGGGAAACTGTCTGAGGTGGAGAAATAAATGAAGCCACAGAGAATAAATGAAGCCATGAGACTGTAGAGAAAAGATATAGGATGAGAAGAAAATAGCATATGTGAAGCTAAAATATTTTAGGGCCTAATAGTTGTCCTGGGCAAAGAATACAGTCTAATAGCCAGATAAATAAGATGAAAATCAAAAAACACATGCTAATTAGCTTAATGGTGGTAATTATTTCATGATGTATACATATATCAAAGCATCACATTGTACACCTTAGATATGCACTATTTTTATTTGTCAATTATACTTCAGTAAAGTTCTTCTTAATTAATCTTGGTTAGCTGAGATTTCTTTGCTAAGGTCAAGTTTTCACTGTGACAAATATAAGATACTGTATCTCAACTTAATGAATTAGTCTTGTATACCACATTGCCTCTTTCTGGACTTCACTTGGGTGAAC
This sequence comes from Mesoplodon densirostris, assembly GCF_025265405.1. Lineage (NCBI taxonomy): Eukaryota > Metazoa > Chordata > Mammalia > Artiodactyla > Ziphiidae > Mesoplodon > Mesoplodon densirostris. The sequence goes on from NC_082664.1 coordinate 20,868,913, forward strand.
CATATTTCAAATTTACAGTGTTCAAACCAAACTCTTGATGTCTAAACGTCACTCTCACAAACCTATTCTTTCTACACTCCTCCTTTTTAACTGTATTTCACTCTTATTATTTTTAGGTTTTCCCTAAGTCCTGCTTCAAAACATTTTGGATTTCTCTATTACAGTGTTTTTACTGAGCCATCTCTCTTTGCCTTGGCAACTACAATTGCTCATCTGTCTTCCCCAAAGTAACCCTTGACACAAACACTCAACACCCACCCTACATTGATAACAATCTACAGGTTACCCAGCTTCCATTTGACCAAGTCATTCTTTCTCAGCCTGTCTCCAAGTTACAGCATCTTGAATGACTTCCCATCACAATTAAAATAACATCTAAGTGCAAACTCCAAACTTTAATGCCACTTCATTGCATTAAAATACCCCACGTGCTGCATCTCAGTGGATTGTCCTGTTTGTTGAAAATGACAAGCTCTTCACTGCCTGAAATGCTCTCCTTTCTGTTCATTGGTGGATTTACCTGTTCTTTTATGGGTCTTAAAGTCACCTTCTCTAACTCCCACTCAAATGGAGCCCTGTTTTTGTCCTTTTATTATAATGTGATTATTAACTTCATTTGTATCATGATTTCTAATTGTTTTCTTTCTTTCTTTAGTTTTTTGTTTTCTTTTTTATCAGACACCTCTCAAAACTTTAAGCTGCATGAACAAGGGAAGAGGTCTCTTATTCTCTCTTTCATCTTTTGCATTTAGCTACATGCCTGCACATTGAAGAAGCTCAATAAATACTAGTTCAAAGACTGAATGACGGGCTTCCCTGGTGGCACAGTGGTTGAGAGTCCGCCTGCCGATGCAGGGGACACGGGTTCGTGCCCCGGTCCCGGAGGATCCCGCATGCCGCGGAGCGGCTGGGCCCGCGAGCCGTGGCTGCGGAGCCTGTGTGTCCGGGGCCTGTGCTCCGCAACGGGAGAGGCCACGGCAGTGAGAGGCCCGCGTACAGCAAAAAAAAAAAAAAAAAAAAAAAAAAAAAGACTGAATGACAATGAATCCCTAGACCTCAGTTTATTAATCTATAAAATAAAGGCAAAGGGCTGAATAATCCATATTGTTTCTTCTCACATCAATAAAAGTAATATAGTACACTTGAATAAAATAATTTGATGTCTAATTATTTTGTCCAAATTGATTGTCAAAATCATCCTACGTGAATCATATTTAACTAATATATTTGTTGGGTTACTGGGGTGGGTTAGGGCAAAGGTTATAATTCCAGACCAAATCAATTACTATATTGCTTTTACAAAAAGGAGAACTAGTTCAAGGAACACTGTGTTCTCACCATTTTTCATTTCACAAACTTTACACTGACAGTTTTGAAGCTAAAGTGCTGATACACTATTTCCAGGTCATTCAAAAGCAGGAAAGAATAAAAAATATTGCAAGATGGGAGGTACACCCTTTTATGAGGTCCTGGTTTACTTTTGCTGACTCCAAATTTTAGATGTTTCAGATTGGAAGTAATATATGATTTTATCCATGTAATCTACAATTGAAGTATAAACTTCAGTACCTTAATCCTAGAGAAATGGAACCAATTCAAAATATCAAATAGACAATTTTTGGTGAATTGGGTCATGCACTCTAAATTCCTTCACTCAGTGTAAGGCACGTCATATCCTAAGTTGCCAGATGTATTTCTCAGGGCTCAGGGCTGAGTCCTTCTCCACGAATTCCTCTATGTCCTCCCTGAAGGATATCACTTTACCCAATATTACTCCCTCCCCAGAGTAGATCCACATCAAATTACTGGTTGATGTGAGGGTGAAAAGACCTGACCCTCTTACTTTGAATGGGAACAATTCTGAGAAGCTAGAGCAGCTGTTGAGGTCTCTAGAATTGGCTCTGTCTTTTGTAGCAACTCCATCACAGTTCAATATTCTTGCTATGCCCAAGGATGTATTTCTCATTCCCTTAAAGGTGTCATTCATAAGCTGAAACTCCGTTAATATTCCTTTATGCAAATCTCTCCGACAGGGTTTGATTCCTAAGAAATCCTACACACCATGCATTCTAAAATATATTTTTGCCTATATCCGTGCTAAAAATCATAAATGTTCTCTTCAAAATTTTCAAAATATTATTAAAAACATTTCATTACCCATTTGAAATATCTTTCTTTGCTGTTAATTAGGGAGGAAATCATCTACAGTGGTTATTGTTCACTATCGTGCCATAGAAAAGAGCTTAGTGGGCCAACATCATCAGCATCATCTAGGAGCCTGTTAGAAAAAAGAAAGCTCTGGCCCCATCCCAGCTCTATTGAATCAGAATCTCTAGAATGGGGAGCCAGGAATCCGTGTTGAAAACATCTCTCCACGTGACTTTTACATGTGTTGAAGTTTGACAAACATTGCAAATATTGAATATTAATGGAGAAAGAATGGACAATAATATTGCATAATTATATTCAAAAAATAAGAAATTATCTTTTAATTAAATTACTTATACCAACAGGAGAAGCATCAATATTAGGGACATATATTAGTTGTTTACAGGTGAAATATGAAGTTACTGAGTAACATAAGTAGTTAGATTCCCATTCTGATGGTGGCTTCATACATTAGATTATTCCAGCCCTTTCCTTTAGGCAAAACCTAATACTTTGACTTTTCTATTTTTTCTATCAAACTGCTCTAATCTTTCTAAAAATTAGGCCATCAAAAGTATTTTACCAAGCCTAACAATTGAGAGTACTAACCCTGTCAGTATTGGGCTACTCCTTCACAGTTTACAAATCGCTTTCACAGGTCACATGTCTTTTGATTCCAGTGAAAGTCACATGCCAGATTTTATTTTAATTAACACATGAGAATGTATGTATTGATTGAGGCCAAGTGGCTTGCACAAGATCAAGCTTGGAACTGATACAATAAGATTAAGATTCAGGTTGTCTGAGTCTACATCGTGTTCTCTGTTAAATGGAGCTCAGACACACCATTGGAAGGATTTATCTATCATCATCTCTCCATCAATCTCTGGTGATTTCTACTGGATGCTGAGAGAATCACCTCAATGTGTAATCTCCTTAAATTAAGAGAACACTTAAAACAAATTCAGATCTTCAGTATACTCTCCACGAAGTCTACTTCCCCATTGCTTTATTTTCTAGTTGAGTCCGTGGGTCTATATGTAAATATGCATGATAAGGTCTTGTGCTCACGAAGGAGCTAAAGGGGGAACTAGAATATCTGAAAATCTGGAATCATTTTCCTGCTGATATTCAGTTTCGTATCTGATATTTGGTAACATTTTAGACAATATAACTGATCTTTATTAATTTTTAATATATCCTACACTATTATTGTGTCTACGGTGTGTTGGTTGTTTTTTTGAGTAGCTTGTAAAAAGAAATGAGAAAAATAAAATCCCTGCTATCTTGGAGAATACTGTCTAATGAAGTGGAAACCTGATAACAAAGTGTAAAAACATACAAAGAAAATTTCCTCCAAAACGGGGATGCTAAACTACAGAATAGTAGAAAGCAGAGGAACTGCCTAAACTGAATACATCATTGCTATTAATATTACTCTCAGTATTAATAATACTACTCTTAGTATTACATATTCAAGCTGTAAGATTCCATTTTTCTGAAGATATTAAATTTGCAGCTAAGAGCCTAGATGAAGAAAAAGATTATGTGATCCATACCGTGTTGCAAATTTGCCTTCAGGTTTTTAAAGTTGAAAATATAAATGTGCTCTCATTTGTGTTTATGATTATCTAGACTGATATGTCTCTCAATTAAATCATAAACTATTTCCCATAGACTTATATCCAATAATACATTAGCAAACAGATTGCCTTGACCTTCATTTATTCACTTTAGACATCTGTTGAAAGCCTTTGCTACAAGAAAGTTTTCTGGTCACCTTTTAATTTTCCTGTGTATTTGAATGGCGATCGCTGCTGATACGAAGTGCACTGGGTGATTTTACACATTTCAAGAGCAGGCAGACAGTAGCAGCAGAGGGGACATATTTATAATCCTGAACATCCCCACTGAGCAGTCAGTTAAACATCTAGGTGTGAGAAAGGCTCACCACCGCTAGAATGAAGTTCAAATGTGATATAACCTGCTTCACCCACCCCATCATGTACATAATGATGATTAGCAATTCTCAAAAGCAACAGGCTGCTTCTTCTTCCATTCTGATTTTTATTTTTTTTCCTGAAGCAAGATATTCTCACTGAATTAAAAAAACAACAACAGGATTATACAGTTAGCACATCCATAAAAGCAATGCATAGCCTTAGGGACAATTAGTATACACCAGACATTGTGATATTATTGCATTTAATCCACTAAACCACCCCTTGAGGTAAACACTATCATTATCCCATTCCTGAAATTCTTCAGAGCAAAAAACATATGAAAAGGGATCCAATAGCCTTGTAGTAAGATGAATTCAAGTTTTCTCTCGGCTCTGCTTCTCCTCCCCTGGGATACTGTGACATTTTTCAAGTTACTTAATCGGTGTTACCCCTGCAGCAGTGGAAGCACCAGGGAAGGAATTTCACCATGGAAGAAATTTCCTACCTGAAAATGATTCCTCTCCATCACCATAAAATAAGTTGCTTAGACACCAAGATAAAGTTATTTACAAAGATTATCATCATAGACTCTAATAGTAAATATCCCTTCAGTTTTCTTCCATTTCTTTCCCAATTCCATAAAACTCCAACAGCATATATAAACCCCTGGGTGTAGGAAGAGGGGAGAATAAATCACTCACCTTTTAGAGTTTTAAGAAAACTGATTATATGACTCATCGTGCCATTAAGCAAAACCAAAGTAAAACAAAATTCTCAGGAATGTTTAAACCTCTTAAAACATGATATAGTAACATGTACTATATTAGGTCTAGCTACATATCTTCACTCATGTTGCAGGCCTTCTCTCTAAACATATATATATATATATATATATATATATATACATACATATATTATATATACAGGCAAACCTCAGAGATATTGCGACTTTGGTTACAGACCACCTCAATAAAGCTAATATCACAATAAAGCGAGTCACACAAAAATTTTGGTTTCTCAGTGCATATAAAAGTTATGTGTACACTATACTCTAGTCTAGTAAGTGTGCAATAATATTATCTCTAAAAATTAATGTACCTACCTTAATTAAAAAATACTTTATTACTAAAAAAATGATAATCATCATTCGAGGCTTCAGTGAATCATAATCTTTTTGCTGGAGCAGGACTGGAATTATTTCAAGAATTACCAAAATATGAAAGAGAGACCTGAAGTGAGCAAACACTGTTGGAAAAAGGGCACGATGGACTTGCTTGACTCACAGTTGCCACAGACCTTCAATTTTTAAAAAGCACAATAAAGTGAAACACAATAAAAAGAGGTATGACTATTATAGACATCTATCTCTATCTCTTTATATATGCATGTATGTATTTATTTATAATGGATTTAGGGTTAGGATTGCTATACCAGAGGAGTGAGGGAAACAAATCAATTAATATATTAAAGCATTTATAACTAAATGCTTGTATAGCTATCTACTTCATAAAATATCACTGCTTAACCTGGGAACTGGATGGGTTCCACAAGACAATGGCTAAGCAGTAAGAAGACAGAAACATCCCCTATAGGCAGACACCACAGCCCTAACTGCTCTTTCCTTAAAATACCTCCGTCTCATTTGGTGTCAGCTTAGAGGCTTCTGACTCTTACCCTCTTTTGCTTGAATTGGCTGCATCTCACATGACATCTCTTTGTTGATTTCTATAACAGGAACTCAACACAGTGCATAGTATGAACACAACATTGCCAGCAGGTGAATTATCCATCTCTTCCAAAATCAGAAGGCTTTTTTTTTCTATAATGTATATTCTGACTGCCATTTATCTAATTTTTCTCAGTTGAGTTCTGGTTTCCTTCATATGAGCTACAGAGACCTTAACAATTTTCTAGAAATTGATCTAATATACCAATTGAACAATAAAGTTAACCAACAGTTATTTTCACCTCTAAGTTGTCTGCTAGGTTATGTGCTATTATGATACAATGATAAAAATTGAACACAATCTACTGAGAAATGTAGACACACACAAACAGATATTGAAAAGTATCACATAAAGGATTTTTAAAATGCTTTAAAAAGTATTTTAAAAAACTGTTAAAAAAACAATCTGAAGTGAAGAACTAATGAGGTAAAATTAATTCCAAGAGTTTGCAAAAGAGATAGGAGTGTGTCAAAGGACATTTTAGGGTATAGAGATAACCTTTGAAGGAAACCTAATAGAAAGAACTTTCCTAACATGTGACGGGCAAGGAGAGTGTTGTAGGAGAGAAAACAGAGTGAATAAGGGAATGGTGGAGGACAAAGGTAGGAATTTGTGAGACCTATGCAAGAATAAACAGCTCATCAAAATAATTTAACCCCTTTGATGTTAACCAAAATTACTTCAGGCTAAATTAGTAGAGAATGGAAAATTATAAATAAATATTTCAAATATAATTCATTTTATCTTTTATTGATTTTTGGCTGTAACTAAGGATATTTATAGGTTATTAATGCCTTATAGTTGCTTTCTCCAATGTGTGATTTTAGTTTAAAATCAATACCAAGAGAGTTTCGGGGAGAAAAACTTCTCTTGCAGAATATTGGAGGATTAAGTTTGACTTCCAAAGTTTTATTATCTCATTAAATAAGCCTCTACAAAGTAGATTCTGTCAGTCTTATAGATTACTTTATCTTTTATGATACAGAGCAAATGATGCATTTGTCAATATACACCATACTTAATTTTCCACTGCCATATTTTTCCACTCTCAAAAGATTAATTTTGATTTTATCATCACTTAACTTTAAGATTTGACAATGACCAGGAATTAGTTAGTGCTCAGTCACTAGTCTCTATTCTCTGCTCATCACTAGGGAAGAATGGTTATTTCTTCCCCAAAAAAAGAATCATATACCCTGAAAGTTGTCAGTAACAATTCTTGTGACAATTCTCTCTGACTGATATGAAAGGGGAGAAGATGGGATACTTACTCATATCAAGCTCCAACAAAACCTCAGCATACTAACTCTGCTCATTCAGGACAATATTTGTTGTCTTAACAAGATAATTGCCCAAGCAATGTGGACTGTCACTGTGACTTTTAACTTTTCTCAGATAACTGCATTTTCCCGTCATGAAGCTTTAAACAATGTAACACACACACTTTAGCTATAAATTAATTGCACATGGATTAGATTTTTGGCGATAATCAAAGTGTTTCTCGTAGCAGGGCTTGGCTCTTCTCACCCCATGCTCTCCGCAGTAGGACATATATCTGTAATCCCGTATCTGAAATTTGGTAATCCACAGACTTTTAAGAGCCACAATTTACATAATTTGGAACAAATTCATTTTAAGGTTAAACATGATTTAAGCTGCTGTGAGCCTATTTGTGATTTACCTACTTAATGTGAAAATGTACATATTACACTGCAAAAATATTAAATCTTTGGTATGCCTTCAGATTATTTCTGAAATACATTAGAATCATTGAATAAGTGAATGAGGCCCTTTACTCTTGGAGCAAAAAGAGGAGTATATTTCCCTTTCAACCAAAGCCTTATTATTTGTAACTTGAGGGTTCCCTTTGTCTCAATATATTCAGTTAATTCATATTCTCTTGGACTCTAAGCGTTATCTATTTGTGAACTTACTTTGAGAAAGGAAAAATTATTATTCTTTTTTCTAGATGAGAAAACAGAGCCTTCAGAGACAAAATAACAGAACCACAGCAACATGGCTAGAAACTAGTGGAGGCAAAATACAAACTCCAGCAGTTTGACTCAAGAGCTCTCCCTCTTCACTTACTTTCTGACCTTTACTCCATGCTTTCTAATTTTAGAAGGTAACTTAGAGGAAGAAAGAATATCTCAACTTTGATTCTAGAAAAGGTTTTTTAATCTATCTAATTGGATAGCTCAGTTCCTTAAATACACAGTATCTTAAAATATCAATATATCTACATTATTTTGAAGAGGCATTGGGACTTTATCCTGGGTAAGAACCACTGTGAGCATTTCAATGACACATTTACCAAAGACTTATATGGACAACATTCTCTAGCATGTATTTCCCTCCTCTCTGTTATTAGTACTCCCTTCTTATTACATACTACTTTACATCTCTGAAGCACTTTCAGACATAAATCATTCTAACTGGGAACTAACTGCTCAGATAAACAATATTTTAATCATGCTTCCTTTGTTATTTAGGTGAGATAAATGTCACATCTGGCATGTTGAGATCTTTCACATCAATAGTCATTAACTAGCTTTTACAGGTTGCATTCTAATATTCTTAGCTTCATGCGATTATCAAGCAGTGTTCTCAGAAGACAACAGTGATTTCTCTTAAGAACTATTTTTTTATGGTATGGCTTCTTGACTAAAGTACATACATAAAACTTCCATATAGAAAAGCAAATTTTAGTTGTCCCTATATATATATTTTTTAATTTCTAAGCATTATCACAAAGGCCAATCTTTAGGGCTTCCCTGGTGGCGCAGTGGTTGAGAGTCTGCCTGCCAATGCAGGGGACACGGGTTCGTGCCTCGGTCTGTGAGGATCCCACATGCCACGGAGCGGCTGGGCCTGTGAGCCATGGCTGCTGAGCCTGTGCGTCCGGAGCCTGTGCTCCGCAACGGGAGAGGCCACAACAGTGAGAGGCCCGCGTACCGCAAAAAAAAAAAAAAAAAGAAAAGAAAAAAGAAAAGGCCAATCTTTAGTATTTGAGAGAAAATCTTGTGTGAAAGAAATAATATTTTAGCTTAGACATCTGGCCTCTTGACAAATGGGACACTGAGCTAAAAATTATTTTGTCATCATTTCACCAGATATTGATTTACAGATATTTTAGTGTCAGTGACATATAAAGAGTCAGAATTTTTAACACTTATTTTCTAAGGTGAGTATAGATTATTTATTCTGGAGGCTAAGGGCCCAAAGGGAAAGCATGGAATGGATCAACTCTACCCTTTAGCATCAAAGTGAGTTCTAGGGCCATATTTTAATGACATATGAACCTTGAGCAATAAAATGGGGCCATCTGGACTTGATTAGCTCAAAGTAAACTAATATCAGAATAATCTTTAATGTACCTTTTGCTCCCAGCCTCCAATCACCCAGGTTTCTTCCTCCACTCTTAGAGAAATAGCTGTTAGCATTTAGTCACTCTAAGCAACATTCAAAAGGGTTTCTTCTTCTGGAAGTTCTATATGATTTTGGCTAAAGCACTTCTGTTAATGTTGTGACCTGAAGAAAAAGAGTACTTGACTGAGTGCTTATTGTTATTATTTTTATTCACAACTGAAACTGGTATATGTCAGGGAAAAGATATTCTAAAGCAGAAGCAGGTCCACAAGGAGTTAATGCATCAACCTCTCACTTTGTTAGACTTGTGAGAAATTCTGGAATATGTTAAAATCTGATATGAACTTGCTGAACTTCACCTCTTATTTTAAACCTCTGTCCTTAGCACAATGGATTCAAGATATCCTTGCTTATAGCTAACTTCAAAAAAGAACCCTGGGTGATTTAAAGTCTCTCTGGAATGAAGTATAACTGACAAGGGAATCAATATGAATCAGGCCTAAACACAAACAATTCATTGCCAAGCAAAAGCCATGAAAATTGAGGGCATCCACTATAATTATTAGTCATCTGGGAGACTTGAGGATAAAACTTTATGGGGCTCAAAGGTCAACATTAAATTGATCATCAGCTTTCACCACCATGTCATTCACAAGTTGGGATCAAATTAATTTTGCTTGTTTAACTTCTAAAGCTGAGAGTTTTTCACATCTCTGTGAGTGAAAGATTGTGAAATGGAATGCCATATTTTTCCTTTAGTGTTGGATGAACTCATTAGACTAATAGAGACTATTCATTTCTGCAGTCTCCAATTTGATGTTCTGAACCTATTCCATGGCAAAACATAACCATCCCATCTATTTTTAAAGAAAATTTGTCTCTTAAAAATGTCTATTATTAGTTTCCAAATATGAAAAAAAACATTTTTAGATGCTAATAAATAAGCAATAAAAAAATGCTGAAGTGTGAATACAAGTGGATAGCAAGAAGACAGAGAAACCATTGCTGTCTTTTGATTCGCAATTGACAAAACTAATTTTAGAAAGTAAATTTACTGTTTGTCAATAGCCATGAAAACAAGTTTATTAACCTTTGTTTCAGTAATCATATATTTTAGAATTTATCCTAGGTAGATAATCTTAAATACATGAAATTATACATTATATACTATTTATAATTATAAAGTTTAGAAATACTTGATATATCTTATAATAAAGGAAATAGGCAAATCATTTGTACATCTATATGATGAATTATATCGTCACTGTAAAAATAATGAACTATATGCTCTATAGAAACATAATATTCTATAATGGAACATTGTAACATTTCCATAATAATTATTTTGATCAAACTTACATAGAAAATGATATAAAGAAAAAATATAGAACAGAAATAAAATACATATATCAATAACACTATATAATCATAGAATTACACATAAAGACCAAAAAATACATTAGTGATGGTGGAATAGTATTTTTTGATATGTTTGTATGAATCCTAATGTGATAAAGTAAGTATTTTCATGCCCAACATTCGTTGTATCTACATACATTATTTTTCTCTGTGTTGAGTACATATACATAATTAAATGCAAAAAAACACACCTTCAAGTCAAGGAAATATTTAGTATAATCAAATATAACCCGGAGATCCTCAATAAATGTTAGTTGGCAACAATAATAGAGGTTATAAATCACTACACATCTAAGTTTTCTAAGAAACAAAATATTACCCTAAGCCTTGGTATCTTACTTTGTGCAAAAACAAAGTCCTTTGAAAATAAGAAACAGATAATCACAGCAGTTCTATAAAACCAGAACCCGACTAACAGAAAGCCTTAATTAAGTGAGATTTGGGCGGGACTGTAATTCAAATTTAATACAATGTACAAGATAATAAGGAAACATGTGTTATCAATATTTCAATCCAGAAAGAAACTGGAGGCTGTGCTTATGGATTAGTGGGAATTCCTAAACTCTTACACCCACAACCAAAAATCCACATAATTTTGACCCATAGTCAAGACAAAGGCCAAATATTTGCAAGAACCTAGATATGCCTTACTTTATATAGTAATCTCACAACTCTGTGAAAACAGTTTAGAAAATTTTTCCACATGAGAAGAATAAAAGCATGAAATTAAATTTTCAATTAGTTTATTCAAGAGATATTGTTGCAAACCACTATGCTCTTAACTCATATTGCAGTAGTTAAGATTTTGGTGTCTAGTGTCATAGTACCAGGTTCATATCTTGCCATCCCCACTTGCTGGTTACCCAGTTGTGAGCAAGTCATTTAAACTTCCCAAGCCTCAGTTTCCATGTAGATAAAATAGAGATTATAGTAATTATCTCACAATGGTTTTCCTAGAAATAAATTAGGACACTGATTAAGCATGTAATGTGTTGGTCGTTTTGATTGTGCTAGACATAGGAGATTTAAAAGTGAGAAAAATGGAAAACCCATTTCTGTATCCATAGGAAAAAATATTTTAACATGATATAAAAATATCACAGAGCTAACAATCCAAAGATAAGTTATGGTTTATGAATAATTGCTATATCTAAAGAAAGAAAATCTGAAAAATTGAGGCCAGTATTGGAGACTGATTTTATCCTAGGGGCATCTGCCATTTCCTGAAGAGAAGACAGAGAAGCTGAGAGACTACACAAGATCGCTTTTGACAAACGTGTGGTGTTAGTTGTACAAAGATTAGAATCAAGGAAACTGGATTTGGAGGCCCTGGTAAACTTTCCATGAACTGGATTAGGATTCCAAAGAATTACACCCTAGGAGTTAGGACTCTAAAAGATTATACTCTGAGAGTAATAGTAAACCAAAAATATGTAAAATTACAAGGACTGAAGATTAGCTTTGATATTTTTTTCTAAAAATGAAACTACTAATATTTCTCAGACATTAAAATGATTTTCTTCATCAGATGAAAAACATAATAACCAAGAGGAAAAGAAAAAAAAGATCAAGTATCAAAATGGATGAAGGGAATAAGTTATACACAATAGAAATAAACATTATAACATACCATTATTAAGTATAAGGAGATAGGAGAATACATATTAGGATATTAGATAATATCCACAAGGGCTATTATGTATATTAAACTTTTTTGTCTCTGAATCACTTACGTCTTTTAATCACTCTTCTATATTTTCCATGTTTAGCTCTTCATGATTCTTTGTGGATATTTTTATGATCTTTCTTCTAAATCATTAGGTCTATGTTTGGCTGTGCCATAAATAATTTTACAATAAGCCATCCATTTATTTATTTTATTTGCTCTACATTTCAGTTCTAATAATTATTACTTTTTATAGAGTCCAGTTCTTGGCTGAATTTATTTTCTTTTATTTCCTTATACCTTATACATTTATCTATTTCATGTCCTTTTCTATTGTGTATAATTTAAACCCTTACCCTTTTTTGATACTTGACCTTTTCTTCTTCTCCTCTTCTTTATTATGTTTTTATCTGATAAAATCATTTTAAAGTCTGAGAATTATTAGTAACTTCACTTTTTTAAAAAACTTTATCATGACCTTCCATCATTTTAACTCTACCTACTTCTGGTTTACTCTTACTCTAAAAATATAATCTTCTGAAATCCTAATTCTTAGGGTGTAATTCTTTGGAAAATCCTAGTCCAATTCAGGGGAAGTTTGCCAGGGCCTCCAAATCCAGTACCCTGGATTCTACCTTTGTACAACCACCCCACAATGCTGTCGAAGGCAATGTGTAGTTTCCCAGCCTCTCAGTTATCTCTTCTGGAAATGACAGATTCCATCTGACAAATATATAATTGCCCTTGTAGATACTGACTATCTTATATACTAATATGTATATCAATACAAAATTGATGCTTGGATTATTATGTGGGGTATGAGATTGGAGGTTAATGTAATGATTCCAGGGAGAGGTAATTTAGGACTTCAAAGGGTTGTCTTTGGTATATAAAAAGTGCTCTTAGATGAATTTTTTTATAAGTAAGTTAATCCATTTATGTCTCTAAATATGTTATTAGTAATTTCTACTGGAGGAGCAGATGTATATTTTTACTTATGGATTTCTGTATTATAAGCTTGATAAAATACCCACAAAATGTGTTGCAGTTGTTAATACAATAGATCTTATTTTACAATAAGCATCTTATTTTTTGTAACTATGTAATAACATCAGCAGTAGATTCAGGAGTTCCTGGAAAATTAGTTATAAAAGGCAAGAGATTTTTAGCATTATAGTCACACTCTTTGGGGTCCATGTTAGGTTCTGAATATTTATCTAATAGAGAACTGTGCAAAAAAATCAATGTATTGGGTTAGCCAAAAAGTTCGTATGGGTTTTTCCATAAACTGTTAAGGAAAAACCCAAGCGAACTTTCTGGCCAAACCATAATTATTGACATATTGATTATTAGCACAAAATATAGTGCTATCCGGTTTCATTTGATGGGAACTCATATGTCTATTGATATAATTTAAGATTTATTTATCTCATTCCAAATGGATAGGCAAATAAATATCAACTTGTAGTTCACTTCTTAATTTTTACTCTTTGATTTTCTTTAATCCTCACTCACATAATGCCTCTACTTAGGCAACTAAAAAGAGTTTCTGTTTCAAAACTGGGCCATAGTCATTTCTTCTTCTAACATGATTTTTTTTTAAACTCTTGCCATTCTCGCTGCCTAAACCACCCTTTCTTACTCTTTTCTTCCATTCAAATATTGTTGTTTTTTTGGCAACTCAGTTGCTTCATTTTTCTGTAGCCATCTTTTATTAATTGCTGTCTTTGGCAACATTGCTTTACATAGCTCCTCCCTAATGCACATGCTCAATTTGTAAAACACAATTTAACTTTCATCATTTACTATATACTAGTTATATAGTAAGCTTATGATACCAAATATGTAAACCGTTCCATCCAGACTGTGAAAATATAAGTGGGAAATATAGACCAATGGAACAGGATAGAAAGCCCAGAGATAAACCCACATAACTATGTTCAACTAATATATGACAAAGGAGGCAAGAATATACAATGGAGAAGAGACAGTCTCTTCAATAAATGGTGCTGGGAAACCTGGACAGCTACATGTAAAAGAATGAAACTAGAACACTCCCTAATACCATACATAAAAATAAACTCAAAATGGATTAAAGACCTAAATGTAAAACCAGACACTATAAAGCTCTCTGACATAAATCACAGCAAGATATTTTTGACCCACCTTCTGGAGTAATGGAAATAAAAACAAAAATAAACAAATGGGACCTCATGAAACTTAAAATTTCTTCACAGCAAAGGAACCCATAAACAAGATGAAAAGACAACCCTCAGAATTGTAGAAAATAATTGCAAATGAATCAACGGACAAAGGATGAATCTCCAAAATATACAAACAGCTCTTGCAGCTCAATATCAAAAAAATAAACAACCCAATCCAAAAATGAGCAGAAGACCTAAATAGACATTGCTCCAAAGAAGATAATACAGATTACCAACAAACGCATGAAAGGATGCTCAACATCACTAATCATTAGAGAAATGAAAATCAAAATTTCAATGACGTATCACCTCACACTGGTCAGAATGGCCATCAGCAAAAAATCTACAAACAATAAATGCTGGAGAGGGTGTGGAGAAAAGGGAACCTTCTTGCAGTGTTGGTGGCAATGTAAATTGATACAGCCACTATGGAGAACAGTATGGAGGTTCCTTGAAAAACTAAAAATAGAACTGCCATACGACCCAGCAATCCCACTACTGGGCATATACCCTGAGAAAACCATAATTCAAAAAGAGTCATGTGCCACAATGTTCATTGCAGCACTATTTACAATAGCCAGGAAACAGAATCAACTTAAGTGTCCATTTACAGATGAATGGATAAAGAAGATGTAGCACATATATACAATGGAATATTACTCAGCCATAAAAAGAAATGAAATTGAGTTATTTGTAGTGAGGTGGATGGACCTAGAGACTGTCATACAGAGTGAAGTAAGTCAGAAAGAGCAAAACAAATTCTGTATGCTAACACACATATATGGAATCTAAAAAAGAAAATGGTTCTGAAGAACCTAGGGGCAGGACAGGAATAAAGACACAGACATAGAGAATGGATTTGAGGACACAGGGAGGGGGAAGATAATCTGGGATGAAGTGAGAGAGTGGCATGCACATATATACACTACCAAATGTAAAATAGATAGCTAGTGGGAAGCAGCCACATAACACAGGGAGATCAGCTCTGTGCTTTGTGACCACCTAGAGTAGTGGGATAGGGAGGTTGGGAGGGAGATGCAAGAGGGAGGAGATATGGGGATATATGTTTATATGTAGCTGATTCACTTTGTTATACAGCAGAAACTAACACATCATTGTAAAGTTATTATGCTCCAATAATGATGTTTAAAAAAAAAGATGAAAGAGAAAATGACATTTAAAACTTAAAACTTTTTTTGTCAGAGTCTGGTTTTCACTCTTTTTTTTTTTTTTCAAATTATGGAGGAAAACTGGACATGTCATTGCACTATGGCCCTGAAGAATTTGTAATGAGAAATGCCTGTGATATTAACTCAAACATTTAAACTAATAGGCTAAAAGAGGGAAGAAATTTGTCGAGAGAGAAATAAATCTCTCAGGCATAAAGTTATATGATCCCAATTAAAATGCACTCCCAGGTTACAAAGAAGCTGCCAAACTGCTGAGTGTTTTCAAAAAATAATTCTGGAGAGGGTCTAGGTGTCACAGGGGCTTTTATCATTCATTCTCAGAATATTTCATCCACAAATATAACTCCATGCGAAAGGAAAGAGAGTCTACCAAGCACAGAATTTCATTTAGCACCCTGGTAGTTCACTTAATTAGAATAAACCCTGACTTCCTTAAGAGTCTTCTATAAGCCTAAACCTCATCACCAGAAACTGACTTTTTAATTATGTGGTTCTTAAGAGCCTTTGGGCATGTAATAGGACAGACTGTAAATATAGCCATTAACACACACACACACACACACACACACACACAGGCACACACTAACAAACACATGCTTTCAGAGAATCTAGCAATGGTTACTAATGTTATTCATGTTACTTTCTCTTGATATAAATTTAGGAAAGACAAATATTAATTTCTACAATACTCATTTTTCTATCTACAAAATAAGAATAAACTAGTTTCTGTTTCACTGCTACTGTTCTCTTTTTAAGATTAAATAAGGTGCTTGCAATGTGCATAGTGCAGTGCTTAGTGTGATGAATTTAAGCAAAAAATATTTAAGCTAGTAGTAGTGAAAAGAATGATAAGTGGAAATCAAAAGTCCTGAATTAGAGATCTTTCACTGTCATTAGCTAGATGTTTGATCATAGAAAAATCTCATTATAATGTTTGTCCTCAGTTTCCCTATATGTAGCACCAGAATACATTCAGGATCTAAGAGTCCTTAATTTTATTACAGTTTAGCTATAATTAGATCTATTAAGAATTTTCAGGAGCTAATATAACTAAAGTTAAGTTATATAAGCCTTCCCATTAGGCTGTCCTTTTAAATTCACATTTCAGAGATCTTGTATGTAGTAAGAACATTTTATTAATTTACTTGGGAAAAGATGTCAAGAATAAGTAAATTATAATATATTACTCTCAAGAGTAGACTTAGTTACTCAGTCCTTGTTTTCAGGCAGTATGACTAATAAGAACCATAAATAAACTTCCCAATAAAACAATCTAAATCATGAAAAAATGGAAGGGAGGTAGAAGACACCATTTAAATTGTATCAATGACCAAGAAAGACAATAAGGGATTCATAGAGGACAACTCTATTGTGAAGACATGAACTCTGGGCTCTTAGCACCAAAGCAAAACTGCCACAAAAGTTTTTAATGAAAACTGGAAAACTTGAACTTTTTCTTACCTGTCTTCACTAGGTAAGGGGACAGGATATTAAGTCTAGGGCAGCTTCAGGTAATAAGTTCAATGGGCAGTACACACATTGCACAGTTCCCAATTTTGTGAAAGTAAACCTTAAATAGGGCTTCCCTTGTGGCAAAGTGGTTAAGAATCGCCTGCCCATGCAGGGGACATGGGCTCGAGCCCTGGTCCGGGAAGATCCCACATGCCCCGGAGCAACTAAGTCTGTGCGCTGCAGCTTCTGAGCCTGCTCTCTAGAACCCGTGAGCCAAAACTACTGAGCCCCCATGCCACAACTACTGAAGCCCGTGCACCTAGAGCCCGTGCTCCACAAAAAGAGAAGCCACTGCAATGAGAAGCCCGTGCACTGCAATGAAGAGTAGCCCCCGCTCAGCACAACTAGAGAAAGCCCGCATGCAACAAATGAAGACCCAATGCAGCCAAAAACAAATTAATTAATTAAATAAATTTAACAAAATACACCTACATAAATCATCAGGAAAAAGGAAACAACAAAGAAACAAAACTTTGGAAAGACAAGATAAAATTAGTCTTGCAAATTGGTAACCAGAAGTTGACATTTATACACTTATGGGTCAAAACATAAAACAAAGAGGAATTTACTTATTATAATTGAATGATAGCAAAAAGACTGTGCATCAAAAATTGTGAACTGCAACGTATTTCATGTGTACTTACTCAATTTACATTTTAACCATGAAAACACAAGGTCTTAAAAAATAGAAGTTGAAAGGTTTTATTCCTCATGAATGTGTTACAAAAGCACTGAAATCTAAGTTTAGCAGGTTCCCAGGGTGTCTAAAATTTCCCTAATCCATCCATAAATAGGACAGTTTCTCAGTTGAAAAGCTAGGGTAACTTCAGATTCAACTATACATTTAGTTGAGGTTTATCATTTTTAGGAAAAGGGAATGGTCAATATGTATATATGACTTAGGAAAACATGAAAAGTGAAAAGAAAATTCCTGACTAAGCAATGTTTCATTTGGCAGGAACAAATTGTAGAGATTGCAAATGACATCATCAGCCATTGAATTTGATGAAGCCTGCTAAGATAACATTTTTCACCCCAGTGTAAACACTGATGGATCCTCCCAGGGATGCCTTACATTGTAAGTCTGGGATTTGGTTTATAGGTCTGACAAGTGTGACCTTTAGAATAATGTATTTGTCATAAAAGAGGAAAGAAAACTCTTTATAACTAAAATATATTGGCTACAAAACCACTTTCCAGCAAGTAGTCTGATTACAATCAAAATAACATACCAAAATGAAACAGTTTACCTGTGATCAATTTAATGTGGTTGTAAAATGCTAATTATGAGAGAAAACACACTAAAGGTTTGTGATACCATCTATAAAACTTACAGAGAATCTAACATTCAGTGATGCGTAGCACATATGGGTAAGCAGATGGCCGAAGTATTATTTTTAAAAATAAGGCTTTTGCTGACAAAATACAGAATTGGAATGGTGTGATTGAAAAACTAAGAGGATGTTATTTATGAGGCAGTAAGCTCATGCTCAGTAGCTGGATTCTTGCTAAATGGCAGATAAAAGGGATTTTGGGGAAAATTGATTGTGTGCAGCTACAGAAATGAGTGAGAAATTCTTCTGACAATACACCTTTCTGAAATTTTCATCCCAGCTCATCACCTTTCACTTCTTTGGCTTTTGGGGAGTTATAAGAGGAGGAGGCCTATTTTATCACATCAGGCTTGTTTCATGCGAATTTTAACTTATCTCTTTTCTTTCTGATACAGTTCTAGGGGGGAAATGTTATGAGATAATTCTGAATGTGAACAGATACAAAGTAGATATAAAGTATTTTTTAGAAATCTACATACAAAATAGGATATATAACAAAGATTAAATTGGACACTTAAAATAACCTGGTCAAAGGATTCAAGCTCTCAGTTATAAAATGAATAAGTTCTGGGGATCTAAGTACAGCACAGTGACTACAATTAATAATACTGTAATTGTATATGTGAAATGTGCTAAGAGAGTACATCTTAAGTGTTCTCAACACACACACATACATACACACATATTCACAAGGTAACTATAAAGTGATGAACATGTTAATTAGCTTGATTAATGTAATTATTTCACAATATGTACATATATAAAATTATCACATTGCACACATTAAATATATACAATTGTTATTTGTCAATGATGCCTCAATAAAGCTGGAAAAAAATAACTTGCTGATGTTAATGCCTCTTCTTTGAACTACATTTGAAATGACTCATTTATATACCCATTACTCATTATGTTCAACCAATGTTTTCTGGGAACCTATATGGCTTTTTGAATTGCTATTAGCTTGCTGAAATCAAGGATTATCTCTTGTACATATTTTATTCTCCTAACAAAACATTGGGCTTGGCCTGTAGTAAATGGTCAGTAAAATTTTACCAAATAAATTAATGAAGCCTTATATAATTAATTAATGAATTTTAAACCATCACATTTAAAATTGCAGCATTTTTTGAATTAAAAGTTTAACTTTTCCTTAATGACCATATTTAAGAAAATAGGTTTTAATAATTCTATAAAATTTGTTTGAACCTCAAATTACCTGTCTGTAAGTGAACTTGACCTGTATTAGAACATAACTATGAGGTATAAATTATGTTTTTAAGACATCTAAAAACCAATTACAGACTTCACTTGGTAACCTTTTAAAATATTTTTGTAACTAAGCTTTCCTCATCTTTTACTTAAAACGTTCTTGAAGAAATTCAACTAAATTACATACCCAGAGTTTGTCTTTTGTTATGTATCATATATATATATATATATATATATATATATATATCTTGTTATATATATATAATATATCTTCAAATATGTACTTCCATGGTGGAAGCTTAGCTAATAGAAAAATATGTAAATGGCATGTAATATGTAAAAATATATGGGGGAGGAACCAACATTTTATTAAGCTCTCTCTACCTCTCAGAAATCTACTCCCTCAGATTTATTTCTTTGCTGTGGACATCACAGACACAGGTGTGTGACCAGCACTTGCCCCCCGACACCCCAGCTGACAGCCATATGACAGACAAAAGGGAGGAATGTTTCTTCTAAGGGACAGGCTTCCCAGGGTGGGACTGAAGCCACGAGGGGAGCAGCCCCAGCCAGACCTTGGTAGTTAACATGTCAGGACCTCAGAGGAATAATGCATTCAATTCTCTTACTAAACAAACAAACAGATACAAAAACAAAACAAAAACTAGTATGAAACCTCAATAATGCCTTAGCACTCAGAGTTTAAATATAGAAAAAAAGGAAACATCAGAAAACAGTTGAAAAGAGAACAAAACCAACAGGGCCACTTCCAGGGATGGGATCGATGTGGGGGAGGCCAGCAGCGCCCCTGCCCTGACCTGCAGAAGGTGGAGCCCCCAGACGAGCAGCAACACCAGAATCAGCACCGCGGACAGCACCAGTGAGGGGTCCTGGTGGAGGATACTTCTGAGCTTGCTGGAGACAGACCTGCTTCTGGCAGGGGAGAGCACCATCTGTCCCCGAAATACACGCTGGGTGTGAGTTGTGAGGGCAAGTTGTAGCAAACCGCATTCTGTGCCATGCCAGCCACCTTAGCAGCATTGACAAGGAGGTGTACTCCGAGAAACTCCTGCAGCTGGTGGAGCACTGCACCTCAGGCGAAGGTGGACTCTGTATTTGCCTCATCAAGACAAAGGTCATGGAGTGACAAGGTGTCTACTCAGGGTGAATTCTTTCACTTGGCACTGAACACAAAGGAACTGAAGCTGCTGCAGACCCTTGTGAAGGGGGAGTTAGCAGATTTGATGGTGGAAGATTACCAAAGGAAGAAAGTTGCTGTCAAGGGCATTATGGAATTTAAGAAAAAAAAAATGTCATGAAGAACCTAAGGGTAAGACAGGAATAAAGACAGAGACCTAATAGAGAATGGACTTGAGGACACAGAGAAGGGGAAGGGTAAGCTGTGACAAAGTGAGAGAGTGGAATGGACATATATACACTACCAAACGTAAAATAGATAGCTAGTGGGAAGCAGCCGCATAGCACAGGGAGATCAGCTCGGTGCTTTGTGACCACCTAGAGGGGTTGGATAGAGAGAGTGGGAGGGAGGGAGACACAAGAGGGAAGAGATATGGGAACATATGTATATGTATAACTGATTCACTTTGTTATAAAGCAGAAACTAACACACCATTGTAAAACAAGTATACTCCAATAAAGATGTAAAAAAAAAAAAAAAAGAATGACACCACTTCCCAGGCCTTCTGAGAGAGACGTCTATCAGGGCCTGGAGTTCACATGCCACTGCTTTGTGAAATGGAACTGTAATAAACTGCTCTATGAAATGGAAAAGATATGTAAATGTATAATATTAGGATAAACACCAGCATGCATCAACTATCATGCAAAATATTATTTGTTAACATTATTAGAGTAATCAAATAGGTAAAACTTAATCAGAATTGTGTTATCTTGGAGATTTTTGATAGCTATTAGGCAAGCCAAGCATATATATTCACAAGGACCTGTTTTGGGACACATTCTTATTGACAATAGAGGCATCGGTAACTACATCAGCCTACAGAAGGGTGGTGAAAGTCTTTGCTGTAGTCTGGGTAGCCTGAGAAACAACCCTGAATACAGCATTGGTGTTGACATGGAGGACTCTGAAATCAAAAAACCTGGGTTTGAGTCCTATTTCAGTCTCTGACTAGATTGGGACTTCAGTTATTAGCTTAATGTATCTAAAACTCAGTTTCCTAACATACAAAAAAAAAGTGATCAATATTATCTACCTCTAACACTCTTCTTAGCACTATTTGAAAAAAATAGATTATCCTCTTAAACTAGTGCCTAGTACAAAGTGGCTTTTCCATGATTACAGTTATTAAGTCATTGATACAATTGTGTTTTACAAAGCTGCTCTAGGAAGCCAACATTTAGAAAACTAAGTAGGTTACTGCACCATGAATATAGCAGAGAAATTTAAATGCACATAATGATTGAAGATAAATGGTTAAGTGTGTATATTTGCACATGTGTGATGCACATAGGCAGATGTAGTGTATATACTATCTCAGCACTATAGATTTGGGCATGTTATCAAGATAAATATTTTCGGATGATAGGAGCAGTCTCCAACTAGAAAGACAGAAGCAACTGCTCAAATGAGGACAGATTCAACTGTGTAGGTGTTACAGACAGCAAAATTTCCACAGAACTCTCCAGAAGGCCAGAATTTACTGGAACAGCAGATGGAGAGATTTTAATCTTGAAATCTAACTTGAATAAATTAAATAAAGAATATGCAAAAGCAAAATAACAGCAATAATTTCTAACCACTTTTCTCTTTTAGACAATCCTCTCTTATCTGTGACTTTAAGCTTCGGTTGTCTTCTTTGCAGATTGCTCAAAAATCTGTTTTTAGTCATGCATTCTAAAACTGTATTTCAATTTTCCTACTCTACATTTCAAACTTTGCTTTTTGCTGATACCTCCAAGTTTTTATCTTTCCCCTGAATCCTTTTTTGTCTAGCTCTGTTCCCTTTGCCTGAGAGGCATATCATAGTTCTCCTAATAATTCATGGAAGGAATTTCAGACTGTATGGGGAAATACATAGCAATGGAAGAGGAGCTTACAGGTAGGGAAGTTAATGACTTGGATAATGTGCACTTTGATGTCAACATATATTTAATTTGGTTATAACTGTAAATATTATATATAAGATTAACTCTGGTCAGTTTTGCTTTACCCATTACTCTGTTCCTATGGGGTAAAGAATTAATTTGGTAGGACTGATTTCCAAATCTTGCAGACTCCACTGAAACGTCCTTAGAATACCTTGCCTGATAAGAGTGTTTTTGTTTACTTGAGGAATTGGGTCTTGACACATTGTTTATACTAACAATTCAGTTTATGATTGGGGGCCTTGGGCTGGAGTGGTGTCTGTTTTAACCTTGGAGGAACTGGAAACTTACTAACTAAGATCAGTCACATATATAGTAAATGCCATACCTATGTTATTGACCCCAATAAAAACCCTGAACACAAAGGCTAAGGTAGCTCCCCTGGTTGGCAATACTTTATGAGTGTCATCAAACCACATTGCTGGGAGAATTGGGAAGTGTCTGTATAACCCCACCAGGAAAGAAAAACTGGGAGCTAATGTCTGGTCTCTCCTGAACTCTGCTTTATGCAACTTTTAACTTTGCTGGTTTTAATGTCTCCTTTTTTTGCTGTAATAAACTTAAATCATTCACAGGAATATGAATTGATGCAACCATCATGAAAAGCTGTTGAGTAATTCATATGGTAATTTTTTAAAATATGTTTTCCCTTTGGCTGATTATTTCAACCTCTAAGAATTTTTACAAGAAAATAATTGGATGTGTGTTCAAAAATTTAGTGATAAGGGTGGCCATCACAGCATTTTTTTTAACAAAAAAAGTTGAAAAAAATCTAAATGTTCAATAAAGGGTTAAGTAAATAAAAAGGAACCCCATTCAGGGTAAAAAATGTGGTATAGAACTACAGTTTTTAACAAACAAAAAATTCAGAATAGATTGCTGAGTGATGTAAAACAGTTTATTAAACTTTATAGTATTTTTTAAGGAAAATGGTAATTTACATACATATATGTATTTTTTATGATTTTTTTAAAAAATTTGCTATATGTATTATACAATTAAAAATCCAAGAAATATTTCTAAAGAAAGGACCTAGGAAATCTAGGATTCCTAAAAATATTTATCCTTCTAGTCTTTTAAAAATTATTTTATACATGTAACAGAAAAATAATACCTATTAAGGAAAACATTGATAAAATGGACTCAGAAATAAAAATGAGCAGCTATGATCTATTAACAAAAATGAGCTATCCATAGAATGTCTATTCCTCTGTAATTTTTTACAATTATTATTTAATTTATTGAAATAAGAAAAACAAAAACAAAACACTCATTTCTGCCACCCCCATCTCTGATAACCACCAATCTATTCTCTGTATCTATGAGCTTGTTTTTTTTGTTTTTGTTTGTAAATATATATATGTATATAATATATACATTATATTTTAGATTCCACATATAAGAGAGATCATACTTTTTTGTCTTTCTCTGCTCTGACTTATTTCACTTAGAATTATGCCCTTGAGGTCCATCCATGTCATGGCAAATGGCAGGATTTCATTCTTTTTTAGTGAGTGAATGGCATTCCATTGTACATATATACACCAAATTTTCTTTATCCATTCATCCATTGATTGACATATAGGTTGTTTCCATATCTTGGCTACTATAAATAATGCTGCAATGAATATAGGGGTGCATGTATCTTTTCAATTTTTTTTTTTTTTTTTTTTTTTTTTTTACAAATACCCAGAGATGGACTTACTGGATAATATGGTAGTTCGACTTTTAATTGCTTGACGACCCTCTATACTGTTTCCCATAGTGGGTGAACCAATTTACACTCTCAAAAACAGTGAATAAGAATTCTCTTTACTCCACATACTTATTATCTGTAGTTTTTTTGATAATAGCCATTCTGACAACTGTGAGGTGATATGTCATTGTGGATTTGGTTTGTATTTCCCTGGTGATTAATAATATAGCACATCTTTTCATGTATCTATTGCCCGTCTGTATGTTTTGCTTGGAAAAATGTCTATTTAGAGCTTCTGCCCATTTTTAAATCAAATTGTTTGTTTTTTTTGCTATTGAGCCGTATGAGGTCTTTATATATTTTGGATGTTAGTCCCTTTTCAAATATATAATTTGCAAATATTTTCTCCCATTCAGAAGGCTGCTTTATTATTCTTTTGATGGTTTCCTTTGTGTGTAGAAGCTTTTTAGTTTGATAAACATTTTTGTTTGTTTACTTTTTTATAATACCTGTAGATATACAAATTTCTGTGTTCTTTGAGTCCTTTTAGCAAATATTTGATACTGTGGATAGTCTTGGGGACATGCAAACACAATCTGTAATAAGTATATTTGTAAAAATGTAAAACTAACCTTATGAAGATTTAGAGGATACTCAATTCTTCATGGCCAAAACTTAGACCTGAATTTATTTATTTTTTTTGCATCAAACAATATAAGAATTTAATCAGTCCTTATTCTTATTTCTTTTTTTTTAATTTTTAACATCTTTATTAGAGTATAATTGCTTTACAATGGTGTGTTAGTTTCTGCTTTATAACAAAGTGAATCAGTTATACATATACATATGTCCCCATATCTCTTCCCTCTTGTATCATCTCCCTCCTTCCTATCCTCCTTATCCCACCTGTCTAGGTGGTCACAAAGCACCAAGTGGATCTCCCTGTGATATGTGGCTGCTTCCCACTAGCTATCTATTTTACATTTGGTAGTGTATATATGTCCATGCCACTCTCTCACTTTCTCCCAGCTTACCCTTCCCCCTCCCCATATCCTCAAGTCCATTCTCTATTAGGTCTCTGTCTTTATTCCCATCTTGCCCCTAGGTTCTTCATGACTTTTTTTTTTTTTGATTCCATATATATGTGTTAGTATACAGTATTTGTTTTTCTCTTTCTGACTTACTTCACTCTCTATGACAGACTCTAGGTCCATCCACCTCACTACAGATAACTCAATTTCGTTTCTTTTTATGGCTGAGTAATATTACACTGTATATATGTGCCACATCTTCTTTATCCATTCATCTGTTGATACACACTTAGGTTGCTTCCATGTCATGACTATTGTAAATAGAGCTGCAATGAACATTGTGGTACATGACTCTTTTTGAATTATGGTTTTCTCAGGGTATATGCCCAGGAGTGGGATTGCTGGGTCATATGGTAGTTCTATTTTAATTTTTTAAGGAATGTCCATACTGTTCTCCATAGTGGCTGTATCAATTTACATTCCCACCAACAGTGCAAGAGGGTTCCTCTTTCTCCACACCCTCTCCAGCATTTGTTGTTTGTACATTTTCTGATGATGCCCATTCTAAGTGGTGTGAGGTGATACCTCATTGTAGTTTTGATTTACATTTCTCTAATAATTAGTGATGTTGAGCAACTTTTAGTGTGTCTCTTGGCCATCTGTATGTCTTCTTCCAGGAAATGTCTCATTAGGTCTTCTGCTCATTTTTGGATTGGGATGTTTGTTTGTTTGTTTGTTTGTTTAATATTGAGCTGCATGAGCTGTTTATATATTTTGGAGATTAATCCTTTGTCCATTGATTCATTTGCAAATATTTTCTCTCATTCTGAGTGCTGCCTTTTCATCTTGTTTATGGTTTTCTTTGCTGTGCAAAAGCTTTTAAGTTCCATTAGGCCCCATATTTTTATTTTTGTTTTTATTTCCATTACCCTAAGAGGTGGATCACAACAGATCTTGCTGTGATTTATGTTAAAGAGTGTTCTTCCTATGTTTTCCTCTAAGAGTTTTATAGTGTCCAGTCTTATACTTAGGTCTTGAATCCATCTTGAATTTATTTTTGTGTATGGTGTTAGGGAGTGTTCTCATTTCATTCTTTTACATGTAGTCATCCAGTTTTCCCTGCACCACTTATTGAAGAGACTGTCTTTTCTCCATTGTATATCCTTGCCTCCTTTGTCATAGAATAGTTGACCATATGTGCATTGGTTCATCTCTGGGCTTTCTATCTTCTTCCATTGATCTATGTTTCTGTTTTTGTGCCAGTACCATATTGTCTTGATTACTGTAACTTTGTACTATAGTCTGAAGTCAGGGAGTCTGATTCCTGCAGCTCCGTTTTTTTCCCTCAAGACTGCTTGGGCTATTCAGGGTCTTTTGTGTCTCCATACAAATTTTAAGATTTTTTGTTCTAGTTCTGTAAAAATTGCCATTGGTATTTTGATAGGGCTTGCATTGAATCTGTAGATTGCTTTGGATAGTATAGTCATTTTCACAGTATTGATTCTTCCAATCCAAGAACACTGTATATCTCTCCATCTGTTGATATCACCTTTAATTTCTTTCATCATTGTCATAGTTTTCAGCATACAGGTGTTTTGTCTCCCTAGGTAAGTTTATTCCTAGGTATTTTATGCTTTTTGTTGCAATGGAAGTGTTTCCTTAATTTCTCTTTCATATTTTTATCATTAGTGTATAAGAATGCAAGAGATTTCTGTGCATCAATTTTGTATCCTGCAACTTTACCAAATTAATTGATTCATTCTAGTAGTTTTCTGGTGGCATCTTTAGGATTCTCTATGTATAGTATCTTGTCATCTGCAAAGAGTGACAGTTTTACTTATTTTTTTCCAATTTGTATTCCTTTTATTTATTTTTCTTCTCTGATTGTCATGGCTAGGACTTCCAAAACTATGTTGAATAATAGTGGTGAGAGTGGAAATCCTTGTCTTGTTCCTGATCTTAGAGGAAATGCTTTCAGTTTTCCACCATTGAGAATGATGTTTGCTGTGTGTTTGTCATATATGGCCTTTATTATGTTGAGGTTGGTTCCCCCTGTGCCCACTTTCTGGAGAGTTTTTATTATAAATAAGTGTTGAATTTTGTCAAAAGCTTTTTCTGCATCTATTGAGATGATCATATGGTTTTTCTTCTTCAGTTTGTTCATATGGTGTTTCACATTGATTGATTTGCATATATTGAAGAATCCTTGCATCCCTGGGATAAATCCCACTTAGTCATGATGTATGTTCCTTTTAATGTGTTGTTGGATTCTGTTTGCTAGTATTTTGTTGAGGATTTTTGCATCTATATTCATCAGTGATATTGGTCTGTAATTTTCTTTCTTTGTAGTATCTTTGTCTGATAAAAGGGTGATGTTGGCCTCATAGAATGAGTTTGGGAGTGTTCCTTCCTCTGCAATTTTTGGAAAAAGTTTGAGAAGGATGGGTGTTAGCTCTTCTCTAAATGTTTGATAGAATTCACCTGTGAAGCCATCTGGTCCTGTACTTTTGTTTGTTGGAAGATTTTTAATCACAGTTTCAATTTCATTACTTGTGATTGGTCTGTTCATATTTTTTATTTCTTCCTGGTTCAGTCTTGGATGGTTATACCTTTCTAAGAATTTGTCCATTTCTTCCAGGTTGTCCATTTTATTGACATAGAGTTGCTTGTAATAGTCTCTTAGGATGCTTTGTATTTCTGAGGTATCTGTTGTAACTTCTCTTTTTTCATTTCTAATTTTATTGATTTGAGTCCTCTCCCTCTTTTCCTTGACGAGTCTGGCTAATGGTTTATCAATTTTGTTTATCTTCTCAAAGAACCAGCTTTTAGTTTTATTGATCTTTGTTATTGTTTTCTTTGTTTCTCTTTCATTTATTTCTGCTCTGATATTTATGATTTATTTCCTTCTGCTAATTTTGGGGATACTTTCAATAAAAACAAATTCAATGCTCTAGTTTGAGATGCTCTAGTCAATCCCTATTTCTTTTAGACATGATTTTGTGAGGAAGTTCTATTCTTACCTCTCCAATGTACTTCCAAGAAGTATAATCATAGTTTTATAAAATTTATTTCATTATCAATATCATAACTGCCTGATTATATATTGTTAATGGAATACCATTTAAACACAAATGCTGGTCCACACCTAATAATATTTTTATTAATGGTGATCTCATATCAGTAAAATATACACAGAAAACTTTGTTAAACACAGGAATAATTTTTTAACTAATTTAGTTTTATGGCTCCTGTAAAGTTAAATGTGGAAAGAAAACAAACACATAAATGTCAGAAAAGTACATTTTATTTATGTCATTTTATTTCCAGTAAAATAAAATTTATTTTACTAGAAACAGAGGTAGAAACATCATTTTAAAAAATTAGTTGAAAACTTTCTAAGTTCTACTTTCTACTTCAGAGATAAATTATTTTCTTCACATTTGTCTACATTTCTTTTTAAAGATTCCAAATTCTGAAGTAGTCCTATATAAGAAGCTCTTCTTTGAAAGTGACAACTGTAGACTACTGCATTAACATGGCTTTTTTGGAATAGAAGTGCCTGTTGACTCTGATAACCCGGGTTGAACTTCTTTTCCCAAGGCTATCCTGCTGTCCATAAAATCATGCACAGTCCTTGCCAAACCATTTTGATGAGATAGTCTGGCTTCATACAATGCCTGACTTATTTTAATCTAAGTAAATTATTTTTTATCTTATAAATCTTCAGTTTAATATGCTTAGCTTTTATATATCTTATTCAACTTAATGCTCTGAGATACTCTAACTTAGAGGAACTCACTAACATTTGGAATTCAGGGAAACAAATAAGACTAAAAACAAATAAACATTGTTTTAATATCATCATTTTTATATTTTTATATACTATAATTCATCCTATAGATAACAAAAATTATTAGGAGAATTTAACACAAACAAAATTCACCCACCCAGCCAGTCTGTAAAGAAAAGATAAAATGCATTCTACAAAAAGCTGAATCAAAATTTTGCCCAAACTTTCTCTTTAACTTAAGTTTCTTAGGCATACTGAAAAAAAGGGACTAGGTAAAAATATAGATTGAGGCAGGACTGTCAAAATGGATCTTTTTTATGAGAAACATCTGGAAAATTTGCAATCTCTCCTAAAAATCAAACTCTCCTCTCTCATTTAATTCATATGGCTCTCTTCTCCTCTTTAAACTAGTTTAGTAAGAAGGCCTGGTGGCAGGGGAAAGGACCCTCCCCCAAGAACAACTTTGATTATTCACTTCACAATGGCATATGACAGAAGCTTTCCAGACTTGGCTGAGAAAATCCTTGTGAAGTATCTGCTAGCTGTTATCACATCCCAACCTGCTGGGCACTTGCAAATATGACTGTTTAAAAGCCAGTTGATCCCCTGCTGCTACTCTCTGGGAGAGAGTTTTCCCAGAGGCCCAAGCTGCTACTAAATGAGGCCTTATGCAACTAATGTCAAGGAACAAACTAATTTTGTTTTATAACTCCAACATTACACAAAAAATTAATGAAAAGGGTGTTTTGGTGTGAAGAGAATAGAGTATTAATGGGTTACTAGAAAAAATTTGCCATGTTGAGGAGGAAATATTTCAAGAGAGTTTACAGAAAGGAATAATTAGAAAGATGCTTCAATTCAGACTGGTTAGAGCCCTTAACATAGAAGTTCTGTAATACCCTGTACATAATTTGCTTTACAATTGTCCCATTATTTATTACCTGTTTCATCAGACCAAGCTCTCCAGATCCTTGTATGGGCTTGGCATCTAGTTACCATGGAATAAATGTTGGTAGAAAAAAAAGAAATGAATGAATTACTAATGTTAATTTATGATTGACTATAGCAGTTTAGCTATATTTTGCTTCTAATCCTTCGTATTTTACACTGAAAATTCATTTTATTTATTTGGGTTTATAGACTATTCTTATGAATTTCTTAAATTCCCTTGGTGTCCTGGAGATTGGTTCCAGGAACCCCGTGGATACTAAAATCTGAATATTTTCAAGTCCCTCACATAAAATGTGATAGTACAGTGGGCTCTCCATATCTGTGGTTTCTACATTCACAGATAAGGAAGGTCAACTGTACTTTGTGTTTCTTCTTCTCTA
This sequence comes from Mesoplodon densirostris, assembly GCF_025265405.1. Taxonomy (NCBI): domain Eukaryota; kingdom Metazoa; phylum Chordata; class Mammalia; order Artiodactyla; family Ziphiidae; genus Mesoplodon; species Mesoplodon densirostris. The sequence continues at coordinate 20,899,611 of NC_082664.1, forward strand.
ATAGCAGTTGTTAGGGGAGGGGGAATAATTTTGAATCTCTGAGTACTTTTGGCAATCTACGGAAATTTATGCTTACCAAGACTTGGGAGTGGGGGGTGGAGCAGTTATGGCATCTAATGGGTAGAGACCAGGGATACACTAAGCAACTTACCATGTACAAGAAAGTCCCCAAAACAAAGAATTATCTGGCTCAAAATGTCAATAGTGTTGAGGTTGAAAAAAACACGTCTTAAAAAATCTGTTCTTCTCCACTAAAGAGTTTTGGGCTGTCTTTTTTTTTTTTTTCTGTCAGTTGAAGCTGTGATGTCTAAACTCTGGGCCACATGATGAACATTGTTCCTTCACTTTCCTGTCACCCTTGGGGTCTGTTAACACATTTTCAGGTAATTACCTGCAGCCAAAGATCAATAAAGTTGCAACCTGGAACAAATCAGTACATAGGCCAAGGTTGTCCCCATTCATTTTCTAGACTTCATTCTAAGGAGAAATGTGTCTTGGGTAAAGGCCTGCCGAGGCCCCACCACTTTTTCTCTTACTCTAGGGAAAAATTTTCCTTTTTATTTTTCCAAAATAAGCTATTAGAATGCAAAGGGAAGGGAACCTTCAAGAAGGTGGAGGAGTAAGAAGTGGAGATCACCTACATCTCCACAAATACATCTACATAAGGAAGAACTCCTATAGAACACCTACTGAAGGCTGGCAGAAGACCTTAGACTTCCCAAAAGGCAAGAAAATCCCTACATACCTGGGTAGGGCCGAAGAAAAAACAGAGACAAAAGAAAAGGGACAGGACTCATACTTCTGGGAGGGAGTTGAGAAGGTGGGAAAGTTTCCACACACTAGGGAGCCCCTTCACAGATGGAGATGGGGGTTGGGCAGGGAGGAAGCTTCAGAGACAAGGAGGAGAACACAGCAACAGGGATGCAGAGGGCAAAGCAGAGAGATTCCCACACATAGGATCTGTGCTGACCAACATTCATCAGCCTGAGAGGCTTGTCTACTCACCCACTGCGGTTGGTGGGGGCCAGGAACTGAAGCTCGGGCTTTGAAAGTCAGACCTCAGGGAGAGGACTGTGGTTGGATGCATGAACACAGCCTGAAGGGGGCTAGTGCACCACAGCTAGCCAGGAGGGAGTCCAAGAAAAAGCTTGGAACTGCCGGAGAGGAAAGAGACCTCTGTTTTGGGGTGTGAGAGGAGAGGGGATTCCTTCCCAGTGTGCCCACAGAAGGCAGAACACTGCCTAAGCAAGTGTCAGAGACAGGCACGAGACACAACTATCAACTCGGATTCCAGAGACAGGCGTGAAATGCTAAGGCTGCTGCCACTGCCACAAAAAAAATCCTGTATGCAAGCGCAGGTCACTATCCACACTGCCCCCACAGGAGCCTGCCCAGCCAACCACTGCCAGGGTCCAGAGATCCAGGAACAACTTCCCCGGGCAAACACATGTCATGCCTCAGGCTGTTGCAATGACATGCCAGCCTCTGCCACCTCAGGTTTGCCCCATATTCCAATTATGATTACCATACCTCCCCTCTCCCCAGCCTGAGAGAGCAAGAGAGTCCTAATCAGCTGCTGCTTTAACCCACTCCTGTCAGGGCGGGGAACAGTTGCCTGAGGGCAACGAACATGCAGAGGTGGGGCCAAATCCAAAGCTGAAACCCAGAAGCTGTGCAAACAAAGAAGAGAAAGGGAAATTTCTCTGTGAAGCCTCAGGAGCAGCAGATTAAATCACCACAATCAACTTGATAAACCCTGCATCTGAAGAATACCTGAATAGACAATGAATGATCCCAAAATTGAGGTGGTGGACTTTGGAAGCAATTGTAGACTTGGGGTTTGCCTTCTTCTTCTAATTTTGTTTCTGGTTTTATGTTTATCTTTGTATAATATTTAGTGCTTATTATCATTGGTGGATTTGTTTATTGGTTTGGTTGCTCACTTCCTTTTAAAAAATATATATATTTTCCTTTTTCTCTTTTTGTGAGTGTGTATGTGTATGCTTCTTTGTGTGACTTTGTCTGTATAGGTTGGCTTTTACCATTTGTCCTAGGGTTCTCTTTGTTTGTTTTCTTGTTTTTTTTCTCTCTTCCTCTTCTTCTGAGCCATGTGGTTGGCAGGGTCTTGGTGCTCCAGCCGGGTGTCAGGCCTGAGGCTTAAGGTGAGAGGACTGAGTTCAGGACATGGGACCACCAGAAACCTCTCGGCCCCACGTAATATCAGTTGGTGAGAACTCTCCCAGAGATCTGCATCTCAACACTAAGACCCAGCTCCACCAAACGGCCATCAAGCTCCTGTGATGGACGCCCCATGCCAAACAACTAACAACACAGGAACACAACCACATCCATTAGCAGAGAGGCTGCCTAAAGTCATACTAAGTTCACAGACACTCCAAAGCACACCACTAGATACGCTCTGCACACCAGAAGGACAAGATACAGACCCACCCACCAGAACAGAGGCACCAGACCCCTCCACCAGGAAGCCTACAAAAGTCACTGAAGAAACCTCATCCACTGGGGGCAGAAACCAAAAATAATAGGAACTACAAACTTGCAGGCTGCAAAAAGAAAACCCAAAACACGGTAAGTTAAACAAAATGAGAAAACAGGGAAATAAGCAGCAGATGAGGGAGCAAGGTAAAAACCCACCAGACCAAACAAATGAAAAGTAAATAGACAGTCTACCTGAAAAAGAATTCAGAGTAATGATACTAAAGATATTCCAAAATCTTGGAAATAGAATGGAGAAACTACAAGAAACATTAACAAGGACCTAGAGAACTAAAGAACAAATAAAGATGAACAACACAATAAATTAAATTAAAAATACTGTAGAATGAATCAACAGCAGAATAACTGAGGCAGAAGAACAGAGAAGTGTCCTGGAAGATAAAATAGTGGAAATAACTGCCACAGAGCAGAATAAAGAAAAAAGAATGAAAAGAATTGAAGACAGTCTCAGAGACCTCTGGGACACATTAAATGTACCAACATTCAAATTATGGGGGTCCCAGAAAAAGAAGTGACAAAGAAAGCATCTAAAAATACATTTGAAGAGATTATATTTGAAAACTTCCCTAACATGAGAAAGGAAATAGTCAGTCAAGTCCAGGAAGTGCAGAGAATCCCATATAGGATAAATCCAAGGAGAAACACTCCAAGATATAAATTTATCAAACTATCAGAAATTAAATTCAAAGAAAAAATGTTAAAAGCAGCAAAGGAAAACAACAAATAACATATAAGGGAAACCCCACAAGGTTAACAGCTGATCTTTCAGCAGAAACTCTGCAAGCCAGAATGGAGTGGCAGGACCTATTCAAAGTGATGAAAAGGGAAAACCTACAACCAAGATTACTCTACTCAGAAAGAATCTCATTCAGATTCAGTGGAGAAATTAAAACCTTTACAGACAAGTAAAAGTTAAGAGAATTCAGGACCACCAAACCAGAGTTATAACAAATGCTAAAAGAACTTCTCTAGGAAGAAAATAAAAGAGAAGGAAAGACCTACAATAACAAACCCAAAGCAATTAAGAAAATGGTGATAGGAATATACATATTGATAATTACCTTAAATTTAAGTGGATTAAATGCTCCAACCAAAAGACACAGACTGGTTGAATGAATACAAAAACAAGACTGGTATATATGCTGTCTACAAGAGACCCACTTCAGACCTAGGGACATATCCAGACTGAAAGTGAGGCCATGGAAAACTGCAAGTGTAAATCAAAAGAAAGCTGGAAGAGCAATTCTCATATCAGACAAAATAGACTTTAAAATAAAGACTATTACAGGAGACAAAGAAGGACACTACATAATGACAAGGGATCAACCAAAGAAGGAGATATAACTATTGTAAATATATATATACCCAACATAGGAACACCTCAATACATAAGGCAAATGCTAACAGCCATGAAAGGGGAAATTGACAGTAACAATAATAGAAGGGGATTTTAGCACCCCACTTTCTCCAAGGGAGAGATCATCAAAAATGAAAATAAAAAAGGAAACACAAGCTTAAAAGAAACCTTAGACCAGATAGACTTAATTGATATTTATAGGACAGTCCATCCAAAAACAACAGAATACACTTTCTTCCCAAGTGCTCATGGAACATTCTTCAGGATAGATCATATCTTGGATCACAAATCAAGTCTCGTTAAATTTAAGAAAATTTATATCATATCAAGAATATTTCTAACCACAATGCTATGAGACTAGATATCAATTACAGGAAAATAACTGTAAAAAATACAAACACAAGGAGACTAGACAATATGCTACTAAATAACCAAGAGGTCACTGAAGAAATCAAAGAGGAGTTCAAAAAATACTTAGAAAAAAATGACAATGAAAACTCAATGACCCAAAACCTATGGGATGCAGCAAAAGTGGTTCTAACAGGGATATTTATAGCAATAAAACCCTACTGCAAGAAACAAGAAAAATCTCAAATAAACAAACTAACCTTACACCTAAAGCAATTAGAGTAAGAAAACAAAGAAACAAATAAACCAAAGTTAGCAGAAGGAAAGAAATCATAAAGATCAGATCAGAAATCAATGAAAAATAAATGAAAGGGGGCTTCCCTGGTGGCACAGTGGTTAAGAATCCATCTGCCAATGAAGGGGATATGGGTATGATCCCTGGTCCAGGAAGATCCCACATGCCGCAGAGCAGCTAAACCCATGAGCCTAACTACTGAGCCTGCACTCTAGAGCCCGCCAGCCACAACTACTGAAGCCTTTATGCCTAGAGCCTTGGTTCCATAACAAGAGAAGCCACTGCAATGAGAAGCCCATGCACCGCAAAGAAGAGTAATCATGCTTGCCACAACTAGAAGAAGCCCGTGATCAGAAGCAAAGACCCAACACAGCCAAAAACTAAAAAAAAACTAAAAAAAAAAAAAAGCTAATGAAGGAAACAATAGCAAAGATCAAGAAAACTAAAAGCTAGTTCTTTCAGAATGTAAACAAAATGATAAACCATTAGCCAGACTCATCAAGAAAAAGAGGGAGAAGACTCAAATCAACAGAATTAGAAATGAGAAAGGAGAAGTAACAACTGACACTGAAGAAATACAAAGAATCATGAGAGACTACTAAAAGCAACTCTATGTGCCAATAAAATGGACATCCTGGAAGAAATGGACAATTTCTTAGAAAAGTAAAAACTTCCAAGACTAAACCAAGAAGAAATAGAAAGTATGAACAGACCGATCACAAGAACTGAAATTGAAACTGTGATTAAAAATCTTCCAACAAACAAAAGTTGAGGACCAGAGGGCTGCACGGGTAAATTCTATCAAACATATACAGAAGAGTTAACACCTATCCTTCTCAAACTCTTCCAAAATATAGCAAAGGGAGCACCCCTCACAAATTTATTCTGTGAAGCCACCATCACTCTGATACCAAACCAGACAAAGATGTCACACAAAAAAAGAAAATTACAGGCCAATATCATTGATGATCATAGATACAAAATCCTCAACAAAATACCAGCAAGCAGAATCCAACAGCACATTAAAAGGATTATACACCATGATCAAGTTGTGTTTATCGTAGGAATGCAAAGATTCTTCAATATATGCAAATCAATCAATGTGATACACCATATTAACAAACTGAAGGATAAAAGCCATATGATCATCTCAGTAGATGCAGAAAAAGCTTTCAACGAAATTCAACAACCATTTATAAGAAAAACTCTTCAGAAAGTGGGCATAGAGGGAACCTACCTCAACTTAATAAAGACCATATATGACAAACCCACAGCCAACATCATTCTCATTGGTGAAAAACTGAAAACATTTCCTCTAAGATCAGGAACAAGACAAGGTTACCCACTCACACTGCTAGTATTCAACATAGTTTTGGAAGTTTTAACCACAGCAGAGAAGAAGAAGATATAAAAGGAATCCAAATCAGAAAAGAAGTAAAACTGTCACTGTTTGCAGATGACATCACACTATACAAAGAGAAACCTAAAGATGCTACCAGAAAACTAGCAGAGCTAATCAATGAACTTGGTAAAGCAGCAGCATACAAAATTAATGCACAGAAATCTCTTGCATTCCAATAAACTAATGATGGAAAATCTGAAAGAGAAATTAAGGAAACAATCCCATTTACCATTGCAACAAAAAGAATAAAATACCTAGGAATAAACCTTCCTAAGGAGACAAAAGACATGTATGCAGAAAACTATAAGACACTGATGAAAGAAATTAAAGATGATACAGACAGATGGAGAGATATACCATGTTGTTGGACTGGAAGAATCAACATTGTGAAAATAACTATTTTACTCAAAGCAATCTACAGATTCAATGCAAGCCCTATCAAGCTATCAATGACATTTTTCACAAAACTAGAAAAAAATTTCACAATTTGTATAGAAACACAAAAGACCCTGAATAGCCAAAGCAATCTTGAGAAAGAAAAATGGAGCTGGAGGAATCAGGCCCCCTGACTTCAGACTATACTACAAAGCTACATTAATCAAAACAGTATTGTACTGGCACAAAAACAGAAACATAGATCAATGGAACAGGACAGAAAGCCCATAGATAAACCCGTGCACATGTGGTCACCTTATCTTTGATAAAGGAGGCAAGAATATACAATGGAGAAGAGACTGCCTCTTCAGTAAGTGGTGCTGGAAAAACTGGGCAGCTACATGTAAAAGAATGAAATTAGAACACTTCCTAACACCATACACAAAAATAAACTCCAAATGGATTAAAGACCTAAATGTAAAGCCAGACACTATAAAACTCTTAGAGGAAAACTTAGGCAGAACACTCTATGACATAAATCACAGCAAGACCCTTTTTGACCCACCTCCTAGAGAAATGGAAATAAAAAACAAAAATAAACAAATGGGAACAAGTGAAACTTAAAAGCTTTTTCACAGCAAAGGAGACCATAAACAAGATAAAAAACAACTGTCAGATTGGGAGAAAATATTTGCAAATGAAGCAATGGACAAAGAATTAATCTCTAAAATATACAAGGAGTTCATGCAGCTCAATATCAAAAAAACAAACAACCCAATCCAAAAATGGGCAGAAGACCTAAATAGACATTTCTCCAGAGAAGATATAGATTGCCAACAAACACATGAAAGATTCTCAACATCACTAACCATTACAGAAATGTGAACCAAAACCACAATGAGGTATCACCTGATACAAGTCAGAATGGCCATCATCAAAAAAATCTACGTACTATAAATGCTGGAGAGGGTGTGGAGCAAAGGGAACCCTCTTGTACTGTTGGTGGCAATGTAAATTGATACAGCCAATATGGAGAACAGTATGGAGGTTCCTTGAAATCTAAAAATAGAACTACCATATGACCCAGCAATCCCACTACTGGGCATATACCCTGAGAAAACCCTAATTCAAAAAGGGACACGTACCACAATGTTCATTGCAGCTCTATTTACAATAGACAGGACATGGAAGCAACCTAAGTGTCCATCAACAGATGAATGGATAAAGAAGATGAGGCACATATATACAATGGAATATTATTCAGCCATAAAAATAAACAGAGTTGAGTTATTTGTAATGAGATGGATGGACCTAGAGTGTGTCATACAGAGTGAATTAAGTCAAAAGAAAGAAAACAAATACCATATGCTAACACATGTATATGGAATCTAAAAAGAAAAAAGAAGATTCTGGTAAACATAGGGGTAGGACAGGAATAAAGACACAGAGGTAGAGAATGGACTTGAGGACATGGGGAGAGGAAAGGGTAACCTGGGATGAAGTGAAAGAGTAGCATTCACATATATACACTACCAAATGTAAAATACACGGCTGGTCAGAATCAGCCGCATAGCACAGGGAGATCAGTTGGTTGCTTTGTGACCACCTAGAGGGGTGGGATAGGGAAAGTGGGAAGGAGGCGCAAGAGGGAGGGGATAGGAGATATATGTATACATATAACTGATTCACTTTGTTATACAGCAGAAACTAACACAACACTATAAGGCTATTATGCTCCAATGAAGATGTTAAAAAAAAATTAAAAAATAAAATGCAAAGGTACCTCAAGAGAGTCCTGGATCTCCACCTATAAATACACCTGTGTGTACATACACCAACCCATATAAACCCTACACACATCTAGATTTTTTTGCTCTTGCTCTGGAAAATCTAAAACCAAATTCTAGACTGCAAGACACATTTGAGCTTTTTCTTCCAGCCTTTTTTTGGACTGCCAGTTCAGTGATAAATTAGAAACATAATGTGAATAAAGTAAAAACATTAGCTATTTTCCTCTGCTTGTCTATAAGTGACCTAAGGTGGAGAAAATGAATTGACTTTTGGAATCAGAAGTATAGATTAATAATTTTCTGTTCTATATCATGTGCAATTAATTATAAAACCTTAAGAAATTTTAAAAATATAATCATAATAAAGCAGAAATAGGTGACTTTATGTTTCTTTGATTCTTCCCCTTGAACAACACACTGTAAGATAGAATATTTGGTGTTCCAAGGCTACAGAGATGAGCTGTACTAGATTCTTTTCTCTGTTTCTACATTCTTTTCCTTTCTGTTTCTGTCTTTGATTTCTGTAGGCTAGAGGCTAATCATAAGGTCACCCTGGTCCCTGACCTTACTCTTGAGACCATGAAGCCAGTTGTTACATTTTTACATTTCTCTAGTTTGCTGTCATTTAATCCAAGTCTTACATCAGCACTTCCAACTATAAAAGGCAATGTAAGAACCAGTCACCAGTCTAAGTTGGCTGAGTTAACTGTTTCTCAAACACCTACCTTGGGTTGAATTAATAACTCTTAGTCACATCCTTATGTTTTTAACTTCACCTTCAGATTCTGATTCTAGTAATAGAAGCAATAACTCAAGTCTTAATTACTATTAGTACCTGTGCTTAAAATTCTAAACACATTCATAAAACATTCATTCAATAGTTTCTCTATTAATAAGTATCTACTTAGTGCCTTTGATACAAAAATTTTCAGTAAAATGAGAGCAAGAACATTGATAGAACAAAGTTTACTTCTAAATAAATAAAACAAGACCATAATGGAGGAAGAGTCATAAATTTGGATCAAGCCAAGTTTACTAATATGGGTTCACTAAGCAGAGATTCTGCATTTAATGTTGTAGTTCCAGGAGTTAGCAAAGGTTCTAACAGTTTGGTTGTTTAGCTGAAACGTGGACCAAAAAGTGGCCCATAGTTGGAAATGCCAGGCCTGTTTTCATTTAATGTAGTGTAAGGGGTTCAAAGGAATAGGGAGATTGAAATGCTGGAGAGGATTTGTCATTTAAGACCAAATCAACCTAACTGGGAGTTTCCAGAAGACATACTTCTCACCATTGTGAGAAATGAATTTGTGAAGGAGCCCTGGCATTCTTGAAGAGCTCTGTGATCCCTCCTCTCTATACACCAGACCTTACAGCAGGAACAGTATTTACTGTATTGAGAAACCTAAATGCAATAGATGTAATTGGATCTTAGGGTAGCAGGAGCCACCAGGAGGGACTCAACCATCATAGGGAAGGTGGGCTTGGTTTACCATAATGGCCAACAGAGTCAATGCAACAATCAGAATATTCTGACACCTGAAATCCCATAGCATTGGTTAGTTAGATCTTGGTGTTTCTAGAAGTGAAATAAATAAGAAGCCTACTAAATTCTTACTTGATCTACGTAAGCAGAAATTCTAGGTCAAGTAAACAAAAGTCAAATCTAAATCATGAAAACAGAATCATGTCCCCTCCATCTATTTCCAGACTCAGCCAGTTTACAGACCCAGAATCACTTGAATGATGTAGAGGCCTGGTTCCCTTGAGGATGAAACCTTGTACACTACCCGAAAATTATACTGTTAATTGTTTTCCTATCTTTTCCCAAAGGGACATTCAGCTTTTTACTAGTGTAACTATGCATTAGGGAAAAGGACATAATCAGAATTTGGGGGGGATTACTGGACACTGACTCTGAACTGACACTAATTCCAGGAGACCCAAAATGACATTGTGGTTCACCAGCCAAAGTAGGGGCTTATGAAGATCGCATGATCAACAGAATTTTAGCTCAGGTTTTCTCAGTGGGCTAACTGAGTCCACAAACACACCGTGAAGTTATATATCCAGTTCTGGAATGTATAGTTGGAATAGACATACTCAGCAACTACAGCATTGGTTCTATGACTTATAGAATGAGGGCTATAATAGTAATAAAGGCCAAATGCCTGGAAAAAATTGTAAACCAAAAGCAATACCACATTCCTGGAGTGATTGTAGAAATTATTGCCACCATGAAGGACTTGGAAGATGCATGAGTAGTGATTCCAACCGCATTCCCATTCAACTCTCCTATTTGGTCTGTGCAGAAGATAGATAAGACTTGGAGAATAGTGGTGGATTATCATAAGCTTAACCAGGTGGTGGGTCTAACTGCACTGCTGTACCAGATGTGATATCATTGCTTGAGCAATTTAATGCATCCCCTGTTACCTGATATGCAGATATTGATCTGACAAATTCCTTTTTCTCCATCCCTGTCAAGAAAGACTACCAACAGCAGTTTGCCTGCAGCTAGAAAGGCCAGCAATGTACCTTCACTGCCCTACCTCGTGGGTATATTGATATCTAGCCCTATGTCATAATTTAGTTCACAAGAATCCTAGTCACTTTTTATACAAGATATCATACTAGTCCATTACATTGATAGCATTATATTGATTAGATTTAATGAGCAAAAAGTAACAGCTACTCTAGACTTATTGGTAAGACATTTTTATGCAGAGGGTGGGAAATTAATTCTGAATAAAATTAAAAGGCTTTCTACCTCAGTGGCACATCAAGATATCCCTTCTAAGGCGGACAATAAGTTGTTTCATCTGGCCCCTCTGACAACCAAAAAATATGCACAGCAGCACAGCATCTAGTGGACCTCTTTGGATTTAGAAGACAACATATTTCTCATCTGTGGTGTTACCTTAGCCCACTTACCAATGGCCTGGTAAGCTGCCAGTTCTAAGCAGGTTACAGTATAAGAGAAGGCTCTAGAACAGGTCCAAGCTGCTCTCCCTCTTGGTTCATATGATCCAGCAGATCCAATGGTGTTTGTAATGGTAGAGTCAGACAGAGATGCTGTTTAGGACCTTTGGCAGGCCTCTGGAGGTGAATTGAAGTGCAGGTACTTAGGATTTTGGATTAGCCCTGCCTTTTTCTGCACATAACTACTCCCCTTTTGAGAAGCAGCTCTTGGCCTGCTACTGTGCCTTCGTAGAGACTGAACGCTTAACCCTGGGTCATCAAGTTACCACGCGATCTGAGCTGTTCATCATGAACTGGGCATTATCTAAACCATCAAGCAATAAAGTTGGGCATGCCCATCAGCACTTCAATATCAAAATGAAGAGGCACGTGATCAGGACTGAGCAGGCTCTGAAGGCACAGGTAAGCTACATGAAAAGGTAGTTTGAATGTCCATGGTTCCCATGCCTGCAACTGCTTTCTCTCTTCCAGTATGTACCTATGGTCTCTTTGGGGAGTTTCCTATGATCACCTTACAGAGGAAGAGAAGACTCAGGACTCTTTTACCATTAGTTCTGCACTGTATGGAGGAACCACCCAAAAATGGACAGCTGCAGCACTATAACCCCTTTCTGGGATATCTCTGGAGGACAGTGGAGAAGAAAATTCCTCCTAGTGGGCAGAAGTTCAAGCAGTGTACCTGACTGTTCAATTTGCTTAGAGAAGAATTAGCCAAACATGTGATTATTAAATGATTCATGGGCTGTGGGAAGTTTGACTGGATGGTCAGGAACTTGGAAGCAACATTATTAGAATATTAATGACAAGGAAATTTGGGAAAGAGTTATGTGGGTAGACCTCTGAAGAGGCAAAAAAATGTAAAGGTATTTGTGCCCTATTTGAATGATCACTAAAGAGTGTCCTATTTGAAATGATCACTAAAGAAGGATTTTAATATCTAAGTGGATTGGATTAGATGACCCATTCTATGGATACCTGTCAGCCTCTTTACCCAGTCACTCCTACCATCACCTGATAGGCTCATGAACAAAGTGACCATGGTAGTAAGACATAGAGTTATGCATGAGCTCAGCACAGTCTTCCACTCATCAAGGCTGACTTGGCTATGTCCATTGCTGAGTATCCAATCTCCCAGTTGCAGAGGCCAACAAGGAGTCCTCAGTTTGATACCATTCCCTGGAGTTATCAACCCAGGTGGCAGGTTGGTTATAATGGACATCTTCCATCATGGAAGGGTCAGCATTTTGCATTTACTCTGGATAAGGATTTGCTTTCTCTACAAACAATGCTTCCACCAGGAGTTATAACAGTGATTCCATTGAACAGGAAGTTAAGATTGCCACCTAGCCACTTTGGACTCCTAACGCCTCTGAATTAACAGGAGAAGAAAATAGTTACTGTGTTGGATCAAATGATTGATCCTGAATACCAAGGGCAAATTGGACTACTACTCTGCAATTGGACTAGTATATCTGGAATACAGAAAGATTAGAGTGTCTTATTATTATCATGTGTTTTAATTAAAGTCAATGTAAAACTACAACCATCCAATCAAGGCAGGAGTACTAATAGCCAAGACCCTCGGGAATTAAGATTTGAGTCACATAATCAGGTAAAAACTATGGTCAGCTGAAGTGCTTTCTGAAGGAAAAGGAATACACCATGGGTATTGGAGAAGATAGTTATAAATACCAACTTTAATCTCATGACCAATTACAGACAGGAGGACTGTAATTGTCATAAGTATTTCTTCTGCATTTTGTGTGGGTGTGTTTGTGTATGGGTGTGTATGTATATGTAATACCAATACCCTTTTTTTCTCTCTTATTCCCTCATCACATAAGATATATTGACTTTATGTCATAGTATTTAAGTTACAGGATATCAAAGGGAAGAGTAAATATCACTCAAGGACTTTACCTCTTCTTCTGAGGAAGGGTTTAGTGCATTTTCAATTGCATGCAGGATAGCTGTATCATGTTAGGTAGAATTAGGACTTTGTTATTATCTTCATTTGGAGATTAAGTATGGTTTAAGGAGATGCATAAGGCTGGGAAGTTAACAAGAGGTGTTCTTGTGATTGTTAATTTTATGTGTTACCTGGGCCATGGAGTGCCCAGATGTTTGGTAAAACATTATCCTGGGTGTTCTGTGAGTGTTTTTGGAGGAGATTAATATCTGAATTGGTAGACTGAATAAAGAAGATTGTCTTCTGTAATAAGGTGGCTCTCATCGAATAAGTTGAAGGCCTGAATGGAACATAAAGTCTGACCTTCCTGAAAGGAAGAAAGAACTCTTCCACCCTGACAGCTTGAACTGAGATATAATTTGTTCTTGTCTTCAGACTCAGACTAAAACTTTGGCTCTCCTTGGGTCTAAAGCCTGCTGGCTTATACTAGAACTAAACCACCAGCTTGCCAACTGCAGATTTGGGGACTTGACTTCCTTTATCTACCACCTTCCATGAACATGAGAGAAGATACTGAGCAAAACAACATGATGCCTGTCCTCTTGGTACTTATAGTCTGACGACTTCATAGTTGTCCAGTCCTGCACATAACATAAACTATCTCTGATACTACTGATAGTTGTAACCTCTCCTTATATCCTGATTTTAGAGCCTGTTTTTCATTTTTCATTTTTCATTTACACTTTCTTTTTATTTCTCCTTTTCCATTCTGTCTTCCTTTTTATCTGCTTCAGTATGTACTTATTGAGACTTTATGATGAGAAATACATAGTGCTAAGTACCCTGCTGATTAAAAGATGAAGGTGACTCTGCCTCACACTCAATGAGTTCAAAGCCTGCTGAAGGATCTGCTAAATGGCAATGTTGGTATATTAAGAGAGAAGTAATTCTAGTAAAGGAGGATGCTTGAGGGACAGCTTCAGGGAGAGAGATTTTTGAGACGATCTTTTAAGAAGAAGCAAGGCAAACAGATATAACACTCTACTGGACTGATGGTTCACACTGAGCAAAGATTTAATAATACCCCCCAAAATTAATGAATATGAAATTGTGTGGTTCCATGTGGTTAGGCTAGGGGCACTGTTTTGAAGAAAAGACAAAATGCTAGTCCAGGAAGAGCCTAGAATGGTGTGCTGAGAAAATGTAGAGGTGATATTTCTTATACCTTCAAGATACAACATAAATAAATGTAGATATGTAACTATTGGAGCTATAAATTATTTATAGAAATAATATTGCAAAATGGAATCTATAAACCAGTTTTCAAGTCTTGTTTCATTCTCTGATGGATTTGGGTTTTTATTGAATTATAAAAAACAAAACATTTTCATACTGTGTTTATTATTATAATCTTTCTCTCCTGGTTAAAAGATTTTCGTTTTCAACAACTTCAGATGACAGACTGTAATTTTGCCTTTTCAAGCCAATTTTCATTGTCTTTTCTTAACGAAAATCACCTAGACTTGTCATGCCTGGTTTAAATTACTTCTGAATGTGCCTCATACCTTAATGTGCAATTCATAATGGATGATGATTTATTTATCTAGCATTTTTAACCAAAATGTTTTCAGGGTATATTACAGAAGGTGGATCAGTTATCATCAGAGTCCTTGGAAAATTGTCTTCTTTAGCAGTGTTTTTGGTAGGTATTAATGAACTTTTTCCTTTCTTTTAAGGACAAAAACTGAAATCTGCTTCCAACGTTACAAATATTTTAGGAAATTTTAGGTGATAGGTGGAGTTGGGAAAATTTACAGTTTCTAAGGAAAACTTCAATACTCTGAATTACTCCATAGAATGTACCATATTAGTGATTTTTCATGATTTTGCAACTAAACGAACTATAAAAATTAGGTCACTTGACTAGACTGCTTCTGTATTCCCTTCAATCTCTAAGTTTGTATGATTTCATATTTCTAAAATGATAACTCCTTTATAAAAATTCTTGGGAACCATTAGCATAAGTGAACTTAGAAAATGATATACGTTTCTTCCTATATCTCTGATCTTAATTTTAGTCTTTGAATTAGGTTTTAAAATAGTTTTTGTCCCACAAAAGTCCAGGGATGTATTTTATTAAAGATAATTTTCTCTGAAATTCTTCTAAGCAAGTAAAGGTATAAAATGTAGTATTTACAACAATGTGTTTTGGAGTCTGATGACCTGGTTTTGTAACTGTACTTGTTTCTATTAACAAGTTATGTGATCTTTGGTATGTTACGTATCCTCTTCGAACGACAGTTTTCTAAACTATAAGACAGAGATAAAAATAATTTCTTCCTTGCATTGTTTAATGAATTAAATATGATAATTAATTCAGAGCACTTAATAGAGTGCCTGGCATAGAGCCCATGATCTGTAAATTGTAGCTATCATACTTAATTTAAAAAAATTAAAATCTTAGCGAAGTACCTTTGACATTTTAAACAAAAGGATATTTTACTTGTCTGCAATTTGTTATTTCTACCCATGTATTTTGTATATGATGAAAATTTCATACATGTATTTGTAACAAGCAGTTTACTTTCAATTTTGGCATTCAATCTATGTTAAATTCCATTGGGTTGTCCAAAAGTTTCATTTTGTTTTTTCCATAAGATGGCTCTAGTAACACTTAGTTGTCTTTAACTTCATTTGAAACAGTTTTGTTAGATTGTATGTGACAGCTGTCAAATCAGCATGCATTTAGAAAAAGACATATCAAAGTTGGTGAATTCTTGTGTAGCCATTTTACTTTTGAAGATGGAAGAAAAAAGGAACAGTTTTGGCATATCATGCTTTATTATTTCAAGAAAGGTAAAAAAGCAACTGAATTTGTGCACATATGGAGAAGGTGCTGTGACTGCTCGAACATGTCAAAAGTGATTTGCAAAGTTTCATGCTAAAGATTTCTTGCTGGATGATGCTCCACAGTTGGGTAGACCAGTTGAAGTTTATAGCAATCAAATAGAGACATTAATTGAAAACAATTAATGTGATACCATGAGGGAGATAGCCAACATACTCACAGTATCCAAATAAAGCATTGAAAATCATTTGAACCAACTTGGTTATGTTAATCACTTTGATGTTTGGGTTCCACATAAGTTAAGTGAAAAAACCTTCTTGACTGTATTTCCACATGTGATTCTCTACTTAAAGGTAATGAAAACGTTCCATTTTTAAAACATATTATGACGGGTAGTGAAAAGTGGATACTGTACAATAATGTGGAATGGAAAAGGTCGTGGGGCAAGTGAAATGAACCACTACAACCATACCAAAGGCTGCTCTTCATCCAAAGAAGGTGATATTGTGTATATGGTGGGATTGGAAGGGAATCCTCTATTATGAGCTCCTTCTGGAGAACCAAATGATTATTTCCAAAAAGTACTGCTCCCAATTAGACCAACTGAAAGCAGCATTTGATGAAAAGCATCCAGAATAGTCAACAGAAAATGCATAGTCTTCCATTAGGATAATGCAAGACCACATGTTTCTTTGATGACCAAGCAAAACTCACAGCTTTGCTAGGAAGTTCTGATTCATGAGCGTATTCACCAGACATTGCACCTTCAGACTTCCATTTATTTCAGTCTTTACAAAATTCTCTTAATGGAAAAAAATTCAATTCCTGGAAGACTGTAAAAGGCACCTGGAACAGTTCTTTACTCAAAAACATAAGAAATTTTGGGAAGATGGAATTACGTAGTTGCCTGGAAAATGGCAGAAGGTAGTGAAACAAAAGGGTGATACGTTGTTCAATCAAGTTCTTGGTGAAAATGAAAAATGTGTCTTTTATTTTTATTTAAAAAACAAAGGCACTTTTTGGCCAACACTATACTTCACTTACTCATTTACTGCTTACCCATAAATGTGTGTTTCCACTATTGTATTTTTCCTTCTTTCTTTCTTAGGCTATTTTATGCCAGTTTTAAGACATCACTACAAATTCTTTGACACTCCTCAGCTCCTCTTAAACCTAGGAAGGCTTGTAACTACTATAACCAAAATATTACAGAAATGATGCTAAGTGATTTTCAAAACTTAACCAAAAGTATACACAGCCCCTACCTTGTTTTCTAGAACAGGAGTCCTCTACCCCTGGGCCATGGACCAGTACCGGTCTGTGGCCTGTTAGGAATTGGGTCACACAGCAGGAGGTGAGTGGCAGGTGAGCAAGCCAAGCTTCATCTGTATTTACAGCCTCTCCTCATCGCTTACATTACTGTCTGAGCTCCACCTCCTCTCAGATCAGCGGCAGCATTAGATTCTTATAAGAGTGCAAACCCTACTGTGAACTGTGCATGTGAGGGATCTAGATTGAGCGCTCCTTATGAGAATCTAATGCCTGATGATCTGAGGTGGAGCTGAGGTGGTGATACTAGTGCTGGGGAGCAGCTGCAAACACAGATTGTCATTAGCAGAGACGTTTGATTGCATAGATACCATAATAAATCAATTGCTTGCAGACTCATATCAAAACCCTATCAGTGAGTGTCTAGTGAAAACAAGCTCAGGGTTCCCACTGATTCTGCATTATGGTGAGCTGTATAATTATTTCATTATAAATTATAAAGTAATAATAATAGAAATAAAGTGCACAATAAATGTAATGTACTTGAATCATCCTGAAACCATCCCCCAGCCCCCATCCTTGGAAAAACTGTCTTCCATGATACCAGTCCCTGGTACAAATAAGGTTGGGGACAGCTGCACTAAAACAGTCCATCTTGACTTTGTGAACGCCCATGTAAGAACCCCGCCTAACCTGATGTCACCATGCTGGTGCTTTGCTCAAGGGTTCCAGGTGAGGGCCACTATTCCACAATCTTCATCAAGGTGAAAGATATGCAAGTAAAGCATGGTCAAGTCCATTCACAAACTAGATAAAACCAAGTAACCACTTTCAGTATCATGTGGAGTAGAAGAAATAGACAGCTGATTCCTGAGAAATTCCTGAACCACTTAATTATAATATTTAATAAATGGTGTCGCTTAAGGTTCTAATTTTGGATAGTTTGTAATGCAGCAGCAGTGGTTAACTAGAATGAGTATGTTCTTGGAGCATACACTTTAAACACTCATCATTTTGACCCCCAAATATTTTGCACTTGCCAAATGGATGCTGAAAATAATAGACCTCATAATGAGGTCTACTTGCACATACAATTGGAAAGAAGTCCCTTCATTTTAGGGAAGAAGTAACATAGTTATTACTTAGAAAACCCATTACAAGTGCAATTACTTGCAGGCTAGTTTCTGCCCCTATGGCTAATTGTAGGCAGAAGATTTGAATGAAAAATTGAATGCCTACTAGAAACTGCTTATAAATGTATTTCTGTATTACTCTGTACAGTTTTCTGGTGACCTGTGACTATTTACATCATAAGACATTACTCAGAGTGGAAGTCATGCTCCTGGGACTCTAAGCTAAAATTGTGTCATTAAGTCATTTTTGCCTAAAATTCTTTACATTTTCATATTTTACTTTTTATCATTAGCTTTGATATGCTATTAACTTGTCCTTTTAACCTCTTCAATGTGTCCAGTTGTGACAACTCCATTATATTGCATAATAAAAGAACACTGGCCTATTCATAGCATTCTAGAGGGAAAAAAAAAGTATTGTGAGCTACATCCTTTTTAATGTACACTGTGTGTTTATTACATATAAACTGAAAATTAATATAGCCCCCAAAATATAATAATTCAAATTGCCATAACCTGGAAACAAGAAAAAATAAATGTATGTCTCTATAACTTTATTATAATATGTGTGTTATATACCTGTGTAATGTATTACAAAAATGGTGCACGTCTACATATTGTCAGTAAACTTCTCTATTTACATAACAATATATTATAGTCAGTAATGCATGCTAAACAAAAATGTTTGCTCTTGTTTTTAAACTTTACATGTTATTTTATTCTTTAACTTACTTAAGCTATTATTGTTATACATTTATATCATTTTCAATTTTTCACTAAAATAAAAAACATATTGAAGAAAATCATATGTATCTTTGTGCATTTGTCTAGTTATTTTTTTAAGGATATATTTCTAGAAGTGGTAATCATAGATCAAATTTATAGATGTGTTTGTTGAGTAAGAGATGCCTCTTACCACATGAATAGTGAGGATAGTTCCTTAAATGGTCAATATGATAACTAAAAGAAAAATATCTTTTTTTTTTTTTTGTGGTATGCAGGTCTCTCACTGTTGTGGCCTCTCCCATTGCAGAGCACAGGCTCTGGATGTGCAGGCTTAGTGGCCATGGCTCACAGGCCCAGCCGCTCCATGGCATGTGGGATCTTCCCGGACCAGAGCATGAACCAGTGTCCCCTGCATCGGCAGGTGGACTCTCAACCATTGCACCACCAGGGAAGCCCCCATTCTTGAATTTAAGAGACAAAACACTCAGTACCCTATAAAAACGTAATTTCCTCCTTATATATTCTGGTTCATCATGATAATTGTCTAACCTGAAAATGAAGAAATGTCAGCAGCACAGTCGGCAGTACTGAGAGGTCATGGAGTAAAGGAAAGTTGGGACTGGCACCACTCGTCTTTAGGTTTCTGGGGACAATTATTAGGATTTCACCCTGAGTAGATTTTGTTACCATTTGTTGAAATCACACAAACAAATGGTAATTTGCTGATACTTGGGTATGGAAGAATGCTGAGCTAGGCAAGCGTGGAGGCAGTTCCTGTGTGTGGAACTGCACCAGTTATAATCTCATCACTCAACCTTACATTTTCCTCACTAGTTCATATGCACCTAGTGATGTAATCAAAACAGAACAAACCTCTACCATACTTAGTCTCAACATGAGTTAAGCTTGATATCTACATAGAATAATTCTGAAGAGTTTGAGCACACACACCCACTCCCAATGCACACACATAAACAGACATACTATCTGACACTAAAACTCTGCTAAAATTCATCTCAGTTTAGCTGCTCTTTACAGTGAGAAAATGTAAGATACTGGTTTGAAAATTTTCCAACGAAATTAGTGTCTAAGAATTAAAAATGTAAACATTTATAAAAAATATTGGAGACTAAAATATGTAAGATACATATGAAGAATTATATCCTTATCTTTTGAGAACTATTAGATACATATTTTGACAAAGAAAAAAAAAGAAAATAGTCTCTTCAACAAGTGGTGGTAGGACATATCCACATACCAAAGAATGAATTTGGACATTTATTTTACTCCTGCAAAAAGGTCATTATCAAGAAAGAGAAATGACATACAGAATGGGAGGGAATATTGCACATCATATATATGATAAAGATACTGTATTATTCATGGTTCTCCAGAGAAACAGAACCAATAGGGGATAATTGTAGCTATATAGATATAGATATAGATATAAGAAAAAGAGAGAAAGAGAGAGAGAAGAGAGATTATAAGAATTGGCTCACACTCTTATGGATGTGGAAAAGTTCCACAGTCTGCTGTCTGCAAGCTGGAGAACCAGGGAAGATCATTGTATAATTTGATCTGAATCAGAAGTTCTGAGAACCACGGGAGCTGATGGTGTAAGTCCTGGAGTCCAAGGGCCCACAAACCAGGAGCTTTGATGTCTGAGGGCAGTAAAATATGGACTTCCCAGCTCAAGCAAAGAGAATTTGCCCTTCGTTTGCATTTTTGTTCCATTCAGGCTTCCAAAGATTAGATGAGGCCCACCCACTTTGGTAAGAGATCACTTTACTCAGTCTACTGAATCAAAGGTAGCTTCTTATAGAAATCACAGACACACCCAGAAACAAAGTTTTACCAGCTATATGAGGATCCCTTAGCTCCATCAAGTTGACCACATAAAACTAACCTTCAAAGGTTTAACATGCAGAATATATTTTTCAAAACTTCTAAAACTCAAAAAAACATTTAAAAATGGACAATGGACTTTAATAGATATTCCTCCAAAGAAAATATACAAATGTCCAAAAAGCACATGAAAAGATGGAGGATGTCATTAGTTATTAGGAAAATGCAAGTCAAAATCTTGAGATACCACTTCAAACATACTAGGATTGCTATAATAATATTTTTTAAAAAATGGAAATTAGCAAGTGTTGAAAAGGAAATGGAGAAATTGGAACCTTCATATACTCCTAGTAGGAATGTAAAATGGTGCATCTCTGTGGAAGACAGTTCAGTGATTTCTCAAAAAGTTGAACATAAAATCATCATATGACCTGATAATTACACTCCTATGTGTACACTCAGAAGAACTGAGATAAGGTACTCAAACAAATACCTGCATATGTGTGCTTATAATAGCACTATTCATAGTAGCCAAAAGGTGGAAAAAAATCTGATGTCCAAAACTGGACAAAAGGATAAACAAATTGTAGTATATACATACATACATACATACATACATGAAGTGGAATATTATTCATCTACAAAAAGGAACACCATACTAGTATATTCTATAAAGGAGATGAACCTTAAAAAACATTATGCATAATGAAAGGATCCAGACACAAAAAGCTACATATTATAGAATTCGATTTATATGAAATATACAGAATAGGTACATTCATAGGGACAGGAAGTGGATTGGTAGTTTCTGGGAGTTGGTGGAAGGAGAGAATAGCAAATGACTGCTTAATTTCAGTAGGTACAGGGTTTTATTTTGTGGTGATGAAAATAGTTTGGAACTGTATAGATCGGGTGGCTGTACAACACTGAGAATATACTCAATGTCATTTAATTGCTCACTTTAAAAATTTGTCGATTACTGTGCTTAGACTTACCCAAATGAATTGAAAACTTAGCCTACACAAAAACCTGCACACAAATATTATAACAACTTTATTCATAACTGCCAAAACTCATTAGCAACCAAAACATCCTTCAATAGGTCATGGATAAACAAACTGGTACATCCATACAATGGAATATTATTCAGTGATAAAAAGGAATTATCAAGCTATGAAAAGACAAGGAAGAACCTTAAATGCATATTGCTAAGTTAAGGAAACCAATCTGAAAAAGTTACATACTGTGTTATTCCAGCTATATGACATTCTGGAAAAGCCAAAACTATGGAGATAGTAAAATGATCTGTGGTTGTCAGGGGTTGGAGGGTGGGAAAAAGGATGAGTAGGCAGAACACAGAGGATTTTTAGTGTGACCAAACTATTTTGTATGATACTATAATGATGGATACATGTCATACATTTTTAAAACCTATAGAATGTACAATACTAAGAGTGAACCTTAACATAAACTATGGATTTTGTTAATAATGACATCAATATTGGTTCACCAACTGTAACAAATGTATCACATTAATGCAATATGTCATAATAGGGGGAATTACCAGGAAGGGTTAGCAAATGGGAACTCTGTATTTTCACTAAAGTTTTCTAAATCTAAAACAGCTCTAAAAAATAAAGTCTATTAATTTTTTTAAATGCCAATGCTCTTGTTAATGAACTCCTTTTCATTAGAACCATTACCTCTGGATTTTTATGCTGTGTAAATATCACCTCAATCAAAAATAACAAAAAAATGAGATAAAATTATGCAAATAGTCTACTATTGAAGAGTCAAACATATCACTGGCTTTCAAACATGTTTTTATGCGGACCGAAAGGAATTACAGAAAAACCCTACACTTCTTGAACATATGTAAGTTGATATTTAAAAATTGTCATAGAAAAATTAAATCACTTAAAAATACTTTTTAACATATTTAAATATATAAAATTATATGTATATTTTAAAGTGTTACATAATACTTCTAAATATACCTAATGGATCTAAAAATGCAGGATCATTTTATTTAAAACATATGAATATTAACTTCATTAATATTCATAAATTTAATATTTTCCTATTCTTGTATAGACACATAGTTTCACTCCAAATTTTTTACAGAATATTTATTTTCTTTTCATATTTTTAGCTGTAAAATACTTTATCCATCACTTGATAATGTTATTACATGATATATGAAAAATTGTTTTATTTGTTTTCTTGTGAACATGAGTCTCAAGTGTAAAAAACAAAATTTATTCTGGAGTTCATTATGATTATTATTAGTAAATACTTCATCAAAAACATAAAAAAATGAAAAAGTGTTAGCATTTATTAAACATAAAAATTAATTGGAATATATATTTAATGAGAAAAATGATATTTTTTCTATTATTCTTTGTATCCATAGATTGAAATAACTTTTCTAAACAGTGTCATGTTTCTGCATAAATTCTACTCCTATTAATCACTAATGGTTATCAGCTGAGCCATAGTATTCATATAAATAAATATATGAAAGTGACATTAGTTTTCGTCTATCAAGTTCACTCTTTGAAACCTTTCTGAAGTATGTGCTAAAAATAAATTGTGACATATTATTAAAAATTATCTTCATTGATTCATTAGCTATAACTCAGATATTCTCTCAAATTGATGAAAGCAAGGATTGTAAACTACTTGAAAAATGTATTTATCACCAAGGATTTGGCACCATTTTATTTTTCAGGTTCTAGGAATCATGGCATTTTTAAATTAATACTAAACAAATGACCATTAATCTTTCATATAGAGGCACCAGGTTTTATCCAATATTTTGGAAAGGACTGAAAAATTAAAATAATGTTAACATTGTTAAAATTTTCAATATAAATGTTTTAAACTTGTCACATGCTTTAAATATATAAATATAAATAAGCATCTTTTCTGCAAAATGAGAAATGCCCTGTGGGAATCAAAATATGCATAGATCACAAAACGTATGTAGCAAAATTTGACAAAAAACCTCAAAAGCAATGGAAATGTGGTAAGAGCGTGGTAATCCCAAACACTGTATCTCAAAGTTGCTATTTTCTGAGTTCTGTTACTGCTCATCAGCATTATTTCCATAACTAAAATTTCATGCTTGATTTTTCAAATTAAATTCAACTATTGACACATACATGTGAAAGATGAGAAAATTGGTTCATTTAAACTTCTTCCCATATCTGCAGTGTCTTTATGTTTGCTTGACAGAAGTCTTTTGGAAAAACATGAAAAAAATAGAAATATATCAAATATAGTTTTAGATATGTCTGTATTTCTAGCACAGATGTGCTAACATACTTTTGGAAACCATTAATTGTTCATTCTGCCATTCCATTTTCTATGGCATTGTAATTCATTCCCAGATTGCTAGAGAAATGATCTGTTAACTGCCATTTCTATTGCATGACTGAAAAACATAACTGAGAGGTAATAAGTAGCCACATACCAAGTAATAAATGGTTTGCTTTCAAAACAAGATTCTGATTACTTGTATTAAAAAAGTGAAATGCAATATTAAAGCATAAAAATGCTGAAATCTATTGAGAGATGTGGTAGTATCATGTGGCTTGGTGAAATTGAATGCAGGTTATTTTCTTATTTTCAATTAAAAAGGCATCATTCCTGGAAACATTTATTTAGTTGTATTGCACACTATGCTTTTCAATTCTTATTCATAATTTTCATTGGAAACAAAAATTTTAAAAAATCAATCTTAAAATGATTTATACTATTTGTTTTTATCATCCAACACTCTAGGAAATATATTACTTTGCAGCTAATTAAGGACACAAAATAAAGTAGTTGTCACCTATTAGTAATTACTTATAGTTGATGAACATGTCTTTATATTTACAGTAATTCAAAATGCTGTCAGAGTAAAACAGAGAAATTAATTTTAGTTACTAATGCAAACCTCAACTGAACCGCAGACCAAGAGCTGTGGGACATATAATATGATAAATATATTCACAGTCTATTCCAAAGGCATCAAATAAAACCAATCATAGTTATGATCCTTGGAAGTGCTTTGTTCTTTCAGTAAAAGTCAGAATTGTTGAATTTGAAAATATTTGATACTAAGATTGAGAAATAGCCTTAGGCCAGACCTAGCTTTGCAAAATAAATAGAGTTAAAGTAGTTGTCTTGATGCCATTCCCAACATTTGAGAAAAGGAATTTTGAGGGCAAAATGTGCTCTGGAGTTCAGGTTTCTTCCATTTCAGTAAAGCACTCCTTTATCTGTTATATGGTGCCTCTTCTCCATCTCTTTACCAACTAAGTGGCCTTGTATAAGTCAGTATATTTTGAATCTATGTTTCTTCCTTTGAAGAAATGTGTGGTGAGACTAATTGTTTTCAAATGTTAAATGCCATTCCAGATCTGAATGACATGAATCTATAAGAATTTCTCTTTCAATGTAAGCTTTTGAATGCTCCTTTGTTGATCCAGGGAAAACTACCTGATTGATCAAAATAACTGTACTATTTACTTGCTGAGAGTAATTAAATTATTTCTCAGACTTCTCTCTAATAAGCTAAAAACTAAAAACAAACAAAAAACAAACTAAAACAAAATCAAAACCAAAAGATCTCCTAAAACATTTTTTCCTAGACCTATTTTCTCTCCCTTAAGTGTGTCCATTGTCTCTTTTCCCCAAGAGTAGTGACTGAAACTGAACCCTATGCTCTAACAAAGGCTGAAGGAACAACACCAACTAAAGGAGAAAAAACTCTCTGATAAAAATATTCTTCTGTGGTTAAGCTGCCACCTAACCCAGCCAACCTCTATATGATAAATGAAATTGAAGATAAAGAGGTGTTTAAGTAGAACTGTGAACCATTGGCAATGATCTTGATCACCTTCCCAACCACCTTCTCAGTTGTTCTTCAATGATATACCCTCTTACTCAACTCTTGCAAGACATTCCTCCAAAGGGTCAGAGTTCCTGAAGGACTGACAAATCCCACCAATTATTTTTTCTTTTCCATTATGGTTTATCACAGGATATTGAATATAGTTCCCTGTGCTACACAATAGGACCTTGTTTTTTATCCATTCTAACATAATAGTTTGCATCTGCTAACCCCAACCTCCCAATCCATCCCTCACCCACCCTCCTCCCCTCTTTTCCCTCTTTATGCCCCTTCCTAAGCTACACCATTTACTTATCACTTGAGGAAGAATCAGGAAAACTATTTCATACTTAGGAGTTACAAAGAGTGTATTTCTTTTAAGAGGGAGAAAATAGATTAAATTAGAAAAATCTGAAAATTCTCAGGAAAGGATATAGATAAAGTTTGCAGAGTTAATGGAGGTATGTTAAGACGATGTCAGGATGCTTGGTGCTTTGCAAATATACAGTTGCAAAGAAGCATAGTACATCTTAAATCCAATGGATTCCTTCGATATAAGTGACTCTTGCCCTCCTTTAATTGTTTTTTTTTTCATTGTTGATAGTAACTACCTTGCTTTACAAATGACTATTGCTTCCCTTAATAAAATATAACTTTAAAAGTATAATTATAATTTGAGATTTAAATTCAAAGTATTCATAATAAAAATGAGTAGTAAAAGTATAATTTTCCAAACATTAATAACATACTTCCCAATATAAAGTGAACATATGTCAAAGATTTAACTCTTCAATGAAGGAAACAGAAAAATGATAAAGAGACAGAACTAAAGAGTGAAAAATGGTGAAATAAGATTACTAAATTAGATATAAAATGGATTAACGTCCTAAAGGGCAAGAAAACCATAATCTATTGGGTGTATTTCCTACAGACAAAAAATAATTTGCATCTGCATGTTAACATATCACTTCACAGAATCTGTAGTCCCTAATAAACTGGAACTAGTAAGTCAAACAAACAAACAAACAAAAAATCCCTCCTAGAAAATTACATTATCTTTTTGTGGGCCTATTGGACAATGCTCCAGCATGAGGCAGAAAAACATGCAAGCTTCCTTTGGCCTTATTTTCAAGTTTTGAATAATTTTTCTTAACACCTTCATTAGTTATAATTTTCTCCTTATAAAAAAGGAAACCAAAGAAGAAGAAAGCAAAAACAAGAAAAGAGTGCTTACTATATTGTCAGTTTGCATTGTTTTCTTCTAAAGATGTATCACTTTTCTCAGTTGATTTTTGGTTATACACTCAAATGTTCTGGAATACACAGCTGAAATAATGTTCTATAAATATCTTATTCAATTTATGGTTTTCTGTCTTATTTTATGAATTTATCAGCCATTGTTCTCATGAATGAGAATACTTGATAATTGGAAATGTCAGAAGACCATAAAAAAGTAAATTTTTTCATTCCAAAATATTTTTGTGGAGGTGGGAAATAGCAGAAACAATCAAATAAGATACAATATGCTGGTGTAAAATGAAAAATAATAATTACAAATATGTTAATAAGTAACTGATTATTAGGTCATGTAAAGTATCCTGTTAACGTTGAGTGAGAATTAATAAAGAAATATTCTTTGTCTGAAGGATTGGGTAATAATTTGCCTGGTAGTTTTTAAAGGGATGATTTCCATTATCATCCTGCATTGATTTTGCTGATGATGACAGCAAGCCCAATCTCCTTTGCAATGTGCAATTGTGTAAGTACTCTCATAAATTAAATTGTTAACCTGGTGACATTATCCTCACTCCCAACAGTGTTATGTCTTATTTGAAGATGGAAAAGATCAGTGATTTTTTAATAAGAGGTTTATGCACATTAATTCTTTCTCTTTGATATTTATCAGTTGTGTTTTAAAAAAAAAACGATCACAAGACATTGTTGGAATAAAGATACAAACAGACATTTTGAAGTCGATGACAAGATGCTTTCCAATTGTCATGTTTTGACTCTTTGAAAGGCTTTAGGTTCAGTAAAAAATTAAGAATTTCACAGGACTCACTAAGTGTATCAGAGAAGGAAGCTGTCCTGCAGCTTTAAGTCCAAGTGCTTAGTTTCAGGGAAATTAGCACAGTTTAAGTTGATTTGGCTCCTGCTAGGGAGCTATGATACTTTTCTTTCTAAGTCATTCTTAGAATTACTTTGTTTCTTCGGTATCCAGGGTAGAAGTTGATTGGGTGAGTGAATTCAGTAAAGGGTTTGTAGAGGAAAATTAACTTAATGCTAGAAGAAATGGGGTAGACAAGTGTCTTGACTGCTTTTTCGCCTTTAAGTCTCACAAAATTCCTATGAAGGGAACTCATCATCCCCATTTTGTAGGTTTGAAAATTGAGATGGAGACATTAATTTAGTTTTCTCAATATCACAAAGCTAGTGAATTGTGAAGCTGGAAATTGAAGACATTTAAGCCAACTTCAGAGGTCACAAACAACTATTCTATATTGTCTTTACTAGATTCAATGACCCAGGTATTAGCTCAGTTAAGTAATAATAAATGTCTCAGCTTTTTTTTCTTCATATGAAAATAAAGATTTTAAAATAAATAATACAGAAGATATCTTTTCTCTCTATGATTCTAGGTCATATATTGTGTTATTTTTCTAAAGAAAAAGACACACACTTCCCAGCTTTATTTAAAATTTAAGGTGATATCCATATGCAGATTCCATACATTCCGTATGATTATTTCTTTATAACAAGAAAAACATGTGGACTCTTATGTTATAACTTTTTCTTAGAATTCATTAATTAATGGCACAATAGTACAATCATTTAAGTAGAAATACTTATAAATGATTTGTATCTTGAAATCAAAATATTATTTACATATATGAAAGTCTGAAATATAGCTGTGTACAGGGATTATTTAGTCAGTTTAGAGTTATTATTTGTTGTACAAATAAATTCATAAATTTTCTGTATTCAACTTTCAGTCACCTGGTACATGGCCTATAGGCTGAGAATCACTCACATAGAAATTTAGGTTATAAGAAACTCTAGAGCAGACATACTTTTTTTTCTAAAATACTAGGAACAAATTGTTTGCCAATATTTAATATCAGATTCATAATTGTTTCCTGAGTGCATATATCAGATAATCACATACAGTTTTGTTATTTATACTAAAGGTCCATTAGTAGTTTTACAGTTTGGAGACTGTATTAGTTTTCTAGAGCTGCTCTGCCATAACTAAGTATTATAGACTGGAAGACTAACAGAAATTTATTTTCTCACAATTCTAAAGGCTAGAAGCTCAAGATCAAAGCATCAGCAGAGTTGGATTCTTCTGAATCATCTCTTTTCAGCTTGAAGACAGCTGCCTTCTCACTGTGTGCTTACATGGTCTTTTCTCTATGTGTCCTAATCTCTTCTTATAAGGACACAAGTCAGATTGGATTAGTCCTGCTTTAATAACCTCATTTAA
Organism: Mesoplodon densirostris; assembly: GCF_025265405.1. Lineage (NCBI taxonomy): Eukaryota > Metazoa > Chordata > Mammalia > Artiodactyla > Ziphiidae > Mesoplodon > Mesoplodon densirostris. The sequence goes on from NC_082664.1 coordinate 20,928,770, forward strand.
CCTTAATTGCTGCTTTAAAGATCTTATCTCCAAATACAGTCCCATTCTGAGCTACTAGGAGTTACGACTTCAACATATGAATTTGGAGGGGACACAATTTAACTACAATTAACTCAAAATTTGGGGGTTTGAGAGTGGAGCCCTCATTCAACTATGTGCTTTCTATCCATTAGGACCTCTTCATCTGTGATTTGTAAAGTACATTTATAAACTATATTAGCTTATTTTAACTTATCACCACAGAAAGGGAAGTAGGTTAAAACAATTATTGCAAAAACACCATGGACTAAAAATAAGAATGTAATGCAAGCTTAAGAAGACACAAAAAAATATCAGAGATGACCAGTCCCCTCCTGGTACAAGTTTTTCTCAGTCACATAATGAAGTAAAAATACAATGAAAATTATTAACAGAGGTGTAAGAATAACTCACAGGTTTTCTTTATCCTATTACTAAATTGCTTTCTACTATTAATAAATTTTTTATTTGCTATAACTATATTCTGATCAGCACTTTGTTGGAGAAATGAGCAAGAGTGAAGCTGTAGCAACATCCATGGGAGTGTGTGAGAAAAACCTTTGCTGACTTAACCTGGGAAATAGGCTGTGGTAGAGGTCCCTGAGATTACCTCAAGCTTGATGAGTCATGAAAGACTCACAGGACTTTAAGGTTTTTATATTCACTGTTACAGTTTATTACAGTGAAATGCAGAGAAAATCAGCAAAGGGAAAAGGCTCATGAGGCAAAGCCCAGAGGAAACCGGGCGTAAGCTTCTAAGCAGCCCTCACACTGGAGTAGCATAGAATGAGCTCAATTCCTCCAGCAGGATTTTGTGGTAACAAATGTGAAGTGTTGTCAACTAGGGAAGTTTTTTTTTTTTTTAATTATCAACTTGTGCCTTATTTTATTTCTTTCAGAATCAAAATTATTTTTTTCTGTTTTATAACAAATTTAATCAGTTATACATATACATATATTCCCATATCCCCTCCCTTTTGTGTCTCCCTCCCACCCTCCTTATCCCACCTCTCCAGGTGGTCACAAAGCACCGAGCTGATCTCCCTGTGCTATGCGGCTGGTTCCCACTAGCTATCTATCTTATGTTTGGTAGTGTATATATGTCCATGCCGCTCTTCTGCTTTGTCACAGCTTACCCTTCCCCCTCCCCATATCCTAAAGTCCATTCTCTAGTAGGTCTCTGTCTTTATTCCTGTCTTACCCCTAGGTTCTTCATGACATTGTTTTTCCCTAAATTCCATATATATGTGTCAGCATACAGTATTTGCCTTTCTCTTTCTGACTTACTTCACTCTGTATGACAGACTCTAGGTCCATCCACCTCATTACAAATAGCTCAATTTTGTTTCTTTTTATGGCTGAGTAATATTCTATTGTATATATGTGCCACATCTTCTTTATCCATTCATCCGATGATGGACACTTAGGTTGTTTCCATCTCCAGGCTATTGTAAATAGGGCTGCTATGAACATTTTGGTACATGACTCTTTTTGAATTATGGTTTTCTCAGGGTATATGCCCAGTAGTGGGATGGCTGGGTCATATGGTAGTTCTATTTGTAGTTTTTTAAGGAACCTCCATACTGTTCTCTATAGTGGCTGCACCAAATCACATTCCCACCAGCAGTGCAAGACTGTTCCCTTTTTTCCACACCCTCTCCAGAATTTGTTGTTTCTAGATTTTTGATGATGGCCATTCTGACTGGTGTGAGATGATATCTCATTGTAGTTTTGATTTGCATTTCTCTAATGAGCAAAGATGTTGAGCATCCTTTCATGTGTTTGTTGGCAGTCTGTATATCTTCTGTGGAGAAATGTCTATTTAGGTCTTCTGCCCATATTTGGATTGGGTTGTTTGTTTTTTTGTTATTGAGCTGCATGAGCTGTTTATAAATTTTGGAGATTAATCCTTTGTCAGTTGCTTCATTTGTAAATATTTTCTCCCATTCTGAGGGTTGTCTTTTGGTCTTGTTTATGGTTTCCTTTGCTGTGCAAAAGCTTTGAAGTTTCATTAGGTCCCATGTGTTTATTTTTGTCTTTATTTCCATTTCTCTAGGAGGGGGGTCAAAAAAGATCTTGCTGTGATTTATGTCATAGAGTGTTCTGCCTATGTTTTCCTCTAAGAGTTTGATAGTTTCTGGCCTTACATTTAGGTCTTTAATCCATTTTGACCTTATTTTTGTGTATGGTGTTAGGGAGTGATCTAATCTCATACTTTTACATGTCCCTGTCCAGTTTTCCCAGCACCACTTATTGAAGAGACTGTCCTTTCTCCACTGTACATTCCTGCCTCCTTTATCAAAGATAAGTTGACCATATGTGCGTGGGTTTATCTCTGTGCTTTCTATCCTGTTCCATTGATCTATCTTTCTGTTTTTGTGCCAGTACCGTACTGTCTTGATTACTGTAGCTTTGTGGTATAGTCTGAAGTCAGGGAGCCTGATTCCTCCAGCTCCATTTTTCGTTCTCAAGATTGTGTTGGCTATTCGGGGTCTTTTGTGTTTCCATACAAATTGTGAAATTTTTTGTTCTAGTTCTGTGAAAAATGCCAGTGGTAGTTTGATAGGGATTGCATTGAATCTGTAGATTGCTTTGGGTAGTAGAGTCATTTTCACAATGTTGATTCTTCCAATCCAAGAACATGGTATATCTCTCCATCTATTTGTATCATCTTTCATTTCTTTCATCAGTGTCTTATAATTTTCTGCATACAGGTGTTTTGTCTCCTTAGGTAGGTTAATTCCTAGATATTTTATTCTTTTTGTTGCAGTGGTAAATGGGAGTGTTTCCTTGATTTCACTTTCAGATTTTTCATCATTAGTATATAGGAATGCCAGAGATTTCTGTGCATTAATTTTGTATCCTGCTACTTTACCAAATTCATTGATTAGCTCTAGTAGTTTTCTGGTAGCATCTTTAGGATTCTCTATGTATAGTATCATGTCATCTGCAAACAGTGACAGCTTTACTTCTTCTTTTCCCATTTGGATTCCTTTTATTTCCTTTTCTTCTCTGATTGCTGTGTCTAAAACTTCCAAAACTAAGTTGAGTAAGAGTGGTGAGAGTGGGCAACCTTGTCTTGTTCCTGATCTTAGTGGAAATGGTTTCAGTTTTTCACCATTGAGGACAATGCTGGCTGTGTGTTTGTCATATATGGCCTTTATTATGTTGAGGAAAGTTCCTTCTATGCCTACTTTCTGCAGGGTTTTTATCATAAATGGGTCCAACTAAGGAAGTTTAACTGGGCCTGGCTGTCCTGGATTTATTGGGGGTCAGCCACAATCATGTAGTCTTAACAGTGCTTGTGAGACTGACTTCAGATACTGCAGCTCAAGCCCCCCAGATTGAAAGGAAGTGTTTACCATAAATAACATTCTTAGCATAACCTGGATAAATTGTTACAGAATATCACAAGGCCTCAGGCTTACACAAACAGCCTTATGAGACAGAATAATCTAAAAGCACATTTACATTAAAACAAGCCCTTTCAGGGAACGTGCAGGGGTAGGGCAACACAGTCTTGCTGAGTTAACTCTTTCCTGAACTAGAATTGCCTAAGCCCATATTCCAGAGAGTGAGTCCAAGTAGTAGTCCTAGCTGTACTCCTGTGTGAATCAGGGAAAATGAGGAAGGTGAATCATTCTGAAGATTGAATCAAGTCTATAGATAAAAATAAGTAAAAGTCAGCAAATGGAAAAACTAGAAGCAGAGCAAAAATCCAATGAAAACATCCTTAATGATGGGTTAGAAAAATGAGAATGTTCTAGAGACCCTTGTTAACTGATTCCAGTTGTGTGACATCAAGAATGTTTGAAATGGCTTATAGGAATCACCTAACAGTGCAGATAATTTCAAGAACAAACCTCTGGGGCTTCAGCAATATTTCTAAGCTAGGGTACACAGGCTCAAACCTATTTCTCTGTGTGTCCATAGATAGATATTTACATGTCTCATATTTATAATGTATAAGTACAGAGGGTCCCCGACTTATAATTCTTAGACTTATGACTTTTCATCTATACAATGGTTAAAAAGCAATACATATTCAGTAGAAAACATACTTCAAAGTTTGTATTTTGATCTTTTCTCGGTCTAGTGATATGTGGTACAATCCTCTCTCATGATGCTGAACAGCTAGCTGCAGCAAGCCACAGCTCGCACTCAGCCCCACCAGCATAAGGGTAAACAACTGACACACTCACAACCCTTCTGCACCCATACAACCATTCTGTTTTTTTCACTTTTAGTACAGTATTCAATAAACTACATGAGACATTCAACACTTTATTATCAAATAGGCTTTGTATTACATGAGTTTGCCCAATCGTAGGCTAGTGTAAGTGTTCTGAACTTGCTTAAGTTTGGTTATACTAAGCTACGATGTTCAGTAGGCTAGATGTGTTAAATGCATTTTTAACTTATGGTATTTTCAATTTATGATGAAGTTATAGGGATGTAAGTTGAAGAGGAACTGTAGATACCATCTCAGAATATTTCTCACATTGACCTCATTCTTGTAGAGTGATTCAAATAATTAGCAAACTTCACTAGGACTTTCCTCATAGAGAAGTTACCATGCCAAGTGTGGCCTTGCCTCTAATTATAGCTTAATTAAACTGAATTTGGGCTTTTTACTATCATATCATTGTCATGGGTGACAGATATCCTATGACCAAGGCTACTGGAGTCTTATGTGGGGAATATGACCAAGACTGAGAACTTTAGTTCTTTGTGGTTAAATTCTCACCGTGTTTTGGAGCCCATCTCTCTTTAAGTTAGAAGATTGCAAACTATTCTACCATTATTTTTGTTTGGGTTTCTTTTTGCCTTCTTCTCCCCGTTTATAAGGCATGTTTACTTCTCATGCATGTACTGATTTAACTTCTTGAAACCCCTTCCTCCCTTCCTTTTTTTTTTCTCCCTTCTTGCATTAGTTTCCTATGGCTGCTTTAACAAACTCTTGCAAACTGTGTAGCTTAAAACAATATAAATGTATTATTTTATTATACTGGAGGTCAGAAATGGGTTTCACTGGGCCCAAACTGAGGTGTCAGAAGGGTTGTGTTCTCTTGGAAAACTCTAGGTGAGTATCCATTTCCTTACTTTTTCCAGCTTCTGTAGACTGACCTATTTCATTGGCTCATGGACCCACATGACATTGCCTTTTCTACCCCTGCTTCCATTTCCACATTGCCTTCTTCCTCTTCTCTCTGTCAAATCTCCCCCTGCTTCTCTCTTACAAGAATACTTGTAATTGCATTTAGGGTCCACCCTGATAATGTAGGATAATCTCCCCCTTTCAAGGTCCTTCAAGAATTTCATCTGCATAGTTCAATCTGCTATATAAAGTAAACATTCATGTGTTAGAAGGGTTAGAAACTGGATTCCTCTGCAGGCCATTATTCAGCTTATCATGCATCTATAGAATAGATATTCACTCTGATCTTTCCCTTGGTCAATAACTATTGTTCAAAAAACACACCTTATTTCATCTTTATATTTCCTTGCTGGTTAGTAAGGGCAGCTGGGTAAAGAGTCTGGGATTTTTAATTTCATCAGATGTCTAATCAGCTCAATTTTATCACCAGGTGATAACTCATGAAATTACTTGATTTTTTTAAACCACCTAGTTCTTTAAGGTAATATACCTTTTCAAATTGAAGGAAACCTTCTACAGGTGGCATTGCAGAAAGCATTTAATTAGTTTTGAAGTAACCATATTAGACAATACTATATAATAATTTCTTACTTTAGAATTTTTCATAAATGATACATGGATGTCTTAGATAAAAAGGTAACAGTGTTATTCCCATGGAAGAATATATAGCTTGTACATATCTGTTGTAAGAGTAAAATTGAATTTGATCCAATATCTTGTGAAAACTTTTTCTCATTCCTGCAAAGAGTTTATAAGTAAACATTTAACTAACTCATAAAGTATAATTGGAAAAGTACAAAAATCTTAAATATAAGGATTAATTAACTTTTCCAAAGGGGATCACACCCATGTAACAAACACCCAGATCAAGAAATGGAAAGTTACCAATAAATCAGTCAAGTTTCACTGAAGGAAATTGAATCAATATGAGGAACATATGAATAAAGAACTTATTGTGAGGTTATACTTTAAAGACATGTGGGAGGAACTGGAAAAATTAAGATCTGGAATGAAGAGTCAGCGAATCATAGAAAGAGTCACTAGTCAACTTGGCTAAGGCACTGTTGAGAAAGATAGCTTGGAGTTTACCCAGAAAAAAAAAATTCCAATAACCTTCTGCAGCCAAAGTGAGATCGTGAATGGGGATCTTGTAAAGAGGTTTATGTGATGCTGTTGCTTTAATGCAGCTACCCCCATATGGCTTATAGTCAAGTATCTGTGTAGTGGGTCTAGAGTCTCTGTTAGTCATTAAGGTTAGCAGGTAGAAAGATGAGCTGAATGTAGAGTAGGTAACGGAAAAGACATTCTAGGACCTGTGGGGCACCATTGTGTTTGTTCTTCCCCATATCTACTGTGGTGACTGAGAATAATGATGACTGCTGATGTTGAAGTTCCCTTTTTGTTTAATATTAACTTGGAATTATATTGAAAAGGGATAGAAATATAATTATATAGTTTAATCAAGTTAACATAGTACAGTTCAGAAAATGAGTATTTCAGAAACTCCCCACTCTACCCACAACCCCATCCAGTCATGACACCTCCCATAGGTAACCACTATGTTAATTTCTAAAAGCATAGACTAAGTTTTTCTGTGTTGAACTTTATATGAATGGACTCATGCGCATTTGTGTCTTGTTTGTTTTGTTCAATATTAACTCTCAAAAGGGTCACCTATGTTGTGTATAGTTGCAATTAATTTATTCTGATTGATATATAACTATTCCTTTGTGGGAATAAACCACAAGATATTTTTCTATTCTACCAATAATGAACATTTGGTTTGTTTCCATTTGGGGGCTATTGCTAACAGTGGTGTTATGAATATTCACATATATGTGTATTTTATATATATGTAATTGTTCATCATTGTTTAGTATATATTTAAGAATGTAATTTTTGGGCATTCTACTGGAAGCCCAAGAGTAAGCAAATAAATAAATATATAATATATAATTTCAAATAAGGAAAAGTTCTCTAAAGAATAAAGTAAGGCAGAGACAGAAGATGTGGAGATAGACCTAGTCAAGGAGTACTACTTTAGGTAATTTGCTCAAGGAAACATTTGAGAACACCTTCTAGACCATGTACATATATGTCATCTAAAGGACATCAGACTGTGTTTCAGGCGAAGTCTTACAGATGAGCATATGTTATTATATAATAATGTTAGACTACTGACTGCATTTCACAATTAAAGAAAAAAAACACACATTTAAAGAGAAGATACTATTTACTAGACCCTGACACAATTTAGAGCATAATTGTTTACACTTGAAAGTCGACAAGGCAAAATTTAGCTATGACAGTTGACTCATGTTTTTTCACGTTATTACCATTATGAGCTGTCAGAGATAAGACAAAGTTGTCATTAATACTTTTAGAGACAAAATGCCAGTATAACTTTGTGTTTTTATTCTTGCTGGACAAAATTCATTATAAAGTCAAGTCCACCTCTCTCCAGAGAATTCAGCCAGGAACCCTCTCTCTAGCACAATGACTAATTGCCAGATTAATAAAGGCATTGCTCATTCCACAATGTAAGTGCTTAGTTTCTTCTACCCTCAATATATGTGATGGATCATTTTCTCTGATTGTTCAGATGATATAATTATTTTCACATTATATTTATCTACTGTAATTAATATCTGTTGAAAATCATTATTTTTAAAGAATTGGTTTCATGGGATTGATAGGAGTAACACAAAAGGTAGGGATGTGAGGTTGCAATCTGTCCCACTGATAACTTAATGTAAGATCTTGGCCAATTCATTTAACTCCCTCAAGAAATACTTATAAAATTCCTATTACATGCCAAACTCTCAAGATATTTCAGTTAAAAAAAAGAAAAAAAATATCATCCTGTTGGGATCTCTTTGAATAATTGTATTTTTAAATTAGTAAAATTAAAATATCAACTATGACATGAGTATTGAAGGGATTGAGTGAGATTATAGAAAGACTTTAGTGTTAAATAAACCTAGTTATGCAACTTATTTGCATGAATTATGATTTTTTTTAAATTCAGTTTCTTCATGTGAAAAATACAGAATTGTGTAATAAAGATGTTATATAAATATATAAATATTTGAAGTTATAGAAAATACTGTAATGCAGTAAGTATTCAATAAATTGTGGCAATTGTTATCTGTAAAGTCATCTCCTGAAAACCATCAATATATAAGGTGTGGTTTCTAGCTCTAATGCCTTGGCTGACTTCCAGATTCCAATATACAAATATATACTAGACAGTTCTTTTTGGGTGAATTATCTCAAGCTTAGTATCTTCAAATCTGAATATTTCCTTCTAGATATCTTCTATTAGCCACATGCCAGATCCATTCTCCACTGTTCATGACCTTGATCATGTCCAAGAAGGTTGATATATATAGACTGTATCAGTAAGTTTCGACAAGCTCTCTGGCTTCTGGTGGTGGAGTACAGCCTATGTGGAGACCATTAGAAAAATAAAACTCAAAGGAAGTGGGAAAGTAAAGTTGAGAGAGTCCTTCTCTCCACCTCTTGAAACACTTGTTTTCTTCTTGTGTGTTTGTCATAGACAGGCTTATTCCTAGACCAAAGGTCATTGTTCTTGGCAGGTGGCCCTATACACATAGTTTTCTCTTTCTTCTATTTCTCTTAAACTTGTCCTTCTTGTGCTTACTAGCTCCAGGTTATAGCACGTTGTTTTTAGAGGTTCCCCTACTCATTGTTCATACCTCTAAGACACTTACTAAACACTACCCTAAGTATTTGTGCATTATCTTTCTGTTTAGCTCTGAGCCCCAGCTCTACATAATATATAGTACACAGTTGGCACTCAATAAATACTAGTTTTCTAACTGTTTAATCATCAAATTTGGAAAAATGTGAAATTTTCTATACTTGTTCTGGTACTTCACCTTTATCATCAGATCACTCATAATATCTAGTCAGAAAAAAAGTCCCATAGATTCTGCTTACTTACTCAAAACTTGTGTTATTTCCCTTATCCCTGCTTCTATAATGACCAGTTCTGTTTATGTCTTGATCACTTGTTGATTGAAATTTTGCATTACACCCTTACCTGGCTTCCTTTCCTCAAGGTTGACCCCTCTGAAATTCACATTCACAGTGAAGCCAGAATAGTATACATCTAAAACACACATTTGATTATGTCTTTATCCTTCTGGAATCCCTCCAGTATATACCCACACTAGGTTTAGGATAGTATTGCTTCTAATTACCTCCTATCTGGATTATGTTGTTTTCTATTTTTCTTGCAAAACGTGTTCTAATATCAACTATCCCAGCTGACATGTGTTTAAAACTTTCTCCTTCATTTTCACAATCACATTCATGCATATTTTTTCTCATTTTCAGTAAAAAGAAATACATATGTATATATATATATATATATACATAAATACACACATATGTACATACATAGCATTGCTTTGATGCTGTGAAGTGCTTCTAGATACCATAGTGTTATTTCCCACTTTTTATAGCCAAATCATTTTAAGGTATATGGTTTTTGCTTTCTCAGCTTCCTATTCATTACTAAATTGACTACAATTTTGATTTGACATCATCCATACACTAAACTCCTCTTAGCACTGCCACTATATTCACCTTCACCATGGACAGTTCTCATCCTTACATTGTTTTACTGTGGCCACATCTGACACTTATGAAAACCTCCCTTTAAACATTCTTTCACTTTCATGCCGCTACACTACATATGTACTCTTTCTCACTTTATGCTCTCTCATTCTCTCTTACTTGTAATTAGATTGTAATATTCTTCAGGCTTCTGTCCTAAATCGTCTTTTCTTACACTGTACACATCATTTGGTCAATTTAATTCACAACCATAGCTTAAATAACCAATACTACAGACTGGTGTCTTCAAAATCACTGTCTTGCTCAAAATTTTCTGTAAAATGGACAGCAATATACCAATTTGCTTTTTGTTTATTTCAAACGGATATTCTATAGATATCTCAAACTCGACACCTATAATACTGAACTTATTTTCAATTAATCCCAGTGAACCTGCTTACATTTTCAATATGTAATACAACCATCCTCAGTTACCAAACTCAGAAATCTGACTATAATCTTCAACCCTTTCTTCTTTATTATCCACAGTGAATAGCCAAGTCTTGTCATGTCTGCATTTAATTGTACCTCAAACTTTCCCCTCCCACTCTATCCATTTTGCTTTCACTCTTACTTCTTTCATGCACTGCTGCAATAACCTTCTAATTTATCTTTTCACCTTTATTCTGGTTCCAATTGAATTTATTCTTCACAATTTTAGCAGAAAGACCTTTTTTTCTTTTTTTTCCCTTTACATCTGTTCCCATATCCCTTCCCTCTTGTGTCTCCCTCCCTCCCACCCTCCCTATCCCACCCCTCCAGGTAGTCACAAAGCATCTAGCTGATCTCCCTGTGCTATGCTACTGCTTCCCACTGTCTATCTACCTTAGGTCTGGTAGTGTATATATGTCCATGCCTCTCTCTCGCTTTGTCACAGCTTACGCTTCCCCCTCCCCATGTCCTCAAGTCTATTCTCAAGTAGGTCTGTGTCTTTATTCCTGTTTTACCCCTAGGTTCTTCATGACTTTTTTTTTCTTAAATTCCATATATATATGTTAACATACGGTAATTGTCTTTTGCAGAGAGACCTTCCTGACATGAATACACACATCTTACTGCCTGATTAACACCCTACTAATATAAGATAAAACACTAATACATAAATAAGACAGACCTTGAAGATTTGCTAACAATCTAGTCTTGAACTTATCTCTACCCCCTTCTTGCTAGTTTATTCAAATGTTCACTGTACCAGTGAGGAAAATTTAAAAATTCTTAATTTCTGCACAATTTCACTTACTATTTTCTATCTCTAGGATACATGTCCTTCCTCTGTTTTCCTGGATTCATCCTACATGTTCTTTAATTTTTTTTTTTTTTTTTTTTTTGTGGTACGCGGGCCTCTCACCCTTGCAGCCTCTCCTGTTGTGGAGCACAGGCTCTGGACACGCAGGCTCAGTGGCCATGGCTCACGGGCCCAGCCTCTCCGTGGCATGTGGGATCCTCCTGGACCGGGGCATGAACCCGCGTCCCCTGCATCAGCAGGCAGACTCTCAACCACTGCGCCACCAGGACAGCCCCATCCTACATGTTCTTTAACTTTGAGAGTAAGAGTCTTCTCACAGTGGAGGACTTTCCTGACCTTATCACTTCCTTAAGAGCCCCCATTCCAGTCCCATGCTCCAATGACACACTTTTATCATGATAATATTTACATTTCATTGTAGTTACCTGTGTAGTCATCTGTGCTTTCTCCTTATCTGTCAACTTTGTAAACAATTCTGTAAGGTTTTCCAGCAGCAAGCAATGTCTACTATGTTGTACTTATCCAGAATATATTTATTTAATGAATTTACAAATGAATAATGTATAATATATTGTATGTACTTAATTCTTGTATTGAATGGGAGAAAGAATAAACGAATGCTCAGTTATTATCTATTGTACCATCAAATCACTTGTCTAAGGTATTTGTTGTATTGGTCCCAGTAGATTTATAATTATTAAGTAATTACATAACTTTATTTTCCCCCTCTGGAACCAAAATACAATTTTTTTTATTGTTTATCAGTAAACTATTATTTGAGACCTTTGTTAATAGACTTTTTCCTCATTCCTCCTAATTAAATGGCAGGTTTAGCTTTAAATCATAATATTTAACCTAGATCTAAAATAGAGACCCAATAAAACTGTTTTGAAAAAATTTCCTAAGCACTGGAGATTTCAAAGGATTTATTTTTTATGGATATAATTTTACAGGTGTGATTGGTTGTCTTTTTATGATAAACACAATTTAGGAGAGCTAATTATATATTTGCAGTTGGAACTGAGAGATACTTAAACCTATATGAGAGAAGAAAACAGCTGAGTGAAGTGTGAACAGAGGGTAGCAGATTATTGTAGTGTGTTGTTAAATACTCTCTTGGGAGGACATTGAGACCTCCTTAAGATATCCAACTATGTTTTAACCTGATAAAGATAAAAATGAGCATCTGTGTTGTATTGCATTTCCTGACTTAAGAGATGGCATTACCAAATCTTTAAAAGAGACATTGAGAAATAACCTGTGTAGTCATTTTGCCTTCAGGAAGTTTACTAGCTAAATCACATCAGAAAAGTGGTTAACTTTTGTTTTTATATAACTTTCACAAATAAAGATAATGCTCAATAAAATTTTAATGTGATTGTAAGTCATGAATTTAATTGTAGGATGCAAAATATGGAGATTAACCAGAGATAATGGTTTCCATCTGATTACTAGACTTCTCTGTTTTAAAAAATATTGGTAAATCATAAATGTTTTATTTTTTAAAGATGGAAATAAATGTAAAAAGTAATTCTTGTAAAAAATAATTCAAGGTGACATTCTATTTTATAAAGAAAATAAACTGTTATGTTTTCTCAAGGCAAATGTTTTATTAAAAGATTATTTTGTCCTCTTAAAAGTCACAGGAATAACTTGATATTTAATCACCGTGTAGACATTTTGCAAATAACATGAGAAAACAGATAGAGAACCTGGAACAGAAGAAATGGAGTACAGTTTTATTAGTTGATCCTTCCTTGCTAATTTTGTAAATAATATTTTAAAAAGAATGTTTGCAGAAATGCTGAAAAATCTTGATGGTTTTACTTCTAGTGTGATTACAGTCTACAATTTTTCACCTAGAGTAATATTGACTACCAAAGAATACTTCACTATCTGAACTATTACATTCATTTTACTGACTACCAAAGAATAATTCACTGTCTTGAAGTAAAAAAATCTTTTTTCAGATAGCTGTGCTTACTGTTCACTGAGTGGGAACAGAATGTGCTTCTATTGCCAAGACTTTTCTCCATATGCTCAGGTTGCTTTAGGTTATAGGACCACTTATAATTAATGAATTCAATCTATTAAAAAGAGGACTAAATTAACAGGGGATGTTGGAACTGGTTCTTCCTGTATGATTATACACATTATTTTTAGTTTTTTTAGAAATTTTATTTTATTGTGGTAAGTACACTTAATATGAGATTTACCTTCCTAACAAATTCTTGTGTGCAACACACTACTGTTAACTACAGGCGTAATGTTATACAACAAATCTCTAGAACTTATTCTTCTTGTTTAACTGAAACTTTATGCCCACTGATTAGTAACTTCTCACATCCTCCTCCCCCAAGCCCCTGGCAATCATCATTCCACACTTTGATTCTATGAACTTGACTGTTTTAGAAACCTCATATAAGGGGAATCATACAGTATTTGTCATTCTGTGACTAGATTATTTCACTTAGCATAATGTCCTCTAGGTTCATCCATGTTATCATATATTGCAGGAGTTCCTTTTTTTTAATAACATCAATAAAAGCTGGAGAGGGTGTGGAGAAAAAGAAACCTCCTACACTACAATGGGAATGTAAATTGGTACAGCCACTATGAAGAACAGTATGTAGTTTCCTTGAGAAACTAAAAATAGAGCTACCATATGATCCAGCGATCCCACTCCTGGAAATATATCCAGAAAAGATGAGAACTCTAATTCAAAAAGATACATGCACCCCAATGTTCCTAGCAGAACTATTTACAATAGCCAAGACATGGAAGCAACCTAAATGTTCATCAACCAATGAATGGATAAAGAAAATATCCATGGATAAAGAAAATATTGTGTATATATATATATATATATATATATATATATATATATATATATATATATATATATATATATATATGATGGAATATTACTCAGCCATAAAAAAGAATGAAATAATGCCATTTGCAGCAACATGGATGGACCTGGAGATTATCATACTAAGTGAAGTAAGTCAGACAGAGAAAGACAAACATTATATGATATCACTTATATGTGGAATCTAAAGAAATGATACAAACAAACTTATTTACAAGACAAAAACAGACTCACAGACTTAGAGAAAGAACTTATGGTTACGGGGTGGGGAAGACGGGTGAGAGAGAGACATAGATTGAGAGTTTGTAATTATGCACACTTTATCTCTCGTTTCAATCTCAAACAAATCAAAATCAAAATGATTGCTACAGTTGCTCTTCTACAAGGTCCTCACAGTCCCATCCTGGGAAAGCAGCGTGACTAGGAAAAGACAGTCTTCCAATTTGTGGAAACCAGACTGCCCTTATCAAGAACAAGGAAGTGTGTGTTGGTTCTGAGGAGATCTTCCTACCTCTTCTGAATTTTTTTTTTGTGGTATGCGGGCCTCTCACTGTTGTGGCCTCTCCCATTGTGGAGCACAGGCTCCAGATGCGCAGGCTCAGCAGCCATGGCCCACGGGCCCAGCCGCTTCGCGGCATGTGGGATCTTCCTGGACCAGGGCACGAACTCGTGTCCCCTGCATCGGCAGGCAGACTCTCAACCACTGCACCACCAGGGAAGCCCCTGAATTTGTTTTTTATTTAGGAAAAATAAAATTAAAACAAGATCTTTAAGTGTTTATGCATTTTTTTCATTCTTAAAGCAGTATGTGGAATTCATTTGGGCAAAAATAATTTGTGACTCTCTGATATTAAACTAAACTAAATGAGATACATTGGTGCACATATAAATAATTTACCAACTTTCTATTCCATAGTCTATTAGGTCCTTTCTCAGTGTTCCTACTAAAATTTCAACAGCCTTACAAATAGCTTTTAACAATCCTTACAATTCATTTAAACAAAATCGTGTTTTCCTTATTTAAGTTTTATTATCTCTATCCTCTTTGAGCAAAGAAATATACTTTTCTCCCTTGGAATTTAGAATATTTTCTATTTCTATCTGTAGCTCTGGGCAAAAAAAAGCATAAGAAACCTGAAAATCTGCACCTAGTCAAACTCTGGGCCTAGAGCCCATAGTTAAAATATAATCTTCTATAAGTTAAACACTGATGAATTTCTTACAAATGAAGAGAATATATGTCAGTTTATTCAACTCATTACATAATGAGTAAATAAATAAAATGTTAAGTCTGATTTAAAGAGAACTTGAAGATCTGTACATTTGTAGGCAATCCATGATTTAATATTAGAATACAATTGAGTGAGATACAAAACCAAATTACTGGTGATCCTGCAAAACTGGCTGTCCTAACAAGGCAATAAAATTCAAACTTTGTAATTACCTTTTCTACTGGACAAAATGTACTAGCTTCATTATAGATAAAAATCTACAAGTTAAAATATAATTTCACCAAGTCTCATACTTTTAATCAATAGTAAAGAGTAATCAGAGCAATTTGGCCCCTTAAGACCAAAAGAGGCACAGTCTTATAACAGTCTTATAACTTTTAGTCTTATATCCAAGTTCTTTATACTTTTTCTCCCAATGGCATTCAATAAAATTTTTAATAATTTGATGAATGGACAGTATCAGTAAAAGAAAATACTAGAGTTCATTCACAAAGTCAATATAACAACAACCAAGACTTCCTAGGTGTCATAGCTGCTAAAAGACAAAAATCGAGCCCTAGACAAGATTTATCAAGCAATTTGAACAAATAGAATAATATGAGACTAAAATTATACCATGCATAATCCTGTAAGAGTTTTTAGAGGAAAGATTGGAAAAAAAGTTCTGGAGGAACGTGCTATTTAAGAAGTCTTTTAAAACACATTATGGGGCTTCCCTGGTGGCGCAGTGGTTGAGAGTCCGCCTGCTGATGCAGAGGACACGGGTTCATGCCCCGGTCCAGGAAGATCCCACATGCCATGAAGCAGCTGGGCCCATGAGCCATGGCTGCTGAGCCTGTGCGTCCTGAGCCTGTGCTCCACAATGGGAGAGGTCACAACAGTGAGAGGCCCGCATACAGCAAAACAACAACAACAACAACAACAAAAAAAAAGAATTAGTAAATTATAACATATTCATCTCAAGAGTAGACTTACTCAGTTACTCAGTCCTTGTTTTCAGGCAGTATGACTAATTAGAATCATAAATAATCATCCCAGTAAAGCAATCTAAATCATGAAAAAATGGAAGAGAGGTAGAAGACATCATTTGAATTGTATCAATGACCAAGAAAGTCAATAAGGGATTCATAGAGGACAACTCTAATGTGAAAACATGAACCCTGGGCTCTTAGCACCAAAGCAAAACTGCCACAGAAAATTTTAATGAAAACTGGAAAACTTGAACTTTTTCTTACCTGTATGCACTAGGTAAGGGGACAGGATATTAAGTCTAGGGTAGCTTCAGGTAATAAGTTCAATTAGCAATACACACATTGCACAGTTCCCAATTTTGTGAAAGTAAACCTTAAATAAGGCTTCCCTGGTGGCCAAGTGGTTAAGAATTGCCTGCCAATGCAGGTGACATGGGCTCGAGCCCTGATCCAGGAAGATCCCACATGCCCCAGAGAAACTAAGTCTGTGTGATGCAGCTACTGAGCCTGTGTTCTAGATCCCGTGAGCCACAACTACTGAACCCACATGCCACAGCTACTGAAGCCTGTGCACCTAGAGCCTGTGCTCCACAACAAGAGAAGCCACTGCAGTGAGAAGCCCGCACACTGCAACGAAGAGTAACCCCCACCCACCACAACTAGAGAAAGCCCGCGTGTAGCAAACAAAGACCCAATGCAGCCAAAAATAAATAAATAAATTTAAAAAAACCTAAATAAATTATCAGGAAAAAGGAAACAACAAAGAAACAAATCTTTGGAAAGACAATATAATATTAGTCTTGCAAATTGGTAACCAGAAGCTGACATTTATACTCTTATGGGTCAAAACATAAAACAAAGAGGAATTTACTTATTATAATTGAATGATAGCAAAAAAACTGTGCATCAAAAATTGTAAACCGGGGCTTCCCTGGTGGCACAGTGGTTGAGAGTCCGCCTGCCAATGTAGGGGACACGGGTTCGTGTCCCGGTCCGGGAAGATCCCACATGCCGTGGAGTGGCTGGACCCGTGAGTCATGGCCACTGAGCCTGTGCGTCTGGAGCCTGTGCTCTGCAACGGGAGAGGCCACAGCAGTGAGAGGCCTACGTACCACAAAAACAAACAAACAAACAAAAAACATTATGGATTTAATTCCCATTACAATCCTCTAGGTTAGGCATTAATACTGATTTTAGAAGTGATAGTTAATACACTATTAAAGGTTACATAGTGGAAAGAGCTAAGCCACGATATATATGAGTGTTCAAAGGTAGAGAGAATTTGCTTTTACAAGGAGTAGATAGAGAGGAAAGAGGAAGAGTCTCTCATTTAAAAAAAGACAACATAGGAACAGAATATTCTATTTAGTTTAGAACAGATAATACTTGAATTTTTCAAATCTTCCTTCTTTTATTCCCTGAGCACAATCATTTCATACTGAACTAGAGAGTCTTAAAACAATGTAAATCATCACTTGTTTGTCAGAAAATTCAATACTCCTTTTCCCCCTCAAGTTTTTATTGTTTTCTTAAGAAAGTCGTGTCAATACTCTGACTGACAGATGATAAATCCGAACAGCAGCCTTAGAGATTATCAATTATTCTTGCATATAACTACCCTAAATTTGAGTAGAGATAACTTTTTGATCATTGTCTAGTATATGTCAACGAATTTTTCATTTCTTGTGTCTCCTTTATTTGTTGTATATTGCCCAGTCAATTTCTCTCATTATGTGACATGGTATTAAAGATTTTTTGCCCTAATAGTCACTTAATTTTATTTTTCTTTAGACCCATGCTTTTCAGAGTAGCTTTTCATATCTCTAAGAGAGCATTTTTCCCCTTAAGAAACTATTTTGAAATTAATAATGTATTTCATCATAATTGTTCTCTATTGCCAATACTCTGCCTCCCAAATATGTTTTATTTTCTATTCACTTGCTCCATTTCCTTTTGAAAATATTGTGATTTTCACAGTGTCTCTACTCGTTTTTCAAACACACTTATGAAAGAAGCTGGAATGTGACAGCCAATGCAGACTTTATCACTATGGCTTTTGAAAAGTTTGGATAAGAATATTGAATTTTAACACTTTCCTAGAGTGACAACTAGTGGAACATTCCAGAGTCTTTCTGAGGGTGGTAAGACTAGGCAGGGCTCAGTTATAAAATAGGAAAAAGATATCTTTAATGCCTTCATTTATACTCTCTCCTGAGCATCCCTCATGACCCTTAACTATGTTCTTCTTCTCAATTACTCATTCATCCCACTTGAAAAATCATTTCTACTGTATCAACTTAGCATTGAGACCATATATTTTTTTTAAATTATTTTTTTACTCAAACTTTTAAATATATAGCCAATATATTTAAACATTTGGCAAACACAACATTGATGAAAGTAACAATAATAGTGATAATAATAGCTAACATTTATTGAGCTTCTAGTACAACCATGTTCAGGTACTTTAAATTATCTAATCTTCATAATAACTCTATGATACATATTTTTAAACTCATTTTATAGGTAAAGTTTAGGGGTGTTAAACAATTTTCTCAAAAAAATTATACTGCTGGAAGGCATTCTATTTTGAAGGAGGAATAAAGAATACTTAGAGGTAGAAGCATCACCCAAACTTCTAGGATCCATAAGTGACTCTAGAACAGTGATAGATAGATTGATTGACTTTTTACTTTTGAGTGAATCATAGGAAAGTCAAATCATTTATCAAGAGGTTTTAAAGACCTATGACCATTCAGGGAAGTGGTAAGACACAGGTAAGTTTTGTTTCCTCCTTCTTGCTTTACTTTTTTCTGTCAAATCATCTTTCCTCTCTCTTGGTGCCTACCCCTACCATTCCTTACTTTCCTCTTTGCATATTGAGAACCTGTATTAGATTCCACACCATTTGTTCTCCAGTTTCCACACTTTTGTTCTCCAGTGTCTATGCAATACAGTCAACATCATATATTATACATAAAAGCCTAATCAACTCTATGTTATGTTTATCTTAAAGACAACATCTTAAAGACTAGAGAGGAGTCCAATCCAAATGAATGAAACCTTTATTGGATTTCAGATGTGTAACATGAAGAAACAGCACTGTTACCCAGGCATCATTTGTAACAACAACTTGTTGAAAACTACTTACTCCAATTGTTCATTGAATGTACCTACTCTTTACCATATAATACAAACTAAATAAGGCTGCACATTCTTCACCCTCTTGGAAGTTATAGTCAGGAAGAGAAGGTAGAACATTCAAAACACAGAGACTGTAAAAGATGAGGAGTGTCAGGACACAGAAAGAAGAGAGCTACATGCTTTTTTCTTTGGGCTACAAACATAAAGAAAATAGAAAAGGGAGTAGGAGACAGGGAGAGACAAAGAAAAAGCTTAGAACAGTGAAGCCACTTTGGTGAGTTATGAGAACTCCCAATAACCTCAGGAGGATACCTTCCCTGATCTTCTCTTCTTTGCAAATAGTGTAAACCATTGAGGCTGTATGTTATTCTATTTTTGGAAAAAGCTTAAGGGGAAACCCTTTATGTTTTCTTTGTGTGTATGTTGAATGTGAATATGAATATCAGAGGTTACATGAGATGAGAGTAAATGAAAGATAAAGTAATATATATTTTATAACTTTGCTCATTTTATCTTCTCCTTAGATGTTTAAATTTCCTCCAAAACTGAATTACATTACTAAAAAAGAGAGCATGTTAAAATGCATTTTATTTGTAAAATCTTAATATTGCATAGAGTAAAACTTATGAAAGTTAAGTAGAAATGATTCAGAATTCTTCCCCTTCTCAAACTTGCAACTGGGGATTTGACAATTATAGAAAAATAGTTTGGAGGTTCATATATCCTACAGACTTTTCTTTTCCTACCTTTCATTCATCTCTGTGGGTCTTCAGGCCTACATATTTTTAAGACTTGATAAGTACTGTATTTCCCCTTTAGTACATAAGATTCAACAACTTGGATTTTCAAAAGCAGTATACCAGGCTTTCCCACACTCCCCCAATTTTGTCAAGATGGAGAAATAATCACAAGAACCATTTGCTAACAGTGTCATCAAGAACAAACATAGTCTCAAAATGCAGACTGCTTGAATTTTAGTTCTCTGCTCTGAGTGTTAATCAGAAAAGGCCTTGTCAATTCTGAAGAAAAGATTGGGGGTATGAGGGATGATTGAAGGATTGACAGATTACATCTATACAAAACTCCAAATCAAGCTTAGCTTTTGAAAACTTCATAATCATGGATTGAAAATGTGTTATCCATTTCTAAAATACCAAATTCTGTCTTTAGTGATCCTCCTCTGCTCCTTTCAACTTTTCTAATCTTAATTATGAAATTATATCACATTGATAATATTAAACAAAATAAATTTTATATTGCCACCAGAACTTCTTCTTAATGGAATCAAAATTATTGTGGGAATTGTAGACATACCAATTTAAAGGTATGTAAGCATGCTTTTGTACAATGAACTTATGTTTATGGGAATATAAGTTCTCCTGTTTCTAATTACTTTATATTTACACTAATTTATTTCTCTATATTCATTGTCTACATTGTACTCAAAACTCAGAGTCAACACATTTCAACTGGTAAAAATATTTCAAAAATACATAATATTGTGATTCAGTTTTTTAACTTTGACACTTATTTGGTTTACCATATATTTCTCAAATGATTACATGAAGAGAAATAACTTTTCGGGTCTTTCCCTAAACGTCTTAAGATTATAGGTTAGGACATGGAAGAGAGCAGGAAATTAATAGTGATTTATGAAATACAGTAGAAAAATAATTTTATGGAGTTTCTAATGACTTAAAATTACACAAAACCATGGTTCTCCATGGCACCCAATGGAAGGCTCATCTCCACAAAAAAAAAGCAGCAGAATTCTAAAGTTTGACTCTTTTCTGTTGATATCCTCTGGAAAGCTTGTCAACAATTTCCATTGTCCCTACATCATAAATATCTCCATATGATAAACAATTCAGTATGATATCATAAATGCCCCCTTCATTACTATCTTCTTCAAACTATATAGTATATCTGAGATAAGCTTGATAATATCGTGAATAAAAAGTCAGAAAGACATTGGCAAATCATAATTGTAAAATAGGTAATTTAGAACCATTGTCCTGCTGAAGATAACTGAAACATATAAACAAAACATATTTACAATCATCTTAAAACCACAAAATATTAACAAGATACTGAGGCATAGCTGGGACAAATCGAGTATCTCAGAATAGAACTCAGATAAATAACACTAATACTCAGAACTCCTTTGCCCTGAAGTCATTTTCTGATAAGAGAAAAAGAAAGCTTCAAAGCCAAACTGACTTTGAAGGCATCACAAAACAAGGAGACAAAGCAAAGTTAAGTACACATTAAACAACTTCCAAGAAAGCTGGGATTCCAAGGTCAAAATCCAAATGATAAGAGTCAAAGGGAGATAAAACAGCTCTTGAGTAAACTAGAGGCTTGGCTTTTTATAATCTTGGTTGCACTTAGATTGAGGGTCTTCCACTGACCGTACTTGAATTGCTCAGAAGAAGTAAACAAAAATCTTCTCAGAGGATCATATCATTATCCTAGGCCTTGTATTATTATATTTATAATTATTTTCTATTGCAAAATGGAAAAGAAAATAGAAAAAAGACACAATAAATGAGAGTCAATAGATAAAGTGTAAGTAAAAACAACCCACATGCTTGGATATTTTGGGATTATTAGACACAGAATGTAAAACAATTATGACTATTAATTCAAAGAAGTTAAAGCTGAACAAAAAAATTGTTGGTAATTAGAAGCTACAAAAGTAACAGAGCAAGTATAATAAAATGTATAACAAGCAAATATAATAATACTAAATCAATAGATGGATTTAACTGTGTATTTGATACATAAAAAAGCAGAGAAGTAGAAATATGGTCAAAATAATTATACAGAGTGTGACACAAAAATGCAAAATTATGGAAGATAATGAAAAGCATATGAGAGACATAGAAGTTAAAATGGGAAGGTCAAATATAAGTACAATTGGAGTCCCAGAAGGAGTGGAAGGAGAAAGTGAAGCAGAGGCAATGTTAGATGTAGTATTTGAAACACATAAGAACCCACAAGATTTGTCTTGATGACAAAACTAGACCTCTGTGCACCAGTGCTAAACTGAATCTCAGAGACTGAGTTTTGGGTGAAGTAGAAATTAATAGCTTTATTTCTTTGCCAGGCAAAGGGGGACACAGCAGGCTTGTGTCTCAAAAACTGTGTCCCAACCAAGGGGGATTTGGTAAGGAGTTTTACAGCAATGGTTCAGGGGTGGGGTGGCTGATAAGGATCAGAGTGTGTGTAGGGCCTGCACTCCTTTAATCTGGCCTCAGGTGGTCTCCTGATGAGCTTCCCTGATTCCTTTAATCTAGCCTCAGGTGGTCTCTTGATGAGATTCGAGATTATCAAACATTCTCTCTGGAACATCTTCAATTTGGTGGGGGTTTTAGTTATTCAGAAGAGCTTAAAGATATTGTTATGTGTATCCCTTGAGGCAGAACCTAGATCCTGACCCAAGGCTGCACTATTGTTTTTGGACTACTCCTCCCTTATCTCTGTATCTCCTCCCTTCCCTGATTAGCAACTGCTTGAATCTGCCCTTTGGAACTCAGGGAAGGTCATGGAGGCTGGAGTCTATTCCTTACAAACAAGAAACAGGTGCTTATTTGCATAAGCAAATAAGCTAGCTCCAAGTATGTCCCTATGTAGTAGATATGTAACAGGGAAGAACATTTAGTATTCTATTACAAGTTAAACACTAAAGGAATATTGCCTATGAGCTTAACTTATACATAATGGCCCATGTCTGGGAACCCTGCCTCCAGGTAATAAGCAGTAAGCTAAGATACCTTTGTTTAGCTCACAGGAAATATCCTGATCAGGGGCCCCTGTGAAAGATTACAGGGAGGAAGAAATTAACACATCCCCTTCGGAGGCTGACCAGAACCAGGAAATGTTTAACCCTCCCCTTTGTATATAAAAGGAGCCTGGGGCTTCCCTGGTGGCACAGTTGTTGAGAGTCCTCCTGCCGATGCAGGGGACACGGGTTCATGCACCGGTCCAGGAGGATCCCACATGCCATGGAGCGACTAGGTCCATGAGCCATGGCCACTGAGCCTGCACATCCAGAGCCTGTGCTCTGCAACAGGAGAGGTCACAACAGTGAGAGGCCCACGTACTGCAAAAAAAAAAAAAAAAAAAGGAGCCTGAATTCTAACTCAGGCAAGGTGGTTCTTTGGGACACTAGGTGTACCATGCTCTTGGCTTGCTGGCTTTCTGAATAAAGTCACTCTATCTTGCCTCAGTGACTTGTCTCTCCATTTATTGTCCTGGTGTGTGTTGAGCAGTACAAGGCTGGACTCAGTAACAGATATATTACATGAAACCATCACATGGAAGAATGTCCAGAGAGAACTCCATTTCTGCTTACTAGAGATTAACATTTGAATGAAGGCCTATTTAGTGGCCTTGAATATTTTAATATGACTACTATGCCAGATTCCAATAAAATAAATCCAACATTCAATCTAAGATATCCACACGTACAACAACAAAGGATCCTAGTATGGTTAAAAATGAGAGATAAAGGGATTAGAAATATTAACTACCTCAGTGATCGAATATGCAAGACTGTAGTGTACATAACTGGATCTGAGTACACCACTTATTAATTTCTGTTTAAGGTCCTAGAACAAGACTTGCTTATACCTGGTTCAAAGATTTTATCTATCTAAAAAATAGCCCTGAGGCTATTTAAAGTTTTGTTAGAAGAATGAGCCATGTGATATAATTCAAGATGATATGTAACACTGCCAACTGAGTAAGAAACATGTTAATTTTAGCTTCAATAACCAAAGAGGATGTGGGTTTAAAGTAAAACAAAACAAGGAAAAAAAGCACAATTACATTTATAGTACACATCACTGGCAGGAGCCTATACATCCTCTACATGTTTTTAACAGAAGCGTTAGAAAGTTTGTTCTGGATTAAACTTGTTTTTGAGTGGTTTAGTTGAAATAGAACAACTATCTATGCTATTTTTGAGTTGTATTTTTATTACTTTTATTTGTAAATATAAGAATTCAAGGTCTGAGATTTGGAATGTCAGATAAAACTGGATACAGATAACTGATTTTAAAATATTCTTGATTTTTGGCTGATTTCAATCAAATTATTGGCTTGCATTAATTTGATCCACATTTTAGTTTAAGTACTTAGCTATCTTAAAACTACAACTTCTTAAACAGGCTTGAGAGTAGAAATTCCATTTCTAACATAAGTACTTACTTAAAAGTCTAATTTAGCCTTGACATGTTTTTAGGGATGATGATTGGTTTGAATCATAGCGATTTATAAATTTTTTTTTGTTTTTTACTTTTTTATTGTTTCATTTTTTAAATTTTATTTTTGGCTGTGAACAGGCTTTCTCTAGTTGATGTAAGTGGGGGCTACTTTTCATTGTGGTGCACGGGCTTCTCATTGTCGTGGCTTCTCTTATTGTGGAGCATGGGCTCTAGGCACGTGGGCTTCAGTAGTTGTGGCATGTGGGCTCAGTAATTGTGGCTCATAGGCTCTAGAGCTCAAGCTCAGTACTTGTGGTGCATGGGCTTAACTGCTCCATGGTATGTGGGATCTTCCCAGACGAGGGATCCAACCTGTGTCCCTGTATTGGCAGGAAGATTCTTAACTACTGTGCCACCAGGGAAGTCCCCATGATTTATAATTTTTTAAAGAGAATCAAAAGTTAGTGGAAAAGAGAAAGAAGGAATCACTTTAACAACTAAAAATTAAGCCTTTGTTTTAAATGAACAATAACCTCAATAGTTATCATGCTATTTTTTAACTATTGCAGAATATTAGAACTAATAATTTTTACTGATGAGTTAATATGTATTCAGTGAGAATGAGTTTAATAATTAAACAAAAATGGAGCCTGTTTTATACTACACTGTCTTATTTGATAGTGTGGTATTAAATTCATTAATTGTTTGGGTACATCCTTCAATAAAGAAATGAGTTTAAGTAGAGTTTTCCAAAAGTGTTTGATAACAAAATGATTTGTTGCACCAGAAAATCTATAGACATTTTGCAGAGCACAGAATTTTGGGAAACACTAACCAAGATCAGTTTCCTTAATATACAAAACTAGAATACTAATTCCCATTTTCAAAAAATGTTATTCTCACATTCACTCAAACAATAATCTATAAAAATATCTTGTAACTTTTAAAATATCTGTGTTATTTTATTATTTAATATCTTTGTAGATGTTTTTCTCTCTTTTTTTGAGAACCTAATGCAACCATTCTTTTTTGGAAGAAGAGGGGGTTGGAAGACTTATGTTCATTTTTCAAAACTCTACAAACCTTTGTATGATTTCTTTATGGACTAGGTACAATACGCATTGTGAACAAAATTGACAGAGTTCTTATTTTATGGAATTTACTCTTTGGTTGAAAAGGAAGCTATTGGATATTAATAAAATATTATAAAATAATATTAAATAGAATATGAGACATAATAATACTTCAGGTTTAGATTGGAAGTAGAGCCAAACATTTTCTGAGAAACTAACTTATAAGCTGAAATGAAGAAATATCTGAAATAAGTTGGAGGAAGAGGAAGACTGGCATTATTGAAGTATAGTAAATGGCAGAGTTTTTGAGGTAAACAGTCCTATCAAAATTATGAGTATACTTGTTTTCTGACTTTTAGAGAATACCATTTACCTCTTCTTTTTCATAGTCACACTGAACATAAATCTAACTTTACTTTATCTTCTTCTTGATGTCTCAACAGAGGACAAGACCTCATACTTCATAAGAAAATATTAGTAGATATGCAATGGCAGGAAAACTCCTTGTCTTCTCAACAAATCTACTAATTTACCTAACAAGCCCAACAAAACCAAAATAGAGAAATATGAAAAAAAAACACCAAGGCACATTATAAGCCATTGTTCAAAACAAATGATAAAAACAAAATCTAAAAAGCAGCAAGAGACAAAGGACACATTATATACAGAGGAACAAAGTTAAAAATGGCAGCAGATTTTTCAACAGAAATATTTCAAGAGAGAAGTGGAGCAACATTTTTCAAGCACTGAAAGAAAAGATCCTATCAACCTAAAATTCTATACATGGAGAACATATCTTTCTAAAAATAAAGGCAGGGCTTCCCTGGTGGCACAGTGGTTGGGAGTCCACCTGCCGATGTGGGGGGTGTGGGTTCATGCCCCAGTCCGGGAGGATCCCACGTGCCGTGGAGTGGCTGGGCCCATGAGCCATGGCCATTGGGCCTGCTCACCAGAGCCTGTGCTCCACGGCGGGAGAGGCCACAGCAGTGAGAGGCCTACATACCGCAAAATAAATAAATAAATAAATAAATAAATAAATAAATAAATAAATAAAAATAAAGGCAAAATTAATAGGAAAAATAAAAAAGAAAATCAACAAAATAATATAAAATGCACCAAGAATGATGTATAATAGATGATAGTTAGACAGATAGATATAGATAGATAGATGATAAATAGGTATAAATAGATCTGAAAGACTTCATCACTAGCAGATCTTCAGGATGAGAAACATTAAAGAAAATCTTTTAGCTCAAATGAATTAATATTTGAATGGATAAAATACAAGATATAACCACATACTGCTGTATTAGTTTCCTAAGGCTGCTGTAATAAAGTACCACAAACTAGCAAACAACAAAAAATGTATTCTTTCACAGATGGAGGCTAGAAGTCCTAAACCAAGGTTTCAGCAGGGTCATGGACACTTCCATGTCTCTTCCTAGTTTCTGGTGGCTGCAGGCAATCCTTCTTCTTCCTTAGCTTTTAAATGCATCACTCCAGTCTCTGTCTCTGTCATCACATAGTGTTCTCCCATCTATATATTTATGTCTGTGCTCAAATTTCATCTTCTTACGAAGACTCTGGTCATTGGATTAAGGTCCATTCTATCCTAACCTAGTATTACTTCATCTTGATTTGATTAAATCTGCAAAAACCCTATTTCCAAATAAGGTCAAACTCATAGGTACCATATATTTTTGAGGACACTATTCAATTCCTAACAGGAGCCTACAATAAATGCATTTAAATATAAAGACATAAATAGGTTAAAAGCCAAAATATGAAAATGATATACCACTAATGAAAAGAAAGCCAGAATGCTGATATTAACACAAAACAAAATAGACTTCAGAGAAGTATATGATAATAATAAAGGTTCAATTAATCAAGAGCACTAACAAGCCTAAACATTTATACACCTAACATGATAGCTGTTAAAAAAAAAAGCTAATAAAACTAAAAAGAAAATTAGAAAAATCCAGTTATAGTCAAAAATTTAAATGTCCCCTCTCAATAATTGATATGTGAAAAAATTCAGTAAGAATGTCAAAGACCTAAAAAGCACCATCAACTTGACTTAATTCACATTATAAAATATTATAATCAAGGGCAATAGAATATGTATTATTTTTAAGTACACATGAATCCATATTCTAGTCATAAAACAAATCTCATTAAATTCAAAAAGGTTAAAGTCATGACCACCACCCAATTAAATGCATCAAAACTATAAAATTCTCCTCAAAAGGCACTTATAAAGGAATTAAAAGACAAGCTACAGATGAGAAAATATTTCCAGATCATGTATCTTACAAATGACTTCTATCCAAAATATATTTTAAAACTCTCCAAACTAACAAAAAATATCCCCAATATATAAATGGAGAAATGATTTGAACACTCAACAGAGAAGATATACACATAGAAAATAAGCACATGAAAAAATCCTTATCATTATTAATCATTAAGGAAATTGGAATTAAAATCCCAATAAGATACTACTACACACCTAAAAGAATGGATGCAATGACCACCAACAACAAATTGACCATACCAAGTGCCAGTTGTTTGCAACGTAAAATTTTACAAACACTTTGGAAAACAGTGTAGCATTTTTTTAAATGTCAGATATACACATGCCATATGATCTATATGTTTCATACCTATATGTTTACCCAAGAGAATAAAAGAATGTGTGTTCATACAAAGTCTTGTGCATGAGAATTTATGGCAGGTTTATTTACAATAGCCAAAACCTACAAAATATTCAAATATTCATCAGCTGGTTAATAAATTTTTTAGAATATAGTATATACATACAGTGGAATAATACTCAGCAGTTTGCTTGTTTGTTTATAACAATTAACAATTTTATTGGGTCATGATTTAATTACCATAAAATTACCCATTGAAAAATGTAGAAGGCAATGTTTTCTTCTAACAAATATATGTAATTTTACAACTATCAGCACAATTCTGTACTAGAACAATTTCATAACAACAATTTTCTCATTATCTGCAGTTGATCCCTGCTCCATTTCTAGTCTCAGGCAACCACATGTTGTCTCTATGGTTTTACCTTTTCTAGAAATGTGTCATTTCTAAACGTTTTAACTTTTCTAGAAATTTTGTATAAATGTAGCTGTATAATATGTAGTTTTTTTGTGTCTAGCTTGTTTTACTTAGGATGATTTGAGGTTCAACTATGTTATTCTGTAAGTTAGTAATTCATTCTTTTATTGCTGTTCTAGCCATCATGACCCTTCTGTTGCCCTTACCACAGCTACTTTTCTGTGTTATTCCTTCTCATCCACAGTGCATCATTTTTATAGTTCATGTTTGCTTAAGGTTTCTTGTTTGAATTTATATGGATTCTTTTTTTATCCTATTTTACTGTTTGATATTCTTCAGTCTCCTTCCCCAAATCTTTGTTTATTGTTGGTTGGTTTGTTGGCTTAAACTCTCAATGTTGGAGTAATCAAGGTTAAATTTTTGTTTTCTCCACATTTTTTGAACTTACTCAAGTCCCATAACGTGAAAATTATCTACAGAGATATTTCAAGAAATACAGATCACTTTGAATCTTTGCTCATGTTTAGAGATACAATTACTATTTTCTACTGATGTCTAAGTAATATTATAAATCTAATACTACTAAAACATAACTCAATTTCCATTACTCAAAATGATTTTTATTCAAGCTTCAATATCTTAGCAAGCTCCAAATCCAAGAATGATATACAATTTACAATGATAAAATGGTTTCTCAAAAATATTCCACATCTATTATTTTATATATACAATTCTATTTCCAATTTCTCCATATTCCAAAACATCAATATTTTTTCACCTCACTCTCTAATTATGCCCCCTGTTTTAAATTTTTCTTTAATATAATTCATTCTACACACAGCAACCTGTGTAATTGTTTTAATTAGATGTTAATGTTATACTTAAAATCCTTGAACACCCTTTTATCACACTTCAATAAAATTTGGACTTCTTAATCTTCCCTGTAAGGACATAACTTAGACCCTAAATACATCTCTACCTTCATCTCATATGATCTTCCCTTGTTTCTGTGCACTCCAGGTATATATAGGTTACTTTTAGTTCTCCAGTGATGAAAAGATAATCTCCATGTCAATACCCTTTCACCAAATATTCTCCATGATGGAGAATGTATTTTCTCCAGAACCATCATGGCCTATCATTCAACACATTCACATTTCTTCATAAATATTTTTTTATATTAATAAATCTAAAAGAAATCTCATTTATTCCTTAAAGTTACCTTATTTTTTTATTTACTTGTATAGTTCCTTTCACTCTTGGGTAAAGTTCATGAATATCCAGAAATCTTTTTTACAATTCTTGAGAACAATCTCTGGCATATATGAATGAATGACTGGTTAGTATAGACAAGTATAAGAGTATTTACAGCTTTATAGGGCTATGCTTATGTATTTGCAGTTAATCTTCAGGGTAATGGAAAAGCTAATGAAGAAACCATTTTAAGTACAGGCATTCATGATTCTGTTTGCATTTTAAAATATTTCACTCTGAATCTAGTTTAGAGAAAAATTCAGAGGTGTGTGGTAAAGAATTTGGCCTTTCCAAAGAGATGTCGAGTCATTGTCCCTGGCTGCTTGGAAGTAATCTATGTCATACATGGTAGGATTATCTTTGTTTAGGTCAGGGGCTGGCCACATTGGATATTAGGGTGAGGCCAGTTATATCCAATAGTCTAAGGATGGGATTGGCCATGCTAGAAAGACCAATCATGTGACTTTAGGTTGGGTTTTTGGGTCAAAAGATATCAGTTAACCTGGAGTCTAAGATCAACCAGTTAATCATGCATACATAATGGAATTCTAATAAGAAACCTGGACACAAAAGCTCTTGCAAATTTGGCCTTGTCAGCAATGAGTAGGTCACACAGCAACTTCAGGTGGGTCATATGTTCTAAGGAAAACAGAAGCTTTACATTTGAATCTCTCTGAGTGTCTGTCTTATCAATTTCTTCATTTGTATGACTTTAATTTTTATCTATTCTTTGTAATAAACCATAGCCATGATTTAATAAATATGAATATAATAAATTTCACTGATTTTTGTGAATTCTTCTAGCAGATTATAGAATCTGAGGATAATTTGGGAGGACTCCTAAAATTGGCAGTTGATATTGGAAGTGAAAGTAGTGTTCTGAACTATGTGCTCTCTAAACTTGATAGTTGGCTCTAAACTTTGCAAATTGACTAACTCTGGGTAGGAAAAACCAAAATCCAGTTCTTATATTTTATTTATTTTTTTATTTTTTATTTTTTTTTTTTTATTTTACAAATTTAATCAGTTATACATATACATACGTTCCCATATCCCTTCCCTTTTGCGTCTCCCTCCCACCCTCCCTATCCCACCCCTCCAGGCGGTCACAAAGAACCGAGCTGATCTCCCTGTGCTATGCGGCTGCTTCCCACTAGCTATCTACCTTACATTTGGTAGTGTATATATGTCCATGCCGCTCTTTCACTTTGTCACAGCTTACCCTTCCCCCTCCCCATATCCTCAAGTCCATGCTCTAGTAGGTCTGTGTCTTTATTCCTGTCTTACCCCTATGTTCTTGATGACATTTTTTTCTTAAATTCCATATATATGTGTCAGCATACAGTATTTGTCTTTCTCTTTCTGACTTACTTCACTCTGTATGACAGACTCTAGGTCCATCCACCTCATTACAAATAGCTCAATTTCATTTCTTTTTATGGCTGAGTAATATTCCATTGTATATATGTGCCACATCTTCTTTATCCATTCATCCGATGATGGACACTTAGGTTGTTTCCATCTCCGGGCTATTGTAAATAGGGCTGCTATGAACATTTTGGTACATGTCTCTTTTTGAATTAT
This sequence comes from Mesoplodon densirostris, assembly GCF_025265405.1. Classification (NCBI taxonomy): domain Eukaryota; kingdom Metazoa; phylum Chordata; class Mammalia; order Artiodactyla; family Ziphiidae; genus Mesoplodon; species Mesoplodon densirostris. The sequence goes on from NC_082664.1 coordinate 20,960,251, forward strand.
GGTTTTCTCAGGGTATATGCCCAGTAGTGGGATTGCTGGGTCATATGGTAGTTCTATTTGTAGTTTTTTAAGGAACCTCCATACCGTTCTCCATAGTGGCTGTACCAATTCACATTCCCACCAGCAGTGCAAGAGTGTTCCCTTTTTTCCACACCCTCTCCAGCATTTATTGTTTCTAGATTTTTTGATGATGGCCATTCTGACTGATGTGAGATGATATCTCATTGTAGTTTTGATTTGCATTTCTCTAATGAGTAAAGATGTTGAGCATCCTTTCATGTGTTTGTTGGCAGTCTGTATATCTTCTGTGGAGAAATGTCTATTTAGGTCTTCTGCCCATTTTTGGATTGGGTTGTTTGCTTTTTGCTATTGAGCTGCATGAGCTGCTTATAAATTTTGGAGATTAATCCTTTGTCAGTTGCTTCATTTGCAAATATTTTCTCCCATTCTGAGGGTTGTCTTTTCGTCTTGTTTATGGTTTCCTTTGCTGTGCAAAAGCTTTGAAGTTTCATTAGGTCCCATGTGTTTATTTTTGTCTTTATTTCCATTTCTCTAGGAGGTGGGTCAAAAAAGATCTTGGTGTGATTTATGTCATAGAGTGTTCTGCCTATGTTTTCCTTTAAGAGTTTGATAGTGTCTGGCCTTAGATTTAGGTCTTTAATCCATTTTGAGCTTATTTTTGTGTATGGTGTTAGGGAGTGATCTAATCTCATACTTTTACATGTCCCTGTCCAGTTTTCCCAGCACCACTTATTGAAGAGACTGTCCTTTCTCCACTGTACATTCCTGCCTCCTTTATCAAAGATAAGGTGACCATATGTCCGTGGGTTTAACTCTGGGCTTTCTATCCTGTTCCATTGATCTATATTTCTGTTTTTGTGCCAGTACCATACTGTCTTGATTACTGTAGCTTTGTAGTATAGTCTGAAGTCAGGGAGCCTGATTCCTCCAGCTCCATTTTTCGTTCTCAAGATTGCTTTGGCTATTCGGGGTCTTTTGTGTTTCCATACAAATTGTGAAATTTTTTGTTCTAGTTCTGTGAAAAATGCCATTGGTAGTTTGATAGGGATTGCATTGAATCTGTAGATTGCTTTGGGTAGTAGAGTCATTTTCACAATGTTGATTCTTCCAATCCAAGAACATGGTACATCTCTCCATCTATTTGTATCATCTTTAATTTCTTTCATCAGTGTCTTATAATTTTCTGCATACAGGTCTTTTGTCTCCTTAGGTAGGTTTATTCCTAGATATTTTATTCTTTTTGTTGCAATGGTAAATGGGAGTGTTTCCTTGATTTCACTTTCAGATTTTTCATCATTAGTATATAGGAATGCCAGAGATTTCTGTGCATTAATTTTGTATCCTGCAACTTTACCAAATTCATTGTTTAGCTCTAGTAGTTTTCTGGTAGCATCTTTAGGATTCTCTATGTATAGTATCATGTCATCTGCAAACAGTGACAGCTTTACTTCTTCTTTTCCATTTGGATTCCTTTTATTTCCTTTTCTTCTCTGATTGCTGTGGCTAAAACTTCCAAAACTATGTTGAATAAGAGTGGTGAGAGTGGGCAACCTTGTCTTGTTCCTGATCTTAGTGGAAATGGTTTCAGTTTTTCACCATTGAGGACGATGCTGGCTGTGGGTTTGTCATATATGGCCTTTATTATGTTGAGGAAAGTTCCCTCTATGCCTACTTTCTGCAGGGTTTTTATCATAAATGGGTGTTGAATTTTGTCAAAAGCTTTCTCTGCATCTATTGAGATGATCATATGGTTTTTCTCCTTCAGTTTGTTAATATGGTGTATCACGTTGATTGATTTGCGTATATTGAAGAATCCTTGCATTCCTGGAATAAACCCCACTTGATCATGGTGTATGATCCTTTTAATGTGCTGTTGGATTCTGTTTGCTAGTATTTTGTTGAGGATTTTTGCATCTATGTTCATCAGTGATATTGGCCTGTAGTTTTCTTTCTTTGTGACATCCTTGTCTGGTTTTGGTATCAAGGTGATGGTGGCCTCGTAGAATGAGTTTGGGAGTGTTCCTCCCTCTGCTATATTTTGGAAGAGTTTGAGAAGGATAGGTGTTAACTCTTCTCTAAATGCTTGATAGAATTCGCCTGTGAAGCCATCTGGTCCTGGGCTTTTGTTTGTCGGAAGATTTTTGATCACAGTTTCAATTTCAGTGCTTGTGATTGGTCTGTTCATATTTTCTATTTCTTCCTGATTCAGTCTTGGCAGGTTGTGCATTTCTAAGAATTTGTCCATTTCTTCCAGATTGTCCATTTTATTGGCATAGAGTTGCTTATAGTAATCTCTCATGATCTTTTGTATTTCTGCCGTGTCAGTTGTTACTTCTCCTTTTTCATTTCTAATTCTATTGATTTGAGTCTTCTCCCTTTTTTTCTTGATGAGTCTGGCTAATGGTTTATCAATTTTGTTTATCTTCTCAAAGAACCAGCTTTTAGTTTTATTGATCTTTGCTATCGTTTCCTTCATTTCTTTTTCATTTATTTCTGATCTGATTTTTATGATTTCTTTCCTTCTGCTAACTTTGGGATGTTTTTGTTCTTCTTTCTCTAATTGCTTTAGGTGCAAGGTTAGGTTGTTTATTCGAGATATTTCCTGTTTCTTAAGGTGGGATTGTATTGCCATAAACTTCCCTCTTAGAACTGCTTTTGCTGCATCCCATAGGTTTTGGGTCGTCGTGTCTCCATTGTCATTTGTTTCTAGGTATTTTTTAATTTCCTCTTTGATTTCTTCAGTGATCACTTCGTTATTAAGTAGTGTATTGTTTAGCCTCCATGTGTTTGTATGTTTTACAGCTCTTTTCCTGTAATTGATATCTAGTCTCATAGCATTGTGGTCGGAAAAGATACTTGATACAATTTCAATTTTCTTAAATTTACCAAGGCTTGATTTGTGACCCAAGATATGATCTATCCTGGAGAATGTTCCATGAGCACTTGAGAAAAATGTGTATTCTGTTGTTTTTGGATGGAATGTCCTATAAATATCAATTAAGTCAATCTTGTTTAATGTATCATTTAAAGCTTGTGTTTCCTTATTTATTTTCATTTTGGATGACCTGTCCATTGGTGAAAGTGGGGTGTTAAAGTCCCCTACTATGATTGTGTTACTGTCGATTTCTCCTTTTCTGGCTGTTAATATTTCCCTTATGTATTGAGGTGCTCCTATGTTTGGTGCATAAATATTTACAATTGTTATATCTTCTTCTTGGATTGATCCCTTGATCATTATGTAGTGTCCTTCTTTGTCTCTTCTAGTAGTCTTTATTTTAAAGTCTATTTTGTCTGATATGAGAATTGCTACTCCAGCTTTCTTTTGGTTTCCATTTGCATGGAATATCTTTTTCCATCCCCTTACTTTCAGTCTGTATGTGTCTCTAGGTCTGAAGTGGGTCTCTTGTAGACAGCATATATATGGGTCTTGTTTTTGTATCCATTCAGCCAGTCTGTGTCTTTTGGTGGGAGCATTTAGTCCATTTACATTTAAGGTAATTATTGATATGTATGTTCCTATTTCCATTTCCTTAATTGTTTTGGGTTCGTTATTGTAGTTCTTTTCCTTCTGTTGTGTTTCTTGCCTAGAGAAGTTCCTTTAGCATTTGTTGTAAAGCTGGTTTGGTGGTGCTGAACTCTCTCAGCTTTTGCTTGTCTGTAAAGGTTTTAATTTCTCCATCAAATCTGAATGAGATCCTTGCTGGGTAGAGTAATCTTGGTTGCAGGTTTTTCTCCTTCATCACTTTAAGTATGTCCTGCCACTCCCTTCTGGCTTGTAGAGTTTCTGCTGAGAGATCAGCTGTTATCCTGATGGGGATTCCCTTGTGTGTTATTTGTTGTTTTTGCCTTGCTGCTTTTAATATGATTTCTTTGTGTTTAATTTTTGACAGTTTCATTAATATGTGTCTTGGTGTATTTCTCCTTGGATTTATTCTGTATGGGACTCTCTGTGTCTCCTGGACTTGATTAACTATTTCCTTTCCCATATTAGGGAAGTTTTCAACTATAATCTCTTCAAATATTTTCTCAGTCCCTTTCTTTTTCTCTTCTTCTTCTGGAACCCCTATAATTCGAATGTTGGTGTGTTTAATGTTGTCCCAGAGGTCTCTGAGACTGTCCTCTGTTCTTTTCATTCTTTTTTCTTTATTTTGCTGTGCAGCAGTTATTTCCACTATTTTATCTTCCACCTCACTTATCCGTTCTTCTGCCTCAGTTATTCTGCTATTGATCCCATCTAGAGTATTTTTTATTTCATTTATTGTGTTTTTAATCGATGCTTGATTCGTCTTTAGTTCTTCTAGGTCCTTGTTAACTGTTTCTTGCATTTTGTCTATTCTATTTCCAAGATTTTGGATCATCTTTACCATCATTATTCTGAATTCTTTTTCAGATAGACTGCCTATTACCTCTTCATTTGTTAGGTCTGGTGGGTTTTTATCTTGCTCCTTCTCCTGCTGTGTGTTTTTCTGTCTTCTCATTTTGCTTATGTTACTGTGTTTGGGGTCTCCTTTTTGTAGGCTGCAGGTTCGTAGTTCCCGTTGTTTTTGGTGTCTGTCCCCAGTGGCTAAGGTTGGTTTAGTGGGTTGTGTAAGCTTCTTGGTGGAGGGGACTACTGCCTGTGTTCTGGTGGATGAGGCTGGATCTTGTCTTTCTGGTGGGCAGGTCCACGTCTGGTGGTGTGTTTTGGGGTGTTTGCGGACTTTTTATGATTTGAGGCAGCCTCTCTGCTAATGGGTGGCGTTGTGTTCCTGTCTTGCTAGTTGTTTGGCATAGGGTGTCCAGCACTGTAGCTTGCTGGTCGTTGAGTGAAGCTGGGTGCTGGTGTTGAGATGGAGATCTCTGGAAGATTTTCGCCGTTTGATATTATGTGGAGCTGGGAGGCCTCTTGTGGACCAGTGTCCTGAAGTTCGCACTCCCACCTCAGAGACACAGCACTGACTCCTGGCTCCTCAATTTGGGATGATTTGTTGTCTATTCATGTATTCCACAGATGCAGGGTACATGAAGTTGATTGTGGAGCTTTAATCCGCTTCCTCTGAGGCCGCTGGGAGAGGTTTCCCTTTCTCTTCTTTGTTCTCACAGCTCCTCCTGTATACATTCTTTGGACCACTTATGATAGCAAAATGCTGACAGCAACGTGAAAATCCATCAGTAGTAGAAAAGCAGTTGAATAAATGTGTTTCTTTTCGGTCTCTACCCACTAAAATGTAAGCTTCCCAAGAACAAGGATTTTTATCTGTGATCTTAATGTTGTTTTCCCAGCACCGGGCCCCCGGCTCAGGGGGACGTGGCCTCTCCTCAGAGCAGGCCGCGCCTGTTGGCGATGGAGGGAGGCGGCTGAGGTCGGAAGTGCCAGAGCGCGGCCGGGAGAGGCGCAAAGGGGTGGGCTTGTTCGCACCCGCTGGGCCAGGCGACACCTCCTGCCGTGGACCCCGGCCCTTCGCCCTCGGGGAAGAAGGAGAAGCAGCCGAGGGCCGCGGGCTCTCCCTGGGGCCGCTCCTGCGGCGCCTCCGTCGGCTGCCCCCGCCGCTCCCCGCCCTCCGCCTCGCTGGTTCCGGCTCTCCAGTCCTCGGACCAAAATCCAGTTCTTATATTTTAGATAGATTACTATTATGTTTGGCCAAGCAAGAAATACAGATCACTTAAATTTTAATGGTTTGTATTCATGTGGAGAAATGGGAATGGATTTAAGATGCATATGGAATTTGAATCAACAATGGTTTATTGATGGATTGGATGTGGGGAATGAGTAAGAAAGAAATTTGTAAAAATTCCAGTAAGATGGTGAATTAAGCTGTTACAAACACACAGAAATACTGGATAAAACAACAAATAAAAAGAGTATTAAAATTTGAAAATAATTATCCCAATGCTAGAAACAAAGAAATATTAAAGTCAGGATAGTAAATACAAGCTAATGGTATTTGTAGAAATTTGCTTCCTGGTTAAAGACCCTAAGGATGGGGACTAGATTTAAACATCAGCATTATGATAAAAACAAAGAAACAAACAACAAAAAACATGACCATGGGTCCCTTGGTATATAAACAATATGGAATTGAGATCTCCACATAAATTCAAGAGAATCAGTAGATTCTCATCTGGTAAGGGAACTAAAAAACATGTTCTTCTTTGGAAAATTTGATAGAAAGGAAATTTTTAGAAAGTCACCTAGGAAAAATTAAAAAACACTGTATTATGCTAAGCTTGAGCATGGTGATCAGAGAAATGTCATGTGAATGAATAAAATAAAATATGTTCAAGGACAATTAAAAACCATAGTGCTGAGGAGGAAGGAAATCCCTAGTTCCTCTTTTAGAAAAGTCACATTCACCTCTACTGCAAAAAAACAAAAAAAAATTATAACATACTGAGAACTGCCATATATAAGAAGTGCACACACACATTAGCATTTTAAACATATTCATTTTTAATTTCATCATACCAACTTTCCCAAAATGCTTGAAATTAACTTCATAAGAAGCTGAAGCTTGTACATCACTCTATCAGTGAAAAGTAGGAAGTTAACCTAAGGCGAGAAACACTGGCCAAAGTTCCATTCTTGTAAACTCTCATCATAGAGCTCACATGGTAGAAAGAAAATGAAGGAAATCTAGCTTACTAGCTACCTCAAAGTCTCCTCCATGTCCTCAGGTTTAGCTGCAATGAAGAAAGTAGCAGGGCCAGAAAAGATTAGATGTACATGTCTAATTGCTTTTATTCAACATCTGTGGTACCTTTAATTTCAGCTTTTTAAAAACAGCTTCTGAACGTTTTTGTTCTTATAAAATTCTCAAAGTGCAGTACTGTCACCCTCTACCAGTGTTGTAACACTATCTCTTTGGCACATATTAAAAACAAATCTTAATTAGAAAGAATTTCCCTCAGAAATAAAAGGAAAGTTTAACGTAAAAATTTTAAGTTAACTCACTGGATTAAAAGAACAAAGTAGAAATAAAAATATATTATGATCTTAATAGTTTTAGAAAAAACAATGGACAGTTTAAAATTTATGAACTGTTTACTTCTGGAATTTTCCATTTAATATTTTTGAACAGTTGTTGCCATATGTAATTGAAATTGGATAAAGCAAAACCCCAAATAAGTGGGGACTACTGTATTATGATCTTCTGAATGTTTTTTGCTTTTCTCCTGGTCCACACTCTATCAGGAGTTCTTACCATTGTTTGTACCATGGAACTTTTTCAAAATATGGAGAAGAGTATGGATCCCTCTACAAAATAGTGAGTTTGAATATGTAAAATATTATATACAAAAAAATAACCAATTATATTAAACTTGAAAAATGTAGCTTGCACCATGTGTGGTTGCTAAGAGAGAGAAAGTAGGTAAACTTTTTCTATTACCTACCTAGAAGTAACTTAAGCATTTTATTTAAAATTCACTTTTTTTAAATCATGGAAATGATATAAATTTGTAAATGGTAAAGGAAGGTTCAAGCTATATAAGTCACATATATCAAAGCAGTAATATAAGTAACAACTTACCCATCAAACCCAATAAACTATGAACTTCTTGAGGAGAGATGAGATTCTTTTATCTCATATCACATGACAACTGGTTCACAGCTGGTGCTACTATTTGTTGAGATTATGAATCAATGAATTAATGAACAAATAAATTGCCTCATAAAATATTATTGTTTGAAAATATCTTTTAAATATAGTTATTCCTGGATCACATAGGTATACAGTTTTCATTTAAAATTAAATATTTTGAGCATAAAACATTAAATACTATAGTCACCATGTTGTACATTAGATCTCCAGCACCCATAGCTGAAAGTTTGTACATTTTGACCAACATCTTCCCAATGATAAAAATTACTTAATAGAAGTATCAAAGAATTATTTATTATAATAAATAATTCTGAGTATATGTTTCTGTCCCAGTCTCATAATCACTGTAAAACAAATTATAATTTCATTTCTCCCACTCATAATCAGTTTATATATATATATATATATATATACCTTGAGTGTCTCTTGCTGTGAATGTTAGATTATATGGAACTATTTCACATTCAAATACTGCATTCTATTTGGTCAATTTTACTATCATTTGAAGAGAATTTTTTAAAAAAACACATCAATTTAATGTCCTTCTATATCTCAAATTTCCCCATAATATGACCAAAATAGTCAAGACCTAATTGGAATTCCATTTCCTTGTTTAATCTTGCACTGCTTTTTTGAAACTACTTAGATAACTAGATGCTGTCTTCAGGCATTTTGGCTTTCATCCTATGATTTACACAACTGGCTCAAGCAAATTTTTCAGATCCTTTTTAAATAAGGTGTGTACCCGAGAATGGAAACCAGTGGGCAATTTTAAACAAGACTTTCAGCATCAATTATAACAATACTTGGTCCAGGCTAGAGGGCTGATGATTATATTAAGATTCCCATTAATGATAAAGTAAACAAATTCCAAGAGAATGCTATAATTGGGTCACTAAAACACTCAAATGTTCCCCTTTCTTCCAATAAATCTATAGAAAGCAAATTAAATGGAGCCCAAACACAACTAAAATCCAAAGTTACAGTTTTTATTCACTGAGGACAAAGAGCGTTTTTCAGAGTAACGTTTTTGCTCAACATCTAAGGATGTGTCTCACAGTCTATCAAATGCTTTGCTCTATTAGAAGTTGGGAGCCAGTAGTTTAAAACATTAAATGTGTTTTTTCCTTATAATAGCATGGCATTTGTGGCAATTTCCACACAAAGGAATGTTACCCAAAAACAAACAAACAAACACATGCATAAACAGAAAAGCATAGTTTTCATTATATACTTTTTTCTGCAGATAAGCATAGGAGAGCAGAAAGAAAAATCGTCATGTAAAAACAAAATATCATCAAGGAGAAAACAGAGTTTGATGCAAACTAAAGCAAGATTCCAAATAAGAAGAAATAAATGGTAAATTTTTAAGGGATGAGAGCCAAAAATCAGAATTTCAGTGTGGCATTTATTAGAGAATGGATTGTGAATGAAAAGTGAAGAAGACATTAGAAAAATGAGACAAAAATGAAATCAAATGAAAACTTTACCTATAGGGGCTTCCCTGGTGGTGCAGTGGTTGAGAGTCCACCTGCTGATTCAGGGAACATAGGTTCGGCCCTGGTCCAGGAAGATCCCACATGCCGTGGAGCGGCTAGGCCTGTGAGCCATGGCCACTGAGCCTGCATGTCCGGAGCCTGTGCTCTGCAACGGGAGAGGTCACAGCAGTGAGAGGCCTGCATACCGCAAAAAAAAAAAAAAAAAATTACCTATAACAAAATAAAAAGTTGTTAGTCATGTGGTCTCTGGAGTCAGCATGGTAGGTTTTAGATTTTAGATCTATTTGTGCTCCATTTTTCTCATATATAAAATGGTTATAATAAGGGTAGAGTGAAGTAAAATGCAATAATTCCTTTGAAGTGCTTACAAGAGAATATAACTTAGAGTTACAATTAAATGAGCAATATTTATTATAAGTAGTATCATCTTTACAGAGTGCTTAGCACAGTACAAAGTATTTTGTAAAACTTTAGCACATTTGAACTTCAGAACAACTCTGAAAATAGAACAGTATCCATTTCCTCATTTTGCTCATGAAGAGAATGAAGACTGCCAAGAAGTTTCATCATTATGTGAGCTAATACAGTACAATAAATCATATATATGGAGAACCCCAACTAATACAGTTGACCTTAAGGTAGGTAGATTATTCTGGGTGGGCCTGACTTAATCACATGATCCTTTTAAAAGCAGAAAAGTTTTTTCTGTATGATGGCAGTAAGTGAAGTCTGAGAGATGCTGCTCTGGCTGGCCTGGAAGATAGCAAATACTCAAGTTATGAATTGCCTATGAGGATCCCATGGCAAGGAACTGTAGGAGGTATCTGGGATAAAGGGTCCCCCAGCAACAGCTAGCTCATAAATGAGGACCTTGGTACTGTAACCTCAAGGGAATGAACTCTGTCAACAACAAGCAACTTTGAAAGAGGACCTAGACTTCAGTGAGAATACAGCCTAGCCAAAATGTTGATTTTAGCCTGGTGAGACCCTGAGCAGAGAATCCAATCATGCAAAGGATTCTGACCTACAGGACTGGGTACTCATTAACACAGGCTGTTTGAAGTCACTAAGTGTGTGATATTCTGACAGGCAGCAATAGAAAACTAACACAGTGTATAAGCATGTTTGTTTCTTCATTATTTGGTAATAGCAAAAATAAAATTTAAAAAAAACTCACTAATTAATGAATGCATAAAATTATGGAGAAAATTATGGAATAAGAGGGGAATTCCACTTTTTATAATAATAATAAGATTAAATAAGTCAATAAAGCAATAAAACAAATTCAAAATATGTTCCTCTTTTATTTACCTCCTCTTCACGCATTGGTGAGACATTGAGCGCCACCTTAGGGTTCTGGAAATAGTTAGACACCTAACACTGACACTGGACAGATAAGACTGACAGCAGTTAGTCACATAAACTCACAGCCTTTGGGAGAAGAGCATAGCACACTGTGCAGGGCCATGAGATGTTGCACCTGGGAACAGAGTGAATGTGCAGGCACTCTGGGAGACAAATGGTGCAGTAACAAGAAGGGTGACTCCGGGTTCCTCAGAGAGGACGTGATTGGCTTGTTTGAATAATTCTGCAGGCTGGCAGGGAAGCTGGATTCAAAGCAGGCTGCAGTAGCTGGTCCAATTGATAGGGGAACTAGCTGTGTGGAGAGTCTTTCCCTGTGAGTAGGGGCATACCTGGTGAGAGCTGAGAAACTCGTGGTTTGGCCTTTGGGGCCCTGGGATGTTCAAAGTTGTCAGAGGAGCACTTAACGTTGCATCTTAATTTCAGTCCTCCCACCATACTTCCTAAATTTCTTCCCCGAATGAAATACCAGTGCTAAAATAGATAACTGACAAGGACCTACTGTATAGCACAGGGGACTCTGCTCGATATTCTGTAATAACCTAAATGGGAAAATAATTTGAAAAAGAATAGATACATGTATACAAATAACTGAATCACTTTGCTGTACACCTGAAACTAACACAACATTGTTAATCGATACTCCAATATAAAATAAAAATTTTAAAAAGTATTTTGCACTCTTGAACTTCTGTAATTTGTTCTTTTGGTTGAAAACCATTGAGAGTTTATCATATGTCAGTACTTGTTAACTTTTAACAAACTACGACTCAATGTACAGTTATTTCCCATATTCAAGAATGTAAAATTTTCATCCTTCCTGTTATTAACATTTATGTCAATGTTTTAAATTTGTTTCTTCTAAATCATTTTTCTTAGCCTTAGGACAGGTGATTTAACCCAGTCATATTAACTTTTTAAAAGAAAAAATTACACTTTTGTCTTTCTTTTGTTTTTAGATGTAAAATTCACATTGTGATATGAAATTTACCGATTTCTTCTGTATACAACAAGTATCCATTTGCTACACAATCTAGTGAATTTTGCCATTTTCCACACTATCACTGCCTCTGGGATAAAGTTTATATTTTTCTTTCTTCCTGAGAGAATCAAGGAGACTATAGCTAACTTATGTCCTTTAATGATGCCATTAAACACTCTTATAACAACAGAAAATATTTGTCCATTGCATTCTACTTACAAGACACTGTTCTACATACTACAGGTATTTTTTACTCATTTTATACTTACAAAACTCCTATAATATAGATGAGAAGACTGAGGCACAAATAAATAAGTTGTCCAAGGTAGGCATGGGCTATGAATCCCGGTAATGTGGATCCAGAATCCATGATCTCACACACTACAATATGCTACTTTTAGAAATAAACATTTTCTGCAAATATTACTTACTTGGAAGTAAATGATATCCATGTGGATAGAACTAGAAAAAAACACTACATCAACAATTCACCCATCCATTCATTAAAATATTCTTTCAAGAAAATTTTAATTACCAAGTATTTTCAAAGCAGAATTCTGAGCAGTCTACCAAAAATTGACTCAAAATGTACCTTTCTTCATGGATATTATAGTCAGATAAGAAAAACAAAAGTAAAAACACATTTTTAAGATGTGTTTCCAAAGTGTGATATGCATAATTATAAGTCAAAAAGAGGGCTCTATGGGATCCTATGGGAAGACTCTCTGCCCTGATCTTTTTTGGTAAGCAGACTCATCACGACAGTCAAGGAATACCGTTGTCTGGGTATAATTTGGATGTAGGAATACCTGATGCACAAATTAAGTCTCCACATCTTAAAGGCTGTATGTATTGCCAGCAATAAGAATTGCACTGGAATAAGGTGGAGGTGGAGGTGGGAGCTTGAATTTATGCTGGCAGATTCAGCTCTCCTTTCTGCAAGACCTAAAACTTTGAAATTGTGTAAAAGGAAACATTGCAAAAAATGGTTACTGTGTTCCTCAGTGTGAAAAATGGGAAAAAAGGTAAAAGATGTCTTGAATAATTTAAAATAGAAAAATACTTCTAAAGTTAGTTATTTTGGAAGCCAGAGGTAGAACAGTCCTTTTTTTTCTCCCTTGGTAATGAGAGTGGGAAGAAAAGAAGAGCAATCTCAGAGCAGCTCTCAACATTATCCAAGGATTTTGTAATATAAATCTCTCATAAGGATGTCTTGATAGCTGCTCCTATCCATTATATGCTGTATGAATACACAATCCCTTCTAACACCCTTGTCCTAAATCTGAAAAACATTTGCTTGCTGACCCTGAGAATTGCAGTCACACAACCACTGAGTTATTTGGCACTCAGGATCTATTGTGACAGTTTTTTTTGTTTCACTGATAATATTCTTTACTCAATGAAATTAGTTTTTTTTTGTAGAAATACTATACATAGCATCTTGATAACTACTATAAATTTGCTGTATTCATTTATTTTGATGTTGCTTATTAAAATATGTTTAATAGTCAGGGCCTGATTCATGAAAGTACCTTGACAAAACCTCCAACATATACTCATAACTTTGAATAAAATATATAAAAATTAAGAAAATATTGTGTTCCTTTTCAAATTTTTGGAGAAAACTGAAACTGCTTTATGGGGAAAAGAAACATGATTTCAACAAGCATTTTTGGAAGAAAAAATTCTATGTCCCCATTCTGTACTTACTATTATATATAGATATTTATATAGAGATAAAAATAGAAAATATCTGTAGATGGTATAAGACTGATAAATTAGTGGGAATACATCTATCTATCTGTCACTTATCATTTATCTATATCATCTATCATCTATCCATACAATATAGCATAATAGAAAAAAAATATTTATGGAATGTCTGTAATTTGTCACTGATATATTCTTTCACACAGAATTGCTCATAAACTCTCAAAAATCATTCAAGTTACAAAAACATGTTGGAATAATGGGCAATACTAAGTGATCTAGCTCTGTGACTTAGGGCAAGTCAACCTCTGCCTCTCTGTGTTCACATGTATACACATAAAGATATTAATCACCTTTAAGTCAGGGTAAATAAATAAATACGTTTAAAATTTATAAGTTCTTGACATACAATAAATCATCAAAAAGTATAACTCTTATTAGAAATAGTTTTAAGAATTATTTTTTTTATCTTGGGCACACCTCCCATAAAAGGGTGATATTCTATCTATGTATTGAAAAAGAATAAGAATTTTCCACTAAATGCTCTATTTGACATTCCAGATGGAGAAATAACATGTAAAAGGCATGATTCTTGAGGATATAAAAAGAGTTATTGTGGCTTAAATATACAGTGCTTTGGTGGAAATTACAAAATGTGAATTTGGACATTCAGGTTTGCCTTGAGGCTGTATTACCTTTGGCAAGTTAGTGATCCCCAATAAATATCAACTTGTGTAAAGATGGAATAATAATAGCCTAAATTGGAAGGAGGATTATGTGTAGGTAGTTCATCCTTTCAATGCTTGGGACAGGGTGAAGACTCATGTGATTGTCATCGTTGTGGTGCTGGTGGTATGGCTGTTATTACTTTACAATTTCATGTACTTTGACCTTCGTGTTCTTTGTGATACTTGCACAAATGGAAGTGTAAGTATTTGTGTTTCAAAAAGATCACTATTACATTGGCAGTAGTTTGGAGAATTGGATAAAAAGAAACTATGATAGGAGAAAACAAGGAAACAGTTGGGATATTCCAGGTACACAATGAAGGTACATTTATTTTTGATAATTGCAGGAAGAATCGAGAAGTGTTAGAAAATGTAAGCAATATTTAGGACGTTAAGTTAGCACATTTCAGCTTAATTAAATAAATGTATGTGGAGGGATAGGACTGGTCAGAAGATAAATGAATATGAGCAGTCTGCACTGGAGCACTAAGTGGATGGTAGAATCATTCACCTATGAAGAAAATTCCAGAGGAGTAGCAATGTTGGGAGTCAAGTTAAAATGTTTAATTGGGAATTGTCTTAAATGTGAGTATCCACGCTCCATTGATCTGGAAAAATTTCAAACTTGACAATCTAAAATTTAAATATTCACAGGAATTGCAATGATAATATAATATATTTTACTTTAATGCAAACTCAGTTGTATAGTTGACTATACCATATGATTTCCATAAGACAATGCATGAAATATGACTGTGAAATAACTACACTGATTATTACTACTAATTATCTTCTTAATTTCTCACTAAATTTTATTTACTTTTTTTGTGTTTTCATTCAGTACCACTTTTGAGCTAATGCTATATACTAGTGAAACACAAGGAATGTATTTGATTCTAGATGTTTATACAGATGTGATCACCATTGCAGTAAGGAATCAATAAGAGAAAGAAAACAGGGTTTCCTTGGAGTAGAGACTTTATTTAAACTTCAGCTTTCTTATTTCTGTTTAGCTTTGGGTCAGTCACATAATCTCAGCCTCAATTTTCTTATTTAAAAGTGAGAATGATAATGCCTATCTTGAATTGGCACGTGTTATTTTCCAAAAATGACTGTAACAACATTTTTCATCCCACATGCTCTTCCAGAGCCTTGTCATTCTCTTAAGAGGTGGGCTCTCTATCTTCTCTTCTTGAGCCTGGTCAGACTTTTGAAACTATCTGGACAGTAAAAGTAGGGGAGATGACATGTGACTTCTGAGGCCATGTCATCAAAGGCAATAGAGCTTCAACCTGGATGTCTCTGTTGGGAGTCTTGCTCTTGGATCCTTGACCCAATTCTGTAGGGAGGTCAAACATCCACATGGAAAAAACTTATGTAGATGTTTCAGATAACAGCCTCATTCAGATAAGATGTCATCTGTCATCCAGCATCAACTGTCATATATTAAAAGAGTGATCCTTCCCATGATTGCAGTCATTGATCCTTTCTAGCCACTCCAGCTAGAAAGCTGAGTTGAACCATTCCCATTAAGCCTGACCCTAATTCTAGATTTGTGAATTCAATAAATGATTGTTTTTGCTTTAAGCCACTAACTTTGGGAGAGGGTAGTTACCTAATAGATAATTAAAATTCTCACTGTATTTTAGGAATATTCAAATGAAATATTATATGAAAAGGCTTTTAGAGCTCTGAAGTCTTTACAGATGAAGAGCATGAGTATTATCATTCCTAAAAGTCTTCATTTTAAATACTTTGCCTCTGCCAATGTTTATTGACCACAGTATCTTATAAGATAATGAAATATAGGCTTTATTTCTAAATTAAATCTGTAAATTACATAACATGTTCAGCTCGAGAGCAATTGATGGGTTCAATATATCTCCCAACACATCCTTGATCACTCTGTAAAGGCCAAATGGTTGTTGATTACAGATCTATTTAATATAAAATATAGTAAGACACAGCTAGAAGTTTATATTTCAGTTTTCCTTGATACTAGGATTCTAGGAAAATTTATCTGATCAGATTTTTTTCTTCCCCTTTGACTCTTCTTTTGTACTCTCTACCTGTCTTAAAACTAACATTAGTCTAAGGCTATACTGTCTGTTTGCATTCTCACCTTGAATGATACACCTAGTCTTTCAAATGGCAATGGATTTCATGCATTGCTGCATTATGTTCTTTAAGGCAATGCTAACAGATGTAACAGACAAACCCTCAAAATCTCGGTGGCTTAAAACAATATTAACTTTTTTCATTCATAAATAAAATTTATTTCAAGAAGTGATCCGGGACCCAGGTTATTTTCATCTCTTCACTCTCCCAGCTTTATTACATGGCTTCCAAGTCACCACAGAAAGGGAAAGGAAGGGAAAGACCAGTAAAGATCCTGTACGGAGAGTTGATTTATGGCTATGTCTTGGTAACACTGAACTTATCTTCTAGGTACATGCCATTGATTGAAACCCAGACAATGGCTTGCATTGCATTTGCCTAATGCAGTCTACATCTGTGTCCAAAAAGAAAGTAGGTTTGATGATTATCCAGCAGTCACTGCCATCTAGCAATTCCTCCATGAACACTATAACAGAGTCTCTTCATCTTTGAATTTCCCAGAGTTCAGTAAATAATCATTAAATTGACATCAGTTCTAGCTTTAACTATCCTGTAAAGAATCTTTTTCCTCATCATTTAACACAACCCTCCCCAGGTGAACTATATTCTGTTAGTATCAAATTGATTATGTTTCTCCTAGACATCCCATATTTTCTTATCTCAGATTTCCATTTACCATATTTCTTCTGTCTTAAATGATCTTCCTGTGGATATTTTATCCATCATTAAAGGTCTGAAGAAAATTTATTCTCCATAAATTCTAAAAGCATATCTCTTCATCTTTGATTTTCCAAGACTTCAACGGATATTTTCTTTAATTTATATTAGTTTTGCATTATCCATGCCTTGGAAGCTTTCGTAAAGTTGCAGTCCATTTAAAAAAAAAGATATTTTATTCTATTAGAAAGGTAATATAGGACTCTTCAAATTCTTTCCTGGGTATTATTTGATCTGATTAGCTTAATGTTATATAGAGACACAGGATGCTAAGAAAATGAATCTAGGGAAGGAATTCAAATATCACAACATAGGAAAGATTGGTGACAGCTTAAGAGCACAAGGATATGTCAAATAACTTTATCAACAGATGCTCAAGAAGGATTAAGGAGTATGTGTGGAATTTACCTACTGTAAATACATTTAACCTAGTCATTCTTTGCACTGAATAAGATAACACATACACAATTATGTAACATTAAGATTATCTTCAATATATATTAGTAACTTTATATTTCTTATTTTACTCGATCTCTCCTTCCTACTCATTTTAATAACTAAGCACAATATGGGCTAAATGTAAATGTAGCTTTTCTACTATGGATTCACATGCTGTATTTTCCTGTTTTAGTTTGAAAAGGCTTGAGATCAGGTTTTTTATTTTTTTTAATTTAAGAAGAGTATTCATCTTATTCAAAAATTACCCTAGCTCTCTAATCATTTTGAAAAATACCATCTGGCTTCAACATTTTCTAAACATATGATCATAAGAATAAAAACAACCTGCATTTATTATATCTGTACTTTTGTTTCTCCTTGATCACCAAGGTTAGGAACTATATTTGATCATCTGTTTGCCTGTTTTTCTTCTAACTTTACAATTTTCACTCAAACATTTCATGCTTGCATATTAGCATCTGTTTGTTTTAAAGTACACAATTATGATAAATAAATAAAAACTACTTTGACTCTGGTTTGAATTCATTCCAAAATAGCTTTAAAAAGAGGTAAAGTCAATACAGCCAATATTTTCTTGGGGGAAAAAAAGATTAAAGTGATACCACCATTCCAAAGAAAACTGCTCAATGATTGAGAAATAAGCATATGCTGATGTTATACATTCAAGCAGATAGCCAGAAGTCTGAAACTTCAGGGGTATTGAGTTTTCTTATTGGTTCATGAGGTGCTAGAACATTTAATGTGTACACAGAAACCATTTGCTATTAATGGTCTATCCTTGAGACGAAAGGCACACGTTCCATCATTTGGTACATTCTTACCATTAAGCTATTTGCTAAACCAGACTGTAGTTTAAATCTACACTCTCTTATTCTACCATTTTAAAAATATATGAAATTTTAAAGGCCCCAGGATATTTCCAAACTCTTTATATATGCCGTAATGCTAATTTCACACTGTAGGACATCTTAAATTTAATGTTTTTATTTTATTTTTTTGCCACTTTATGTTTGCTATTACACAAGCAAATCTCTTCTCCTAAAATGTTCACACTGTATTCCTATCACCATAGTTATATGCATATTCTAGTCCTATTTAAATGGAAAACTTCTCATTACATTAAAAAAAGTTCCCTCATTGCCGTATCCAGTTTTATTTCAGCTCTTCTTTAACATATCCTTTTATCTATATTTTCAGTTTTCTTTTAAGCACCTGAAATACTTAATAAAGAGTAAATACTTGGTAGAACCTACCAAATATGTAAAAATATTGACTCTATTTCCCCAAACACGTTTCTAGTAGTTTTATACCATAAACATTAACTGTAGACCTTCTTGTGAAGGAATTCCTTCATGAGCATTTTCAGTTTTATTTTAACTATACATAAGAAATCCATGATGCTCTAAATTAGATGTAATGGCAATATGACATATGATAGAAGCATAAGAGCTGAACAAATTATTACAATGAAACAGTAAGAATATTGTTTTACATATTTTTTCTCCAAAATTTGGATGTTGAAGTTATTTATGGAACAATATTTCAAACCCTGTTCACTGAGCTTCAACCAAATTATCCACATGTTTTAATTGGATCAAAATACCAAAGAAATGTTTCCTTAATAATATAGACATTAAAAATATATATTCCCTTTGGTATACATTGAGATAGACCAGGATTACTTATTAAGTGCATAGTGTTATGCATTGGGGATAGATTAATAAATAACAGAACCACAGTTCTGGTCCTTATGTATCTAACAGTTTAAGGGTTAAGCTATATAACAAGCAATTATAAATGTACCGAGTTGGAAAACTGTGATAAAGTGATATATTTTCATTTAAGTATATCCAGAAAATGTTTTTAGGGAACGTTGATATTAAAACCAAGAATAATGAATGTAAGATACTAGTAGCCAAGATTTGTTGAGCGCTTTTACTGTGAGCTAGGTACAGTGCTAAGTTCTTTCCCCTTTTTAACAAACTTCTTTTTCTACTCTTCTGAGATAGGTACTGTAATTGTCCCTATTTTACAAATAAGTAAACTGGGGTACATTTAGGTATTAAGGGGTAATTGTGTGAGTAAAGCACTTCATTCAGAGGCAATCATTTGTCTCTGACATGAGAAAGAGCATGACTTTTTCTTTCTTTTTTCAAAATTTATTTATTTTTGGTTGTGTTGGGTCTCCACTGTTGCACGCAGGCTTTCTCTAGGTGCGGTGAGCAGGGGCTACTCTTCATTGTGGTATGCGGGCTACTCTTCATTGTGGTGCACGGGCTTCTCATTGTGGTGGCTTCTCTTGCTGCAGAGCACGGGCTCTAGGCATGTGGGCTCAGTAGTTGTGGCTCGTGGGCTCTAGAGCACAGGCTCTGTGGTGGTGGCTCACAGGCTTAGTTGCTCCGAGGCATGTGGGATCTTCCTGGACCAGGGCTCGAACCCATGTCCCCTGCATTGGCAGGTGGATTCTTAACCACTGCACCACCAGGGAAGTCCAAAGAGCATGAATTTTTCAAGAAACCAAAAACATGGAGAATCCAGACTGCAATGGACACATTGCAGAAACAAGACAGTATAGGAACTCATAGCCAATATTAATGCCCTTTTCGTTTTCTCTCTCTCTCTTTTTTTTCCCTGCCTGCAAAGAAAATGTCTGTGGAGGCTTCTAAGTAAGTGCAAGCTGATAATATAGTGTTTTCTAAGCACAATTCTTCACTTGTGCTTCAGGTGGAGAATGAATTGAATAAGAGAAAGCAAATACCATAAAACTCACTTTGGCTTTGTTGATACAGAAGACAAAAAAAAATTCTATGAAAAGTTTAAAACTTACTTTCTTGGGAATTAAGTACAACTATTTCTCCACATTATTCATGATGAAGGAAAACTGAACACTTAGTAAAACTTCCATAGTCAAGTTTTTAAACATTATTCTCTTCTTTTTCCTTCTTTGAAGGCATTCTACTTTTAATAGTATTTGTGCCAAAAATATGAACATTAAAATACAGACCGAAAAGGCAACATGTTTTAAATCAGTTAATTTATTTCCAAGATATCATGCTAAATGCTAAAATGAGAAAAGATATCAAAGTTGTTGAAAAAAATTAAGGTTCATAAGCAAGCACTTGGTTAATATCTATTTCAGTTATCCATTTTCTTTAACTTGGAATTGTACTCATCCCTGAATATAATTTAAAAATCATTTTTTTAGGCAGCCTTCCTCAGTTATAATGTGCAGGATGAATTCCTCCTTTTTTCACTCACAGCACATTACTAGCTATTATTGCATATGATAAATGATTATATTTATTTATTCATTCATTTGTTCATCCAATTTTTATTTAACATACCCAAACTTGTTCCAGAAAAGGATTTTGATACTACTCACAGAGAGCTGCAAATTATAAGATAAAAATACAGCATGAAAAATTTCCTAAGATAATATGGAGAAAATCATTATTAAAGGCAGATGGAACATAGTTAAATGTACAAAATATGTACCTCAAACTTATATTTAATACACTGATTCATAGTTAATTACTTTTGTGTCTGTTTCTTCTACTAGATTTGAATATTATTGAGGAGAGGGTTTATATCACATGCATCTTCATATCTGACTCCTAAGAGGTCCCAATAAATGCTTGTTGAATGCAAGTACACATGAATACATATGAAAAAAAATTAGCAATTGTTCCTTAGTCCTAAGACACTTTAGCTGAAAAGGGTGAGCTACCATAATTAGGTATTGTGAAATTAGATTAGAATAAGGACATTTAACAGTTCTGTCTATAAGTCAAAGCTTTGCAATGGGAAATATAAAAGCAGCCATGTAACATCTGAATGAATATTATCCATCAGATTTGACATTTATTAAGCAATAGAAGCTCGCTGGGCACTGTCATAAACACAAACTCTTTTCCCAGTGAACTTAGATTTATATGTGCTGGCTTTTTTCCTGAAAAAGACTGATGTAATTTCATAGCAGACGGTAAAAGAATACGGAAAGATGACTTTAGTTTTCAGCTTTTACAAGCACTAGCTTAAATCAACTTATTCTGGGAATTCTTCATATTAGCTGGACTAAACATTCCAATTACATCTTTCCCCTTATGAACAGTAAATAAATTTATTTAAGAATTATTCACCTGTATTGATACTGTCAGTGAATCTATTGCATTGCTGCTAATGAGACCATTGGTTCTTGCACTTCTTAAGTAGCATATAGCAATAGTTCTCTTTTTTTTTTTAACACCACGATCAGAGTTCACTTTCACAACACTCTAATGGGCTCAGATGAAATTGCCTCTCTTTCAAGTATTGTATGGAAGTAAAGCAAATCTAAGTGAAGTGTTCCTTTTGGAGCATGGTATTCATAAAAGAATGTTAAAAGAAGGGAATAATAAAAATAGTGATATAAATATTTCAAAATATTAATTTTAAGAAATACCATATGAAAAATATTTTTGTGATTTCTATTCTACATGTAATTTTAATACCATATATATATATTACTGTAGACTAAATGTTTCATTACATTCATAAAGTTACTATTATAGGAATTTCTATTTTTTAAACATGTTATAATTTTAAATATATATAGAAATAGCTCTAATTTTTTGTTAAAATTCTGACTTTTAACTTTTTACAATGATTTTTAATATAATATTTAAAGCTTATTTATTCAAGTAATTTCATCAGGCTCTGGCTTGTTTAGAAAAAAAGAGAAAAAAAGGAAATTTTTTGGTGGAATTCTGGACTACCTCACTGCCTCATGGGAAACAAGTTCATGAATTAATTTTGGAAGCAGGATCAAAAAGGTGTGGGAGACCCCAAGAGTGCTGTCTCTTTATTTTTATCCTGTTTCCAGTTACGTTCCTTTTGATTTCAAGAGAGAAATTTTAATTACCTAGAAGACAATTTTTTTTTCCTCTATCCATTTGGCATAGTATGGTTGCCAGAAGTGCTGAGAGAAAAGTCTGTTTTTTGATTACTGTCAAAAATAATCAAAAGCAGAGACTAAAATTGTAAATAAAGATTTTAATTCTTATTATACTATTGAAATAGGGAAAGAGTCCAGTGTGAACTGAATTTAACTTCAATTTGTACAGAAGTGACTGAGCTCTTTAAAGGGAAAGTGAAGTGGGGAAGGTAGTGAACAGGAGCAGTTCTATAGAATCAGTAAAGTGAAAATTTGCTAAAAGAAAAAAGGGAAGGATGTTGCTCCATGTGAAATTCATCTGAGTTTGTTGCCTAACGCTTATCAAAGTTAGGCTCCTACCTGCTTGCTCCCCTGGGGCTGGGAGACAGGAGTCCTATCTTCAGGTGTTGGCTGGAACAAACACTACATTCTTCTGTCAGTCTTGGGTTTTTGCAAGTAGCCATTTTAGAGGAGTTAGGATCATCCTAGGGATGCGGCCTTGAGCTGTTAGAAACTACATTAGAGTTTATGTCTTTATAGGCCAATGTCTAGTCAGAAAGAGAGCTCAGAGGAGCCTGGCTAGAGTTTGGTCAAGGAAAGAATCTTTGTCATTTACAAAGAATCTTTGTCTAGCCTGGCTAGAGTTTGGTCAAGGAAGGAATCTAGAAGCCTTCATTTTTTCCCCCTTAAGTCATATAGCAGAAAATGGTTGCCAACATCTCCAAAGTTAACATAACCTATGTTTTGTTGACAAAGAAATGGATTTCTCTTTTTCTCCTATTTATAAAATCATAGATGGTCCATTTAAGGCCAGGTCCCCACTTCTGAAGAAATCAACCAAGGAAGTGGGTTCCCAGTGTATTAACTAGGTGGCTTTTAAAACAGCTTTACAATGTGTGAAATATTAACTTTCCTCCAAATATAAGAGAAACTGGGAAGTAAAACCAATATGTGGTCAGACCCAGGGATCAGAGAGGGGAAGTAGTCAATGTCCTCGTGCATGGTAGTCAGCTGTGAGGGTTACTCCCTGAACTGTGTGTACTGAGCTAATAAAGACAGATCTCAGTAACCCCTCATTCTCTTTAGCCTGATGTCAGGAAAGAGGGAAGGGATAAACACGATAAAAAATGAATGGAATTTCTTTAACATAGACTTCAATTCTCCCACAGGTAGAATTAGACTAATCAATTTTGATTGGCCCATTATAGTCCCATATGTAAATGATCAAAAACTGTATTTTATTCCATTGATTCTGCTATGCTTGATTCATTTCCTTGTCATTTTTTAGCTTCATCTACTCTTTCATATTATAGATGTCTTGGTTGCCCTGTCAATTTCTTACTTCAAAAATCTCCTTAAAATAATTATTGTCCCTGTGTATGTGTGTGTGTGTGTGTGTGTGTGTGTATATATATATATATATATATATATATATATATATATATATATATATATATATATATATATGTGTATTCTGACCCTGATTTCCCTTTAAAAAGAAATGAGAAAAAAATGATAATAATGACCCTTACAAGGTTAATGTGAAGGTACAATTTTATAACATAAGAAAAGTCCTCAAAGAGTTTCATACCTTGTAGGCAATCAATATATGTGAATTTGCACATCCCTGCTCATTCCAAATACAATTTCCAATCAGACAAATAAACTACATCATTCACATTAATCATACCTATTTTAAAGTCTGTGTCTGAAAAATAAAGTATGTGGATTAGTTGTATGTATTGTTATTGGCTATTTCTTCTCTTGGCTTTGTTGATTAGATTTTATTTCTAAGCACACTATGCATGAATTTGATAGACATAGTGCAAGAAAAATTGTTGTGGTTCTGAATGAATTATACTGTTTTCTACAGAATTTCTTCTAAGTTAGTGTTAGGACAAATCACTCTGAGCCTCAGCATATTACCAGTTGACACTTACTAAAATAGTATAATCTTTCAGGAGTCTCTGCTGAAAGCCTGGTTCAGAACCAGGGTTCCCAAATTTTATTTTTTTTAATACCTAGCACCAAGAGACTGCTAAACATTTCTACTTAGCACTTTAGCAATTAGTAACTTCTTTCTGCTTGATTTCCCAGCTTCTTACCACTGGGAATCTTAGGATTTAGCAAACATTTAAAGAGAAAAATCTTCTGGAATTTTATGTCCATATTCCTGTTGTTTTCTTTACTCCTGGGTCTTGGCATCTGAGTTCCAATTTTGGTATCTTCAGGCCCATGAAACTAACAAATGTTCTAGTTGCTACTTTCCAATGAGCGTGAATGCCAGTCTCTGTGAATCATCAAATGTCTTCAGGAAAAAGCTATAGAAAAGCTCAGGTTCACCTCACTGTCTCACCCACCATTCTTTCAAAGATCTTAGCTCCTCAAATTCAGGTTATGTTGGTCATTCTTGGATGTCTTCAAAAATCTGGGCTTTGTTAGTTTCTTGTATATTTTTTCATTGTTGAGACAGAAGCATATGTACTCAGTATTATGGACACTGGACTATCTTGAGATATCACCCTGATAAAAACTATCTGCACAGAACTGGAAATATGAACAATTTTACATAGCATTAGCCATTACAAATACATATATATCATCCTATATTGAGAATGGAAAGAGTAAGAGATTGTGTAGCTTTATTTATTACTGATTAGAGATTATCACCAAGTTGTCAGCATTGACAAGAAAGTATCAGAGGCTGAAGTAAAAGTTTTTGAATGATAAAATACAATAAAAATAAAATTACATGTGACAAGGCTGATATAAAGATCAACATAAGTTAATATGTAATTCTATTAACATATGATAACATTGTTTTGAAACAATCTCAAACTTACAGCAAAGCTGCAGTAAGGAATTCTTCTCCCAGGTATATTATTAATAGTTCTCAGAACAAGTAGACGAATGTAGAAATAAATATAATGTAATACAGTGTTGGTTTTAAATAGAAAGTTTTATGAAAACAAAGGAAATTTCATCTCCCTGATTATCTACTAATGTTAATTTATTAACTTAATTTCCTGATTAAATACATTGAAAGTAGAATAGTGACTTAATGTGCAGAACAGAGGAACAAGTTAGCCTAAAATGTGTTACTGTGAAAGAGATCTTTTAATATTTAGCTAACCTCCATACTACAGAGCAATATGATATCTTAAGAAGGTAGAAAACCATTTAAAAGTGAATGGACAGGGCTTCCTTGGTGGCGCAGTGGTTGGGAGTCTGCCTGCCAATGCAGGGGACGTGGGTTTGAGCCCTGGTCCAAGAAGATCCCACATGCCACGGAGCAACTAAGTCCGTGTGCCACAACTACTGAGCCTGCACTCTAGAGCCGGTGCTCCACAACAATGGAGGCAACGCAATGAGAAGCCAGTGCACCACAGCAAAGAGTAGCCCCCACTTGCCTCAACTAGAGAAAAGCCCGGGTGCAGCAACAGAGACCCAGTGCAGCCAAAAATAAAAATAAATAAATAAATTTAAAAAAAATGTGAATGGACAAATCAATTTCAATATAGCCCTTAGCATGTACCCAAGTCAACAGGTTCATATAAGGAACTTTTCTGCTACAACTTGAGGAAATTTAGTTGTCTAACATTCTCCTTTATGGCCATCTCTAAAGTTATATTCTTTACAGGAAGAGCTTTTTTTGAGAGCAACAACTTTACAATAAGAACTCACACTCTCTCGCAGATGCCTGAAAAGTAACAGATCCATGAATATGCTGAGGTGATGGGAGAAGTGTAAATTGAAAACAAACAACATGTAGGAAACATCCTCTTTTTTGCTTTGAATATTGAGCATTGAAATATTTTTTTATTCTTATATGGGAGGGGAAATGGTGAAATGTTACACTGTGGATTTGAAAAACAGTTGTTTTGATGGCATAAATACTAAGAGGTTTCATATTTCATTTTGGTGATTCATATATGAAATGGAGAAAAAGCTATTAGTGGGGAGTGAGGTTGGATGTCAGAATTTCATAGGCACTATGGAAATTATACTGATTTCTTCAAAGTGTAGACACGATTACAGTTCTGTACTAATAATATCTGCCTCATACACTCACTAGCTTCACTAGCATCCTTTCATTTCTTTTAACAATAGTTATTAACAGTTTTAAAATAATAAAATACTTGTAGCATGTGTATTTTATTCAACATATTCTATTGATACTCTACTGATAGAGCCTTTTCTCTTGCCTCTTTTTTTCCTGTTACCATTTTCTTACTCCACCACCACCCCGCTCCCCACCCCAATGGATATGGTTCTACTAGAATAGAATCTAGTTACTGGTTAACAAGGACTAGCTACAGTTGGGGTTAAAGTATTGAATATAGAAGTCAATATACTCTCCACTACATTTAGGCATTTCCAGTAATCTTAACCTAATGGATTCTAATCCTCTTGAACTACTATTTTCCTTTCATTACAATGATGTTGATTGCATGCAAGTGATGACAGAGATAGGAATATAATTTTCATCCTCTCCCAGTTGTGGTACTGATAAAGCATTTTCATAATACTGTCTCTCCAATGAATTATTTCAAATCTTCCTGGAAATTTAAATATTTGTTATTGGTTAACATATTTGGGTGACTATTAAACATAGTTAGTAAAATTACTATTATCATGGCATTATTGACATTTCAATTATTAATATTAAACACCTAATGTAATCTTTATTTAGGTATAAAATAATAGAGGAAAGTATTTAAATGTATGGCCCAATGAATTTTTGCCTTATGACTATAACTACATAAATACCACCCACGACAAGAAATAGAGTATTAATGAGACCCCCAAAACAGTATTTCTCCACCTGTCCTTGTCTCTGTCACCCTCACCTAAGGTAATGTGATCCACTGTTTTTAGTGTATAGTTCTATGAATTTTGACAAATGCATAGGGTCTTGTGTTAACCATCACAATCAAAATCAGTCCATCAGCCTTTAAATTCTCTAATATAATGGTCTGCACCCAAGACTGTTTGACATAGACAGTTTTGTCTTTTCCCCTTTCCTCAGTGACAATAAGCATCTCGGGGTACAGGGCAATGTCTGTGGTGTGTATGTGTGTATAATTTTTAAACACTAGTGAAAGTATTTCTTTGGTATAAACTACTTGCTGTGAAATTACGAAGTTGAAGTGAATAAACATTTTTTAAAATTTTGAAACAATCTCAAAGTTATAGAAAAGCCACAAGAACATGACAAAGAATTTTGTTTTCCTAAACCATGTGAGAGTAGATTACTTACCTGATGTCCATAACTTCCAAATATTTTAGTATATATTTTCTAGAAATAAGGAAATTCTCTAACACAAACATAGTACAACCCTAAAAACAGAAATAGTAGCATTGGTACATTACTAACATCTAACTCTCAGACCCTCTATAACATTTTCCTAATGTCCTTTTAATGTCCTTTATACAACAAAGCATCAAGATCAGAATTATGTTTTACATTTATTTCTTATTTCTGTTTAGTCTCCTCCAGCCTAAAATAGTTCCCTTGTCTTCCCTTGATTTTTATGACCTTAATACTTTTGAAAAGAGTCCATTGGTGTGATGTAGAAGGACCTTCAGTTTGATTTGCCTAAGGTTTCCTCATGATTAGATTTAGGTTATGTACCTTTGGTAGGAATGTTACAGAGGTCATGCTGTTTTTTCTTACTGCATCCTAACCATTGGTGAATATTTTTAATTTATCCAATTATTGATGATGTTAACTTTAATTATTTCATAAGTGTTCTTCCAAGCTTTTCTCCTATAGCTGTCCCTGTTCCCCCTTTGTATTTTGCATTCTGTAAGGAAGTTCTTTGAAATTATTTACATATCCCATTTCTCATCATACTTGTTTGTTTACTATTTTAGCTTGGATTCAAGGTTTCTTATTTTATTCAGTAGATTATAATCTGTAACAATTAATTTTATTGTTCAAATTGTACCATATTTGGTAAATGGAAGACCTTCAAGCTTCCTTCTCTGCCTTTATGACTGGCCCCATCATTTTTCCAGCCCTTCCCTGCTTTCTCACCCAACATGTTCTAAGCTTTTCTCTTATTTCCCTTTGCTACCCTGGAATTAGCCATTTCTCCAAGAATCAGAATTCCTTTTAGTGGAGATTGGTACATAGAAGCCAAAATTTGGGGTTTGGTGACATCATTACTGTTGAGGTATTACTGCTTTCCAGCCCTCTCAAAGGGCAGACCTAGGTTATCAATGTTTGCTTTTATGTTTTTTTTACATTTGTTTTAAGTTTTTATCTATTTCTATCCAACTCTTTTATGCTATGTTTATTTCTATATTTATCCACCTATATTTATTTCTACATCTATATATATTGAAAACTATGAATTAATGCCAATACAAGCAATTCCATTCTAATCAACAAATTTTCTTCTATATTTCTTCATACTATTATTTGTAACTTATTTAGCTGGCTCCATCATTCCTAATATATTTACTGCCTTCTTCCTCCATGAAGATGTCTTCCTTATCTCTGCTTAGTAAAGGTCTGCTATTGCTGACCCTTCAGTAAAGATGCCCTCATCACCCTACTTGGGTTGTCACTTCTCCCTCAGCCAAAGCAACCTCCCATCCCCTGTTTGGACATCTGACTTGTTGTCCCACCTAAAAACTTCAGAACTAAATAGTTCATAAAATGTTGGGGTTGGGGGAAGGAACAGGAAAAGTGGAAGAGGTAGGGTGAATGAACTCTTTCAATTTTAATACAACACAAAATTGCTCTTCTATTTTCCTATGAATGTGTTATTTAAATATTTTTAACCCTTGCTAAATGATAGGAAATAACAATTCTTTTTGAAATATTTTTATTTCTTTAATTATGACTGAGGTTGAAAACTTTTTAATATTGGGCATGTGTTCTTTTTTTCTATAAAATGTTTTCTAAATCATTTTTCTACTTTGCTCTTTCTGCTTTCTTGTTGACTGATATTTTCATTATCCACTCAACCAATATGTACTGCACATGTGTTATTGATCTTTAATATTTCTCTCTAACTGGGTATTTTCATTCCATTTCATGGAATTCTAGTAATGAGTCCCCCTAAGGCAGGAATCAAGTTTCATATTTATCCTGGACCCCTTTCATACATGGTACAATGACAAATACTCATTCATTAGCAATTTCCTTTCATTATTTTTTTTTGAAAATAATTAACCTGAGGTTTATGGATAAGTTTCAGAACACTTATGAACTTGAAAATATATGGGTATGTAGGTGTATTCATATGGGTATATTTTTCTTAAGAAAGAGGTTAAATTTTCCATGGTAACACTGAAATAATTCATTTGGCCCCAATATTTTTTTTAAAAAAAATAGAGAAGATGTTGTAAACTTTAACAATAAATGAAGAATTATTTATATTAAAGGATATGAATAGCCTTATAAAATTATTCTACATAAATTTCTGATGATCAAGACAATAACCTTTGACCTCAAATCCTCATAACATACAGACTAACAAGAAATTTTCAATCCTGGCTGGTAAGAAATGCATCCCCTGATAATGGATCATCCTAAAGAAAAGTTTTTTTATTTTCTTTTTTTTATCTGGAGATATGATTGTTTTAGTTCTACAAAGAAATTTTATTTAAAGTAAAATAACAGCAAACAAAAGTATTCTTCTCCAGTGTTTGATATAAATACTCCCTAAGTTGGACATATTTTTATCAAAACAAATTTCTCTAAAGTGCTTAAATTGTAAATAGGAGTTAAAATACTTCTTCCATAGCTTAAATTATATTTTTAAAATTGTGAATAGCATTTTATAGCAAGGGAAACAGGGTTTAACCACTACTGAATTACTCTGGTAAAGGATATAATTTTGAAAGTTGTTAGCCATGAAATGCATGTCTCTAAAAGATAGAGAGGTAATAGTCTTGAGAGAGTGTAAAATCCTGCCAATTGATAATTGACTTTGTGAAGTATGACTTACCCAGAGTATATCTTTCTATGATACAATTAGTAGCTATTAAGTATTTTTTAATACATAAATGTCAAGTTTAAGAAGATTTGCATCAGTATTTGGCCATTTTATTCTGTGGTGAAGATCCCACAGATCCATAACAAAATACTATAAATAATCATAGTGCCAGTACCACCTCAATGAATGCTAGAATCTTAGAGTTTTAATTATTTATCATAATCTACAATCTTACATTCAATCCCCTCTTTATATGTTTATTTAGTGGATATTTATAGAGTGTCAATAATACTAAAACTTAAATATGTGAGATTCAGTAGAATAGCCCCATGATATATGAGGTCAAACTACATTGAGTGTGAGGGGAATATGGACATTAAACAATGAGTAAAGGGAGGGCTTACTCCTTTTGGGTTAAGATTAAGTATTTGGGCAGGGACAGAATTCAGAATCAAAACTACATACCCATGTCAATACTTCTTTTGGCTTTGTTGATACAGCAGGAAATTCCTCCTTTTAATATATTTCTGATATTCTTGGAACATTTAATTTATATATAAATATCACAAATCTTTCCTCGTGAGAAAGTAAAAGTCAGGAAAAGAGCATAGGGTTGGATGGAGAATGGGGTACACAGAAAGAGCATCAGCATAAGAGTATTATTTGGTTTGACTTTATCAACCCCTACCCCACAATTGATTTCTATGAAAGCTCAAGTTCAGATTCTAGCCCTGACACCTACTAGCTATGTGATGGAGAGAGAATTATTCTATCTCTTAAACCTGAGTTCTGTCATATGTAAATGTTCTCATACATAAAATGGGTGTGATAATGTCTGCTCTGAGTCATCAAGGGGATTAATGTATGATGTACATAAAATACCTTGTGTAGTGGCTGGTTTATGATAAGCTTCCATTGGACATTTTGATATCCTGAATATAGTTCCAACTCTTCAAGACCAGAATGTTTGACCAGGGAAGTTGAGTTTCCTGGGCTTCTACGTTACCTTACATATTCTCACAATAAATTTCTATCACCAAATGAAACATGAGCCTTCTATGTAGCTCACTGAAATCTCAAATAGGTTAAATAACCTGCATTTTTACAGTGTGCTCCATACTGTACTGAACTGATAAATGAGCATTATCATAATATTGTAGTTGAACTTCTAGTCATACCAGAAAATCAACATATCCTTAATAAACTGTTTATTTTGGTCAGATATAGCAATTAGTACAAGAATGCTCTTCTTTTTCTAATTGCTGCAATCACTAGTTATTCTATCTGGGAATAGTAAAAGGTCTCTTGTTTCTCATTAATCCAGTCTGACTGCATAGACATGGTTTAAGACTTTTCAAGATTTGCAAATTTATGCAACAATAAGAACAAAATTACTTCAGGAAGAAGTAGCTCAAGAAGAAGGCTGTAACTACAGTATTGTTTAAAAATTTTTAGAAAGGTCAGAACATTGACTTGAACTGGGAATCCAGATAACATCGTAATTGAAAACAGATGCACTAAGCAGAAAGCAGCCTTTGGGTTTCTGGTTCCTGAACATTAATGCAATTGCCCGGTTGCCGGTTGTGAAGTCATGCTAATGACTCTACATGAATTTTTAATACCTCTCTCAGACATTTAGCTAATGATAGGTTATAAATTACTTTGCTACCTGAAATGTAAGACCAGATCTATATTATGTTAATGAATCAGATGCTACACTGCACATGATTGGTATGAATCATCAGGACCTATTACAACTGTACTGGTAATGAGCAGTAGTTTGTTTCAGTGTACAGACTTAGATTTATAATCGGGCTTAGTAGCATTTTCTAGCAAGGAGAAGGTAGCTTTACTTTTTTGAAATTCAGGTGCTTTCCCTATGAAAAGGAGGAATAGTACTTCTCACAGATTACCTCTCACAAAGAACAAATTATGATGATGTATTAAAAATAATTTGTATATGGCAGACTTAGATATTTTTATGATTATGTGACCATTCTTTAAACAAAATTAGATTTAAAACATTTGTTTAGCATTTAATAATAGAAAAATAATTTTAAACATTTGTTTAGCATTTAATACTAGAAAAATAATTTAATGTAAATCTATTGGGTTATTTAATGAGAAGGAATAAAGCTGATTAAAGAAAAGTTATTTCTTCACTTCATTGAAATCTTCTGTAATATTTTATCAGGGAAGTTATGTTACTTTATATTATAAAATTATTTCATTTTAATAAAGCCATAAAATATTGAAATTAATTGCTGATTATCAATTAACAAACAAGGTAGATTCAATCACAATAAAAATGCTTTAAGTGTAATATTCTAGAATTTAAAATTCAAGATGCTTTCTAATTTCATATTCAGTGAAGAGTTGTTGAAGATATTCTATATGCCAAGTTATGCCAACCTTTAAGTACCTCTTTAATGTACTATTATAAACCATAGAAATACTAGTGTCAAAAGCTTATAGATAAAGAGACTGAGGTTCAGAGAAGCCTTGCATAGCCTAAAGTCACATGATTAACACATAACCCATTTTTTTATTCCAAAGCTAGTGCTTTCATCCTTTATACTATATTTTGCCAACTAGCCTTATATTTTAAGTCACTTTTCATATTTAAATACCAAAGGAAAGAATGAATGGACATAAGGAAGGGATGCAATTAAATACACTCAATTATTTATTGCTTTAAATTATGGGCTCTATGGCCACACACAGCCTGAGTTCAATATTTTTGTGTAATCTTGAGCCAATTATATTTAACTTATATACACCTCAGTTTCCTCATCTGTTAAAAGGTGATAATCATTGAACCTATCTCATAGAATTTCTGTGACTATTAAAAGGATTTACATATAAAAAGTGCTCCAACAGCACCTGGCACTGAATATGCACTTGGTGAATGTTAGCTATTATTATTGACCCATTATTTTCTGCTACTCTACAGATCACTTTCTTTCTAGATATTCCCATTCCAAAATCAAGAGAAGGTAAGTTTTTGATGAAAAAAATTTACAATTGACATACCATAATTTTTTTATAATTCATATTCTATTTCAAATTCAATAGTTATTCTCTTTTTCTATTTATCCTTTTCTCATGATTCAATATCTAAGGTACATAAAATGTCATTTCCCTGCAGCAAACATTCAGGAAAACATCTCAACTTCTTGCTTTTTATTGCAGAGAGAGAGAACAAGGCAGGCAATTACTATCCTTGTGAAGAATAGAACATCCAATTTGAACGAGGATAAATTGGCAATTAACTATTAGAACAATATCATCATCATCATAATATTTGTTAATTATTTAGAAGAAATATCCTTTCAAAATATGTTGAAATAATAGCAGTTACATTTTTAACAAACCATTATGCACAAGATATTATGCAAAGGATTTTACATGTATGCTTTCTAATCCTCTCATGAGCCTTGCATGGGAAAATGGGTGTTCACATTTTGAGAAGAGGAAACAAACTCAGAAATTTTATGTTGCTTGGAAGGAGGTAGCACACAGGTGTTGCGAGTATAAACTTTATAGTCGGACAGACCTGGTTTTAAATTCTGTTTTAATTTTTACTCAACTATCTACTACATAACTTTTCTGTCTCATTCTTATAATCTGTGAAGTGCCTCATCATATTACTATGAGGGTTATGTGTGATAATGTCCATAAAATTTTTAAATTTATTACTAGATACATGGTAAGTATTCACACATGTTTAAGCTAATGCACCAGTATTGTGGGAACCTATACTAAAGCTAACATTTATCTAACTTTAAAGATCACCATCATTTAAAACCATGTTTATGTACTCTTAAAGACAGATACTGAAATTAAACATTTTGATCAACTATTTCTTAATATTTAATTCTCTAGATATGAAAGTCATACATATGTCTATACACTGGTATATCAGGCTAAACTGAGGAAATTATGAAAGAAATACTCTTACTCCTCAAATGTTTACCATTGCAAGATATGAGCTTAAATATGAACCAGATTGATGGCCGTGACCCTGTTCTCACATGAAGAGCAGGTGCCCACAGACAACTTTAGTTTTGTAGTTTTCTTTCTAGAATAGAAATGACAGGAGAAAGAGCTTTGATTGAAATTTTTGATGTACTATGAAGCATTCTTTTATACAGTGGGTAGACTATTACCCACAGGAGATTAATATATTACAACACCAAATCAGGAATGATATATTCATTTTCATACCAAAAGCATACCAGCAATATTTATTATAAAGAAATGATTGATTTGTACCGGGTAAAAGCAATCTACATTTTTACACACATGCATACACTCCCTTATAAACTTTCAAAGTTTTAACATAATTACCTTTTAACACATATTTTCAATGAAATTTATTCTTAGAAAGCAAAAACTAATAGGGAATGTAATTATAAAATGTTTTATTTTCTTCTATTAATTAATGGGTTACAAAAAATATTCTTTTAGTGGATTTAAGTCAGAAATGATGTTTCAAAGAAATCATTCCATCATCATCTGGAACATTGCAGTCTACTTTGACTCATGCTAAAATCACTCAGCCTGTGACATATCAATACCATTTTATTTACAGTGGCACATCTCCATGATTCCTCCCATCATTGACTTGAATTCAAAAATACTCAAATAAGGATTTATGACTCAATAGTTTAGCTTTGGAGAATCTGTACATCATAAACGATAACACGGTTTTGTAAAATAATATGTTTCAGTCACAGATGTACCATCTTTTTAAATAGCATCTTAACTCTTGAATAATTCAAAGATTTTTCTTCTAACCATTGCTAAATTCTATACATTCTTGAGTAAATATTGAATATTGAAAGCCTCATAGCAATGAGTGATATTGGACTATCTTTCCCTATTTATCAGCAATTTTTGTTTTTTAATATGTGGCAGAAGGACAAAGTTATAATATGGAATATGTTTTTTTAATTCAACAAATACTTCTATATTTTCCAAGCACTATATATTGAAAATTTCAAAATAAACAATCTCTAACTTTTCTACTTAAATCATTTATAACATCTAAAAGAAAAACAGAAAACTTAGAAAATTCAAAACATACATTTATTTGTAGAATAAAAATTTACACAAATTTTAAATTGATAAATGTGTATTACTTCCAGTTATGTTAATCATACTGTCCAGTGAAATGAGACAAAGTTTAAAAGAGTAAGAGCATTGAGGACAGAATGCTCAAGTTCTTTTGCACACCTGAAAGTGATCTGAAGATCCCCAATGAAACTGCAGCTGCAAAATGTAAGCCTACATATCATAGACCCAATGACCAACTAGTTTTCCATAAATCATACCATCAAGGTAGATATTTTAAACACATTTCCAAAATATTTTGAAATGATATTGCATATTGACTTGTCAATTATATGAAATTATTTCATTTAATTTTGTAGCTTCCAAGATTCTTATTTTCTTTCTTGTAATTTGCTTGCCAGTTTCTCCTCTGATATCAAAAGTTTCCAACTACAATGAAAAGTACAGTGGAAATATGTGTTCCACATTTAAGAACATTAAGAATACAAGAATGACCTCAAAGTAAATATTGGAGAAGAAAATAAGCAAGGCAATATACATATTTGATTATTTGATTATTTGGTTATTTGATGTACATATGAGATTTTGAAGAACTAATCACTAGGAAATATCTAAAGGATACCATAGACATATCCAGGAAGTTAAGCCATGATATTTGTTCTTAGGAAGCTCTTTAGCAGTTAAAATGTCAAGGAGATTTAGCTATTAAAAGGCAGAGTGTTAACAGTAGAGAAATAAAGAGGGAAAATATCTAACCCTAGCCCAGAACTAAAAGGATTTAGTTTTGAAAAAGATAACTTTATAACTTTGAAGTTTTTACAAAGATTATTTCAAATCAAATTGGAAAATGATGTATACATACATAGTTTTTGATAAAACTATAATTCCAATGAATCAATGAACTCTGCTCAGGAAGGTGATATCCTCCATGATGAAAAGACAGAAAAAAGTTTAGTTTCTTGAATGCGATAGCTGTGACAGATGAATCTCTAAAGTTAGACAACATATTGACTCAGTCAGAAAAAAATAACATAAATATTTATTTGAGTATATTTTTCCTTGAATTGGCCAATCTTTAGTATATCAAAGTAATAGCCTCATAGCTCCCAAGTAGCCCTCCAACTTAAACTCTTAAAAAGGGTTTAATATTCAAATTCATTTAAGAACACTGCATGTTATACACCCCCTTGGAGGATTGCACTACCATTAGTGTATTAAAGACTTGAGTGACTTAGCTGCATGGACATATTTTCAATGCATTTGATGTAATCATACTTGACTACTTGAAAATTCTTCAAGTTAAATGATTAACATACTATAAAACCATCATTCTAGGAATTCTGCGATATGGTGCTCCAAACACAGCCATCCCACTGATAAAAAAAAAAAAAAAGGTGGGCTATGCTTGATATTCTCCATTCTTCCCACCAGATTGGCTCCACTGTTTTTACACAAATAGCTGACCAGCTCTTCATTCTGCCCTCTGATTTCAAGTTAGCCGAAGGTTGGCAGCAACAGGAATTCAGAGAATGGGTGATAGGTCCAGTACTTGGTACCCTGAGTGCCTCCCCACAATATTACTACAAGTTGGCTGTGTCCCTCTACCAAAGACAAAAACTACTATCAGGTGACATTTGCCTACAGGTACTCTCCCTAGCTTATCATAATCACACCTCCTCTTTCCCCCTTAGACCTATGAGTAGTAATTTTTCTGTCCACTGTTGTCAGACATAGGATACTTCCCTCCATTTCCATTAAAACTGCTTTTGTTTTGTAAATTTTTGCCTTCGATTGCACCATCTCTTTCCTTTTGGACCCATGAGTAGCCCTAGAAATACACACTCAAAATGAGATTATGGGATTAAGTTGCTCACATATTTAAGGAGTCCATAGATCATTCTTTACACGTGAGAAAGAGAACACTGGTAACCTCTTCCAGGTAGTGGCATCACAATTATTGAAATTATCACCAATTTTACATACATTAAATACATTCAATGAAGTGCAGGCAACTGTTGATAGACCATTTGGCTGTGATCCTAAGGCACCATGGAATGTCAATCTGAGTATTTATTCCTCTGCTTAAACTTTCTGTTTTCTCCAATCCCTCACATCCTGGACCAGGATTAAAAACAAGATCCTCAATTAATGTACAATGACTGGTCTATGTGTGCAGCCTCATTCCATGTCACTTCCCAGAAAATACACTATCTTAATTTGCTCTGGGATGGGCAAATTGAAAATGTAGTCATGTTGTGTTCCAGTCCATGCTTCACCCATGCTCTTCTCTCTGTTATATTGTCCTGCCTTTCTGTATTAAACTGAGGTGTTTGTGTTTATTCCACAATGCTGAGCATCCTAACTGATGTCACTGCCTCTTCCTAACATCCCCCAACCTGTTGTGTATCGTTCTCCTCTGCTCCCTAAGCACTTCAGAATACCTCCAGTAACACTGTTCTGACACTCTACTATTAGATGAATAGTTAAGACTACCATGTGAATTTTTAAAAAACAATATATCTTAAACCTGATGAAGGAGGGAAAAGACTTGTACTCAGAAAACTATAAAACTCTGATGAAAGAAATCAAAGCTGACATAAATAGATGGAGAAATATAACATGTTTTTGGATTGGAAGAATCAGTATTGTGAAAGTGACTATACTACCCAAAGCAATCTACAGATTCAATGCAATCCCTATCAAACCACCAATGGCATTCTTCACAGAATTAGAACAAAATTTTTACAATTTGTATGGAAACACAAAAGACCCCAAATAGCCAAAGCAATCTTGAGAAAGAAAAATGGAGTTAGAGGAATCAGGCTCCCCAACTTCAAACTATACCACAAAGCTACAGTAATCAAGAGAGTATGGGGGAGTCCCCTGGTGGCACAGTGGTTAAGAATCCACCTGCCAATACAGGGGACACAGGTTCAAGCCCTGGTCCTGGAAGATCCCACATGCTGTAGAGCAACTAAGCCTGCAAGCCAAAACAACTGAGCCCTCATGCCACAACTACTGCAGCCCACGTGCCTAGAGCCTGTGCTCTGCAACAAAGAGAAACCACCAGAATGAGAAGCCCGCACATCACAACAAAGAGTAGCCCCATTCACTGCAACTACAGAAAGCCTGCACACAGCAGTGAACACCCATCACGGCCAATAAATAAATAACTAAATAAACAAACAAACAAATAAACAAATAAATAAATTTAGTTTTTTTAAAATACAGTATGG
Source organism: Mesoplodon densirostris (assembly GCF_025265405.1). Taxonomy (NCBI): domain Eukaryota; kingdom Metazoa; phylum Chordata; class Mammalia; order Artiodactyla; family Ziphiidae; genus Mesoplodon; species Mesoplodon densirostris. Next base: position 20,998,603 of record NC_082664.1, read on the forward strand.
TAGTGTCACAAAAACAGAAATATAGATCAATGGTACAAGATAGAATGTCCAGAGATAAACCCATGCACTTACAGTCACCTAATTTATGACAAACGAGGCAAGAACATACAATAGAGAAAAGACAGTCTCTTCAATAAGTAGTGCTGGGAAAACTAGATAGCTACATGTAAAAGAATGATATTAGAACACTACCTAACACCATACACAAAAATAAACTCATAATGGATTAAAGACTTAAATATAAGACCATACACTATAAAACACTTAGAGGAAAACATAGGAAAAACACACTTTGACATAAATCACAGCAAAATCTTTTTGACCCACCACCTAGAGTAACAGAAATAAAAACAAAAATAAACAAATGGGATTTAATTAAACTTCAAAGCTTTTTCAGAGCAAAGGGAACAATAAACAAGACAAAAAGACAACCCTCAGAATGGGAGAAAATATTTACAAATGAAAAAACAGACAAAGGATTAATCTCCAAAATACACAAACTGCTCATGGAACTTAATATCGAAAACAACCATCCAGTTAAAAAATGGGCAGAAGACCTAGATAGACATTTATCCAAAGAAGACATACAGATGATCAAGAGGCACATGAAAAGATGCTCAACATCACTAACTGTTAGAGAAATGTAAATCAAAACTACAGTGAGGTATCACCTCACACTGGTCAGAATGGCCACCATCAAAAAATCTAGAAACAATAAATGTTGGAAAGGATGTGGTGAAAAAGGAACCCTCCTGCACTGTTGGACGTAATGTAAATTGATACAGCCACTATGGAAAACAGTATGGAGGTTCCTTATAAAACTAAAAGTAAAACTACCATATACCCAGCAGTCCCACCACTGGGCATATACCCTGAGAAAACCATAATTCAAAAAGAGAAATGTAACACAATGTTCATTGCAGCAGTATTTACAATAGCCAGGACATGGAACCAACCTAAATGTCCATCAACAGATGAATGGATAAAGAAGATGTAGCACATATATACAGTGGAATATTACTCAGCCATAAAGAGAATTGAGTTATTTGTAGTGAGGTGGATGTACCTAGACTCTGCCATACAGAGTGAAGTAAGTCAGAAAGAGAAAACACAAATACCGTATACTAATGCATATATATGGAATCTAAAAAAAGGGGGGGGGAAAGGTGAACCTAGTTGCAGGGCAGGAATAAAGAGTTAGACATAGAAAATGGACTTGAGGACATGGGGTGGGAGAGCAAAGCTGGGGCAAAGTGAGAATAGAATTGACATACATACACTACTGAATGTAAAATAGTTGGCAGGTGGGAAGAGGCAGCATAGCACATGGAGATCAGCTCATTGCTATGTGATGACCTAGAGGGGTGGGATAGGGAGGATGGGAAGGAGGCTCAAGAGGGAGGGGATATGGGGACATGTGTATGCATATGGCTGATTTGCTTAGTTGTGCAACAGAAACCAACACAGTATTGTGAAACAATTAAACTCCAATAAAGATCTATTTTAAAAATAAAATATAAAAATAAAAAATAAAATCAATATATCTGTGGTGCTAATCACATAGTATGTAGGAGGAAATCTAGAAAAAAAGATGCTGATTTAGACAATTAATTACAATTCCCTTTTCTGAAATGTTAAAATCAATATATGTATTATTTCTTTATACAATGTTTATATGTGGGTAAGTTCCCATTGGTTTTAAAAATTCAAAAATGTACAAAGTCATACATGAAAATCCCCTTCATTTTTCTCTCCTCAAAATTAATTTATATTAACAATAGAGTGAGACTTATGCCTTTCAGGAAATTTTGTGCCAAACAAAATAGAATGAACTATTTGAAAGAAGGTACATTTGGTATTTTCACTTGTCTGGCAGAAAGTCATGGACATATTAACACTAATTGTGCTTTGGAGTTTAACATTGTCATAAGGCATGATTTTCTTTACCACAATATACCAAAAATATCCATGAGATAAATGATTCACATTAAACTTTTGCTACCTGGTTGGGTGTTCTATTTGTTTTGTTGCTAATTCTAAATATATTGTGGTTCTTGGTATACTACTGCATTTGGTGGCTCTGTAGCTGCCTAAGAATATAACTAAAAACATTAACAGGCTGTTATAGAAGCTGGTGTTCCAAATTTTCCTTAGTTTTCCAAAAATACACTATTAAATTTAAAAACTACTACATGTAAGCAGGTTTTTGTACATTTGTGAGTAGTTAAATGTATTGCAAACAAATTTTTTGAATCCTTAAAAGTACAGTAGGTAAAAACATACATACCACAAGTCATGTTTTTTGCTTTGCTCATCATACCACATCTTAAATAAGAAAAGAATCAAGGGGGAAACAAGATAAGCAAGGGAGTCTGAATTTTTAGTGGCACATTGTCACTGCAATGCACATTTTGCTGCAGAACACCTAAAGCTAAAAATCCCTCTTTTTATCAATACAAAATAAAGAACACCTTTGCAAAGTATTTCCTAAGCACAAACTAGAATTTGGCATACTTATGTGTGAATATTGTGATTGGCACTGTTAGTCTAATAGAAAGCAAATGGGCAGCTCTATTAACTACTGTGGCTGAAAATTCTGATTTGTTTCATCCTCTAATTAAAATCCAAGAATGCTAAAGCTGAGATACATTACGTATAAATTTACTTTAGCAAGAAGAGGTCTCTTTGATGATATAAATGTCACGATTCAATTGCAGGACCTTTTCTTAAACATGAAAAATGGAAATAATCTTTAGCACAGAGATCTAAACCATTTCCAAAGGACAGACAGAAAGGCCTAGGAAACCAGAGCACCTTAGACAGTGGTCTATGACTGTGTTATTTTTTACATAAGTATATCAAATATGTGAAAGACAATTATGTAATTGTAATTTTCTCAGAGAAAAGAACACATAGATTTCTATGTATTTTAATAGTTGTATTTGATCAGAAATTCAGAAATAAAAAGTTAGGCTCAAAATTGAAAGTAAAGTCTTATTTGATGCCAGGTAGCCTCTGAAAATTCTCACACCTCATTTGATATCAACTGGGTTGATATCCTAATGGGTTTTATGTCTGTATCTCCAACCTGAGGCTTGTTTTCCTTGTTGCTGAACTATATGACAAAATACAAACTGAATATCCAGGTTCTGCTTCTGATATATTCAAATGTATTCCTATAAACTCTAAACCAAGAAACAAACATCAATCAAACACAACTCAAAACAAATAAAAAAAACTACCTAGGGACTCTGAGGTAAACACCAAAGCAAGGAAGTTTTCTGATGTAGAGTTGAACCCTGGAAAGAAAGAAGAGCTTAGAATGAGTTACTCATTCTTAGGGTTTTCAGCTGGAAGACAGAACACAGTTCCCCAGGGGGTGGCTGAAATTCAGAAAGAAAACACAAAGTCCTCTGGACTGTAGTAACAAACATCAGAGTTCAAGGCAACCACAATCTTTGGAAAATGAGGAGTTAATCCTGGAGGGTACAGAGCCAAAGAAGGAAAACCCCAAATTCTATGTTTACCCTATTCTCAAATCTCTGACTTGAAGCCAGAAACACATAAGCAAGGGGCAAACTGCCAACAGCCTTTCTAAAGAGAAAAGAACAAAATGGAACATAGCTACTGCTCAAGAGAAATGGTTTGTAAATTTATTCAAACAGTATTAATTGCCTGCTATAAGAAAGATACCAAAACTCTGGAGGAATAACGCAGAATCCAGAGTCTCTACAATATAATATTTACAATTCTGGAATGCAATCTAAAATTATTAAGAATATGAAGAACTTGGAAAATATGATCTTGTTCTCAAGGAAAAAATCAATTAACAGAAACCAACACTGAGATGACCCAGATGTTAGAACATTTAGTCTAGGACTTTAAAGCAGATATTATAACTATGCTTAATGAGAAAAGAGAAGAATAAGCTTATAATAAATAAAAAATATAGATGTCAAAAGAGAAATAGAAACAATGAAAATGACCAAGAGGAAATTTTAGAAGTGAAAAATACATCTGACATCAAAAATGTCCAGGATGGTCATAGTAGAATGGAGATAATTTTTTAAAAAGAATCACTAAACAGAAAAATAGATTAATAGACGATATCTAATCTGAAGAAAAGAGAGGAAAATTTTAAAAAATGAACAGAACTTCAGGTACAAGTGGGATAACAAAAGTAAAAATCTCTAATGTATGTATTATTAGAATCCCACAGAGTTTATAGATATTTAACCAGGAAAAAATACTTGAACAAATATTGGCCTCAAAATTTCCCAATTGTGGTGAAAGACATACATTTACAGATTCAACAGAATCAGTCAAAATCAAACAGGATAGTATGAGGAAACCATAACTAAATAATTCATAGTCAATTGCTGAAAACTAGAGCTAAAGATAGAATTCTGAAACCAGTCAGAGAAGAATGACAACTTATATTCAGGGGGAAAATAATTAGAATACCCCAAAACTTCTAATCAGAAATTACAGAAATCAGAAGACAGCAAAATGACATATTTGAAGTGTTGAAAGAAAAGAATTGACCACCTGGAATTTCATATCTATACAAATATCTTTTAAGAATAATAGTGTGACATTTTCAGAGAAAAGAAAGATAAGTAAATCATCTGCAGAGCCCCCACTATAAGGAATGTTGAAAGATATTTTTCAGGCTGAAGGGATATGGCATGATATAGAACAGTATCCTCAAAAATGAATGGATGAAGAACACCACAAATGGTATACATTGAAATAAATGCAAAATACAATATTTTTCTCACTTTTAAAATATATGTGAATATTTTACAAAAAAAATACAACAAATTCTTGTTGCTATAATATATGTATATATAATACATATGACACAATACCAAAAATGTCAAGGGATATAAACAATTAGAAATTTTCTGCATTTTATGCATAAAAATACATTTTATGAACTGATAAAATATTAATTCTAAGTATACTGAAACGTTTCGGATGTGTAATCTCTAGAGTAATCTCTAAAACAAGGCAAAGATTAACAATCAAATACATAAATTAAAATGAAATAATAAAAAATCTAAATAGTACAAAAGAAAGCAGGAAATAAAAAAAAAAAAAACAGAACAGGGCTTCCCTGGTGGCACTGTGGTTGAGAATCTGCCTACTAATGCAGGAGACATGGGTTCGAACCCCGGTCTGGGAGGATCCCACATGCCGCGGAGCAACCAGGCCCGTGAGCCACAACTACTGAGCCTGCGTAACTGGAGCCTATGCTCCACAACAAGAGAGGCTGCAATAGTGAGAGGCCCGCACACCGCGATGAAGAGTGGCCCCTGCTTGCCACAACTAGAGAAAGCCCTCACACAGAAACGAAGACCCAACACAGCAAAAATAAATAAATTAATTAATAAACTCCTACCCCCAACATCTTCTTAAAAAAGGGGGGGGGCAAACAAAAATATTAAGCTTAAATCCAAATATATTAATAATTCAATTTAATTTAATAAATTAAACATTCCAATTAAAAGACTAAGAAAAGAAGATGGCATAATAGGAGGACATGGAATTCATATCTCCTCACAAATAGGGCACCTACCAGGCACCAGTGGAGGACCATAGACACATAAAGGGATGAGAGGAAAACCCAGTGAAATGGTAGGACGTGGGGTGTAGAGGATGTGAAGGGGGAAGAAAAGTGGAGGTGGGATGGGACTGGCACCCCTGAGGGGCAGCTGTGGGAGAGGAAGGGATCCCACGCCCAAAGGGGGAAACTGGGGAACCATTGGGAGGACAGAGGATCAAAAGGGAGCATGGCCAGGTTTCCCTTGCCCACTTAGACCCCAGGGAACCTGTTGAGATCCTGGTCCTGATCCTCTGCCCACCTAGGTCCCCTCCAGATGTGTGGTCCTGAGGGAGTGGGAGGGAGGGAAGGGGTAGCAAAAGTAAAGCCTGGACCACAGGGACAGGAGTGGCTGGGGAGGGAAGGAGTTCCTGTACCCAGTGGGACCCACCCATGGTTAGGGGTCCAGCACAGATGGAGGAGACCATGGGGGAGACGTTGGGGAGGGATAAGAGGGAACAGGGCCAGTGCTTTCCCTGTTGGGCCCCTGGGCCTAATCCTCTGCCCTTGGAGACTCCCTCCTGCCGTGCAGAGCCCAAGCCCCGCCCCTACACCCCTACCCACGGTCCTACCTCTACACTCGGGGACCCCCTCCAACGAACTGGGCCTAAACTCCACCCATGCACCCTCATTCAGGGCCCTACCTACAAACTCCAGAACTCCACATTCCAGAGGCCCTCCTTTCCACCTGCTGCCTCTCCCCTCCCATACAGGTCCTAAGCAGAGGACCTGCCCCATGCTTGAATGTAGTCCTGCCTAGGCCTCACCCCATGCTCTAACATCAACCACCCACCAACCTAGGTCCCTCCCCACCCTAAACCCTGCCCATGCATAAGTCCCAACACCATCTAAACTCCACCACAATAGCCAAGTTTTTTTTCTCTTTATTTATTTTTTTATAAATGTATCTATTTTTGGCTGTGTTGGGTCTTTGTTGCTGCATGTGAGCTTTCTCTAGTTGCGGCAAGCAGGGGCTGCTCTTCATTGCAGTGCATGGGCTTCTCATTTGCGGTGGCTTCTCTTATTGTGGAGCACAGCCTCCAGACATGCAGGCTGCAGTAGATGCAGCACATGAGCTCAGTAGTTGTGTCTTGTGGGCTTAGTTGCTCTGTGGCATTGGGATCTTCCCAGACCAGGGCTTGAACCCATGTCCCCTGCATTGACAGGTGGATTCTTAATCACTGCACCACAAGGGAAGTCCTTTTTTCCTCTTTTAGATTGGGGTTCTGTTTACCTTGTTGATTCATTGTTGTTGATTCTTTTATATTTTTACTTTTCCTAATAAATCTTTTATTTTTCTAATTTTATTTCATTCTTATTTGGCTTGTTCCCCAAACATTTTTCTGGTGGTTTTATTTTATCTTCTTGCAACTGTTTCAATTAGAGTATTATTATTCCTAATATATTTTCTATCTTTCTATTCTTTGATAATGTACTGCTCCTTTTTATTTTTTATTTTATTTTATTTTTTTACTATGCCAAAAAGCTTCAGGGATATTGGTTTCCAGGCCAGAGGTTGGGTCAAAGGTCCTATGGTGGGAGCTCCAAGTCCAAAAAGCTGGACTAACAGAGAACTTCAGATCCCAGGGAATATCAACTGGAATGAGGCCTCCCAGAGGTCCTCATCTCAGCACCAAGACCCAATTCTATCCAACTGCCTGCAAACTCTAGTGCTGAACATTTTAGGCAAAACAACCAGTAAGACAGGAATACAGCACCACCCATCAAAAAAAAAAAAAAAAAAACAAGAAAGAAAATGAAACGACCAAAACATATGTTGCAGATGAAGGAGCAATGTAAAAACCTACAAGACCAAATAAATGAAGACAAAATAGCAACCTACCTGAAAAATATTTCAGAGTAATGATAGTAAAGATGTTCCAAAATCTCAGAAACAGAATGGAGAAAATACAAGAAACATTTAACAAGTATCTAGAAGAACTAAGGAGCAAATAAACAGTGATGAACAGTATAATTACTCAAATTAAAAATACTCTAGAAGAAATCAATAGCATAATAACTGAGGCAGAAGAATGGATAAGTGAGCTAGATGATAAAATGCTAGAAATAACTGCCAGGGAACAGAATAAAGAAAAGAGAATGAAAAGAATTGAGGACAGTATCAGAGACCACTGGGACAACATTAAATGCACCAACATTCAAATTATAGGGGTCTCAGAAGAAGAAGAGAAAAAGAAATGGTCTAAGAAAATATTTGAAGAGGTTATAGTCGAAAATTTCTCTAACATGGGAAAGGAAATAGTCAATTAAGTCTAGGAAGCACAGAGAGTCCCATACAGGATAAACACAAAGAGAAACACACTGAGACACATATTAATCAAACTTTCAAAAATTAAATACAAAGAAAAAAGATTAAAAGCAGCAAGGGAAAAGCAACAAATAGCATACAAGGGAAACCCCATAAGGTTAACAGCTGATCTTTCAGCAGAAACTATGAAAGCCAGAAGGGAGTGACAGGACATATTTAAAGTGATGAAAGGGAAACACCTACAACCAAGATTACTCTACCCAGCTAGGATCTCATTCATATTTGATGGAGAAATTAAAAACTTTAGATAAACAAAAGTTAAGAGAATTCAGTACCACCAAACCAGATTTCAACAAATGCTAAAGGAACTTCTGTAAGCAGGAAACACAAGAGAAGGAAAAGACCTACAAAAGCAAACCCAAAACAAATAATAAAATGGAAATATGAACAAATATATCGATACTTACCTTAAATGTAAATGGATTAAATGCTCCAACCAAAAGACTTACACTAGCCAAATGGATACATAAACAAGACCCATACATACGCTGTCTACAAGAGACCAACTTCAGACATAAGGAAACATACAGACTGAAAGTGAGGGGATGGAAAAAGATATTCCATGCAAATGGAAAATAAAAGAAAGCTGGAATAGCAATTCTCATATCAGACAAAATAGACTTTAAAATAAAGACTATTACAAGAGACAAAGAAGGACAATACATAATGATCAAGGGATCAATCCAAGAAGAAGACATAACAATTGAAAATATGTATGTACCCAACGTAGGAGCACCTCAATGCATAAGGCAAATGCTAACAGCCATAAAAAAGGAAATTGACAGTAACACAATCATAGTAGGGGACTTTAACACCCAACTTTCACCAATGGACACATCACCCAAAATGAAATAAATAAGGAAACACAAGCTTTAACTGACATTAAACAAGATGGACTTAACCGATATTTACAGGATATTCCATCCAAAAACAACAGAATACACTTTCTTCTCAAGTGCACATGGAACATTCTCCAGGATAGACCATATCTTGGGTCACAAATCAAGCCTTTGTAAATTTAAGAAAATTGAAATCATATCAAGTATCTTTTCCAAACACAATGCTATGAGACTAGATATTGATTACAGGAAAAAAAATAAAAGTACAAGCACATGGAGCCTAGAAAATACACCAGTAAATAACCAAGAGATCAAAGAGGAAATAAAAAAAATACCTAGAAACAAATGACAATGAAAACTCGATGATCCAAAGCCTATGGGATGCAGCAAAAGCAGTTCTAAGAGGGAAGTTTAAAGCAATACAATCCTACCTGAAGAAAGAAGAAACATCTCAAATAAACAACTTAACTGTACACCTAAGGCAATTAGAGAAAGAAGAACAAAAAAATGTATGAAGAGAAGGAACTTACCTCAACATAATAAGAGCCATATATGACAAACCCACAGCCAACATTGTTCTCAATGCTGAAAAATAGAAACCATCTCTTCTAAGATCAAGAAAAAACAAGGTTGTCCACTCTCATCACTATTATTCAACATAGATTTGGAAGTTTTATCCACAGCACTCAGAGAAGAAACAGAAATAAAAGGAATCCAAACCAGAAAAGAAGAAGTAAAGCTGTCACTGTTTGCAGATCACATGATACAATGCATAGGGAATCATGAACATGCTACCAGAAAACTACTAGAACTAATCAGTGAATTTGGCAGAGTAGCAAGATACAAAATTAATGCACACTAATCTCTTGCATTCCTATACACTAATGATGAAAAATATGAAAGAGAAATTAAGGAAACACTGCTATTTACCAATACAATAAAAAGGATAAAATACCTAGGAATAAACTTACCTAAGGAGACAAAAACCTGTAGGCAGAAAGCTATAAGACACTGATGAAAGAAATTAAAGATGATACAAACAGATGGAGAGATATACCATGTTCTTGGATTGGAGGAATCAACATTGTGAAAATAACTCTACTACCCAAAGCAATCTACAGATTCAATGCAACCCCTATCAGACTACCAATGGCATTTTTCACTTAACTAGAACAAAAAATTTCACAATTTGTATGGAAACACAAAAGAACCCGAATAGCCAGAACAATCTTGAGAAAGATAAATGGAGCTGGAAGAATCAGGTGCCCTGAGATCAGATGACACAACAAAGCTACAGTAATCAAGACAGTAAGGTACTGGCACAAAAACAGAAATATAGATCAATGGAACAGGATAGAAAGCCGGAGATAAACCTACACATATATGGTCACCTTATCTTTGAAAAAGGAGGCAAGAATATACAATGGAGAAAAGACAGCCTCTTCAATAAGTGGTGTTGGAAAACTGGACAGGTACATGTAAAATAATGAAATTAGAACACTCCCTAACACTATACACAAAAGTAAGCTCAAAATGGATTAAAGTCCTAAATGTAAGGCCAGACAGTATCAAATGCTTAGAGGAAAACATAGGCAGAACACTCTATGACATAAATCGCAGCAAGATCCTTTGTGACCCACCTCCTACAGAAACGGAAATAAAAACAAAAATAAAAAAATGGGACCTAATAAAACTTAAAAGCTTTTGCAGAGCAAAGGAAACCACAAACAAGATGAAAAGACAGCCCTTAGAATGGGAGAAAATATTTTCAAATGAAGCAACTGACAAAGGATTAATATCGAAAATATATAAGCAGCTCATACAGCTCAATATCAAAAAAAACAAACAACCCAGTCCCAAAATGGGCAGAAGGCCTAAATAACATTTCTCCAAAGAAGATATACACACTGCCAACAAACACATAAAAAGATGCCCAACATCACTAATCATTAGAGAAATGCAAATCAAAACCACAATTAGGTATCACCTCACACCAGTCAGAATGACCATCATCAAAAAACCTACAAAAAATAAATGTTGGAGAGGGTGTGAAGAAAAGGGAACCCTCTCACACTTTTGGATGGAATGTAAATTGATACAACCACTATGGAAAACAGTATGGAGTTTCCTTAAAAAACTAAAAATAAGGCTCTCTGGTGGCACAGTGGTTGAGAGTCCACCTGCTGATGCAGGGGACACGAGTTCATGCCCCGGTGGGGGAGGATCCCACAAGCTGCGGAGCTGCTGGGCCTGTGAGCCATGGCCGCTGAGCCTGTGCGACCAGAGCCTGTGCTCTGCAATGGGAGAGGCCACAACAGTGAGAGGCCCACGTACCACAAAAAAAACAAAAACATAAAAAATAAAAATAGGATTACCATATGACCCAGCAATCCCACTCCTGGACATATACCTGCAAAAACTGTAATTCAAAAAGAGTCATGTACTACAATGTTCATTGCAGCATTGTTTACAATAGCAAGGACATGGGAGCAACCTAATTATCAATTGACAGATGAATGGATGAAGAAGATGTGGCACATATATACAATAGAATATTACTCAGCCATAGAAAGATATGAAATTGTGTTATTTGTAGTGAGGTGAGGGACCTAGATTCTGTCATACAGAGTGAAGTAAGTCAGAATGAGAAAAACAAATAGCATATGCTAACACACATATATGGAATCTAAAAAAAAAAATGGTTCTGATTAACCTAGGGGCAGGACAGGAATAAAGACACAGATGTAGGGAGTGTACTTAAGGATATGGGGAGTGGGAAGGTTAAGCTGGGATGAAGGGAGAGAGTAGCATTGACATATATACACTACCAAATGTAAAATAGATAGCTAGTGAGAAGCAGCTGCATGGCATAGGGAGATCAGCTCGGTGCTTTGCAACCACCTAGAGAGTTGAGATAAGTAAGGTGGGAAGGAGATGCAAGTGGGAGGGGATACGGGGATATACGTATGCATATAGCTGATTCACTTTGTTATATAGGAGAAACCCACACAACACTGTAAAACAATTATACTCCAATAAAGATGTTAAAAAAAAAAGATTAAAAAAAGTCAGGATTTATTAAAATCAACTCTATACTATATATGACATGCATTATATATATATATATATAATATATATATATATAATATATATAATAATATATATATAAATGCAGGTTAAAGATAAATGGATAAAATTATAGATATTCTGCAAACAGTATATATTAGAAGGCTAAAATGTTCATATCAGTATCGGATAAAATAGACTTGAGGCAAAAGAATGTTTAGATATAAGATTGGCCTTTAACACTGATAAAAGTGTCAGGAATATAAAGCAATCAGAAACATATATTCAGTTAATAACAGAGTTTTAAAATCATGAAAGAAATATAGACAGAAGTAAAAGAAGAGCCAATTTCACAAACTTTTTTAAAATTTTAACATATTTCATTCAGAAATTAATAGAAGTAAACAAAAAAAAATCAGTAAAGACATAGGTGATCTGAACATTATCCCATTACTGTAAACTATTTGATATTTATAGAATATGTACAACAATAGTAGTTTACACATTCTTTGCAAGTACACATAACACATCAGCAAGATAAACTATATGTAGCCCCACAAAAATATTTCAATAAATTTCAAAGAATTCAAATCACATTTAATATGTTCTCTAATATCAATAAACTTAAATTAGAAATAAAAAATGATAAAACAAGAAAACACAAGTATTTAGAAATTATGCAAAATAGTTTTAGATAATCTGTATAAATCACAAAGGAATTAGAAACTATTTTAACTAAATAATGAAATTCAGCATATCGAGTTTTGTAGGATGAAGCAAAGGTATGGCTTAGAAGGGAATGTATAACTCAAAATGCTTATATTAGAAAAGAAGAGAGATCTAAAATCAATCACCCAAGTTTTCCAGAGGGAAGCTTTATGTAAACACTAGAAGGATATGAGGTCAGAAAACATGCATGTTCCAGACAAGAAGGGTACCACTGTGCAGGTAAGGAGTTTGAATTTTACACTGAATGCCCTGGGGAGTCATTGCAGATTTCTAAGTAGGGAAGAAGTAGGATCAGATTTTTCATTTTAAAGAGATTATTCTGAAAGCAGTGTGAATTATGGATTCATTTTAGAACCACTTGAAGCAAGGGGAATAGATAGCAAGGAGTCACTGTAATAATCTATGTACAGAAGGGACCACATTCTGTTAAAATGCAGTCTAAGGAAACTGAGAAAAGTCACTGGTGCCAGAATTATTAAGGAATTAGTAGCAATAGGATTTGGTGACTGGTTACATGTTGATGGTGAAGAAAATGATGGACATTTTTTGGCTTTGGTGAAACGGGGAATGTGGGAATAGCAATAACAGTCATGGATATACAAACCAAAGGTGAAACAGGAGGTTCAAAAGAAAAGTACATTAAGTTTCAGATATCTTTTTATATACAGTTTTAGATATTGAGTTTGTTACATTTCTCAATTTTTATTTTCTATTCCACTGATCTCTAATCTTATTATTTTATTCCTTTTTTTTTTGTGTGTGTGTGTGTGGGTGTGTGTTGGACTTACTTTGTCCTATTTCAATGCAATTCTGACTCAACTTTTTTTTTTTTTTTTGGTCCACATTAGTTTAAATAAGATCGAAATTTCTCAACCACAATTACAGATTATCTGAGATAAACATTGGTATAAGGGAGGACATTTTTTTTTATTCAAACAGAAAGTCACAAAAATTATAATCATCCTCATCAATTTACTCAGTCCCATGTAATTACATTTTTTTATCTTGATCTTTTTTTAGGACTTTTATGAATTCGTCAGTTTTCCATTAGAGTTCTGAAAATGCTTATTCATTCAGTTCAGCAGTATAGTCAGTTACCAGAAACCTGTACTTGTCAGAGTCCTTTCCATGAATTCCTTGAAGATGAAACCCTTTTATAGGAACATTTTTGAAAAAGCATCAGAGTACACTCAGAAGTGTCTGTAAATGACAAAAGACTTAAAAATGACGGTTAAAGATTTGATGAAAGTTCATAATAATGCAATTGACAAGGAAATTTAGTTACTTCTGAGATATACATTTTAAAGTATTAACTAGAATTATGACTTGTAACATTATACCAGAACATATAAGTTTTTAGAAATTTCATGTAATGTCTTAAACATTTATATTAACATATTTCCATACAAATAACCCAAAGAAAATGTAATATAAGTTGTTTTTTTTGTTTGTTTGTTTATACTGCAGGTTCTTATTAGTCATCAATTTTATACACATCAGTGTATACATGTCAATCCCAAAGGCCCAATTCAGCACACCACCATCCCCACCCCACCACGTTTTCCCCCCTTGGTGTTCATACGTTTCTTCTCTACATCTGTGTCTCAACTTCTGCACTGCAAACCAGTTCATCTGTATCATTTTTCTAGGTTACACAAACATGCGTTAATATACAATATTTGTTTTTCTCTTTCTGACTTACTTCACTCTGTATGACAGTCTTTAGATCCATCCATGTCTCAACAAATGACTCAGTTTTGTTCCTTTTTATGGTTGAGTAATATTTCATTTCATATGTGTACCACATCTTCTTTATCCATTCATCTGTCAATGGGCATCTAGGTTGCTTCCATGACCTGGCTATTGTAAATAGTGCTGCAGTGAACATTGGGGTCCATATGTCTTTTTGAATTATGGTTTTCTCTGGGTGTATGCCCAGTAGTGGAATTGCTGGATCATATGGTAATTCTATTTTTAGGTTTTGAAGGAACCTCCATACTGTTCTCCATAGTGACTGTATCAAATTACATTCCCACGAACAGTGCAAGAGGGTTTCCTTTTCTCCACACCCTATCGAGCATTTGCTGTTTGTAGATTTTCTTATGATGCCCATTCTAATTGGTGTGAGGTGATACCTCATCGTAATTTTGATCTGCATTTCTCTAATAATTAGTGATGCTGAGTAGCTTTTCATATGCTTCTTGGCCATCTGTAAGTTTTCTTTGGAGAAATGTGTATTTAGGTATTCTGCCCATTTTTGGAATGGGTTGTTTGTTTCTTTAATATTGAGCTGCATGGGCTGTTTATATATTTTGGAGATTAATCCTTTGTCTGTTGATTCTTTTGCAAATATTTTCTCCCATTCTGAGGGTTGTCTTTTCGTCTTGTTTATGGTTTCCTTTGCTGTGCAAAAACTTTTAACTTTCACTTGGTCCCATTTGTTTACTTTTGTTTTTATTTCCATTACTCTAGGAGGTGGATCAAAAAGGATCTTGCTGTGATTTATGTCAAAGAATGTTCTTCCTGTATTTTTCTCTAAGAGTTTTATCATGTCTGGTCTTACATTTAAGTCTCGAATCCATTTTGAGTTTATTTTTGTGTATGGTGTTACGGAGTGTTCTACTTTCATTCTTTCACATGTAGCTGTCCAGTTTTCCCAGCACCACTTATTTAAGAGACTGTCTTTTCTCCATTGTATATCTTTGACTTCTTTGTCATAGATTAGTTGACCATAGGTGCTTGAGTTTATCTCTGAGCTTTCTATCTTGTTCCATTGATCTATGTTTCTGTTTTTGTGCCAGTACATATAGTCTTGATTACTGTGGCTTTGTAGTAAAATCTGAAGTCAGGGAGTCTGATTCCTCCAGCTCTGCTTTTTTACCTCAAGACTGTTTGGCTATTTGGGGTCTTTTGTGTCTCCATACAAATTTTAAGATGATTTGTTCTAGTTCCATAAAAAATGCCATTGGTAATTTGATAAGGATTGCATTGAATCTGTAGATTGCTTTGGGTAGTATAGTTATTTTCACAATATTGATTCTTCCAATCCAAGAACATGGTATATCTCTCCATCTGTTGGTATCGAGTTTAATTTCTTTCAACAGTATCTTATAATTTTCTGCATACAGGTCTTTTGTCTCCTTAGGTAGGTTTATTCCTAGGTATTTTATTCTTTTTGTTGCAATGGTAAATGGGAGTGTTTCCATAATTTCTCTTTCGATTTTTCATCATTAGTGTAGAGGAATGAAAGAGATTTCTTTGCATTAATTTTGTATCCTGCAACTTTACCAAATTCATTGATTAGCTCTAGTAATTTTCTGGTGGCATTTTTAGGATTCTCTATGTATAGTATCATGTCATCTGCAAACAGTGACAGTTTTACTTCTTCTCTTCCAATTTGTATTTCTTTTATTTATTTACTTTTTTCTTCTCTGATTGCCATGGCTAGGACTTCCAAAACTATGTTGAATAATATGGTGAGAGTGGACATCCTTGTCTCGTTCCTAATCTTAGAGGAAATCCTTTCAGTTTTTCGCTGTTGAGAATGATGTTTGCTGTGCATTTGTTGTATATGGCCTTTATTATGTTGAAGTAGGTTCCCTCTATGCCCACTTTCTGAAGACTTTTTATCATAAGTGGAGGTTGAATTCTGTCAAAAGCTTTTTCTGCATCTATTGAGATGATCATATGGTTTTTCTTCTTCAGTTTGTTCATATGGTGTTTCACATTGATTGATTTGCATATATTGAAGAATCCTTGCATCCCTGGGATAAATCCCACTTAATCATGATGTATGATCCATCTAATGTATTGCTGGATTCTGTTTGTTAGTATTCTGTTGAGGATTTTTGCATCTATATTCATCAGTGATATTGGTCTGTAATTTTCTTTCTTTGTAATATCTTTGGTTTTCTTATCAGGGTGATGGTGGCCTCATAGAATGAGTTTGGTTGTGTTCCTTCCTCTTCAGTTTTTTGGAAGAGTTTGAGAAGGATGAGTGTTAGCTCTTCTCTAAATATTGGTAGAATTCAACTGTGAAGCCATCTGGTCCTGGACTTTTGTTTGTTGGAAGATTTCTAATCACAATTTCAATTTCATTACTTGTGATTGGTTTGTTCATATTCTCTGTTTCTTCCTGATTCAGTCGTGGAAGGTTATACCTTTCTAAGAATTTGTCCATTTCTTCCAGGTTGTCCATTTTATTGGCATAGAGTTGCTTGTAGTAGTCTCTTAGGATGCTTTGTATTTCTGCAGTGTCTTTTGTAACTTCTCCTTTTTCATTTCTAATTTTATTGATTTGAGTGTTCTCCCTCTTTTTCTTGATGAGTCTGGCTAATGGTTTATCTATTTTGTTTATCTTCCCAGAGAACCAGCTTTTAGTTTTATTCATCCTTGCTCTTGTTTTCTTTGTTTCTATTTCATTTATTTCTGCTCTGATCTTTATGATTTCTTTCCTTATGCTAACTTTGGGTTCTGTTTGTTCTTCTTATCTAGTTCCTTTAGGTGTAAGGTTAGATAGTTTACTTGAGATTTTTCTTGTTTCTTGAGGTAGGCTTGTATAGCTATAAACTTCCCTCTTAGAACTGCTTTTGCTGCATCCCATAGGTTTTGGATCATCGTGTTTTCATTTTCATTTTTGTCTAGGTATTTTCTGAGTTCCTCTTTCATTTCTTCAGTGATCTCTTAGTTATTTAGCAACGTATTGTTTAACCTCCATTGTTTGTGTTTTTTACTTTTTTTCCCTGTACTTCATTTCTAATCTCATAGTGTTGTGGTCAGGAAAGATGCTTGATATGATTTCAATATTCTTAAATTTACTGAGGCTTGATTTGTGACCCAAGATGTGATCTATCCTGCAGAATGTTCTGTGCACAGTTGAGAAGAAAGTGTAATCTGCTGTTTTTGGATGGAATGTCCTATAAATATCAATTAATTCTTTCTGGTCTATTGTGTCATTTAAAGCTTCTCTTTCCTTATTTATTTTCATTTTGGATGATCTGTCCACTGGTGTAAGTGAGGTGTTAAAGTCCCCCACTATTATTGTGTTACTGTCGATATTCCCTTTTACAGCTGTTAGCAGTTGCCTTATGTATTGTGGCGCTCCTATTTTGGGTGCATATATATTTATAATTGTTATATCTTCTTCTTGGATTGATCCCTTGATCATTATGTAGTGTCCTTCCTTGTCTCTTGTAACATTCTTTATTTTAAAGTCTATTTTATTTGGTATGTGTATAGCTACTCCAGCTTTCTTTTGATTTCCATTTTCATGGAATACATTTTTCCATCCCCTCACTTTCAGTCTGTATGTATCCCTAGGTCTGAAGTGGGTCTCTTGTAGACAGCATATATATGGGTCTTGTTTTTGTATCCATTCAGCAAGCCTGTGTCTTTTGGTTGGAGAATTTCCTTTTTGTCTCTCTTCTTCTCGGACCCGTATAACGTGAAAGTTATTGTTTTTAATGTTGTCCCTGAGGTCTCTTAGGCTGTCTTCATTTCTTTTCATTCTTTTTTCTTTATTCTGTTCCACAGCAGTGAATTCCACCATTCTGTCTTCCAGGTCACTTCTCTGTTCTTCTGCCTCAGTTATTCTGCTATTTATTCCTTCTAGTGTAGTTTTCATTTCAGTTATTGTATTGTTCATCTCTGTTTGTTTGTTCTTTAATTCTTCTAGGCCTTTGTTTAACATTTCTTGCATCTTCTCCATCTTTGTCTCCATTCTTTTTCCAATGTCTTGGATCATCTTCACTATCATTATTCTGAATTCTTTTTCTGGAAGGTTGCCTATCTCCACTTCATTTAGTTGTTTTTCTGGGGTTTTACCTTGTTCCTTCATCTGGTACATAGCCCTCTGCCTTTTCATCTTGTCTATCTTTCTGTGAATGTGGCTTTTGTTCCACAGGCTGCAGGATTTTAGTTCTTCTTGCTTCTGCTGTCTGCCCTCTGGTGTATGAGGCTATCAAAGAGCCTGACTCTACTTTTTTTTTTTTTTTTTTTTGTAGTACGTGGGCCTCTCACTGTTGTGGCCTCTCCCATTGCAGCACACAGGCTCTGGATACGCAGGCTTAGCAGCCATGTCTCATGAACCTAGTCACTCCATGGCATGTGGGATCTTCCCGGACCAGGGCACGAACCCATGTCCCCTGCATCGGCAGGCAGACTCTCCATCATTGTGCCACCAGGGAAGCCCTGACTCAACTTTTTAATGCTGAGATAAGATTTATAGGAGATGAGGTTTATATATTGTATGCTTGGAGTAGACAATGCAATGTGAAAGACAGTAGAACTATTGAAGTTGGAAGCTAGTTGTAAATGGTGGTATATAGAATCATTTTACCTTTGAGTATACTGAACATCTTTCTCTTATAGAAATGGACAAATTAAATCTACGTGTGTAATGCAATAGTGCACATCTCAGTAGAAGGAATCAGCATCATGTGGGGTAGTTATTGGGTTGAGCTATTTGGAAGATCTTGATATTCACAGACTTAATGTAGTCTTCATAATTTTGTAGAGAAAAACTTTCATGTCTGAGATAGATTTTGCCTCAGAATAAATGTAGAATACTCATCTTAAGTTAACATTCCTGTTATGGGAAGTAAAAAGGCATAGAAACATTTTTCCAGGAATCTGGGAAAATGGTACGCTTGTAAAATGTCTCACATTAGTACATTCCATAATATATTATTGATTCTATAGCAGCCAAAAATAGCATTACATCTTCTCATAATTTTTCATTCTTCATCACACTTGACTTTTACTATATTTGATACTGTTGATCAAGTTATCTTTCTTGAAACTATACTCAAATAATTTTCCTATTATATCTCTTGACTTTCCTTCTCTGTTTCCTTTGAGAATTCATCTTTGTTCCTTATACTCTCATGATTTCAACTAATTACTTTCAAATATATATCCTCTTATAAGACAATCTTCTTGAACTTCAAACCACTGTATCCAACATCTCTACATGGATACTCCATAGGACCTCAACTCAACTTCTCAAACACTAAACTATTAAATACCTTTTCCCTATCCACCACCTGAATCCATTTAATCAATTTAAGCATCACCAACCATACAGTCATTCAAAAACTGAGGTCTATCTATAAAGCCTCCTTCACTCCCTCATTCAATTAACACATCCTGTTAGCTTTACCCCTACAGTATATCTGGGACATGTCACTTCTTTGCATTCGACTGGCCATCATCTAACACTGAAACTACCAGAACAGTTGAACTTTACTCTTTCAAATCCATCATCTTTCAGATATTAAGATTATGTACTAAGAAACACACACACATATGTGTATACACACGAACACATACACATATGTATACATATATACAAATTCATAACTTTCATTTTTTAATTTAAATGTTTCTTTGGCTCTCCAATGCATAGAGAATATAGTCCTGCTTATGTCACTAAGTTAGTTCTAGGTAAACACTTTTAGAATGAATGATTATTCAATAAATATACAAGATAATTAATGCTAACCATAAACAGAAAGTGTTACCAATATCCAATCATAGAGTCATGGATCTGAATATAATCATTTATCCATTATCAAATATTTATTGAGTCCCTCATATGAGTCTGGCCTCCTTCCAGATCCTAGAAATGCACTAATGGGCACGGCAAAGTTCATGTTTTAAATTAATTAGACAGGGAGGTCCTTAGACTTTATAAGCAAACCACAACTTAAGTCTGAAAAGTTTCCAGGATAAGACATCAAAACGTAAGGACAACCAATCACAGACAGTCAACTGGGTTTTCCAAAATAAGACAACCACTTAAGCTATAGCTAGTCAAATAATATCATTGCTTTACTTCCACCTCCTCTTTACAAATGTCTCCCCTAGTTTCCGTGGATGGAGTACTACTAACCAATTCCAGTTTGAGCTTGGCACTGACCTATTCAAATTGAAATTGATGCAAATAAACACTTACAAATTTAATATGCCTCAGTTTATCTTTTAACAATGCTCTCATTGTGCTTACATTCTTATATAAACAAATAAGTAATTTCAAAGCAATGGTACAATTTCTAAAAATATAAAACTAGTCAATTGGAGGTAGGAAGTTGGGGTTGGTTTTTAACTAGAGTAGTCAAAAAAAGAGGTGTCCCAGGAGATGACATTAGACTTGATATATAAATACTGAAAATGATGGGATTAATAAGTTATACTTTTCTAAGCAGACAGTCAAGGCTCATAAATGAGAATAATTCTAGAGCATTTGAAGGACAGAAAGAGAAAGCATAACTGGAAAATAGATGAGGAAAAGTGGTGGGAGATAAACTCTGTGAAGAAAGGAGACTTCTAGGGGTCTTTCACATCAGGTAAGTCCTATAATAAAAGATTATGTTTCCACCTCCCATATCTAGGAGAGTAACATATTATTATTATTATCTTTTTAAATGTGGTATTCTTTCTCATTTGTTTTTACCATTATATACCTACTGTTTCAAATTAAATAGAAAGAAAAGCAAACCTGATAGATTTATAAGCACTTTTGTGTTGTTTCCAAGAAGAAACAATTATGAGTTAGTACATTTTCCTAGTCCTCTCATATCTTTTCCTTGACCTTTTTTTCTCTCATTAAATTTTCCTGTTCTTCTCTCATTAAGACCTCTCCTTGGTTTTCCACATTTATTTTTAGTGAAAGATCTGGGATTCACTTTAAAATGTAAAAAAGTGATCAACAGCAGCTTAGAGTACTTCCAATCTTAGTATATGTATCTTAATAAAACCCCCAAATATAAACTAAAGATAAATTAGTCTTATTGGTAGAAAACTATACGTCTCCTAAGTGATGTCAGCCTCTTGAAATTTTTCTAAGTTCCCATTTGGAGTTGGAGACCTGAGCTGGATGTGGGCACTAATGGAGGTCAAGGCTGATATGAGCATTAAGTTAATCTTTGTTATCATAGGTCATGACAAATATGAGCATTAAGGTAACAGTGTATCTCTCACAATGTTCCTGTATACCATTTTTGATAAAGCCTCCTTTGCATTCTAGTATAAAACCATTAAATCCAAAAGTATAGATTTTTATGGCTTTTTTTTAACACATTCTACGGCTACATTAAACAGATGACAGAACTGTCTCAAGGAATTAAGCTTTTAGCTTTTCAGAAACCAGTGGAAATGTAGGAGATTTGGATGAGTACCTAAATTTGACCATAATCTCTGAAACTTTTTACGTAACAAACTTAACCCTTTGGCCCTTGGAGTATCTTACTTGATACAACCTGGTATGTAAACAAAAGTCACCTTACACTGAGTTGTTTGAGTAAATTACTGGGGGACTTTGAGATTTGTGAGTAAGAAACTGTGTGTGTGCTTAATTCAAGCCACAATCATTAAGATTATATATCACAGAATCCAATGTTACAGAGACGTGTATGCAGCTGAGACCAGATGTCTTTAGTAATTTGTTGATATGTCTAACTCAGCAGTTTAGAGATTTCTTGCTAACAATACTGTTCTCCTTCATATAATATCCCCTCTCTCATTTCTCTCTTTTATTTGAAACCTTATGAATAAAGTATATGGAGAGAAAAAGACAATTCACAAATCTCCATGTAGAACAGTTAGGAATTAATTGATTTACCTGTCCCTCATTCAATATATAGCTCCTAAAATACATGTGTGACTACACCCCAAAGGTCTGCCTAGAATGTAATATGATAAGAAAATCTACTGTAAAATACCCGATAAATGGAAAAAGATGGAAAATAAATACTACCTGAAATAGGTATATTTTGCAAAGACATTTGTATGGAACACTTTCACATGTAAAGCAGCTCTATTTTAGACCTGATTACTCCTTCTGGGTGCTAGTAATCATCTGAATAGCAGCTATTGCTCCTTAATTATGACCATTGAAGGTCTCTTGTTCAGTTCTCCTGTTCTCAAACATAATGCTCAGAATGTGAAAGTTGACTGTTTCATGAATAATTCAAAGCGATCAGTTCCTGAATTGCCATTTGTGGTACAGGGGTGGGTTACCATTCAAACTAGTGCACTGAGTAGCTCACCAGAATATGTCTGAAAATGAGCCACGATTCTGAGTTTGTTTCTTTCTTTTTTCTAACTTTAAGATTGTGAAAAAGAAAGATACTGGGCTCAGAATGGATGGACTTTCTTATGAAGAAAAGCTTTCAGACACTAACACCATAGAGCAGTGCATGTAGATTTTTCTATAAACAATTCCACTGCTTGTTACCCATGCTTTCCTCCCCAGATTCACTCCTATGAAAAATTCCCTGTCAGTGTCTCTTCATGACCATTTTCTCAACCAAGGGTCTGTAGTTGCAGGTCCAAGATCAGCAACTGTAAAAAGCACTTACTGAAAATGAAACCATTTCCAATAAAAGCAACAGGATTTGAGTGGATTGTTTTGTGTAACTGCTGTTTTGTGTTTCTGCTTTGTGTAATTTCTGTTTTGTGTGACTGCTCAGGTTCAAACAGTTCTTTTCCTATATATATATTTTTTCCTAATAGATTGAAAGCCTCCTTTTTAATGTTGAGCTATAGCAATGTAACCCACTAAAAATAGTCAAGTGTCTTTCTGTACAAACTTGTAATTTCCTTTCCTGTTAAGATTATTTTGGAAAGAGAATAAAGTTATAAATCAAGGAAAACTATTAGGTCTTCTTCTCCCTCAATCTCTTCACCCCTAGTTAGTCTCATAGCCTTAAATTCAAACAATTTGATAAAATTCAATTTAATAAACTTTTATTAAGCATTTGATACCTCGGCTTGACTAGCATAAAATATAGTCCTTCATTTGAACATTTAAAAAAAATAATCAGGACTATTTCAGGCAAAAAATCATTTTAGTTAGACTAAGACAAAAATAAAGCTAAAAATGAGGAAAAAAAAGAACTTTATAGAATTAGGATACTGAGAGGTATCACAGAATATGAGGTAGAGTTCAATAGTGAAGACCCATGAAGGCCAAGAGGTCACTTCAACCTAAAAGAATAGAGTGCTCAGGGGTTTGAATGACTTCAGAATTTTCTTTCTCTTCTTTGTTTCCCTATGCTAGATGTTTTTTTGTTTTGTTTTTGTTTTCTCTTTCTGCAGACCAACCTCTTTTGAAGGGAATAAAACATTGCATTGACACCCGTCTGGATTTACCTGTTTAGTTTCAATGTCCCAGGGAAGTGGTGATTGATTGGCTTATCTATGATCAGGTGCCCATAAAATTTAAATCAGAGGAAGGGGAGTCAAGCAAAGACAACACAGCTCCTATGGGTAAGTTATGGTTGACAGTAAAGGGGTGGTTACTCTCTGAAGGAAGTATTATTGGTTACTGATGATAGCTAGAGAGCAAAGAGTGATAGGTGTTCATGAAATGTTAAAAGATTAACAGTCCATCGAAAAACACATTTGAAATATGATTTAAACTTAAGGTCAACTGAAAAGAAAGATTTGTAAAATCAGTCAAATCAATAATTACATATAGTTTTCTCTTAAAGAGACCAATTCTACTATAACAATAACTTCACAACCCAGATGACAATTTTTTTTAAATTTTCTTTATATTTTTGGCTGCATTGGGTCTTAGTTGCAGCACACAGAATCTTCTTTGAGGCACACGGGATCACTCCTTGCAGTGTGCAGGCTCTTAGTTGTGGTGCTTGGGCTTCTGTCTAGTTGTGGCATGCGGGTTTTCTCTTTCTAGTTGTGGCACACGGCCTCCAGGGCGTGTGGACTCTGTAGTTTGTGGCACACAGGCTCTCATTGAGGTGCACAGGCTTAATTGCCCCATGTGAGATCTTAGTTCCCCGACCATGGATTGAACCCATGACCCCTGCATTGGAAGGCGGATTTTTTACCACTGCATGCCAGGGAAGTCCCCAGACAATAATTATTAATAGTATAAATTTTCAAGGTATTTGGTCTCATTCTTTGCATCATATCAACACATGTGGCAGATGTGTTCATGAGACATGTAAACAACATAAGTCTTGCCTCAAAGTGTTGCCTCTGGGAAATTTAGAAATTATCCTGATAACAACAAAAATCAAAATAGCTATCATTTATGACTACTTTTTAGTTTGGATCCATATATATCAGTTGCTGGCTGTGTGATCCTAAACACAAAGCCGAACTTCTCTCACTCTTTTATTTTATTTTTTCTATGAAATAAATATAGTAATATTGTCTCCCTCATAGACAGATAAGAAAATTAAATAAGATGGTATATGTGTACAGTAACGAGGATTCTGACATATAGTAAGCTCACAATAAATGTTACTTGCTCTGATAATATTAGGATATGGTAATGAAGATACTGATGATACAATCATATCATTGCTTACCTTTTTTATTTTTCCATTTACGTCAAAGGAAAAACAAAAAAACCTAAAATATCTTTTAGGTTTCTTTTCTTTTAATGTGTATGTGTGTACAAATGTGTGTGTTTGTGTGCCTATGTGTGCATTCATAAAGGCATCATTAGCTGAGTCTATTAAAAGCAAGCCTACATTTTAAAAACATTTTAAAAACATTTTAAAATTCTTTGATAAAAATCACAAGACTCTGGAGAATTTAGAATGATAAAAATTTATTTTTGAACAAAAATCTCCTTTAAGCATTCACTATTAATATGACTGAAGTAGTGATGGGACAACTAAACATATTTCTTCTGTGCCTCATAAATAGAGATTTTAGCTTTATATATATATATATATATATATATATATATATATATATATATAATGTTTTTAATAAACACTAGTCCTAAAGAAGAATATTTTTCCATTTCCAGCCAATTACCAATACTAATAGCAATTGATTTTAATGGGGTTATTATGAATTCTTCTAATTGTCAATCATTAGAAGGTATTTCCTAAATATCTAGAAGAAATGGGAGAGACACATAAATGGTAAGACAAAGTCCATATCTTCAGGAATTTTTCCTAACACATTGAGAAGTATTCTGTGTCAATCATCTGGATCTGAATATATGTGCTCAGAAGAAAGAAATCAACTGATATTAATGGAGAAATTATTTAAATGAAGAGTGGAAGTCGTATAGGCTATCACTGGCAAGGTGAGAGTTCAGTATGTAGAAGGGAGAATAGAGAATATTTAGAATAAGGAAATAAATAGTATAAGTGGAGGCTTGGGTGCAGAATCAAGCAAGGTAACTGTAATAAGACTCACTCAAATGTAAGTAAATGGTGTGTAATAGCTTGTAGTGGGAAATTAACTTCATTTTATTGAAAAGCATTAGGTACAAAAGTTGTCAAAAATAGGAGGACTTTTGAATCATTTAGGTGGTGGCAGCAACTGAGATTTCTCAAGAAAGTAACTTCTAAAATTGGAGTACTGAGTACCAGTTTGATTGGAGAGTATTTTGGAGGCAGACAAATGAGGAAGCTATTTAGGTCTGAGTATAGTGATATAGACTAAGGTATTATGTGGCTATTCTGTATCTTTCTATCAGCAATTATAATAATAGTAATTAAAATATGAGATTAATTTTCTCCCCATATTATATTCAGGTTCCTAAGAAAGCAAGACAAAGACTACTTCAGCTATATGTGATCTTTATTTCTAAGAAGACTTATTCCCTAAGTTATTGTATCTTTTTTTTAACTTTCTACCCTGATGAACAACATAGAAAAAAACCTGAAAATTCTTATAAAACTTTCTATTAAAACAATAGAAATTCTTAATCTGTGTAATACTTTCCTCATGAAAATACCTTGGATAATTTTAATTTTTCTAATCCATAGATCCTACCCAAGGTCAAGCTCTTCCAATCATGAATATCCAAAAACCATCTTTTGAATATGTGAAATAATATAAGAAAACCCAGAATGCAAGGGCTTTAGAAATACGAGTAAATGAATGTCGAATTTAAAGCTGGAAAATTCACAAAATTATGTGACTTGATTAAGCAATATTACTCTAGATACATTAAGCCAAAGTTTACTGATTTAACTACCTCATTCAATAGATGCTAAAACTGAGGCAAACTACAATAGCTTAAATTATTTGCAACCTTTTTTTCCAAATGAGAAGACCACATGCTTCATTCAAAGATTCATTCAATAAACACTCTTTGTACCTGCTAAAACTCTAACAATGCATTTTAAGGCACTAAAATTATATATGTGAATAGACATGGTTCTCATACTTACACTTTAGTAGATATTATAAACAAGTAATGACACGTTCATAATATAATGATCATTTCTGATATAGGGCTACACCAAGATACTAGGGAAGCACAAAGAGGGATTCATAATATCCTGAGTAGATAGGGAATGATGATTCTCTTTCAATTATGTGCACATTATTACAAAAGCAATTTGCTATGCATTGTAATCGCCTTCTGGAAGCTCCAAAGAATTTAACCACTGTAGTAATACCATGTCCTTTAAAAAGTAGCACATAATTTCATGGTAAAGATCAGGGTCACAAGAGGGACTGGAGAGTAACAAGTCTGTTTGTCACTTATTGGATGAATACAAACCATACAAACCAAAGTGAAATCGTCATCAAATTTTGCCTTCCAAATAATTATGTTTAAGAACCAACTTTGTTAATATTTTTACAAAAGTGTAATGATGAACAAAAGGAACCAAGAGAAGTAAATATCCAAAGACTAAATCTCTGTATCACATGTTTCTATTTAGCATCTTTTTTAAGAGCTACTGTGTGAATAAGTTTAGTTCTTGTATTCAATTCAAATGTGGCAATCACAAGTGAGTTTGTCCTATTTTATGTCAAACTCAATGCAAAAAATCTGAAAATATAAATAAGAGCTTGGAAGTTTAACACAGCAATTTTTGTTCTTTATTTTTATTCGCTTGACCTTATAGGCTTACTAAAGCAATTACTGTTTGTTAATTATGTACAAGTGAGTTATTATGGATCTATTTATTTAAGTTTAAGAGGTGAATAGCTTGTTTTATAATTGCTTAGTCTTAAAACATATGTTTTAAATTACAAATATCTAATATAGCATGTCTTATGATGGTCTTACTTAACTGCAGTCGTTAACTAAATAACAATTATGAGAAACATATTTAATGAATTAGAATCATCGTTTTTCCAATGACTATCTACAATGGTGGTTTAAGCTCATGTAACATTTTTCTTCTGGGAAAACATTAGGGCATAGTAATACTACCTAGCTTATTCTATTACATCTCTAATAAATCTCACTTCAGATAATCTATCCCACCACAAATCAAAATTAAATAAATGGCCAGATCTGACAAGATGCCTTTTGGAGACAGACATAGCCATTGACTGTAACTAGACCATGGTTCTGTTTATAACAGAGATGCCAATTCTATTTCATGATGTTTCTAATTCCATTCACTACCACCAGAGTCTAAACTCTTGAAGGACACAGTTTAACATTTGTGTTATCTTTGTGCTTTTCACAGGGCTTAGAACAGTGCTGCAGATAGTAATCACTCTAGGTTTACAGAAATGAATACCTGCCTTTTCCCAATATCATATATACCATTTAGACAGTTCATTCTAGATAGCCATTCAGACAAAAGATAGAGAGCAAAGAGTCATCATTGTCAGACTGGTCCCAGGTATATAAGCAAAGATGGAATTGGGATAGGATGATTGGGGTGACTTATTTAAAGACTATAAGAAGTATAGTAAGTCATTTGTTAATGTCCTCAAATAACCATATAGCAAAAATGTAATAGATGATCAAACCTAAACTCAGAGAGATTGTCATCTGCCAAAGTACACAAAGTATACCACTATACAAGTTTATTTGATTAGGATTTTAGTAATTTGAGGAAATTTTTTTTTTAAAAAAAGGATGATTTTGTAGCTCAGAAACAATAAAGTGAAAAAAGACACAAAGGGCTTAAAGTAGGAAAATGGTGTATATGCTTTATACTTTTTAAAAAATTTTTCTTGGAGTATAGTTGATTTACAGTGTTGTGTTACTTTCAGGTGTACAGTAAAGTGAATCTGTTATGCATATACATATATACACTCTTTTTTAGATTCTTTTCCCATATAGGCAATTACACAGTACCGTATTGAGTAGAGTACGCTGTGCTATACAGTAGGTCCTTATTAGTTATCTACTTTATATATAGTAGTGTGTATATGTCATTCCCAGTCCCCCAATTTATCCCTCCTCCCCGTTACACCTGGGAAACCATAAGTGTGTTTTCTACATCTGTGACTCAATTTCTGTTTTGTAAATAAGTTCATTTGTACTCTTTGAAATTATAATTTTGGCTGCTATGTAAATAGTAAATTGTGTAGGCGAGAGGCAAAAGTAGGAGAAGCAGTAAGTAAGCAGAATTCTAGATGGCCCTATAAACATTTTCTCCTGGCCATTACTGCAACGATTACCTTGGTACCTGGAAAAAGAGATTTTCCATTTGTAATTGGAGTTACTAGTAAATGCTTCTTCAAATAGGGACATTATCTGGGCGAGACTGATCTGTTCACATGAGCCCTTTAAAAACAGAGAGTTTTCTCTGGTTTACCACAAAAGGGCAAGTCATAAGTATGCAAAGTATGAGAAAGATTTGACTTCTCTTTGCTGGATTAAAGATAAAGGGGGGGTCATGTGAAAAGTAACACAGATGGGTTTCCAGATGTTGAGAGTAGCCTATGGCTAACAGCCAGCAAGAAAATCTGGACTTCATTCCTACAACCACAAGAAACTGAAGTTTCCAACCACCTAACTGAGCTTGGAAGTGTATTCTTCCCTAGAGCCTTCAGGTAAGAACCCAGTTTGGTCAATACCTAAGTTTCAACTTTTGTGACTCTAAGTAGAAAAAACAGTTAGCCCTACCTGTACATCTGACCTACAGAACTGTGAGCTAATAAAAGGGTGTTGTTTTAGATCATAAGTTTATGGTTATTTGTCATAGCAGCAATAGAAAACAAAGCAAAAAACAAGCAGGAATATCAATTACTGTCAATTATAGTAATCATGGCCAAATATTATGTAGTTTGAACAAGAAACACAGCAGTAACACTGAAGATGATGTGAAAATGGTTGGGATATATTCTGAAATAATAATTAAAAGGATTTGTTGAACTGAATAAGTGGAATGAGGAAAAGAGAGGAAGCATGTAAGCCTCTCAACTTTGGGGTTGGAGCAACTGGATTAAAGGTAATGTATTTTATTTTTATAGAAACCACTGGGCAATGATGTATTTTGCATTGCTTTGGGGGCATGTATGTTTTAAGATAATATTTTATATATTATAAATATATAAAATACTACTATATTTAAGTAGCAATATCAAGCAATCAATTGGGAACTCTAGTCTGTATCCCAACAATGACTTGTGGCTAGACATGTAAATTTTTAGTGATCACTTTATAAAGAGTATTTAAAACTCTAGAACTGGATATGTTCACCCAGAGAGATAAATATAAAAAGTCCAAGGCCTGTGTCATCCAATATCTAAAAATTTGGTGGAGAAAGCAGAATCATTAATTTTTATGAGAATAAAAAGGAGCTGCTAAGAAAAGTAAGTAAGGTAAAATGCAAAGTCATGTAATGGACACCAGCAAATATTTCAAGATGTAAGAAGACATAAATGAGCACTGAGAATTATCCATCCTATTTGAACACAAAAAGGCATTCAAGAATAGTTTCAATAGAGTGATAGATATTGAAGGTAATTTGAAGTAGGTTGAAGAATTAATATAAATAAGTTTAGACAATTTGGTAGCTGAATACTTAAAGAACTAATTCTGGGGAGGGTTCATGTAAACATGGTAGTAAATGAGACCCAAAGGAGAGTTTTTTGAAATGCTAGTTTTCTTTGCCATATCTGCCAACATATTTTTTTGAGTCATTATAAGAAAGAAGATTTGGAATAGAGGAATCAGTATTGGAATAAACAGTTTCAGATTTGAATTTCTGTGCTGCCATTTATCCTGTGATGTGTAGCAAATTCCTGGAATGGTCTGAGTTTCAATTTCTGCAAGTATAAAATAAGTATAATAATACCCACCTCAAAAAGTTATTGTGGGATTAAAGGAGACTGATTAACACAGAACACTGCATGTAGTAGATACTCAATGAAGTGTCACTTTCATTTAGGTATCTGGCACATGGTATTTCACTGAAAAAAAGCTAAATTATTTGAGTTCTTATTATAACTTTTTTTTCTGCAGGAAAACAATGTATCCTTTTTTTTGTATAAAAAGTCAAGGGAAACTAACCACAATTTTTTTAACAAATTGATTCTAACATTGAAATTTTATGCCCTCTTTGGACCAATATATACACATTCAGAAAGGAACTAAAGTTAAATAAATTTACCAAATCATTCCAAAATTCTGAGAAAGCACTTTAAATTAATATATATTATATATGTATATATATAATATATACATATATTATAAAGGCAATTTAAGAATGACAAATCTGGAATGGATGATACAAAGAAATTTTTTTCAGCAATTGAAAAGTTGGTTTAAATACATACTCTCCTCTAGATCTATTGCTCTGAAAAAATTTATGAATAAAAATGTTTTAAATTCCTTGGGATGGTTAGAAAATAGTTAACATGGAAGAAATAAATCCTCTGAGAAAGCACAATCATAAATATGCATAATTAAAACTCAAAAAGAAGGCACTCCTAATATCTTAACAATTGTTTTTTTAGGATCCTTGGATTAAAGCATTTATGGTGAGTATTAAAATTTCAGTTTATCATCTATCTAGGACCTTTGAGTCTTCTTATATTCTAGAAACAAGCTCATGTCACAAGTTGTGGGACCAAGAAAGAGGGAAACTGGTGATGTCAACTTTGAATTATTCCAGGGACAGAATTATTTTTTCCTTTTTTCTCTAAATTTCACCATCACCTTTATCTGCATTTGTTCAGCTGACACAGATTTGCAGCTGTACAAATCCCATGTGCAATGACCCTGATTTCACAAACCTGTGTAGAAGTTTATATTAAATACTACCACTGTGTTGACTGGCCAAACAGGAAAGCTTATTCTACGTGTGTAAAGTGAGATTTGAAATTGAATACAGTATTTATCTCTTAGTTAAGAGAAAACTCAAAAACACTCCTTGGAAAAAAATTCTTATTTACAAACATATAACATTCGTCCTTAAACACTGGATAATATGCCATGCTTCATGTATGACATAAACATATAAAATTTAACTGATTCTTCTGAGATCTAGATTTCAATATCAAGTCAGTGGGCTACAAGTAACTTTCAGACCTAGAGCCAGACACCTTGAGATTTCTATAGAAAACTGCCACTTGTCATGATGGAACATTGATTACAAACTTAATTTCTAAATGTGAAAAGAATCGAAATATTCTAAAATCAAAAAAGCTATGTGATATTACACTTGTGTAAGTAGAACAACAACTGTCTTTTCATTTCAGAAGTTTATTGCCACATTCTCCTTGAATTTCTAAGCTGCTGTCAGTGAGGGAAGGCATAAAGGGGTAGAAAAGTAGTAGTCAAAAATATTTGATAGACCAAAATCTGCCTGTAGATATTATTTTGGAAAAATGAAAGAAAACCTCCATGAATAATGCAATATTTGAATTTTGCTGTAACATTTATGAAGTAGGGAATGTTTTCGTCATTAAATCTTTCTATTACAAACAACTTGAGCCTCTGAAATTCATCATGGCTACACTCCTAGCACCTAAACTGTCCATCATAGTTGTGCCAGTCCCAGCTCTATCGAGAGATTACCACTCTCAAATACAGTTTGGACTCACCTTAAAATGGGTGGAGATCCAGGAGTAAATTCAGGCACTAATCTCCACTACAATAATACAGAGAAACTTTTCATTCAGTTTTGTTCTTAGAGACAGCTTTGCTGATATGTCAGTTTAAACCTCATTACCCTATGAAAATACCCAAGAACCCAAAGCAAAGGATTAGCTCTATTCATTCAACAAACAGCATCAAATTGTTGCCATGTTCCCAGCTCTGAGCTACTTGTTGAGACACAGATGAAGAATAGAGCCCCTGTAGCAATCATCTATCCTATAAGCTTGCAAGTACATTGATTTCAGGGACTGTTTATATCCCCCAGCAAGTAGAGGGGGTTCATGAATGACATTTCCTTGTTTGACATAAATTCTCTGTTCTTCCTTTCTATACAGAGGGTTTTCACCAACTCTCTTCCCTCAAAATTTACCAATCCAACCTTGCTATCCTATCCATACTTGTTGTTGATTATATATCACTGTACTCTTCTCTTTTTACATGATTTTTAAAATTAATGTAACATCTTTTAAAGGTTCCACATTTTAGAGGCCTGCTTTATATTGTCTGTACACAGTTTAGGTTTTGTTTTGTTTGGGGGTTTTTTGTTTTGTTTTGTTTTAATAGCACTAGGTGGTCAATTATTGTCTATTGAATGAATACCTGAGCCATGAGCCACAACTCAGGACAATTTTCCCCTATAGGATATTAATCTTCAATTTTATAGTACAGGCTACTGGAAAAATATATAACAATATGTAGGAGAAAAAGCTAAAACTAGTATCTGGTTTAATCACATATGAATGGATGGAAATAATTTTATCACAATGATAAAGTAAAAGTTTCTACCACTTGTCAAGTTTGATAGTAATGCTTATGGTATCAACTCTGAAGACTATGGACTGTTTAAAAAATTATGGCTTCTAAATTTTTTTTTTTCACATCTTAGAGAACTGGTGTATACAATTTGCTTAGAAATCACATGTAAAAGGAATTCATTATTGTAATTTTTAAATGAATTTTAAGTAAATGGAGACTCAAAGTTATTGACACTTTATATGTTTATTAACATTCCTATTACACCAGGCTTATGTTTCATGAATTTAAAACGTTCATGAAAAATTTTTATTTTTGATCCAAGTTTTCAAAATGATCAAGATGAACATTTATTACCTGTTTAGTCATTACTAAACATGCATTTTTTAATACACATTATTCTATTTATGTTCTAAAAGAATGCAATTTATGGGATGAAATTAGGAAATATTTGACTGGGTATTTTGGAGATATTTTCCTTTTTTTCCCACTACATATTTTTGTTTACTGTGGAATAATTTACATACAATAAAAAGCAGTTTAAGTGATATGGATTTTAGAGTAGTTGATGTTTAACTGTGTAAGATACTGCCAAACATTTTTTTCAAAGTGATCATGCAATTTTTCAATTGTACCATGAAAGTATGAGAATTTGAATTGCTTTATATCCTCACAAACATTTGGCATATCCAATCTTTTAATTTTACTCTTTCTAGTCAGTGTGCAGTAGGAACACATTAGCATGTTTTTCCTTGACAAATAATGATGCTGAGATATTTTGATGAGTTTATTGTCCAGTCACATGCTTTCTGAAGTGACTATTCAATTGCTCTTCTCCTTTTTAATTTTGTTTTTCATTTTATTATTGAAGTACATGAATTTTTAAGCATCCTTTGAAACACAAGTTGTTTGGCAGATGGATAAAGTGTAAATATTTTTTCCAGGAATATTTTATACATGCCTAAGTAAATTCTTTTGGAAGTATATCCATTATCATTAGTCTTAAATCTTTGCTTTCTAGAACTTATACCTTAGAATATCTTGTACAAGTACTGCCCACCTGAAGAATCCTAATAATTTACCAAAAAAATAACTCAAAATAATAATTGAAAAAGGTTTTTCCAGCTGGCCAGGTATGAGAGCTGAAGACCATATTTATCTGGAGGCATCTTAAGTAGTCTAGCTAATTGGAAACTGAATGCTAAGTGAGCTAAGTGGGTAATTTTGAAGGATAGTTTTCTTCCAGTTCCACAAATATGTCATTCTTTTGCATGTGAGTCTATACTAAGTTTTCCAATCCATAAACATAGAATATCTTTCCCTTTATTTAAATATTTTTTTGATTTCTTTTTTCAGGGTTATATAGTTTTCTTCAGACAGGTCTGGAATATATTTTGTTAGATATATCTACATGGTTCTTTCTTTGTTTCTTTGTTGCTATTGAGAGTGGTATTTGGAAGAGAGGGAGGGCTAAATGGATAAAGGGGTCAACAGTATAATGACAGATGGAAACTAAATTTTGGTGGTGAGAATGATGTAGTGTATACAGAAGTTGAGATATAATGTTGTACACATGAAATTTATATAATTGTATAAATCAATGTTGCCTCAATAAAAATTGTATTTTGAATAAAATGTCTATTGTTTATTTATAGGAATTTTGTATATTAATCATATATATTGATGTAATTGCTCATTACTTCCAGGAATCATTCTGTAGATTTTTGGGGGAGAGGGGACTTTTTGTTTGTTTGTTTGCTTTACATAGATAAGTCATCAGCAAATAAAATGGATGTTTTTCTTTTTTTCTTCCAATCTGAATATATTTTTATTTATTTTTCTTGTTTTATTGCACTAACAAGGATTTCCATTAATTCAATGATGTTGAATGAGAGTAGTGAGAGAGTACAATAAATCTGTCTTAATTTGAAGAAGACATGATGAATCTGGACTACTATGTAGTACTCTAGTAAGGAAGTGTAGTGTCACACCCACAGGATGATGATGGAGGTATATTGAAAGAACATAAAAGCCAAGTGAAAATGCACCCAATGACAAGAGCTGGACCCATTTGAAAAATATAAGTAAAATAATATCGGACTCTAACCCAAAGTACAAAGTAAATGTTCATGAGTACGTACTAATATAAAGGATTGAATAAATAAACAAATATGTTATATAGAAGAATTCCAAATACTTCATGTAGATACCCTGTCCTTAAGGGGATGTAGCATATCTCCATACTTCTTAGGTGTGGGCTGCACATAATAACTTCCAAAGAGTACAGTATGTGAATGGATGAAGAAGAATAAATGTATGGTGTTAAAACCTGACAAACACTAGCTTAGCTAAGTAATGAATTAATATCAATAGGAATAAGCCATTTTAACAATGTGTAGCCTTGCTATGATATGATGAGAATGGTGCTTTATCTCCATCATCTTTCTCCCCCAAACCTATAACCTATTCTAATCGTGAGAAAACATCAGGCAAATTCCCATAAATGTTCATTGTACTATAATTCCCTTATCAGTACCCCCTCAAAACTGTGAAGGTCTACACATACAAGGAAATTCTGAGAAATTGTTACAACCAAGAAGAGCCTCAGGAGACATGACAATTAATTGTAATGTAATTACATTAATTGTAATGTAATTACATTAATTAATTGTAATTATAATGTTGTATCCTAGATGGAATTCTGGAAAAGTACATTACACAAAAACTTAGGAAATTTGAATAAAATTGATTTTAGTTAATTATAATGTATCAGTATTGGCTAATTAATTCTGACAAATTTACCATACTATTTATTGTAAATTAGTAATATGAGATATTTATGAATTCTATGTATTATCTTTGTAATTTTTTCTGTAAATCTTAAATATTTTCTAAAATAAATAATCTAAAAATATAGAGATCACGGACTTCCCTGGTGACAGAGTGGTTAAGAATCCACCTGCCATCTCAGAGGACACAGGTTTGATCCCTGGTCTGGGAAGATCCCACATGCCACGGAGGAACTAAGCTCATGCACCACAACTACTGAACCTGTGCTCTAGAGCCTGCACATCACAACAACTGAAGCCTGCATGCCCTAGAGCATGTGCACTGCAACTACTGAGCCCGTGTGCTGCAACTAGAGAAAGTTCATGTGCAGCAATAAAAACCCAATGCAGCCAAAAAAATATATACAGAGAGAGACTAACAATATACCTATATACAACGATAGTAGATTTTCATATTTTGCTAAAATTTGTTCATATTTTAATGACATAGAATATTATAGGTGCTAGGTGAATACTACTTTCTACTACCTCTAAGTTACACCTGTGTAAGTTTGAAGTTTATCAAGCCTATGCACGTTCATATATCAGCACATCACATCATATATATACATATGTATCAAAAACATAATGTTTTTTAATGAATGTGACTATATTATATGAATATTCTGTATCTTTGTATGAATGTTATTATATTGTACAAACCATAATATAGCTTGCTTTTTAAGTGAAATATTATGTTTAATTTGAGTTATTTATAATGTCACATATAACTATTTCATTAATTTAATTGCTTTATATTGATTATTTGTATGAATATACTATAATTATTCTTATATTTATTCTCCAGTTCATGAGTATTTTGAAGATTTTCCAACTTTTAGCTGTTACAAAAAGTTGTAGGAACATATTTTTTTCTCCTTCTGAATTTTTATATGACATTTCTGAGAGTATAATTTTGTATTTTCATTTTAAAATGTGTTAGATATTTCCAGAATGTGCTCCAGATTGTGAACAGAGTAGAAATCTACCTTTTGTTCACATCTTTGAAAACATTTGGAGGTACATAGGTTTTAGTCCAATGTATATAAAATATTATTTAATGTGCTTTTGTCTAATTATTATGAATTTTCTATGTAATTAATAGGAAAATTGTATAATTTTGTTTATTTTCAAATGTGTCCATCTCTTTGCTTTTTAAAAGTTAAATATAAGATCTGAATACTACAAATCCTTTATTGGTTAAAATATGGCAAATGTATTCTAATGTTTTACTATATGTTCAGACAGTGCTTATGCTATCTAGGAGGGTACAGTTGTTTCTAATTTAATATAACTAAATGTATTTACCTTATGGTCTATACTTCTTGAGTATTGTTTGAAATTTTTTTCCAACCTCAAAGTTATAAAATACTTTTTGAAATTTTTATTTAAAGTTTTTACTTTTCAAAAAATTTGTATCTCAATGTGATATCTGTAATTATTTTGTTTATGGTACAAAGTAGAGATTTAGATTTTCCATAGTGAATGTGCCAGCATTTTTATTTGAACACAGCAACTTTTCCTCACTAACTGGTAATGCTACCTCTTATATGGAGTCCTAATCAATATTATTGGTCTACTTGTCCCTAATTCTGCCAATACTATGATAAAACTATGAATTTTCATATTGTCTTTAGAATGATATAAAAAATCTTCTTCTGATATCTCCCTCAAAATTTATTATTTACTTCAGCTACTTTTTTCATTTGCATGTTAGTATCAACATACCAGATTTATTAAAATGCTATTTAAAGCATTTCTAGATTAATAGATTAATTGGGAAAATTGATATCTGAATGTTAGCTCTTTCCATCCATGGATATAGTATAACCAGCTATTTCTTTGTGTAAAACTTCTTTTACATTTTTCAATAATTATTGGTAATTTTCATTATTTTATATATTTTGTCTTTAAGCTTTATCCCTGGGCACCTTATAGTTTTGTTGTTTTTATAAATACAGTCTTTTCATTTCTATTATACTTTCTATTTGTTAGTACTAGGAATGTCATTAATGTTTTTGTGGATCTTGATTCTAGAAAAGTTGATAATTTTTAAAAATAATTTTGATAGCTGAATTTGTTGATTCTCCTGGGTATTAACTAACATATAAGAGTATGAAGAGAGACAATTTCTACTTTTTGCACCATTTCTATATTTTAATAATGC
The DNA here is from genome assembly GCF_025265405.1 of Mesoplodon densirostris. Taxonomy (NCBI): domain Eukaryota; kingdom Metazoa; phylum Chordata; class Mammalia; order Artiodactyla; family Ziphiidae; genus Mesoplodon; species Mesoplodon densirostris. The sequence continues at coordinate 21,036,717 of NC_082664.1, forward strand.
AATGTCTAGGACTTCCCATTACAAGAATGAATAAAATCTATGTTGTTCAGTGTAGGTTTTTGACAGATACCCTTCAGACAGTTAAGGAACTTCCTCTGCAGTTGAAATCACTTGAGTTTCTATCAATATCATGAGCTAAGTACTGAAATGTAATAAATTCTTCATTTGCTTTGCTTCTTTTAAGCTCATAGTTTTTTTTCTACTTTATACCCTATGCAGCATGACTTAATGATAGTTTTATCTGAAACTGACATTTATTTGCATTCCTGGGAATAAGCACTAATTTGTTAGAATATAGTTTGCATAGGTACATATGTGTATGCCTGTACCTGTCCACATATATGTTTATAATACTAAACTTTAAGGACTTCCCTGGTGGTGCAGTGGTTAAGAATCCACCTGCCAATGCTGGGGACATATGGGTTCAAGCCCTAGTCTGGGAAGATCCCACATGCTGCAGAGGAACTAGGCCTGTGTGCCACAACTACTGAAGCCTGCACACCTAGAGCCCATGCTCTGTAATAAGAGAAGCCACCACAGTGAGAAGCCCACACACCGCAATGAATAATAGCTCCCACTCGCTGCAGCCCCCATGCAACAATGAAGACCCAACACAGCCAAAAATAAAATAAATAAAATAAATAAATTTATTAAAAAAATATATTGAACTTGATTTTTTAATATTTTATTTTAGATTGTTGTTTCATATGAATTCTTCAGGGAAACTGGTATCAATTGTTATTTTTTTTTCTTTTTGTTGTTCTTGTCTGGTTTTGTTATTGAGCTTATACTAGCCTAATATACTTAAACTGAATAGCTTTCCTTTTTCTAAGTTTATTGTCTGAAATTACATAAAATCAGGAACATCTGTTCCTTGAAGGTAAAGTCATCTGGGTGGACTGTATCTTTTTTAAGTAAAAAGTCTTAAGATCGAAGATAAAATTTTTGTTCACATTCTTTTTCAGATATCCAGGTTTTCTGTTATTTTCAGTACATTTTTATAATTTCTATATTTTTCTAAAGATTCTATAAATTAATTTTATTTACATTGTTAAGGAAATTGACAGAAAGTTATTCAAAATAAGATTTTTATTTTTAGAAATGCTACTGTATCTAAATTTGTATCCCTCTTTTGTTCTAAATCTTTTTGTGGCATTTCTCCCCTAATCAGTATTGCTAAAGTAACAAATATATTGATCTTTTCTCTCCTAATGTGTTGATCTTTTCTCTCCTAATGTGTTTCTATTTCATTAATCTCTACTCTTGCTATTATTATTCCCAGATTTCTACTATAGTCTTTTGTAGCTTCTCTTAGCTCTTTTTTTTAGAATTTTTAAAAATATAAATGCATTTAAATTTATAAATTTACCACTAATTACTACATTAGCACTTTTTTTGCACATTTTGGTGTATTAAGTTTATTTTTGTTCTACTTTATATGTATTTTGAAATTGTCAATATAGTTTCCTTTATCACCTATATAATACTGTATAATATTTAGTATGCATTTATGTTCTTAAGCAAATTTTTGCTGTTGTTACTTATTTTTAATGTCACTGCATTGGGATATAATTATATGAATTATTTTGGCACATTTTATAAGTGAAAATAAACTAATACAAAGTTTTTTAGTAAAATATTCTCTATTTTGGAGGGTTAGATCCTATGTAAATTGTTATTAATTTCAAACATACTATAGTTTTTTGTTAACATTTTCTGTATACCTACTGACTACATTTCTTGGCTGACTTATCAGTCTCTAATGGAGATGTGTTAAAATGAACTTCCTCATGATTGCTGATTTAATTGCTTCTTGAAAATTTTTTACTCATACTTTGTATATTTGAAGGTTGTTATGTTACATGATTATAAATTCATGATTTGTATATCTCCTTGAAGAGATTTGTGGGTTTTTTCTTTTAATATTATGTAGTGCCAAGTGTAATATGAATAATTTTACCATAAAGTACATTTTATCTGATTTTAACATTGCTTTACTTGTTTTTTTTAGTTGCCAATGTTTACGTGGCATATCTGCTTTCAGACCTCTATTATCACATTTATATATTATGTTTGTTTATGTGTGCCTTATATGTAGAATATAGCTGATTTTGTATTGATGAAGTTGTTTTTAATCCAATCTGATAACATTTTCAATAAAACAATTAACTTTTTATATTTGTTGTGACTGTACATTTACATATAGTCACAAAAACATGTGTTATAAATATAAAATGTTATATATGTTGTACTCCATCTTATTTTGTATATGCTTTCCATTTTATTTGTATTCTCTGACCACCTCCCTCTTGTTATTGTTTTGTTTTGTTTTAATTTGGATTGGATTGATAAATTTCTTGATATCCCTTCTCTTTCCTCATCTGGTCTGAAGGCTGCAGAGTGTGTTTCTATAAATTTAGTGGTGTGACATACATTTTCACAAACATAGTTAACTGTAAATATTACTTAACAAAACTAAAGGAACTTCATGAACTTTTCTTGAATACTTACCACCTACTTAGTCTTCTTTCTCATTGATCTTTTTATGTGCTTTATTTTATATTATTTTGAATATAAAATTATTATTATTATTTGCAGTCAATCTTAATGAAGTTAGCTATTGTACACTTTCTGTGCTCTGCCATGTTTTTTGTTTCTCTTCTCTCCTGTTTTCAGTATATTCACTGATTCTTTTGGTTTGGGTCAGAGAGTGTTGCTGACACTCTTATCTTTTATATTTTTTAAAGATTTTATATTTTAATTTATTTATATTCAATTATGTTTCAAAAATTATCTTTACAAGTCACAAACAAATATGGACTCAAAATAACAACAGAAAAATAATAAATTTGAAAGTTTATAAAATTAACCCAGAATATAGGAAAAAGCGAAAATAAGAATTATGAGATGGAAACATGAGTGAAGTACACACAACATACTGTCCTAGAGACTTTAGAAATATTTGACTCTTGTTCATTTAATTATATTCTTAAAAGTTGCTGAAGAATGTGCACATGCAAAAGAGAGACAGAGAGAGACTATTTTTTTGGATTCAGAATGGGCATTAGATTCAATTACACTAACATTCTATGCATAGTCTCTCTTGTTGTACCCCAAGTCTTCTACAAGCCACTAGAAATTTTTGGAATGTTTGCTAAATTTCAATAAATGACTACAAAATGTGAGCTTAGTATATCCCATAATCAGCTAAGATATCACAATCTCTAATTTTAGTAACACTCTAGTCTTTGTCTTTTCATTCCCCTACCTAAAAAATAACCCAGTCTTGTTAATAACCCAATAATTCCCTTTACCTCTTTTATGCCATGTCCCTCAATTAGTGCCTACACCCAGATGACCTACATATACATTACCACAGCACAGATCTCTTTTCTCAGTTCCAGATCCATGCATTATCTTATATGACCACAAGGTACCTCAACTCTTATTCTTGATATCTCCCTCTACTTCACTCTATGTATCTGAATATATTGACAGCTTTCTATCTTCACCACCTCCATCCAAGTCCAAGACATTATAATAGGAACTATTGCAACACCTTCCTAACAGGCTGCCACATAGCCATTCCAAACCCTCTCTAATCTGTGAAAACACATATGATCATATTAGCTCTTCATAAAACCTTAAATAACACTCTTATCTTTATGTATCTTAATATTTTGCTGTCAGTGTTGGGTGGTAATTTGGATGGTATAGAATTGTGAAGTTATGTTCTCTTATCTTTTCCAGAATATTTATCTTTTACCATCTGTCTAGTGGGAAATCTATGGTTAGCCTTACTTAATTCTTTTGCATACGATCTCTTCTTCTGATCATTTTAATAATGTCTCCTTAGTAGTGATGATATGCAAATTTACTATGAAATATGTGGTTGTAAATTTATCTTTACCCTTCTTGTTTCTCAGACTGTTTCATGTATGAATTGCTGTCTTTCTTAAATTCTCCATATATTCTTTCTATACAAATATTGCTCGATTTTATTTGCTATACAAATTATATTTTCTGTACAAATATTGCTTGTGATTTTCTTTTTAATTGTAATTGGAATATCAAAGTTTATTCTTCATTGTTTAAAAATATTTTTATCACTTTGGATTTTTTTTGGGGGGGAAAGGGTATATCAAGTACCATCTTGAAATTCTCCCACCAGTGTTCAAGCTAGAGTTTATTCCACTAACTATGAGTCTCTGTATTATGAATTTATTGCAGTGATTTTATTTTTAAGTTCTATGTAGTTTGTTTGTTTTTTATTTAGAGTAAATGTATGTTCTAACCATTGGTTCTGTGTGCTGCTTTTGTTATTATATATGCTTATAAACTTTGGAATTTTAGTTTCAAACTTAGTTTGAGTGGGATATATTTGGCTTGTTTGTGTTTTGTTTGTTTGTTTTTCTTTCACTTCTTTGTCTAAGTTTCGCATTTGTCTCAGGCTGGGTAACTGTTCTCCCAGTCCAGAAATAGGTCATATAGTGGCATTTGAAGTTTATCCTTTACAGCAGTGGTCCCCAACCACCGGGCTGTGGACCTATCCACGACATGTTAGGAACCGGGCCACAGGGCAGGAGGTGAGCAGTGGACAAGTGAATGAAGCTTCATTTGTTGCTCCCCATCACTCCCTATCACTCACATTACCACCTCAACAACTGCTCACATTACCACCTGAACCATGACTCCCCATCACTCAGGCATTACCTCCTGAAACATCCTCCCTCCCCATCCGTGGAAAAATCGTCTTCCACAAAACTGGTCCCTGGTGCCAAAAAGCTTGGGGACCACTGCTCTACAGCAACCTTGGATCCCTGTTCAAATCCTCTTCACTCTAAATAACTCCAACCCTCTGGGGTAAATGGTAAATGCAGGAGAGCAATCCATGTTATTGGATTGCTGTGGTTTTCTTCCAAGCAGTGACACTAGAGTAGACTAGAGATCACATGACTTAGCATTTACCACTGATTCCAATCAGTTAGTAGGAAAACAAATAGAGCAGCAATATGAAATAATTCTGTATGTCTAACACATAAGTTCAAATTAGCATTTTGTTACATATTTTTTTTCCTTCTTGCTCTGAAACACAAATCCCTTTTTTATTCCCCTTAGAGTTTCCCTTAGGGAAGAACCAGCTAGATTAAATGCAAATTACTGCTTATTTGACTTACTGGCTTTTTTTTTATTATTATAGTTTTATTAATAAAAGTTTGGGTCATAGAATCAGAATAAGATATAATATTAGCTAAAATTGACCCATGAAGTTTTGATTAAAACTTAAAATTTGTCTTCACATTCTCATTATGCTTTTGACTTTCTTTAATCCTTAGGTTAAAAGAATGTAAACAATTTCATAATTCTGCTTGATGTCCCATTTGTTAGGTTTTTTCTTTTTCCTTTCTTTTTGTTTTTGTTTTCTATTTTTTGTCATGAGATATTGTTGATCAGAGAATGTCTCCTGAATTTTCTACCTTAAATTTTTTCACTGCTAGTAGTTAATCTACTACTCTTTCCCCCTTATTAAGTGTAAATGCCTCATATGACCAATGTTTCCTATTCAAAAATTGATATTGAGAATATCACAGGTCCAGTTATATAGCTAGTGGAATATTTGGATCAAATTTTTGTCAGGCTGTGTATTTGTTCCCTTTTTTCTATGCTCCCAGTTGACTGAAAACTAAAACCCAAATAGCAGCCTTTTTTTTTTTTTCAACCTCAGTTCACATGCTTGGGATGCCCATCCAAATCCCTGACTTTCAAGTTTTGTGTCTCAAGTAGATTTATCATCTTTTTGTAGATTCATTAATTTTCTACTACCCACACTTTCTTTACCCCAGATTCATTAATTCTCTACTACCCACGTTTTCTTTACTGAACTCCCAGCCACCTTCTTCATTGTCTAATAGACCCTCAGCTTTATTCCAGCATCCTAGTTTGAATTTCTAATTCACAAAGCTGTGGATCTAATTGCTGAGATTCTCTCTTTCTGTCTCTGTCATTGCAATGAGTTTGATGCTGAATGGCTGTGCTGAAGTTTGAACCGACTTCCAAGAATTGCCAAGTACAGTTGACTATCAAAGCCTCTTATTATTATTTGCGTTTTAATTATGATTCTTTTTCAATTCTCTAGTGTGCTATCTTTGGACATTTCTTTTCTTCTATCTTTACACCAGGACATTCTTTAACTAACTATAGATACAATATAAAGTACCCACCTTATATTTCCTCCTTTTGCCTATAATGTTTTCCTTCTTCCTCACCTCTTGGCTTTGTGATTAAATGTTTAATTCAGTCACAAAGCAATATATTTATACACTATTATAATTTAAATCACATAATACACATGTATTATCCAAGGTCTTATATAATTTAACTGTGAGAAACATTCTTGCAATGCACTTTACTTGAAATATGTTATATACAACAAAGTTATCTTATATTGTATACAGCACAGAAATTTTTTCTTTGAATAATGATTCTCACTATGGACTTTAGCTCATCTGGGCTCATAAATACTTACACTCATAAAAATTGTTTCTCTTTACCTGCCAGTATAAATCTGCATTTGTCTGTAAAACGTTTAGCACAATGAGAATCGTATGTGTCTTTTAAGATATTTGCCTTTGTTGCTATTGATTTTGCAGAATAATCTTTTCTTTTTTAAGTATATTATTTTTCATAAGAGAGGAAAACTTTAGAAAATGAAACAAAATCTTTATGGAGCACTGTGAGTACATGTCGGAATACTCATTGACATTTAAAAATGGTGAAAAACCTAATTTTATGTTTAGAACTTTTACCATTATCTTCTAAAATCTTTTACAAATGTCAGCTCCCACTGATGTCATCTCTCACTACCTCTTTATTAAAAATCTTTAAAAAAAACATCCAGATGTATATAAGCTCATAACCAAATCTACTGACAATCTAAATGAAACCATGCAGTATTGTCTCTTGGAGAATTTGCATTATTAATATCTGTTATATCTTTCTACTTTTCTGAGATGCACCTGTATGCTATTGTGATCTGGTATAATTCTGTGTTTTCTGCAGCACAAGACTTCCCATTTCATTTAAAATTAAAAAATATATATATAAAGGATAAACTTATGTAGCTTATACTTTGTCCAACTATATTTGAAAATAATTACTTAAAAATAAACATTCAGGGGTTTCCCTGGTGGCGCAGTGGTTGAGAATCTGCCTGCCAATTCCGGGGACACGGGTTCGAGCCCTGGTCTGGGAGGATCCCACATGCCACGGAGCGACTGGGCCCGTGAGCCACAACTACTGAACCTGCGCATTTGGAGCCTGTGCTCCTCAACAGGAGAGGCCGCGACAGTGAGAGGCCCGCACAGCGCGATGAAGAGCGGCCCCCACTCGCCGCAACTAGAGAAAGCCCTCGCACAGAAACGAAGACCCAACGCAACCAAATAAATAAATAACATAAATTTATTAAAAAGAAAACATTCAGGAGAATGAAAAATTATATATATTAATATATATTTGGTAAAGCTTATATTTAACCAATAAAACCTAATTTTAACAGACTTCTCTAAACTGATAATGGTACTTCATTAGAAAAAATACTGATAACTGTTACATGTGTTATAAATTCATGTGTCATTATTTGTCCATGTTCCTGATAAAGAAAGTGGAATCCAGAACATTGCACAGCATACAAAAGTTCAGCCAAGATTTGAATGTATTGAATAGAACTTATTCTAAAGACCATGCTGTTCCTTAATAAAATATATTTTAAATTATGTTTTATTTTTTAATATGATATAGGGGATTTCCCTAGCAGTGGAGTGGTTGAGAGTCTGCCTGCCAATGCAGAGGACACAGGTTCAAGCCCTGGTCCGGGAAGATTCCACATGCCATGGAGCAACTAAATCTGTGCGCCACAACGACTGAAGACCACGTGCCTAAAGCCCATGCTCCACAACAAGAGAAGTCACCACAATGAGAAGTCTGTGCACTGCAACGAAGAGTAGCCCCCCAGTTACCACTACTAGAGAAAGCCCGCATGAGAGCAATGAATACCCAATACAGCCAAAAATTAAATAAATAAATAAATAAATTTTAAAAATACATTTTTTAACATCTTCATTGGAGTATAATTGTTTTACAATGGTGTGTTAGTTTCTGCTTTACAACAAAGTGAATCAGCTATATGTATACATATATCCCCATATCTCCTGCCTCTCGTGTCTCCCTCCCACCTTCCCTATTCTACCCCTCTAGGTGGTCGCAAAGCACCGAGCTGATCTCCCTGTGCTATGTGGCTGCTTCCCACTAGCTAAAATAAAATGATATAAAAATTATGTTTTATAGAAAAAAGAGACACAGTAGTGAAAACAATCTCTTTAAAATGTACCCCTACTTACTAAAATTCTTCAGTGACTTCTAAACACATATGATAGTAAAATCCAAGCACGTCACCTGAATCATCTGTCAGCTGACTATCTGCCTTCATCTTTTCTAGTCTCTCACTGTCTCAGTAGTCTGAGGCCACATTGTCCAAAATATGTCAAATATTCTTTCCCCCTGTATGAGTGCTGTTCACTCTGTCTAGAAAGCTCTTCCTACAGATTTTCCTATCACTTGTTCATTCTCATCATTTATTTTTTTCTGTCCTTATTACCTTATTAGAGAGTTTGTTCCTAATCATACTATCATCTTTGCTATTGTCACCATCCACCCCATTACTGTATTTTATTTTTTATAACATTTATTGTTATATGAAAATTTAATATATATTCTATTCTGAATGTGTTTACTATATACCTTCCTTGATAAAATATAAAGCTGTAAAAGAGCAGACAGTCTGTTTGGGTCATTGCAGTGTCCTTAACATACTGTTTGGCCCATAGTGGTACTCAGAAAATATTTGAAGGAAATACCAGCTATTCCCAAGGAAATTACAGTTTTCTACTGGTTAATCCTCTTGCTAACCTTGTGACTTTGGTTAAATCTCACAGATTCTCTATCCCCAAAATTACTCTTCCACAGAAAAAGAGAGAAGGTAAAGAAATAATGCATGTACTACGTATTTCCTAGAGTTATCATAAGAATATAATGAGATAATTTGGAGAAAATGCTTTGAGAATTGTAAAATGCTATAGATATATAAAATGCCATTGTTGTCCAGTCTTGCCATCAAGTTTCCATATGTCCTTCAATAATTCCCAGGATTCACATCTAGGCAATTTGGGGAATGTGAGTTCCATAGAGCTCCCTGGCTCTTGAAGGGCTTATAAATCTAACCATTACTCTTAAATCTTACTTCGCTGTACATGGCTATTTTTATACTAAAAGCTAATGTGCAAACAATTAGACTTAGCAATGACAGGAAAAATAGGAGAAAGCTGGGGTCTGTAGAGGAGCAGCTGTGAATTTTTACATTTGATCAGTAGAACATTTATTCACCACAGAAGTATTGGTAAAATATCTAACATATAAGTTTATAAAGCCAAGTGTATATTTAACAAGCACTCTCCCCTAAGAGGTAGGTAAAGGCTCAAAAAAATGATGATCATTTGGATATAATATATTTACCAATATTTAACAGAGTAAAACAATAAAAGATAACAGGAACATTCTAAATTCCATTAAGCAATTATTTCTTGGCATATACAATGATAACTCTCTTAGATTTAATTTAGTAGGACTTGATCAGTTATATTCTATATAAATGTAAGTACTCATACTTTTGTAAACTTTACAAAATATTATTTTTAAACTGGATGAAATAAATAACTCTTGGTCATAATAACAGTGGACATACCTTTTGTAATGCTATTATTTCAGTATCTATGTATGATATTAAAACAGGTCAATCTTAAGAAGACTGTCTAAAGGCACACTGTTTTTTTAAAGATAAAATCTTTGAGGACAAATTAACAAAGTGAGGATTAGCGGGTCTTCGTTGCTGCACGTGGGCTTTCTCTAGTTGCGGCGAGTGGGGGCTACTCTTCATTGCAGTGCATAGGCTTCTCATTGCAGTGGCTTCTCTTGTGGAAGCAAGGGCTCTTGGCACGCAGGCTTCAGTAGTTGTGGCACGCAGGCTCAGTAGTTGTGGCTCACGGGCTTAGCTGTTCCTCAGCATGTGGGATCTTCCCCAACCAGGGCTTGAACCTGTGTCCCCTGCATTGGCAGACAGATTCTTAACCACTGTGCCACCAGGGAAGCCCCATTTATCATTTTTTATTTCTTAATTTATTTTTACTTCACACAGTGCCAAGAACTCATCCTTGTATCCAGCCAGAAAAACTTGAAGAACATACTGTCAATAACAAAAAAGAGGTTAGAGATATTTGCTTGTACTCAGTTTGGAAAAGTTAAGAAAACACTGCTTTCCTGCTGCAGTAAAATACAGTCACATGCCCTTACCTTCTATTCAAATGTCTCCATTATACCAACAAGGTCAAGTATTAAGTAATTATTTTTCCAATTGGATGTGTTGTTTTCCAAAACTACTTCTCCCAACTAAAACTTCAGCAGTATTTTTATTCACTGTTTCACAGATGTTATGTTTTTCTGTCTCAAAAGCTATGATTATCATACAGGATGTCTTTATCTTGCATATTAAATATTGTTTTGTTTTGTTTGTATCTACAAAATGTATTGTGAAGCAAATTTCAAACTTCTTGACAGTGGTGATTAATTTTATGTCTCAACTTGACTGGGCTAAGGGATACCCAGATAGATGGTAAAATATTATTTCTGAGAGTGTTTGTGAAGGTGTTTCTGTAAGAGAATAGCACTTGAATTGGTAGACTAAGTAAAGATCACCTTCACAAATGCTGCTGGGCATCATCCAATTCATTGAGAGTCTGAATAGAACAAAAAGACAGAGGAAGGAAGGATTTGCTCTTTGATCTGGGTCATCCATCTACCCCTGCCCTCAGGCATCAGTGCTCCGTGCTCTCAGGCCTTCAGATTCAGACTAGGATCTACATACACCACTGGCTCCCCTGCTTCTCAGGCCTTTGAGTTTATACCTGAACTACACCACTGGCTTTCCAGGGCCTCCAGATACAAACAGCAGATCATAGAACTTTTCAGCCTCCATATTCACATGAGCCAATCCTTCATAATAAATCTATTTTAACATATCTATATCTATATCTGTATCTATATGTCTGTCCTTCTGGTTCTGTTTCTCTGGAAAACCCTGACTAGTATATCATCTTTTGTGAGATTCATTTTCATTTTTTAATCAACATCTCACTAGGTTTGTTTTCCAGCTGTAAGATATTGATTAGTTTTCTATTTACCAAATTAAATGTTCTTAGTTCTTTCATATTAAAGGTTCAATAAAAGTTCAGTTTTCAAATGCAGTAGTATTAAACCCTTAAGCCCTTAATACATTCTATCTTTTCATACAAGTAAGGTTTCCTATGGAATGAGTGGGGTTTCAGCAAATATTCAATTAATTCTAAGACAAAGTTCTCTTAAATAATGCTGCCCTAAGTCTAGAAAAGATTGTGGAATGTTTAGTCTTTCAAGCATTAGATCAGAGTCAGTAGAATCTAAAGAAGTGGTTGAAGTTTCATTGATGTATCAGTCCATAAGCAAAACTAACATGGGGGAAAAGAAATCACATAGCCTAACTGCTTTGCTGTGCTTTAGCACTAATGTGGTTGCATTCACAGAGTTAGTCTCTAAATTCACATTTATGTTGCCTAACAATTTATAAGCTAAATTAATGACTATTGAAAGGAGGCAAGAGAGAGAATACAAGAGGGAGTAGCCTTTACAAGGACCAAAGACATTGAAAGTTTTACATTTCTTGGGGCAAAGGAAGTATTTGGAAAGCAAAGATGAAGTAAATATCTTACCAGGATCCACCTGGGAGAAATTCCACAAAATGAAATGTATATCTCATGCATTATGTCTCCCTCCAGCATTGTCATTTTTTACAGCGATGTATTTTTGGAATATGTTATTTTATACTAACTCTTGTACTATGTTTATGTTTATGTTTATATATTTATATTTTACAATCTGAAACATTAATGCTAAGTGTCAAATTACGCTAATTCTAAGAAAAGAACTACAAATGAATAGGGAAATATTGGCTTCATTCCATATTTTAAAACACCCAATTTCTAATTATATTCAATTCTTAATGTATACCACCCACCACTACTTTCAAAATTATTGTCATTTTTAAACATACTTTTACACAGTAATTGATAACTTACCTTTCTTTTCTAGGATTGAAAAACACAAAGTTGAACATAAAATATATAAAGAAGAAAAAAACAATGTTAATATTAAGAAGAATTCTGTATATTGTTTTGAACTCAGAAGTTTTGAAAGACCAACCAGTTATGGGAATAAGCCATGACAGTTGACCAAGAGAAAAGCATTATGCCATTTAAAGGCAGCTATCTAAATGTAATTTTGTTTTCCTAAGAAAAATAAGGGATATGTTTGTTTTCAAAGTTATAGATACAGAGGTTTGTCATCTGCTAGTATGTAAAACAATTTTGAAGGTTTTTTTAACATTTGAATTTATTGCAAGTTTGATCTCAAGATAGAATTTGAGTGTACTAATAAATAGTTAAAACTAGCATCCACCATTTAAATAATACATTTAAAATCTTTATTTTCCAGTAACTTCTAGCTGTCACTGTTTCTGTTAAGAGCTGAACTATGAATTTTCTTATTGCATCTTTAAAAATAATATACCTTTTTATCTATGATCACTTTAAAGATGATCTCTTTTTGGTTTTACAGTAGCTTGAATATGGTATACCAAGAGGTGGTTTACTTTGTATTTGTCTTGTTTGTGGTATGTAATATACCTTAAATCTTTAGGTTAAGGTATTTTCTCAGTTTAAAATAAAGGGCTATCATCATTCAAATATTACTTTCAGTTATTTTTTTCTCTTCAGCATTTCTAGAACTCTAAATATACATATCTCACACATTTTCACTATGTTTCATACGTCTCTTGTGCTTGTATGTTTGTATGTGTGTGTGGATGTGTGTGAGTAGTTTTTCTAAAAAAAATAGTATTTTTGATTCAGCCATGATATTGTCTACTTTCCTACACTACAATGCAATACTCCACTCTTCTGCTGTGTTAATTCATTTACTTAATACATTAATATGTTGTTAAATCTATATACCTAGTTCTTAATTTTATTAGTAAATAAAATTTCACAATTCTCAAATTTTTATTTTCTGGTTTATTTATAATTTCCTAACCTCTGTATATTTTAAATAAATGCATTTGTTGGAATTTATTTCAGCCTGCTATAGTCAAATTTAGGAACAAAGATAAATGGATTGCATGAAAGCTCTTTTCAGACTGATTTACTTGGAATTCTTCATCTTGCCATCTGTATGTTGATTGCATTAATCACTTTAATTTTTTAAAATATGTGATTTATAATGGTAAATCTGTATAATAAATGGATTGCATTTTATTTATTTTTTCTCCTCTTGCTCTCTCTCTCTCTCTCTCTCTTTTAATATGACTGGTTATTCTTGATGGAATGCCATATTCTATGTATAGAAAAGTCAAGAATCTTTGAATGATGCTAATTCTAGCTTCCTTTGGAAGTTTGTTTTTCCAAAATAGGAAGAGAAAAAATTGCCTTAATTCAAACAAGTGCTGAATTTATTTGAGTCTGGGTACATTCTTTGTAATGCTTACTTTACTTATGTGTCACTGCTGAGGTGTAGCCCACAAGATTTCTCAGTTGAGGGACTGGGAGGTATACTAAGACCCCTTACTTCTTGGGAGGTCCTGAATTCTAAATTGGTCTAGTCTACACCATGAGACATTAGAAAACTTGACTGGGCTTTCAGTGTCTTTTTGTTTGACTTCTTAGCTTCTTGTCTTGTGAAGTTTAAGAATTCATTAAGTGCCTAGAAGGAAAAGAGTTCAATACTTTACATAATTCATTGTAGTTCTCTTCTCTCCAGAATCATGGCCATTCATGTAATGTTCACCTGGGCATTTCAAAATTTCCAGGTTGTGTAAGCCAAGCTGACAACATAGAGGAAAATTCTGCTTGATTCTTACACTCTTCCTAGATTCTCAAATGTTGGACCAAAACAAAACCAAGAATCAAAGATACCCCAATGAGAAAAATGTTAAAAGATGGATTCATTTCTTCATGGTTTTCTTGTCTCCGTTGTTTTGGCCTTTGAAGCCCTGGCTGCTTCAGTAGTCCTCAGATGCTTTCAAAAGGTTTTTCTGACATATTACCTAGCTTTTCTAGTTTTTCCTAATGGGAGTTTTCATCTTACAATTTTATCATAGGTAGAAACAAAAGTTCCTAAATTAATTTAAACTGTTATATTTTTATGTCTCAGGAGACACCTGAGGTGGATAGGAAGAGGATTAATGGTTTATGAAATCTAAAATGGGTCATTCTGCATATCTCATTTAAGTTATTTTTACTTATTATCTTTAATGAAGTCCCTTTTAAGAATGACTGTTCCCATTTTACATTTAAAACTAGTGACACACATTCATATTTTTCTTTTAAGAATTTATTCAAGTAGTGAGTAGCAAGTGTCATATGGCAACCATATCTTTCTGACTCGGCCCTGCCTGCCATCCACTACCTCATGATTTTAAATTTATCTACCTCAGGCAGCACGGATTCCAGCAAATTGTTCCATCTATCCATGCAGTAGAGAGTCACCTTAGAAAGACTTTTATTCTCACAGAGAGCAAAAGGGCATTCAATATGTATTTGTAGCCCAGGGACCTTTATTGTATTAATCCTGTCTAAATACGATTTATTTTAGTTTAAAATTTGTTGTTCTGTCTTTCTCTCATTTGTTAATGAAGAAACAGTATAAAATATAGCCCATTTTAATATCCTTATTACTTCTTCAATCATCTTTTTATTCTATAAAATGAAATTCTCTAAATACTGATTTTCTCACTGAGTTAATTTTCTACTCATCACCATTATTGTCACTTGGCTTCTCCATTGATATATTTAAATAAATTCTGGAAAAAAAACATGAACCCCACTTAATGTATTGAAAAGATTAATATCAGATCCTAAAAAATGCATTCCAATTTATATACTCAGAGTAGGTTAGACTTTAAAAATAAAGAACATTTTAATAATCAATTCACTATTGACCCTAGATTTTGCTTAAAATAACATTAAAATTATTAAAAGAGCTAACAGTTACAATAATCCTTAATATCTTATATTTCTGCAAATTTATACTACTTACATCTCCATGTCCAAGTTACAAGAGGGACATAAGAATATCTGTCTCACTGTTTTGCAGTCATGTTTGAGAGGTATGATTTAAAGAAAATATAGGTTATTTAATAGAAGCCACATGATATTACTTTTTATATTAATTTTTTTAAAGCTGCTCATTCTGCTTGATAAATTTACCCATTTTCTTTTATAAGGACCAGTTTATTGTGATTAGTAATTTTTTTTTTTTTTTTTTTTTTTTTTTTTTTGCGGTACGCGGGCCTCTCACTGTTGTGGCCTCTTCGGTTGCAGAGCACAGGCTCCAGACGCGCAGGCTCAGTGGCCATGGCTCACGGGCCCAGCCGCTCCGCGGCATGTGGGATCTTCCCAGACCGGGGCACGAACCCGTGTTCCCTGCATCGGCAGGCGGACTCTCAACTGCTGCGCCACCAGGGAAGCCCGTGATTAGTAATTTTTGACAAATAAACATATCTTTAATTTACTTAAAATAGTTTGGAGGCCTCTAGGTGCTACGTAAATGTTCTTTCAAGTACATATTACAAAGTTTCCCTTTCAATTGAGTTGAAGTTTCAAATATAAGTGGAAATTGTTTTTTTTCTTCCCTTGTTTGTTTGTTTTACCTACACATTGTCATAAGATGAATGCCTTGTATCCAAGTAAGGGAGTATCTCATTCAGCCTGGGTCAGTGTATGGAAGTTAGGCTTCCAGTAAAAAAGCAACATAAATCTCTACTTCCAAAAGGGAAATTCTTCTTTTTCTGCCAAAATATAGTTATGTGATCTCCTAGTCCTTTACATTATCACTTCCCCCCCACCAGCTAGCTGTAATTATAGAAGAAAAATTCAGAAAAAAAGTAAATAGGACACTGACTCACCTATCATTTACAACATTACCTGAAATCACATGTACTAGCCTTTTGAAAAATATGAAGGTTGTGCCCCAAACTTTGAATGCTTCATTTGCACTTCTCTACTACACACAAAATGGTACTTAAAATCAATTTTTTTATACTGTCACATTTTTATTGCAGACTACTTAAGCAAATAGTGGTTAGGATAAATGACTATGATACCCGAAAAAGAGGACTAACAAGCATTTATTTATTGCTTCCTTATGCAAGATTCCACAGATTCAAAAGAAAAAAAAAAAGATGAATAAGACTATCCATTCCACTGGGTACCCATGCATTAGTTATAGCAAAAGACCCAACATTACAATACAATGTGATGAATGCTGTCATAATTATGTGCAAATTGCTATGGGAAAATCAAAGAGAGAGATTACTCTGCCTAAGAAAGGGAAGACTTCAAAGAAGATATGCTGTTTGAACTGGCATAAAAGTAAGCATAGATGTTTTTCATGAAGTAAAGTGACAGAGGGAGTGGAGATGAGGATGAGATTGAGGACTTGGGTGAGAACTCGTTCATTGAGCAGGATCTCATCAGAAATTACTCTTATACAATTTCTGTGGTAGCTCTGGATAGCTAGAAAGATAACATGAATGAGGATAGTATCCTGGTCCCATCAAGCCTGCTTTGAATATTGGGCTATTGCAAACACAAAATCCATCAAAACTATTTCCTTGAACACTCATATCTCAAAGAATAGAGAATCAAAACTACAACTAGAGAACTGACTTGATAAATAGTTAATAAAATATCTTGGCCACTACTCTTACATTTTCACCTGGTATTTCAGTGAAGGGGTGGAGAGTGACATGCAAGCTATTACTAGTGAAATCTAAGACACAAATCTCACTAGTGATGAACTTTTCATTGTTTCTTTGTCTTTGAAATGTTGTTTAACACATTTTTGATTAATCAGGGTAGAGAACTCCCTCAATCCTTTATAGTAGAGCTCTCAGTTTGCAACCAATTTATAGGTACACCATATACCCAAGCAAAAGTTATTAAATGAATGTTAGTGAGCTTATACACTATTATGGTGTTCCTCTGTGACTAGTGTCATGCATGTTTAGCCATGTCTTGAAAACATCAATTTCAGGTCATTTTTAGAAAGAAAGGCAATAAGTTGAAACATTTCCAATTTTTTTAAAGTGTGTATTTTATAGGAGGTTAGGAGATTTCACAGCATGCTAGGTAATTAACAGCATGTGATGTAATGATGTAAGTGTCTTGCATGTGTTTACATTCTGTAATGTCAATATTCTATATAACTGATGCCTGAACAAAGAAACAAAATTTACAGAGTACATTTGGACTGTGTCCATAGTAATTTTCAATTAGTTTTTGCTATTTGTCATTTTTTCAATAAAATCATATTTTAAAATTCAATCCACTTAAGTAGTTTTACTTTAAACACACATACATGTATGTAGGTGTGTGTGTTATATTTTTAATATATCTGTTAATATGGATATTTGTGAAGAAGTAATCATGAAAAAGGATATGACCTCTACATGCAGTATTTGCAATTTAGGGAAATAAGGGTAATTAGCATTATCTTCTTTGTCTCATTTCTTTTCTTTTTCTTTTTGTTTACTTAATTATTTCTGAGAAATTTCAATCTCCACTACTCTGCTTTCTCTCTCTTTTTTTTTTTTTTTTTTTGTGTGTGTGTGTGTGGTACAGAGGCCTCTCCCTGTTGTGGCCTCTCCCGTTGTGGAGCACAGGCTCCTGACACACAGGATCAGAAGCCATGGCTCACGGGCCCAGTTACTCTATGGCATGTGGGATCTTCCTGGACCAGGGCACGAACACGTGTCCCCTGCATTGGTAGGTGGACTCTCAACCACTGTGTCACCAGGGAAGCCGTCTGTTTTCTCTTTTTTTCTTTTTTTTCATTAATTAAAAATTTCTTTGTTCCTTTTGACTCTACAACTTGAATCTTAAAATCTTCAATGATAGGTGGGGTGTGCGCACAGAGAATAAGTGTTTGTTGAATATGGGAAGTTGTGGAGAGGATATGGGTGAACTAAATATATCTATTGTCCATAACTCTACATAAGAGCCATTGTCCTTAGTTTGCCTACTTTATCTTGCTGTGTCCCATCACTAAGGGATTGATCATACTACTTTTACTATGTTTAACAGTTTAGCAGACTGCCAGACCAGATAGTGATGACAATGTGCTTATGTTTCCCTCTAATATTTCACTTTTCGGATTCTCTTGGGAAAGAAATCTTCCAGAATATGTGTAGTCTGGCTAGTGACTCTTCCAAGTTATTACCACCATTTTTTTTTTCAAATTGGAACAAGACAACCTCTTTGTGCCAAAAGAGTTTCATCTCTGCACTTCAGCAATCTTTGAATTCCAGAAAACGGCATCCCCAAGAGATCCAGTTAATAATTGCAGTGGGAATTTTGTTGCTAAAGCCAAGTTAACCTAGAATGTGACCTAATTTTTATTATTTTCAGTCTGGGAATGAATCAAACTAGTAGCATAACTATGAGAACTTCATCTCTTCTTAATCTTCTCAATAGCTTAGTTTCTGGGGAAAAGATCAGTCTGTTTATGGCAATCCAACTCTAAGGCATTCCTTGTATGGTTTGGAGAGGAAAGTTCTCACATATGCCAATAAATACAAAGACATATCAGGAACTCAGAAAATAGGAACTAAATTGAACTCAACAAGTACTATCAATTGGGTAGCAAAAATTCTTTGCCAACATTAATATTGAATTATTTTCACATGGAGTAGTGCAAGGAACAATAAAATGTGAACTCTCAAAGTACCAAAATCCTTCAGGTATTATTTTAAAAGTTGTAAAATGCATACCATTCCCAATAAAATTAAACTAAGGTAATATATGCATAAACACATGTATCAATAATTTATAAATGTATGTATCCTGGTGTTTGCAATTTCTTATGAAATTGTCCACTCGTAGAATATTTATCTGCATTTTTCATATGGAAAACAATTCACTTTCCACCTATAATAAATGGAACTCATTGCTTTTAAGCAGTAAGTAAATTATAACCTCTCAGAGAACATTATATTTTAAAATATTGTGATAAGATTAGATATTTTTCAGTGACATGCATCTTTCCCCCATAATAATTCATACTTAAGGCTGACAGAATTATTGAAGAATTTTCTTTTATATAAGTTTTCTATAAAACAGATTTTGAATTTATTTTTATGCCTTAAATATTTGCTAAAATGCATCACATAGTTCACAGATTTCACACAGCCTCTGCCGAGGGATAATTCACTCACATTTGTATCATTAACTGCTGTGGAAAGTCTAGCTCTTTGGCTGCCTTTAGAAGAGTTTATGAGTGTTTTATGATGTTTCCTGGTTATACTGTATTTTTACAACTGTTGCAAATAGACACAAATGTCATAAATTACTGAAAAAAGTTATCCTCCATCCCTCTGAATTTAATGAGGAACAGTTACAGAAAAGGGAAGTTTGCAAGTGCCACTAGAGTTGGCTTGATAGATTCCACATGTAGAATGAGTTCAGATCTCTGAGTCAGATTTGTTAAACTTCTAATGCACTCTTTATCTGTTTCCCTTTTCTAACGTTATCTTAAACGTACCCTTAATTCTGGATAAATTGACTATTTGCTAATGAATACAGCTATTTGTGTCAAGTAAATCGTCCAAAGACAATGTATCTGTCTTTTGAGATACAACAAACAGGTTCATTTGTCCTCCTCCAAATCAAATCATCCACATAATATATGTCTAGAAAGTTCCCATAACTAAAAACTTTAAAATTTATTAGCGCTTTGAGTGTTGTAATTGGGACATTGTATAAACTTAATGCTCAGTCTAAAAATTTAGTTATCAACACACAAATATTACTATAATCACATATCTATTATTAGTAACAAACATTTATTTAGTGCCAAATATATGCCTAGAATGGTGCTAAGTAGCATGGATTCAAGGTGGTAAAATGTGGAAATTAAAATATAGAAGAAATATTTATAATCAACAGTAAAGGGTAAATCTAAGACCAATTTATGCTACTGATTAATAAAGGTAACAGTGTGATGGAGAAAAGCAGCCTAGTAAGGAAAATATCCATGAGAGAGGAAGAATTGAAGTGTAAATTTTATCAAAATTGAATTTAAATAATTAAAAATGGTTCAAGGTGCTATATCGAGGAAGAATACCTTTGGGTGTCTGCAGGTTTAGCAAATAAGGCTGAATGAAATGTTGAAGAACAATCCATAGATTTATACCCTTTGCAAGAATATATGAAACAATGGACAATATGGATATAATAGGAGAAACTCAAAGGAATAAGAAATCACCAAACTTTCCATTATTCAAAGAGGTTTAACTGATTGCACGTTACTTAATGCCTTACTAAACCTGGTACTAAGTAGGGAAACTACTTGGTTGTAAATGCATTTCCTTTCTTTTCTTTCAAAATTCTTCATGCCCAAATTAGAACAATAATTAAAAATGAAGACAGGGGTACAGTGAGGTAAACTAGATAACACAAAAGTACAACTATTTACTCTTAAGTAATTGAACATTAATTGACTGTGACATGAACATAAATATTTTGTGTAATGCCTTAGATGAATTATCTCATATCAACTTCATACAAACCAATAATAGAGGTCATATTATTCTCCCAGTTTTTTCAGTTATAAAATTTAACCTTAGTAATATAAACACTTTCAGAAAGTCGAGCTAATAAAACAATGGAGAACATCTTTGAACCAATGAAATTTGACCCCGGGACCCAGGTTTTAACAAATACTCCATAATGAGACATAAGTATAAGGCATATTTGAATTCAAGTTTATTACTAACTTTGAATCTTCCTATATACACACACACACACACATGCACACACACACACACACACACACATATATATCAAATATTACATCTTAATTTAAACATATATATTTTTAAGGAGTTGCTTTTTGTCTCCTCTTATTTGTTACTGCACTTGATTCCACAGAAACCTAATTCTGTGTTGTTTTTGATCTTAATTATTAGTCAAAATCACACATTGAATTTAGCCTAGGATTAATAGTACTCAGTGAAATCTAATATCCAAGAGAATCACATATTTAGAATAACTTTCCAAAGAAGATCATGTATTTTCTTTCAGTAAATGTTTCTAATATTTTGGTGAAGTTACCTCAACTGAACTTTTAGACTAAGTTCATTTGCTTGTTCATCCAACACCATATATAACTAGAGACTTAAAAAATTATTTATGTATACACTATATAGATAGATAGATAGATAGATAGATAGATAGATAGATAGATAGATAGATATAGATATATGGTAGATTTAGGGATATAACTCTTGAAAACAAATTCTTAAGTTCCGGGATGGGGTGAAACATTGAAAAGTTAATACATCTTGAAATCAATATATGAAAACTAACTTTAAAATGTCTATTATCTTACTAGAAATTTTAATAGATATATTTCCATGAACCTCCTTTCTTTCTACTCAAACATTTTTATTTTCAAATACATATCCTTATCTTCCTTTACAATTAAAAATAAGTGGATATAACTCATGCATCAACATTTCTTTTTCCAGGCTGGGTACAATAAATACAAATAGTATCTGATTTTGGAAAAGTTAGAACTTTTAAAGAATGCAGATGAGACAAACACACATCACTGAAATTAGTCTGGGTTTTAATATGTTCAAGGGGGGAAAAAAAACGTGCTTTAAGGTAAATGCAGTTGATGTCTTCTTTGCTTCTACCATAACTGTGTTTTTGTTCTATTGTTGCATGTATTACCATTATCAGACTACTGTGTATTTGATTCTTGCCTATGGCAATGTGCAGTGGCCCCAACTAATAGAAGACGGAGCAGCATCAGGACTACATTAGGAAAGGAATGTTTTAAGGACTAGGCTGGTAACTCACTACCATATTTCCCTTTACAATTTGCTCACTCTAATTGTTATAACATTTCCTGCTATTTTAGAAGAGCAGAGACCACAAAAGCCTACAGATGAAGCACTACCAGGTTTACACTGAAGGAAAAAAATTTGTTTTGTGACCTACATTTAAAAGCATTTAAAAAATGTCTTGTATGACTCCTTTCTTTCCTGTTTCTATTAGTTGTTCAGAATTGAACATCCGTACTTCTTGCAGCTCTGAAATGAGTAATTAATGAAGCATCAGTGTTTGGAAATTTTCTGAATGAAAGTCAGTGAGATAGAACACAGACAAATGAACCTAGAGGCACACATACACAAAGAAATGCAGTCTGAAAAACTTCTGATCCAAAAATGGATTTAAGATTACTGTTTTCTCCTGATTTATGGTTTTAGTCTAAAGAGTAAATACTTTATCATTGTTAAATAGTGGGATATCTATGGGACATATCACTTGTAAGTAGTAGAAATGATTTTTTTAATTAGTTTTAAAAAAGATTTAGGGATAAATTGGAAATGTATTGATCAAATGAATAAAGAAAAGTAGCAATTTCCCATGCTATTGTGAAAAGTTTTAAATAACTTAAATAGTATTCCCAATATTAACAGTTTTCTAGTGGATAATTGAGATGTATTATTCTTTATTTCTGGCAACTATTCCAAGTGTCATGTTAAGCCACAGCTAAATTCTCCAAATACTCTGTGAGCTCTTTTTGTCCAGAACATCTTGTACTTCTCACAACTCTCAAAATAGTAGGTGATAAATATAAATAAATCAATACACAGACAAATCAAACACATTTTAATCAGTAAAATATGAATCTTAATTTCTAAATTCCTGGTATTTTTCATGTATTCAATATCAATAGATCATTAAGTATTTTTTAAGGCTTACAGTTTCATTTGGGGCATAATTTCAACTATAGTAAAGGTTTAAACCAATATATTTTCAACATTACAATCACTGGCAGGCTGGGAGTAAGGCGGCATCTTTAGCAATCGTCATGCTAAGTTAGGATCACAGGGAATGAAGACTAGGATTATTCCTTTTAAACATTTTCCCAGATAATGTTATAAACTCTAAAATGGGTGTATTGCAGGTTTTGGCACCTTCTGCCTAAATAAGTGAACTTGATTAAGTAGCCCCACAGTTAGTGATTGTGTTGTTTGTTTTGTTTTCTTTGCTTCTATAATGCCAAGTCACCTGCTTGATCAAGGTATTCTATTCATAACTGTAATTTTCAAATCTCATTGCACATTAAAATCTTCTGGGGACTCAACCACAATGTTTTTATTTATTTTTTCTGGATACAAAAAATTTCTATTACCCCAGAACTTTCCTTTATTTCCCTTTCCAATCAAGCCCTCTTTGCCAGAGGCATCCGCTATCAGTTTTGCCAGTTTCTGAACTTCATAAAAAATTGAATTCCATTTTATACATTGATTTAGACAATACCAAGGGAAAATGATTTTTTAACCCCCATCTAAATTTTGTAGTGTTTCAAAATCAGGTATATACCTATCATGGGAACTTTTTAAATAAAAATTGTCTAATATGCAGTCTCTATTAATTGTCATTATATTTCTGTATATTCAAGAATTAATAATCTCTCCTTTGACAAACTGACCATAAATCTGAATTCTATCCACTTAGAACTATTTTGTAATAAAGGAGAAAGAATTTTGTGAAAAACATTAGCTAATTCAAAACCTCTATACAGGGCTTCCCTGGTGGTGCAGTGGCTGAGAATCTGCCTGCCAATGCAAGGGACACGGTTTCGAGCCCTGGTCTGGGAAGATCCCACATGCCGTGGAGCAGCTAGCCCCGTGAGCCACAATTACTGAGCCTGCATGTCTGGAGCCTGTGCTCTGCAACAAGAGAGGCTGTGATAGTGAGAGGCCCGTGCACTGCGATGAGGAGTGGCCCCCACTTGCTGCAACTAGAGAAAGCCCTCTCACAGAAACGAAGACCCAACACAGCCATAAATAAATAAATAAAATTAAAAAAACTCTATACAATCATAAAGTATTATATAGTAATACTAGAATAATCTTCTTCCCTATGTACATCATAAGGAAACAGTTACCCTCTCACTGTCTATGCAGGTGAAGATTATTCAGACTTCAAAGTCTTTAGAGTCCCTTGATGCATGCTAAATTTATTGGACCCTTTATGTCTTGTATCCTTTATGTTATAAATTCCAACTACTAGAGAGAAAGAAAAGAACACCAACCCCCGCCTACCTGTACAGTCTCATCTCCTGCTCCTTTCTCTTTTTCTCACTAGGTTCTAGCTCCAATAATTTTCTGTGCCTTGAACCAACTCCATCTTTTCCTGCCCCAGGGCCTTAACACACACTAACCTGGTTTGAGATTTCTTATCTCTGGTTTCTGATAAACTGACATCTCATTCTTCCATTATCACCAAGTATCACCAATCAAATATCATTTTACTTATTACCTCTTCAGCGAGGCCTCTCCTGACCATTCTCACCTCTGTTTTTTACCCTCTCAGAGCACCATGGATTTTAACTCATTGAACAGATAATAGCGGTAATAACGTGTAATGGAAAAGAATCTGAAAAAGAGGCTAATGACACCATAGATCATGCTCATTTTTATGTATCTGGAACTTAATATTGTAACTGAAATATTAAGAATCTTCAAAGAAATGAAGGTTTTGCCTTTCTAAGTAAGAAAACAATTACCCTTATTTATTCATTGGAACGTGATTGCCCTAGAGTCAGAATCCCCAGAGCTCTTTTCTCATGTTCAGAGTCACTGGATCTCTGTGGAAGAAGGAATCTGCTCCTTGAAGCATTCCATGTATATTAACCCTAACATCGTGGTAATGATGGTTCCCTGAGTAGTATTTATTCTCTACATGTTATCAGGAGGCTGAGAAAACACTTTCTAATTTCTCCCTTAAAATAAAAGAACCTCTCCCTTCAGCAAGATTGAGTTATCCAAGCATGCAGGAGCCTCTTTCTGTTTAATTTTGTTCTGAAGATGTCAGGTATTTCTCCATATTCCTCAGGTGCTTTATCTCACCCAACTCAATGGATCTGAATAATAGAGAAAAAGGGACTCTTGTTCTTTCAAGAAAACTGATGTAGGAAACTACACAGGGCTAAATACTATATTAAACTTAATTTCATAATACGTCCACTGCCTTCACTGTGACAGAGCAGGAAACCCATATCTTATCCATCATTTAATTTTGCTGATTTGCCCATGTGCTATGATACCTCTACAGCAAGACCAGCAGAATCAGGGAACAACTAAAGGAAGATGTTCTTTGTAAATATTGCTCATTTCTCTTTCCCTGTGTTAATAAGAAACAATCAAGTTCTACAATGCACTAAATTAGAAGTAGAAGGTGGAGACTCTGGCTATAGGAGCCAAGTAGAAGGTGTAGCCAAAGTCTATAAAAGGTAATTTTGCATAATTCCTCATAAATTAGAAGAGAAACATACTTGAGCCATTTTACTCAGTGAGAAGACTGTTCTTTCAATGACTATGTTGTGGTTCTTAGCCTAGGAGTACTACAGCCAACTGTGTTGTGACTTCTGCTATTTTAGTCATAAAAATACCTATGTGAACTCCAGATGTTACTTATGAAACCAGTTGCTAATGGGACAAGAGAGGATTCATTCCATGTCCATTTTCTACTTTGGTGCTGAAATGCAAGTTCGTCCATGGTCTAGATCCCACCCATAAGCCAACATGCACCTGCAAAAGTCTTCAGGTGGGGGCTTTTAAATCACAAACAGACACTCTGATTCAGGCTTCTATATTAAAAATTCCATAGCAGGGAAAAAAACACTCCAAAATCTCAGAGCTCTAATTCCTTAATGAATTATGTACATGGTGTGTGATATACAGACAGACATAAATTGATTTCTTGTTCCAAATACTGGAGAGCATATTGCAATGTGGACCAAGTTCATTTCAGAGTAGTGTTTCAGTTGTACTTGTGAGTAAAGCAAAATGTTATCAAGATTTGCTTTACCCGAGGAAACTGGGAATTCCAAACTACTCATAAAACATCACTGACAACGCTAAAGCTCAAGATGAAAATATAGTCTACTTTCTACAAGTTAACTCTATGGTCTTTGGAGACATAATGTATGTGAATAGACTGAGGCTCATTTTGCACAGATTGTGCAAAGGCTTTCTTCTCATTTATAGAGGTATGTCCCCTGCAATCACCAAGTTTCATGTTAGACTCCCAATGAACCAGAAACCCAGAGTTAAAGTCATCTACAGTCACCAGCTTTCTTATGCTTTTCACCTGAAGTCATAAATCTTTTCTTTATATCCTTCAGGAAAGAGTGAGTTCTCCTGAAAACTTGGACGAAGTTCACCTGACACTTCACAGGAGCCCCATTTAGGGTTTACATAGAAAAAAAAAGTCAAATCAAATAATTTTTACCAGTTTTAGATTTCATTTAAAAAACACACAGGCACATGTGCAAGGTCCCAAGTCACTTATTTTAATAGTAATCTGGAAGACAGAAATGGCATCAGTTTAGACTGACAGTACAAACCTGAGAAACACACAGAAGATTCAAATCAATCTCCCTAGCCCTAGGTTATCTCTGAAAATAAGGCCAAAGGAAGTTTAACAGTAGAAGTTGATAGCATGTGTGAGCACCCAGTAGTGATGTCATTATTATTCACTGATGTAAATGCTCTTAAAACTGATATTTTCAGTCCATACAAAGAGAGTTAATGTCATGCTTACTGGCTGCTGTTATCAAAGACAGGGTAACCTGCCTTTTAGATAAGTGAAAATACACAGCATAAGTGTTGGGACTTGGGCAGGAACCTACAGTAGAGGGCCCTAAGAGCAAACATTGTTCAAGAAAAGTTCTGGATTTCCTTCCTGGAGAGATATCATCATTGTTCTCACTTTAAGTCCCCTCCTGACTCTGCTGCAAACTCATAGCATTGATACATAGGATGTAAATAGATAGAATTGAAAAGTCATAGTCCTCTTTACCACCTAAATCAGTAGAAGTCAGGAAAGTTTTGGGGAAGAAACTATGTTTAGTAATGAGGCAGGAAAATGAAGGGAACTTTGAGAATACTAGTAATATTCTTTCTTCATTAGGTTAGTAGTCATATGGGTGTATTCTCTCTGAGATGATTTATCAATGTGTAAATTGGTTATGTGTACCCTAATATGTCTGTCATGCTTTAAAAAAAAAGTTTACTTAAAAAGGTATTATTGCACTGTGTTCCAAAAGATAACTACTTGGAAAAGTAACAAAAAACAGTGGGCAGGGTTGAGTCTGCAGGCCTGTTAGAGTCTAAATGTGGAATCCCAGAGAATAGGACATAAATTAGACAGTGATGGAGTAAGAAATGAAAAGTACTCTGTAAAAATAAAGACACTGCCTAGAGCCATGCTCATTGCATAAAACTTAGGAATAGGAAAGGTTAAAAAAGTGATTGCTTGTTTCTGGATCCACAGCCCACTTAAAATTTCATACCCAGGAAGGCAAGAAGAGAAAGAGAGAGCCTAACAACCAGGTCCTGCATTAGAGTATTTACTATCTCATAGACTGAATATGACAAATTTCAAATAACACCAATGTACAGAAGCCCTAACCTACCAATATAAGACCTGGATCTGAATTCAGAACTTCATCTGGGAGTAACTGAAAATCTGAGACAGAGTAGTATAGTAATATACTGAGGTAAACAAAATTAACCTTTACAACAAGCAAACAACCAATAACTAACTCAAAGCAGATATGGATTAAAAGCAAATAAACAAATAAATTTACAACATTCTCCTCCTAATGAAACATTAGAAAAAGGGAAGAGAAGTATTGCTTACAAATGAGCAATAATTAAACAAGCCCAGAATTCTCTGGCTGTCCAGTGGTTAGGACTGCGTGCTTCCACTGCAGGGGCCACGGGTTTGATCACTGGTCGGGGAATTAAGATCCCACACGCTGTACAGTGTGACCAAAAAAAAAAAAAAAAAAAAATTGAACAAGCCCTCTTCTCACCAGAAACAATACTGGCAGAAGTTAAAGAGCATCCTTTCAAAGTGTTTATAAAAAATTACTGTTACAGAGTGTATACTACAAAAATGTAAGTAATTTTTAAGTTGTACATACATATTAAGAGTTTTTTTTTTCCTATTTGGACAAACATTGCTGAAAAGCTAATAAAGACTACTTAAGCAAGGACTAACTGAATCTTAAGAAAAAGAAATGAAGAGCAAAAAATAAATGAGTGTTTAGAAACTGGTAAAATATGTATCTTCTTTTAATTAAATATCAAATGTAAGCTAGAAACTAGAATCATAACTAATTTTTACTTAATAAAAAGGTCGAAATAAAGTTTCTAGAGGCCATTAACAAGAAAAATGATACACAAAATTTTCATAAATAAGCTACATATGAATCTTATTCTGTTGTAAGGAAGGACAGGTAGACGGAATAACTTTAAACTTTGTTGGAAAAATTGTGTCCCTTTACTCGACAAATATTTACCAAAGACTTCTAAGTTCTAGGAGTTTGCTTGGATTCTGGAGAAATACGAGGCCACACTGAGTGAAGCAGAATGGGTGATAGCAGTGGGTAGTGAAGGTAGTTATGGGATGTAGCAGGGAGCCAGACTCTATAGGGAATTCTGTATGGTAAAGAGATTGGGACATGCTTTCAGTTCTTTGTTATAATGAAGAGTCTAACTCCATGTTTTTGTTGTTTGACTGCTGAGAGCTTTTAAGCCTTACCTTGCTCTTCCCCTTCTGCCTGACATCTGGGAAAGCTGATAAAAATAGAACCATTGCTCCTTCCTTTGGTTCCAGCAGGAGACTCAAACTACAGAAACCCTTATCTGCACGCAGACATTCTCACCCAGGCTCTACTGTCTAACCATAATAAAATCCCCAAGCCAGTCTTTTTTCTGCTCTTTCAAGACATTTCAGACTCCCCTGGGAGTAGTACTGCTCTTCCCAGAAAACCACCTTATGTGAGTAATAAACTTTTTCAGACCCTCTTGCTGTGTGTGGCACCATGAGCATTTACATCTGAACCAAATATTGAGAAGCCATAACAGATGGTAAGGCTTTGGACTATCTGAGTAGGTGTAAACATTATCAGACTTACATTTTTTAAAAAATCACTTCTTTTCTCTGTGTAAAATATACTAAGGAAGGCAGAGGATACAACAAGAAAACTGGTACAGGTTATTGCAATTGTCTAGACCCAATTCTCCCCAATCTTTTCTGCTCCAGGAAGCCCACATAGAAATTAAGAATGTCTGTGTGGTACACTAGGAAAACAAGACTGTTCAATGCCTGAAACTGTTCCTAGTTTGTCTAATTCCTTCAGACCCCACTGCACTTCAGAGAAGTTGTTATCTTGGTACCCTAGACACATATTAGGTAACAATGTTGGGAAAGCTGGTATGAAACAATGATGGCTTAGACTCAAGTGGCAGGAGAAGTGGTGAGAAGGGGTCGTTTTAAAGGTAAATCTACTGGATTTGGTTGTATGTTGGAAATGAGAGAAAGAGAGAAATCATGATAATCCCAAAGATTTGGGGCATGAGCAAACCGAAGAATGGAATTACCATTTAATGAGGTGGGGAGAAGTTGGGAGGAGCTGGTTTAATGGCCCCAAAAATAAAAGTTACATTTTATATATAAAAAGTATGTTTATCAAAAACGTTTTAACAAACACTAACAGCAATAACTCAAGACCATTGTCTTCATTTTGCTTGAATTGCTCCTTAAAAAGTTAAAACTAAATGGTAAAATGTTGTATATTTTTTTTCTTTTTCTTTTTTTCTTTTTTTTTTTTTTTGTGGTAGGCAATAATACCAACATAATATTTTATCTGAAGATGTCTTTATTTTCCTGTCTTTCTTAAAGGACATTATTTCTGGATATGGAAATTACAGCTGACAACTCTTTTTCTGTACTTCAAAAACCTGGAGGCATTTCCTTCTGGCCTCAAGGTTTCAGATATTAAATCTGCTGTCCTTTGAACTGGTGTTTCTTTGCCTATTGTGCTGCTTATCTCTGGCTGTTTTCAAGACTTTTCCTTTGTCTTTAGTTCCAGAAGTTTAATTAGGATGCAGTTTGGCTTGGGTTACTTTGGCTTTACCCTATTTAGCATTCACTGAGCTTTTTGAATCTGCAGGTTTGTGTTTTGGCAAATTTGGGAAGGTTTTAGCCATTATTTCATTGAATACTTTTTCAGTTCTACTCTCTCCACCCTCTCCTTTTGGCCAAAAATACAAATGTGATCTCCTTTGTTATTGTTCTACTTGTTCATGAGCATCTGTTGATTTTTTTCAGGCTACTTCTTTCAAATATTCAGATTGCACAAATTCTGTTGATCTGTCCTCAAGTTAATTAATTTCATCCTCTTATCATCACTGAAACCCATCAGTGAATTTTATTTATTTATTTGTTTTTGTGATTGTTTTTCAGTTATATGTTTTATTTGATTCTTATTTTATAATTTTTTACTTCTTTGCTGAAATTTTCTATTTTTTGTTTAAGAGAATTTAAGTTGCTTGTTGAAACATTTATGATGGCTGTTTTAAAATACTTGTCAGATAATTCTAACATCTAATTTGTCTTGCTATTGGTACCTGTTAATATCTTCTCTTGCTCATGTTGTGATTTTCCTAGTTCTGGATATAATAAATGTTTTCTCAATTATACTCTGAACATTTTAAATATGATAGTATAAGACTCCAGAGTCTATGTATTTTTTTTATTGAAGTATAATTGATTTACAATGTTAGTTTCAGGTGTACAACACAGTGATTCAGTTATACATATATATTTTCTTCACATTCTTTCCCTTATAGGTTATTACAAAATATTGAAAATATTGAGTATAGTTCCCTGTGCTATATAGTAGGTCCTTGGTGGTTATCTATTTTATATATAGTAGTGTGTATATGTTAATCTCAACCTCTGAATGTATCCCTACACACCCACCAACATTTTTTTTGTGTGTGTGTGAAGCAGGATGTTTCCCTGTAGAGAGCTAATGTAAAGGCCAGGAGTGCATGTTTAGCTTCCCACTCTGCCCCACTCACCAATCCCACCAAGCCCAACAAAAGACTCACACTGTCTCATTGCATACAGATGTAGAGTCTGTGAAAGTTCCCTTCCCCTTCAGCTCTGCTAACACCTTCCCAGAGAAGGTGGGGCAACAATTTGCAACTCTTACTTGCATTCAAGTTGAGGTGTAAGCTCAGATTTACACTGGGCCTCTAACACCACAGACAGAGTAAGTGAAGAGCAAATTCTCATTGTTTCATTGTCGCAGGACTGAAGTGGTTACTGGTTCCCATTGACACCAGAGGTGGAGTAATACAGAGTAGAATGGAAGGGAGATGTGGAGTCACCACTATGTTCACCTGGGACCACCTCATTCCACCTTTCCATCTCATTGATACTGGGTTGGGTGACAGATCAGCTCTCCACTGGACCAAGCTAACACTAGGCAAAGGGACAGCAGAGAGTGTCAACTAGCCCAGATGGCACCTCCTAATCCTGCTCATTGATGTTGGGTGGCTGTGGGGGTTCAGTTCCCTGCTGAAATCACCTGTTTATTTTTACTCCAGTTTCACAATTAATAACAACAGCAATGTGACTGAATAATAAAAATACATAAAATTTAAAAACTGATATTTCAACCTCACTATAACTTTTGTGTTTCTTGTTATTTTCCAGATCTTCTCTACATATGTTTGTATTTTATAGAGTTGCAATAATAACACATGTATTTTCATGCTTTTTCTGCTTATGTTTATATTTCCCAGGTTTCTAAAGTCTTCATGATTTTCATTCTACTGCACACACAATATTGTATAATGAGACATGAGTTTTTTGAAAGATTGGAAAATTGCTTAGAAATCAATTTACTAATTAAATGTACAATCAGTTTTGTACCAAACTAGCTGTTCATTAATGACTGTACTAGTTTTCTGCTAATAACTATATTAGTTTCTTATGGCTGCCGTAACAATTTAAGACACATTTATTGGATTAAAACAGTGCAAATTTTAATCTTATAGTTTTGTAGGTCAGAAATCTGTATGGATCTCACTAGGCTAAAATAAACTTGTTGTCCAGACTATGTTCCAATCTGGAGGCTCAAGGGGATTATCCCTCTACTTGACTTTTTCAGCTTCTTGAGGCTGCCCCTCTTCCTTGGCTCATGGTTCCCTTCCATCTTCAAAGCCAGCAATTGCTTTCAAATCTTTCTCACATTCTGTCATTCTTACACTGACTTCTGCCCCCCACTTCCATATTAAAATCCTTGTGATCACATTGTGACCACCCAGATACCCCATGATAATCTCCTTACTTTGATGTCATCTGATTAGCAAATTTAATTCCATCTGCAAACTTATTTCTCCTTTGCCATGGAACCTAACACACTAACAGATACTGGGATTAGTTGTGGACATCTTTGGAAAACCATTATTCTGTCTACACCCATGACAATTCAAATTGGGTTTGCATTTTAATTAACTGAATCATGATATTCACTATTCACAAGAAGTAACTTGAGGTTTATAAGTTTACTGCATATAATTTATCCTTTCAACACCAATTATGAGCAAAGATTATAAAATTAAGATTGATTCTAAGTAAATGTGGCTTTTAGAGTATAGATTAGATGTTAAATCATCCTTAAATCTTGAAGAGAGTGGGAACATTCATTTCAGATGTCTTGGATCTTTTAGTACATTCCTAAAAAAACTTTGTCAGGAATGGAGCATCAGCTACAGTCAGATTTGCCCCATTTTCTAAGGTAAAGATATGGAGGAAAGAGTTTAAATTTTAGCACTAGAAAGATCAGTACCAAGAATATAGAATAACATAATCTACTTTTACAAAAGTGATGTAAAAGAGTCAGATTGCTTATAGTCACACATTCAATAAGTAACAATGGGAGAGAAAAGCCAATAATCAGCTTTTCTGAACTCTAATCCATGACCACTCCTCTTCATCACATCTATTTTAAAAAAGTGGTTTTGATTATTTATTTCAATTAAAATTTATTTATCATTAAAGACATATGACAAAAAATACCATCACATCAATAGGAACATTTTTTTAAAATAAGAAATTGTGTAAAAAAATAGGAAAGTTAAAACTAATAAAAATACTTTGAATGGAGATAATTCTATATATTTCTATCTATTTTCATAAAATAAAATTACTCTCTGCTAGCCTCCATTTTACACTCTCTGGATGGTTATAAACAGTCACACTATCAGTGAGTAAATATAGAAGACAAGTCTTCCAATAAAAATATACAATATATATTATACCAGGTTAAAATGGCACAGATATATATTAAGTAAGCAATAGAGTTGAATATGTATATAATCAGCCTACTTCATAGGGCTTTTATAACTAAATGTTGGAAATATACTTATCACTGAACATGTAAGAAATCTACACTCTTAATTTCATCATCAAAGGAAAAATGTTGGCAACTTTTGTACTATAGGAATTGAAATATCCATTAAATATATTATAGTAATTTCCTAGTAAGGTCCCTTCTTCACTTTAATTCAGGTCACAATGACCAATTAATACAGAAACTAAGAGCTCTTGATTGAGGTCCTGAGTTATCCAACTGTAACTTGTGATATGACATGTCTTTGGAATCAATAGCAGTAAACTAGTATTTACTAGACATATAATTCATTTATAAATGACGGGGACGGGAGAGAATAGTCTCTTCATATTTTTTCTCCTAACAGGAAAATCATCAAAATGATTCAGAAATCTCAAAATGATCCTACTGTAACCATCTTGACTACACAAATTAGTCATTAGTAAATAGTCTGTTTTTGAACACATTGTACAAAACCTTGAATTCTTTTCAAGACAATAACAAAATATGAGTTCAAATATGGGATTATCCATAGTGTCTTACTGAACTCTTTGATAGAGAGTTAAAAGATTTTTCTTAACAGGACTATATCAGAAATTTTTAGCCTTGAAAAAAACCTTTGAACTATAATCTCTGAATGCTTGCACAAACAAGTTTATGATGAAATGTTGGAGAAATATAAGAAATATGTATTAGCACTAGAAATATAAGAGATACTTATTACTGTGTTTTGTTTTTGTTTGGGTTTTTTGTCTTCTTAACACCAAACCAAGGTTGGCTATTTTAGGATATTGATTATACCAATTCTTTCTTTCTTTTTTTTTTTAATGTATTTATTTATTTGTTTGGCTGCATTGGGTCTTCGTTGCTGCATGCAGGTTTTTTCTAGTTGCGGTGAACAGGGGTTACTCTCCATTGCGGCATGTGGGCTTCTCATTGCAGTGGCTTCTCTTGTTGTGGAGCACGGGCTTTAGGTGTGCAGGCTTCAGTAATTATGGTACACAGACGCAGTAGTTGTGGCTCATGGGCTCTAGAGCATAGGCTCAGTTGTTGTGGCACACAGGCTTAGTTGCTCTGTGGCATGTGGGATCTTCCCAGACCAGGGCTCGAACCTGTGTTCCCTGCATTGGCCAGATGATTCTTAATCACTGCACCACCAGGGAAGTCCTATGCCAATTCTTTGTGCCAAGAATTTTTGTGGCATGATACATGTGCCAGCCAAGTAGCTGCTCACATCAACTATAGTATAAGATATAGAGAATTAAACTGTATTATTATTTTAAAATACACAGACACAATTCAAAAATATGCAGTAAACGTTATTTAAAAACAAGACAAAAAAGTCTGAACAATAAAGTAACCAAATAATTTACCATTAAAACTGGGATAATTTGAAATAAACTACTAATTATATGAGGACAACAGACATAAATTGGGATTGTCCAAGGCAGTTCAAGAGGTGTGGTCATGCTACTGATCAAGAATATAACAACTGTGGAATACAGAGCTTAGAAGCCTTTTCATACAAACCTGGATTCAAGAGCTGGCTGTGCCACATACTAACTCTGTTTTTTCTTAAATTATTATTATTATTTTTTGCAGTACACGGGCCTCTCACTATTGTGGCCTCTCCTGTTGTGGAGCACAGGCTCCAGACACGCAGGCTCAGCGGCCATGGCTCACGGGTCCAGCTGCTCCATGGCATGTGGGATCCTCCCAGAACGGGACACGAACCCGTGTCCCCTACATCGCAGGAAGACTCTCAACCACTGTGCCACCAGGGAAGCCCCTAACTCTGCTTTAACTAGGACATATTTCAAGACTTTAAAGACTAGTGTCATTTGTAAAATGGAAGCATAATGATACCTATCTCTCAGGTTTATTGTGAGGAGTAAATACAGTAGGTGTTTAAAGAAGCTAGCAGGGCTACTGGCACCAACTGAGTGCTCAGAAAAGGGCAGTTACTTGTATGTACTGATACTCAGAAGTTGTTAAAAAATAGAACAAGTGTCAAAAGAAGATGAGAGGGCTTCCCTGGTGGCACATTGGTTGAGAGTCCGCATGCCAATGCAGGGGACATGGGTTCGTACCCCAGTCCAGGAGGATCCCACATGCCATGGAGTGGCTGGGCCCGTGAGCCATGGCCATTGGGCCTGTGCATCCAGAGCCTGTGCTCCACAACGGGAGAGGCCACAACAGTGAGAGGCCCATGTACCGCAAAAAAAAAAAAATAAAATAAAAGACAAGTAACCTAGAAAAGGAGATTTTGAGAAATACCTCCCAGCATCATGAAAATACCTATCCCATTGAAATGTTAGAAATTCTAACTTTAAGCATTTATTCATTTCAGCTACACCTTTCTCCTTTTAAATGTGTAATTCTGGAGGGAAAACACTTTTTAAGCACTTCATAGGACTTTATTCTCATGTATTAAGAATTAATTATTACATAAAACAACACATAATATTTTGTTTAGAGCCCTCTTGTTTCCAGAACATTTTTGCATATATTATCACAGATGAATTTTTGCACATTAAAAATTACTATCATTACCCTTACTTTCTAGATGAGGAAACAAAATAAAATATTCAAGCCTAGAGAGTGAAAGGTAGTACTAGACTTAAATGCAAGTTTGCATTTCCAATATCAGCAGGACTAACTTTGAAACTGAGGGGGGCCCTATGGAGCTCCGAGGTATGGAGGGCTTTTTGTCCCCCATTTCTTATAGGCAAGACTCCAGCCTCCATGACCTTCCCTGAGTTCCAAAGGGCAGATTCGAACAGCTGCTAGTCAAGGGAGGAGCAGCCAAGAAACCACCTGAGGCCAGATTAAAGGGACCAGAGAAGCTCATGAAGATTAGGAGACCCAGACCATCTGAGACCCTGCACACACCCTCATCTTGTCAGCAAACCCACCCTTGGGAAGTATTGTCATAACACTCCTCATCAAATCCTCCTGGGTGGGAACACTTAGTTTTTCGATGCAGGGTCCTACTGTGTCCCCCTTTGCCTGGCAAAGTAATAAAGCTATCCTTTGCTACTTCACCCAAAACTGAGATATGATTCGGCACCAGTCACTTTGGCCGCCAAAATTGATGCTGAAAGCTCAGCTTCTCTGTACACTGGTGCCCAATTATATCTTGGAGACAGAGTTTTGGGTGAAGTAGAAAAGGCTAGCTTTATTACTTTGCCAGGCAAAAGGGGGATACAGAAGGCTAATGCCCTCAAAACCGTGTGTCCCAGCTTGGAGAAGATAGTGGGAAATTTTATAGTAATTGTTCAAAGAGAGCGTGATCAGCTTGTGGACCTTCTTCTGATGGGTTGGTGGTGAGGTAAGTAGGAGTCATCATCCTCAACTTTCAGGTCCAGGTGGTCTGGGGTTTACATGCTTGTGGGCAGCATAATATCATTAATCATTAACTTCTCCCACCTGGAGGGGTTTTCAGTATCTCAGGATAGCAATAGCTCAAAGATATTGCTCTGTGTATCCATTGATGGGGAAAGAGGACCTTGCCCCAAGGCTGCTCTTGACTGTTTGTTTCCCCTGATCTTGCATCCCCTCCTTTCCCTAATTAACAACTGCTTGAATCTGCCCATTGGAACTCAGGGAAGGTCATGGAGGCTGAATGAAGGCTGTTTCCTGTAATCAAAGAAGTGGGGGACACAGAAAGTCTTTGTGCCCAGGAGCCCCACAGGGCCCTGCTCAGTATCAGCTTAAGAACTTGTTTTCAGAGTGCAAAGACTGGAAGAGACTGGCTTGTTGTTAGAAAAAAAAAAAAGCCTTAAAAAACTATACCTAGGGCTTCCCTGGTGGCGCAGTGGTTGGGAGTCCACCTGCCGTTGCAGGGGACACGGGTTCGTGCCCCGGTGTGGGAAGATCCCACGTGCCGTGGAGCGGCTGGGCCCGTGGGCCATGGCCACTGGGCCTGCGCATCCAGAGACTGTGCTCCGTGGCGGGAGGGGCCGCAGTGGT
This sequence comes from Mesoplodon densirostris, assembly GCF_025265405.1. Taxonomy (NCBI): domain Eukaryota; kingdom Metazoa; phylum Chordata; class Mammalia; order Artiodactyla; family Ziphiidae; genus Mesoplodon; species Mesoplodon densirostris. The sequence goes on from NC_082664.1 coordinate 21,074,163, forward strand.
GAGAGGCCCGAGTACCACAAAAAAAAAAAAAAGCTATATCTGGTAACCACATGACTATTGCTGGCAGATGGCACTGGGCAACAAATAGTAGAAAAAAATAGGAGGGAAGAACATAAACAGGGAGGTGGGTTCAAAAAGATATATGGAAGATATAATGGACAACTCTTTTGTGCCATTTCAAATATTTTGGTCCCTCCTCTTTCATTATCCAATACGGCAGTTACCAGTTTTGTGCAAGATTTGTGCAGTGTGACAGCTCCTTATTTCCTATCCCAGGGCTTCTCTGCAGCCATATCATGGGACTCCCACTGAAACCCCCTCAGCCTTTATACATGTGTACCTCAAAAGTTTAGGGAAGTTCAAACTAATGCATCTATCATTCACACATTTCAGAAGATATTTCTTTGAGTGCAAAGATCTGAGAAGCATTTCATAAAGCTGTTCCAAAGATCACAATGGATGGAGAACTGGTTGGCTTTTCTTCTTTCTCTGTTTGACTCTTTTTTTTTTTTGTGGTATGCAGGCCTCTCACTGTTTTGGCCTCTACAGTTGTGGAGCACAGGCTCAGTGGCCATGGCTCATGGGCCCAGCCGCTCCACAGCCTGTGGTATCTTCCCGGACTGGGGCATGAACCCATGTCCCCTGCATCGGCAGGCGGACTCTCAACCACTGCGCCACCAGGGAATCCCCTCTGTTTGACTCTTTTTGTCCTTCACTCCTGTTTCAAGGAACTAGGGCATAGCACAGTCCAGCAGGAAAATGTGGTCTCTGCTCTGGCAGGAAATTGTTCACATACTGAAGAAATTATAAGACAAAAAATAGGTACCAAAAAGAAACAAGGAAAAATGTGGATGGGTCTTGTAAGTATTGGCCCAATGGGCCCAAGTATAAGAGTGATTTATTGACCTAGAAGCACTTGGAAACTGTCTTTGATGGGATGGCTTTCTGCAGTTTGCATGTAACAACTGTCTAGTAATGTTACTCAAAGGGTCATCTACAGACTGGTAATATGTTTCACCCAGGAGGATATTAGAAATAAAACTTTTAAGTCCTGTTGGTTGTACTGAATCAGAATCTGTATTTATCAAGACCCCAAATAATTTGTATCATATTTCAGTTTAAGAAACACTAATCTACAGTAACTAAAGCTGAGATAGCTTAAAAGAGTATTGAGGGAGGAGCCAGAAAGCTCAAGGAAATAAAAGTTATTCCCTTAGGAGGAAACAGAGAATAGTCTCTTTGTTAAAGCAGTTAGAAATGTATGGGTAAGGGTGTACTGGCACCTTTAACATTCTTGGTGGAAGCACTCTTCTTCATGTCAAGGTTAAATGCAGGAGATATACCTATTGACTGGACTCCCTATTTTGAATGGAAGATGATAGACTCTGGAATGGCAGAGGCCAGGTTGCAGCACTCCTTGGGCAGGAACAAGGTGGATTAATGACCATAATGGATCACAGAGGCCAAATGGTAATTAGATTGTTATAACTTGCAGTGATTTGTAAAGATGATTAATAGATCCCAGTGTTTTGGAGAATGAGAAAGATAGAAAGCTAAATAGATATTACTTAACTTGAATAACTAAGAAGAAAGAAATGAGAGATAGTGAGCAGAAAGTGGACACCAATGATCATGGTGAAAAAGAGTAACACCTCGACCAATTTTTAAAAGGAATTTCCTCTGCCTCATAGCCCATTGACCTATGGGGAAGCTGAGCTGCTGGAGGAAAGTCTTTGCAGTGTATTGAATGAAAGTGAGATATCCAAACTCTTTGAACACTGTTGGACATGGTATCTGAGTTGACATTGATACCAAGGGACTGAAAGTACCATCATGATTTTCTAGATGGAATGAGGGTTTAAGGAGTATAAATGGTAAATGGAGTCTGACTCAAGTCCATTATACAGTGGGTTTAATATAGTCATGGACTAACTCTGTGGCTATTTTCTAGTACCTAAGTATACAATTGTTATAGTTTTCCCTAGTAGTTTGAAGAAGTATTTCACTGAGTCCCTGAACTGTGGAGTAAGACATTTTTGGCAGAAAGCGTCACATGAAGGACCCTAAAACAGGTTCACCCAGCCCCTTGACAAGAAAATAAACCAGAAACCAAACTGTCTCCCAGAGGACTTATAAGATTAACACCACCATCTAAGTTTTATAAGATATAGAGGTATAGACCCCCATCAGACTCCCATTCAAACCCCAAAACTGTGTGTGGTGAGGTGAATTTACAACATTTCTTCAATGTGCAACTGGGAAATTTGGGGGAGTTAACACCAGTGAGACCACACTTAACCAAGGGGAGATGAAGCTGCTCAGTAAATGCTCCCCTTTCTTTATCTCACTGGATTGTACATTAGTATCTCATGCATGTGGTGTCAAATAAAAATCTTCCTGAGAACTGGCTGGAAAGAACCGGATGTAGGGGAGTAGGCTGAGCCAATGGGATGATCAGAGTTTATCAGAGAGTATTTTTCCTTGACGTCAGTTTGTTCTCAGGAGGGACCATTAAGAAGAGGTTGTTTCCAATGCTCAAGAGTGAACCAAATTTCAGGGGCCTGAGGGGAGAAGAGAAGCCCAGCTATAGTTTAATCAAGTTAGAGGGCATTTTATCCAAATTGGTGAGTGGGGACAAACAGTCCAGCTAATTTTTTTTGAGACAAAGAATGGGAATTTGAAGGGTCTATACCTGGACTTTTCATAGGTAAACAAGGGAATCATCCAGAAGTCTTATGTAAGTCATATGGGGAAGAATTGTTCTTTGTAGTAAGCCCTTTCCAAAAACACAAAAATTTGGAGGAGACTTCTTGACCATTGTTATTTACCAGGAGTACTGGATTCAAAGTTCAACATTGCCAGTGGTCAACTCAGAAGACACAACATTCAGTTGTCTTTCCTTCTCCCTCTTTTTTGTAACTCCACCAAATCACTTTTTCAGGCTTTGCTTTTCAATAAAACAGCAAAGGCAACTCTTATATTTAGCTTAAATTAAGGGTCAAGGTTATAACAGGACCAGAGATGCTAGATCAGTATTCAAGAGAATTGGCTTGCTCTAAAATACTACTTGATATGAAAGAAAGTTTTATTAATATAGACATGCCAATGCCCAGAGACTATAAAGATCTGTATTTAACTATTTATCAGTTATCTGAACTTAGAAAAAAAATACTTAAACTCCCCATATTTCGCCCCGCACTCCGTGCCACTCCCTCCCACCCGGCCTGAGTGAGCCAGAGTCCCCGAAGAGGCTGCTCCTTTAACCCTGTCCTGTCTGAGCAAAGAACAGATGCCATCCGGTGACCTACATGCAGAGGCGGGGCCAAATCCAAAGCTGAGACCCAGGAACTGTGAGAACAAAGAAGAGAAAGGGAAACCTCTCCCAGCAGCCTCAGAAGCAGTGGATTAAAGCTCCACAATCAACTTGATGTACCCTGCATCTGTGGAATATATGAATGGACAACAAATCATCCCAAATTGAGGAGCCAGGAGTCAGTGCTCTGCCTCTGAGGTGGGAGAGCCAACTTCAGGACACTGGTCCACAAGAGACCTCCCAGCTCCACATAATATCAAACGGCGAAAATCTTCCAGAGATCTCCATCTCAACACCAGCACCCAGCTTCACTCAACGACCAGCAAGCTACAGTGCTGGACACCCTAAGCCAAACAACTAGCAAGACAGGAACACAATGCCACCCATTAGCAGAGAGGCTGCCTAAAATCATAAAAAGTCCGCAGACACCCCAAAACACGCCACCAGACGTGGACCTGCCCACCAGAAAGACAAGATCCAGCCTCACCCACCAGAACACAGGCACTAGTCCCCTCCACCAGGAAGCCTACACAACCCACTAAACCAACCTTAGCCACTGGGGACAGACACCAAAAACAATGGGAACTATGAACCTGCAGCCTGCAAAAAGGAGACCCCAAACACAGTAAGATAAGCAAAATGAGAAGACAGAAAAACACACAGCAGGAGAAGGAGCAAGATAAAAACCCATCAGACCTAACAAATGAAGAGGTAATAGGCAGTCTACCTGAAAAAGAATTCAGAATAATGATGGTAAAGATGATCCAAGATTCTATTTCCCAGATCCAAAATCTTGGAAATAGAATAGACAAAATGCAAGAAACAGTTAACAAGGACCTAGAAGAACTAAAGATGACTCAAGCATCGATTAAAAACACAATAAACGAAATAAAAAAATACTCTAGATGGGATCAATAGCAGAATAACTGAGGCAGAAGAACGGATAAGTGAGGTGGAAGATAAAATAGTGGAAATAACTGCTGCAGAGCAAAATAAAGAAAAAAGAATGAAAAGAACAGAGGACAGTCTCAGAGACTTCTGGGACAACGTTAAATGCACCAACATTCGAATTATAGGGGTTCCAGAAGAAGAAGAGAAAAAGAAAGGGACTGAGAAAATATTTGAAGAGATTATAGTTGAAAACTTCCCTAATATGGGAAAGGAAATAGTTAATCAAGTCCAGGAGGCACAGAGAGTCCCATACAGAATAAATCCAAGGAGAAATACGCCAAGACACATATTAATCAAACTGTAAAAAATTAAACACAAAGAAATCATATTAAAAGCAGCAAGGCAAAAACAACAAATAAGACACAAGGGAATCCCCATCAGGATAACAGCTGATCTCTCAGCAGAATCTCTACAAGCCAGAAGGGAGTGGCAGGACATAATTAAAGTGATGAAGGAGAAAAACCTGCAACCAAGATTACTCTACCCAGCAAGGATCTCATTCAGATTTGATGGAGAAATTAAAACGTTTACAGACAAGCAAAAGCTGAGAGAGTTCAGCACCACCAAACCAGCTTTACAACAAATGCTAAAGGAGCCTCGCTAGGCAAGAAACACAACAGAAGCAAAAGACCTACAATAACGAACCCAAAACAATTAAGAAAATGGGAATAGGAACATACATATCGATAATTACCTTAAATGTAAATGGACTAAATGCTCCCACCAAAAGACACAGATTGGCTGAATGGATACAAAAACAAGACCCATATATATGCTGTCTACAAGAGGCCCACTTCAGACCTAGAGACACATACAGACTGAAAGTAAGGGGATGGAAAAAGATATTCCATGCAAATGGAAACCAAAAGAAAGCTGGAGTAGTAATTCTCATATCAGACAAAATAGACTTTAAAATAAAGACTATTAGAAGAGACAAAGAAGGACACTACATAATGATCAAGGGATCGATCCAAGAAGAAGATATAACAATTGTAGATATTTATGCCCCAAACATAGGAGCACCTCAATACATAAGGCAAATACTAACAGCCATAAAAGGAGAAATCGACAGTAACACAATCATAGTAGGGGACTTTAACACCCCACTTTCACCCATGGACAGAGCATCCAAAATGAAAATAAATAAGGAAACACAAGCTTTAAATGATACATTAAACAAGATGGACTTAATTGATATTTGTAGGACATTCCATCCAAAAACAACAGAATACACATTTTTCTCAAGTGCTCATGGAACATTCTCCAGGATAGATCATATCTTGGGTCACAAATCAAGCCTTGGTAAATTTAAGAAAATTGAAATTGTATCAAGTATCTTTTCCGACCACAATGCTATGAGACTAGATATCAATTAGAGGAAAAGAGCTGTAAAATATACAAACACATGGAGGCTAAACAATACACTACTTAATAACAAAGTGATCACTGAAGAAATCAAATGGGAAATTAAAAAATACCTAGAAACAAATGACAATGGAGACACGACGACCCAAAACCTATGGGATGCAGCAAAAGCAGTTCTAAGAGGGAAGTTTATAGCAATACAATCCCACCTTAAGAAACAGGAAACATCTCGAATAAACAACCTAACCTTGCACCTAAAGCTATTAGAGAAAGAAGAACAAAAACATCCCAAAGTTAGCAGAAGGAAAGAAATCAGAAAAATCAGATCAGAAATAAATGAAAAAGAAATGAAGGAAACGATAGCAAAGATCAATAAAACTAAAAGCTGGTTCTTTGAGAAGATAAACAAAATTGATAAACCATTAGCCAAGACTCATCAAGAAAAAAAGGGAGAAGTCTCAAATCAATAGAATTAGAAATGAAAAAGGAGAAGTAACAACTGACACTGCAGAAATACAAAAGATCATGAGAGATTACTACAAGCAACTCTATGGCAATAAAATGGACAACCTGGAAGAAATGGACAAATTCTTAGAAATGCACAACCTGCCAAGACTGAATCAGGAAGAAATAGAAAATATGAACAGACCAATCACAAGCACTGAAATTGAAACTGATTAAAAATCTTCCAACAAACAAAAGCCCAGGACCAGATGGCTTCACAGGTGAATTCTATCAAGCATTTAGAGAAGAGTTAACACCTATCCTTCTCAAGCTCTTCCAAAATAGAGCAGAGGGAGGAACACTCCCAAACTCATTCTACGAGGCCACCATCACCTTGATACCAAAACCAGACAAGGATGTCACAAAGAAAGAAAACTCCAGGCCAATATCACTGATGAACATAGATGCAAAAATCCTCAACAAAATACTAGCCAAGAGAATCCAACAGCACATTAAAAGGATCATACACCATGATCAAGTGGGGTTTATTCCAGGAATGCAAGGATTCTTTAATATGTGCAAATCAATCAACGTGATACACCATATTAACAAATCAAAGGAGAAAAACCATATGATCATCTCAATAGATGCAGAGAAAGCTTTCGACAATATTCAACACCCAGTTATGATAAAAACCCTGCAGAAAGTAGGCATAGAGGGAACTTTCCTCAATATAATAAAGGCCATATATGAGAAACCCACAGCCAGCATCGTCCTCAATGGTGAAAAACTGAAACCATTTCCACTAAGATCAGGAACAAGACAAGGTTGCCCACTCTCACCACTCTTATTCAACCTAGTTTTGGAAGTTTTAGCCACAGCAATCAGAGAAGAAAAGGAAATAAAAGGAATCCAAATGGGAAAAGAAGAAGTAAAGCTGTCACTGTTTGCAGATGACATGATACTATACATAGAGAATCCTAAAGATGCTACCAGAAAACTACTAGAGCTAATCAATGAATTTGGTAAAGTAGCAGGATACAAAATTAATGCACAGAAATCTCTGGCATTCCTATATACTAATGATGAAAAATCTGAAAGTGAAATCAAGAAAACACTCCCATTTACCATTGCAACAAAAAGAATAAAATATCTAGGAATAAACCTACCTAAGGAGACAAAACACCTGTATGCAGAAAATTATAAGACACTGATGAAAGAAATTAAAGATGATACAAATAGATGGAGAGATGTACCATGTTCTTGGATTGGAAGAATCAACATTGTGAAAATGACTCTACTACCCAAAGCAATCTACAGATTCAATGCAATCCCTCTCAAACTACCACTGGCATTTTTCACAGAACTAGAGCAAAAAATTTCACAATTTGTATGGAAACACAAAAGACCCCGAATAGCCAAAGCAATCTTGAGAACCAAAAATGGAGCTGGAGGAATCAGGCTCCCTGACTTCAGACTATACTACAAAGCTACAGTAATCAAGACAGTATGGTACTGGCACAAAAACAGAAAGATAGATCAATGGAACAGGATAGAAAGCCCAGAGATAAACCCACGGACATATGGTCACCTTATCTTTGATAAAGGAGGCAGGAATGTACAGTGGAGAAAGGACAGTCTCTTCAATAAGTGGTGCTGGGACAACTGGATAGGGACATGTAAAAGTATGAGATTAGATCATTCCCTAACACCATACACAAAAATAAGCTCAAAATGGATTAAAGACCTACATGTAAGGCCAGACACTATCAAACTCTTAGAGGAAAACATAGGCAGAACACTCTATGACATAAATCACAGCAAGATCCTTTTTGACCCCCCCTCCTAGAGAAATGGAAATAAAGACAAAAATAAACACATGGGACCTAATGAAACTTCAAAGCTTTTGCACAGCAAAGAAAACCATAAACAAGACCAAAAGAGAACCCTCAGAATGGGAGAAAATATTTACAAATGAAGCAACTGACAAAGGATTAATCTCCAAAATTTATAAGCAGCTCATGCAGCTCAATAACAAAAAAACAAAAAACCCAATCCAAAAATGGGCAGAAGACCTAAATAGACATTTCTCCACAGAAGATATACAGACTGCCAACAAACACATGAAAGGATGCTCAACATCTTTACTCATTAGAGAAATGCAAATCAAAACTACAATGAGATATCATCTCACACCAGTCAGAATTTCCATCATCAAAAAATCTAGAAACAATAAATGCTGGAGAGGGTGTGGGAAAAAAGGAACACTCTTGCACTGCTGGTGGGAATGTGAATTGGTACAGCCACTATGGAGAACGGTATGGAGGTTCCTTAAAAACCTACAAATAGAACTACCATATGACCCAGCAATCCCACTACTGGGCATATACCCTGAGAAAACCATAATTCAAAAAGAGACATGTACCAAAATGTTCATAGCAGCCCTATTTACAATAGCCCGGAGATGGAAACAACCTAAGTGTCCATCATCAGATGAATGGGTAAAGAAGATGTGGCACATATATACAATGGAATATTACTCAGCTATAAAAAGAAATGAAATTGAGCTATTTGTAATGAGGTGGATGGACCTAGAGTCTGTCATACAGAGTGAAGTAAGTCAGAAAGAGAAAGGCAAATACTGTATGCTGACACATATATATGGAATTAAGGAAAAAAATATCATGAAGAACATAGGGGTAAGACAGGAATAAAGACACAGACCTACTTGAGAATGGACTTGAGGATATGGGGAGGGGGAAGGGTAAGCTGTGACAAAGTGAAAGAGCGGCATGGACATATATACACTACCAAACGTAAGGTAGATAGCTAGTGGGAAGCAGCCGCATAACACAGGGAGATCAGCTCGGTGCTTTGTGACCACCTGGAGGGGTGGGATAGAGAGGGTGGGAGGGAGACACAAAAGGGAGGGGATATGGGAACATATGTATATGTATAACTGATTAAATTTGTTATAAAGCAAAAAATAAAAAATAATAAAAAATAAAAAATAAAATAAAACTCCCCATATTTCAACTTACCAACTAATGAAACATAGGCAGCAATACTTGACTCACAGATTATCGTGAGGATCAAATGTTGTAAAATATATAAAAGTTTCTGGAATTCTTCGTATAAAATTAATTATTAGTTCCTGAACGTGTTTCTCTCTTTCAATTGTTTAACATAGATTTTTGCAACCGAAGATGTGGTAAAATAAGGTAAAGACTGAAAAGGGAAAGAGAAAGAAAAGAAAGGAAAGAAGGGGAGGGAGGGAGAAGGGAGAGAGACAGAGAATGAGAGAAAGAGAAAGAATGAAAGGAAGGAAGGAAAGAAGGAAATTAATGAATGAAATAGCACACTGTCAGTGAGCTAGCAGCTAATAGTACCTGACATGTAATAGGTGAAAAATACATATATTAAGTACTAGAAAGAGAGAAACAATGTCTTGCTTAGACAGTCTTAGAACTAAACTCATTGTGTCCCCTTAGAGATACTTCACCATCTGTGAAGTGCCTGTCTCCAGAGTCTTAACTCTGCAGGGTCCCTTCTCTGAGCTCCCGAGGTACCAGTTAGGCAGCTCCCCTCTTTAGATGTTTGTCTCAGTTCTGAGAAATCCCTCCTTGATGCTTCTAGATTTTCATATCTTCACCTTATTCTCTTTCATCCCATCACCACTCTAGTGAGGGAGGCAGGAGTGGAGAGATGTGTTGCTTCCTGCAAGTACTATCTGAATTATCCCAATTTTCCTTTTTGTGTGTGTGTTTTGTTTTGTTTTTTTCATGTCACCAGATGTTTTAATGAATGTCTTATCTTAGATTCTCTCTGTTGAAATACATAATACAATTCCTATTTTTCTGACTGAACCTTAACTCGTACCCTAACTCATCAGCCTAAATTATCTTTACCTGAGAGGGTGGCAATAGTTGCTTCAATGTCTTTCAAGCCACTGGTCTCACTCCTTTCCCAAAAAGTCTCCAGAGGCTGCCACTGATCTCTTGGAAATTCATTTCTATCCATATTACTCAATGTCTTTAATTCCTTCCGTGGAACATCAAGGCCATGTCTATGTTTCTTTGCCTTCTTTTAGCGTATAACTTTCACTTAGGCTCAGCAATTTTTATTTTCTGCGCAGGGCCACATTGTATTTGATGCCTTGAGGACCATATGAGTAGTCCATCTCAACTACTTACCTCTGCTTTTATAATAAGAAAGCAGCCATAGACAATACTGAAAAAATGGGTGAGGTGCATTCCAATAAAAACTGATGGTGGGCTGGATTTGGCCAATGCAGTGTAGTCGTCTGACCCCTGCTCTAACAAAAGTGTAAAATAATATTCAGTTCCTTTAACATGCTATTCTACTTCATATTTCTGGTTTTATTCACATATCTAATCCTCTAAAATCAATAAATAATAATAATAAATAAAATATGTATTTTTTTAAATTTTTGTTTGGCTGGTGAACCAAACAAACATCTTTTAGAAAATCATCAAAATTCCATTTAAAGAATTATCTCTGAAATGAATGCTTGTTACCATACATTTTATGGGGGATCTTCTTCATCAGTATGTTCTTTATTTTCTTGCTTTACCTTGTAATTACCTCTTTTAATACATATAATAATTTATTGGATATATGCATATCACTTCCCTTTTAAGTGATGTAAGTTCCTTTAGGGAAGGGAGATTTTATCTTTTAAATTCTGCTTTTATCATGGGCTTTTGGAAATTGTTTTGTTTGTGGAAAGATTGAATGTATACATGAATGAATAAAATATGCATCATGCCTTTCCCAAAGCGTGCTCTTCCTGGTTTGCATTTTTGGAGGAAAAGTTGTTTCCACTTGAGACTCAGGTGACAAAAGACAAATAAAAACAAAAATACTTGCCTGTGATTACCTCTTTTTTTTTTTTTGCTACATAATCTTTACTAAATTTTGAAGCTGCAGGGTGCCTCATTAAGAGAGACAACAAATTTATCACCAAGATTTTGAAAGAAGAAATAATGGAGATAATCTGAAAGCATTTTCTTTTTAATACAGACTTGCTATTTCAAAATAAAGAGATGATTTAAAAATAGGACCCTTAAAACCAATGGAGACCATACAGTAACATATTATCTTCATCACATTAAGATCCCAAATTTAAGGCTATCGTTTTAAAAAGAAAATGCTGCCAATAGGATGTTTACCCTTTTTTAATAGTGTTTTCTGCCTGCATCCAATAATCCGTCAATTATCCATCATAAGTTTCTCTATTTTATTCCTATGTTGCCAAAAATTTCTGTGACTAAATTTACTCATTGATTTTGGGACAGTAATAGTGAAGTGTCATCACTAACAAATTAACAACAAAACTAAACCAAAACTAAGATCACCTTATACCATTAACACGGTTTATAATACCCAATCTTGCATTTTCCTTAGTGATGAAATATCTCATATTTTCTTTTTGCCTTTTTTCTGCCAGATGTATCAACCTCAAATATCATGCTGGTGCTTTTCACAGCGGTTAGGTCATACCTGTCATTGACAAAGAAATCCTGGGGAAAAAGTAAAACATATCAGGGGAAAACTAAAAAAGTAACCAAAAACTCTGTCAAAATATTCAGGTTTGTAACAGGTAGTAGTTCTTATGAAAACAGATTCCAGGATGGAAAAAAAAAAAAGGCAAACACTGAATGACTAGTCTGAATATTTCAAAGTGAACCAAAAAGCCACAGATGTTTCCAGGTTTATGTTTGAAAATCTGGAAAGGTGAATGATTTATATATTTTCATTTTTATGATGGGGATAGTGAAGTGAATTGTTCTGTAAGTAACAAGTCATGAGATGTTGAAACATATGTTGAAAAGCTCAGTGACTTGAATGCTGAAATTGGCTACTCTGCTTTGTCTTCACAGCTAAGCATATTTTATTTCTAGTTCAGAGATTTCTGTTGCTTTAATACAATTTTTATTACTTTTCGGAGAAAATGGAGAGCTGACAGATAACTTTGACTACTTTAGGTATAGAGAAGAAATTTAGGAATTGTTCTTAGTTGAAAAGATCAGGCATACAGAAAAAATTAAGTCAATAATATATTATTAAAATATGCTTTTGGAAAATCTATATAAAGTACTTCTAAGGAAAGGCAAATAGAATACAATGAAAATTCTTCATATTTTCCTCTTTTCTGTATCCATAGTCTACAATCTTAATAAAATTCTTAAACTCACATTCCTGACAATTGCTATATCAGAATATTATTTTTAATGTATTCATTGTGAATCATGTTATTGACCAATAAGTATTGTTGAACTTTATAATCATTAAAATGATTAATACTTCTTTGAATATGTTTCAAAAGGTGCTTCTATTAATTTAATACATTCATCTAAATTTTAGAATTGCTTTTTCTTACTTTTCTTTTTTAGAGTTTTCCTTCCTTGTCTCTTTCCCTCAGACCCAAGATATCACAAAATGGGCCCGCTACTTACATGATCACTGCACAGTTCTTTCAGACACACCTAAAAATGTCTAATTTATAAGACAGTCTTTGAAACGAGTAATAACCCTAACCTTAACGTTCAGCTTAATATTTACAGAAGAAAATTCATGAGCAAATATACACTAGTTATTTGGTATGGTTAATTTTACAGAAGCTTACTGTTCTCAGTAGGGGATATGCAAATATGCCAAAATCTACCAGGAGTCTGTCTTCAGTCTCTTCTCACTAAATGCTATTCCTAATTTTAAATACAATGTATTAAATTCCCACTTGTCCCAGTGAGAGTCCAGTTATGAGATATAAATCACATCAGTTATTTTAACAGAAGAAATTAATATAAATAATTTGCAAACTAGATATAAAGCTGTTAACTAGGTAACTCAAGGGGCAAATCAAAAGCATGAAGGTATCAGGGAAGCAGCAATAGCAGTAAGAAGCTCCCTACTTGGACCTAAAATCCCAAATGCTTCATAAATGGAAAATTGTCAGCAATCTTTAGCTCACTTTGTAATGGTTCTACCCTTTCTGAAAGGTAGCTTATCCAGAGATCTCTAACATCTTTAGATATAAATATATATTAAATTTATCCAGATTTTTTCTAGTGGATGCAGCAGAAGCATTAGCCTACTATGATCTATTACATTCTAGAAATGGAAGTCTCTGAAATATATTTCATTAAATTGACAGTGTTACTTAATATGCTTAGGCTAAGTCAGTTATAATTATTTTAACATTGCCGGTAGTACTTATCAAGTGAAATCACATTTTTAGGAAATTTTGAATACTCCAACCTAGCTTTCTGTATATGGAACTAGGTTTTCTTTTAAAACAGATATTTTCCAAAACAGATATTTGGTAGAATAGGTATGTCCATGTATAAGATTCTAGATATAGATACTAGATCAATAGATAGATCTCTGACATACATTTATATATTAACTAAAAATGTTATTATAGTAAAATAAGATATGGATTTTAAACTATTCCTGTGTAGACTACTGTGCTGTGAACCAGATTTCAAACGTTACTTTTCAACAACAAACAATGAATTTTATAAGGTATAAAACTGACATTAGAAATATATTATCATATATAAAAACCCATTAAATTCTGTGATCTTGACTCAAAAACATCAAACATTAAGGACTATGTAAAACTGTTGATTCATCTGTGATATGATAGGATATCATATATCATATATCACTTTGAGGAATGTGTTTTTTTTTTCTCGGAAACTCTCCTAATTTTGTCTCTTAGCATACAGCAAGTATACTTACCAAAATAGTTTGTATATTAAATATGTTTCTGGTCACATACACTTATATTAACTCTGTGTTTCATTCCGTACATTTTTTCTAGTCTCCAAAACAATATATCTAACTGACAAATATATACCAGTATTTCAATATCTCAAAGGCATGTAAAATGCAGCAATTTCAAAATCATACTCTCTCCTTTCCTTGTTCCACTTAATACTCCATTTTTCACAGGATAAATGCAGAAATTCATAGTATGCCATATAATGCCTCCGTCAGCTGATTCTTGATGCCCTTCCCCCGCCTCATTACCCATCACCCATTCTTTTGTGATATCCACACTGACAGTTTTTCAAGTGTACCTTATTATGGCTGACTCAAATGCTCTGCACTTTCTAATTCATCTGCCTGGATTGTCACCATGCCCACACACACACCATTTCCCTAGTTCATCATGTTTCCATAGAGATGCTTTTCATGTCTTCAAAGGATAGGACCTGTCTCTTTGTTAAGTGCTAATTTGATATAGGCAGGTACACATTGCACTTAGTAATAATAGTTTTTTGATTTTTAAAACCTTCATCTGTTTCCTCTATTAAGCTGAACTTTTTGTGAAAGTAGGTACACTATTTTTGTTTTGCTGTTATTATTTTCTTTTTACCATTGTCTAGAACAATGCCTGACACATCATAGACACTCAGTGGACATTTGTTGAAGGAAGAAACAAAGGGAGGGGGGAAGGGAGGGAGGGAGGGAGGAATGGATTAGTGAATTACCAATGAATTTTTTTTTTACTGGAAAACATCCCAAATTTGGAATCGTATTAAAATAATTTCAAACTCAGCCTCCAATATGAAGAAACTGTAACTTGAAATGTTGTGTCATTTTTTTTTTTATCTATAATGAGTAAAGTACAATGTTCTAAGGAACATTAAATGAAATAGTATATGTAAAGAATGGATGGCAAGCCATATTCTAGTTAGGCATTCTGAAGAAAGTAAAATTCCTCTCCCCCTAAATAACAATAAAATAACTAAATTTGTGATGGTTTTCTGAATGTTTCACAATGTCCAAATGTTTGCCATCTGTAACACAAATACTTTTTTTTAAAGCACTGTTTTATTGAGATAAAATTCACATAACCTCACAATTCTCCTATTTAAAATATACAACTCCATGGTTTTTAGTGTATTCACAGAGTTGTTCAGCCATCACCACATCAATTTTAGAACATTCTCATTACCCGCCCTCCCCACAAAAAAACATACTCATTAGCAGTCACTCCCTTTCTCCTCTCTACCCACCTTCTGCAAGCCACTAATCTACTCTCTATCACTATAGATCTGCCTACTAGGACATTTCAAGCAAATGCAACCATACCATATATGGTCTTTTGTGACTAGCTTCTTTCACTTAGCATAATGTTTTTAAAGTTTATCCATGTTGTAGCAAGTGTCAATATTTCATTTCTTTTTATTACCAAATAATATTTTATTGTATGAGAATGTAAAATGATGCAGCTGCTTTGGAAAACAGTCTAGTGCTTCCTCAAAAGTTTAAACATAGAGTAACTATATGACTCAGCAGTTCCACTCCTAGGTATATACCCAAGAGAAATAAAAACATGTATCCACACAAAAACTTGAACATGAATGTCCACAGCAACATATTTATAATAGACAAAAATTAGAAACATCCCAAATGTCCATCAACTGATGAATGGATAAAAAATATGGTATATTCATACAAATACTTTTGATATATATTCATAGTTTTGCCATCAGATTTCCTAACATGTTGTAAATCTTTAGAAATTTGGAAATATGATTTGATCTACAAATTTAAAGCTCATTTTTAAAATTCCAATAAGGAAATGAACTGTTTCAAGGTGGATTACATTAATGTAACATACTTGAAGTTTCTTAAAATATGTGTCATTAAAGGAAAAACAATATAGCATTTAATACTTACAACATATTTATATATTGTTATAGACTAAAAATTTGTGTCACCTCAAAATTCATGTTGGAACTTAATATCCAATGTGATGACATTTGAAGGTGGAACCTTTGGAAGGTGATTAAGTCATGAGGGTGGAGCCCTCAAAAATGGGATTAGCACCCTTGCAAAAGAGATCTCAAAGACTCCCCCTTCACCATAGGAGCACACAGAAAGAAGATGGCAGTCTATGAACCAGTGAGCCAGCCCGCAGCAGACACAATGTGCCAGCACCTTGATTTTGGACTTCTCAGCCTCTGTGAAAAATAAGTTTCTGTTATTAATAAGCTAATCAGTCTTTGGTATTCTGTTATATCAACCCAGATAGACTGAGATATATATCTCTCCAAGATACATAAATGAATTTTAACTATTTACCTTCACATGCACATATATGTTTGCTTCTACACAGGTCATACAACTACATTTTCTGTAAACAAAACTTACATCAGTAAGAACTGTACTTAGATATTGATCATAGATCTCATTTGCCGATGAGTAAAAACATCTTTTATAAATACTTTCTCATATATACTTTTAAAAAAATATTTATCAATGAAATATTTTAAAATATGAGGTAATTCTTCTTATAGTTTATATATACATACATAAGTATAGTTATACTTATAGAAAGGTAGATATCAAAATTAGTATCTATTTATATATTTCCTCTTCTAGGGCAGCCCTGCTTAAGACAAAATTTACTTAGAATGTTGCAATTTCTCTCTATAAAGTAGATTTTGTATATTGTTATTAAAACCTTAGTCCAGGGCTTCCCTGGTGGTGCAGTGGTTGAGACTTCGCCTGTCGATGCAAGGGACACGGGTTCGTGTCCCGGTCTGGGAAGATCCCACATGCCATGGAGCGGCTGGGCCCATGAGCCACGGCCACTGAGCCTGCGCGTCCGGAGCCTGTGCTCCGCAACGGGAGAGGCCACAACAGTGAGAGGCCCGCATACCACAAAAAAAAAATAAAATAAAAAATAAAAAATAAAACCTTGGTCCATCACACTGTAAAAATCATTTTAGATTGAATAAAGAAATTTAGCATTTTTTAGAGATTTTTCATAACAAGTTATTTATATGAAAATAGCAATTATAAAATCAGTCCTTAAAAAACTAAAATATGCTTCATAAGAGTATCCAATTCCACTGTCACATTTAATCTAATTAGTATGTTTAGATTTTTTTTGTCTGATTTTGAATGCAGTGTCCTATATTAGCAGAATGTTCTTTTTTGTAATAATCATGGTCAGTCGACAAAATTGCTATGATGTTAATGAATGGCAAATGGGACTGTCAAGGATCCCAATGAGACTTCTTTTTCCTTTTCCCTATAAAACTGATCAAATAATTGGTGTACCAGATTGAACTATGTGAAGATGTGTTTATATTCAGGTGCTTAGAGACCCATAAATAGTCACTGCTCTGTAATCATAACTGAAACTCTAAGAGTCTATGGAAACTGACTGGGTCATTGTATAACTGGTAAAGTAGGGTATATATTTCCTCACTTGGACTCCTGAAGTCTGTTCAATACATCTGCAGAAAACTTTTTACTATCTCATCCATATTACCATTCTTTACTTTTTTCTTTTTATTTTCTATAGACATATTTAAGAATATTATGGAAATTAGAAAAAAAATAATAAATACTTTCCCACCTTTTTGTTTCTATCTCATCTTTGTCTCTATGTAGGTATACTTTATATTACTTAAGATACCAGTGGATGTATTATTTAGAATTACAGTTATTTGTGTTGAAGTTGTCTGTCCATTTCCCCATGGATCCTGTTGCCATTTTCATGCACACTGGGTCCCTATGTACTTTTAGTACCAATGGTAACAACTGTGTATCTCTTTGTTAGAAGACTGGCCTCAAACTTTCAGAGTACATATTTCCTGAATGTATGTAAATATGGAAAAGCTTTTATATTACATCCCTTCCACAAACATTTCTTAACAAGTATCTGATTAAGCTGGGGATATAAATACCCAGCTCTATTGCCCTTAATCAGGATCACCTGGGCATACAATCTACACTTTCTCCAGAGTTCCCCTCCAGGGTTGAGCGAAATTTACCCACCATGGGTCTTTGTGGGATATCACATACTTTGCTGACCTTCTTGGTTTTATTTTCGTACTTTCTTCCCAGGTTTTCCTATGAACTCTTCTTAACAAATCACTCCCAAATCTTCCTTTTAGAAATTGCTTCTGAGGAAACTAATCTAAAATAAGGCATAAGTTACAACAACAACAACAACAACAACAAACTATGTAAAACAATTTTTAGTGGAGGTGGTTCACAAAAGGTTTCTGGATCAGAATTTGTCAACAGTGGAACCTAAGGCAGATTTAAAAGGCAGAGTGAAGCAGCCACGGTTACTCTCAACATCACAATAGTCAAATGTGATGATGAACAAATTTAAAGATATCTGGCAAGTTGCTGCCTGACAGCAATCTCCTCTGCTCCTCTTCTAGCTCTTATTTCTAACTGCCAGCCCAGTTGACCACAGCAAACCTAGGACCACCCCCAGGAGCTGGACTGTAAACTGCAGAAGTGGTAGCTACAGAAGGTCAGTGGCTTCCTATAGACCTTCCCATGAGTTTCCCTTTTCCACTTTGGTACCTGAGAGAGGCTGGCTTCTCTGACTGACTTCTTAGTGTCTCCTTCTCTGATCCATCCGTTCTTCCTACCTTCACTTCTGCAAATCTCACAATTGTGCCAGATCTAATTGTTCCTTTGATTCTTTATCTATAACTTTCATTGTGACTTATACATAGTGGCAAACACTTAATGGTCAACACATAAATATTTGATGAATATGTGGATGGTGATTTCACTGAAAGAGATCATTTACTAAGTGACTGGGAAATTCTCTCTCCCAAATATTAAGTATTTCCTTTTCACTGATATAATTAAGTTCAGCCATAAGCTGTGAAGTTATTTCACTAAACTTATGGATCCTTATGAGGTTTAGAATTCAAAGCAATTATTTTGTGAATTTATAAAAGAAACAAAATGAAGACATAGGAATAGAATATTCACATCCCCAATTGATACTTTAAAATTGATCAAGTGCTAAATGTACCAACCATTGCCTGTTTAATTGGAGCATAGATAAATGTGTTCAAAGAAAACATGATTCAGTGTCTCTGCAAATACACTGGACCATATTGAACATTCTTTTTTCTTGCTAACAAAATAAAGACATTTCTAAATAAGCATCAGAAAACATTAAGTAAGTAATTTGTGATCAAAAATGTGAAATTTTATATATTACATCTCAAAACTAAGCCTTGAAAAATAGCAGTGTTTAGGTGCTGCATGTGTGCAGAAAGATGCAAAGTATCACTTGTTTTATTCAACACTACAATGAAAAAATTTAATAGGTGTCACTAGGAATTATGTCAGTTAAGTAGCGATGATGTTTAACCATGGGAAAGGGAAAATAAATAATGAGAGTTGAATTCTAAGATTTATTATATATGTAAGAAACCATTCAATGCAATAAAAACTCATGAAAATTAATATTTTCAAGCTAAATTATTACAGCAAATTATTTATATGTCACTTGTTAATGCTGCTCTCATTATTCACTCTCAAGGTGCTGAATAAATTTTAGTGGAAGCATGAACGTTATCTTCAATTCAAGCTAGTCTTTATTCTGCTATTTCAATTGGACTGACAATTTTTTCTCCTACTCTGCTCTTCCCCCAATAATGTTCTTTCTATTTTTTGGTGGGGGAGGAAAATGAACTATGGTGTGATTACATTATAAAATATAAGTAATCTATAGGAAGTAAGGATTACATGAGTTAAGCAATGTTTAATAACATCTTTCACACTAAGTAAATTATGGAAAATACCATCTCTAGTATCTATTAGCTGCGTGATCCTACCTCCATTTCTCCTCTCTGAGATGTGTTTCCACAGCTGTAAAAAGGGAGAAGCTATCCACCAAGTCTACTTTATCAAATACACTTGAAGTTCAGTAGAATTAATGAATGTACAAATGTGCTTTGTAAACCTTAATATAGTGCATGGCTGAAAAAACAAACAAAAAATACTGTGAATTATGCAGAGTATGTATTTTAATTAGCTCTTCTTTGAAGCACATCTCAAGATTACTTTCATAGCAACATTGAGACTGGTGTTTGACCAAACAGTTGCTTAACTATGGCCCAGTTGACATATAAGATCAGCCATCAGAGTAAGCCTTAAATAAATGGAAGATATTTGCCACAACATGAAAAGGTATGTATATTATTAATATAAAGAATCTACTCAGAAATAAAAGCTTTCTCACACAGAAAAGGAAAATTCAAACGGTCATTCAACATAAGGAAACATTGTACGTGTCGCCAATGTTGCAGGCTAATAAAAACATAAAAACAAACAAAAAAACAAAATTCTTCTTTAAAAATGATAGATATATTTGGATAACAGCTTGGTGGCTTCTTAAAAAAACTAAACGTACTCTTAACACATGATCCAACATTTGTGCTCCTTGGTATTTACCCAAAGGAGTCAAAAATGTATGTCTATACAAAAACCTACACAGTGATATTTATGACAGCTTTATTCATAATTGCCAACATTTACAAGCAATCAAGATGTCCTTCAGTAGGTGAATGGATAAATAAACCGTGGCACATCCGACAATGGAATACTCAGCACTAAATAGAAGTGAGCTATCAATTCATGTAAAGATGTGGATGGACTTTAAATGTATAAATATTACTAAGTGAAAAAAGCCAATCTGAAAAGGCACATACTGTGTGTGTCTGACTATAAGAACTTCTGGAAAAGGCAAAATTAAGGAGGCAGTAAAAAAACAATCAGTGGTTGCCAAGGTTGGAGTAGGGGGAAGGGTGAATATGGCAGAGCATAGAAGATTGTTAAGGCAATAAAAATACTCTCTGTATAAAACTAGAATGATAGACGGATGTCATTACACATTTGTCCAAACCCATAGAATGTATGAAACTGAGAGTGAACTCTTATGTAAACTATGGACTTCGGGTGATTAAGATGTGTCAGTGTAGGTTCATCTATTGCAACAAAGGTACCTCTCTGGTAGGGGGTGTTGATAATTAGAGAGGCAATGCATTGTAGGGACAGGGGCAATATGGGAAATCTCTGTAACTTTGTCTTAATTTTGCTATGAACCTAAAACTACTCTAAAAAAATCTTTAAAACTTTGACAGATATTGTCCTTTGTAAAAACTGTACTGCAGGAATTAAGATGGGTGAAACTGTCACCCAGGAGTTAGGGAACATCAACCAGTCTATTTATATCTCAAAATTAGATAATTTTTGTAATGCATGGGTATTATCTACGATCCCTTCCATGAATGGTTTTGCGATCAATAAAGTGGAGAGACCTCAGGATAACCCAACTGGCAGAGAAGACCTCTGGACACTCAGGGGAGAAGTTGGAAACTGTAGCAAAGCTAAACTTTTTGAGAAATTTTAAAAGGCAATATGGAGCTATTTGGAGACTGTGGAGGTCTGCTGGGAACAAGACTTCTAAAACGACAAATTTGCCTGAAAGGCTGTGGTCCAAGGCCATTTTTGCCGGCTATAAGCAGGGTTTCTGGAACCAGAGGGAGCAAACAGCTCTTCTTAAAACTGAATGTATTTATACTAGAGATGAAACTGACTTCTATCTAGGCAAGAGATATGTTTATGTGTACAAAGAATAACACAGTAACTCCTGGTGGAAAACCTAACAAAACCAGAGTAATCTGGGGAAAGGTAACTCACACTCATGGAAACAGTGGCATGGTTCGTGCAAAATTCTGAAGGAACCTTTCTGCTAAGGCCATTGGACACAGAATCTGCATGATGCTGTACCCTTCAAGGATTTAAACTTATTGAAAAGTACATAAATAAAAGTCTGGTTTGGTAAAAAAAACAAAGAGGCAATTTGGAAATATTACTAAACATATATTTTTTAAAGTTCACAATATCTATCCAATGAAAACATATAGAATCTATAAAGAACTCAGGCTGATTGTTTAAGATATGAAAACAGTAAGAATCAATTTGTCAACTGACACTTTAACTTTTAGAATATGGGACAAGTAATACTGTCTCCTATATAAAGGCATCCACATTCTTGAACTCTAGCACTGAAATAAATATAAATTTAAATTACATTTCCTTAGGAAATTAGGAAAATACAAGTTTCTAAACTACATTATTTACATTAGTCCTCACATTTTGCATCTTAAACTTAAAAGACTAAGATGTGAGAAGGAGTTTCTTTTATAGTGCTATTAGAACTCTACTAAGGAAGAAAGGGAAGAAGGAAAAAGGGAAATTTTGTTTGACCTTGAGAGTTTTCATATTTTTCAAAGTAAAGGATATGTTTATGAAATTTGTGAAATTACTCTAAAACATTTTTCGCTTTTGGAATTAAAATATAATTTGTGTCATATGTGTCATTTTTTTATCAGCAAATTTGGAACTTATTATCTCTACTCTTAAAGATTAATATTAAATGAAGATTCATGTCTGAAAACTGTGGCTACTGTTTTACATATTAAATGTGCCAGTACCAGAGCTGGAGAGTGAAGTAAATGGAAAATGCCAGTTTCTAGCCAGGAAATTAAAATAAAAGAAGAAAAAAAGTAGCACCAGCACGTAGACCCTTAAATCAGTGCTGTCAGGAATGTGACGGAACACTTTTCTCTCTCCTCGGGGCTTTGGTTTGCAGATGCATTTGTGTCAGAAGGTTTCACTTAAGTAAGGAAAGAAGTGAAGTTGGAGCACAAAAAAACAGGGTTCAGTTTAACAGCTAGAGTTTGAATGAATGAGAAAAGTTCTGGTCTATCTTTCATTAGATTCATCACTTAATTATGATTTCTCTTTATCTGAGGGGTCATGTTTAACCCTCTGAACATTTTTAAACTATATTCTTTAAAATATAACTAAAAATCCTGTTTCAATCAGGATGAAAAAATATGTATTTCTCCAGAATCTACTTAATGTGGTTGAGCACAATCTCCTGTTAAAAGTCCCCAAGTCAAAATTAATGGAATTGACATATTTTTAGAAATATCTTCCAAATCACTTTGTCTTTATCATATCAGAAAGGCATTTACCTCCACATATTATGTGTGTGTGTGTGTGTGTGTGTGTGTGTGTGTGTGTGTGTGTGTGTATATATAAAATTCAAGACCAACAAGCTATAGGGCTTAAGGGGGATTTGAAATTTTTAGAACGTAGGGTAGTCACGAAACCTTGCCAGAAACTCAAAATAGTGAATATAGTTTATGATCATAGTGAAACACACCACAATTCACTTAAAATGGAAGGAATTCCAATGGTCTGTCACAGAGGGAACAGAATTCAATACACACAAAAACCACACCCAAACTATCTCACATTTAATAACAAGAAGTCAGTTTTGAAATGTTTCACATGTGGCAGTTTTGACCCCTTGGCCACAAGTTTCTCTATTTCTGTATTCCTGACTTACTTTCCTTCACTATTTCTACACTCATCTTCCTTTCTTCTTCACTTGCCAGGTACCATTACCTTTTTCCCTTACATTTTTAACATTTTTGTTCTGAAGATTGGTTTCTTGTTTACTTTGCCTAGGCTACACATTCCAGCTCAAAAGTATCAAAATGTAGTGACAAAGACACTCTAAAAAAATTCTATTTATAAAGGGATATTTTTATTCTCTTATCTTTCTCTCTCTCTCTTTTTTTAAAACACGTTTTTCTTCTTATTTTACTGGGTCATAGAAATTAAAATACATAGGGTATTTGCTCAAGAGATATTTGTTGGGCAATCATATATCTATAATCTTATTTTGTTGATATATATATATATATATATATATATATATATATATATATATATATATATATATATATATATATATATATCAACAAAATTCCCTTGACAGAGGAGAGGATTTGAGAAAGTATGAGTACATGAAGTAAATATTTTTCTTTGAAAAGCCTCCTACTTTATTTACAAAATTATCTCCTCCTTTTGTGTTAGATAAATAAATCTCATGCTCAAAATTTTTGAAAAAGTCAAAGTTTCATATATTTAAAAACTACCACTGGCTTTAGCCTATGAAAATAGTGAAAAATTCTATCTCTTTAGAAAATTATTTATTCAACAGTCCAACATTTGAGAAAAATAAAAACTTCTGGAAAAGTTTTGTGAGGGATACAGAAGGAAGATCTACTATATTTGTGATGGGTGTCTATTTCAGCAAATCATAGTCTTTGCCTAGTGGGAAATTGTATTAGTGCATTCAAGTTGCTACAACAAAAATACTAAAGAATTTGTGACTTATAAACAGCAAGAATTTATTGCTCACAGTTCTGGAGGCTGGAGGTCCAAGATCAAGGTGCCAGCATGGTTAGGTTGTGGTAAATGTCTTCTTCCAGCTACAGACTGCTGACTTCTCACTGTGTATTCATAAGGTAGAAGAGGCCAGGGGGGTGGGTGGGTTTATAGGATTCTTTTATAAAGACACTAATCCCATTCATGAGGGCTTCACCCTCATAAATTAATCACCTGCCAAAGCCCTTACCTCCTATAACCATTGCATTGAGCATTAGGATTTCAAAATATGAATTTTAGGAGAAACACAAACATTCAGACCATAACATTCCACACCAGTCATACAAAATTCATATCCTTTTCACATATAAACAACTCAAAAGTTTATGTCCAAAGTTTCATCTAAATATCATCTAAATCAGATACAGATGAGACTCCAGTTGTGAACCTGTGAAATCTAATATGTCATGTGCTTCTGAAATACAATGCTGGGACAGGCATAGCATAGACATCTCATTCCAAAATGGAGAAATCTAAATGAAAAAATAAATAATAGGTCCCAAGAAAGTCCAAAATCTTAAGGCCCAGGCAATCCTGCATTCTGGACACACAGAAGTAGGGATCCCCGTTTCAAAATACATTGGGTTGACTCATAGCCTCCATGGCTTTGTTGGGCACAGCACAGTCCATGGCTTTCATGTGTTGGAGTTCAATGCCTGTGACTCTCTTGGGTTGGAATCTCACACCAGTGGCTCTGCTGGTATGAGGTCTTGGGAGCACACTCACCCTGATTGTTCCACTGAGCATTATCCTAGTGGACACTCCCTGCAGTCACCCCACCTGAGTTCAGCACCTCATGGTTCTGGGCAGCTCCATATTTGAAATCTAGATGGAGGTGTAGAAGAAACATCCACACTCTTGATAGGTATTTATTTCAGCAAATCATAGTCTTTGCCTAGTGGGAAACATACTAAGAACAGTTCCTCACTTCAAGGCATTTAAAATACAGTTTGAGAGAAGATATAGCAAAGTGAAAAAATTTTAATTATAAGTTAAATGTAACATTAATATAACAATGAAATAATTGTTCTAATGGTGTGCATACTTAATATTAAAAAAGTCCAGAAAATGATTGCTGTAGAAATTCAAAAGAGAGCAAGAACCTTGGTATGAGGACATTAGAGAAATTTCTGAGAGTAGGTAGATTTAAGTTGGGTGACAAAGAGTAGGTCAGATTTGAACAAAGCCTAAATGTTCAGGGAGAACAAAGATTAGCAATAATAAAATATTCCACTAGCAACTTGATTGCCTGAAATAGAATTAATAGAGTTGACTTGGAGACAGAGAAAGAGATGATGATTTTAAAAATAAATACTAACTGAAGTTAAATTTTGCTTGCAGCATACTCATAGTGTGGAAAATCTTTTGCATTTTTCTGTGACTTCTGTACATCCAAATTAATATGGTTAATTAATGGCTAATTCCTTTCTTTTATTGAAGACTTAACATTGAAGAAAGGTATTAAAAGGAAGAAAAAACAACATGTGGATAGAAGAGGATAACAACTTTATATAGATAACTGTATTAGTTATCTAATAACAGCTTTGTTTATTATGGCCATCTATATAAAATCCTAGTCTCATGTAAAATTACAATAATTTAAATAAAATTTTTATAAACAGTCTTAGCTCATGATTCACATAAAAATATTGGATTCCCATATACCAGTAATTACCAACTAGAAAATGTAATTTGTTTTAAATCCTACTCCCAATAGAACAAAAGCATAATGTTACTAGAAATACAAATAACAATACTGTAAGTTCTTGGCAAAATATTATAAAATATTATTAAAGGATAAAAAAGAGATGTGAATAAATGCAGAGATATAACATGATAATTAGCTGTAAAAGTGCCTTTTCTACAGGAATTAATCTATAAATTCAAAACAATTGCAATAAAAAAAACACATTATTTTTCTTGGAACTCAACAAGACATTCCTCAAATTCATATAAAAGTGCAAAGTGCCAAAAGTAGTCAAGATAATGTTGAGAAAGAATAAGCAACTGTTTGGGGGTTTGTAGGTATCAAGACAAACTAATGAACGTTGTAATTAAGGCAGTGCAGTTCTGGCACTGGAGACCAATGGAGTAATGGTGTCCAGATTAGAGTTGGAAACAGATTCATACAGATGTGCACCTTGATATGATAAAGGTACTATTGCAAATACCTGTGGAATTAATGAATTATTTAACATATTGGTGTTCCCCTTTCATAACAAACAAAATAAGTTTTAGAGTAGGATTTTCCAGGTGGAAAATTCCAATACAAAGTAGTTATTTTCTTCTCTCTTCTAGAAAAGCACTCCACACCAAGGAGAAAAAGAAAAGAAACACACACACATACACACACACACACACTTATTGCATCTTTGAGAAAATTAGAAAATCCAAAAATATATAGAGTACCTATCTGTATGTAGAAAGGGGTCATTGGGCAGGGTCACGGAAGGAAGAGAGTAGAGAACACACCCATTACAGAATTCAGGGTTAGCAAAGTATACTTTTCTACAGGTCCAGAAGAAGGGGTATAGCCTGATGGTCAAAAGCAAAATTCCTGTCTTTGACCTTCTTTAAAATGAATGCATGATGCAGGGGCTGGCATTAGGAATTTCCCAGGTCAACTGTGGTTTCAGGAAACATTTTCTACAGCATATTTTACAGAGTTGCTCCAAGATACCATGCTCTATATTAGCAATTCTTACCCAGGTCTCACAACCCACTGATGTGCCATGTAACGGTGTGGTAAATTACACATGATTTGTTACTAAAACATCAAAAATTCTAAATTATGTATCTTTTGTTAAATAAAGATGAATCAAGATTATTTCTAGTTATATTTCTCTCTCACTGGATATTGATCTGGCTTCAGCCAGTATACTTCGTGTAAGTTTTGTCAGTCTTGTGTGTTCAGAGCAGAACAAATGGATTGAAAATCAATGCCCAGGGTTAGTTCTCCTTTTATGTTAAACTTATTAATGTCAGATATGCTGTTACAGACCTGCATTTTGACAAGGTTCTACACTAGAATATACCAAAATATATAAGTGGACTGTAATCTTTTTTTTCTCTAAGAAGTTACCTTAGAGGAGAGAACTTCTGAGAACCCTGAGAAGCTTCCCTTGTGCTCAGATACTTTTTGTTCAGACATCTGCTGGCCAGAGGTTCATCAGGGAAGTGGGGGATGTGTGTTTGTAGTATATTGCAAGAACATCCAACAGGACCAAAAATAAAAATTACTGAAGAAATAATTTTTTCCTCTTCTTTTATTTCCATGTTCATGGTCTCATGGCATTTCCCCTTGGGAGAAGAGAGGCAGCGGTAGAAAACCTACCAGGCAAAGACTCATTTCTACAAAATATTTCCCTATCAACACCTTAATTCCAGCAAAGACTGTTCCTGCTCCTCAAATTAGCACCAGAGTTTGTAAGACAAACCTAATAGTGGGACACAAGGGCTACACACCTGAAAGGAAACCTTTGTCTTTTCTCAAAAAAAAAAAAGGAATCAGGAATTCAGGAATATTTTTTATTACATCTCACAGAGTTCCTTTGACTGGTTTATTGCTCACTTTTTTTCCATTGCTCCATAAAGGGTGAGAGAGAATGCTGAGTGGTAAAGGCTGGGGGAAGCATTAATCTTTTATATACATTATAAGTTGTTGCTTTATCTGACAAAATGTTTCCTTCTGGGGAGGAGAGTGTTTGCATATTTCCAGATCTCCTTTTTGTCTTTAATGAGGAAAGAACTAATGGAGCACAGAACATTCTCTGTCTACTTGTAACTTTGTTTGCTTGTTTCTTTTTTCTGCACTTGGTCTTGTTTTATGATCTGATGTTGTATGAAGAGCCTTAGATTTCATAAAGTAGTACCATTAGGAATCAACATAGCGGTGCCATGTTCTTCTTAAAAAATAGAATATATACCTTTAAAAAAAGAAGATTCCTACTAAGGCTATCAATGAAGCATACTTTTTTCCTAGACTTTTCCATTTATGTATCTATCCCATAGGTAATATTGATCAGATACTATGTGATAGATCATAAACTACAATATGTGAGAAGACATTTTTGCTCTTTAAGTGCTTAATACCTTGGCAATGAGGGAAATAAAAATGTATATCCCTGTAAAGTCAAAATGATAAGTGTGAAATATGTGATAAAAATGAGAAAGGATGATGGTGAAGATTCAGATTTCAGAAGATGACATTTCATCTGGGTGGATGTGGTTAAAGGATACCAACTGCTTGAGGATATAATGAATTTTTGTAAGAGAAATTGATAAAAATCAAGTTGATAAAAATTGGTAGAAATCTGGAAACAAGTTCAAAATTAAATCATTTATAGCAAAATAGTAGCAATAATACTTAAGAACACTCTAAATAACACATTATGTCCCTAGCATACTTTATTTTATTTTTTTCAATTTTTATTTTTTCATTTATTTATTTTTGGCTGCTTTGGGTCTTCGTTGCTGCATGTGGGCTTTCTCTACTTGCCGCGAGAAGGGGCCACTCTTTGCTGCAGCGTGTGGGCCTCTCCCTGCGGTGGCCTCTCCTGTTGCAGAACATGGGCTGTAGGCACTTGGACCTCAGCAGTTGTGGCACTCAGGTTCAGTAGTTGTGGCTCGCAGGTTCGAGTGCAGGCTCAGCAGCTGTGGTGCATGGGCTTAGTTGCTCTGCAGCATGTGGGATCTTCCCAGACTAGGGCTTGTGCCCCTGTCCCCTGCATTGGCAGGCAGATTCTTAACCACTGTGCCACCAGGGAAGCCCTGTCCCATACTTTATAGCTTATAAAATATTTTTAGTTTCTTTTATCTCTAAGTGTTCAGAGACCATGGGCAGCACTGCTAAAGCCTTTCTTCTCATCCTCCATCCACCATAGAGATGTGGGAAAGACATTTATTCAGTTTCTCTGGCAACTAGGAATGACTGTGGGACCCAGTTCTTACCCATGAGAGTTGAACTCAAGTCTGCTGGTATGCAAGAGAAGGGAAAACATTGCCTTTCCTGATAAAAAGAGCCAGGCATAACTGCATCTTGCTTCACTTTCTTTTTTTTCCCCCTCAGATGTGGACACAATGCTTGATGCTAAAGTAGTCACCCTATAAGAATGAGAGAAAATGCAAGACAATCTTAGAGCCCCCAAGCCTGGCAGAGACAAGCTTCTGAACCAATGGGAGCAGCAGCCTTTTCATAGGTGAGCAAATTGATTTCAATTATTATGTTATATTCTGTATTTCAGAGGAACAAATCTCATTTGGTGCGTGTGTATTGGGAGAGGGAGAGGATTTTGCCCCCAAGGGGCATTTGGTAATATCTGGAGGCATTTGTTGTTGTTATAACTAAGAAGTACTGGCATCTGGTGGGTAGAGTCCAACAATGTTGGTAAACATCCCACACAGCCTTCACAACCAAGGACCATCGGACCCCAAAGTTCAGTAGTTCCAAGGTGGAGAAACTTTAATTTAAAAAGTTATCTGAAACCAATACTGTGGTCTGAATGTCTGTGCCCACACTGTCCCTTGCAAAAAAAGTTCATGTGTTAAAATCCTAACCCCACACATGATGGTATTAGGAGGTGGGGACTGGTGTCTATAGAGACCCCACAGAGATCCCTTTGTCTTCTACTATGTGAGGACAAAGCAAGAACCCCCTATCTATGAACAAGGGAGACCTTATCAACCACCACACTGCATCTGCTAGCAGCTTGATCTCGAACATCTCAGCCTCCAGAATGTGTGAGAAATAAGTTTCGTTGTTTATGAGCCACCCAGTCTGTGGTATTTTGTTACAGCAGCCTGAATGGACTCAGATGGCCAGTTAGCCAAACATCCCCAATTGATAATCAGAGCAATTCTTCATTTTACCCACAAAGAATGGCGGGTATGTTTTCATGTTTGCCTGTACTTATTAAACCATGATCCGATCAGTCCCTTCTATTACACTTTTCCATAGCTGTACTATTTCAGTTTAACACCTGCTGCTTGTAACACTTCAGAGTTATAAAAGTTTGTAATTCTCTGTTTGTGTCGACTTACTTGACAGCATGAATACTCCAGCTGCCCCAGGCTGTGAACGCCCACTGCAGTGTTCAACCTGTCCTAAGCAGTAGTCCCAGGAAACTTCCTGAATGAATGATGGTTTGGGTTCTGAATTCCTAGGAATTAAAAGATTATATATATATATATATATATATATATATATTTTCTTGATGTGCCTTAAACATAAAAATACACTTATTGGATTTTGATAAGAGAAATAATTATCCTCTGTTACATAGTTCTTGGAATTATGAGTGAATTTCGTTCCCCCTGAACTTAAACAAAGTTAAACTTTTCCATAGTAATGGCTGAGTCAAAATACTATACTGTTTTTTCTTATTCTTCTATTGCTGAAAGTAACTACATATAATAAAAGAAACAATTCTTGTCAGACGATGCTTTTATACAGTGACTCTAAAAACAATCAAGATTTTATATATATATTTTTTTCACTTAGATTATAATAATGACTTTTTAGTTTGCACATTTTGGAAACATTTTACACTATACTTAATAATCTGTACACTAGGTATTTTCTTAGAATATTTTTATAAAACTAAGCATTAAAGAAATGGGTGAAAATAGGAATTTTGTATATCAATTAATCAGATTGAAAATTAGTTGAAACATGGAGATTAATATTCACTCAATTTTAGAATAAAAGTATAAATATATTACATAAATATATTTATATAAATATAGTGGTTATTTTATCGGAGTGTAATGTAATAGTAAATGATATAGAATTATAATATATTATAATAATAAAAATTAGTTGCTTTTTGGAGCACTTACTTTGTGGCTGGTACTTTCTAAGCACTCTGCTGGGTTATACTGTTTAATCCTCACAACAGCCTTCAGATTAATACTTCGAATATGCCCAATTTTCAGATGAAGAAATATTAATGAAACTCACCTAAGACAATATAGGTAGTTAGTGATAGAGTCAGTATATATACTCTCTTTACAACTAAAATATTATGTGACAAAATATATGAAACATGAAAAGCAGAAATAATCTGCTCGTAATCAGGTGAGAAGAGCCGGCCCCAGGTACATGTGGCTTCTGGTTTGCTTCCCCAAGCCAAAATCATCTGCAATTTGAATGCCATTTTTCCTGATAAAATGTATTATTATTGTATATATATATATATATATATATATATATATATATATATATATATATACCAATAGCCACATGTTACAGTTTATTTATATATTACTAAGTATATATAATAAATACAAGCACTTTTGCATTTACTCATTTTAATAATGTGAATGCTACACCTTTGACTCTGAAAAAAACTTATCAAAATGGTAAGAACTTTGAACTTGGATTCACCATGTCTGCATATGAATTTTGACTCTGTCATTCACTGGCTAGCTGAGGCTATGAGTATACAT
Source organism: Mesoplodon densirostris (assembly GCF_025265405.1). Taxonomy (NCBI): domain Eukaryota; kingdom Metazoa; phylum Chordata; class Mammalia; order Artiodactyla; family Ziphiidae; genus Mesoplodon; species Mesoplodon densirostris. The sequence goes on from NC_082664.1 coordinate 21,105,802, forward strand.
CACCTTCCTGAGACTGCTTATCTATAAAATGTGGCAATTGACCCCCTCCTAAATTATTTGTGTTATTTGCAGGTGAAGACCCTAGGACATTGTCAGAGACGTAGTTGCTAATCAATAAATGGCCATTATTTTATTACCCTTTCAGTCAGTTAATAAATATTAATACATATTAATGTTTGGTTTCAGCATGGCTTTTATGTTACCTTTACTATATTCTACTTATTTCAAAATTTTACTACATAATAGCTCTTACTCATGAGGTTATGCATTTAATTACATGACCCATCATTTACCCAATGCACATGTCAGAAGTATTAGTGCACTTATAGAAGTATTTACCAAATTCTCAGCTCATCTGCAGTTGACTATATTGACTTTGAAAGAGAAAATGTAAGCTGCTTGGATGTTTACTTTACTGATATTTACTATTATAATTCTTATGTTTACTAAAATAAGATGGTCCTTTTCCAAAAGATATTTAGATCTTTCAAACTGCATTCCATGTAGTGCAGATTTTCTAAATGTTTTGGATGAGAAAATCATATAAAACCAAAATGTGTAATAATCTTTACAATAAGTTATTTTGAGATAGGAATTTATTGCATGAAATAATCTTATAAAGTTGGCTATACCTTATGTACTCTAAAATGTGGACTACAAGGTAATTATGTTAGGTAAATATAACAGCTCATTTAGTTTAAATATGTGACTAATGAGGCAAACTCACAGGTTTAATTGCATTAAAGGTCAATCAGCTTTGCTTTGTTCCATGGAAACAGATTTCACTCCAAACTCTAGCTACCCTGATCACAAATGAATGAAAATAATCATAAGAAATTGCAAGATGCTGAAGCATTTAAACAAAGTTCATCATCACAACTAGGTAAAGTCTTCTGAATGGCAAGTCAATAATACCATTAAAATAATACACAAAACTTACATTTTTAAATACATAGAAATAAATTTAAAGTTTTATTTTTTAAACTAGTGTGTTCATAAAATATTGACTTTCTAGTGTGATTCCATAAATAGATATGAAGCTTCTTATTACACATGTTTTGAAATGTGAGCGACTGTGCCTAACATTCAAAGTCCACTCTGAACTGATATTCTATACTTCAAAGTCTTCTCTCCCATTCTTCCTATTATGTCTCCTTCATGACCATCCATGAACATGTCATACTTGTTTGTGGCTTTATTCTTTATTTGACCCTCTTGTTTTGTCACCTTCCTTCCCTATCACAGCTCATAGTCTTTACTTTTTAATACATAGCTAATAAAAATATCTGCAAAAAGCATATATGCAATGGCACTATACTTTAAAAAACAACATTAGGTAAATTAAAGTAAGTTGTTCCTAAGAATAACCCAATGCATAAGTAGCATGGTTAGACAGAACTGATTTAAATAATGAAGAAATTAAAATTCAATAATGCTAATTGATTTTGTCACACTGAAAGTTAATAATAGGGTCTTTAAGATCACCATGATTCTATTTCTGTGCCTTCTCCCAAACATCACACTCAACTACTAAATGGTCTTTACAACAACTGGGACTTCTTAAATCTCTCATGTTGTACAAGAACTCTGCTTCTTTTCTTTCAAATTCTCTCTGGTTTTCGTGTGATTTTCCTTGGAAATAGATGTAAAGAGGATCCTCTTGAGCATTGTCTATTAGATCCTTGTATAAGGTACAGCCAAGAAAAGACCTTGACCTATCTCTAATTTGTTTCTTCTACTATCAAGAATTCTCATGTATGCCAAGTAGTTGCTCTTTTACTCCTAGACCAACACTTCTCATACAGTACATTCTTTCCAAGTTCAGTAAGATTTTATCCTGTTATAGCTATTTTACTGAATTCTGAACTTTCTCTTCAATCAGATTGTTTATGTTAAGTAGACAGCCCATCATACTTAGACGTGTTTTCACTGATCATTTCACATGAACCCATTATAATATGTTTCAGTACAGCTTTAGAAAAATAAAGTAAGTTAGATAAATCTGGTAAATAACAATCCTTCTGTGAGTAAAAATAAAGAAGAAAAATGTAAAATTAAGTTATAATAGAACTTAATAAGTAAAATTTTTTTCACTCATTCCAAATGTAGCATGTAAACAAAGTGTTATAAAATTAAAAAAGGAGGATATGAGGTCCACAGACATCAATTTTAGGAAAGAGAACCTACTGTAATTTCAGGGAAAAATATAAATTCTTTTGGATAGAGGATGTGTGTGTGTGTGTGTGTGTGTGTGAGAGAGAGAGAGAGAGAGAGAGAGAGAGAGAGAGAGAGAGAGAGGAGGAGGACTTAATTACCATATTACAAAGCAAATAGGCACTACAAAGCAAATAGGTACTATGTATTTTTGAAAAATAAAAAATTTAGAGGAAAATGGAAAGTTTCTCTGAGTATCATATTAAATTAACATTAACTTTACATTTCAAGAAATTACTTCTATTAGTAGTCACAGCACTTTTTTTCTGAAAAAAAATCAAAGATGTTAAATTTCCATGGAGAAGTGGAGAGTAAACACAAATATCACCTTTTCTACCAGAAACTGGGGGAAGTGCTGAAGAAAGATAAAAGCAAGTAAGTTCAAGTTTGAAGTCAACTGTATTGTATCAAATTATACTGTCATTAGAATTATGTATCAGTTATGATAAATACAAACTTTAGTAACTTCTATTAAACTGTAAGTCATTTGAAAAGTCATCATCATGCTTTGATCAATTTACAGGTATGGACAAAATAGGGCAGGATTTCACAGATTACAAATAGCTGTTCTGCAGGAAAAGTTAAAACATGTATTGTGCTATTCTTTCACCTATTAATCAACAGCACAAAACAGACATGTGAAAACTCAATACCTATAAATTGACGTCTATCTCAAAAAATAAACTAATTACATATATTATTGGTCATTTTATTTATTTTTTACTATGTTAACATAAAATTTTAGGCTTTAAGTAAAAATTACTGAGATTTCACGGTATGTAATTTTCCCACTTGCAAGTGCAGGACTCATTTTAAATTAATAGTTTGAAAAATCTATATTGGTGTTGACTTTTTAGTTCTCTTAGCATTCAGTGACTTACTACCCAAATCCTGCTTTCTAGAAAACTGCTTTCTAAGGAAATAAGATTCATTAACCAAAATATATAACCATTCACAAATATGCAAGAAGCCTCTAATAAAACTGGTTCTGTGCTATGTGTTTCCTATTTCCCCATTATTTTCATTTAAGAAACAGAAAAGAAATAGTAGCATATTTTATTTATTTAGCTAAAATTTTTAAAGTTATTCATAAAAGAATTTATGAAAATTAAAATCAAGTAGACCTTTAAGCTGTGCAACTATATTCTAAAGATAAAACTCTCCTGACAACTTTAACAACAAAACAAGTTGGCTAGAACAATATAATATAGAATTAAAATAAATAAGAAATTCATTAGGTAAATGTATATGTACTGTGTAAAACTTTGTCCAAATATTTACTTCAAAGGATGTCTCTCTCCATTAGATATTAGTCTGTCTTTGTAGAGTGGAAGCTCAACTTAATTCAGCAAATATAGAGTACCTTTATTTACCAAACAGAGGCTCAATTTTATAGAGGCTATAAAGAGTATACAACTCTATTCCTGTAATTACTGAATTGAAAATAAATATGGATACAACACTGATTCACATGTAACAATTGACATGTACATAAGTCATTTTTTAAAAATTTATTAAAAATAACTCATGTTTACACAGGTAAGACCAATATTGTGTGTTATCAGAATAGAATAACTCAGAGTTTGTTGGCAGGTTAAGAAGTTGTATGGAAAGGTTGGAAAGAAATTGAGCTTTAAAACAGTGTAATAACTATTTTATTTATTTATTTATTTTTAAAATCTTTATTGGTATATAATTGCTTACAATGGTGTGTTAGTTTCTGTTGTATAACAAAGTGATTCAGCTATACATATACATACATCCCATATCTCCTCCCTCTTGCATCTCCCTCCCACTCTTCTATCCCACCCCTCTAGATGGTCACAAAGCATGGAGCTGATCTCCCTGTGCTATATGGCTGCTTCCCACTAGCTATCTATTTTACATTTGGTAGTGTATATATGCCCATGCCACTCTCCAGTTCATCCCAGCTTACCCCTCCCCCCCCATGCCCTCAAGTCCTATCTCTATGTCTGCGTCTTTACTCCTGTCCTGCCCCTAGGTTTTTCAGAACAATTTTTTTTTAGATTCTATATATATGTGTTAACATACAGTATTTGTGTTCCTCCTTCTGACTTACTTCACTCTGTATGACAGTCTCTAGGTCCATTCATCTCACTACAAATAACTCAATTTCATTTCTTTTTATGGCTGAGTAATATTCCATTGTATATATGTTCCACATCTTCTTTATCCATTTATATGTCAATGGACACTTAGGTTGCTTCCATATCCTGGTTATTGTAAATAGAATTGCAATAAAAATTATGGTACATAACTCTTTTTGAATTATGGTCTTCTCAGTGTATATGCCCAGGAGTGGGATTGCTGGGTCATATGGCAGTTCTATTTTTAGTTTTTTGAGGAACCTACATACTGTTCTCCATAGTGGCTGTATCAATTTACATTCCCACAAACAGTGCAAGAGGGTTCCCTTTTCTCCACACCCTCTCCAGCATTTACTGTTTGTAGATTTTTTGTTGATTGACATTCTGATTGGTGTGAGGTGATACCTCATTGCAGTTTTGATTTGCATTTCTCTAATAATTGTGATGTTGAGCATCCTTTCTTGTGTTTGTTGGCAATCTGTATATCTTCTTGGGAGAAATGTCTATTTAGGTCTTCTATCCATTTTGGGATTGGGTTGTTTGTTTTTTGATATTGAACTGCATGACCTGTTTGTATATTTTGGAGATTAATCCTTTGTCAGTTGATTCCTTTGCAATTATTTTCTACCATTTTGAAGGTTGTCTTTTCATCTTGTTTATGGTTTCCTTTGCTGTGCAAAAGCTTTTAAGTTTCATTAGGTCCCATTCGTTTATTTTTGTCTTTATTTCCATTTCTCAAGGAAGTGGGTCAAAAAGGATCTTGCTGTGATTTATGTCATAGAGTGTTCTGCTAGGTTTTCCTCTAAGAGTTTTATAGTGTCTGCCCTTACATGTAGGTCTTTAATCCATTTTGAGTTTATTTTTGTGTATGGTGTTAGGGAGTGTTCTAATTTCATTCTTTTACATGTAGCTGTCCAGTTTTCCCAGCACCATTTATTGAAGAGGCTGTCTTTTCTCCACTGTATATTCCTGTCTTTTTTATCAAAGGTAAGGTGACCATATGTGTGTGGGTTTATCTCTGGGCTTTTTATCCTGTTCCATGATCTATATTTATATCTTTGTGCCAGTACCATACTGTCTTGATTACTGTATCTTTGTAGTATAGTCTGACATCAGGGAGCCTGAATCCTCCAGCTCCATTTTTCTTTCTCAAGATTGCTTTGTCTGTTTGGGGTCTTTTGTGTTTCCATACAAATTCTGATATTTTTTGTTCTAGTTCTGTGAAAAATGTCATTGGTAGTTTGATAGGGATTACATTGAATCTGTAGATTGCTTTGGGTGGTATAGTTATTTTCACAATGTTGATTCTCCCAATCCAAGAACATGGTAATTCTCTCCATCTGTTTGTATCACCTTTACTTTCTTTCATCAGTGTCTTATAGTTTTGTGCATACAAGTCTTTTGTCTCCTTAGGTAGGTTTATTCCTAGGTATTTTATTCTTTTTGTTACAGTGGTAAATGGGAGTGTTTCCTTAATTTCTCTTTCATATTTTTCATCATTAGTGTGTAGGAATGCAAGAGATTTCTATGCATTAATTTTGTATCCTGCTACTTGACCAAATTCATTGATTAGCTCTAGTAGTTTTCAGGTAGCATCTTTAGGATTCTCTATGTATGGTATCATGTCATTTGCAAAACAGTGACAGTTTACTTCTTCTTTCCTGGTTTGATTACTTTTATTTCTTTTTCTTCTCTGATTGCTGTGGCTAAAACTTCCAAAACTATCTTGAATAATAGTGGTGAGAGTGGACAACCTTGCTTTGTTCCTGATCTTAGAGAAAATGGTTTCATGTTTTACACCATTGAGAATGATGTTTGCTGTGGGTTTTTCATTTATGGACTTTATTATGTTAAGGTAAGTTCCCTCTATGCCTATTTTCTAGAGGGTTTTTATCAAAAATTGGTGTTGAATTTTGTTGAAAGCTTTTTCTGCATCTATTGAGATTATCATATGTTTTTTCTCCTTCAATTTGTTAATAAGGTTTATCACATTGATTGATTTGTGTATGTTGAAGAATCCTTGAATTCCTGGCATAAACCCCACTTGATCATGGTGTATGATCCTTTTAATGTGCTGTTGGATTCTGTTTGCTAGTATTTTGTTGAGGATTTTTGCATCTATGTTCATCAGTGATATTGGCCTGTAATGTTCTTTTTTGTAGCATCTTTGTCTGGTTTTGATATCAGGGTGATGGTGGCCTCATAGAATGACTTTGAGAGTGTTTCTCCCTCTGCTATATTTTGGAAGAGCTTAAGAAGGATAGGTGTTAGCTCTTCTCTAAATGTTTGACAGTATTTGCCTGTAAAGCCATCTGGTCCTGGGTTTTTGTTTGTTGGAGTATTTTTAATCACAGTTTCAGTTTCAGTGCTTGTTATTGGTCTGTTTATCTTTTCTATTTATTCCTGGTTCAGTCTCAGAAGGTTGCACTTTTCTAAGAATTTGTGTATTTCTTCCAGGGTTCCATTATATTGGCATATAGTTGCTTGTAGTAATCTCTCATTATCCTTTGTATTTCTTCAGGGTCACTTGTTACTTCTCCTTTTGCATTACTAATTCTACTGATTTAAGTCTTCTCCCTTTTTTCTTGATGAGTTTGACTAATGGTTTATCAATTTTGTTTATCTTCTCAAAGAACCAGTTTTTAGTTTTATTGATCTTTGCTATCATTTTCATTTGATTTTCATTTATTTCTGCTCTGATCTTTATGATTTCTTTCCTTCTGCTAACTTTAGGGTGTTTTTCTTCATCTTTCTCTAATCGCTTTAGGTGTAAGGTTAGGTTGTTTATTTGAGTTGTTTCTTGTTTCTTGAGGTAGTATTGTGTTGCTATAAACTTCCCCCTTAGAACAGCTTTTGCTTCATCCCATAGGTTTTAGGTGGTTGTGTTGTCATTGTCATTTTTTTGTAGGTATTTTTATTCCTCTTTAATTTCTTCAGTGATCTCTTATTTACTTAGTAGTGTATTGTTTAACCTCCATGTGCTTGTATTTTTTACAGATTTTTTCCTGTAATTGATATGTAATCGCATAGTGCTGTGGTCAGAAAAGATACTTGATACAATTTTAAGTTTCTTAAATTTACAAAGGCTTGATTTGTGACCCAAGATATGATCTATCCTGGAGAACATTCCATGAGCACCTGAGAAGAGAGTGGAATCTGATGTTTTTTGGATGGAATATCCTATAAATATCAGTTAAGTCCATTTTGTTTAACATATCATTTAAAGCTTGCATTTGTTTATTTATTTTCATTTTGGACGATCTGTCCGTTGGTGAAAGTGGGGTGTTAATGTCCCCTACTTTGACTGTGCTACTGTCGATTTCCCCTTTTATGGCTGTTAGCATTTACTGTATGTATTGAGGTGCTCCTACATTGGGTTCATAAATATTTACAATAGTTATATCTTCTTCTTGGATTGATCCCTTGATCATTATGTAGTGTCCTTCTTTGTCTCTTGTAATAGTTTTTATTTTAAAGTCTGTTTTGTCTGATATGAGAATTGCTACTCCAACTTTCTTTTGATTTCCATTTGCATGGACTATCTTTTTCCACCCCCTCACTTTCAGTCTGTATGTGTCCCTAGGTCTGAAGTTGGTCTCTTTTAGACAGCATATGTATGGGTCTTGCTTTTGTATCCATTCAGCCAGCCTCTGTCCTTTGCTTGGAGCATTTAATCCATTTACATTTAAGATAATTATTGATATGTATGTTCCTATTACCATTTTCTTAATGGTTTTGTGTTTGTTATTCTAAGTGTTTTCTTTCTCTTGTGTTTCCTGCCTAGAGAAGTTCCTTTAGCATTTGTTGTAGAGCTGGTTTGGTGGTGCTGAATTCTCTTAACTTTTGCTTCTCTTTAAAGGTTTTAATTTCTCTGTCAAGTCTGAATGAGATCCTTACTTGGTAGAGTAATCTTGGTTGTAAGTTTTTGCCTTTCATAACTTTAAGCTTGCAGATTTTCTGCTGAGATATCAGCTCTTAACATCACGGGGATTCCCTTGTATGTTATTTGTTGCTTTCCCTTGCTGCTTTTAATCTTTTTTCTTTGTATTTAATTTTTGATTGTTTGATTAATATGTGCCTTGGCGTGTTTCTTCATTTTTTTTTTTCTGGTGCGTTTTTACCTTGCTCCTTCATCTGCTGTGCATTTTTCTGTCTCTCATTTTGCCTAACTTACTGTGTTTGGGGTCTCCATTTCACAGGCTGCAGTTTTGTAGTTCCATTGTTTTTGGTGTCTGCTCCCAGTGGGTAAGTTTGGTTCAGTGGGTTGTGTAGTTTTCCTGGTAGGGAGGGACTGGTGTCTGTGTTCTGCTGGATGTGGCTGGATCTTGTCTTTCTGGTGGGCAGGAGTGGTGTTGAGTAGGGTGTCTGTGAACTTATTATGATTTTATGCAGCCTCTCTGCTAATAGGTAGGTTGTTGTTCCTGTCTTGCTAGTTGTTTGGTATGGTTTGTCCAGCACTGTAGCTTGGTGGTCATTGAGTGGAGGTGGGTCTTAGTGTTGAGGTGGAGATCTCTGGGAGAGCTTTTGCCATTTAATATTACATGTTTTGGGATGTCTCTGGTGGACCAATGTCCTAAACTTAGCTCTCCCACCTCAGAGACTCAGGCCTGACACTGGGCCAGAGCACCAAAACATTGTCAGCCACATAGTTCTGAAGAAAAGGGAGAAAAACAAAGCAAGCAAGCAAGAAAAATTATAATAAAATAAAATAATGTTATTAAAATAGAAAAAAATATTTTAAAAAATAAAATGTAATGAAAAAAAAAGGAGGGAAAGAAAGAAGACAGCAACTAAACCAAAAAAGAAATCTATCAATGATAACAAGTGCTAAAAAGTATACTAAAAAAAAAAAAAAAAAAAAAACACAGACAGTCAGAAACCTGGGACAAATTGCAGAAGCCAAGCTATGCAGACAATATCACACAAGGAAGCATACACACACACATTCACAAAGAGAGAAAAATGAAAAAAATATATATATATACAATAAATAAAACAGGAAGAGAGCAACCAAATCAATAAACAAATGTACCAATGATAATAAACTCTAAATACTAAACAAGATAAACATAAAACCAGAAAAGAATTAGACCTAGAAAGCAATCCCCAAGTCTACAGTTGCTCCTAAAATCCACTGCCTCAATTTTGGAATGATTTGCTGTCTTTTCAGGTACTCCACAGATGCAGGGTACATCAAGTTGATTGTGGAGATTTAATCTGCTGCTTCAGAGGCTGCTGGGAGAAATTTCCTTTTCTCTTCTTTGTTTGCACAACTCCTGGGATTTAGCTCTTGATTTGGCCCCACCTCTGCCTGTAGGTTGCCAGAGGGCCTCTATTCCCCACCCAGACAAGGCAGGGTTAAAGAGTGGCTGATTAGGGGGTCTTGCTCACTCAAGGGGGAGGAAGGGGCACGGAATGTAGGTCTGGCTTATGGGGCAGCATCCGGCATGACATTGCAACAGTCTGAGGTGAGCCGTGTGTTCTCCTGGGGAAGATGTCCCTGGATCACAAGACCCTGGTAGTGGCAGGCTGCACAGGCTCCTGGGAGGGGATGTTTGGATAGTGACCTGTGCTTGCACACAGGTTTCTTGGTGGCTGCAGCAGCAGCCTTAACGTTTCATGCCCGTCTCTGGGGCCCACACTGATAACTGTGGCTTGCACCCATCTCTGGAGCTTGTTTAGGTGGTGCTCTGAATCCCATCTCCTCACACACCCTGAAACAATGGTCTCTTGCCACTTAGGCAGGTCCAGAGTTTTACGCAGACTCACTCCTGGCTAGCTGTGGTGCACTAGCCCCCTTCAGGCTATGTTCACGCAGCCAACCCCAGTCCTCTCCCTGGGGTCTGACTTCCAAAGCCAGAGCCTCAGCTCCCAGCCTCCACCCGACCCAGTGGGTGAGCAGACAAGCCTCTCAGGCTGGTGAGTGCTGTCTGGCAGTGATCCTCTGTGCAGGAATTTCTCCACTTTGCTCTCTGCACACCTGTTGCTGCGCTCTCCTCCATGGCTCTGAAGCTTCCCCACCCACACCCAGCCCCTGTCTCCACCAGTGAAGGGGCTTCCTAGTGTATGTTAACTTCTCCTCCTTCACAGCTCCCTCCTCAAGGTGCAGGTCCTGTCCCTATTTCTTTGTCTCTGTTTTCCTTTTTTTTTCACCTATCCAGGTACGTGGGGAGTTTCTTGCCTTTTGGGAAGTCTGAGGTCTTCTGACAGCATTCAGTAGGTGTTCTGCAGGAGTTGTTCCACATGTAGAAGTATTTTTGATGTATTTGTGGGGAGGAAGGTGATCACCACGTCTTACTCCTCTGCCATCTTGAAGGCACCCTTAAAGTATTTTAGAATGTTATATTAATATTAGAAATGCTGTACTAAAAATATACAAGAAGTTTTGCAAAAATGAAAAAAATGTTCATCTCTTTATGAATACTTGGCAAGTACCTTGGATTAGAAATTGTTGCAGACCAGGAAGTTAAGGTTGATGAATGTGAATTTCTAAAGCAGTTTGAAAGCTGCCAATGTGGGAGGGAAAACTAGTTACAGCTCCATCTAAAGGTCATGGTAGTGAAGATGGTCTTTTCTCATAAAATCTGTCAAGAGGGAGAGTTCTTTCCATATCTGTGTTTAAGAAGCATCTCACACATTTATCCAAAACCTACATCTTCATCCCTAGCTCTGACCAAAATCCATTTTTTCTGAAGACTTTCTCATTCTAGTAGTTGGGCCAACTACCCATCCAGTTGACACAGACTAAGACCCATTTTTATTAAGTTCTCCTTTTTTTCTCATCTTTAACATCTAATCCATAAGAAGTTCTGTTGTTTATTATTCCAAAATATTTTTGAAATATTTCTTCTTTTCTAGCTATTCTCTGCAGCTAGCCTAATCCAAGTAACTATAATCTTTTGCTTTTTCACTGAAAGAACTATTCAATGCTCTATCCATATTCAAAAATGTAATCCCACAGAAGCCAGTGTTAGATTTTTAAATCCTAAATCATTGCACATTACTCTCACTTTTAAAAATCTTCAAATAACTTCTCTTTTTACAATAAAATCCAATTCCTTACCATGGCCAACAGGATCAATCTCAACTCTACACAATGATTTTCTGACCTCATCTCTATCCCACACCTTCTGGTTCACTCATACCCCCCAAAACCTACATGCATGAGATTCTTTTCTTTTTCTTTTATTGCTCCAAGTCTTTTCCCATTCATAAACCTCATACTTTTTTTTTCTCTATGTGCAATTCTCTTATCCCAGCTCTTCAAAAGTTAGCTCAATTATATATGGCTTTGTTATATTATAGTAAGTGGGCTTATTTGGGAAATTATATGGATGGAAAAAAACTGTGCTTGACTTGGTAGCCAATCTGTGTTTTAGGCATTTGTACAATTGTTTCCATAAGTAAACATTGGGTAATAAGTTATACAAATAGAAATATGTCTCTGTGATAAGGAGTTTAAAAATTAGAATGATATTAAAGTCAGGTGATGGTCTATATCATAAGCTTCTCAGGAGCATAGAGAACCATGTAATATAAATATTCTATATATAAATATATAACCTCCCAGTATTATGTACACATATATATTTGGCCTCACTGGAGTAGTGTTAAGCTCCAGTCTGGTTTATATGTTTCCATAAAGTGGCACAGAGTTCAATAATACTTATTTGTTTGACATCCTAAGCATCGTAAAATTATCTAATCAAATTTTCTGAGAAAGTAATCAGTGTGTTCCCACATCAATTCCTGTGCTCAAGGGTAAGTATTTATTCTTTATCATGCCTTATAAAATTAACTTTACCTTAAGATGAGACTAAATAGTTTGGTATATAAGTGGTTTCTAAATGTGCCTGATAACTTTTGTTTATTTGACATCTACCTTAAGACAACTGCTAAATGCCCTTGTAATTTAAATCTTGACAAGTGCAGAATTACTTTAAATATCATTCACTGAATAAAATGGATAGATACAACAGCAATTTACATGATTATGTAAAACATAGCATAATTGATTTTCAAAACAGCTCTATTGATGAACATCTTCATTCAGATTAGATAATATTAAACAACGTAATATTCCTCAGTGAATTCATTACAATAGATTGAATTTATAAACCATCCAGTGATGCCTATTAAGAAATCAGAAGATTTGAATTTTCAAGCCTGATCATGTTCAAGCATAAAAGTGTGTTTACTTTCTAACTGGTGAAACATCATGCAATTTCATGGGTTCAGAATAGAATTAGAAATAAATGTTGCTTCTTTAAATGGAAGGCAGCATTTTCTCATTCATGAAAACCAAAAGAAGGAAACAACAATATGTTACCTTTAAGTTAACTCTCTGAACATGGATTACAAAAAGTTCAATATTTGCTACCATTTGTACTTTATTTTATATATCTCCCAGTGTATTTTATATCATATTTACAAAATCAGAATTTTTGTAGGGTGTAGACTCTGTAGCAACCCTATCTTGCTTAAAATCATATCCTGCCACATAACTTTAAAAATCCTCTGTCCATAAGATTTCTTGATTTTGATATATGGAAAATAATAGCACAAATGATATTGGATTTGTGTTAATATATGTAAGAGTTTAAAATGATGTCTGAGATATAATAAACACTCAACAAAGTTTACTGTTATTGTTTACTACCCTAGTCCTAGTCAATATAATCTCATACTGACATTAAGATTTTGGTAGAACTTTAGATTTCATTTTATAGATGCGTTAACCAAGGCATAAAGAGTTTAGCTAATTTGACCATGGTCATTTGTCAATAATTTTTAGAGAAATTTTTCAAAAAGAAGAATTTCATCTGTAAAGTGTCATCTGCCAATTTAGTGTGATAGTAAATAAATAAAGGTCTATTAATGTAGTGTAGTGTATACCAAAATTGTACACAAGTGTAAAAAATGTTACTAGAAAAGGTGACAGTTAAGTTAGAACAAAGGACAGTTAGGAATTTTCCAAGAAAACCAAATGAGGACTAGTAAAGGATTCCTAGATGAAAGAACTGTGGCCTTAAAGTCTATGGAATGAAGATGCTGGAGTAGATAGAGGTCAAATTATAAAGAGCCTTACAAGCCATAGATATTCAAATCTAAGGACATTTTACCTATGTCTAATTAACTTAATTATAAACTGTGATTTGTATACTTGTTATTTTGAATCACTTAGGCCTCATGGCTCAACTAGAATGGAAGTTTATTGGAAGTCAGGCCATACTTCCTTCTGTATTTTTCACAGGACTTAGCACAGTGTCCAACAGTGTAATAATAAAATTCTTCTCATTTATTTATTTTTGATTGTTTATTCTGTTTGAAAAGAAAAAAAAAAAAGACAACAGGGCTAAAACAGAGTCCCTCATGCTAAACCCAAAATGGAGTCACCAAACAAAGGTTTAACTTAATCATATTTTTGGCTCTCCTAGAAATGGAATCTTAAACCAATCAAAAATTTCCTGATCAGCACTAGTTAGGTAATCTGCCTGGTAGACCCTTGACATCCCATAAAGGAAAGTAAGTTTGCAATAACCAACCTGCTTTTTTGCCTAGAATAACTTGTTGCCACTCCCTTATGCCTATAAATGAAAAAGGCTTTCATTTTGTGTAGCTCTTCAGAGCTCCTTTCTATCTGGTAGATTGGATGCTGCCCTATTTAAATTGGGTTTTGCTCAAATAAATTCTTAAAATTTCTAATACCCCTCAGTTTATCTTTTAACAGTTTTGGCATCAGAAAAAAGAGCTGAAGGATACCACTGATGGTCCCCATGACCAATGAGCAACCAGACATAGGTACCCATTAAGCCCTTGATCTTGATGCTTTCTCTCTGTCTCTGGAGGTCATGGGTAAGTCCCTCCTCAGATCCTACCTCTGAAGTTTTTGCATTGTGAGCTTTTAGACTTTATTTGAGCATTTCTTTTTGAGACAGCATTCAGAGACCAGCCAGAGTCAGCCTAATTTAAAAACTGGGCTGGGTTTAGATCTAATGGTGTCTGACTTGGAAACTAGACTAAATCCATCTTAAACTGGACTGGTCCAGTGTGAGGCTTTGGGTGAATAAAATTTTGTTTTAAGGCTGAACAAGCAGGATAACCTTAACAAAGACAATTCTTGTATTACAGTGGCCACAATAGATAACTTTAAATCTAGATAAGCTTATCCATTTATAAGATGCCCTAGAGAAAAGGGAGTATAAGCCAAGCACTCACTGTAATGATAGAAGGAAAATTCTTTTTCTTTCTCTACCATTTCTGGTGACCAAGATGAGACCCATCGGGACACCACCAAAGTCAGTGCTCCCAGATCTCTATCTTCAGTGCTTTGTCAAGGGAGAAGTAAATTTTCATATTATCCCTTCCTTTCCAAATTCAGATTAACAGTCAGAAAAAATTTATAAGAATTAAATCTTTAAATTGTGACTTGGGAATTTCCTTTCTCCCCCAAGGACACCTATTACCTTCTTGTTTGTGTATTTTTGTCCTGAGAACTTGGCTTGGCAGCCACCAAGTTGGGGACCCCAAAAATATGGCCAGAAAGAAATGTAGGTTGCACTCTATTTACAGCTAAGTTTCCTACAAACTGTTGCCAGCTTTCAGGGGGAGTTTTTTTAAGTCATTTTTTCTTTTGATGTGAAAGGAAAATCTAAACAGAGTCGGTATTATTAACAGAGCTCTCTCAAACGGAGCCGGATGTCTACTGAGGAAATGTGACTTATGCACATCTCAGCCTGGATGGAGTCTGATCTTTTGACTACCTATTGTCCTAACAAAGGCGTACAGAACATCTGCCAAAAAATCAAGATATTTATTGAACACTTACCCTAAAATAACTCATTAGTCCTTAAGGCCAAATATTTCCTGACTTGTGTCAGAGCCAATCACAATTCTTTCCAGGCAACTTCTAACAAACTTGTGACTTTTGTCTTTATAAGTCCTTGACACTTTCTCTTCCCCAGAATATTTCTTTTGGTTTTACCCAAATCTGTGTCTCCCAAATTGCAATTCTTTAGACCCCAAATAAACTCTTTTTTTTATTTGCTGCCTTCTGTATATATATATTAGTTTATGTTGGTTATCTTTGGAAGTGGTCTGAATCTTGGAAAGGTAGTATTTTTTGCACACTCTTTGGGGATGCATCTTGAGGCCATAGGGTTGTTCACTACTAGTTGTCCAGGAATATTTACTGAAACTTGACAAGATATTCAAAATATATTTTTTAAGTATCTCTATGGTCAAAAGTTGACCAGATTGTAAGTAGATATTCAGGGCCTGATAGAAACTTTTTTAGGCCTTCTCCACACAACTAAAATGAAACTATATACCCAAAGGGAAAGAAAAATATTCTGAAGTTTTTGTGGAGGAATCTACTAAAACATTCCAAAGGCACACAGTTCTAAATGTACAATGTAAGAATATTTTGATTTCCATCTTAGCTGAAGATCTTCTCCCTGATATATACAGAAGCAAATTGAAGAAAGTGTAATTGGAAGGTGTGTCAGCCTCCCCATCATTCAGGTTGTAGCCCAATTATTTGAAGAATTAAAACAACTGTACCTGTTTTACAATTTAAGTCTTAACAAGCACAGAAATGTGGCCATAGAAACAATTCAAATTCCATCTACCTTTTTTACAAATCCCCAAACCTCCCTTATTTATCTCAGAAGACATACAGATATTGTAAAAGACCTGGAGTTAGGAAAAAAAAATTCCTTCTTGGTGGAACTTGTTTACTTTCTCTATGCCTTTTGAGATACAAGTATTTCCCTGAACTTCTCTGGGAACCAAGGCAATTCTTATCAGAAGGAGAGAAAAAAAAAAAAAGGCTATTTTGAAAACTAGGTCTATGAAAAATCTTAAAAATCTTTTTTCACAAATATTAGTAAAAAGGTTTAACTGCCTGAGCAGATAAATTTCACTTATTCCATATGCCAGAAACACCATTTGGATCGAACTGTTCTTCTATAAAATAGTGATTTTTGAATTATTTCACTTGTCTCATGGCTAAAATTTTAAAATAAAAGCTCTAAGATCTGTTTGTGACTGTCTGTATGTTTATATTACGTATATGTATGTATTTTATAGGTGTGTGATTTTTCTTCTCTGGATGGCATTTTCAAAATTAATTTGTAAAGAGCTCTATTTAATTGGCTTAAAGTCAAACTTGATTTATATAAATCAAGTATACTTTCAGAAATACAAAAACTAACTCAAAAGTTTTTCAAGGTCACGTGAGCTAGGATAATCTTTGGTAAATAAATCTAGTTTCAGTTTGTTTGTTTACTTAAAACAAGCATGTCTTTAGAGTTATCAACCTTAAATATACTATTATTTTCTACCTAGGGTTATGGAAAGCCTAATAAGCTCATGTTCTCTCTGTTACAGACAGAATTTGTTGGTAAGAAAGATAACTTAGGATGATGGTTAGGTGTTTAATGTCTCATGAAATTTTCATGACTAACCTAAATATCATTGTAAAAAACAAGTAAATTAAATAGATGTAAGATAAAAGATTATAAATAATCTTTTCAGTAATAATCATGCTTTATGGTATGTCTACTTAAAAATAGTTTCCAAAATAATTTTGGTATCTCAAAACTTTAGTTACACTGAGATAAGTTAACTAATGGAAATACATTGAATACCTAGATCATTTCCAACAGATAAAATACTAAAACATTAATTACTGAACACAGATTTATCCACCTTCAGTTTCCTTTTACAGAAAAACTAAAGATATTTGGGTTTATTAATAAAAACGTTTTGTGCCACATTGGAAATTTTACTGTGAAGAAGAATATACTTCTAGAAATTACAAAATGTATTTATAAATTTGCCAATCCATAGAATACTGTCCACAATTGCTCACTTCTTAGTTTTTACTAGAAAGTAAGGATTCTAAGGGATAAAATTCCAATCAATATATGTAATTAAACTACTTAGACATAATAAGAGTGAAAGGAAAAAAGCTGTGTATACAAAGTAGGTAAGGAAAGTAAAATGATTGATTGTTCCAGAATAAGAAAGAAAAATAAATAAATAAAAGTCTTTCATTGTGTACAACTCCTCAGGTCTCCTTCTATCTGCTAGATTGGATGCTGCCCCATTCAAATTGATTTTTACTCAAATAAACTCTTAAAATTTTAATATGCTTCAGTTTAACTTTTAACAACTCTCTTTTTCTGTCTCTGTGTTTTTCTCTTTCTCTGGCTCTATTTCAACTAGTATACAAAGACTTTTATGTGTTTTAACTGCACTATTTTATTTAATACTTTCCCATGGAACAGGGATTATCATCTTAACTCTACACATGGGGAAACTGGCATTATGGAAGTTTATGTAACTTGCCTGACCTTGTACAACCAGGAATTCACTGAATTGGTTCAAATAATAAACTGATATTTGAATGCAGGCATTTTCATTGAAAGGCCATGCTCTGGCAAGACAGCTAACCATAATGTCTCCTGACCTGAAGTAGTTGCATACTACCATATATTTAAAGGGTAAAAAGCATATAGCTACTCAGCAAAGATTTAATCAATTTGTAGGTTATCGTTCTCTATTAAAAAGAAAAAAAAACTAGTGCAATAAAGTCAAAATTTTCTTGATTAGTAAACTCTAAAATTAGGATACATTAGATTAACTCAGAGAACCTAATTACAAAAAGTTAGTGGCAGTTAATGAAAAAAAAGTCTATATTTGGGTATATTTGCATGGGCTATGTTTATAAGAAGCAGCATAGCATAATAGCTAAGAGCATACTTTTGAGCTAGGCTACCTTCGTTCAAATTAAGTCAGCATTTATTAGCTCTATTGCCAGAAAAACTTACTTAACATTTCCTGCCTGAGTGTCCTCATGTATAAGTTGGGTATAAAATAGTACCCATTTAACAGACTTGTTTTAAGGCTGAGTTTATGGACAGAACTATGAAAGTGTTTGTTGTGATGATGATGATGATGATGATGGAGCTCACATATATATTCTGGATCATCTAAATTCTTGTGTGTATATTTTAGCCAATGTTGATCCAAATTTCACAGTAAGAAAATGGATATAATGAGTTTCTATGATAATGAGTATCTATGGATTATTAGCTATGAAATGATGTGGTGAACATTGTTCTAAGCATAGGGAAAGATACTTCTTAGAGGGGAGGGTGGAATGGGAGAGAAAAGAGACAAAATATATAACCAGAGTTCCAGATTAGTCATTTCTTGACAAGGTTTTGGCCAATACAACAGATCAGGAGCTGGAGAGTGGAATTAAAGACACCACAACTGAAGAGTGCTGACCCTTTCCAAGTTGAATATAAACATTCTTGCTTCAGAAGTTTATAAATCCATATTTTCAAATTTTGCTGAGTTCAAAAAATTGTCATTCATAATGAAATTTTCTTTATCCTTACAGATTTGATGCTTGCTTATTCTGCCTGTGACTAAGAAAAATAAGTTAAAATCTTCCAATATCATTGTGAATTTGAATAGTTCCCCTTTTGGTTTCTGCCCATTTGGTTTATATGTTTTGACATTATGTTATTAGGTACATACAAATTTTAAATTTTACATATGTTGGTCAATAACCCTTATATCATTTTGAGATATATCTCTTCATCTTAGTAGTGTTACCTTAAATTCTATTTTTCTGATAATAGTATAACCACATGAGGTTTTTTTGTTTTTTGTTTTTTTCTTTTTGCAATATGCAGGCCTCTCACTGTTGTGGTCTCTCCCGTTGCAGAGCACAAGCTCCAGACGTGCAGGCTCAGCGGCCATGGCTCATGGGACCAGCCACTCTGTGGCAGGTGGGATCTTCCCGGACCAGGGCACGAACCCATGTCCCCTACATTGGCAGGTGGACTCTCAACCACTGTGCCACCAGGGAAGCCCCTACATGAGTTTTCTTTTGGTTAACATTGTTCAGTTCCTTTGTTTTTTTATTTTTCTTCTGTATCTTCATATTTAAAGCAAGTTGTAAGCAGAATTGTTTTTTGTTTTATTCCCTTTCAAACTCAGTTTGACAATATTTGCCTTTTAATTAATTATTTAAAACAATTTTTTGTAATTATTGACATATTTGGGCTTAAGTGTAGCATCTAACTTTCTCTCATGTTGCCAAGCTTAGCTTATTACATATTTATACATCTTTTCATTTATCATTCTAGTCATCAATATATTTCATTTTGTAGGCATATCAAAGAATGTTGTATACTACCATGCACTTCAACCCTAAATACTTACATGCCTGAATATCATTTTTTATTACCTTTATATCTTAATTCTTGTCGATTTATTTGTAAAACAATTTTTCTTATGACTTGCTAGTTTCATATCTTTTATTATTTTTGTAAGGTTCGTATAGAGATTACAATCTAAAATTTTGATGTGTAGAACTTACATAAGTTAGGACTTCTGTAATTTTCTCATGACTCAGTGACCTTAGAGAACCTTAACTCAGCATATCTATTCCTTCTCTGTTTGTTACCTTAATCATTTAATTTTATTTGATACACATTTTGAACACAATAAAACAATTAAAATGGTTTTATATCTAGATTTGCCTATATACTTACCTTTTATGTTGCTCCTTATTCCTTTCTGTTTCTTCATGCTTCTACCTGCAGTTATTCTTCTGATAAAGAACATTCTTTAGTATTTCCTTTATTAAAATTATATTGCACATGAGTCATCTTAGCATTTTTAAAAATCTTAAAATGTTTTTATTTCAATTTTTTTTTTCTTTTGGGTAAAATCTTACTTTTACCAGTGATGGATTTGGCTCGTGTATACACTCATTTAACCACCACCTCGATCAAGATATAGAGCATTTCCAGCACCTCCGAAGGTCCCTATTGCTTCTTTCAGGCCATCACCACATCCATAGGCAAAAATTTTCTCATTTATATTATCATGTATTACTTTTACCCATTCTTGATCTTCATAATAATGGTATCATAGAGTATTTAGGTTTTTGGTCTAATTTCTTTCACTTAATGTTTTTACAATTCCTTCCTGCTGTTATATGTATTGGATACATATGGTTATAGATATAAATATAGAGGTAAACATAAGAGCAAACAATCATTCCTTTTGTGGTATTAGTTTCTTTTAATCTATCCCCAACATTTTATCATTAATATTTTAAACATATATAAAATTGTACAGTGAATAGACATATTCCAATAGCTAAAATTATATAATTATTAACATTTTGTCAAATTTGTTGTATTGTATACATATCCTTCTCTCTAGCCACCTATCAGTATGCTTTATTAAATTTCAGACAACTGCATATCCCACTTCAAAATTCTCAGAAGTCATATTATTAATCAGAATTTAATATTTGTTTAAAGTTCTTTTTTCAGGTAAATCTTACATACTGTAAAATACACAAATGTAACGTATAGTAAATTAATGAATTTTAATTTCTAATTAATACCACAATTTGCTTATCTATTTTTGTATTGGTGGATAGTTGGGTTGTTTCTAGTTTAAGATTATTGTAAGTAACATTATTATGAAGATTACTGTACAAATCTCTCTGTGGAAAGCTCTCTTAATTCCTCTTGGAGAAATGCCTGGAATTGGAATTGCTGGTTTAGAATATATGCATGTTAAAAATTTATTTTAAAAAGACAGCAAGGTTGTGTAGACCAACAACCTAATAATTAAATCTTTTCAACTCTCTCTCCCGCATGAGCACATGTATAAACACACACCACATATGCCTAAACACATGCAGATACAGATTTTATAATGCACTGTTATCAGTAAAACTCTCAAATGGAATGCTATAATCCATCACAATATTCCTTCTTTCCTGGAACTCAGGATCATTTTCAGACTCTGAAAAACTTTAAATTTTATTTTAGGTCCCCTATTATCATGCTTTATACACTGATCCCCTGTTTTCTCCTAGAGTAGAATAATACTGCTTTTTGAAAAGTAAACTACCCTATTTGATATTTGTACATTTCTTAGAAGTATGATGCTTTGATCTTTCATCATTTAAACATATTGATTTTTCTAGTGATTTCCTGTCATCTTCCGTCTCAGTTTCTAAACCACTCTTTCCTCCCTTATGATATTCATTCTTACAGTGATTAATAAGTCCATTTTTAAAGATATGGAGAAAAGAGCTCTTCTCAGCAGGCTTATTTTCTTTCAACCTTGAGTGTATTATTACCTTGAGTGTTTCAGAGATAGTATATTAATAATTTACTTCAGAAAAGTCTACACCCAAAAGGATTTGAGGTGGCCTAACAAACAAATATAAAGCAAAACAGAATTATTAAAAATAAAAACAATCAACAAGGTACATAAGAAATAAGTATTATCAGCAGGGTGGCTCTTAGTTTACTAAATATCTCCTGGAAATTAAAGCAGGATTGGGAAACATACAGGGTAACATAACTAAAATTTGTCTATTCATGTATCTAAGACAGCCTTCTTCATGGCACAAGAGTTTACTGTGCTGATATTTGTTACTGTTGGATGAATTGCCAGTTTCATGCTTGAGATCCCAGAGAAAAGGGGGAGGATGTTCTGACTCAGTTATCAAAGGTTTTCAATCAGATATTACTCTTGGTCCTAAAGAAAATCAGCTCATGTGTTAACAACAGAGTTTTACATATAGAGTTAATAGTTTTCTTATAAAATATGTTAGATGGTTTTCAGTCACATGGAAGAGACCTAAATTCTTGGACATTCACCATGGAACAAGAAACTTAATTTGAAAACATTCATGAAACATACAAGGAACTGAAATCCTCTTTACATTTTGGATCTTGGTATAGGTCCTCTTGTTGTTAATCTAAGAACATCTTGAAGGACATGCCAGGAAGTTTAAACTGCCATAATCACTCCCAAATAATTGAATGTTCTGACATAGGAAGGGGCATTTGAGCATGTTAAAGTATTTACTAAGTAATCTTTCTTCATGATAGAGTTGTATATAGTCATAATGTCATGAACTGCTGATCCTGAGAAAAGCAATCAAAGGATTTGATCTATTTCTTAAGATTACTCCTAGTCACAGGTTGTACATTATGTACATAAAAATAAGGAACTCAGAAAGTGTTTGTAGGTCTCAAAAATAGGACAGCTTGCATAGCAAAGAATATTATGAATAAAATATATTAAATTCTCTCTAAATTTCAGACACAATTATCACCAGTTGAACAAAGAAAGATAATTTAGCTAATCAAGCTAAATTTTTAGCTCCTGGCATAACAACTTCTGTGGGGGGAAAGGCACTTACTACAATTCTTTAGTAACACACTTAGGGATAAATAATTTAAAATAAATCAATATTTGCAAAAAACCCTGAAATTTCAATGAAAGCTCACCAAAGTAAAAGGTATTCAATATGGCTTATACATTACCTCCTTTATTTTTTCCTTTATTTTTTCCATTACCTGGCTCATAGCAGGGTCTAACAAATATTAGTTCCTTCTCATTCTCCATTTACTTTCAATTCAGTGCAGAAAGTTTGATCACAGAACACTTTTTTCCCCCAAATATTGCAAATACAAAATTTCTTTATATATTCTCTATATATAGCATCTCAAATAGGCCTCTTCTGAATCTGCACTGTTAAATGAGGCCTAATCTTCACTGCCCATTTCCTGCATCCCCTTTGGTAATGAATTCAGTAAATGTCTAAACAGAGACAACAACCTATGTACATTCAGCACTTTTCCTTAAGATAATTTGATTTAAAACTTAATTTGTATGAAATTATATCACCTGTAAAAGGGAGCAAATACAGAATAAAGACGAAAATTCTTTATTCATGTCTAGTTTCCTATAAAGGATTTTATACTAATGGGATCCTTCAACAAAAAAATAAGAGAGGCAGGGGTAATTTAGATGAGAACAGAGTTTCTAATAGTCCAAAGTGGCTTCCTGATGGCAATTTAATATAAATTTCTACAACAAGATATTTCAAAATTATGTTTCTGGAAGATGAATCCAAGTTCTGGTAAAATTAAAACATTATCTAATTACTCCTTGAGAATGTCCTGAATTACAAATGTCAGTTTTGTAGAATTGGGTGGAAGAGTAAAAATATATGGTATATATGCCTGAATATTATAGTTTAACATGTTCTCAAATTAATAGTATGTCTCAGAAGAGTTCATTTAATCTTCTTAAGAGTATTAACTCTTATAACTGCATAAATATCAACGTTAAACATATTCATTATAATAAAATCAGAGGTAAGAAATAACAGGGGTTTAATTACTTAAATGGTCATTGTTATACATCTTTTTTTTTTTTTTTTTGCGGTACGCTGGTCTCTCACTGTTGTAGCCTTTCCCGTTGCAGAGCACAGGCTCCGGACACGCAGGCTCAGCAGCCGTGGCTCACAGGCCCAGCCACTCCGCGGCATGTGGGATCTTCCCAGACCAGGGCATGTACCAGTGTCCCCTGCATCGGCAGGCGGACTCTCAGCCACTGCGCCACCAGGGAAGCCCTGTTATACACCTTTTAACAAGATATTTTAAAATCGGAGATACTGTCATAATTGGAGTAATAATATAATGTCAGCTCTCTCAATCTTATTCTATTCATAAACTTCATTGCCTATAGTTGCTAATTCCTAAGTCATGAAATAAAGATATCAAACTGAGGAGTCTGTGATTCTGAACACATCAACCTTCCTACCTCTCCTTCTTGAAATAAGAACTTTTCATACTGTCATTGCTTGAGTTATCTAAGTATTTTCTTAAGTTTCCATTTTACTTACTCTGAGAATATCATATTGATAATTCAACTACATGGCAATTTAGGAAAGAAAAAACAGTGCAGGAAAAATTACCATGACTTGCAACATACATAATTGCAAGATACTGTGTATTTATATCACTGTAAAATACCATGTGCATTAAAATGAATCTGACAATTTACTATATTCTCTTTTCACTTGATATTGTCATTTCTATCTAATCAACCAAAAATGATTTTACTGTAGTACTATTCACTCTGAGAGTTAAGGAATACTTTTCAGAAACTCGAAGTACCTTGGCTATACATCTTCATTATTTGTGACTTAGAAGCATATCGATATTCTCACAACTTCTATGGATTTGCTCTTGTTAGCAATTGTTGCAGATACCTTGTAATCAATACAAATAAAACCATCATGATTCAAATAAAATTGGTCTTATAGTTGCTAATTTGTTTCATTTCTGCAGTGACACACATACACAAATATCTTACTTATATAAGAATGTGAATAAACAATTGTATATGCATACACATATTAATTTATATATTTACATTTACATATGTATTTTTTATTGGAGTAAATTGCTTTACAATGTTGTGTTAGTTTCTGCTATACAATGAAATGAGTCAGCTATATGTATACCTATATCTGCTCCCTCTAGGACTTCCCTCCCAAACCTTATCCCATCCATCTAGGTCATCACAGAGCATGAAGCTGAGCTCCCTGTGCTATACAGCAGGTTCCCACTAGCTATCTATTTTACACATGGTAGTGTATTGATATCAAAACTAATTTCTAATGCTATAATTTCAGTTTCTTGCAAACAACTCTGCCCTCCCCCCCATGTCCATATGTCCATTCTCTATGTCTACGTCTCTATTCCTGCCCTACAAATAGGTTCATCTGTTCTATTTTTGTATGCGTTAATATATGACTTTTGTTTCTCTCTTTCTGGCTTACTTCACTCTGTATAACAGACTCTAGGTCAATCCACATCTCTACAAATGACCTAATTACGTTTCATTTTATGGCTGAGTAATATTCCATTGCATATGTGTACCACATCTTCTTTATCCATTCATCTATTGTTGGAAATTTAGGTTTCCATGCCCTGACTATTGTAAATAGTGTTGCAGTGAACATTGTGGCACATGACTCTTTTTGAATTATGGTTTTCTCAGGGTATATGCCCACGAGTAGGATTGCTGGGTTGTATGGTAGTTCTATTTTTAGTTTTTTAAGGAATCTCCATATTGTTCTCCATAGTGGCTATATCAACTTATATTCCCACCAACAGGGCAAGAGAATTCCCTTTTCTCCACACCCTCTCCAGCATTTATGTTTGTAGATTTTTTGATGATGGCCATTCTGACCAGTGTTAGGTGATACCTCATTATAGTTTTGATTTGAATTTTTCTAATGATTAGTAATGTTGAGCATCCTTTCATGTGTTGTTAGCAATCTGTATATCTTCTTTGGAGAAATGTCTATTTAAATCTGCCCATCTTTGGGTTGGGTTGTTTGTTTTTTTGATATTGAGCTGCATGAGCTTCTTGTATATTTTGGAGATGAATCCTTTGTCAGTTGCTTCTTTTGTAAATATTTTCTCCCATTATAAGTGTTGTGTTTTCATCTTGTTTATGGTTTCTATGCGGTGCAAATGTTTTTATGTTTCATTAGGTCCAATTTGTTTATTTTTCTTTTTATATCCATTTCTCTACGAGGTTGGTCAAATAGGATCTTACTGTGATTTATGTCATAGAGTGCTCTGCCTATGGTTTCTTTTAAGAGTTTTATAGTGCCTGGCCTTACATTAGGTCTTTAATCCATTTGGAGTTTATTGTGTATGGTGTTATGGAGTGATTTAATTTCATTATTTTACATGAGGTTGTCCAGTTTTCCCAGCACCACTTATTGAAGAGACTGTTTTTTCTCCATTGTGCATCCTTGCTTCTTTTGTCATACATTAGTTGACCATAGGTGTGTGGGTTTATCTCTGGGCTTTCTATCCTGTTCCTTTGATCTATATTTCTGTTTCTGTGCCAGTACCATGTTGTTTTGATTACTGTAGCTTTGTAGTATATTCTGAAGTCAGGGAGCCTGATTCCTCCAGCTCCATTTTTCTTTCTCAAGATTGCTTTGGCTATTCGGGGTCTTTTGAACTTCCATTCAATTGTGAAATTTTTTGTTCTAGTGCTGTAAATAATGCCAGTGGTCGTTTGATAGGGATTGCATTGAATTTGTAGATTGCTTTGGGTAGTAGAGTCACTTTCACAATGTTGATTCTTCCAATCCAGGAGCATGGTATATCTCTCCATCTATTTGTATCATCTTTAGTTTCTTTCACCAGTGTCTTATAGTTTTCTGCATACAGGTCTTTTGTCTCATAAGGTAGGTTTATTCCTAGGTACTTTATTTATTTTTTAAGAAGATGTTGTGGGTAGGAGTTTATTAATTAATTTATATATTTTTGCTGTGTTGGGTCTTTGTTTCTGTGCAAGGGCTTTCTCTAGTTGTGGCAAGCGGGGGCCACTCTTCATCATGGTGCATGGGCCTCTCACTGTTGCGACCTCTCTTGTTGCAGAGCACAGGCTCCAGACACACAGGCTCAGTAGTTGTGACTCTCAGACCCAGTTGCTCTGCGGCGTGTGGGATCCTCTCAGACTAGGGCTTGAACCCATGTACCCTGAATTAGCAGGCAGATTCTGAACAACTGTGACACCAGGGAAGCCCCAGTTTATTATTTTCATTGCAATGGTAAATGGGAATATTTCCTTAATTTCTCTTTCAGATTTTTCATCATTAGTGTATAAGAATGCAAGAGAATTCTGTACATTAATTTTGCATCCTGCTACTTTACCAAATTCATTGATTAGCTCTAGTAGTTTTCTGGTAGCATCTTTAGGATTATCTATGTATAGTATCATGTCATCTGCAAACAGTGACGGTTTTGCTTCTTCTTTTCCCATTTGGATTCCTTTAATTTATTTTTCTTCTCTGATTGCTTTGGCTAAAACTTCCAAAACTATGTGGAATAATAGTTGTGATAGTGGGCAACCTGCTCTTGTTCCTGATCTTAGTGGAAATGGTTTCATTTTTTCACCATTGATAATGATGTTGGCTGTGAGTTTGTCTTATATGGCCTTTATTATGTTAAAGTATGTTTCCTCTATGCCTACTTCCTAGAGGGTTTTTATCATAAATGGGTGTTGAATTTTGTTGAAATCTTTTTCTGCAGCTAAAGAGATTTTCATATGTTTTTTTCTCCTTCAATTTTTTAATATGGTGCATCACATTGAGTGCTTTGCATATATTGAAGAATCCTTGCATTCCTGGGATAAACCCCACTTCATCATGGTGTATGATCCTTTTAATGTGTTGTTGGATTCTGTTTGCTAGTATTTTGTTGAGGATTTTTGCATCTATGTTCATCAGTGATATTGGCCTGTCGTCTTCTTTCTTTATGACATCTTTGTCTGGTTTTGATATCAGGGTGATGGTGGCCATGTAGAATGTGTTTGGGAGTGTTCCTCCCTCTGCTATATTTTGGAAGAGTTTGAGAAGGATAAGTGTTAAGTCTTCTCTATATGTTTGATAAAATTCACCTATGAAGGCATCTGGTCCTGGGCTTTTGTGTGTTGGAAGATTTTTAATCACAGTTTCACTTTCAGTGTTTGTGAATGATCTGTTGGTATTTTCTATTTCTTCCTGGTTCAGTCTCAGAAGGTTGTGCTTTTCTAAGAATTTGTGCTTTTCTTCCAGGTCGTCCACTATATTGGCATATAGTTGCTTGCAGTAATATCTCATGATCCTTTGTATTTCTTCAGGGTCAGTTGTTACTTCTCATTTTTATGTCTAATTCTGTTGATTTGAGTCTTTTCCCTTTTTTCTTGATGAATCTGGCTAATGGTTTATCAAGTTTGTTTATCTTCTCAAAGAACCAGCTTTTAGTTTTATTGATCTTTCCTATTGTTTCCTTCTTTTCTTTTTCATTTATTTCTGATGTGAGCCTTATGATTTCTTTCCTTCTGTTAACTTTGGTGTTTTTTTTGTTCTTCTTTCTCTAATTGCTTTATGTGTAAGGTTAGGTTGTTTAATTCACATTTTTCTTGTTTCTTGGGGTGGGATTTTATTGCTACTAACTTCCCTCTTAGAACTGCTTTTGTTGCATCCCATAGGTATTGGGTCATTGTGTTTTCATTGTCATTTGTTTCTAGGTATTTTTTTGATTTCCTCTTTGATTTCTTCAGTGATCTCTTGGTTATTTAGTAGTGTATTGTTTAGCCTCCATGTGTTTGTATATTTTAGTTTTATTTTCCTGTAATTGATATATAGTACCTTAGAGTTGTGTTCAGAAAAAATATTTGATATGATTTCAATTTTCTTAAATTTACCAAGGCTTGACTTCTTACCCAAGATATGATCTATCCTGGAGAGTGTTCCATGAGCACTTGAGAAGAAAGTACATTCTGTTGTTTTTGGATGGAATGTTCTATAAATATCAATTAAGTCCATCTTGTTTAATGTGTCATTTAAAGCTGTGTTTCCTTGTTTTCTTCATTTTGGATGATCTGTCCATTGGTGAAAGTAGGGTGTTAAAGTCCCTTACTATTATTATTATTTTTTAATTTATTTATTTTAGGCTGTGTTGAGTCTTCATTGTTGCACAGAGGTTTTCTCTAGTTGCAGCAAGTGGGGGTTACTCTTCGTTGAGTTGCACAGGCTTCTCATTGCTGTGACTTTTCTTGTTGTGGAGCAGAGGCTCTAGGCACATGGGCTTTAGTAGTTGTGGCACACAGTTTCAGCAGTTGTGGCTTGAGGGGTCTAGAGTGCAGTCTCAGTAATTGTGGCTCATTTGCTTACTTGGTCTTTGGCATGTGGGACCAGGGCTCAAACCCATGTCTCCTGCATTGGCAGGTGGATTCTTAATCACTGAACAACCAGGGAACCCCCCCCCACTATTATTGTATTACTGTTGACTTCCCCTTTTATGGCTCTTAGAATTTGCCTTATGTATTGAGGTGTTCCTATGTTGGGTGCATAAATATTTACAATTGTTATATCTTCTTCTTGGAATGATCCCTTCCTCATTATGTAGTGTCCTTCTTTGTCTCTTGCAATAGTCTTTATTTTAAAGTCTATTTTGTCTAATATGAGTATTGCTACTCCAGCTTTCTTTTGATTTCCATTTGCATGGAATATCTTTTTCCATTTCCTCACTTTCAGTCTGTATGTGTCCCTAGGTCTGAAGTGGGTCACTTGTAGACAGCATATATACAGGTCTTGTTTTGTATCCATTCAACCAGTCTATGTCTTTTGGTTGGAGCACTTAAGCCATTTACATTTAAGGTAATTATCAGTATGTATGTTCCTATTACCATTTTCTTAATTGTTTTGGGTTTGTTATTGTAGGTCTTTTCCTTATCTTGTGTGTCCTGCCTAGAGAAGTTCCTTCAGTATTTGTTTTGAAGCTGGTTTGGTGGTGCTGAATTCTCTGAGCCTTTGCTTGTCTGTAAAGTTTTTAATTTCTCCATCGAACTGAATGAGATCCTAGCTGGGTAGAGTAATCTTGGTTGAAGGTTTTTCCCTTTCATCACTTTAAATATGTCTTGCCATTCCCTTGTGGCTTGCAAAGTTTCTGCTGAAAGATCAGCTGCTAACCTTATGGGGATTCCCTTGTATGTTATTTGTTGCTTTTCCCTCACTGCTTTTAATCTTTTTTCTTTGTTTTTAATTTTTGATAATTTGATTATGATGTGTCTTGGTGTGTTTCTCCTTAGTTTTATCCTGTATGGGACGCTCTGCACTTCCTGGACCTAATTGTCTATTTGTTTTCCCATATTAGGGAAGTTTTCAACAATAATCTCTTCAAATATTTTCTCAGTCCCTTTTTTTTCCTCTTCTTCTTCTGGGACCCCTATAAATTGAATGTTCGTACATTTAATATTGTCCCAGAGGTGTCTGAGACTCCCCTCAATTCTTTTCATTCTTTCTTCTTTATTCTGCTCTGTGGTAGTTATTTCCACTACTTATTTTCCAGGTCACTTATTCATTCTTCTGTCTCAGTTATTCTGCTACTGATTCCTTCTAGAGAATCTTTAGTTTCATTTATTGCATTGTCCATCATTGTTTGTTTACTCTTTAGTTCTTCTAGGTCCTTGTTAAACATTGTTGTATTTTCTCCATTTTATTTCCAAGTTTTTGGATCATCTTTACTATCATTACTCTGAATTCTTTTTCAGGTAGACTGCCTATTTCCTCTTCATTTGTTTGCTCTCATGAGTTTTTACTTTGCTCCTTCATCTTTTGTGTATTTCTCTGTCTTCTCATTTTGCCTAACTTACTGTGTTTGCAGTCTCCTTTTTCACAGGCTTCTGGTTCATAGTCCCCATTGTTTTTAGTGTCTGCCTCCAGTGGGTAAGGTTGGTTCAGTGGGTTGTGTAAGCTTCCTGGTGGAAGGTATTGGTGCCTGTGTTCTTGTGGATGAGGCTGGATCTTGTCTTTCTGGTGTGCAGGACCATATCTGGTAGTTTGTTTTGTGGTGTCTGTGAACTTATTATGATTTTAGGTAGCTTCTCTGCTAATGGGTGTGTTTGTGTTCCTGTTTTGCAATTTTTTTTTCATGGGGTGTTCAGCAGTGGACCTTGCTGTTCATTGAGTGGAGCTGGGTCTTAACATTGAAATGGAGATCTCTGTGAGAGCTCTTGTCAATTAATATTACCTGGAGCCAGGAGCTTGCTGGTGGTCCAATGTCCTGAACTCAGCTCTTCCACTCAGAGGCTCAGGCCTGACCCCCGGCTGGATCACCAAAACTCTGTTAGCTGAAAACTGTGCTCCTGTTATTGTGCTGGCTGGTCCTTTTCTATCCTTTTTCCTGTCTTCTTTATCTCCATGACCTTCTGGGCAAGGGGGAGAGCAATGCTACTTCAGTGTGAGGCGCACCAAGGTGCTGGTTCTGCTGGCCATGCTGCTGCTTGCTGTCATTATTCTTGATCTGGTACAGGGGCCATCAGCCCATGGCCTGGGACTTATGTTAATGTCACACCTCAAGCAAATCACCTTTTGTCCTCTCAAATTTAATATGCACAATTTGACATGTATTTTCTATCTCATTTTTCCCAGTGAAGTCATAATAAAATTTTCAGAGTAAAGAGAGCAATACACAAGGATTAAACATTACCTTCTACCTCGTCCTCATTTAAATAGATAAGCAACAACCTGATACTGTCTTCCTCAATTAACATCCCCTTTTACTGTTATTGAAGCATCATTTAATTGTGCATACAATGCCATAAATGTATATCAGAAAATACAGACCTCGAAGAATAGTAAAAACAAATATCTTAACATCCTTATATCTATCCATCCATCTATATGTGTATATCACCACAATTGCCCACATTTCCTATTTCAAGTGTGAGGATTGGTCATAAGTGACCATGTTGAAAATATTTCCATGTCCTTTAAAATATATCAGAATTAAAAGTTTCTCTCCCTCAATTATTTATAAGTATTTTTAATGAATAAATAAATGAATACATGATTTAAAATTCAGAAGAATATTACCTGTTAGATTTCAAGCTCCATGGGATAAGAAACATTTCTCTCATGCATTGAATAGCACAATGTCATCACTTGATAGGATTTCTGGTATAAATAAAGTAAGGAATTAACTAGGTTTAGCATTTTTAATTTACCTGTTATTCAGTATGTCTATAAATTAATGGGACTAAATTTAAAAAACAAGTAGAAAATTATGCTTATAAATATACAGTAGTAAAATCATCAATACCTAATACAATTCCCTAAAAGAAATATTGACATATAATAAATGCTTAACAAATGAACAATAGTTTGTTGAACCTAACTATTTCCTCCTCTGTTTACACATTTATCTCACTGATAACACTTTTTTTTTGCAAAATATTTTATCACTTCTCTTTTGAATTATTTTTAGAGCTATATTATTTATTTAATTATGTGACTACTTACAGAACACTAGAATAGTTTACTACCAATGGATAGCTATCCATCTGTCTACCACTATCTATCTAGCTATATATCTATCATCTATCTATCTATGCATCTGTATCTATAATGTTATGAGAAACACTTATCTGGAAATTTATTTTTTGTGTCTATTATTTAGTATTGTGTCATAATGGCATATATTACATGAATTGCCCCCATTTCAGATTGGAATAATAGCATCAATTGAGATACATTTGTATGGCAGGGTAAATATAAATAACAGAAAAGATAAGTATGGATAGAAACATTTAAACCTACATATGCATATATATATATATATACAATTTTGCTTATCATTCTGTACTTCACAAAATTGTTTCTGGGCTTCTCTGGTCGCTCAGTGGTTGGGAGTCCACCTGCCATTGCAGGGGACATGGGTTCATGCCCCGGTCCAGGAAGATCCCACATGCCGCAGAGCAGCTGGACCTATGAGCCATGGCCACTGAGCCTGCATGTCCAGAGCCTGTGCTCTGCAACGGGAGAGGCCACAACAGTGAGAGGCCCACATACCAAAAAACAAAATAATAATAAATTTGTTTCTGATGTCTCACATAGATAATTAAGACAATAGAATATATCATGTTTTATATATAGACACATTAAACATTCAAAATAAATATTTCATTATACAAATTAAAAAAATAATGTTACTACATTAGGAAGTATTTAATTGATAGATATCTAAAATTATTGGAGAGTTTTGGGTATTTAAGGGGAAAAATTCTTAGGACTTTAAATACTAATGACTACTTGATTCAACACTAGAACAATATTTCATATTCTATTTATCTTTCTAAATTAGAGAAGAGCGACAGGGAAAAATACAGTGA
Organism: Mesoplodon densirostris; assembly: GCF_025265405.1. Taxonomy (NCBI): domain Eukaryota; kingdom Metazoa; phylum Chordata; class Mammalia; order Artiodactyla; family Ziphiidae; genus Mesoplodon; species Mesoplodon densirostris. Next base: position 21,138,720 of record NC_082664.1, read on the forward strand.
TATTTACAAATCCTTTGAAAAAGGTCATGTTTACTGAGATTTGTTAGTTATATTTTTGTGATTTATTACAGCAATATAGACTTGAAAATTTTCAAAATCTGAAGCTTCTTTAGGATCACAGTAAGTACCCCCCTTCTTGCTCATCATCTGACTTTGCCCCTCATTAATATCAAATGGATTAAGTTAACTTTTATTTTTCACCAGAAGATTTTATTCATAAAAAGTTGATTATTTTGTAACTGTTTTATCTTAATAATAGAAAACTAAATTTATCTCTGTACTCAAAAGAAAAAGAAAGAGAATTTGATTCAAAGGATCCTAATTTTTCAATCATTTTACCTATTGAATGTAATCATTGAAAAGGTCATTAAATCAAAAGTAATCATTGAAAAAGTAACTAAACTCAAGGTCCATTTAAAGCAAAGGCACATGACCTGTTTTGAATACATTGCCCACTTCAGCTACAAGGACCTTGAATAAAAATGTTTATGCCTGAGAGAGAAGTCTGAGGAAAATTAACCATGGGCTAATCCATTGAACAACATGATTTAAAGGATAAATTGCATCAGTTAACTGAGAATCCAATAAAACATATTTGCTGGAATCAGATTATATATTGGATGGACTCATATACAGATTCGCTATTTATATAAAAACTAGAAACAAAAAATATTGGTAAACTTAGTTTACACTGCTGATGTGACATCATATAGAAGTTAATAGTAATTTTCCAGCAAGGAACAAGTGAGTATGGTCTCTGTTCTACCTTTGTGAAATATGTTCCTGGGTGAGCCACTCTTTGTCATTCTTTCCTTAGTGTGTTTTAATGACTTTAGCCTCTCTTAAAATTTACAGTTAGCATAATGATTTCTTTACTAGTTCTTCTCGCTACTGTTTACATATCCTTATTAAATAAAGTTTCCATTATTTACTGCTGTTTTTAACCAAAACTTTTATTTTTAGAACTTTGTTTCACCTAGATGTAACAAATTTTCTCTGAAAGCAAGTTCTACATGCTCTCTCTTTCTCTGACTTCTGTAACCTGTTGAGATTATCTGCTATGAATTTGTGACTATTTCTCAATGTTCTTTTTGCTCTGTCATTGAATTAATTTTCTTTCAATTTTGGGCATCTACAATTTTTTTGTTCACTTGTTTCATAGCCTGTACTATTCTTAACATTAATTCTAGGTACAATGGGTACAGTTATTTATTTCACTTTTGAAGATTAATTATTTTGACAGAAATAACACACTTTATAGTATAATTATACTGGATAAAACCAAAATATTTATTTCAATAATTTAACAAATATAAATGGCATGATTTTTACTCATTCAGTCTTCATAGCAAGCCTGTGAGATATATGCAATTATTATCCTTTTTTTTTTAGATGAGATAACTGAAGCTCAGAGAGCTTGCATGAATTGTTCAAGATAACACAGCTAGAAAGTAGAGAACTGAGATTTGATCCCAGGAATGTAGAATTCATGTTCTTAAGCACTATGCAATGCATGCCCTCTCAGTTAAATAAATAACTCATCTTAAGGAGAAATTTCATAGAGCAAATTTACCATTCATAAATACTTGTTAATGATGTTACAGCACTATTTTATCAGAAATATTTGTCATCAACAATATAAGTGGAAATTATTCCTTTGTTATTGTGTGTTCAATGTCATAAATAATAAAAATATAATAATAATAATAATATATAACAAACTTAGAGGCTAAAACAACACACATTTATCTTTTCATATTTTCCATGGGTCAAGGTGCAAGCACAATTTATCTGGCTCCTCTGCTCAGGTCTCACAAAGGTGCAATCAAGGTATTAGCTGGGCTATGTGCTCATCTAGATGTTCAAATTGAGAATGGCTTTGTAGTTCTCTCAGGCTGCTGGCAAAATCCAACCTCTTGCAATTATTGGACTGAGGTCTCCACATTTTTGCTAACTGCCAGGTCCTCTATGCTACCCTCCATTCCTTGCCATGTGACCCTTTCAATAGGAAGTTTACAACATGTATGTTTGCTTCATAAAATAATCATGGGGTTGATTTCCCATCACCTTTGCTGTATAAAATAACCTAATCAAAAGTGTGACATTCTTTTGCCTTTGCCATATTCTATTGGTTAGAATCAACTCACTGGTGCCACTTTGTAATCAAGAAAAGATTTCACAAATTCCTGGGTACCAGAAGGTGGGAAATCCTTGTGGCATTCCACTGCCTGCTACAATCATTATGACCATTTTAAATACTGATACCAAATAATTGTATACTTTGGTTTGAATTAAGATGAAGAATTTGGGGGATAGTAACCTCCTTTCATGAAACCTTTTCAATCTGAGTGACCAGCTGCAAACTTTTTAACATTCTTTGGAGAGGCCAACATCATGACTTTTGAATATTAGTGTATATCATTGGTACAGGATTGATCAGGTTTCCTCAATTTACAGCCTTAATTTTCAAATACCCACTCATCAATTTATCCAATGAGGAGAACGTTTCCTCCTGAAGCACTGTTCCTCTGTCAGTCTTCCAAGTGACAGAGCTAAAGGGAATAGCTATTACAGTTACTTCCTAGCATACTGGAAACAAGAAGTTGTAAACAGAATATATTTCAGCTTTCATTGCTTTATTGATGGTTGCTCAGTGATGGACCTACATGCAATTGATCTGGGCAGCTCCACAGTACTCAGTCTATGCATTTAATTGATATTTTAGTGAAGAACACCTAATGTATTGAGCATGATTTAAGGGGAAAAAAAGAATCCTTCTTGAACCTGTCCCCTATTAAATTTGAACGGTTCATGATGCTATTTAAGTTACTTTTCATGCCACTCACTTTTAACTATGCCTCTACCCATAGGGCTATGATAGCTTCAGATTTAAATTCTAGCTGTATATATTTTTCTATTTATAACAGCTTAAGAAACTCTTACAAGTCTAGGATTAAGAGAGTTTGAAAGTATTTGAAAGTAGCTATTGAGATACTACCAATTAAAAATTAGGTAACAAAATAATTTCTGTGTGGAAAGACACACATGGCAAAATAATATTTCTTTGACAAGGAAATGAGTACAGGTACTTAAGAATATGGAATTCAGGGCAGTTAAAAAATATGAATGAGATTCTTTGTTGCTTCTTTTGCAAGAATGAAGACTGTTCTCAGGATTAAGACTGTCCACATTCCAGATGATGTCAACATCACTCTGAAAGGATGCACAGTTTCAGAGGCACCCTGTGGAAGGACTTCAATCACATCAATGTAGAACTCAATCTCCTTGGAAAGAAAAAGAGGCTCCAGGCTACAAAGGGTGGGGAAATAGAAAACAACTCGTTTCCATCTGCACTATCTGTAGTCATGTACAGAACATGACCAAGGGTGTTGGTCTATTCTAAGATGAGGTCTGTGCATGCCAATTTCACCATCAATGTCGTTCTTCAGGAGAATGGGTATCTTGATGAAATCCAAAATTTCTTTGGCAAAGAATACATCTACTGGACTTGGATGAAGCCCGGAGTTGCTTGTTCAGTATCTCATGACTAAAAAGATGAATTGATTTTTTTTAAGATGAGTTAATTCTTGAAGGAAACAACACTGAACTTCTATCAATTTTAACTGCTTTGACACAGCAACCTCTAAGAGTTAAAAGCAAAGATATCAGATAAATTTTGAATGGTATCTACATTTCTGAAAATGGAACAGTTCATCAGGGTTATAAATAAAATCTAAGTTTTCCAGCTACAGAAAGAGCAAGATGGTAGATAATGCCTCAGACTTATTTGTAATATTTTAAAGATGCAAGAAAAGCCAGGTATTGAAAAAAAATACTAATGTGTTTATGCTATACTTGTACATTTAATGCTTAATATATTATTAAACACAGACAGAGGCAAAAGTTCTGCTCTAAAGATTAGAAAGGCCATTTCAGGGAGCAAAAATATCCAGCGACTAAGCTGGCTTTGTGCAATCACATGCTCAAACACCAGTTGTCATAACATTTTATTTATTTATTTTTAACATCTTAATTGGAGTATAATTGCTTTACAATGGTGTGTTAGTTTCTGCTTTATAACAAAGTGAATCAGTTATACATACACATATGTTCCCATATCTCTTCCCTCTTGCGTCTCCCTCCCTCCCACCCTCCCTATCCCACCCCTCTAGGTGGTCACAAGGCACCGAGCTGATCTCCCTGTGCTATGCGGCTGCTTCCCATTATCTATCTATTTTACATGACATAACATTTAAAAAAATGTGATACTACTTCAAGTGTGTGACAAAGACTGCTTGATAATGATTCATACAGAGATGGATTTTTTTTTTTTTTTTTTTTTACAGGATGCTTAGGGCCTAAAATTTACTGCTTGATCTTTAGTCTGAGGACTTCAGCCTGTGGTCTCAGTGGTATCCTTGATGATAAAGACAAAGAAAAATCACACCAATATACTTTGTGTTTCACAAAGAGTTTACTTATTAGATCTTCAAAATTAGTCTAGAAAGGCATTTATTTACTTTCTATTTAAAAAAAAATTCGGGGCACCCAGAATTTGAAGATATAACCCAGTTTCCATGAATCTGGACATAATATTTTTTAAGAGAAAATACAAAGTAAAATGGTTATCACACAACAGATTTCAAGAATCACATCTCAATATTGTGTGTGGCACCATAATTTTGGAATTCTAGACATTTTGGATTTCTAAAAATTGAGTTAAAATTATGGTTCCACTGTTTATCAGATCTGGCAAATTAAGATTGTGTCTTGACATTTCTGTGTCTTAAATGCAACTTCTGCCAAATGAATAATAGAATATATATATATATATATATATATATATATATATATATATATATATAAAATACAATATAGATGTACTTATTAAGATAGAGTATTTATACAATTCATATGGTTGTTCCAATTTGAAAACAAAAAATAGTTGCTCAAAAACAATTTCATTGCAAGTGAGTTAGTAAACAGACCTCCCAGTAATTGTAATCCACTGTAACATGGAAAGGTACACTTCTAGAATGTTGTGCTTCTATTATAACATTATTAAAGCCAGACCATATCACTTTGTTACCTAGAAAGTTTCTCCTACAAACTTTCTTGCACTTAGCTGAAGGACAATATTCATGCCTTTTGATTGCTTTACTCCCATTAAGATCTACCATGATGTTCTACTTATGGTGACTTAGAGAATGACATCTGTGAGGTAACTCTATTTTTAACTATTTGAGGAACTCCAAAATGGTTTTCAACAAAGGTTGCATCTTTTTACATTCCTACCAGCAATATATAAGTGTTTCAATTTCTCCACATCCTCACCAACACTTATTATCTTCTGTTTATTGATTATAGCTATTTTAGTAAATGTGAAGTGGTATCTCAGTGTGATTTTGATTTGCATTTCACTGATGGTTAATGACTTCAAACATTGTTTCATGTGCCTATTGACCATCCATATATAGATATACATATAGATACAGTTATAGATATAGATGAAATATCTTTTAAAATACTTTGTCAATTTTTAAATTAGATTATTTTATCTTTTTATGGTGGAACTCTGAATATTCTTACGCATCCCAGACATTAATTTCTTATCAAATATATGATTTATATATACATTTTTATATTCTATAGTTTGTCATTTCACTTTCCTGATACTGCCCTTTGTTATATAAAAGTTTTTGACTTTGATAAGTTCAATTTGTCTATTTTTTCTATATTTGCTTGTACTTTTGCTGTCACATCTAAGAAACCACTGACTATTTCAAAGTCACGAAGATTTACACCTATATTTTCTCCTATGAGTTTTATAGTTTTTTTAAAACTATTTTACTTTAACTTAATTTGTACATTCTGCATGAAATAGGGACCCAAATTCATTCTTTTGTATGTGGATTTCTAATGATTCTAGCACCGTTTGTTGAAAAGGCTTTCCTTCCCTGCATTGAATGTTCTCAGCACTCTTTTCTTAAATGAAATGTCAATAAATATGTATTTATTTCTACATCCCTAATTCAATTCTATTGTTCTGTGTTCCCATACTTATGCTAATACCACATGTCTTAATTATCAAGGCTATGTGGTAAATTTTTAAGTATTCTGAGTTCTCTCTATTCTTTTTTTTGAAGATTGTTTTGGCTATTCTGGCAAACTTACTAATCCATATGAATTTTAGAATAAACATGTCTATTTAAAAAGAAGTCATTGGCATTTTTTAAAATAAAGTTATTTACTTATTGGCTGCATTGGGTCTTTGTTGCTGTGCATTGGCTTTTCTCTAGTTGTGGTGAGTGGGGGCTACTCTTTGTTGCAGTGAGGTGGCTTCTCTTGTTGTGGATCATGGGCTCTAGGCACCTGGGCTTCAGTAGTTGTGACATGCAGGCTCAGTAGTTGTGGCTCTAGAAAACAAGCTCAGCAGTTGTGGTGCATGGGCTTAGTTGCTCCACAGCATTTGGATTCTTCCCGGACCAGGGCTCGAACCCGTGTCCCCTGCCTTGGCAGGCAGATTCTTAATGTCTGTGCCACCAGGGAAATCCCTCATTGGCATTTTGATAGGGATTATGTTGAATCTATACATCAATTTGGAGAGTATTTCCATCTTAACTGCATTAAGTCTTCCAATCCATGAACACAGATGTCATTCTATTTATTTATGTTTGCTTTAATTTATTTTCACAAATTTCTGTATATATCATTGCATACATCTTGCACTTCAGATAAATTCATTCCTACATATTTTGTTTTTGATCATATTTTTATTCAAGCTGTTTTCTTGATTCCACTTTCAGTTGTTCATTGTGAGTGTATAAAATACCATGCATCTTTGTATACTGATCTTATAACCTGGAATCTGGCTGTCTTCAATTATTGTCTCTAACTGTATGGTATGTGTGTGTGTTTGTATGTGTGTGTGTGTGTGTGTGTGTTTCTTAGCATTTTCTCTATAAGATTATGACATCTGTGAAAAGAGATCATTTATTTCTTCCTTTTCCATCTAGAGGCCTTTTATTTCATTTTCTTCCCTAATTGCCTTGGCTACAACCACCAATACAATGTTCAATAGAAATAACAAGAGCAGACATCCTTGTGTTGTTCTTGATCTTAGGGAGAAAGTTTTTACTCTTTCATAATTAAGTGTAATGTCAGCTGTGGATTTATCATTGGTGCATTTGACTGTGTAGAAGAACTAAACTTCTATTCCTAGTTTGCTGACTGTTTTTATGATGAAGGGATGTTGGTCTTGTCAAATGAGTTTTCTGCATCTATTGAGATGGTTAAGTTTCTTCAATTGTTTTTGTTCTTTATTTTATTTATATAGTTTATTACATTGATTAATTTTTGTATATTATACCAACCTTATATTTCTGGAATAAATCCCATTTGGGTATGCTATATAATCCTTTTAATATGCAGTTGGATTCAATCTGCTAGTACTTTGTCAAAAAGTTTTGCATCTATATGCATAAGTGATATTATGTTGTAGCTTCTTTTCTTCTAATGTCTTTGACAGGTTTTGATATCATGGTAACATTGGCCTCATAAGATGAGTAAGGAATTCTCTCATCTTCTATTTTTTAAGAGTCTGTGAAGAATTGATGCAAATTCTTCTTTAAATATTTAATAGAATTCACAAACAAAGCCATTTCTACTTGAACATTTTGGGGGGGTTTTTTTTTTCAGTTTTTAATTTTTGTAAATGCAAGCTCTTTACTTGTTAGGAGCCTATTCAGATTTTCTATTTCTTCTTGTGTCAGTTTTGGTAGTTTGTGTCTTTCTAGGAATTTGCCCATTTTAATAAGGTTATCTAATTTGTTGGCATATTACTGTTCATTGTTCACCTAAATTCTTTTTTTTTAAATTTGTACATTGGGTAGTAACACTCCCTCTTATATTTTTTATTTTAATAATTTAAAAATTTTCTATTTTTTCTTGATCAGTCTAGATATAGTTGGACAGTTTTGTTGATCTTTACAAAGAAACAACATTTGACTTTATTGATATTCTCTGTTGTCCATTGACCTGTCTTCTTGTCTATTGCTTGTTGATCACCATACTGCATTTTTCATTATAATTGTAGTATTTTTGATACTTTCTTTTAGTTCTTCAGACATGGTTTCCTTTATCTCATTAACCATATTTTATTTATTTATTTATTTATTTATTTTTTCCAGTACACGGGCCTCTCACTGTTGTGTCCTCTCCTGCTGTGGAGCATAGGTCCGGAGGTGCAGGCTCAGCAGCCATGACTCCCAGGCCCAGCCACTCTGTGGCATGTGGGATCTTCCCGACCAGGGCATGAACCTGTGTCCCCTGCATCAGCAGGCGGACTCCCAACCACTGTACCACCAGGGAAGCCCATTAACAATATTTTAAATAGCTGATTAAAGTCTTTGCCTAACAATTTCAACATGACTTCCTCAGAGAGAGTTTCTATTTATTCTCTTCTATCTCCAAGGTTTGTTTTCATCACTGCTTATTGTAGTTGCTGTCTTTTCTAACTTTTCAGGACTGATTCTGTAAACTATGTATTCCTTGTCATTTGTGGTCACTGAGGTTTCTGCTTGGTTATCTTGGTGGTTAGAGATTTCCTTAAATTTCTGAAATTCATAAATCTCTCCATTTTATTGAGATGTCTGTGTGCATGCCATGGCATGCTTTTATCACTCTGTCTTGGTCTTTAATTTCTGCTTATGCAGAGTTTCAAGATCATTTGTACGTGAGATATTAGGGCCTCCCCAATCTTTCCTAGGCATCTACACAGGTCCACAAATGTGTATGGCATTCTAGACCCCAGCAATACATCAGAGCTTTTCAAAGGCTCTATGATATCTTATATTGACTAAACTGTGTTCATCCAAAATTCACATGTTGAAGCCCTACCCCCCTATATGATTATATCCAGAGATGGGCTCTTTGGAAAGTAAAGTTAATTAGGTCATAAGGGTGGTGTCCTAATTTGGTAGGAATGTGGCCTTCTAAGAAAAATAAGAGATAGAAATAAAGATCTCTCTCCCTCTCTCTATTTTCCATATAAGGACATAGTAAGAAAGTGGTTTTCTGCAAGCCAGGAAGAGCAATCTCAACAGAAACCAACCATGCTGGCACCTGAATCTTAAACTTCAAGCCTCTAGAACTGTGAGATAAAAAACAAAAATTTATGTTGTTTAAGATACCTAGTCTATGTTATTTTATTAGGGTAACAACTTATTCTGCAGCTCCTTTTAAGCTGTTTTGAGCAGTCTATTATTTGGCCCAAATTTTATCCTTCACTTGCAGAAACTGCAACATTAAAATACTTACCTATAATTTTTTTTTTTTTTAATGAACTCAGAAGAAGCTTTAGTACTGCATGAGTTTGAGTCATGTTTCAAAAGACAGACTTTTCAAGTGGAGTATTTCCAGGGAATGGACAAATAATAATTTCATTTTTGTTTCAGAATGAGGTTTTGAAAAAGCTGGAGTTTGTGCTTTCCCTTTTGGTACTTCTTTTTAGTTGACTTGTTATTTTACAAGTCTATTCCTGGGCTGGATAGAAGGGAACAGAACTAGAGCAAGTTAAAATACCACAAAGCTCACTGTTAATATCAACATTCAGCAGTTTTTAAAATAAGTGTTGCTGAAAGCATTTGGCTAATTTTCATAGTTTTGAAAAAGTTAATTCTGACAGGTTTTGACAGATTTTTTCATTGTTTTATTTATTTATTTATTTTTTTACAGCAAGTCCTTGTTATCTATTTTAAATACAGCAGTATTTAAATTGATTGATTTAAATATATCAATCCCAAACTCCCAATCTATCCCTCCCCACCACCTTTCCCTCCTGTTACCATAAATTCATTCTTTGTGAGTCTGTTTCTATTTTGTAAATAAGTTCATTTGTATCATTTTTTTTGGTTCTGCATATAAGCAATATCATATGATATTTGTCTTTCTCTGTCTGACTTACTTCACTTAGTATGAAAATATCCAAGTCGATCCATGATGCTGCAAATGACATTATTTTATTCTTTTTAATGGCTTTGTATTCCATTATATATATGTACCACATTTTCTTTATCCATTCATCTGTAAATGGACATTTAGTTTGCTTCCCTGTCTTGGCTACTGTAAACAGTGTTGCAATGAACATTGAGGTGCATGTATCTTTTTGAACCATGTTTTTCTCTGGATATATGCTCAGGAGTGGTATTGCTCGATCATATGGTAGCTCTATTCTTAGTTTTTCTTTAAAAGAACTTCTATACTGTTCTCCATAGTGGTTGTTCCAATTCACATTCCCAGCATCAGTGTAGGAGGGTTCTTTTCTCCACACCCTCTCCATCATTTATTGTTTGTACATTTTTGATGATGGCCATACTGACTTGTGTGAGATGATATCGCATTGTAGTTTTGATTTGCATTTCTCTAATAATTAACGATGCTTGAGCATCTTTTCATGTGCCTCGTGGCCATCTGTATGTCTTCTTTAGAGAAATGTTTATATAAATCCTCCACCCATTTTTTGATTGGATTGTTTGGTTTTTGAGCGATATGAGCTCTTTGTAAATTTGGGGGACTAATCCCTTGTCAGTCGCATCTTTTGCAAATATTTTCTACAGTTCTGTGGGTTGATTTTTTGTTTTGTTTGTGGTTTCCTTTGTTGTGCAAAAGCTTTTGAGTTTAATTAGGTCCCATTTCTTTATTTTGTTTTTATTTCCATTAATCTGGGAGAATTGAAAAAGATATTGCCGTGATTTATCTTAAAGAGTGTTCTGCCTATGTTTTCCTCTAAGAGTTTTATAGTATCCCATCTTACATTTAGGTCTTTAATCCATTCTGAGTTTATTTTTGTGTATGGTATTAAAGAATGTTCTTGTTTCATTTTTTTACATGTAGCTGCCCAGTTTTCCCAGCACCATTTATTGAAGAGACTGTCTTTTCTCCATTGTATAATCTTGCCTCCTTTGTCATAGATTAATTGACCATAGTTTAAGGAGGCTCAAATTTTCAGAGGTCTTTGTATCACCATTTTTGCTTATGAAATTCTGTTATTTATTTTCTAATGTGTTCCTAATATTTCAAAATCTAGAATTCTAGCTTCTCCATAAAATTTGGAAATCTAACAATACTGTGCCTATAATATCAGAAGGTCAAGGAAAACATGGTGATAACTGAGCTGTGCCTTTTATTTTATTACATCTATTCTTTGTTAACCATATCTCTCCAGCCCTCTTTTTGTTATTCAGTTGGTCCCTCTTGGTTCTGAACAATCACCATAAATTATTGCAGGAATACATTAAGTGATACTATATTGTAATAAGTAATATTATAATGAACTCACTTTTCTAGGATAAAAATCAAAATTTTCAAAAAATGTCATTCTCCCTTTTGAATATTATTAGGGAATGTAAAAACATATATATTTAGAAGTATATGTAAATTTGCCTAAAAATAAAGGATAGTTTTTTTAAATCCCTTTTCTCTCTTTTTTTACCATCTGGCTCTCATGCAGGTCTGTAATCTAAATTCAAACAACCTGTTTCTTTTGAAAAATCTTAACCAAATAATTTAATTTAAAATGATCCTAGATTTGTAGTGCCTCCAGACAGTCAAATGATAGCAAAAAATCCTTTCCAGAGTAACTCTACTTTAACATATGCTCACCATATTTCTACAGATTCTCTAAAGAATATGACCTCATAGTCAAAAATCACAAATCAGCTAAGGAAATGAAGCAAATGATTTACAGTTAATAAAACAAACTTGATATCAAAATCTGATATTAAAATGCTTATATTTTAATTATCAAGCATGGCTATTAAGCAATAAGTTGAATATATTTATAAAAATAAGAAATGTGTGAATATCTAAATAAGAAATAAATATGCATATTTAAAAATAAAAAGAAAAGAAATTTGATTATAAAGTCTTAAAGTGGAAATATAAATATATATCCACACGTGCATTTACATATATATGTATATGTAATTGTTGAAATTATCAAATGATAAGTAAGCAGCAGATTAGAAACAGAAAAACTATTAATTAGAGTAAAAGGATTAATGAAATGGTTTTTAGATTTAAAGAATGTAACAGATTTCAGGATGGAAAGAAAACAAGATACAAAACATGATAGGAGCTGAAGACACATGCATGTTCAAAAGAATTAAAAAAATGTACATTAAATCAGAGTTCTGAAAAATAAAAACAATGAAGAAACAATATTGAAAGATCTATTAGACAAGAAATTTCCAGAATTGTTGAGCAACACTAATTCTTAGACCTAGCCACCTAAGCAAATCAATAAAAAAGAATTCCTAATTATAATAACAATAAGGGTAAATATAATAAATCCATACCTAGGCACAATATAGTTAAATCACAGAACACTAATTACAAATAATTTGTCTGTGAAGCATCTAGAAAACACACACACAACACACACAGTTGACATACAAATTTAAACAAGACTTTAGAGGAAATTTTGTGCTTTACAACTAATTTTACATCATTCCTTTTTTTCTAATAAAATATCCATAATACATGTTTCCTGTGAATTATTTTTTGTAATTTTTTTCAATAAATCCAGTTAATCAGGACCAGCATACATCTATTTACTGACAAAGTATTCATAAGACTGCATTATATTCCATTTATATATGGAATAAATGAATATATTTTCTATGAAGATTTTATAATCCAATAAGGACAAAAGATGACCAAAATATATTGATAAACGTCTTAAGTTTTATGCTTTGTTTACAAAGCCTCAGAAATTGACTGCATAAATTTAACAAAAATAGAATTTATCAGAATGTTTTAGGAGAAATTATACAATGTAAGAGAAAGTTGAAGAACAATTTAATGGATAAGACCCATGTTGATTTCAAGGATCAAGGCAGGTTTATTGTATTGGTTTTCTATGGTTGGCTGCTGTAACAAATTACTACAAACACATTGGCTTAATAAAACACTAATGTATTATCTCACAGTTCTGTGATTTTGGGATTCTGAAATGGGTCTCACTGAGCTAAAATCCATAGGTCAGCAGGGTTCCATTCCCTTCCACGGCTTTGGAGGAGAATTCTTTCCCTTACATTTTCAACTTTAAGAGGCTACATATATTCCTTAACTTAGGCCTCTTCCTCCATCTTCATAGCTAGCAACATCAGATTTATTTCCACACTCTCACTCCCCAGATCTTCCCTCTTCATCCTTCCTCTGCCACCTTTAAAGACACTTGTGATTACATTGGGTCCACCTGGTTAACCTTTCACAGGTTCTGAAGATTAGGACATGAATATCTTTTGTTTTGGGGGAGCAGGAGGGGTGTTTATTCTACCTGCCACACTTAACAGTATTGTCAGCTATTTACTGGAATGAGTTAGCTCTTTATTTTTCTGTCTCTCCACTAAAGATTCAAAATTTTAGAAGAGGAAGTACCAATAGCCCAGATTGGGTCATTACATCCAGTATTTGGGTATAGCAGGGAGTCACCATTCCCATAAATTCTGTGCTAAATGAGAGAATTCCTTGAAAGTATATTGAGGGTCTGCTACCAGAGGAGCCAGATGAATGAATGAAAGAAGCCACAGAATAACAAATGTCCAATATAATTAGTAAAAAGAAATCACACTGGCAAACACAGCACATGGAAACATATAACATAGTCAGTAGTATTGATACTTATTTTCCAAGACGTGTTCCTCAGTATGTCAGGAGATCCATGACTGCATACAAAGAAGAAAAATATAATTGTTTCATCATCATAGAATTCTGAGAACTACTATAAGTATTTCCTTTTCTTTAATATCTATTAAATAAACCAACAAACTAGAGCATTGTAAAATTTGTAGTAAAATAACTTGAACACAGTTTTTCCTAATCTATTTGACTAAGGAAATTTTTGTTTCCAGATTTCTTTCTTAATTCCAATGAAACACCCAAAAGCATACATGCTTTGGGAAAGAATTCCTTAGAGCAACTTTGAGTGCTGCTGAATGATAAAACATCAGCTTATTGGTAGTACAAGAAAACTCTGAAAATTAATATTGTACATTTAAAGTAAAACACTGACTCCAAGTTATTTCAGCTGAGGTGAGCAAATGTAGCGTCATGAAGGAATGGAATAGTTTCACTGAAAATATGGCTTATAAACAATAATGATTATGTTACTTAATTTAGTATTATTTAGAAAAATTTTTCTTTTATATAACTACATAAGAGCAAATGTCACTGTATTTAATTGATGCTAAACATACCTTTTAATATAATTTCCTTAGTTCTGAGTTCTCAGTGATATATATATCATTAAGATTCTCTCATCCTCATTCTGGCCATAAAATATATAAATTCTAACAGTGAAATGTAGTTATATGGTATCCTCTTACATTAACAAAACTTCCCTTAACATTGATTTAATTTGCATTTGTTGGATGTCTGATTTACTTTTTATCCTTTGGAAATAGATGTAGCAGGGAGGAAGTTGGAAGGCAAGTTCAAGTGGCATGAGATGGTAATTTCAGTCCATTTCATTAATCTACTTGCCTCCTACTGTTTAGTAAGGTGAAGACAATATGAGGTTTTCAATTCCTCTTTTGACATTAGTTTGTCAAGTATTTATGGTATACAAGCTATGCATATGACATTGTTTTTTATGTTATGGATACACTAATAACATACAGTCTCAGCAGTGAAGTTGGTTAGACCCTCAAGGGACAGATAGAAGAGTGAAGAGACGATTTTAAAACAAAACATAAAACAGATAAAAAGTGTTATGAAGTTTCAATAGCAAAATCAGAATTTCCTTTATTGGGGATTGTGGTGCTTAAGACAAATTTTTTGAAAGAAGTGTTCAGTGAGTTGGAGTTTGACCAGTAAGAAGCTCAGAGTGTAGGATTTTTTAAAAAAAAACTTTAAGTTTGACTTGCTAGTGGATAAAGAGCAAAGAAAAAGAAAAACAATATGGATGTTGAGGGAAAGAGTTGTAGTCCATGTAGCAGGAATATCAGATGCATGAAATCTTGAGAGTAAAGGCTGTAAAAGTTGGTTAACTCCATGGAAGCCTGAACTTTCAGTGTGCAGCTGACATGTTGTTAAAGAATAGGGAAGTATTGAAAATCATTGAACAGAGAAGTGGCATAATCAGTAATATGCATTTGAAAGATTAACCTGGGGCTTTGGTGGGAGGGCAGGTGAACAATGGAAGGAGATCTAGTAGAAGAAATTCAAACTAGAACTTATCTAGTCAAGAGATCATCTGACCTAGAATGCTATAATGATGAGAAAATAAAACTAATGTGAAACTGAGAGAGGTACAGTTGAGAGTAACTGAATAAATAAAATAAACAAGGAACTGGATCTGATAAGGCAAGAGAGAAGAGGTAATGGGGCTGCCTAGGAGTGACAGCAAAGTTTTGAGCTAAAGAATTGGGAAACTGATATTCATTTCATTAAAGTATGGAAATTTGGAAATGTTGATGGTTTATTGGGGAAGCAGATGACTGTTTTGGATATGTTGAGATATTGATAAATAGGCATTCATATTGTTAATGCACACTATGTTTCAAATACCATACGAAGTAATAGAGGTTTAGTAAATGAACATGATAGACTTAGTTTATGCCTTCATGGAAGTTAGGGTGTAATAAGACAGAAAATAAATACTTATGGTTGACTTCAAAAATGGTCATAAATTTTTCCCTCTTTTTCTGAAGGTAGTCTGGTTCAACATCCTTTTACTATGGGTTGTCTAGTTTTGGCCAATGGATCATTAGCAACCATAATGTAAGAAGAGACTTGTAAAATGTGTGTGCATTGTGCACTCTTGTTTTTGAAACCCTAAAACTGACATGTGAAAAAGTCCAGGCTAGTCTGCTAAAGGATGAGAGACATGCAGCTGAGTCACTCCTTATGCCTTGGCTGACAGCCTGCTAATGGCTAGAACTATACGTGAGGCCATTCTAGATCATCCATCTACCAGCTAATTCTTCAGCTGATCACAACACATGAGAAAACCCAGCAGGCTTTATCCAAGTAAGTCCATACCAGAAGAATCATCCAGCCAAGACACAGAATCACGAACCAAGCAAAATTTTCTTTTCTTAATCTACTGAGTTTTGAGGTAGTTTACACAGTAAATGTTAATTGATACAAAACATACCTACTTACATACATCCATACAAATATCATTAATCTTGACCTTCAATGATACTCTCTTGTATTCTTTAACTTACCTAATTTCTGGTGCTATAATTTGTTTCTTGCAAACCACTTTCTGACAAACTATTTCTTTTTTTTTTAATATAAATTTATTTATTTATTTTTGGTTGCATTGGGTCTTCTTTGCTGTGTGTGGGCTTTCTCTAGTTGCGGCGAGCTTCAGCTACACTTCGTTTCAGTGAGTGGACTTCTCATTGTGGTGGCTTCTCTTGTTGCAGAGCACAGGATCTAGGCACATGGGCTTCAGTAGTTATGGCACATGGGTTCAGTAGTTGTGGCTTGCGGGCTCTAGAGCACAGGCTCAGTAGTTGTGGTGCACAGGCTTAGTTGCTCTGTGGCATGTGGGTTCTTCCCGGACCAGAGTTTGAACCCATGTCCCTTGCAATGGCAGGCAGATTCTTAACCACTGTACCACCAGAGAGGTCCCAACAAACTATTTCTTACTTTTCCATCTCAAGTCCTCTCATATCCTGTGCCTAGAAGTCCTTTAACTCACCATGATCTACAATCCATTGATCTAATTTTCTTTTCACTGTACCTCACCTCGTTAAATATCCTCTTTTGCATTATCTAACTTAAATTCCATTGCCAGACATTAAAATCTCTTTCTTGTACACACTCTTGTCTCTTTTTTTCCCCTCATGTTTTGTTATTTTCCATTGACAAAAACACAACTAGTTAAATCTAACTCTTTGCCCAATCTTTGTATATATCCATGAAATGGAACGTGGTTGAGAAAAACACACAAGCACAATTTGTGTCCCCTGTATTCATAACCACAGACCTCAACCTCCAGTGCTTCCTTAATGCTACCAGTCACTCAAAATATATTCCTATAGTTATTTTGCTCTCCTAACTCTCCTAGAGATGTTTTCTTTTTCCTTAAATTATAAAGTGCATATAACAACAAGGACCTATTGCATAGAACAGGAACTGTATTCAATACCTTGTAAGAAATATAATGGAAAAGAATTTGAAATATGTATAACTGAATCACTTTGTTGTACACTTGAAACTAACACAAAATTGTAAATCAACTATACTTCAATAAAAAAGGATAAATAGAATAAAGTGTAAACAAGTCACCTGGGAATCTTAGTAAAGTCCAGATTTTGATTCAGTAAACTTGAGGAGGAACATGAAATTCTGCATTTCTAACTCCCAGTAATGCTGATACTGCATTTTCTTAGACCATACCCTTAGAAAGAGGTTCTAGAAGACTATTTCCTATGTTCTTCTCTCTTCTAAACCCCAAATCTCCTTCCCATCCTTACTTTCAGTTAATGATCCTGCTTCTGACTTCACTGAAGCAATCAAAATATCAAGTTGACAGTCTCACCATCATACTTTCCTATGTAACAGCCTCCGTATCTTTACAGTTTGACTTGACATCAGTCAGCTATGTGTGATCCTGATGCAGGCCAATATCTTCTGTGGAGCAGAGATACCACTTCCTCTTATCTGTTAAAGGACATTTTTTTCCTCAGAATTTGCCTCCTCTTTTTCCTACATTGTTGAGTTTTCATGTTCTGTTGTGCTAAGTGTAGGTACAGATAAAAAGTATCTAGCAATTCTCACTTAAGCCCACTCCAAACTTTTGCCACCATCACACCACTGAAACTGCTTCTGTCAAATTACCAATAAAGTCCATGTAGCTAAATCCAATGATCAATATTAGTCAATATATTGCTTGAACTGTCTTTGTATTTGACAAATTTTATCAGTCTTTTCAGTCAGTTCCCAGGATACTTGTTTCGTCTTGTTTTGTTTTCTTGTCTCATTGGGCACTCAATTTCGTTTTTTAATTCTAATCTTCTCCTTGACCACTTAACATTGACTGCTGAGGTCTCAATCCTTTGTTCTCTCCTTTCTCCTCTTCCCTTTTCTGTGATCACCTCATCTTTCTTTTTCTTCTATTCCTTTGTCTTCTCTATTTTATCTACATTCATATTCATATAATTTCATGACTTTAAATTCCATCTACATTTCTAACTGTATATCTCCAACTCACAACTTGCTCTTGAATTGTAGGTCCTTGTAACTGCCACTGGCTATCTCCAAATAAAGGTCTAACAAATATCTCAACCTAAGATTTCCAAAGGAAAACTCTTGAACTTCCCACTCTGCCAAATTTGCTTGATCTCCAGTTTTATACACCTTATTCAATGGCAAATCCATCCTTGTAGATACCTCTTGGTCATGCTGAATTGCTCACACCCTAATCCAATCTGTCAGTAATTTTGTTGGATTAAGATTTATCTAGAAGCTGAGCATCTCTTACCACATCTACCAAAGCCAACCTTTGGTCTAAGTCACCATCTTTTCTCAAATTGACTACTGCAATAGCCTCCAAATTGTTCTCTTTCTACCCGCAAGCCAGAAGTATCTTTTAAATAAGAAAGTCCGAGTCTCTGCTCAAAACTCTACAACAGCTCTCAACTTCATTTAAAGTGAAAGCCAGAGATTTTGCAATAACCTACACGGTTCTACATGATCTCCCTACCCCTCTTATATGAAACTCTGATTAATATATTTTCCTACAATCTGCCCTCTGTCTCCCCCGACTCCCCAGCCAGCTATTCAGCCACACTTCTCACTCTTGCCCCTGCTCCAACACATTAGGCATGTTCCTAGGAGCATTAGGACCCTGTACTCATTTTCCTGTACCTAGAAATCTCTGTCTTAGATTGAAACATTGTTCAGTCCCACTATTTCCTTTAACTCTTTTCAAGTAAGCCTGATCTCTTTACCTAATAATGAAAACTTTCTTCCCATACCTCCACCCCTCACCCATTCCCTTTTCCTCACATTGCTAGCTTTTTTGGTTTTTTAATTACATCAATTATCATCTTCTATACCATAAAATTTATTTCTTTATTACAGTTAATTTTTATTGTCAAACTAAAACTTAAGCTCCATAGTTCTAAGTTACTTTGCTTTTTTTCAAACTGATATAACCCAGGTGTATAAAACAGTGTCTAGAAGATAGCAGAACTCAACAAATATTACTTAATTGAATGTTGAAGAAAGAATTATGTAGGGGAATAATAGGATGCCGTGTTAGATAATAACAGGGAAAGAATTCCTAGACATTTGATCTGTCAATGCTTATTGCATTACCTGAAATGTCCGTTTCTTTTCCCCTGGCAACACATGGAAAACATTTCGAAAATTGATTTCTGCATTCCTTGCATAAATACTGCAGTTCCAGCATTTCACAAATCTTTGAATCCTGTTTTAGAGCTCCAACTGGCATAGCTGTTAATTTCTTGGTATTTACCTGTTCATTTACAAATTAAAGTAATAATTTAACTTAAAACATTGGAAAATAACCTCTTCAGACACTTTACGATGCCAAAGGCAGGTTACTGCCTTTTTAACACCATCACAACATACAATATGAATGGAATTACGGGGAGATCACTCTCTATTCAATTACCAGTGCACCTATTGCTTGGTCTTTGAAGCAGCACTTTGCATTTTAAAAAGGTCTGTTTAGTTAACTAACATAATTTATTTAAGAAGGTTTTAAAAATACACGTGGCATCTATCTTTTCAGAAGGTAGAGCATTGCATGTAACCGCAATTATAAACAAATCAACCAATTAAATTCCTACAACTGAAACAAAAGCAGCTTGCTTGTAAGAATTCATCAGAAAATCCATTTACATAGGTTTCACTGAAGAGGGAGAGCCATTCTGCACAAAATAAAGTGCACTGTCTGCTTTCAAGCATTTAACACATTAATATCTTCAAAAAAGTTACAAATTTGTGGTCCAAGTTCCAAACAGATATTCACAGTTGGTCACAGTTGAGGGCCTGCTGGCAAACTTAGGTGTTTTGAGATTGTTTATGAGGCAACACTTCAAGTTTGGAAAGATCACATTGGTCTTTGTAGCATGCTGTGTGTGCAAATAGGTTTCCTGTTCAAGCTTCTGCAGCAAACTATGGCAAACCTGCCTGCAAAGTTGTTTCTAATGAGACAGTTTAAATGTGTTGCCACATAGGTATTTCTGATCTAACTTTACAATCTCTCTGAAAGATGTTGCATAATGAAAGAATCTGCCAGCATTTGAGATGCAACCCCAGGAAATGTCAAAGGCAAATTTCAGCCTAATGTTCTGGTGAAACAGGGACATAACCAGAGAAGTGAAATCCTTGTGTGTTGTTTCAAAGGATCCTCCCATAGCCTTGTTCTGTGCTTAAGGGAGACACAAGTGACCAGAATCCCTGGGGTTTTCTCTTTAGTGTGAGTGTCTGCCTTGTCAGTATTCTTCCAGGGACAATGACAGGTTTGTGAGTAGAACCTGCATCATAAAACTCACCCAGGGTACTTAGCCACAGGAAATCCCCTGATGAAAGCTGAGCCAGAGGCAAACACTCACACAGGCTTTCCCCTCTCTCACAACACTAACAATTTTCCAGAAGATACTAAATTAAAACAACATTAAGTAGGGGAAAAAAGGTGACAGAATTGTCTGATGCACACACGATGTGCTCCAAAAGAGGGCAAGACAGACTCAGTTACTGTGTCTTACTGATAGTGGAAAAATAAGGATTGGGGGTGGGTGGTGGATGATGTGTCAGCATTCTTCAGATATTTTTTTTCCACATCTTCATGAAGGCTATTTGATCACGTGATTGGGGAGCTCCAGAAGACACCCCAGTAACTACACTAGCTAAATTCTGGAGTGGCTAGCTAAATTCAGTGTGTCATGTCCAAAGAATATCTGGGTCTTGAATGGCAATTACCTAATGCTTATGATGATAAACTTATAGAGGAAGTCTTGGTGTAACCGCAAGATGTTATTTTCTTAAAATTTTAATTAAGTAAAATGAAGTTACTGTTAACTGACAGCAGTGACACATATATTCCTTTGACAAGCAGCTATTAACTGCAAAGATGAAAGAACTACTGAAGAAAAAAGCAATTTTCTAATCAACTTAAAGGAAAACACATCATCCTTGAAACAACTTCCAACATGAATTCTCATTCAAAATCAAATCTCTGTTTTACTACAATAATGGTTATTTTGAACAATTAAACACCATCGTTACTTGCATGGTCATTTCTTCTTTGACCTGAGACTTATTCTTGTCCTTCTTCCAAGCTTACCCTGCCATTATCTGGCTTTGGACTCTACTCTGTGTGTTTATAATTGTATATAAAATAATATTATGTTTATATACATAAGATATAATATCTAGTATTATACATTACCAATTTTTTTTTCTTAAATGTTGATCAGAGCTTGCCAGGGATGCAGAAGACCTTGGTTCCATCTAGAAAAGGGATTTGCCAGTTGAGTTGCTTTTGAAATGTCATTTTAATTTCCAGAACATCAGACTTTTTGTCTGTAAAATAAAGGGGATGGGAAAGGTGAGATCTCACATTGATTCTTAACAGAATATCTTGTTATGCTGTGATCATGCCTAGTCTAAAGTTCCCTAAGAGCACAGGATAGTTATTTGAAGATGAGTATTTGAAGATTTACACATATCTGAGTCACCACATCATTGCTTCATGCCTAGATAGTACTAAATGATAGTGATAGTCACCACATCATTGTATTACACCTAGAGAGTATTAAACATGTTTTTCACTAATGCTTTCTTATAACATCTCTGAATGGAACATAGGAGAATCATTACGATTATGGGTTTGTTTTTTTTTTTTTTTTTTTTTTTTTAGTGAGAAAAACAAAATGCAGAGTTAAGAATTTTCAATCTCCCATCAAGTGTTCTGTGCATACACTCTGTTTCAAATATGTAAGCAACAACTCATTTTCCCTAAAAATAAGCACAAATAGCCTCTAGGATCTTCATGTATCACTTTTGAAATATACAGGATATTTTGGCATCTTGCATACACTATCAAGTGCAGTTCACTGTCTCACCATATAGAAGAAAATAGTTATTTTTCTTTTTAATGCACAAAATAACCCCTGTGAATCATAAAGGATCTGGGGTTTTGTCATTTAAAAAAATGCCAGGTATTTGTTTAACATATATATGTGTTATGTTAGGTCAATATATACATTTGAATGAGGTATGTTATGCTGCAGTTATAAACATCAAAATCTCAGTGGTTTTTGCATGAGTCCATCAGTGGAGGCTACACATTTTTCTCCAACATGTAGCTTAAATATAGATTATACCTAGAATCACGAGAGAATAATGAGGGTATGGAAAAGTACACATCGGCCCTTAAATTTCTGCCAAGAAGTGATAAGCACTCTTCTGCTCACATCTTATTAATCTAAACAAGTCATATAGCTATACTTGATTTCCACAGAGTTGTGTTATGTATTCAACCTGCAGGGAAAGATAAAAATACATATATAAGGTAAAGAGAAAGACAACCTACTATAGCTGTTTTCCAAAGTAAGTTGATATATTTAAAGAGATGGTAAAGATTACTGAGGAAGCTAGTTATTATATACAATTTAAACAATAGAGGTGTCAAATTATAAAACCAGATGTCAAACAAAAAGTTAAGGAAATTCAAAAATCTGCTTCTCAACAAAAATATTGAGAACACTGGCAAAATTGTTCAAAATCAACCTTTTAAAAACTCTGGAAATCAACCAAAATCTTGTAACAATTCAAGAAGAGTTTATTTGAGAAAATTGGCTAAATCTCAATGCAAAGAGCAAGGCTTGGGACATTTTAACTTGCCACAAATCTTTCCATACTTCCCTTCAATGTATTTTTAGTATCCTTGAAAATTAACAGGCTTGCAATTACAGTATCTATAAAACCCAGCAGCCTAGCAGCTCAGCAGTCACTACAGGAAACAGACTAGGGTTGGAGTTCCTCAGAAGTCCCATGTGCAAGGGAGAATCATTATTTGACATAGCAGGAAGGTCCCTGAAAATCTCTCTTCTCGAGGTTGTCTGTATAGACAAGACTCAGTGCAAGTTCTCAGCATAAAGACTAATATTGAAAGCATTTTTCAAAAATAATCATTGGCAATTCTTAATATCACAGAAATCTGAAGCAGCAACATCAGTTTGGGATAATAAGAGACTCACCAAAAATCTTAAAAGGACAAATTGGGGAAAAATGTGTCCATGGTGGACTTTGAAAAACTCTAATATATTTCTGAAAATTTAAAGGCCACACACATATGCAGGACTGTGTACCTGCCCAGAAAATACATAGGAAGGCCCTAATGTATCACTGTTAGCTGTTTTTGAACAAAATGTGAAGGCTAAGGAATAGTTACAAACTGCCTGGTCTGTCCTCAGCAAGATTCAAGGTATTTAAGGATATTTCTGTCTAACAAAAGCTAACCACTAAGATAACTCAGCAAAAATTTCAGTGGCTGCCTCTGACAAAAAATGCAGACTATATATATATATATAAATATAGTCCAAACAAACAAACAAAAAACAATGGCATATCAATAAAAATAATCTATGAAGAGGTGGGTAAATCTGATTTTTAGAGATGCCACAGTATATTATTCAAAATGTCTGTTTTCATTAAAAAATTATGAGACACACAAAGAAGCAGAAAACTATGGACCATACACGGGAAAAGATACTGTTAATAGAAACTGTCCCTGCAGAAGCTCAGATATTGAACTTAAGACAGACTTTATATCAGCTATTATAAATATGTTAAAAGAACTAAAGAAAGCTATGTCTAAAAAACCAAAAGTCAGTATGAGAATAAAGTTTCAGAAAATAGAGAATAACCATGAACAGATAGCAATTATAAAAAAAGAAACAACTAGAAATTCTGGAAATGAAAGCTACAATAAATTAAGTGATTAACCAACTAAAGGGTTCAAAACAAATTTTAACTGGAAGAAGAAAGAATCAGTGAACTTGAAGATATGTCAATTGAGATTTTCTAGTCTGAGAAATACAAAGACAAAAAAATAAAAAATAAAGAAAAATTGTACAGAGACTCCAGCCACAGAGCCTCTCACTGTCTCTCCACACCCCTGACACTTTGGTTTAGCTGGATATATGGTGACCTAATTTAGAGCATAGAAACCTGAGCGTCCATTGAATATATGTGGGGCAGCAAGAGAGTAAGCTTCAAGCAGTGAAAGGTGAGCAGAAGCAAAGGGTGTGGCTTCCAGGTCAAATCTTTGTAAAGGAAGTGGTTTCTGACTTTAAGTGCTTTGAAGGAAATAACTCTGTTGCCCTTCTCAGTAACTGTAGAACAGACAATGTGTAGGTGAGACGGCATTGATCTCTTGCTCAGTGGAACATCTTAGAGAAGAAAAGTTCAAGGTAGAAGGAGCCTGGGTCTTTTAGTACTTGCATCAGCTGATCAACCTACATTCGACCCACTTACTTCTGTATTCCTAAGTCAGAGGAAAATGATCTAATTGAATTGATCCACTCAATTTTTGGTCTTTTTTATTAACTATACCCCAAACTAGTAAAATTTTTTGTCTTGGGGTTTACACATACTCTAATGAATAGTTTGAATAGTTTGTTCAAAATTAACTCAGTAAAAAATTAGACTTGTTTTACTCATCAAGGAATCTCTTGTTTGATTTCCCAAGCAATCTCCTTTTTAATTCTTTTAAAAATCTTTTAAAAATTAAGCATCTATCTTTACTATGAAATCATGTCTACTCAATCTATTTTCTGCAAATGTACCTTGATAACTATGTTGTATTTTCAAGTTTTGTTAGTTTTGTTTTGGAAATTCGGATTAGCATTTCTTTCCAATGGGTTTTCTCTCATTAAATTTGGCAAATTTAAATATATTTTTAAATCATAATGGTATTAATTCTTCAGGGAAGAATTCTTCAGGGAAACCCAGTGAACTTTCTCTACCAGCATTTTTGGCTTACTTTCAAAAAGTTAATTTTCTCTGCTACAAGATATAGCTTAACTAAAAATATATAGAATATTTTCAGAAAGATCAGAAAATAAATTTATATCATGCCTCTACAAGTATAGGAAATATCACTTCATCTTAATTTCAAATCCCTTTATCATATAAAAATTAATTCAAATATGCTATTTATAGCATATAGCAAATACAATATTGTTTATACAATATTGTATAATATTATATGTGAATATTATAAGAATATATATACATATATACTGTATATATTTATTTTAATATTCAACAAGATAATCTTATTTTTAATTGTACTCTTTAATCAAAAGAATGGAGAGATAAAACTATGCAGATTAGAGAAGACTTGATAGAATTTAAACCAAGCCATTGAAGATCTGGAGTGAATAATCGATCCTATTGCAAATATAAAAGTACTGAAAACATTTTACCAACACAAATTTTATCATATGTTTGTTTTAATTTTTCTAATCCTAGCATTCTTGCAATATTTTCATAGCATCAGTTTTATAAACACTAATTTTGATCTATGAATAGAAAGTACCTATATTGCTTCAAAATGTTGACCTTTCTTATATGTCTCTTCAGGGTGCCACTTTTGAGCTCTCATTCACATTGGATTTGGGTTATTATATACTAAAGCGTTTTTAAGACATTACAGTCTTCACACTGAATTGCTATTTAAATAATATATTAGGAAAACTTGTCAGTGCTAAATGTCTTTTCTGACTGTGAAATGTGAGTTCTCTAGGGTTAAAATAAAAATATGAAATTAAATTAAAATTTAACTTTATACACAAAAGAGTAACTTTTCACTCAAAACCAATTTCATGAGTAATTTTTTTTTCTCAAAGCACGTCTCTATCTTTGATTAAAATGATCCACAATGTGATTAGAAGCTGGTCATTAACATGGACATTTAATGATAGCTTTATGATTGACTGCAGCATGATTCTGCCAACTCTTCCCCTGAGCAAAGTCATAGGAGTATCATGAATCAAGGACAAAGAAAGAATTCCACTCTGCAGATACTTTATGAAACTTTTAAAATTGCTGATTAACTAAAAATGACCCTTAATGGTTGGTTTGTTTGCATTAAACTATCCATTCTTTAGTTTCTGGCCAATCCAAAATTGTCAGAAGATGACTGTATATTGTGGAAAGTCATCAACCTTCCTCATCCTTCATATTAAAGAGATAATTTACCCTTTAAATTCAGAGAATAAGACCTGTAGGTGAAAATTTGTATCAGATTTTTCAGTCTATAGAGACATTTCCTTCTTTCTTCTTAGAGATGTGACCAAGGTAGGGAGAAAAGTGAGTTATATAGACAAATAATTTAACAAAATTCCTCATACGAGTTCCTGTTTTCCTTTCTTATTGACTCAAAATAAATACTGGAATATTAAATTCTCTCAGCACTGTTAATTATTTGCTTAAACCTAGTTTAACACTGCATTTCCCAAACAACTGAGTGTAGAATCCCTATCCTCTTTGATCCTTAACATCATTATTAATATTCTCAAAACAGTGTACCTGTATGCCCTTTAGAAAAGTATTTGCTCGTAGTTAAATGAATGTATAGAAGAATATTAGAATATATTAGAATATAGAAGAATATTAAGAATTAAGAACATTAAGAATCTAATACCATAGATTCTACTTAGTGCTACTCATTCTCTCTCTCTCTCTCTCTGTATACAGAGAACATGCTTTCTTTTTAACTAGACTTATTATGGTGATCATTTCACAATACATATAAATATCAAATCATTATGATATACAATTGAAATGAATATAATGTTACATGTCAATTATACCTCAGTTAAAAATAGCTTCAAACAGAAAAAAAAAAGATTTGACAAAATGGTCAAACTATTTGTTTCAGTGTTGAGCAATAGGCTGAATTATGTTTTTGTCAACTTGGTTACACTAGGCACTAAATTTCACAAAATAACCTTTCCTGTGTGATTACAGGTTAGAGTTGGTCAAAATGAAGTTGTACGAGATTTGAGAGTCAAGATGAAGCAGTTGCCATGACACCCTGAAAGGTCATCTTTGTTCAGAGGTGGTGAGAAATATCTCCACTGAGAATTTGGTGGGTTCGTTTGTCCTCACCCATCCTAGTTTTAATCCCAGCATTCCTTGTCAACTGTTAATCCTGATGATCAGCAGCAAAACCAGGTCTTTACATAGTTGTGTGACATTGGTCACAAACATAAATGAGTATTAGTATCCCTCAGCTACAGATGGAGATAATAAAGCCCTGTTTTCCTTAAATTTTGCTTCCAATAAATAAATAACCTAATTCATATTTCCAAATTGCTAGTGCCATGATATTAAATGCATAAAAGAACACATGCATTCTACTTATAGGTGATGAAGCTGGTTTCTCCAATCCTAATTTGTCCCTAAAAGAAGAATGGAATGTGAGAGGTCAGTACTAATCTCTACACTCTGTGACTATATACTTATTTCTGAAACCAAAAACTAATTTCTATGTTATCCAGATCAAAACAGAACCTCCCAAAGGACAGACTAACCTCATCTTAAATTATTTTAACCTTTATTTGTTTAGTTTCCAATTGCCAACAACAACCATGTCAGATTATATTTTTCCTGCTTATGAAAGTTGAAAAATTATATTTCTAACATATATTAATATGTAATATTATATTCATATGTGATATTATGTAATATATCACATGAACATAATTCTATTAATATATAATATATAAAATATAAATACACATAGAATTCATATGGATTTTAAAATAATTTCTTGATTTTGCAATCTCTGTATATGGTCAAAAAATTTACAAGAATTGTTTTATTTTATTATTTTTTTAAAATTAATTTTTATTAGAGTATATTTGATTGACAACATTGTGTTAATTTCTGCTGTGCAGCAAAGAGAATCAGTTATACGTATACATATATCCACTACCAGAGTTGTTTTAGTGCATAGGTAATATCCTACTGAGAAACAAATTGTTCATTACATATGTCATTTTTCATTAAGTTTAGGATTAGATTAAACCAGGCTGTCCCTGATTTTTTCATGAAAATATTTTAGAAAACCAAAAGGAGTCTATTAGCCTTACTATCACTTACTAATGGAGGATACTGGAAAATTTGAAAAGGAAGTGGAACATATATATGTCATTTAACCCCCTAATGATTCAAAAGAATATTTCTGCAGATAATTAAGAAAGTCATCATGATAGATCTTTTTCATTTGGAATAGAAATAACTGTCTAAACTTCTTGATAGAAATTTAGTAATTACATTATTTTATTCAGAAGTATTTTAACCAGTTTTGATGTTTAACATTATAAGTACGAGTAATTTATATCCTAATTTTGTCTTATGTGAATAATAGGTATTTCTCTAGGGAAATTTTTGGTTTCAAGTATCACAAACCACCTCAAGACCTTAAATATAAAGGAGTTGGAGTTAAAAAAAAATTACACGAATGTCTCCTAACACAGAAGACCATGAATTAAATCTGAAATTCATAAGAAAATGAATCCAGAAATCATAATGTCTTCAAGGACCACAGCCATTATACTCAATCTCTCACTTAAAATCATTTTAAGAATAACATAATGCCATAAGCAACAAGGTTTTATTTTAGAAATGGATCATGAAGAAGGAAAAAATTATTATTTGAATGGGAGAAAGGGGGATAAATTGAAGTTAATGCGTGGAGGACAGTCTGGAAGAACCTTTACATTTTTGTCTAAGAATCTGATGTTCTATCTCCAAGACTGAACATGGTGCCTTGAGTTTGTATGATTTCATAGTACTTAAAGTATTTTTATGTGAATTTAATGATTCTAGTTAAAAAATGAGAACATGTACTTTGAGTAGAGAAAAACATAAATTTTGCCAGCATAGAAGAGATATCCTGACCCTAAGACAGACTTTAACTAAGTCCTACTGCTTCAACCTGAGTTACTCATCCACTAGTAGGAGATTTATGATAATATACAAAAAGATCTGAACCCATTTTAATTTTTAAAAATTACATCTAAATCTATTTGGAAATATGTGATAGGGGAGTAGACGCTTTAGCTTGACTGTAATTAGAGCCATCACATGAAGTTTTCTTTACCCTTTCTAAAATCAATTTTCAATGGGACTCTTCCCACATTAAATTTTTATTATGACTGATAAAGATTATATAAAATTATATATATGTATATATATATATATATATATATATATATATATATATATATATATATATATATATAATGTCATCCTGTACCCCTCTTAATAAAGAGCTTAATCAAACTTAGAACGGTTCCATTCAAATAAGTAAAAATTACTGATACATCATTTGTCTCTGGGAAATACTGACACCTGAAGTTTCATAGGCCAATTCATTCTTACCCTCAGACTTTTTTGAAGAGCTAATATCATTGGGTCTTTAAATCAAATCACTGTTGTATATGATTTCTTTTCCATCCATTTACAGATGTCATTTTTAATTCATTTTTAGATTACACTTAATTGGGAATAAAACTCAGACCATGACTATCACATGGGGCACATTCATTTTAAAGTTCACTTATAGAAGATTTGTTTTTAATCACAGTGATTTTTCTTTTTAATCTCCATTTACATTAGGGCTGGGAGAAATATCGGGGCCATCGAACTTTATTGATAAGATGATGTGAAAAAATAACTAACTTTCATTAATTATCTAAACTGCCTACCCAGTACCCAGAAATTTGGGGATTTAATTATGGTATTTCATTGTACAAAACACCTCAATCATCTATGGTGTCTACATTATTACAGATGCATATTGGGATGATATCCTAAAACTATAATGACCCTTGTCATATACTTGTTGCAGATGCTTTTAATGTTGGGGTGAAGAACAGCTTTGAAATATGTGAATGAATAATGTGGGTGGAATACCATAAAATGGGATAGTTTAATTGAAGCACAAGTCCAAACTACCCTAGTCCTGTGCAGTAAGATCCGTTGATGGCTTCCAAGCGCTCCTATAATAAAGGTGAAATCTTTGATTGCCCCATTTAAAATGACCAATAGTTCTACACTCTTTCCAGCTCACCTGTCTCACCTTATACTACTTTCCACATTACTTTGAAGATTTCAGCCATATGAGTTCTTTCAGTTCTGAATTTCTCCAAGCTCTTAACCAACATAAATTATTCACAAATACATTTTCCCTTTGACAGAAGTACTTCCCTCTTCTTACGTATTCCTCCACAACTTCCCTTTAGCTTGGATAACTCTTATGTCTACTGCATAGCAGTTAACTCCTAGTCATATTTCCTCAGATTAGATTAGATGGCTTCCCTTATATGCTTCTATATCACCAGCAAATGATCCTATGACAACAACATCTTAACAGAGACATGGACTTGGATTTTTCTGTTTTGATTATCAATCTTCTGGAAGTCATTTTTATAGAAGTAGATGAGTGTATACCTTTCTATTTCTGATATAACTAATTACCACAAACCCAGTGTCTTAAAACAACACAGAATCATTAGCTCTAGAAGTTATAAGTGTGAAATGAATCTTACAAGGCTAAAGTCAAGGTGTCAGCATAACTGCTTTCCTACTGGAGGCTATAAAAGAGAATATATTACTTGTCTTTTCCAGCTTCTAGAGGCTGCCTGCATCAGTTGGCTTGTGGTTGTAGCATTCCAAACTCTGCTTTTCTCCTTACATCACCTCCCCTGACTCTACCTCTTCCTGACTTTCTCTTATAAAAATCTTAATGATTACATTAGGCCCACCAGGATATTACACTATAATCCTCCAATCTCAAGATCTTTAATCACCTCTGCAAAATCCATTTCGCCATGTGAAAGAATAGATTCACATGTCACAGGGATTAGAACCTAACAGACTTCTTTGGAGGAGGTGGTACATTATTCTACCTAACACAATGAGACTATTTTAAAAGAAGTGATCATTTTGTGTTTTGCAGAAATTAGCAAAATTCATTTCATTGACTCTTTTAACACTCTTTCCTGAATCTTCACTACATGCAAGGAAATATAGGAAAAATGATGTGTCAATGACAGAACAACACTAGAATCTCAAGACAACTATGTAGTAAGATAATAATTTTCTAATATGTATAGCATTTCCTGAAAATAATGGGTACAAATAATATATAACTTAGTTTTTACACTAATGAAATTTAATCTATATATTTCAGCTTTATTCTAAGTAATGTTAGAAATAATAAACAATCAATTATGAGTTAAATGAACTCAATCAATTCCATATTATTCTCTTTAATTCACTCTACAGAGGATTTAATCCCTGGGAACATACCTAACATCACAAGTCTGTATCTTTCCACATTACTCTGCTTGTTTCTAAAATTTCATCATCTCTTTATGCTGAATACTGAAATTTATTCATCCTGTTCTGGCTCCTCAGTTTTGTGGGCCAGGATTCTTTGTATCAGCAAACTTTCAGTGTTATATCCACACCCATTTGGGAAACACACATAGAGGCATAATAAGCTAACAAACAATTGAAACTAGTGAAAATGAGAAAACTGTGACAAAGATTTTAGAAAAAGACGGTTTCTTCACAGCGATGCAGTCTTTCTTAAAATAGTTGTTTGTGTGTTAATAGTGACAGCTTTCACATTTATCTTAGCAGAAGAATATTTTCTTTAGATCATATTTTACATGAGAGCCAAAGGTATGAAACAGATAGGAATGAAACCATTTTGCTGTTTCTCCCTAGAATTTCTGGGGCTCAGGGTAGCAAATTAACCGTCAAACCTCATTCCCTCCCCCAACATACATACTGGATAAAAGAGATTTCAGGATAAACAAGCACCTGCTTGAATTCCAGCTTTGTAGTTTGATAGCCAGCCATTGACCCTGGAGAGCATTACCTAATTCCACTCAGCTTCAATTTTATCATCTAAAATAATGTAATTCATCTAACTTTACAGAATTATTTTTAGGGTTAAATGAGATACTGTAAGTAGTGCACCAAGCCTGTGCCTGACATGTTTTAAGGTCTCAAAAAAATCTTTTTCCTCACCCAATTCTTCTGAAAAATAGTTCTTTTCTGCTTTTTGGCCATTTCTATCATTTAGCAATTTTTGGAGTGATAAAGAACAAACAAATCTTATTATGGTACCCTGTGTTTCATAGGAAGAAAACTAAAGATGAAGATTCCTGATGAAAATATTTTATAAATATGAGCACCAAACCAAAAGTACATGTATATTACTTTTGTATTAACATGTATAGGTTAATACAGCACATTTTAGAAGTTAGAAACTCTCCACAATGAATAGTCTCTGAGTTGTTTTTCAATAGGATTTGCTTATATGTTAAGATGAACAAGAAGTTAAATTGCCACTAAAGCACAGAGAAGCCTGTCTTTGTTTGCAGCCTGCTTCTTCTGCCAATCTCCAAAGGAAAAAAGCATGGGTATCAATTGCTGTTGCTGCCACAAGACAGAGAGTTCTGTTTTGGGAAGAGGAATAAATAACAAACTCCTTCTCTAATTGAACAAGTCAGGCCACTTTGATGCAGGACTCTCTTGTCAATGAGCAGATGTATAATATTATATTTTATGCTCAAAGATTGAAAAAGTAGAATATAAATAAATAAATAATAAATAAATAAATATTTAGGCCCAAGATACAAAGAAAGTGAAAAAAAGAAATGTACATTTTTTTTGAATGAACTGACTGTATCCAAATATTTTTTTTTAATTTCAAATTATAGAGGATAAAGGTATCTCCTAAAATTTGGCCTCCAAGTAGGCAGTGGTGATACAGTTGTCAATAACCTTGCTTATTTACATAACATAGTGTAGCATCATCTTTGAATTTTAAAACATCTGGGTTTTAAACCTGTATATTTCCCATACACAAGTGCTCATAAATAAAAGGAAGCACAAGCTTAGGCAGTTTTATTTCACTCTCTTTATCTTTTGTCGCTAAATTACACACTAATAAATATATCTGATGTAGTAACATTAAACCACTTTTTTGGTAACAAAATGCAGTCCCTTGAGGAATAGTACTACTAGGTTTCACAATCAGTTACTATAAGTAATTCTTTTTCTTTTTGCCTAATTTTATAAAATAATGAACATTTAAAATAGTTCCTGTTTACTTCATTTTCATTTCATTGTAGTTTTTACAAAATTAACTGAGGTTCGCCCTGTACATCTTCCCATTCTCACCATGGACATAATTGTGAAGCAAAAGATTTGACAGGATGGAAGTAAGAGCTGAATGGCTTAGACATTCAAGATGATTTTGAGGGGCCATGTCTCCAAAGAAACTGAGGGATGAATGAGCTGAAAAGGGAGAAAAACTTTGAGTTGTTTATGAACAATGTGATGAAATTTCAGTAAAAATTATAAATTGTAAAATACGTGTCTCATCTCCTTATTAAAATAGCCATGACTTATTGATGAAATAGGTACTTGATCTGATTGATTGTTGTGATGTGTAGAACAGTGGTATTCTGCTTTAAAATCAGTGAATATTACAACAGTGTTCCTGAGAAGTTCTGCTACTCTGAAATTCTGCTATTCAAAGTAACAAGCTAGATTCACTTTGTTGCACAGTAGAAACTAACACAACATTGTAAAGCAACTATACTCCAATAAAAAGTAAAAAAAAAAAGGAAGAAAGTAAAAAAAAAAAGGAAGAAAGAAAAAGAAAAAAACAAAAGCAACAAGCTAATACCTAACTGTACAGTGTGAAGATTTTCTAATTTTCCATAGTTTGTTTTTTGTTTCTTTCTCCTGTACTATAGGAGTCAGTAAAGTGGTTGGGAGAAGATTAAAATATATCAGGAAAAAAATTATGTTAACAGAGTTCTTAGACTCTGTACACATAATAAAAACAAGGAGTGTTTCCCACAAACAAAAACAAACAAACAAAAGTTAAAAACTAACAGTGTCTTAAACAAGTAAATACTTTATTCAACCATTTAAGAATTCTAGTGACAGTAACCCAGGGTTAGTTCAAAGGTTCAAAGATGTTAATTAGGGAAGATATTTTTTTTCTTTTTTTTATCTTTGAGCTCCAATATCTCTAGCACATGGCATTCATCCTCCTCTTTGCAAGATGATTTTCACCTCCAGGCATTGTTTCCATATTCTGGGCAGAAATAAGGGCAAAAATTCCAAGTGATATGCCAATTGAACCTTTTTCATAAATGAAATATTCCCAGAAGCCTTCCCAAGAGGCTTTGGCTTACATTTTACTAGCCAGAATTCATAACATGTCCACATCTAGATGCTAAAGAATCTGGAAAGGTGAGTGACTTGACTTTTCAAGCTCTATAGAAGAAAAGAGAGCTTAAGCAATGGCTTCTATGAAAACAATCCTTAGGATAAGTCACCAATAACATTACATTGATACTAAAAACAGGACTATATGGTAGTACTAATACATTAATTTACAGATTGTAAGACTGAAAATCAGAGAAGTTAAGGAAAGTTCTCAAATTCATCAGCTTGAATAGCAGAGCTAAGAATTAAGCCCAAGTTTGTCCTATACCAAAAATGAAAGCTTGTATGTACTTTTAGACAATACATAAATAACATTTTATTACAATATAAATAAGGTATGTGAGTTTAATCAAATCTATGCTAGAAACACTATATTAAATGGATATACTAAAATTGTTCTTGCATTTCTCACACTCAAATACAGAGAGAGAGAGAGAGAGAGAGAGAATCTACATAGATATTACTTATTATTATGTAACAAAGCAGGTGCAAGTTTTTTTTTTTTTTTACAAATTTAATCAGTTATACATATACATATGTTCCCATATCCCCTCCCTTTTGCGTCTCCCTCCCACCCTCCCTATCCCACCCCTCCAGGCAGTCACAAAGCACCGAGCTGATCTCCCTGTGCTCTGCAGCCTGAAAAAAGGAGACCCCAAACACAGGAAGTTAAGCAAAATGAGAAGACAAAAAAACACACAGGAGGTGAAGGAGCAAGATAAAAACCTACCAGACTTAACAAATGAAGAGGTAATAGGCAGTCTACCTGAAAAAGAATTCAGAATAATGATAGTAAAGATGATCCAAGATTCTATTTCCAAGATCCAAAATTTTGGAAATAGAATAGACAAAATGCAAGAAACAGTTAACAAGGACCTAGAAGGACAAAAGATGAATCAAGAATCAATTAAAAACACAACAAATGAAATGAAAAATACTCTAGATGGAATCAATAGCAGAATAACTGGGGCAGAAGAACGCATAAGTGAGGTGGAAGATAAAATAGTGGAAATAACTGATGCAGAGCAAAATAAAGAAAAAAGAATGAAAAGAACAGAGGACAGTCTCAGAGACCTCTGGGACAACATTAAACACACCAACATTCGAATTATAGGGGTTCTAGAAGAAGAAGAGAAAAGGAAAGGGACTGAGAAAATATTTGAAGAGATTACAGTTGAAAACTTCCCTAATATGGGAAAGGAAATAGTTAATCAAGTCCAGGAGGCACAGAGTCCCATACAGAATAAATCCAAGGAGAAATATGCCAAGACACATATTAATCAAACTGTCAAAAATTAAACACAAAGAAATCATATTAAAAGCAGCAAGGCAAAAACAACAAATAACACACAAGGGAATCCCGATCAGGTTAACAGCTGATCTCTCAGCAGAAACTCTACAAGCCAGAAG
This sequence comes from Mesoplodon densirostris, assembly GCF_025265405.1. Lineage (NCBI taxonomy): Eukaryota > Metazoa > Chordata > Mammalia > Artiodactyla > Ziphiidae > Mesoplodon > Mesoplodon densirostris. The sequence goes on from NC_082664.1 coordinate 21,174,462, forward strand.
TGAGTGGCAGGACATAGTTAAAGTGATGAAGGAGAGAAAACTGCAACCAAGATTACTCTACCCAGCAAGGATCTCATTCAGATTTGAGGGAGAAATTAAAACGTTTACAGACAAGCAAAAGCTGAGAGAGTTCAGCACCACCAAACCAGCTTTACAACAAATGCTAAAGAAACTTCTCTAGGCAAAAAACACAACAGAACGAATATACCTACAATAATGAACCCAAAGCAATTAAGGAAATGGGAATACGAACATACATATCAATAATTACCTTAAATGTAAATGGACTAAATGCTCCCACCAAAAGACACAGATTGGCTGAATGGATACAGAAACAAGACCCATATATAGGCTGTTACAAGAGAACCACATCAGACCTAGAGACACATACAGACTGAAAGTAAGGGGATGGAAAAAGATATTCCATGCAAATGGAAATCAAAAGAAAGCTGGAGTAACAATTCTTATATCAGACAAAATAGACTTTAAAATAAAGACTATTAGAAGAGACAAAGAAGGACAATACATAATGATAAAGGGATCGATCCAAGAAGAAGATATAACAATTGTAAATATTTACGCACCCAACATAAGAGCACTTCAATACATAAGGCAAAAACTAACAGCCATAAAAGGGGAATTCAACAGTAACACACTCATAGTAGGGGACTTTAACACCCCACTTTCACCAATGGACAGATCATCCAAAATGTAAATAAATAAGGAAACACAAGCTTTAAATGATACATTAAACAAGATGGACTTAATTGATATTTATAGGACATTCCATCCAAAAACAACAGAATACACATTTTTTTCAAGTGCTCATGGAACATTCTCCAGGATAGATCATATCTTGGGTCACAAATCAAGCCTTGGTAAATTTAAGAAAATTGAAATTGTATCAAGTATCTTTTCTGACCACAATGCTATGAGACTAGACATCAATTACAGGAAAAGATCTGTAAAAAATACTAACACATAGAGGCTAAACAATACACTACTCAATAACGAAGTTATCACTGAAGAAATCAAAGAGAAAATAAAAGAATACTTAGAAACAAATGACAATGGAGACATGACGACCCAAAACCTATGGGACGCAGCAAAAGCAGTTCTAAGGGGGAAATGTATTGCAATACAATCCCACCTTAAGAAACAGGAAACATCTCGAGTAAACAACCTGACCCTACACCTAAAGCAATTATAGAAAGAAGAACAAAAAAACCCCAAAGCTAGAAGAAGGAAAGAAATCATAAAGATCAGATCAGAAATAAATGAAAAAGAAATGAAGCAAACGATAGCAAAGATCAATAAAACTAAAAGCTGGTTCTTTGAGAAGATAAGCAAAATTGACAAACCATTAGCCAGACTCATCAAGAAAAGAAGGGAGAAGACTCAAATCAATAGAATTAGAAATGAAAAAGGAGAAGTAACAACTGACACTGCAGAAATACAAAAGATCATGAGAGATTACTACAAGAAACTCTATGGCAATAAAATGGACAACCTGGAAGAAATGGACAAATTCTTAGAAATGCACAACCTGCCAAGACTGAATCAGGAAGAAATAGAAAATATGAATAGACCAATCACAAGCACTGAAATTGAAACTGTGATTAAAAATCTTCCAACAAACAAAAGCCCAGGACCACATGGCTTCACAGAGGAATTCTATCAAACATTTAGAGGAGAAGTAACACCCATCCTTCTCAAACTCTTCCAAACAATTTCAGAAGAAGGAACACTCCCAAACTCATTCGACGAGGCCACAATCACCTTGATACCAAAACCAGACAAGGATGTCACAAAGAAAGAAAACTACAGGCCAATATCACTGATGAACATAGATGCAAAAATCCTCAACAAAATACTGGCAAACAAAATCCAACAGCACATTAAAAGGATCATATACCATGATCAAGTGGGGTTTATTCCAGGAATGCAAGGATTCTTCAATATAGGTAAATCAAACGGTGTGATACACCATATTAACAAATTGAAGGAGAAAAACCATATGATCATCTCAATAGATGCAGAGAAAGCTTTCGACAAAATTCAACAGCCATTTATGATAAAAACCCTGCAGAAAGTAGGCATAGAGGGAACTTTCCTCAACATAATAAAGGCCATATATGACAAACCCACAGCCAACATTGTCCTCAATGGTGAAAAACTGAAACCATTTCCACTAAGATCAGGAACAAGACAAGGCTGCCCACTCTCACCACTCTTATTCAACATAGTTTTGGAAGTTTTAGCCACAGCAATCAGAGAAGAAAAGGAAATAAAAGGAATCCAAATTGGAAAAGAAGAAGTAAAGCTGTCACTGTTTGCATATGACATGATACTATACATAGAGAATCCTAAAGATGCTACCAGAAAACTACTAGAGCTAATCAATGAATTTGGTAAAGTGGCAGGATACAAAATTAATGCACAGAAATCTCTGGCATTCCTGTACATTAATGATGAAAAATCTGAAAGTGAAATCAAGAAAACACTCCCATTTACCATTGCAACAAAAAGAATAAAATATCTAGGAATAAACCTACCTAAGGAGACAAAAGACCTGTATGCAGAAAATTATAAGACACTGATGAAAGAAATTAAAGATGATACAAATAGATGGAGAGATGTACCATGCTCCTGGATTGGAAGAATCAATATTGTGAAAATGACTCTACTACCCAAAGCAATCTACAGATTCAATGCAATCCCTATCATACTACCACTGGCATTTTTCACAGAACTAGAACAAAAAATTTCAAAATTTGTTTGGAAGAACAAAAGACCCCGAATAGCCAAAGCAATCTTAAGAACGAAAAATGGAGCTGGAGGAATAAGGCTCCCTGACTTCAGACTATACTACAAAGCTACAGTAATCAATACAGTGTGGTACTGGCACAAAAACTGTAAGATAGATCAATGGAACTGGATAGAAAGCCCAGAGATAATCCCATGCACATACGGTCAACTTATCTTTGATAAAGTAGGCAGGAATGTACAGTGGAGAAAGGACAGCCTCTTCAATAAGTGGTGCTGGGCAAACTGGACAGGGACATGTAAAAGTATGAGATTAGATCATTCCCTAACACCATAAACAAAAATAAGCTCAAAATGGATTAAAGACCTAAATGTAAGGCCAGAAAGTATCAAACTCTTAGAGGAAAACATAGGCAGAACACTCTATGACATAAATCACAGCAAGATCCTTTTGGACCCACCTCCTAGAGAAATGGAAATAAAAACAAAGATAAACAAATGGGACCTAATGAAACTTCAAAGCTTTTGCACAACAAAGGAAACCATAAACAAGACCAAAAGACAACCCTCAGAATGGGAGAAAATTTTTGCAAATGAAGCAACTGACAAAGAATTAATCTCGAAAATTTATAAACAGCTCATACAGCTCAATAGCAAAAAAACAAACAACCCAATCCAAAAATGGGCAGAAGACTTAAATAGGCATTTCTCCACAGAAGATATACAGACTGCCAACAAACACATGAAAGAATGCTCAACATCATTAATCATTAGAGAAATGCAAATCAAAACTACAATGAGATATCATCTCACACCAGTCAGAATGGCCATCATCAAGAAATCTAGAAACAATAAATGCTGGAGAGGGTGTGGAGAATAGGGAACACTCTTGCGCTGCTGGTGGTAATGTGAATTGGTACAGCCACTATGGAGAACAGTATGGAGGTTCCTCAAAAAACTAAAAATAGAACTACCATATGACCCAGCAATCCCACTACTAGGCATATACCCTGAGAAAACCATAATTCAAAAAGAGACATGTACCAAAATGTTCATTGCAGCTCTATTCACAATAGCCCGTAGATGGAAACAACCTAAGTGTCCATCATCAGATGAATGGATAAAGAAGATGTGGCACATATATACAATGGAATATTACTCGGCCATAAAAAGAAATGAAACTGAGCTATTTGTAATGAGGTGGATAAACTTAGAGTCTGTCATACAGAGTGAAGTAAGTCAGAAAGAGAAAGACAAATACCGTATGCTAACACATATATATGGAATTAAAAAAAAATGTCATGAAGAGCCTAGGGGTAAAACGGGAATAAAGACACAGACCTACTTGAGAATGGACTTGAGGATATGGGGAGGGGGAAGGGGAAGCTGTGACAAAGCGAAAGAGAGGCATGGACATATATACAGTACCAAACATAAGGTAGATTGATAGTGGGAAGCAGCCGCAGAGCACAGGGAGATCAGCTCGGTGCTTTGTGACCGCCTGGAGGGGTGGGATGGGGAGGGTGGGAGGGAGGGAGATGCATGAGGGAAGGGATGTGGGAACAGATGTATATGTATGACTGATTCACTTTGTTATAAAGCAGAAACTAATAAAAAAAATTTTTTTAAATTAAAAAAAGATAGAAAATTTCTCATTAAATTCTGTCAAATAGACAAAGTGACATTTTAGGTATATTATCTTTCTCTGTAAAGTTTTTCAAACCACTTAGACTCTCTTTGCCAATTGAAAATATCCCCTCTTAAGCTTCAAAAAATGGTGATGAACTTCAAAACCAAAAATGTAACACATCCAAAATGGCCTATAATTTCTCTATAGCATCTATATGGAGAAAAGCAGATTTTTAAAAATTATAGAATAGGTTAAAATGTTATGATTGTTTCACTTTCCCATGATTTATTTTACAAAAATAATATATCGGACTTCCCTGGTGGCGCCGTGGTTGAGAGTCCGCCTGCCGATGCAAGGCACACGAGTTCATGCTCCGGTCTGGGAAGATCCCGCGTGCCGCGGAGCAGCTGAGCCTGTGAGCCATGGCTGCTGAAGCTTTGTGTCTGGAGCCTGTGCTCCGCAATGCGAGAGGCTCACATACCACAAAAAATAATAGTAATAATGATAATAATAATAATGTTTCAAAAATGTTGCATTATACAAGAAGCATTTTTATAAATTCATCTTAAAAGCCTGTGTAGACAGCATTTTCCCCTAAAATATTTAGCATTCATATGCAAAAATCATTGAATAAGAAATACATTTCTTATGACCATATAAAATATTTCCAGAGGAGGTGGACCTAGACAGCAGAATATGACGGCACTGAACTCACCTCCTGCCATGAGCACATGAAAATTACAACTGTTACAGAGCAGCTACCAATGATAATGACCTGAGGATAAGTAGAAAAGATTTTCCACAACTAAAGACATAAAAAAGGAATCACAACAGGATAGGTAGAGGGCCAGAGATGTGATAAATTCAGGACCCACACCCCCAGGTTGGTGACCCACAAACAGGTAGAATATCACCACCATAGAAGCTCTATCCAAGGAGCAAGGAGTCAGAGACCCATAGTAGAGTCTCCAACCTGGGAGTCCTGCAGTAGAAAGACAAGCCACTGTTTGAAAACCAGTGGGTTTTATGTTGGAGAGAGCCAGAGGGCTAAAGGAAACAGGGACTCTGCTCTTAAGGTGCAAAGTCTCATACTCTCCGAGTCTAAGCACAAAGGCAGTAGTTTGTAAGGAACCTGGGTCAGACTCACTTGCTGGTCTTGGAAATCCTCCTGTGGATGGAAAGGCTGGCAACAGCCTTTTTGGGGAGTTTGTCCTACCACGATAACATTGGCACTGGCAAGCACTGTTTTGGAATCCTAGTTCTAGCCTATTTGTGCCAGGGATCTGACCCTGTTCACCAGCAGACTGCACCAACCCCCAGCCTCCCCAGCTCTGGAGAAAACTATCTGAGGGCCCAGTCCCACTTTCCAGTGGACCCACAGCCATCATAGGGAGGCAAAGCCTTGCAGCCAATAGTTCAGTGGCTACCCTGCCTACCAATGCACCTCAGTAGTTGGCCCACCACAATAGAAGGGCATGTGCAGACCACATGGTGTATAGCTCTAGGGCATATAGCGCTGGTGACCAGAGGGGAACATGCTACTGGGCCTCATAATGATCTTCTGAAAATATGAACTTGTTTATATCAATATTTAAAGTCACTCGTAAATTTTATTTTTCTCAAGGACAAAATTTTAAATCCCTTTCCTGTGATATACATATTTTCTGATCTTACCTCTTTCATATTCACCTGCTTCTCAATTTTTGTTTTATGTGAATTTATAGATAGATTTTCACATTCAAATTTGTATTTATTTCCATGTCACCAACAATTTTTACCATGTTTATTATGATTTATTTTACTGTCATTTCTGAAGTTTATAGAACACCGTTTCATCAGTCACACATCCAGGAGAGCTAAACGTTGAAAACTCCTAATTACACTCTTTATTGGCAATAGTTTTCAATCTGTACTGAAATCAATCTCTATTTTACTACAATTGCTATAATATAATCTTATAATAACATTTAGGATATTCTATACATACACATATACACAGTCACAAAAACATGTACACATATAGACACTATTCAAAAAGTATAATCTTCATTATCATTTTCCTCCTCTGTCAAATTTTAATGATAAATTTTTACCATTAGATAGAATTTACCATTTGTTAAACATTTCAAATTTATTTGTTTCATTTTATCTACATTCTTTAAATTAGGACTCTTTGAGGACATATGCACTCTTTGTAATCCTATTATATTTCCTTATGCACTCTTTGTAACCCTATTATGTTTCCTTCTTTTGAAATATCACCTACTGTTGATTTTTTCTTGGTAATAAATCCTCTTTTTCTTTACTGGACAGATTTTATGTATATTTTTCTTACCAAGCCAATTTTTTCTTAAAAACGTTTCTTCCATGTTATTGATTCTTTTCCCAAATACATTCTTATTAGCTTACTTACTTGTCCTTCAGATAAGCTATAAATCATAAACATATTTCCTGTTCCTTATTACTACCTAATTTTGTTTAATTTCTTTCTACTCCAAAATTTTGTTTAATTTCTTTCTACTCCAAAATCTAGTTGGATAGAAGGATATGATGAGTAAGTATTCTTTCAAAGCTATTAAAATATTTCCATATATATTTCAGATTTCTTCAGTACTATCTAGTTTTAGAAAAAAGTGAAATAAGCCTGGTATTGTATAGCTATTAGTAAAAGCTTTATAGAATTCTGAATATAATTTAACAGGACAATTCTTTTAGGTAAATAGGTCATGCTTTCAATAAATTCTTTATCTATTTGCATGAGGTATATCACCTAAAACCACTATGTATAAATCCACTTAAATATATTGTTTTCTTGCTTTAAGAGGTTCTGTAAGTGGAAGACACAATGCTGAATTTGAAAGGCTTTTCGTGCTTTAATATGCAGATTTTTCACATACTATTTTCTCAAAATTTTATATTAGAATAACTTGCCATTGGCAAAGTTCATTCAGTTAAAGACTAATAAGGTAATAACTAGCAATCCAGAGGCCCCAGTCACAAAATTACTTAAAACCTGAGGGACAATTACACTGAGTATCAAAGGAATAAATAAAGATAATGTTAGCATTTAAAATATCCTTCAAAGAAGCAATAAAGTGTTGTTTCTGCCTATAATCTCTGAATCCATTACTTCTAAGAAGTATTCCCATCAACATCACAGACCCATGGTTATCTGAGGCCCACCAATTTAACATTTTAAATTGAATTTGTTATGCCCTTCAAATAGATCTCATCATGGTGACATGCGCAATTAGGAGGAAACCTGACAGAGAGACAGAGAAAGAGAGAGAGAGAGAGAGAGGGAGTTGACCACCACTTTAAAGTTCCTACTGACTTGACCTAAAGAAAAGAGAAAAATGCTTTTTATCATATACAAGCGTCATGTTAATTGTGTCAATTTTTGCTACCAAGATAAAAGTAAAGCTCATTCTTAGCACCACCAATTTTTCAATATTTATCTTTTTATTTTTCTCAAATTACTTATCCTCCAGTGACCTGGAAATCAAAATTTCAAATAAACTTACCATTTAAAAATAATTCACCAAAAAATAAGTAAACAAACAAATAAATAAAAATAATTAACCAATGTTTGCATTAATCTACATAATACAATATTGATCAATTTTTAAAATATATCCTGTGCCTCAACCACAAGCAGGCACTAAAACAAGCAAGCTAGACATAGTGCAGGATTCAAACATACTTACACACAGAATAGTTTTTCTTTTCTGTACTCTCTTTAATGGATCTCTATTCACTATTAGGGAACATTCTTTTATTTATTGCCTGGATGTTAAGGAATTCATCATTGGCCTGAAACTATTTCTTTGTTTACTGATTGATTTCTTTGTGAGTTTGCTTAATGCAAAAGTAATATCTCAACTTATTTAAGAGGAGATTTACAGTACATCATCAATTCAAAGACACAATTTTCCCTACATCTTAACATCTCTGTAATTGGTATATGTCTTACAATTGATGATGTTGCTATAATTTCATTGGCTATGATTTAGGATTTTGCTTGTATTATTTTTTCTTTCTTTCCTTTATTCTTAATGATACATAGAATAATGGTGCATTCTGTGATTAATGGCATCTCATATTTGATGAAACATGGTGTTTAATCCAAAAAAATATAATGTTGGAATAATTTTATTGTATGTATCAGAGGAAGAAAATCATATATGGGCTGACAAGATGGTCAAGATCTTCCTGACCACACACTTTCTACCTCTGCTGTCAAAAATACTGGGTCGCCTTTAGCCTCCAATGTAGTCAAATATAGAAAATAAGATACTGCCATATAGGTGATTTACAGAAGTATTCAACCCACTGCCAAGCAGAAATGGCTCCCTCAAGGTTAATTAAGACGAACATCTTGCCAGTTCTCCGCTCTTGATTGACTCAACTTCACAGCAGAATTTATCAGAGTTGACCACATAATTCTTGAAATATTTTCTACATATAGCTTCAATAATGAAAGTATACAACATACTCCTGGTATTCTTCTTATATTACTACTCTCTCTTTCTCGGCCTCCTTTGAAGAATAAAGTTGAGTTTTGCAGTCCCTAATTAATTGATTGCTCTTAACTTTCCTCTATGTACTACCTATATTTTCTATATGGCTTACCTAGATGATCCTTAATAAGACTTACAAATCTGTATTTGTACAGTTGGTATAACTTCCTTATAAAAAAAGCATAGGAAAATGTTGTAGCATTGTTAAGCTACAAGGAAAACCTTAGTAAATTTCTAAAAAAATATGCATATATTTACACAAAAATATCCCTATTAAATAAACATTTAAGAAGATGAGCATTTGGTTCTTGGATGTATACAGAGCAGAAGCATCATCTTTTCCTTCTTCCAGAGTTTTCATTTAGATGACAGAAAATGTTAAAAGGGTGAAAGAATAACAGCTTTAGCAGATAAGGAAGTAGTGGGTCATAAAAATTGAGAACAACCCAGAAAAATAGACAGCTAGTAAAAGAACCAGTAAATCCACTGCAAAAAATCTCCAGGAAAAAGAACAATTCTTTACAAGCTGGTTTAGGAGAACACAAAATCTTAATGTGAAAAAAAAATTTTAAATAGGAATAAGCCAGTATGTCTCAGGTAATTAATTATTGTGTTACGATTAGAACAGTGAGGGTGGTTGGCCCCTTAAATAATTGGCAATACCAAGTGCTGCCAAAGATGTGGAGCAACAGGAATTCTCATTCACTGCTGATGAATATGCAAAATGCTATAGACATTTTGGCAGATACTTTGGCAGTTTCTTTAAAAAGTAAATATAAATTTGCCATGTAATACAACAACACTCCTCTCTACTTATCCAACTGACTTTAAATCATACGGTCACACAAAAACCCACAATCAAATGTTTATAGTAGTTTTATAATCATCAAGAGCAAGAAGCAATCAAAATATCCTTCAAATAAGTCAATGGATTAACAAACTGTGGTACATCCATACAATGATATGCCATTTTGCAACTAAAATAAATAAGCTATCAATCCATGAAAAGACATGGAGTAACTTTAAATACATGTTACCAAGTGAAAGAAGTCAGTTTGAAAGTTCTACAAATTGTATGATTCCAATTGTATGACATTCTAGGAAAGGTAAAGCTATAGAGACAATAAAATGTTCAGTAGTTGCCAGAAGTTTGGGCAGAGTGAGGAGGCTTGAAGAAAGGAAGCACAGGGAATTATTTTAGGATGATAAAACCATTAGTTGTGATATTGTAATTGCAAACACATGAATAATGCATGTATCAAAGCCATTTGACCTTTTACAGCATAAACAGTAAACTATAATGTATGCAAATTTTAAAAAAAATCATTTAGGAAGCTTAGGGAAACCTTAGATTCAATAATGAATGTGGCAAAACACACTCAGTCTCAAAGATAATATTTAATTAGGATAATATTTTTTAATGAGACTTTTCTGTGATAGTTTGAGGAATAGCATAATATTATGGAACTAGAAAATACTTGGAAATCAAATATGTCTGCTCTGAGTTCCACCTACGTTTCTTTATATTAGAAAGACCTTAAAGCAAATTTTAATCTGTGAATATCGATTTCCTAATCTAAAAATACCAGTAATTTCCTTCTAATCAGGCATATAAAATTACGTTTATAGTATCTGACCTATATTACCATAAATGGTAACCCTTAGTCTTAATACAGATATTAATCACTCATACATTAATTCATTTAACATATATAATTGAAGAGGATTCTATGCCATGTTTCCTACTGAACCTGTGCACATAATGGCAATCAAAATCTGATAGGAACCCTGTCCTGATGAAATTTACAGTGTGGAAAATAATACTAATAAACTACTTTTGAGTTCTTGTCATGTTCTGGGAAATGTTCTAAATATTCTTTCCATATCCCCATGGGAAGATATTACAATTATCCATACCTTATAGAAAAGGCACCAGAGGCATAGGTTGGCTTGACCACATTCACAAAGTCTAACAGTGGTAGAACCAAGATTCAAACCTATGGTGCCTTTTTCCATAACCTAAGATTTTAACCAGATCCAGCAATCCCACTCCTGGGCATATATCTAGAGAAAACATTGTTTGAAAGGATACATGCACCCCAATGTTCATTGCAGCTCTCTTTACAGTAACCAGGACATGGAAGCAACCTAAATGTCTGCATCTTTTCATACGCTTATTGGCCATTTGTATATCTTCTTTGGAATAATGTTTATTCAAGGTGTCTGCCCATTTATTAATTGGGTTGTTCATTTTTTGTGGGTGTGGAGTTGTAGGAGTTCCTTACATATTCTGGATATTAACCCCTTATTTATAGATATAAATGCTATTGATTTTGGATATTGATTTTATTGCCTGCTACAAAGTGTATTCTGATATGTAGATTTTGCTAATTTCTGTAGAACAAATTTTCTGTAGAACAATTTCTCCTACTTGACCAGTTTTAAACTTTCAATGGTTAATACACTGGCTTGCAAAATCCCTGAACTTTTAACAATCTGCATTAAAAGCCAGTCTAAGCTGGCTCCAGCATTATGCTGCCTGCTATTTTAATAAATTATTTGGTTTTTTGTAGCGGTTTTTCAATTGATTCTTTTGGAATTTCTACATGTATAATTATATCCTCTGCAAGTAGAGATAACTTTAGCGTTTCCACTTCATACAGTTTTAATAATTTCCTACTGTCTAATTGTATTAGCTAATAAATCCTACAAACTGTTATATGTTCCTGGATGATTTTAGTAGAAAAGCTTCTAGAATTTCCATTGAATAAACAAACTTCTGTTCTTGACTTTGTGTGGCTGTTTTTGTTTATGTGTGTGCCTATGTGTGTGTATAAGTGTGTCAATGACATATCTAACAATTGCTCTTTTACTGAAAGTTTTTAACATAAATTAATGTTCACTTTGTTTTTTGTATAATGACTTTTCTGCTTCTATACAGAATCTATGAGTAATCATATTTTTTCCTAAGTTCTATTAAGAGGCTAGACTGTATTCATAAATATCTTAGTAATGAAATACCATTTTATTTCTAAAATAAAAACTCTTTGGTAAAGACTTTCTCCTTGACATTCTATTTTAGTATACTGTTGGAACTATTACCTACTATATAATTTTAAATGTTTACAAAATATTTATAAGTGTGATTGATGTATACATATCTTTTGGGTGGGTATATCTGGTTTTGAAACTTTATAGAATTTTGATTTATTAGTATAGATTTTGAAATTGCCAGCTAGAAGGCAAATATAACTTAATTTGATTCTTAAAAGAAAACTGATTGTTGAAATTCATATTTAAATAGTAAAAATCCATTACATATAAATATTATATTACATGGAATGAGAACTGTATGTGATTATATTCTACATTTGCTTTTGGATATCAGTTACAGGGCTTACGTTATTTCCATTTTACATGGGAGAAAAATGGATAAATGAACTGTTCGGTTGGTTTAAATTAGCAGCAATAAAGTCCAACCAATGTTCTCTCTTTTTTTTAATGTACATGTATATTCATTGTGGCATTACTTTTTTTTATTCAAAAAGAAAGTCACAAAAATTATAATCATCCTCATCAGTTCACTCAGTCCAATGTAATTAATTTTTTTTCATCTTCATCTTTTGTTAGCACTTTTATGAATTCATCAGTTTTCCATTTGAGTTCTGAAAATGCTTATTCATTCAGTTCAGCAGTATAGTATGTTACCAGAAACCTGTACTTGTCAGAGTCTTTTCCATAAATTGCTTGAAGATGAAACCCTTTTATAGGAACATTTTTGCAAAAGCATCAGAGTACAACCAGAACTGTCAATAAATGACAAAAGACTTTAAAATGACCATGGTTAAAGATTTGATGAAAGTTCATAATAATGCAATTGACAAGGAAATTTAGTTATTTCTGAGATATACATTTTAAAATAATAACTAGAATTGTGACTTATAATATTATACCAGAAGATATAACATTTTTAAGAATTTCATATATGTCTGAAACCTTTATATTAGCATATTTCCATACAAATAACCCAAAGAAAGTTTAGTATTAGTTGTTTTTCTTTAATTTTTAAATTTTATTTATTTTTTATACAGCTGGTTCTTATTAGTCATCAATTTTATACACATCAGTGTATACATGTCAATCCCAATCACCCAATTCATCATGCCACCATCCCCAACCCCCCACAGCTTTCCCTCCTTGGTGTCCATACATTTGTTCTCTACCTCTGTGTCTCAACTTCTGCCCTGCAAACCATTTCATCTGTACCACTTTTCTAGGTTCCACATACATGCATTAATATATGATATTTGTTTTTCTCTCTCTGACTTACTTCACTCTGTATGACAGTCTCCAGATCCATCCATGTCTCAACAAATGTCCCAATTTTGTTCTCTTTTATGGCTGAGTAATATTCCATTGTATATATATACCATGTCTTCTTTATCTATTCATCTGTTGATGGGCACTTAGGTTGCTTCCATGACCTACATATTGTAAATAGTGCTGCAATGAATATTGGGGTGCATGCGTCTTTTTGAATTATGGCTTTCTCTGGGTATATGCCCAATAGTGGGATTGCTGGATCATATGGTAATTCTATTTTTAGTTTTTGAAGGAACCTCCATACTGTTCTCCATAGTGGCTGTATCAATTTACATTCCCATTAACTGTGCAAGGGGGATCCCTTTTCTCCACACCTTCTCCAGCATTTGTTGTTTATAGATTTTCTGATGTTGCCCATTCTAACTGGTGTGAGGTGATACCTAATTGTAGTTTTGATTTGCATTTCTCTAATAATTAGTGATGTTGAGCAGCTTTTCATGTGCTTCTTGGCCATCTGTATGTCTTCTTTGGAGAAATGTCTATTTAGGTCCTCTGCCCATTTTTGGATAGGGTTGTTTGTTTCTTTAATATTGAGCTGCATGAGCTGTTTATGTATTCTGGAGATTAATCCTTTGTCCATTGATTCATTTGCAAATACTTTCTCCCATTCTGAGCGTTGTCTTTTTGTCTTGTTTATGGTTTCCTTTGCTGTGCAAAAACTTTGAAGTTTCATTAAGTCCCATTTGTTTATTTTTGTTATTTCCATTACTCTAGGAGGTGGATCAAGAAAGATCTTGCTGTGATTTATGTCAAAGAGTGTTCTTCCTATGTTTTCCTCTAAGATTTTTATAGTGTCCGGTCTTACATTTAGGTCTCTAATACATTTTGAGTTTATTTTTGTGTATAGTATTAGGGAGTGTTCTAATTTCATTCTTTTACATGTAGCTGTCCAGTTTTCCCAGCACCACTTATTGAAGAGGCTGTCTCTTCTCCATTGTATATGCTTGCCTCCTGTATCAAAGATAAGATGACCATATGTCTGCAGGTTTATCTCTGGGCTTTCTATTTTCTTCCATTGATCTATATTTCTGTTTTTGTGCCAATACCATATTGTCTTCATTATTGTAGCTTTGTAGTATAGTCTGAAGTCAGGGAACATGATTCCTCCAGCTCTGTTTTTTAACATGAAGACTGCTTTTGCTATTCGGGATCTTTTGTGTCTCCATACAAATTTTAAGATTTTTTGTTCTAGTTCCATAAAAAATGCCATTGGTAATTTGATAGGGATTGCATTGAATCTGTAAATATCTTTGGGTAGTATAGTCATTTTCACAATATTGATTCTTCCAATCCAGGAACATGGTATATCTCTCCACCTGTTGGTATCATATTTAATTTCTTTCATCACTGTCTTATAGTTTTCTGCATAAAGGTCTTTTAGCTCCATAGGTAGGTTTATTCCTAGGTATTTTATTCTTTTTGTTGCAGTGGTAACTGGGAGTGTTTCCTTAATTTCTCTTTCAGATTTTTCATCATTAATGTATATGAATGCAAGAGATTTCTATGCATTAATTTTGTATCCTGCAGCTTTACCAATTTCATTGGTTAGCTCTAGTAGTTTTCTGGTGGAATTTTTAGGATTCTCTATGTATAGTATCATGTCATCCACAAACAGTGACAGTTTTACTTCTTTTCCAATTTGTATTCCTTTTATTTCTTTTTCTTATTCCTCTATAATTGCCATGGCTAGGACTTCCAAAACTATGTTGAATAATAGTGTTGAGAGTGGATATCCTTGTCTTGTTCCTGATCTTAGAGAAAATGCTTTCAGTTTTTCACCATTGAGAATGGTGTTGGCTGTGGATTTGTCGTATTTGGCCTTTATTATGTTGAGGTAAGTTCCCTCTATGCTTACTTTCTGGAGAGTTTTTATCATAAATGGGTGTTGAATTTTGTCAAAAGCTTTTTCTGCATCTATTGAGTTGATCATATGGTTTTTATTCCTCAATTTGTTAATATGGTGTATCACATTGACAGATTTGTGTTTATTGAAGAATCCTTGCATCCCTGGGATAAGTCTAATTTGATCATGGTGTATTCGCCTTTTAATGTGTTGTTGGATTCTGTTTGCTACTATTTTGTTGAGGATATTTGTATCTATATTCATCAGTAATATTGGTCTGTAATTTTCTTTCTTTGTAGTATCTTTGTCTGGTTTTGGTATCAGGGTGATGGTGGTCTCATAGAATGAGTTTGGGAGTGTTCCTTCCTCTGCAATTTTCTGGAAGAGTTTGAGAAGGATGGGTGTTAGCTCTTCTCTAAATGTTTGATAGAATTCACCTGTGAAGCCATCTGGTCCTGGACTTTTGTTTTTTGGAAGATTTTTAATCACAGTTTCAATTAGTGCTTGTGATTGGTCTGTTCATATTTTCTAGTTCTTCCTGATTCAGTCATAGAAGGTTATACCTTTCTAAGAATTTGTCCATTTCTTCCAGGTTGTCCATTTTATTGGCACAGAGTTGCTTGTCGTAGTCTCTTAGGATCCTTTGTATTTCTGTGGTGTCTGTTGTAACTTCTCCTTTTTCGTCTCTAATTTTATTGATTTGAGTCCTCTCCCTCTTTTTCTTGATGAGTCTGGCTAATGGTTTATCCATTTTGTTTATCTTCTCAAAGAACCAGCTTTTAGTTTTATTCATCTTTGCTCTTGTTTTCTTTGTTTCTATTTCATTTATTTCTGCCCTGACCTCTATGATTTCTTTCCTTCTGTTAACTTTGGGTTTTGTTTGTTCTTCTTTCTCTAGTTCCATTAGGTGTAAGATTAGATTGTTTATTTGAGATTTTTCTTGTTTCTTGAGGTAGGCTTTCTTAGCTATAAACGTCCCTCTTAGAACTGCTTTCACTGCATACCATGGGTTTTGGATCATTGTGTTTTCATTGTCATTTGTCTCTAGGTATTTTTTGATTTCCTCTTTTATTTCTTCAGTGATCTCTTGCTTATTTAGTAATGTATTGTTTAGCCTGTATGTGTTTGTGTTTTTTATGGTTTTTTCCTTGTAATTCATTTCTAATCTCATAGCACTGTGGTCAGAAAAGATGCTTGATATTATTTCAATTTTCTTAAATTTACTGAAGCTTGATTTGTGACCCAAGATGTGATCTATCTTGGAGAATATTCCATGCACACTTGAGAAGATAGTGTAATCTGTTGTTTATGGATGGAATGTCTTATATATATCAATTAAATCTATCTCATCTATTGTGTCATTTAAAGCTTCTATTTCCTTATTTATTTTCATTTTGGATGATCTGGATTGGTGTAAGTGAGGTGTTAAAGTCACCCACTATTATTGTGTTACTGTTGACTTCCTCTTTTAGAGCTGTTAACAGTTGCCTTATGTATTTAGGTGTTCTTATGTTGGGTGCATATATATTTATAATTGTTATATCTTCTTCTTGTTATATCATCTATAATGATCCCTTGATCATTATATAATGTCCTTCCTTGTCTCTTGTAACATTCTTTACTTTAAATTCTATTTTATCTGATATGAGTATTGCTACTCCATCTATCTTTTGATTTCCAGTTGCATGGAATATCTTTTTCCATCTCCTCACTTTCCATCTGTATGTGTCCCAATGTCTGAAGTGGGTCTCTTGTAGAGACCATATAGATGGGTCTTGTTTTTGTATCTGTTCAGCAAGCCTGTGTCTTTTGGTTGGAGCATTTAATCCATTCACGTTTAAGGTAATTATTGATACGTATTTTCCTATAACCATTTTCTTAATTGTTTTGGGTTTGTTTTTGTAGGTCCTTTTCTTCTCTTGTTTTTCCCACTTAGAAAAGGTCCTTTTGCATTTGTTGTAGAGCTGGTTTGGTGGTATTGAATTCTCTCAGCTTTTGCTTGTCTGTAAAGCTTTTGATTTCTCCATGAAATTTGAATGAGATCCCTGCCAGGTAGAGTAATGTTGGTTGTAGCTTCTTCCCTTTCATCACTTTAAGTATATCATGTCAGTCCCTTCTGGCTTGTAGAGTTTCTGCTGAGAAATCAGCTGTTAATCTTATGGGAGTTCCCTTGTATGTTATTTGTCATTTTTCCCTTGCTGCTTTCAATAATTTTTCTTTGTCTTTAATTTTTGCCAATTTGATTACTATGTGTCTCAGAGTGTTTCTCCTTGGGTTTATCCTGTATAAGACTCGCTGAGCTTCCTGGACTTGGGTAGCTATTTCCTTTCCCATGTTAGGGAAGTTTTCAACTATAATCTCTTCAAATACTTTCTCGGGTACTTTCTCTCTCTCTTCTCCTTCTGGGACCCTTATAATGCGAATGTTGTTGTGTTTAATGTTGTCCCAGAGGTCTCTTATGTTGTCTTCATTTATTTTCATTCTTTTTTCTTTATTTTGTTCTGCAGCAGTGAATTCCACCATTCTGTCTTCCAGGTCACTTATCCGTTCTTCTTCCTCAGTTATTCTGCTATTGATTCCTTCTAGTGTAGTTTTCATGTCAGTTATTATATTGTTCATCTCTCTTTGTTTGTTCTTTAATTCTAGGTCTTTGTTAAACATTTCCTGCTTCTTCTCCATCTTTGCCTCCATTCTTTTTCCATGGTTCTGGATCTTCTTCACTATCATTATTCTGAACTCTTTTTTTGGAAGGTTGCCTATCTCCACTTCATTTAGTTGTTTTCCTGGGGTTTTATCTTGTTCCTTCATCTGGTACATAGACCTCTGTCTCTTCATCTTGTCTATCTTTCTGTGAATGTGGCTTTTATTCCACAGGGTGCAGGATTGTAGTTCTTCTTGATTCTGCTTTCTGCCCTCTGTTGAATGAGGCTATCTAAGAGGCTTGTGTAAGTTTCCTGATGGGAGGGACTGGTGGTGGGTACAGCTGACTGTTGCTGTTGTGGGCAGAGCTCAGTAAAACTTTAATCTGCTTGACTGCTGATGGATGGGGCTGGGTTCTCTCCCTGTTGGTGGTTTGGCCTGAGGCAACCCAGCACTGGAGCCTACTTGGGCTCTTTGGTGGGGCTAATGACAGTGTCTGGGAGGGCTCACGCCAAGGAGTACTTCCCAGAACTCCTGCTGCCAGTGTCCTTGTCCCCACAGTGAGCCACAGCCACCGCCTGCCTCTGCAGGAGACCCTCCAACACCAGCAGGTAGGTCTGGTTCAGTCTCTCCTGGGGTCACTGCTCCCTGTGTCCCAATGCACACACTACTTTTTGTGTGCCCTCCAAGAGTGGAGTTTGTTTCCCCCAGTACTGTCAAAGTCCTGCAATCAAATCCCACTAGGCTTCAAAGTCTGATTCTCTAGTAATTCCTCCTCCCATTGCTGGACCCCCAGGTTGGCAAGCCTGATGTGGGGCTCAGAAACTTCACTTCAGTGGGTGGACTTCTGTGGTATGTGATCTCCAGTCTGTGAGTCTCCTATCCAGTAGTTATGGTATTTGATTTTACTATGATTGAGCCCCTCCTAACGTCTCATTTTGGCTTCTCCTTTATCTTTTGATGTGGGGTATCATTTTTGGTGAGTTCCAGTGTCTTCCTGTTGATGATTGTCCTGCAGCTAGTTGTGATTCTAGTGTTCTCAGAAGAGGGTGTGAGAGCACATCTTTCTACTCCACCATCTTGATTCCTAGTCTTCCAACCAATGTTCTCTTAACCTAAGATAAAGATTCGCTATAAAATTTTTCTCCCACCCCACTCTAGTGAAGGTAATGATACACTAAGCCACCCATTCTTGTGCTTGTCATCCTTCTCTTAGCCAATGGTTTAACCAGGAGGTAGAATATTCAGGGGGTAGAATTTCTGTGTCTGAATAACTAACTGGGCAGCAATGTCACAAAAACTTTTGTCCCATGATCTTGATGCCATATAGTCAAAAACTCAATAAGTGATCTGATGATTTTTGTCCTTCAAGAGATATTTTGCAGTCTTTTCTACCATGTCAATTTATAACTTGTCTTTGTTATTTTAATTTAAGAGAGAAAAGTGTGAAGAATAATAAAATCTTAGATAATATAAAAAACAAATATTTCTCCTTTGTTGAAAAGTAAGCCCTTTAAGGGAAAAATTGGCAATTAAATTACTTAATTACAATTTATCTCTTTTTTATCCTTGTAATGCAATAAAAAGCCAGATAATTTTGAAAGCGTATAGATTAGTATGAGTTAAAGAGAATGGCAATCGATTTTAAATAAGAAGTCTTTGATTATAACTACAATAATGACAATTAATAATTCACCCTCTCAAATTTTGTTTTTAAAATAATGGCCTTAAATTGCCTTAATTAGATTCAATATAATTTAAAAACTCCTGTGAATCTACTAAATAGCTATAATAAACCTCATCACTAATTTAATAAAAGACATTTTTTAAAGGGTAGATTTGGAAAGGAAAAGAAAAAATCGATAGATGCAGGCAAACAAAATCTCCCTCTTCCCTCTCCCCATGCAGTTATTACTGAGGACAAAATGAGGAGGCAGAATAATGATTAAGTTCTGTCTAGAGAAATATGAGAAAAATCTATTCTTCTCACTGTAATTCCAAGGCAGAATATTTTCCAAGCATTAAGACAGTAAAGAATGTGATCATAGAATGTGGCAAAAGTTAATTCTGTGAGTACCTCAGATCTTACCTCTTTCTGGATTATATAGTAACCTTCGTGCTCTGTTTTCCTTCTCAATTGTCTCCTGATTTACTGCTTCTATTTACTTTCTGTGACATTCTTTCTCACAAGTGGAGGTTGATTAGTTTTTGTTATGATTCTGTGATTTGATCTCTGTGGAGAATTTGGGGGAAGCAGTGAGAGGCGCATAATGAAAAGATATGTTGCTTGCTTTTACTGAGATTACAGAATTAAATGTAATGCAAACTTTATGCTAAAAGAAGTGCAATCACTCAAAAAAGTTAAGGAAAGATGAGGAATAATGACACTGTGAATGGTTATGTAGTTAATCTACATTAAAATATATACCAAAATTAATAGTGTCTTCTTAGATAGCAGAATACTCCTTGAGTTGACTTAGAGAGTTGAATAATGTCCTCACTTTCAAATTCATGTGTCACCAAACCAGAACAATCTCCCAGGGAAATCTGTTAGGCAAATGAAATTTCCCAAATTGTCATAGCTGCCTATTGAGACAAATGAGTTAGTAACTTTCAGAGGATTCACCATTTCTGGGTATTAAAGCACATGTTGGGTAAGAATTATAAAGTGCATTCAGTCTTTATTCCCATAAGCATAAACTGATTTGATTAACTGAAACCTAGAAGAAATTGAGGTGAAATGCAGCATTAATAGGCAAGCAATGAAAATTAGTATCAAAAATATTTGTTGGCTCTAATATTGTACTCTTTTAAGTAATGAATTAAAAAACTCCATTCAAACCTTGTCCACTTTTAGAGGACTTCCTTAGCCAAGGCAACCTGGAAGATGCCTTATTTCATTTTAATCTTTATAATAATGTCATCAAACCCAATTTCATTCATCATGTTAGTTTTATATATTATTTAATTTGCAAATTATATTCATATTTCTCATATTTACAGTTATAGTGTAACTTCCTAGAGAGCTGAGGACTTCCCTTATTTTTTGTAAACTTTGTAATATCTATTAAGTCTCCTTGAACATACAAGGCATCTAATATATATATTATAAAACATCAATTGAACAGATAAGCTAACATTTAGTATGCCTAAAAATAATTTGTACAAATAATCAAACATTTTAATTGGCAGGAACAAACTCTACCCCCAATCTAAAATTCTATTTCACTAAATCTGAATTCAAATTTGTGATTTTGTTTTTGATATTTGTCTGTGGTCCAAAGAATACACATGGGAAAATACTGCATAACTTTTACTCCTCACAACAAACATATGAGATAGGTACTATCATCTCATTCACAAAATTTGTGTTAATTATCATTTATAAGGCAGGTATTTAAACTTGGCACCAAATATACAAAAATAAAACATTCTTGAGATGTTCAGCTGCTAGTACATTTAGTCCAACTATCCCAGAAAGAATAAGAAAAATATAATTTTCTAGCTAAAAAGTTGTCCTCCTTTGACCTCCTTCTCTGTCATGCAGCTTTGTTCCTCTTTGCAGGTTCTATTTTCATCTTTACATCATTTGTATGATTGTCTATAGAGAATGTAGCTAGTTCTGCATGATAATTTGGATAGAAAAATTATTGGCTAGTTGGCTTAGGTTATATTCCATGTTTATAGCTTTTCTGCTACTTACTTCTTGTGATTCTTCAAGTAGCAGTTGTAGAGGTTAGAAAAGCTAATATATATATATATATATATATATATATATATATATATATGCCAATATATTTGTTATCACCGTTTCTTTCTATCTATGCTTAATAATTCTATCAGTAGTAGCTATTTCATTGGAAATACCCTGCACAGCAATCCTCTTAGGGGAGTTTGGAATGCCTTGTCAAAAGACATACTAAATAATCTATTCCTATAACTATCATAGATCAATCTCTTGGTAGAAAATAGAAAATAAGAACACAAGTAGGATTATTTTTTCAAATTCACTTCTGGGGATCCCAGCTGTCATTTTAAATCACCTCTCCTTTTCTGCCTAGTTCTTCATTTACATCCCTGTCCAGTCTCAAAGAGAGAACACTCATCCAGATCCAAAAAACAAAAACTAGCATGTCAATGACTGACAAAATACTTATTATCATAAAGAATGACAGCCATATCAAACACTTCAAAAGCTTGTTGATTCACACCAGAGTGCAAAACAATAAGAAAGTCTGACTAATTGGAAATAGTATGAATACAATTATTGACATGATTCTGAATATGTTTTAGAACAAAGAATGTTTCTTTTTTTAAAGCATGAAATAATGGCCCTCCATATTCTAATTCTCTAATTTAAGTTAATATACTCATTTACCTATAAAAAATTATCTTTTTCTAAAATTCTTTGAAGTTTTCTTTATGCATTTGGGCTGCTATAACAGAATACCATAGACTGGATGACTTAGAAACAACAGAAATTTATTTTTCACAGTTCCAGAGCTGGGAAATCCAAGATCAAGGTGTCATCAGATTCAGTGTCTGGTGAGAGCCTGCTTCCTGGTTCATAAATGGCCATCTTCTCATTGTGACCTCACATGGTGGAAGATGACAAAGAAACTCTGAGGCCTCTTTAAAAAGAACACTAATCTCATTAATGATCTAATCACTTCCCAAAGGCCCCACCCCCAAATACCATCACATTGAGTATTAGGATTTCAACAGATGAGTCAGGTGGTGGGAAGATTCAAACACTTGGTCTAAAGCTATGTCTACTAGCTTGTATTTAATTATTCTATTCTGAAACAAATAAAGTCAAACTCTTTTAAGCTGGTAAGCTTTCTAAATAAACATAAATATATGAAACAAAAATTTTCATTAATAATCAAAATATTAAAATCCCGTTATTATTTCTTTGTTCCTCCATTCACCATTTACAAGAGCTCTGTTGAAAATGCCAACATCATCATTCCCATAAAATTAAACTTAAAAGAGTAGGTAAATTTGGGGGGATTTTTTGAATTATTAAGTTATATAAAGTAATATCAACTTCATTGGAGATTATGGTCCATTTCCCACACCTACTGACAAAAATCTCATGAAATCTGTACTATCTTAGCTGATAGATGCTATTTGTAATCCAACTGAAACATAATCAACAGTGGTTAAACAATGATTAGAATAATTTAATACTGTATTTTAATATCTTGTGTTAAAATTAAATACTATATTGTGACTGGTCTTAAAAATTCCTCAAGCAGATAAAACCACTTAAGTAATGTAAGCAAAACTAAACCCTGTTTATTTAATGAACATAAGGGTAGCTTAACTTAGGGTTTTTTTTTTTTTTTGGTAAATGTCTGTGAATAACATAAAAGAAACAAGTTATCTTCCTAAAATGGTATGAGATAATCACTCTTAACCAATCCTGTGCAGTCTGGAAAGTCCCATAATAATTTTAGCCAATCATTGTGAAGGTTAAACACCTTCCTCAATTTCCACTTTATAAACCATCCTGTAACATCATGCTCCTAAACTTTGTTACAGTTTTGAATTAAAAGCTCTTTATTTGTGAACTGTTCTTACATGCACAATAAACTCTTACTAAACATTATTTTATTGATCTGGTGGTTTTCATTTTGCTTCTTCTGGATTTTTGACACTTGTAAGCCAGCAGGAATTCAGTAGCTGTGACAAATTCTTGACAAAACATAGAATTATATATTGACCTAACAAACCCATCATTACCTACTCTGTCCTCTTTCTTATAATCTTAAAAGCAAACAAGACAGAGTCAATTTGGTTTCAAATAGTATTCTTTCAACAAAAACAATCAGATATATTTTACCTTTTACTTTCCCTTTGAAATATCAAAAATATGAATAAATAAATCCTTAATACTGGCAGTCTATTTGAGCACAAAGATAATTAAACAAGCCTGGTTCTCTCTGCCATAGAACAGAAAATTAATTTGGACCATATGAAAGAGCAAAACTTTCTGACAAATTTGAAGTAGAAAAGCTTAAGTATTCATGGATCACAAAATGCTTGGAGGGCCAAAGATCATCCCCACAAAGCTCAAACCAGAGAAACAAATCAAAGTTTCTTTATTATTAAAATATAAGGGAAAGGGGGGAGTGGGATGAATTGGGAGACTGGGATGGACATATATACACTACTATGTATAAAATAGTTAACTAATGAGAACCTACTGTATAGCCTAGGGAACTCTACTCAGTGCTCTCTGGTGACCTAAATTGGAAGGAAATTTAAAAAAAGAGGGGGGATGTATGTATACCTATGGCTGACTTACTTTGCTGTACAGCAGAAACTGACACAGCAGTGTAAAGTAATCATTCTTCAATTAAATAAAAAAAATTAAAAAAATAAAAAATGAAACTTCACCTCCATAACATAAAAATTGATGGACTTACGAATTTAAAGTCTAAATTACAGAAATAAAAATAAATTAACCATACTCTGGCTTCTGGTAACTGCTGCATAGCTTGGTGGGGTTAGTGCCCCATGGATAACAATCACGAAATCAAGAAAGAATTTTTAAAAGTAACTTATTTAAAGGCATTGCAGAGTAATCAGGAGTAAAGAATGCAGAATCTGGAGATGAGAACTGCCCTGGGGAAATTGTGACATTTTGTGGAGGGCAATCTTTTACCCAAGTGGCCAGTTTAGCAGAAAGATACAGTTCACTCTGGAAGACAGAGTATGGCACTAGAGCAGCTGGAAAATTTGGGAGGGAAACCTAGAAGGTAGAAAGATGCACAAAGGTGGAGCTTCAAAGTGTTCATATAAACTCTGCTCAAATCACTGACTTAACTACTAAAGTATGAATATATGGGGATACCCTTATTAGGACTGGCATAAAAGGCAGAGCTAAAACCAGAAAGAACTGGGAAAGATTGCAGTACTGCCCCCTCAAATTTCTCTTTTGAAACATGGATTATTTGTAAGTATATGTCTTAATTTGAAAACATATAGTAATTTTCCAGTTATCTTCTATATTATTGACTGCTTTATTAATTGCACTGTGGTTAAAAGACATACAATTGACTGTTGATGATTTCATTTCTTTGAAAGTTATAGAGATTGTTCTATGGCTTAGTATATGGCTAATTTTGACAAGCATTTTAAAATTAATTCAAAAGAATGTATATTCTACAGTTTTTAAATATAGTATCCCCTAAGTATAATTAAGCCACATTTGTTTATTTTGTTCTTTAACTCTTCTGTATAACTTTTAACTATCTTTAGTTGTTTATTTTGTTCACTAAAACAGTGATCCCACTGTAATTACAGGTGTGTACAGCTCTTTTATTTCTGTCAATATTTGCTTTTTTATATTTTAAGCTCCATTAATATGTGCATACATTTGGAATAGTTTTATCTTCCAGGTTACATAAATATTTAACCATTTTGAATTCTCTTTTATTTCTAGCAATACTATTTGCATTAAAAATGCATTTTTAACATTTAGGTAGCAATATTTTGACTTTTTCTTGTTTAGTGTTTACATGTTACATGTCTTTAAATCCTCTCACTTTCAATTTCTCTTTAACCTTCTATTTTGGATGTGTTTTGTTTTTTTCTTCTTTTTTTTTTTTTTTTTTTTTTTCAGTACGCGGGACTCTCACTGTTGTGGCCTCTCCCATTACAGAGCACAGGCTCCGAACACGCAGGCTCAGTGGCCATGGCCCATGGGCCCAGCTGCTCCGTGGCACATGGGATCCTCCTGGACCGAGGCACAAACCCATGTCCCCTGCATCGGCAGGTGGACTCTCAAACAGTGCACCACCAGGGAAGCCCGTGTTTTGCTTTTTTAGTTTGGCTTTAGTTTTAGTTTTTTTTTTTTTTTCCCTAGGTCAACCGACTCTCTTTATAATGTCATAACTTACTGTTTTATATTAATTAAATTACTCAAATAAATGTGAATCTTCCTTCTTCCTATTTGCTTTCTGTCTCATTTTTCTTCCAAAGTTCTTTTCTATGTATTTTAACTGATTTTTTTTTTTACTTAAAACTTATTTCTTCTCCTGTAGTAATTCAATGATTTTACAGATGGATTCTTACTTCTGATGGTCCCACTTAAGATTTTTTTGATTTTACGATGGTGTGAAAGTGATACACATTCAGTAAAATTCATACTTCAGATTTTTAATTTTGAACTTTTCCAGGCCAGTGGTAATGCAGTATGATGTGCTCAGGATGCTGGGCAGTGACAGTGAGCCACTGCACCCAGTCAACCACAGCCAGATCACAAGGGTAAACAACCAACGTACTTACAACTATTCAGTATCTATACAACCTTTCTGCTTTTCACCTTCAGTACAGTATTCAATAAATTATGTGACATGTTCAATACCTTATCATAAAATAGGCTTTGTGTTAGGTAATTTTGCCCAGCTGTAAGCTAATGTAATTGTTCTGAACACATTTAAGGTAGGCTAGGCTAAGCTATGATGTTCAGTAGCTTTGGTGTTTTAAGTGAATTTTTGACCTATGATAGTTTAACTTGTGATGGGTTTTTTGGGACATAACCTCATTGTAAATTGAGGAAGATTTGTACTTTACTCTCTTTAATTGCTTACTCTTGAAATTGCAAGATGAATTCTGGACTTGATAAATCAAATATAATATAGAACATTTGTCTCTTTCTGAAAAATACAAGATTATAGAACATTTTAAGTCCACTTGTTTCCTCCTGATATATGCTATTGAGATTGTGGTTATATATTTTCCACTGAGATTTGCCAGGATACCTGTCCAACATGGCAAGTCCTGGACTCCATTTTTTTTTCCTTTAACCATTCCCACCCTAACCTGCTCAAACTTTCTAAAGTTCTGTTCAATTACTCATTCTTCCAGCCACATCTCAGGTATCACCAAGTACCTCTAGGAGAAAGCAACACCCGGTGCTAAGTTCACCTGTCATAGCTTCCTGGTACCTTAGACATTTGCCCTGCAATTTTTCACTGCCTCGTTGGCTCCCCATTGCTTTCCGCTATGTCAGGATCTCTCTTCTACTGTCCTCATACACACCGTAATTCCATAGATGAGCTTTAGAGATTGGATCAACTGTGTATAAAAGGAAGGCTTAACAATCTTTATCTTAAATGCTTAGACTCTTCATGTAAAACTGGCTTGATCAGAAATAGATAAGAACGATATTTTTGGTTTTTACTGCCAAATATATTCTCATGAGATATAACGGGCACAGTGATTTCTGATTTGTAAGTGTCTTGATAATGGAGGCATGAAGTTTACAGAGCTTAAGAAGGAACTCCCCTCTTTCAGCCATGACACTGAACCTTACAGTGCCAAGATTTCTTTTTCTGTTTCCTTTTTTTTTAAAAAATAAAATAACTATGTTCAGGTAAATTGATCTTCCTTTGGCTTTGCCTAAAGGACTAGGTCTGGCTAAGAAGTGTTTTTTTCTTTATTAAAAACACCTACCAGCTGCATAGCACAGGGAGATCAGCTCAGCTTTGTGACCAACTAGAGGGGTGGGATAGGGAGGGTGGGAGGGAGACACAAGAGGGAGGGGATATGGGGATATATGTATACATATAGCTGATTCACTTTGTTATACAGCAGAAACTAACAACATTGTAAAGCAAGTATACTCCCATAAAGATGTAAAACAATAAAAAATAAAAACACCTGCCAGACTTAAGTCCACTGCTGGTGGTTGAGCAAAGTAGTCATTATAATAGTCAATGTTTAGTCATTTGTGTTAGATGACATCTGCATTTTGGTTTCTGTGCTCCCAGATATGTTAGGTAAGTGTTCACGCATGAATAAGATGAAAAGGGAAATCCTTACAGAATAAGAGTCATAGAAAGTACGTTTCTCCTTTCTGTCTATGAAAAGCATGGGCTGAAATATGCTGGAAAAACAGCAAAAGATAATCAGAAAGAATATTCCTTGCTAAGTAACAAGACTTATAACTAATTGAAACATTTAATGTAATAAATGTATACCACTGAAAATCGTAGGCTCATTTCATTTGGCAAAATATACTGACTGTTAATATATAGCACATTGCAGGCAAAAAGATTATCTAGAGAACTCATCAACATGCATTGGGGAGAAAAAATGAAGCAAGGAAGAAGCAAATTTTATATGCCAACCTCTGTTCTTCTAAGCATAATCCACAGGTTTCAGAATTTAAGATTCTACTTGCCAACTTTCTCCTGAAGGGAGCAAAGAAAGCATGATATTATATAGTCAAACTTTTGTCCCTTCTGTTACATTCTATGCTCCTGGAATGATATCTATTGTCTCTATCCCAATAATAATATATAAGATAAGCAACACTCTCCTCTCACCAAAATAAATATTCTACATGTACTCTTTTGTGTATAATATACCCCCTTTCCTTTTAGGCATTACAGCCATACTCTGTCAATCCCTGCTGATATCCTGGTATCTCTCAGAATATTTAATACTATTAAAGAAGCAGTTGCCCCAGGTTGTACCACTTTTTGTTCAAAGAGTGGGTTTTAAGAGCTGAGGGATTTTTTTTTTTTTTACAGCCAAAGATCTTTACCTGAGTTTCCTTCATTTACTTAGAAAAGTATAATTGTCAATGGCTACTGATAGGAAGAGTAATTCAGTACCTGTAGACAAAGGCTGAAGTAGGAAAGTCTGAGTCCTAGACTCATATTTCAATAGTATTAGCAACAATGAAAAATGTAAATTAAATTAGATTATTCATGTTCTCTTACCCTTCATTTAAAAAAAATTCAATATCTTGAGGTGATGAACATGGAATTTGTTAAAGGAAAAAAAAGTAGGAAGAGGGGCTTCCCTGGTGGCGCAGTGGTTGGGAGTCCGCCTGCCGATGCAGGGGACTAGGGTTCGTGCCCCGATCCCGGAGGATCCCACATGCCGCGGAGCGGCTGGGCCCGCGAGCCATGGCCGCGGAGCCTGTGTGTCCGGAGCCTGTGCTCCGCAACGGGAGAGGCCACAGCAGTGAGAGGCCCGCGTACAGAAAAAAAAAAAAAAAAAAAAAAAAAAAAAAAAAAAAAAAAAAAACAAAAAAAGTAGGAAGAGGAAGAAGAGAATGATGCACAGAAAGAGGTAAATGAGGAAGAATAATGACAAGAAAATCATATTTATATAACACTTTATGCAAGGTTTTGCACTAAATTATATGTACTAAGCTATCCATAATCAACTTCAAAATTCATAGCTTCATTCATGTACCCTTAGAGCTATTGTAAGGATTATTTTGTATTATTGTGAAGACTAATATTATCACCATTTTCCAGATGAAAAGCCTGTGGTTTAGACAGGATATGTGTCATGTCCACTGTTGTATTTATAAGAAGATTCAAAATGAGATCTGGCTGCAGAGTGTATAGGAGTAACAACTATTATGGACTTCCTCTCCTTTTAGAAATGCTAAACCAAGAAGCTGATCTAATTTGGGTTCCAATGAAAATCTATGCTTATTTTATAAAATTCATTTTGTCCTATAGAATAAGAAATTCAATTCTAATCCCTTCAGGTCAGAAACCAGGATGGACAATTCACAGGGAGAGCTGAGCATAAATGTATTCAGAAAATGAGCTCCTTATTTCCCCCTGCAGAAGCCTCCTTAGGCTCTCTTCCTGTATCTCTGGTCTGCAGAGCAAACCAGGGCAAATCAGGAAGCAAATTAACTGTGTATACTTTTAAACTAATCAATTTTTTCCAAATGTATTTCAGTCACTTCAACAAGTAAAGCTAAACTGAATGCTTCAGTAAAAAGGAGGAATAAAGAGAACTGAATATATAAGGTACAATCATCAGTTTTAAACAAAAAGAAACCTCAAAATCAATGAAGCATGCTCTTCCCTTTCTTCACAAACAGCTCCAACAAAGGAGGGGAGCTAGCATTACCTGTGAAGATTATTATGGTTCATAAAATATAATTTTAAAAAAGGAAATTTCTACTTTCAAAAAAATGTCTTAAGCCAGTCTTACAGATTTATTGTATAATGGCTTCTTCTCTACTCCTCTGCCCTAACAACTGTATCTGGGAGTCAGTCAACACATTAACTTTAAGTAGGGAATGGAAGATTAGAAGACCATTCTTCTCCCTTAGAATAAGTAATTCTCGCTTGCCACATGAGAATAAAGTTCCTTCAACCAGAAAAGAGAGAATAATGCTCCAAACCGTACAATGACATTGCTTTCCTTCTTTCCCTTTAGGAACAATAGTCTTTTCACCCATACTTCATCCTATTTCTTCCAGACCCTGTCTTTCCCAGGAGTTTCATTTGTCTGAATTTTTCTCTATTAGGACACCCTTTATCAGCTCCAGCTGAACAAAGTAAGCTTTTTTCTTCACTTCACAAAGAGTTTTCAGAATAGAGAAACTTTAATTACAACCCTTTAGAGAGGCAACTGAGTTATTTAGAATTGTTGCCTGAATCCTCTAATTTTACCCAACCTTGTCTTTAGGGCTAGTGAACTGTAGAGGAAAGCAGATGCTTTTAAACAAATCAATCTTTATAAAAATCTCTCCTGTACCATTAAAAAGCTGGTGGTCATAGGTGAATCATATAACCTACCCTCATTAAAAAAAAATGGAGATAACAATTCCTGTGATATAGGGGTATTAGGAGATAACATACGGGATGCATACAGTATGATCTTGGCAGATATTGGGAGAATATTTTGGAATTTTTGGAAAGAAACTTTGAAACTATGGGGATTATACAGGTGTTTAGGTGTTGTGGAAAAGAAGAGAGGTGAGGAGTAAAGGAGATGTACTGGTCTTCACAAGAAGAAAATATGGCAAGCTGTGGTGACAGTGAGATTAGCTCAGGCTTCAGAGTATGTTGATGACTGGGGGAAGAATTTGAAGGCCCTCTCGCCTCCCACAAAAATACCCCTGTTATCAAATACCTCGAACAATAAGCCAGCCTTTACTACCTCTCTTGTTACTTCAACCCCTCAGAAAAATCGTGAGATGAAGGACAAACATGAAGTACTTAGGAATAGGCAAGGCATCATCTTCACTCCAGTAGGACTCTTTTCTTCCACAGCCTCAAGCAAGGCACATCATATTTCACTTTTCTAGAACTCATGACTTTGTACCCAGTGAAGGAAGACACCTTAGCATGTGTTTCCTGAGGATTTTTTGGAAATGAAAGGTGAAGTTAGGAGGACTAAGTGTCCCAATATCACTCAAGCACATGGTGATATAGGTTTGGGTCAGTATCAGTGTCAGGTGGCCTCTTATGATAGATGGCATGCAACCTTTGGCTAAATATACATTTTGTGAAAGGGAGATACATAATTCCATTACCTTCTATTCATATTTTTGAGAGAAGTATGCACCTAAGACACAACATCACAAATTGATGGTAGTGAAAGTGGTGGTAGTAACAAGGAAAATAATAATTTTAATAATAGCAAAGTAAATAATCATTGTTAAGTAATTACTAGGAAACATCTCTGGGATGATTATGTTAAAAACATTATTTTATATAATTTTTATTAAAAGTATGTAAGTTTTGGTATACTTATTTTACAGATGAGATGACCAAAGCTTATATCAATTACGTGTTATGCCCAGATCCACACAACTACTTAAACTACTTAGTGGCATAGCTGAGACTCCAGAAAAGGGGCAATTTGTTCAATATGGTCCCAAGAGGTTGGACAGAAACCAGATTTTAGAAACTAACATCCTAAATATTGCAACGATGCAAAAGGGTTGGGATTATGTTCTCAGTGGATTCAGGTATTTTCTTTTATATGTGTTGTTGTGTGCATGTATTTCCTATATTTTGGGTAACATGCAGCCACAGTAATCCTAAAATGTAGATATCATCAATTCCAAGTTTACTGAGAGACTATCTGAAGCTTAGAGAGATTACATAATTTCTTTAAGATCACTTCCATTATAAGCATAAAAAATGAAATTCAAATTAAATCCAAGTCTCCTGGGGTTTCTCGATAGTTCATTTCTTCTATAGTTGATGGTAAATTTACTTGGTAAAAGATGATTTATATTTAAATATATTTTATATTACTTGAGAAAAATGTATATCAATTACTATTTTTGATGTTTATTTCATTTCATTTAGTCATTAGGTGTAATAGCCAAGCAAAGCTGTGAATGTGAAAGCTCTTGACAAAGTTGTCATGGACACTTTGGTGGAAATGTGAAAGGCTTCTGCAGTTCACCCTTGTGAAGGTAATAGTATAGTGGTGTGATGATAAATGCTTAGCCTACTGGGTCTCTGGAAAGGGGGAAGCTCTGATATAAGGAGTGTACCAATTTTCATGGTATAAATGCTCTCACCGTGACCAATTTCAAGCTGTCAACATAATGTCACTCAAGAAGGAGTCAAGAAGAAAAGTACACAGTGTACTCAGAAACGGTTGCAAGCCAAACCAGCACACTATTGAAGGTCCTGCCACAAAAGCCACCCTTTAATCTGAGCATAAACGATGTAATGAACTGAAATGTTGCTACCTGAGAGTCAACACCAAGCAAATATTGCTGCAAAAAGAAAAAGCCAAATTTTATCACGTGGATATCTTGGATATTGCACAATATTGACTTTTATTTATTTATTTATTTTGCCCCTCTATGTGGCATGCAGGATCTTAGCTCCCCTACGAGGGATCAAACCCATGCCCCCTGCAGTGAAAGCATGGAATCCTAACCACTGTACTAACAGGGAAGTCCCTGGACAGTATTGACTTTATGTTACATCCAATGTAGTTCAGATTTTGAACCTTTCAATTTCACTTTGTTCCTTCCATGGCCACGTTTCTAAGATATTTTATAATTTCCTTTTATATAAATTCAAGAAATGGTACTAGTGCTAAATTGGACTTCTTGCAGAAAGGTGAATCACATTCATCAAAAATGACAGGTGATATTGAGCAGACAAACTTATTCCTTTCTTTCATTGCCCCAATAAATCATTCATTTATGGAAAAAGACTTTAAGGACACCCTAATAATTTCACTTCCACAACTCCACTAATATCAACTCCTCAGCATGGAAGGTGTTAAGAGGAAATTTTAATAAATAGCATCTTTAAATCAAGGAATGCTTTTAATCCAACCACAAGAACACTTGAATGGGGTAGGTATCACTTGGCTTCAGATAAAGTGCTCAGAATCTACTGAGGAACCTAATCATTCTGGATTATTGAACCATCATGGGAGAAAAGTTAGCTTCCGAGATATCATTTTGAGATTTTGTTCAATATATATTTATTAGCTTCAGTCTTTTGCAAGGTCCATAGGTGATGTGAGAGGAATAAAAAGAAAATCATAGTTACCTTGATTTGACAACATTTACCTGAATATAATAATAGAAAATATCTATTAGAGTGTGACAGGTCACACCAGTACATATATATTGTAGGGGCTAGAAAGGTACACAAAAATGGCAGGATTTTATGAACTAATGTAATTTTGAGGAGGATTCATAAAGATATCGAGATGCAGGTCTGCATCTGAAATTGTATTAGACATAGAGATGAAAAATCATCCACAAGAAATGTGGACAAGGGAGACAGATTTGATGATTGCATCAGGAGAATAAATTTGAACTATTCCATGAATTAATTCAGCCCATCATTAATAGAAAGAAAACTCCTTAGGAAAAAAAGAGTTTAAGACAGAGGTGTTATGCTTACATATCTTCACAAGACAGCTTATGCAAATTAACAACTTGGACCCAGTATAAGGGGGAAAGAGGGACTTGAATTTTGCAGCTGTATCATTTACTTTTTTCCCATTCACACTCAGTTGAACTTTTAGTTCTTTTTTTCAGCTCAAAAATGTATCATCCACATCTTTTTCTGAAAAACTGTCATGGATCATATAATCATTGGTTTCATAATGTTTTCTTAAGTTATTCATTCTCACAACAAAATCCCACAAAGAAATATACTCTCCCTTTTCCAGACAACCATAGATTTCATGTTCTATTTTCTGTCTTCCCAACCTTTATAGATGCTTAGGTACAGACTAATATGAGAAATATTTAAATACAAGAGCTAAAAATACCCGTACTTGTGGATTTTATTGAGACTGCTCAAATTGCCAAATTTGTTGAGTGTACTTAAATAAATCTCCCATGTCCTAATAAGTGTAGGATGGGTAAACTAGCACCTAAAGTTTAAAAAATATATATTTCAATTGTGAATGTATAAAGAGATAAGTGATAAATATAGAAAAAACATAAAAATTGCTGATTAGAGAATAGTGCTTCTGGAGATTAGTCTTGAAGATCAAAGAACTGCTTTCATAATTAAACATGGTAGAGTTGTAAAGTGTACTTGTTAAATTCTTTCATAGATTATATATTTATCATAGATCATTCCAGTTATGATCTGGATATTATATGAAGACTCTATAGAGGATGATAGCCAAGGAAAGCTACCTACTCTAACATGGATCAACAATGCTTAAGAAAATGCTTTACATTCTAACCAACATAGAGTATTTTCAATCTTCTTATTTATTGCCTCTCTACTTGTATGTCACTGTAGTTTAAATGTGACTTCCTGTATGATTAATGAGGTTGAGTACACTTCCAAGTATTTATGTCCATTTGAATATACTCATTTGTGAAGTTCCTATTCAAGTCTTTAGGTAAGTTTTTTATTGGGGTTTCTTTCTTTTCTTTATTACTTTATAAGAATATTTTATGTATTCTGGAAACAAATCTTTACTCCTTTGTCAGTCGTATGTATTGCAAACTTCCTACTCTATGGCTAGCCTTTTCACTCCCTTTCAAGGTATAGTGTATATTGATAAACAGTCTCTTAGTTTCCATATAATGTTTGTCAATTTTTTCTTTATAATTAGGGGATTTTTTTCTGTATCCTGTTTAACATATGTAATATTTGTATACTCTACTGCAATGAAGATATTCTCTGTATTATCCTCTGAAATATGTATTTATTTTACATTTTACATTAAAATCTAAAGCCCATCTGAAGTTAACTACTGTTTATACAGTGAGTGGATCAAAATCTCCTTTCTTCTGTCTAATTGATGAAAAGCAATTTGCTGAAATGACTGTGATTTTCTCACTTTTCTGTTGTGCCACCTTTGCCATTAATACAGTATCTATATATGTTTGGGCCTGTTTTAAACTTTATTCTGTTTTCTTGGGTGATTTTGTACACCAAGTACACATTATTTTAATTTCAGTAGCTTTCAAATAAGTGTTGATATCTGAAAGTCTTACTCCTCCTATTTTAGTCTTTCGACAAGATGCATTGGCTATGTTTGGCCCTTTGAATGCTTATATAAATTTTAGTTCATATTAAACTTCATATTCATAAAGCTTATAATTTTTGAGAAAACGTTTCTGTTGGGATTTTTCTTGAGATTTAAGTAAATTTACAGGTGATTTGGAGATAATTGTCTTCTTTCCATACTAAGTCTTCCATTTCCTGAATACTTAATTTTATTTAGATTATATTGATTCTCCCTCAATAATGTCTTATAATTACTCTGTATAGGTTTATCCCTTGTTTTGTTACATTTTTCCTTAGGTATTTGATTCATTTGAGTGATTTGATCAGTTCATATGCATTGAGGATTTAAATATTAAAAGCATTTAAGTTATTTTTTTTTTAACATCTTTACTGGAGCATAATTGTTTTACAATGTTGTGTTAGTTTCGGCTATATAACAAAGTGAATCAGCTATATGTATACATATATCCCCATTTCCCCTGCCTCATGTGTCTCCCTCCCACCCTCCCTATCTCATCACTCTAGGTGGTCACAAAGCACCGAGCTGATCGCTCCATGCAATGCAGCTACTTCCCATTAGCTACTATTTTATATTTAGTAGTGTATATATGTCAATGCTACTTTCTGACTTCATCCCAGCTTACCCTTTCCCCTCCCTGTGTCCTCAAGTGCATTCTCTATGTCTGTGTCTTTATTCTTGTCTTGCCTCTAGGTTCATCAGATCTTTTTTTTTTTTTTTAGATCCTGTATATATGTGTTAGCATACAGTATTTGATTTTCTCTTTCTAACCTACTTCTCTCTGTATGACAGACTCTAAATCCATCCATCTCACTACAAATAACTCAATTTCGTTTCATTTTATGGCTGAGTAATATCCCATTGTATATATGTGCCACATCTTCTTTATCCATTCATCTGTCAATGGATAATTAGGTTGTTTCCATGTCCTGGCTATTGTAAATAGTGCTGCAATGAACATTGTGGTACATGACACTTTTTGAATTATGGTTTGCTCACGGTATATGCCCAGGAGTGGGACTGCTGGGTTGTATGGTAGTTCTATTTTTAGTTTTTATAAGGAATCTCCATATTGTTCTCCATAGTGGCTGTATCAATTTACATTCCCACCAACAGTGCAAAGGGTTCCCTTTTCTCCACATCCTCTCGAGCATTTATTGTTTGTAGATTTTTTGATGATGGCCATTCTGACTGGTGTGAGGTGAAACCTCATTGTAGTTTTGATTTGCATTTCTCCAATGATGAGTGATGCTGAGCATCTTTTCATGTGCTTGTTGGAAATCTGTATATCTTCATTGGAAAATGTCTATTTAGGTCTTCCACCCACTTTTGGATTGGGTTGTTTGTTCTATTGATATTTAGCTGCATGAACTGCTTGTATATTTTGGAGATTAATCCTTTCTCAGTTGCTTCATTTGCAAATATTTTTTTCCCATTCTGAGTGTTGTCTTTTCATCCTGTTTATGGCTTCCTTTCCAGTGCAAACACTTTTAAGTTTCATTAGGCCCCATTTGTTTATTTTTGTTTTTATTTCCATTTCTCTATGAGGTGGGTCAAAAAGGATCTTGCTGTGATTTATGTCATAGAATGGTCTGCCTATGTTTTCGTCGAAGAGTTTTATAGTGTCTAGCCTTATATTTAGGTCTTTAATCCATTTGGAGTTTATTTTTGTGTATGGCATTAAGGAGTGTTCTAATTTCATTCTTTTACATGTAGTTGCCCAGTTTACCCAGCACCACTTACTAAAGAGGCTGTCTCTTCTCCATTGTATATTATTGCCTCCTTTATCAAAGATAAGGTGACCATATGTGCATGAGTTTATCTCTGGGCTTTCTATCCTGTTCTATTGATCTATATTTCTGTTTATGGGCCAGTACCATACTGTCTTGATTACTGTAGCTTTGCAGTAGTCTGAAGTCAGAGAGCCTGATGCCTCCAGCTCCATTTTTCTTTCTCAAGATTGCTTTGGCTATTCAGGATCTTTTGTGTTTCCATACAAATTGTGAAATATTTTGTTCTAGTTCTTTGAAAAATGCCATTGGTATTTTGATAGGGATTGCATTGAATCTGTAGATTGCTTTGGGGCATATAATCATTTTCTCAATATTGATTCATCCTATCCAAGAGCATGGTATGTCTCTCCATCTGTTTGTATCATCTTTAATTTCTTTCATCAGTGTCTTATAGTTTTCTGCATACAGGCCTTTCGTCTCCTTAGGTAAGTTTATTCCTAGGTATTTTATTCCATTTGTTGCAATGGTAAATGGGAGTGTTTCTTTAATTTCTCTTTCAGATTTTTCATCATTATTGTATAGGAATGCAAGAGACTTCTGTGCAGTAATTTTGTATCCTGCTACTTTACCAATTCATTGATTAGATCTAGTAGTTTTCTGGTAGCATCTTTAGGATTCTCTATGTATAGTATCATGTCATCTGCAAGTAGTGACAGATTTACTTCTTCTTTTCCAATTTGGATTCATTTTATTTCTTTTTCTTCTCTGATTGCTGTGGCTAAAACTTCCAAAACTATGTTGAGTAATAGTGGTGAGAGTGGACATCCTTGTCTCGTTCCTGATCTTAGTGGAAATGGTTTCAGTTTTCACCACTGAGAATGATGTTGGCTGTGGGTTTGTCATATATGGCCTTTATTATGTTGAGGTAGGTTCCCTCTATGCCTAATTTCTAGTGCGTTTTTATCATAAACTGGTGTTGAATTTTTTTGAAAGATTTTTCTGGATCTATTGAGATGATCATATGTTTTTTCTCCTTCAATTTGTTATATGGTTTATCACATTGATTGATTTGTGTATATTGAAAAATCCTTGCATTCCAGAGATAAACCCCACTTGATCCTGGTGTATGATCCTTTTAATATGCTGTTGTATTCTGTTTGCTAGTATTTTGTTGAGGATATTTGCATCTATGTTCATCAGTCTTATTGGCCTATAGTGTTCTTTTTTGTGACATCCGTGGTCTGGTTTTGGTATCTGGGTGATGGTGGCCTCATAGAATGAGTTTGGGAGTGTTCCTCCCTCTGATATATTTTGGAGAAGTTTGAGAAGGATAAGTGTTAGCTCTTCTCTAAATGTTTGATAGAATTTGCCTGTGAAGCCAGCTGGTCATGGGCTTTTGTTTGTTGGAAGATTTTTAATCACAGTTTCAATGTCAGTGCTTGTGATTGGTCTGTTTATATTTTCTATTTCTTCCTGGTTCAATCTCAGAAGGTTGTGTTTTTCTAAGAATTTGTCCATTTCTTCCAGGTTGTCCATTTTATTGGCATATAGTAGTGTGTAGTAATCTCTCATGATCCTTTGTATTTCTGCAGTGTCAGTTGTTACTTCTCCTTCTTCATTTCTAATTCTGTTGATTTGAGTCTTCTCCCTTTTTTTCTTGATGAGTCTGGCTAATGGTTTATCAGCTTTGTTTGTCTTCTCAAAGAACCATCTTTTAGTTTTATTGATCTTTGCTATCATTTCCTTCATTTCTTTTTTTCATTTATTTCTGATCTGAATTTATGATTTCTTTCCTTCTACTAACTTTTGGAGGTTTTTTTTGTTCTTCTTTCTCTAATTGATTTAGATGTAAGGTTAAGTTGTTTATGTGAGATTTTTTTTTTCTTGAGGTAGGATTGTATTCCTATAATATTCCCTCTTAGAACTCCTTTTGCTGTATCCCATAGGTTTTGGGTTGTCATGTTTTCAGTGTCATTTTTTTCTAGGTATTTTTTGATTTCCTCTTTGATTTCTTCAGTGATATCTTGGTTATTTAGTAGCATACTGCTAAGCCTCCTTGTGTTTGTATTTTTTACAGTTTTTTTTTTTCCTGTGATTTATATGTAGTCTCATAGCTTTGTGGTTGGAAAAGATACTTAATATGATTTCAATTTTCTTAAATTTACCAAGGCTTGACTTGTGACCCAAGATATTGTCTATTCTGTAGAATGTTCCATGAGCACTTGAGAAGAGTATGTATTCTGTTGTTTTTGAGTGTAATGTCCTATAAATATCAATTAATTTCATCTTGTTTAAGGTGTCATTTAAAACTTGTGTTCCCTTATTTATCTTCATTTTGGATGATCTGTCCATTGGTGAAAGTGGGGTGTTAAAGTCCCCTGCTATTTTTGTGTTACTGTAAATTTCCCCTTTTATGGTTGTTAGCATTTGCCTTATGTGTTGAGGTGCTCCTATGTTGGAGCACCTGTTTACAATTGTTATATCTTCTTTTGGATTGATCCCTTGATCTTTATGTAGTGTCCTTCTTTGTCTCTTGCAGCAGTCTTTATTTTAAAGTCTATTTTGCCTGATATGAGAATTGCTATTCCAGCTTTCTTTTGATTTCCATTTGCATGGAATATTTTTTCCATCCCCCCAGTTTCAGTCTGTATGTGTCCCTAAGTCTGAAGTGGGTATCTTGTAGACTGTATATAAACAGGTTTTGTTTTTGCATCCATTCAGCCAATCTATGTCTTTTGATTGGAGCATTTAATCCATTTACATTTAAGATAATAATCAATATGTATGTTCCTATTACCATTTTTTAAATTGTTTTGGGTTTGTTTTTGTAGGTCTTTTCCTTCTCTTGTGTTTCCTTCCTAGAGAAGTTCCTTTAGTATTTGTTGTAAAGCTGGTTTGGTGGTGCTGAATTCTCTTAGCTTTTACTTGTCTGTAAAGGTTATATTTTCTCCATCGAATCTGAATGAGATCCTTGCTGGGTAAAGTAATCTTGGTTGTAGGTTTCTCCCTTTCATCACTTTAAATATGTCCTGCCACTCCCTTCTGGCTCGCAGTGTTTCTGCTGAAAGATCAGCTGTTAACCTTGTGGGGGTTCCCTTGTATGTTATTTGTTGCTTTTACTTTGCTGCTTTTAATATTTTTTCTTTGTATTTAATTTTTGGTAGTTTGATTAATATGTGTCTTGGCCTGCTTCTCCTTTGATTTATCCTGTATGGGCTTCTCTGTGCTTCCTGGACTTGATTGACTATTTCCTTTCCCATATTAGGGAAGTTTTCAGCTGTAATCTCTTCAAATATTTTCTCAGTCCCTTTGTTTTTCTCTTCTTTCTGGAACCCCTATAATTTGAATGTTGGTGGCTTGTGTATGCTTCCTGGTGGAGGGGACTGGTGCCTGTGTTTTGGTGGATTTGGCTGGATCTTGTCTTTCTGGTGAGCAGGACCACGTCTGGTGGTGTTTAATGGAGTGTATGTGAACTTATTATGATTTTAGGCAGCCTCTCTGCTAATGAGTTTGATTGTGTTCCTGTCTTGCTAGTTGTTTGTCATGTGGTGTCCAACACTGAAGCTTGCTGGTCATTGAGTGGAGCTGGGTCTTTGTATTGAGATGGATGTCTCTGGGAGAAGTCTCGCCAATTGATATTATGTGGGGCCAGGAGGTCTCTGGTGTTCCAGTGTCCTGAACTCAGCTCTCCCACCTCAGAGGCTCAGGCCTGACACCTGGTGGGATCACCAAGACTCTGTTAGCCATATGGCTCAGAAGAAAAGGGGGAAAAAATAGAAACAAAAAATTAAATAAAATAAAATATTTAAAGTAATAAAAATAAAAATTATTAAAATAGAAACAGGAAGAAAAAAGAAAGAAGAGAGCAAATAAACCAATAAACAAATCCACCAATGATAACAAACACAAAAACTATACTATGATAAATATAAAAGTCAGAAACATGTTAGTCACATACAGCAAACCCCAAGTCTACAGTTGCTCCCCAAATCCACTGCCTCTATTTTAGGATGATTTGTTGTCTATTCAGGTATTCCACAAATGCAGGGTACATCAAGTTGATTGTGGAGATTTAATCTGCTGCTCCTGAGGTTGTAAGGAGAAATTTCCCTTTCTCTTCT
Source organism: Mesoplodon densirostris (assembly GCF_025265405.1). NCBI lineage: Eukaryota > Metazoa > Chordata > Mammalia > Artiodactyla > Ziphiidae > Mesoplodon > Mesoplodon densirostris. The sequence goes on from NC_082664.1 coordinate 21,215,363, forward strand.
TTGTTTGTACAGCTCCTGGGGTTCAGCTATGGTTTTGGCTTCACCTCTGCACGTCACTCTTCACCTCCCACCCCAAAGGGAGGGAGGGGTGTGGAATGTGGGGTGAGCCTGCAGCCGCAGAGTCCCGGTGTGACATTGCAACAGCCTGAGGTGACCTGTTTGTTCTCCTGGGGAAGTTGTCCCTGGATCACAGGACCCTGGTCATGGTGGGATGCACAGGCTCCCAGGAGGGTGGTGTGGATAGTGACCTGTGCTTCCACACAGGGTTCTTGGTGGCTGTAGCAGCAGTGTTAGCATTTTACGCCTGTCTCTGTTAGCTGCACTGATAGCCACAGCTCACGCCTTTCTCTGTAGCTCATTTAGGCAGTGTTCTGAATCTCCTTTCCTTGCACACCCCAAAACAATGGTCTCTTGACTCTTAGACAGTTACAGACTTTTTCCCAGACTCCCTCCTGGTTAGCTGTGGCACACTAGCCTACTTCAGGTAGTGTTCACATAGCCAACCCCAGTCCTCTCCCTGGGGTCTGAACTCCGAAACACAAGCCTCAGCTCCCAGCCTTCACCCGGACGGGTGAACAGACAAGCCTCTCGGGCTGGTGAGTGCTGGTCAGCACTCTTCCTCTGTGCAGGTACCTCTGAGCTTTGTACTCTGCACCCCTGTTGCTGTGCTCTTCTCCGTGGCTACAAAGCTTCCCTGCTGTCCACCCCTCATTTCCACCAGTGAAGGGGCTCTCTAGTGTGTGGAAACATTTCCTTCTTCACAGCTCCCTCCCAGATGTGCAGGTCCCATCACTATTCTTTTGTCTCTGGTTTTCCTTTGTTCTTTTGCCCTACACAGGTACGTGGGGAGTTTCTTGCCTTTTGGGAACTCTGAGGTCTTCTGCCAGTGTTCAGTATGTCTTCTGTAGGAGTTGTTCCACATGTAGATGTATTTTTGATGTATTTGTGGGGAGGAAGGTGATCTCCACATCTTACTCCTCTGTCATCTTGAAGGTTCTATCCCTAAAGTGATTTCTTATACTTGACAAAAATCACAAATTGTAAATTAAAAATAGAAAACAGAAAAACATTAAAAGAAATTCCATTTATAAAAACCACCAGAAACTGAATGAAAAATTGAACAACAAACAATGAGAAAATATTGGCAAAATGCATAACTGAGGGGCTTCCCTGGTGGCACAGTGGTTGAGAGTCCGCCTGCCGATGCAGGGGACACGGGTTCATGCCCCGGTCCAGGAAGATCCCACATGCCATGGAGCGGCTGGGCCCGTGGGCCATGGATGCTGAGCCTGTGCTCCACAATGGAAGAGGCCACAACAGTGAGAGGCCCGCATACCACACACACACAAAAAGCATAACTGACAACTGAAAATATTTTATATATCAATTTGAAAGGTACTACTATCTCAACATAAAAATGTGCTAAAGTCATGAGCAGGTGTTTAGGAAAAAAGGAAACACAAATGACCTATACATATATGACAAAGCTTATTAATAATTAATAATTATTGTTACTCAATAGTAATTCTAATGCAGATTACAATCAAATCAGATATAATTATGCATCACTTGTTCATCAAAATATAAAATGTCTAACAAAACCAAGTGGTAGTGAAGATACATATCAGGGGAGTATTCAGATACTGCTTCTGAAAAAGAGAATGATAAATAAGTGACCAATTACTTTATACAACAGTTCACATTGTATTTTAAGTATAAATATAATCCAGCAATTACACTCTCAGGTATATGACTTAATATATTGATTTTTATCTTTTTTATTTCTTTGTTTTTCAATTGAGAGTTGCTACATATTAAGTTGTACAATTGTTTTGGTGGGTAATACACAGATTTTTGAAAATGAAATATAAAAGAAAAGAAAAAATCAGTATTCCTCCATCCTGTAAAGTATAAGGGCTTCAGTCATACATATATTTGTTGTGAGAGGCAATCCACCTTGTGCCCTATAGGAGCTGAACATTCCTGATGGGTGTGCCAAGAATTTAAAGCTCTGACAGCTCTTTACTCTGGTCAGTACTTACAGTTGTGTTTGCAATGAAAAGCCTTCAGGGATGAGGTAATATCCCCCTCCCAGGAAAACTTCAGACTTACTATATAAACACAAGATTGCCCAAGCTCAGTGTTTCTCTCCTGGAACACAGCTCACTGCATGTTCAGGAGTCCATCAAAAACCTTTTGTGTCACACCTGTGGAACTTGGGGGTATGGGAAACTGATGCCAGCAAATGTGAAGCTCTGGATATTGCTTTTACCATGAGTAATGAGGTCTCTTGTCTCTGACTTGAGAATTTCATGTCTTCTGCCAGCATCCATGCAATAATAACAGGCAGGTGTATTAGCTTGCAAATAGGATAATATTCCTCACTATGCACAATTCTTCACAATATTTTCCTGGCCACATTGTAAAATTATTCTAGTTGTGGGTCACTATCAGAAAAGTTTGAAAGCTATTTCATGAACCAAGAGATATGTAAAATACAATGTATATTAGTACAACATATAGTAACAAGATAAAGCAAAAGCTGAAAACAACACAAATGTTAATAATCAGGCCAAGAGATAAATAAATCATAGTATATCCACCCAAAGCAATATATGGAGCAGTGAAAATAAACAATTTATAACAACATGAAGCAAAATGGACGGATCAAAAAAACAGTGTTGAACAAAATCAAGCCAATTATAGACCACCACCTACAATATGGCAACACTTTTATGAATTTTTAAAGTAATTAATCAATATATTGGTTAAGACTACATACAATTGTTGTAAAATTATAATTTATAAAACAGAAAGAAATTATAAACGTAATATTCAGGATAGTGGTTAGTCCTGGAAAAGAGCCCAGGGTAGCATGATTAGAGTAAGCACATGGGCAGCTTAAAAGGAGAGTGTATATATAGGAGTTCATTAATGGCTCCATAATGTAAAAATATAAAATATATATGAATTTCATGTGCAAAATATTATTTGATAATTTTTTAAAATATGACCCAAATCCTGAAATAATGTAATTCAGATTTGGAAAAGAAGAATGTGTAGACTATGCACACTAACAATACCCAAAAAATGTGTTTCAATCATTAATATAATTACCACCAATGGAGAGTAAAATAATTTAATTTCAAACTGCCTTAGATTTTACTGCTTGGAGCACAAACTATGGAGTTTTAAAAGGTATTCTTTAAAGTAAAGTTTTATATTAAATTCCATTTTATTTTCTATAAATGGAAAATTGAACATATCAGTAAGTTCAGATTTAAACCTGATACTTTGTTCGTAATTTGGGGTTAATATGGGACACCCCACCACCACTACTTTTCTGCATAGAAAAGAAGCTCAAGTAGAATTATACTTAAGCCTTTACCAATAGTTCAAGAATATGGAGAAAATGTTTGAGGAGGTGAAAGTTAAATGAATCACTCTATATATGCACCATGCTGAGTGAAACATTAAATTAAATTAAATGCACAGAGAAAAATTTCAGCTCTCAAATGTTGCTAGCTCTCCTCAGCTCCAATGCTAGAAATGGAGATACAAAAAATTATATTGGGTTATGAAGGCATGAATTTTCTTGATGACAAAGCAAAATTTCTAAGTATACTATCATATGATAGGTGAACTCTTTAAAAGGAGAAGAGAAGAAAATCTTAAAAATCACCTCTCAAGTATTACACTTATTTTATGACACGTATTTATTTGCAAGTGTTAACATTAGTGCATAGAATAACATTTATTCTTCCTTTTTAAAAAATAAACATATATATTTGTATATATATATATAATGCTTTCATATATATATATATATATATATATATATATATATATATATATATATATATATATGGTCAATGCTCTTGTGCTACTTTGCCCAAGCTTTCATATAGGGTTTATTCTTAATTCTGTTTATATGTGTGGTGCAAATGGAGTCTTATTAAATCTATGGCTTTGAGTCTCATGATTACTTCTTCACAATTTATTCCATATGCCATACAGCATTTGTAACTCTTACTCCATTAAAAGTCTTTATTTTTCTTGCTTCTCAATGACCCCATTCCTTTCCAGGGAACCCGAGCCCATTTGATTTGCAGGAATGCCATCTCAGCAGAAAAACCTCTCTGTACTGATATTTGCTTGGTCCAGAATCTGTATGACCATGGCTGGGTTCCTGTATCTTTGGGGTCAGGTACAACCCATCCTCCTGCTACCCAAGCCCTCTCCTGGCTCTCCACATGATACATTTGGACATTCTCTCTTGCTGTGGATGGAGAAGCAAGCCATAATTACTTTACAACTAGCAATTAGACTCCGGGTTTCAGGAATTTACTTCCCTCTTTAAAAAAAAAAAAAAAGGAAGAAAAAAAACAATAGTACCCTCAGAAAGGTATGGAGAAATTGCTTTAAAAAAAAAGAGCATGGGGCCAATGTGAATGTGCTCCAGTCCTAAACTGATGTTGGGTTTGGCTCCAATCTGCTGAGGGAATTTAATCTTCTCAAAGCCTGGACATAATGTAGCAGAAATAAAACAAAAGCCAAGAGTGGGATTCCAGATGGTAATGTTGAAATAACTCTGAATAGAGAAGTCCACCATTTCTGAGCTTGCTTGATTCCTCTTACTAATATGAGCATCTTTCAAATTATTTTGTGATTTCTTGAGAAGGAAGCAGCACGTGGCATTAAGAATCAACATAGTAGATAGAAACACATTTTCCTACTTATCATGTGTTAATCAAGTTTATAACATGAAGTGCTTTCAGTTCATGGACAGAGTGTGGTGATGAGATAGCGAAGTTCAGACTGTGTTCCTCCAAATCTACCTCACACTCCTGCCTGTTGTGTGTAGCACCTGCGTTTCTCTGCTCAGATTCTTCTCTCATTTTAATTCCTTCCAGGAGGTAGCATCCGAAGTAAATCACACTAAACACTATCCTAAATCACTGTTATTCTGTGTGGCCGGCCACACCTTGCTATCATCTGGACATGTCCCCTAAGGGAGCAGAATATGTCACCAAAATATGTCACTCTGGCATATTGATTATTTTGAGTTGTAGGCACTTGAAAAACAGCAATTTTAAGAAGGGGTTTTCTCTGAACTCCTTTTATCTCCTTAAAGACAGATCCTCCAATGAACTCAGTTGTTATAAATCCCTCCCTGGTAGTCGCATCAACCAGGAAAGATTGACTCATCACAGGAGAGGAGACTAGAATTTGACACCACACCCAAACTTTATTACAAACTACCATACCTCCCATCTATTCTTCTAAGGGCATCTAAGGCCAGCAGTTCTTCATTTTTCTAAAATCATTTTCTCTGCCCTAAGAAGTCTACATCCCCTCCTTCCTTTCCCAATTCAGATGGTATTTAATCCTGAATTTTGAACCACCTCAGGGCATTAATCATTTTCCCCTGGCTGTCTCCCATGTGTACATGACATATACTTGTTAATAAACTTCAGTTTTTTTTATCTCTTGTTAATATGCCTTTCATTACAGGGGTCTCATATGAGAACTCAAAAGAGTAGAAGGAAAATTATTTTTCCTCCCCTACATCCCTATCACCACATTCCCAAAACAGAACTCTTGTCAGCCTCTGAGACATCTTACCTCACCGCCTCCCCACTGCTCCTCAATGTCGATTTTTTCCTCTATCTTCTTCACTAAAAGAGTAGAGGCTGAGAAATAGGGCTTTGTACTGAACTAGGCTGAAACCCCAATAAATCATTTATGTAAGGGGAAAACAAGTGCTCATCTCTGATTCTCCATGTGTCATGTTTTAATTGTTTCCCTCTGCACATGTGTACCAGTGTTCTCTGATCTTCCTATACTTGGTCCATTCTTTTTTTTTTTTTTTCAGAGCACAATTTGGTCCATTCTGACTGTCTCAAAATGGTGCCTCCAGTCTCCATTCAGTTTGAATTCTGTTATTCTCTCTCTCCCAATTTGGGAGAGAGAATAGAATTGACTCAGTTTCAGCCATGATTTGCTCTAACATCTGTGATTTCAGTGAGGGATAATATGGTGTATAGTTCTACAAGGCCTTCTTTCTATTAGATATGCAATATACACAGTACAGGGTATGCCTTTTACATGTATAAATGTAAAAATTCAGTTTGACTAGAGGAAAATATTTCCAAAGAAGAATATTGATCTAAGTAAGTGTACATGAGTTAAGAAATACTAGATGACATAATCAGTAAACTTTAGAATCTCAATGACTTTACCAAATAGAAATGTACTTCTGACTCATGTAAAATTTAATTGATGTGTTGGATGTGCAGGGAGTTTGTCTGTTCTACCCATTCAACTATATAGATGGATGGAGTTCCACCTTCTTTAATATAAAGTTTCCAAGATTGTCCTGCCTTTTTACATCCAACCAATAGACAGGGGAAGGTCATGGAGAATGATGCATTGAAGATTCTCATGGACCAGTCCTGGAAGTAAGGCACATCATCATGGCTTAAGTTTCATTTACCAGTACTCAGTTATATGTACACACCTAAATTTAAGAGTAGGTGTGTACATATAACTTAGTACTGGTAAATGATCTATATAAACTATATGCCATATAGATTCCAGGAAAAAAATTATTTAAGGCTTTGATTACCAGTCTAAAAATATTAGACATTACTCTTTTGTTAATGTGAAATATTGAACATTTTTGAGTTAGTAAGATAAATTTGAACAGTAGTTTAAGTGATGTAATTTGACTTCTCTGTATCAAATAGATTAAAAGTAGTAGACTAGATTTAAATTTATAAAAATCAGGGCAAAATGTATCAATACAAGGTTTGTATTGAAGTAATTTCAGTAAATCTAGGAAAATCATCAAACATGAAAACCAATGTCTTTTTATTCATCAAATAATTATTTATTGGATATTTACTCTGTGCCAGAGACTGAGCTATATACTAGGAATACAATGGTTTACTCTTCATGTAGCTCAAAGAACCATAATCTAATGGAGTTGGGAGAAATAGAGATTAAATTTAAATCATATTTTTAATGCTGTACCAAATTCTACAGTGAATGATATTGTGAAAAGAATAGAAATTTATGAATGAGTATAACAGACTAGCCTAGGTCTCTCAGAGTTAAGTGAAATTTAAGTTGTCAGTGCATTCATGTGTATGTGTGTGTATGTTTACATGACTGGGAAGATGCTTATGACTTTACAGATAGGAAATTCAGGGGAAAAAATGAAAAGGGTTTACTCAAAAAAGACCATGTCTGGTGGGTATGATGATGAGTTCAGACATGGAGTTACCAATTTGTGAGATGCTAACTAATATATCCAGGTGCAGCTCTATTAGTTAGCTATAAATGAGGACAGGAAATAATGTAGGAATTCAAATAGAATCAGACTGATAGATGCACACTACTGTGAGTAATGTCAACTATTTTGGTGCCACTTTTGATGGGATCTAGGACTCACATTCTGAACAAGGATATTTCTTACAAAACTTATAATATCAACACATATGTGTCTTTTGCTTTCATAATGTATGTTTCTCTTAATATAGATAGGCTGTATTGCAATTAAATGTTTATATGGTGAATTTCCCTCTGGATTATTAGTTCCTTGAGACCATGCGTATTTATTCATCCATTTTCCCCCAGACATTTCATGGAACAAGAAACAGAGCAGGTGGTCAATAAATATTTGATGAATGGGAGGGAATGAACAAATGAATGATGAATAATACTTCATATGTGGAGATGCACAAGTTTCTTGGAGCATAAAAAACATAAGATGCAAAATCTTGAAGGTATAAGAAAGCCTCCATGATGTGTGGCAAGAGCAAAGTGTGAGTATACAAACATGGCGAGAGACAAACCAGGACAGATGAATTCGGGTCACACAATGCAAAGCCCTTAGCGCCTAATTAAGCAATTTAGACTTTATCCTGGGGGAAATGAGTAGTCATCATCATGTTTCAAAGATGTGAATAGTCGAAGGAAAAGATGGAATGCAAGCATGGAGGACAACTAGTGATGGGGGAACAAAAATCTATTCCACAATTTAGATGAAGAATAGTGATGATCAAACAAAGCATGCTCTGTGTCTCTGTGTGAAAGCAAAGTTACAGTTTCTAGAAGATTCTTTAAACAATCAAAATCTACTAAATCTTGAACTCCAGAAGGCAGAATTACTAATCTTATGCCTGTGAGTAGTATGTTGGTTTCTCTTTGAATACCTGTATAACTTTCCAGGTAAATTTAGAAAGTATGTATGTATGTATGTATGTATGTATGAGATGCAGGGAAAAGCATCATGAAGTTTTGAAAGGAAATCTTATAGAAGTTTTTCTGAGAGACCCATGAGCAGACTACTCTATCAGAGATGGTGCTACAGAATACTGGGTTCCCATAGTGGAAAATTTATCTGATGACAATAAAGCCACAACATGAAAATAGCCAAAGACTATATAGAAGATAATGGATGAGTCTGCATTCTAATAAAACTTTATTTTCAAAAATAGCAGGTTGACCAAATTTGGTTTACTGGTCAGAGTTTGCCAACCCCTGATCTGGTACCTTATTATTGTAAGAAACAGCATGTGAACAATGTAGGTCAATACCAGGAAGATTTTATTAAATCTCCACCAAAGCTGTCTCAGAATTCTATTACATATCATGCAATGTTTTTACTAAAAGATTATTGTCTGCAAAAGAGGAAAAGAATGTCAGTGTGGTACAACAGTTTTCTTTTCAAATGAGGCACATATTGAAAATTATTATTTCATGTTTACAAGGTCAGTGGTCTTAGGGAGCTGATGTTATAGGAATCTTAGAGACCTTATATTATACTAATCTGAAATATCTGCTTAAAAGATCTTTTTCTTTTATTAGAGTAGCAAGCTCTCTTTATCAGCTCAGGTTGCCATGACAAGATACATTAGACAGGATGTTTTAAATGATAGAAATTTATTTCTCAGTTTGGGGGACTGGGAAATCCAAGGTCAAGGTGCTGGTTGATTTGGTTCCTGATGAGAGCTCTCCTCCGCATTTGCAGATGGTCATCACCTTGTATCTTTACATGATAAGGAGAAAGAGAGAGGAAGCATGCTTTCTCTTGTCTTTTCTCATAAGGCAACTGATCTTGCCATGGTGGCCCCACTCTCATGATTGAATTACTTCCTCAAAACACTATCTCCATATGCCATCACATTGGGTATTAAGGTTTTAATATATAAGTTTTCTGAGGACACAAACCCATAGCATAGGTCAAAGCAAACTTGGCAACTGAAGTCATTGCCAAGTCATCATAGTTACTTCCTCAGCCACCATATCCCTCTAACAGCTCCCTCCCCATCCAGAACCTAAGATAGGATACTGACCCTTTAATTATTTGATGACTGAAGAAATGTTTTTAGGCTCTACCTCCTTGACTCCATTCTATTTCCTCTCACACCATTTCCCCTGTGCTTCCTTTCACTCGGTTTCCACCACTCTATCAAGACCCTTGATTCTGAAACCTCCTAGGACATTTAACTGTCAATCTATGATACAATTTTTCCGATAAACTTCTCCTTTGTGCTCTGTCATTTGAGGACCTTTTATTGCTCAAGGTCCCAACATTTCATCTTGGGTCAGACACACTTGTCCTCAAGGCGGTTCAGATACTTACATATATGTATAACATTCACTCAAAGGATAGTTTATAGCAATTATAAGTAAAGGATTACAATAAAATTATACCAAGTATAATTAAATAGTTTGTGTTTAATATGCATACAGGAACCTTGTCATTCTTTTAGAAATAGTCTTCTGGTTTGGTTTTCTTATTTTATTCCTTACTTTATATATTTACGCATATACACAAACACATATTTATATAGTATGTCCTTAAGCACTCTCTATTTAAGAAAAAAAGCTTACCATATTACTGTATTTTTTTAAGAAGCTTCTCCTAAAGTAGGAGACTTCTTTCTTATAAATTCTGGAGTTTCCTGAGAGTTCAGTCAAAGTCACATAATGTTTAATTTTTAATCAATTATTTAGACCCAAGATTGATAGATTTCAAAATCAGTGCCTAACGCTTCATCTGGAAGCTGTACCTGTGTTTTCTGCATCTCTTCTCCATTATTCTCTTTTATTATCCTGAAGAGAAAGTATTATTTTTGATTTTATGAGAGCTCAGCCTCTTCTATCAAAGAACAATCTTTGCCATTCCTCACTGCCTCTCTTCTTCCTTGCTGATGTCCTGTTCCCTCTGAACCAGAAACATTCCTTAGATTTATGGACACTTCTTGTACAATGTTCTTTTCATTTTCTTGCTTAGATCTTTACTCATTTTGGTTATAGTTTCTTTAGCTTCATTTTGGATGTTTTCCAATCTCCCAACCTTTGAAGTTTCAGGCTGTCTATTATTCTTATGTCTATATGTGCTCTTTATTCACTCATAGACGAGTCTAACCTATTTATTTCTCTGCCTGAGAAGAGAGGATTCTACCTTTGAATAAATGATATTTTCAGTGCATTTTCCCCATATAGTTCTCCAATACTGGGTGATTAATTTCTCATTTACTGAGGGCCTACTTATGTGCCAGACAGTATACATCAACAAGGTTAATCAATTCTCACAACAACTGTAAAATTGATATAATTCTACAGATGACTGAGTAGAAGCTCAGATAGATTAAGAGGCCAAAGTTTATATAACAGGTCTTGGATTCATTCTTTAACTATTTACTGCGCTATTTCCAAATTCCAGGTTCTGGACCAGATGTTGAGAATACAGCAGAGAATATAACTATTGATATCCATGCCCTCAAGAAGCATTAGGTGGGACATGACCAGTATATAAGTAAATGTGTAAGCATATGTCAAATAATATAAATTTTAAAATATATAAATAAATATATGATGTGATACATTCAATGAAGAAAAGGAATACATATTGTGATAAAACATAACTGGGTGTGAGGTAGTTGCAATAACCCTCACTGAAGAGATGACATTTTAGCAGAGATCGAAAAGGACAGAAAGAATTAGTTGTTAGAAGTGATATGAACATTCCAAGCTGAGGAATGTGAATAAGGCAAGAATATATGGTAGGAAAAATTGTGTGTTAAGGAAACAATATATCCACTATTGCTAGAGTATGAACAGCATGAGATGAGATGGAAAGGTAGGTCTGTCATGCTCCAAGTGCATATTCTTACACCTCTCTCGCACTCAGAAGTCAGTGTCATTCTCTCAGCACAGTAATAAAATAGTACTTAACACTCCACAGCACTTATTGACACCTGTTATTATATCAGCACTGAAGTGTCTCAGGTTCCAGTCCTGGTTACTCTTATCTAACTATACGCACTCCCTTGCTGAGCTCATTCAGTCCAAAGGCTTTAAATACCATATATATTCTGATGACTTCCTAATGTTCCCTATAGCCTGGCCCCCTTCTCTGAGCTTCAGAACTGTATATCCCAGTATGTACTAGATACCCAACATAGATATTTAATCAAACATCTCAAACACAACTTACCCAAATGTGAACTGCATCTGAAGACTTCTTATGAGGTTTGCAATTGGATTTTACCCCAAGGTAATAAATTAGCCTGTACTATTTCATGGATGTGGTCAGAAGACACAAAACTCCTGGTCAGAGACAAAGGACTTTATTATGTATGACCCCACAAAGAGTATGAGTATAAACATACTCGTGCTGTTTTCCTCACCCTCAAGTCCCACAATGTGGAGGTGGCCAGATGGATGCTACAAATCCAGTGAATTTTCACTGCTAACAAGGAACTCTGACTTTGCATAAACTGGAGTAAGCCGTAGGCAAACCAGCTCTCTGTCCCTGAAACAAACATTGCCTCATCTTTCAAGATTGCACTCTATAAACACAACCCTAGGAAGTGGCCCAGCTGAAGAGCGTTGAAGGCCTGGCATACTTGACACACCTGGAGAGACAAACAGGAATTCAAGGAACCCATAGAGGACTATTTCACCCAATACTTTCATAAGGTAGGTATGAGGTGGTTGGAATCATGAAGGCATGTGGAAAGGGGCATAGATCTACTGGCTGCAACTATAATCTTTGACAATAAGGGTAGTTTTGTGGCACTGTTCTCAGGTCAAAAATGTCAGCTGTAAATTTGACTGGACCTGTCTCCTCATCTTCAACCCTAGTAGGCTGATGTCTACCTGGGTTGGAAAGGTTCAGGTACTTGGGCCAAAGTCTGTGTGACTCCCGGCTTTCTCCCCCATTAATATCCCTTATTAGCTGGGTTCTCTATAATGCAGCTGTTTCTATGAAGTCCATCTCACCTTACTTAAGAGAGAAGGGGGATGGACATCATTACCTGGGTCACCATCCTAAGAATACAGACTTCCCCACCCATATCTTGTTTGGTCTTCAGGTAGCCTCTTGTCATAGGTGGACACTCATCTAGGGACAGAGTGGCAGCTCCTCATTTCTGCCCCAATCCAGTTAGTTATATCAGCCTCTGCACCCTCTCTTCTGAAAAATAAAACTGTACAAGCCCCTCATCTTTTGTCTCTCTTAAGATCACATAGTAAATAGGCATCCTTTGTGCTGTTACTCCAGTTGAGGACTCTGGACTCATTTCCACTGTCAAATCATGTAACAATGCCCAAGATATGAGTACCAGCATGGGCTCATCCCATCTGCCTATGGACTGAGTTGTGGAGATCCATAACTCGGCTGCTGCACATGAGTCCCCCAGCCATATCCTCGTCCAATTCCTGTTTTCCATAGCTCTCCTCCACTCAGAGACTGCACTACCATTATTGTCCTTGAACCCAGATTGGGAAATGGGCCTGCTAATTTCCTCCTTCTCCAGTCTCCCCACCATACTATAGCTGGCCCTCTAATATGTTGTTCTTTACTTATTTATTTTTTAATAATAGTCCATCTATCCCATTAGAATATAAGCTCTCTGAAAGAAAATAATTTTGTATTTTATATCCATCCATATTTCTAGCACATAGGAAAGTGCCTCAAACATTTCAAAAAGTGAATTAAATTTACTAATGTGTGAAATTAATTACATTAATTTCAATGTAAATTATAATACATTGAATGAATGGATATGTCACTGTTCATTTATTCATTGTCTGCCTTCACCACTAGAATGTACTCTCTGTTAGAGTAAGAAATTGAATGATCTTTTTCAATGCTATATTCCCTATACTTAAGACGGTGAATGGAACATAATAGATTTCCCATAAATATACACTGAATAAATTTATTGAATTGTCAAATGAAGTAAGTTCTAACTAAATCATTTCTCTACATAATGAAATGTTATGGTTAACTTTCAGTTAAACATCTTACTAGTCACTTAAAAATTAAGTTTATTTTGGAAAATGTGACTCATTTATTGATTCAGCAAGGATTTATTGAATACTTATTATTTGCAGGCTGTATATTAAAGTATCATCCCTCAGAATAGAACATGTTAAGAAATATTAACAGTAGAGTATGTTACAAAACTAATTTAAAGAATGTCCATCGAGTGTGACAGAGACTGCTGGCTATTTGCCAAAACCTATATCCTTTTCTTCTTAGGCTAACACATGCCATTGGATAGCTCTCCAGCAGTTAAGTGTGGAAGTGTACACCAGAAGTGTGGAAGGCAGGCCAAAGAGATATGTGCTACTTATAAGCATGACCTATGAAGTCCTCCATGTGCAACCACATTCTCTCTTCTCTCTTTGATTATTAAGAAGAAGCCAACCTTCTGGGCAACCTTGGAAGCTGCACATAGAAGACTACAGAGATTCATTCAGATTTGGACCCTGAATGATTATATGGAGGCGAGCTGCTTCGCCAAACTATGCCCCTCGTAGAACTGCTTTTTGAACTTATTTTTGATTCAAGCCACTAGATATGTCAGGGGTCATTTAGGGTACCTGAACTCACTGAAGGACTAGGTTTATGTTTATTTGCTTAAAAATATGGTTAGGAATATTTTTTTTTCTTTCTAAATAAAAGAGGGGCAACTCAATATTTGGTATCTCTTGCTTTCCAAGGCCACTAAGGATGAATGCATTAAGTATAATAAAACTTATTCTATTGGATTTCCCCCTACAAGTAACTTACATTCTCACAGAAACTCATTTATGCAATTTCACTCAATGTTTTCTGGAAAGTCTCTAGACACTGTGTCTCCTATATGTGGGAAGTTGTATTGCCTCTTTCGCATGTTGACACCCACTGCCTTCCTCTCTTCCTCTGATAGCCTTAGATAGTATTTCTTGGAAAGGCCTCCACAGTGCCCCGTCTTATGAAGGATCCTACCCAGCAGTCTCTGGCACTCGCACTGAAGACATTCCCCCAGGCACAGGTTCCCCTGGAATTCTGGAGACAAATATATAAACATTCAATGTGTGCTCTGAGCCTCAGAAGAAGAACAACGTTGTGTGGTTGACAGGTGTAAACAGATGACTCCCTCCCTTTTCTGTTATCTCCCACTTCAGAATAAAACCAACTTATTAATGTTTTCCTAACACTGTTTCCTCCTCTTAATCTTCACAGACCTTGTCCCATGTGTGATTACCCTTCCTTCAGGGGAACATCTAGGGAAAACTAAACCCAATGCTTTATTACTGCAAAATGCCCTTTTGCACTAATAATTGACTCTCATCTAAGCTTCTCTGTCTTCTCCTTTTTATTCTTCAGAGAATTCTTTCCTCAGGTCTTCACACAAATAATTTATTGACCAACAGGCACACAAGTGAACAAGAAAAGACCTAAAAATTTGACTCTCCAACCTGAAAAGAGGTCAAGGCTCAGACTTAGTTCTGTTGCATAAAATAGCAATTGGGTTATGGCCAGCATGTTGCTGGTCACTAGAACACACACCAAATAACACATGGAAAGGAATTTTTAGGTAAAGAAATGAAGAACAAAAGTTTTGGGTATCTACTTTTGTTTTGTTGTCATGAATAAGTTATCTGTATGTGTATGTATATGAGTGTGTGTGTGTGTGTGTGTGTGTGTGTGTGTGTGGTGTTTAGCCTTACTGAAAATAATACTATCTACTTCTATCTACTTTACAGAATTAAAAACATGTTATTCATTTAACCATGACTATACAGACATCTATTGTTTGTGCTTTCATTTTAATAGAGAACACATGGTAAACTAAAATTTCTACTAACCCCTTTAGATATAAATTCAAGGTGATGTATAGAAAAGAATACAGATTTTCGAATCAGCCATGTGTCCTCAGGTGAAGTAAATAGTGATGATTATAAGAACAGAAGTAGAACCATAAATACGCTCATTGAAATTACCCATTATTATTATTACCTAGTCTCTCCAAGTTTAGTTTTCAAATGCCTAAATAAGGATATTAGTAATATTTACAGAGGTATTATGGGGCTTATACATAATGTATGTAAAGTGACAATCTTATTAGGTACTCAATAAATAAAAGCTTCTTTTAGTACATAGAGAACAAAATTTGGAATTTGTGTTTAGGCAAATAATTTAACCCTCTAATTTCTAATCGACACCTCTTTAAAATGGGGTAAACAATGCTACCTGTCTTATAAATTTGAGGTAAGACATATATCCCACTTCACTGGTCTTATAATAAGTAATTAAATTATAAAATCATTATGTTAGTTTAAAGTGTACAACATAGTGATTTGATAATAAAATATGTTGTGAATTAATTACCAATATAAGTCTAGTAAACATCTATCATCATACAAAATTATTAGAGTATTACTGATCATATTCCTTATGCTATATATTACATCCCCATGACACAACTTATTTATTTTATACCTGGAAGCTTGTACCTCTTTATCCTCTTCATTTATTTTACCTGTCCCTCTGTCCCCTGCTTCTCTGGCAACCACCAGTCTGCTCTCTGTATCTATAAGTCTGTTTCTATTTTGTTTTGTTTGTTCGTTTGTTTTGCTTTTTAGATTCCACATATAAGTGAGATCATATAGTATTTGTCTTTCTCTGTCTGACTCATTTCACTAGCATAATACTCTCTAGATCCATCCAAGTTTTGGCAAATGGCAAGATTTCATTCTTTTTAATGGCTGATGAATATTCCATTGTATGTATCTACCACCTCTTCTTTATCCATTCATCTACTGATGGACATTTAGGTTCCTTCCATATCTTGGCTATTGTAAATAATGCTGCAATGAACATAGGGGTGCATATATCTTTTCAAATTAGTGTTTTTATTTTCTTTGAGTAAACACTGAGAAGTGGAATTGCTGGATTGTATAGTAGTTCTATTTTTAATTTTTTAAGAACCTCCATATTATTTTCCATAGTGACTTCACCAACTTACATTCCCACCAACAGGGTATGAGGGTTCCTTTTTTTCCACATCCTCTCCAGCATTTGCTTTTTCTTGTTTTTTAATCATAGCAGATTCTAACAGGCATGACATGGTATCTTGTTGAAGTTTTTTTTTGTTTTTTGTTTTTTTTTTGCAGTACGCGGGCCTCTCACTGTTGTGGCCTCTCCCGTTGTGGAGCACAGGCTCCGGACGCGCAGGCTCAGTAGCCATGGCCCACGGGCCCAGCCGCTCCGCAGCACGTGGGATCCTCCCGGACCGGGGCACGAACCCACGTCCCCTGCATCGGCAGGCGGACTCCCAACCACTGCACCACCAGGGAAGCCCTTGTTGAAGTTTTGATTTTCATTTCCCTAATGATTAATGATGTTGAGCATCTTTTCATATGTCTGTTGGCCATTTGCATGTCTTCTTTGGAGAAATGTCATTCACATCCTCTGCCCATTTTTTAATTGAAATGTGTTTTTGGGTTTTTTGATATTGAGTTGTATGATTTCTTTCTATATTTTGGATATTAACTCCTTATTGAAAATATTATTTGCAAATATATTTTCCCATTCAGTAGGTTGCCTTTTCATTTTGTTAATGGTTTCCTTTACCCATTTCAGTTTGGTATAGTCCTATTTGTTCATTTTTGCTTTTTTTTTCCCTTGTCTGAGGAGACAGATCCAAAAAATATTGCTGAAATCAGTGTCAAAGAGTGTATTGCCTGTGTTTTCTTCTAGGAAGTTTATGGTTTTAGGTCCTACATTTAAGTCATTAATTTATTTTGAGTTTATTTTTGTATATGGTATGAGGAAGTAGTCCAGTCTGATTCTTTTACATGTTGCGGTCCCATTTGCCCAACACCATTAATTGAAAAGGCTGTCTTTTCCCCATTGTATATCTCCAATATTTTATAATTATTAATACTTTTGAAATGAATAACCTTGTGCATATGTATTTTCATATTATAATATTGCAAAATATTTTAGAAATTTAAGAATATGATTTAAAACCAACATATTTGATTTAATACCATCACATTGGGCATTAGGATTTCAACATATGAATTTGGCGGTAGGACACAAACATTCAGACCACAGAACTAATTTTCTATCATGCTAGCATTTTGCTTATCATTAATTCAGGAAGAGAGCAAGATTATCTCTTTGTGGGCACATGGAACTTCCATATAATGCAAATTTCTTTATACCACTATTTTTTTCTCCATTCCCTATGCTTCAATAGAAGAGCATATTTCTTAGTTCTTATATCGATAGAAGTAAATAGATTTGTATGCTTTTGATAAGCAGTTTACATTCCCAAAGATAAATATAAAATAAATATACTAATACTATTATTACTTTCACTTCTACTATTCATGGTAATTTCTATTGGCTATTTAAACATGTCATGCATTCTACTACATATATTAATTTATTTAACAACCCAACAAAGGAGGTATTATTATCATCCCCATTTTGCTTTTTTTTTCTTTTTTAAAAAGTAAACAGTGATGCTGAGAGTTTAATCCAATGCCAAAGCCACACAGTAAATAACTGGAGTTGAATTTGAATCCCAGCAGTCTGTTTTCTGAAACCACAATATATCATAATATATTGAGTGAAGGTCATGAACTCTGATGGATTTTAAATGATAGGGATAAGCATTTTTCATCCCTGTGTATTTCCTGAGAGCTTACTACATACCACCTACTGCGCCAAAATCATACTGATCCACCCCCATAATTTTCACATCTCTATGAGAACAGCACATAATTACCACCACTGCCCCAAATTACCCAACTCATAAATCCAAGTAAGATAGGGTCCTAGGAACAGCATATTCCACAAACTCTGTTCTCAACCCCTAGCCTGCCATGGTGATTTCTAGGCATTATACATTGATCAAAATCTATAATCAGGGCTTCCCTGGTGGCACAGTGGTTGATAGTCCGCCTGCCGATGCAGGGGACGCGGGTTCATGCCCCGGTCTGGGAAGATCCCACATGCCGTGGAGCGGCTGAGCCCATGAGCCATGGCCACTGGACCTGCACATCCGGAGCCTGTGCTCCACAATGGAAGAGGTCACAAGAGTGAGAGGCCTGGGTACCAAAAAAAAAAATCTATAATCATATCTCTTTACATTTTTTTTAGCATTTGATAGTAGACACAACAGTTTACATGTTCTTTATTAGTCTGAGAGAAAGGCTGTCCAGTCCAGGCAACCATAACTTGCTTATGTTCATGAGTACAATGAATCTATGAAAGGTATAGTGAAATCCTCAGGGTCACAGGACAATAAGTTGTGATCTTAGGGTTAAAACTCTCAGTTGAGGCTTCCAAAAATTCTAAAATTTGGGGTTCAAATACCAACATTTAGATTCATTGCATTACAGGTATTTAAGGAATCTTATATTGTCTTAAGAAAATATTCTTACGTAGGCTTTTATTAATTGAAATAAAGATATCTGCAGAATATTGGCTGTTATTTAAACACATCAAACAGGAATTGAGAGATCCATTGCTAGTCCTGGTTTCACTAATTACCAGCTATGTGACATTTGGAAATCCATTTACACTTTAGTACCTGTTAATTGGAGGCTTGTCTGGCACACACACTTTTTTAGAGATATACAGTGAACTGAGAGGCCCATAAAAAGCAGTTGTGCAGACTGCAGTCAATTGCGTTTCAGGAGACTCTGGGGTGGGGGGTGGGGGAGGGGGAGGGGGCAGTAAGGGAATCCATATAAGGATTAACCCTCTCATCCAAAAGACATCTGAGGATATGGACTTAATAAGCACTTTGATTTACATATTTTCTCATAACATTTGGCTTCATCTCTGGCTGAGTCTGAATTCCTTTTGGGAGAAAAAAAGTGCTAAAATTAGTCTCTTAATTTATTCTGCTAGTCACATACGCTCTCTTTCATCTTGCTAACTTGTAATAAGTGGATGTTCTAATCTCATCATTCATATCCTTTTCTTGTTGGCAGGATTAAAAAAAAAGAGAGAAAGAGAGAGATAATAAAAGCAGAAAGAGCAAGTTGTAGAGAACAATATAATAAAGTCATCTGGTCCCCCCAGAAGCAACTTTTTTGTTAACACGACCTTACATTGTCCCACTGAATAATGCAAAATTTGTTTGGCTGTACCCTGCAGGGCTCTCAAGCCCTTAAGCCAGGGGCAGCAGCAGTACGGAGTTGGCACAAAGTAGCAGAAATGTCATTTTTTAATTATGTGGTTCTGAGGGGAATCTATTATCCACTGCTGAGATGCTGAAATCAGACTATTTATCTCCAAGGCAGCTCTGTCTACAATCTGGAATATATATCTCTTGTCACTGCAGGAAATAGAACGAAAGGATGTTTTTATTTCTGGTGACTTGTGTTTATAAATTTATTCTTCTAAGTTTTGCCAGTGAAAGGGAATAACGTCCTAACATATTGCTTGGTTCCAGTGTGCCCCCTTCTCCTTCATGAAGGGTGTTCAAGTCACCAGGCTCCTTTATCCCCCAGTTGGTATCAAACTTTCTAGGCCTCACATTGAAGAAGTCTTTGCATAGCCTCCATCTCAAGTTCCAAATGCCCATTGCCAAGGTAAATAGAAACAAATCTTTAGGAAGGACCAAGCAAACCAGAGGCATCTGCTGAAGTTAATATAAACACAAATGAATTTCAAATGAGACACTGGAAACTATTTGAAACACATCCTTTCTCTTCTTGTGTGCTATTTTTATTTAAATGTAAACTAATACTTATATATACCAGCTTGTTCATAATAGCTCTTCATTATTTCTGATTTTTTCCCTTAAGGTTTTAAGGCAAATGAAAAAAATTAGTTCATATTTTGTCTATCTTCCCCACTCTTCTTTTAAAAATCTGCTAAATTCATTACATTCACTACTCTGTGTGCATCAGGGCTTCAAGCAGTTCACATCTATTAACCATCAGGTACAAGCTAAGTGCTTTTAAAACAAATGCGTGTAGTTTATTTTAAATTAATGTATGCTTTCTATATTCTATAATAGCATCAGGAAATGTGATCAAAACCTGGCAGGTCAGAATGATAATAGCTGCACTGCCCTCTAGTGGAGTACTGTAAGTGTAGCATTATAGGTATAGCAAGTGAAATGCAGAGGATTTTGTTTTGTTTTGTTTGTGAGCGCACGTGTGTAGATTTTCAGATTCGAAAGAAAGTGCAATGTCACCTTCTAGGCTACTGAAGGGGGTTTCTCATGAAATACAACGTTTTCAAAGACTGTTGGTTGGTTTTCTAATGCAGAAAGTATATATCACTAAGGTATTTTTCAGCTATCATTCTGTAGCAACATGAGCAAGAGGAAATAGTGATGAACTGTACTATAGACTTCATTGCTGTAAATAGTAGAATGTGAACATTCCAACCACAATTTTTATCCACCCCTGGTATTCTTTTTTTTTTTTTTTTTTTTTTTTTTTTTTTTTGCGGTATGCGGGCCTCTCACTGTCGTGGCCTCTCCCGTTGCGGAGCACAGGCTCCGGATGCGCAGGCCCAGCGGCCATGGCTCACGGGCCCAGCCGCTCCGCGGCATATGGGATCCTCCCAGATCGGGGCACGAACCCGTATCCCCTGCATCGGCAGGCGGACTCTCAACCACTGCGCCACCAGGGAGGCCCTCTGGTATTCTTTTTTAAAGAAAAATATATACTTTAACAGTGTCATTCATATATGTGTGTTTATAAAATAAGTTTACAAAATAAGGAAATCATATTTAGAAAGATCTGGCTATGGGTAATACACAGTTACTTATTATTTACAAAAAGCTATTTTACTACCAGCAATGTTAGATTCATTTAGGGATTTTATTCTGAGTCTGTCAAATCAAGCCCCCTTTGAAAACTCTTCCAGACTATGACCAGGAATACTTGGGAATTTTGATATACTAATAAACAAAAAGATAAAGAGAGAGAAATAAACTTGTTGGGTAACTGTAATTTATTTTCCAGGTTCTGCGGGACTTGAATCACAATATAAATCCATAAACTGCACAGAATCACACCTCAGACATGCCTTTAATTTATGTGAATCATCCTAACTTTGTTACTTCTTACATATGCCACGCTCCTCAGCTGGGTATGTGATACTTCATTCTCATCTGTTTCCATTTCCTAGACTCTGACGCAGGTAACTATAACACTCAATTTTTTTTTTTTCTAACTAACTGGGAAGGAGAAGTAGTCAGTTCCAGAATCAGACATAATGTGTTCAAACCCTGTATCCAGCCCAAGCACTGCTACTTCTGGTAAGTTATATAACGATCTGAGCTTCAGTTTCCCATCTCTGAAATGCAGATAATAAAAGCACTTACCTCGTAGAGTTTCCTGAAGACTAAAGGAGCTGGGCCATATATATCGATCAGCATAGTATCTATCATCAATGGATATGTCCCCTCAAAACAGCTATTAGCTGTATAAATACTATTCAAACATCAAAGTGTGAAGCAAGATGACCACGTAATACTGCCAATTGGAACAAAGTCCCCAAAGCTACAGCAAGGGAGGGAGTGAGAGTGCAGGAAGGACTGTAGAAATTGAAGTTACCTGTTTGATTAAGAGCAGCACTAACATCCCCTGAAACACTCTCCATCTTAGTTCACGAAGACAGAAAAACAGAAGGGCTGCTGAATGCCTCATTTAAAGTGCTCGAGTGGCTGGGTGTCCTCTGGGAAGATCTTCTGTAATATATTAATGAATATGGAAAGAAATCCACACATGAGGCAATTGACTGTCTGATTTCTCACAACGGTTCTCTCCTTGGAGTCTTAGAACAAGCATATGGAGAGGAAAGGACATTCTCCGTTTTTTCTAATATATCCAAAGGGAAGCAAACACCCCAACTTATTAGTGTTAATGTTAAAAGACCATTTTATAGCCTGGAAAAAAAAAAAGAGATGCTATGGCTCACATTATTGGCTCTTGCTTAACTAGTTACCTACTAAATCTTATGAAAAGAATTCAATTTTCAGGCTACTGTGGTCCTGATCTGAGAAAAAAGGATTTTAATTTCTTTCCATTAGAGATTTCACATATGATTCTGTTACTTGGTTGTGTCTTAATTGATTAAATAAAACCTGATTCAGAAACCTGATTCCATCTACTAATGCATATATATAATTTATATATTTATATATTTATATATAATGTATCTCTCTATATAGGTATACATGTATATATATTTATACATATAAATACACACATATATAAGCTATTATATATATATAATCATCTTCTATTTAATATATGTGTGTATATATATGTATATATGTCACAAACTTCAGGGGGAAAATAAAGGAACTTAGTTCAAAAATATATTGAAAATATGATACAAAACTATTCAAGGCATTATAAATTTAATAAAATGTTAAAATCATAAAATTATGAGATAATTAGTTTTGACAGCCAAATTACTACCTGGAAATAAAGTTGTATATGAATGATTCTACCAAATAAAAAAACTATTTTCCCTCACCAAAATTCATAGCTAGGCAAGCTTCTTAGCTATCAAAATATAAAAATTAAGCAGAATATCATCAATTTAAGTGTTTAATATCAGGTACCTATTGAGTACCTCTACAATTGGATATTTTTTTTCTAATTCTTATTCAAATTTCTCCAAGTATTTCATACGGGGACATGTAGGCACACTTACACATGAACACACAGCTGAATGATTGTCAAGGCTTGATTTTTAGGCTAAAAGATACAGTGCATTGTATTAAATCTTGCCAAATATTTTGTTCTATTTTTACTCTATTTGACTCATATCTGGCAGGTATCTTTACCATCTTTATGAAACAGGTAGACCTCAAAGACAGTGAGGGTTCAGTTCCAGACCACCACAACAAAACAAATATCACAATAAAGCAAGTCACTCAAATTGCTGGCTTTCCCTGTCCATACAAAAGTTATGTTTCACTACACTGTATTCTATTAAGTGTGCAATAGCATTATATCTTAAAAAGCAATGTATGTATCTTAATTTAAAAATGCTTAATTGCTTAAAAGTGCTAACCATCATCTGAGCCTTCAGCAAGTTGTAATCATTTTGCAGGTGGAGGCTCTTGCCTTGAGGTTGATGGTGGCTAACTGATCAGGGTGGTGGTTGCTAAAGGCTGGAGTAGCTGTGGCCATTACTTAAAAGAAGACAACAGTGAAACTTGTCACATTGATTGTCTTTTCTTTTCATGAACAATTTCCCTGTAGTATGCAATGGTGTTTGATAGCATTTTGCCCACAGAAGAACTTTTTTTCAAAATTGGAGTCAATCCTCTTTAATTCTGCTGCTGTTTTATCAACTAAGTTTATGTAATATTCTAAATCATTTGTTGTCATTTCAACAATCTTCACAGCCTCTTCACCAGGAGTATATTCCATCTCAAGAGACCACTCTCTTTGTACATCCATAAGAAGGTGTGAAAAAACTTTATATGTTAAAATTTTATTATGAGATTGCAGCAATTCGGTCACATCTTCAGGCTACACATCTAATTCTAGTTTCTTGTTATTTCTACCACATCTGCATTTACTTCCTCCACTGAAATCTTGACCCCTTCAGAGTCACCCATGAGAGCTGGAATCAGTTTCTTCCAAACTCTTGTTAATGTTGCCATTTTGACCTACCCATGAATCAGAAATGTCTTAATGGCATCTAGAATGTTCAATCCTTTCCAGAATGTTTTCAATTTACTTTGCCCAGATCCATCAAAGGAGCCACTATCTATGGCAGTTATAGCCTTAAATAAATTTCTTAAATAATAAGATTTGAAATTCAAAATTACTCATTGATTGATGGGCTGCAGAATGGATGTTGTGTTAACAGGCATGAACACAACATTAATCTCGTACATCTCTATCAGAGCTCTTGTGTGACCAAGTGCATTGTCAATGAGCAACAATATTTTGAAAGGAATCTTTTTTACGGAACAGTAGGTCTCAAGAGTGGGCTTAAAATATTCAGCCAATCATGTTATAAACATGTACGCTATCAGCCAGACTTTGCTGTTTCATTTATAGAGCACAGGCAAAGTAGATTTAGCAGAATTCTTAAGGGCCTTAGGATTTTCAAAATAGTAAATAAACATCTGCTTCAACTTAAAGTCCCCAGCTGCATTAACCCTTAACTATAGTCAGCCTATCCTTTGAATCTTTGAAACCAGGCATTGACTTCTCCTCTCTAGCTATAAAAGTCCTAGATGTTATCTTCTAATATTAGGCTGTTTCATCTACATTGAAAATGTGTTGTTTAGTGTAGCCACCTTCATTAATTACCTTAGATAGATCTTCTGGATAACTTGCTGCAACATCTATGTCATCACTGGCTGCTTCATCTTACACTTTTATGTTATGGAGGTGACTTCTTTCCTTAAACATCATGAATCAAACTCTGCTAGCTTCAGGTTTTTCTTCAGAAGCTTCCTCAGCTCTCTCTTCACAGAAGTGAAGAGAGTTAGGGCCTTGCTCCAGATTAGGCTTTGGCTTAAGGGAATGTTGTAGCTGGTTTGATCTTCTATCCAGACCACTAAAACTTTCTCCACATCAGAAATAAGACTTGATTTCTTATTATTCCTGTGTTCACTAGAGTAGCAATTTTAATTTCCTTCAAGAATTTTCCTTTCCATTCACAACTTAGTGAACACAAGAGACCTAGATTTCAGCCCATTTTGATTTTTGACATGCATTCCTCAGTAAGTTTAATCATTTCTAGGTTTTAATTTAAAATGAGAGACATGAGATTCTTTCTTTCTCAATTAGAGACCATTGTAGGATTGTCAATTGACCAAATTTCAGTATTGTTGTGTCTCAGGGAATAGGGAGGCCAGAGGAGAGGGAGAGGGATGCCAGCCAGCAGAGTAGTCAGAACCCACACATTTATTGATTAAGTTTGTAATCTTATATGGGTGTGATTGGTGGCACCCCAAAACAGTTCCAATAATAACATCAAAGATCTCTGATCAGAGTTCACCGTAACAAATATAATAATAATAAACAAATTGAAACATTGTGAGAATTACCAATATTTGACACAAAGACAAGTAATGTTGGAAAAATGTCACCAATAGACTTGTTCAAAAAAGGGTTGGAACAAATCTTTAATTTGTTAAAAAAAAAAAAAAAAAAAAAAAAAAAAACACGATATCTGTGAAATGCAATAAAGTAAGAAGCAATAAAGCAAAGTGTTTCCTTATTCTTGTTGAGAGCCGTTTTCTATCTTCCATCCCATTAAAAGATACTTTAACAAAGGATCAAAGAAAACGTAGCCTTTCTTAAAGAGTCGCAGGTATTTTGCACTTTCTTTAGCCCTTAAGGCAGAATTGTGACTTTCTACAAATCTGTTTCTAGTATAAAATTTTTGCATTGGGTTGAAAAATAAAAGAACCATTTTTATAGCTCTTTACTGTTAAATGATGGGGTTCCCTCCTCCACTTAACATAAATTACCTTTTTTTTTCTTTTTGAGGCTAGAATGAAAATATACAAAAGATTTTCCCACCCCTTGTTATAATTCCTGCAACCCTATTCAACATAACTTGTTTATTCTACTTACTTTTAATTTATTAAGCAAAGATACCTTTTTCAGTACAATGATATCATCATGTAACAGAAGCAAAATGTTGCCTAAAATATGCCAAATTTTCACAGCTTGAACAGATTCATCCAAACTTAGGATGAGACCAGCAAGGCAGCAAGTAAAAGATCTTGGTTCTAGAAAATGAAACTATGAAATCAAATTAAATCTGTCCAGTAAGGAAATATATATCCAGTTAAAGAATATATGGTGAACAATTGTTTAAATGCCATTTATAAACAAAACACAATGAAGATCCATCAGTGTTTTATATTTATGTCTTCTAGTTTATATTTTCTTTAAAATATAGATAAACTTTCAATAAATGATTGTGAACATGAAAAACTGAGAAGTTGTGTGGATATATAGACATGAAAACTTCTATTCTCAAATATGGTTATGTTTTTACACTCCTAATAAAAATAATAATTTCTTCTTTCTTTTGGATGACTTAAAAATTGTTTTAAAAGACCATGGGCCACTTCTTATTTATAAGAAAATCGAGAAAGAGGTGGGGGGAGACTTTTTCAAAACAGAAATATTGAATAACTACATTGTTATTTAAAAAGAACTAGTAAAACAAGATTTCATGGTATTTGCTACAGCCAAGACTATTTCAACCAAGTATGTGATTTTTATAGCATTATGGAAAAACTGAATAATTATTTTTAATTAAAAATCTTAAATAATTTAATTTAATTTAAATGGCTATAATAAATTAATGAAAAAGAAAAAATTAAATAAAATCTTAATTAAATGTATGTATCAACACCACTCTCTATGTGTTTATTTAGAAATATGTTTATTTAATCACAAGCTCTAATTTTTTGAATTATGATTCCTAACTTAAATTGCATTTTGTCTTTGTACTTTTTGAATGGTAATTCCATATATTATTTCCATTAAAATTTATTCACATCAGTCTATGTACTATATATGTATGAAGAACAGTAAGAGGAAAGCAGAAGAAAACATAAGCAATCTGTTGTAGGAATCTAAACATCTTCTTTAAAAAAAATACATTTTCTTCAGTACAATTATTTGGAGGGTGAGTGGTTTGTTAAGTTGACTGTGAAAAGAAGAAAAATTGTGGACCATTACAACATATAGAAAGTTTAGAGAAGCAAAATAAAATTGTGAGTTTAAGGTCCATAGACTCCCTTAGGTTAGCTACTACCCTGATGCACATTCAGCCATTCAGTAATGACTGAAAATGCAATGAGAAAAGGAAACCTATCCCGAAGATTTTACTGCAATGATTAAGTCTAGCTTTCCTAACCAAAATCCAAACAGTTTGGCAAGAGACTGACCCCAAGCAAGTATTCCCTCTTTGTCCTGCTGAATAAATAACAATTTTGGAATTTATTGAAGATTTTTGAAATATTCAGCTGAAATCATGTAGCAAAATGCACATTGCATGAGATCATCCCTGACAAAGTTAATGCAAGTTCAGAAGAGGTTAAAATTTGAAATACAAAATATTGTATTTTGAATCTCCAAAACCGTATTGGGGCATGTGTGGGAAACTGCCCCCTCTCTCTTTTTTGTTAATAAACTGTTCATTCTCTAAGTAAAAAAAGAAAAAAGTCAGACATTCCTCCAAAATGCATTATAAATACATAATATATTGTTTAAGAGAAATCAGAGTAAAATAGAATATGAACCTATATATGTCAGTCGATAAACATGATTAAAAAGCAGACAAATTTTCATATCAATGAAGACTGGATCAGCAGTCATGACCCAGCAGGGCAATTTTTATATTTCCTGGTACTCTGAATAAGTGGATTCGCACATTCGTCCAGTCTTTTATTCAACAAAAAAATCACTGAACATCTACTGTGTGTAAGCACTCCTAAAGGCACAGCAGATACAGCAATAAAAAAAGACAAAGTGTTTGCCTTCATGGATTTTATATTCTAGTGGGAAAGTTCGAAAATATGCATAGATAAATAAATATTTAGTTCCAGTTCCAACTACTGAGAAATAAAACACAACAATGAAAGAGTGACTAGTTGGTACACGTGTGATTAGAAAAAATTTTCCTAAAGGGGCGAAATCTGAACTGAGATCTAATTGATGAAAAGAAGGCATCCAGTCCAAGATCCAAGGGAAGGGGCTTCTTGGCTGTAGAAGAACCAGCAAGTTCACAAGCGCCTAGATTGTATACATCTGTCATCTTCAAGGTACAGAAAAAAAAAAAGAAAGGTCCAGAGTGTCATGAGCCGGGAACATGTGGATGGATTGTATGGGATCAGGTCAGAGAGATAAGGAGGGGTCAGATCACAAAAGGCCATTACAAGGATTTGGGGTTTTGTTCAAAGTGTAATTAGAAGTCATTAGAATGTTTTAAGCAAGGGAGTGGATATTATTTGATTGGGCTTTGATAAAAAATATCACTTGCATGTTATTTGGAGAATAAGTGGAATATGAATGATGGAAGAAGTGGGTAGGAATGAAGCAAAGATACAAGTTGGAAGGTTGTGAAGTAGTTTAGTCAAGAGATGGTGGTGGTGTGGCCTCGGGTTTTATCACTGAATATGGTGAGAAATTAGAAGCTCTCTGATTTGGGATTTATATTGGAGGTAGAAATGACCTGGCTTTCTGGAAGGTTGGATGTAAGCTATAATGGAAAAGGAAAAATAATCCATCCTCCCTCATGTCCTGACTTGAGAAAATAGATAAAAGTTGTTATTTACTGAAACAAATGAAGAAAAAATTAAAGGAAAAAACATAAAAGTTTTGCTTTAGATATATTAATTTTGACATGCATATTACCCATTAAAGAGTAATGTTGAACAGGCAGTTGGATAAAGAAGTCAGTGTAGAGGCAAGGAGAGTTTGGGACAGAGATGAATGTATAGGAATACTGTGTATGGAGTGGACCTTTAAAGCCTTTTGACTGGATTAGAACAGGAAAGATTACCACTTGAGAGAAGTTTCAAGATGTAGAGTTCTCTGCTTTACGGATTTGAGCAAAAGACAAAGAGTTAATAAAAAGGAGGCTGGAAAAGAGCAGTGCATGAGGAAGGAGGGACACAGTAAGAACATGGTATCAATGAATCTTGAGAATGAAGTATTTCAAAGAGACTGATGCTTGCCTCTTCCAAATTTTCTGAGAAATAAGATAGGGAAAGAAAGTCAACCATTGAATTTGGCAAGATAAACCTTCATTTGAATCAGTGGTGTTCATTTTTTAAAAAAACCAAATTGGAATAATTCAAGAATGGGACAAAGGAGAACAGTTACAAGATATACTGACAGTATTTTGGTTGACTTTTGCTGTGGAGGAGCACATCTAGAGGGTGGTGGTGGTCAAGAAATTTTTTTTCTCTGTATACTTTTATTTGTTATATTTTCAAGAATCTGTAGACCAAATGTAATCTCACTATTATAGGACATTTCACATTTATCCTATTATATTTATGTAAGTATATTTACCTATGTAAGTATATATAATACATTATTACCTCATTGTTTTAGTATTTGTGACATTGTATTATGATCATGCCCTGCTCTGTTTTAATTCCCATTAAGATTCTTGTTTGTCAAGGTAAAGGAGAAACTGCTCCAGTGTCTAGGTAACTGCTGACATAAAATAGGCACTAAGTTCTCGTTGAATGAGTAAATGAATACATTATTAGTAGAGTCCCAGAACAATGCATCTGCTAAAATTTAGAAACACTTTGTTATGACTAAGTAGCATGGTACCTGTGATGCCATTCTAACAACATCCTATATTAGTCAAAAGACTCCTGAAGTGAAAAAGAAATGGCTCCACTAAGGACCAATAATGAGTTCACTTTACAAGAAAGGATCGAGAAGGACCATGATTACAACCTTATCCAAAGAACAGCACTGAGCTATCTATCACTAATGTTGCTTATCTTCTGTCTGATGGTAGTAATATAATTGGAACCATAACCACACATATGACATATATGACAGTGTCTCTTAAAGGAAGACCTTCAATTCATTGTTCCTCTATACTGCATTTCCACAACCCCAAATTTCCTGCACTGCCTTCACCAAGATAAATCAACTCTGATGTTCTAAGTCAACAAGTTGAACAGTTCTCTTTTCTGCCTTCTCTGGGTACTTAGGAGCTTTCTCTCTCCCTCTCTCTCTCTCTCTCTCTCTCTCTCTCTCTCTCTCTCTCTCTTTCTGTATGTGTGTATGTAATATAAAATATATGTGTATATGTATACACATTTATACATATATATATATATATATATATATATATATATACATAAATGTATCTTCCAAAGGTACATTATACTCCTTGAAGTAACATTCCATGTATACTTCTTAATTTGTTGACTCAAATAGAGGTCTAACTCAAAGTTTATCTATTCAAATGAATGAAATATTATCACCTGAGATCTAAAGCTGAAACTTTGTTTCTTTATAATATAATGCAAATCCTTCCAAGAGGAAGAACCACCTTGACAATCGAAATGTATTTAAATGCATAAGTCTAGGTTGAACAAAATCTAATTTACTTTTTAAAAGGTCCTGAATTGTGTTATGAAAATTAATATCCCATGAAAATTAAAAGTTCCAAGAGTCTGAATGTTCTTCACTTGTTTGTATTAATCTATATTTTAATGGGAGGACTGGTTTGTGGTTTTACTTCCTCTTCTCAGTACAATACTGTTTTCATGTACTCTTTAATTCAAGACATTAAAATATATCACTGAGATTCATATTGAATCTAGGATCACAACAAGGATCATAGCTTTTCCCTATAATGTCCAGTCATCACTGATATTTTGTCATATCTCATTATTTCTCGAGTATAATGAATTATCCTCCAGATTTTTATCTTATCAGGAAAATTGCTGTAAGGCACAGTGCATGCATTAGGGTAGCACTTGAAGTAGTTACTTTAATACCCAATGTAAGACAAAAAACACTGTGTAAATCCAAGTCCATTTTCTGTTTTATTTTAGCAACAACAGCCTCACCTATCTCAACCATCAATTTTATTTTATTTTTATTTATTTATTTATTTTTTATTTTATTTTTTTTTGCGGTATGCGGGCCTCTCACTGCTGTGGCCCCTCCCGTTGCGGAGCGCAGGCTCCGGATGCGCAGGCCCAGCGGCCATGGCTCACGGGCCCAGCCGCTCCGCGGCATATGGGATCCTCCCAGACCGGGGCACGAACCCGTATCCCCTGCATCGGCAGGCGGACTCTCAACCACTGCGCCACCAGGGAGGCCCTCAACCATCAATTTTAAATGGCAAACGATTTCTACTGAAATTGCATTGAAAGAATTAATTTGTATAAAATACAATTCTACTACTTAAACTAAAAGCTAATTTTGAACTCCTTGTAAAATTTCAGTTATTTCTATATTTCCAGTCTTTTTTTCTTGGTATATTCTTCTTAATCTATATTTTGAGGTAATTTTGCAAGGGTATATTTGTAGAAAGTTCAATTGAGAAAAAATAAGTAAATAAAATTTGGGGAATTCACTAAAGGTAATTGGGAAAAATTATAACTTGAAATTTCCTAAATTCCACCTTTATTCATAAAGAAGTACTTTATTCCTATAGGGCGACCAGCTTTAACTCTAAAGTGATTGCCTGAATGAAATTAGATTAATTTTATCTGAAGGAGTAAGAACATAAAATGACAAATAAATTTAAATACAGTGCATCTTCATTTATATAAAAAACACTTGCTATTAGTTTTAAGATAAGGAATATCTCACTGGGGCTTTAGAGACAAGGAGATGATGACAGAATCTGTGTAAACATAGAGGTGTGTTTAAAATATTTTCACTTGGACATCAGTGAGATGGTTTCTAGTTTTTCAGGAGAGATAACCTCATTACATATGGTAATATAGAGATAACCTCGTTACATATGGTAATATATTATCCATGGTGGACACCCCCAACTATACCTAAGGTGTTCCATTGAAACCATTCAACTTGGTAAATTGAATAGGCTTGCTATTCATATCCCATGGCTCATCAATCTCAAATCCAGACTTGGCAATGAAGGTATTTTACAAAGAATACTCTCAAGAATGTTTTCCTTCTGAGTTTTCTGGGCAAAACTCTTCTTTGAACCCTTGCCTCACAGATTCTTAGCAATTATTCCTTATCTAAGTTTATCTACACCTTCCTCATGGTGTCTGCCCCTTCTTGCATTCTCTCTCTCGCTGTCTTACTCTCAACTTTTCTCATCACACACACACACAAAGAGGCTTCAGGTAAATAAGAAAGTTTCTCACCACGGATTTCTTGGACTTATCAGTGACAGGATTATATATATATACAAATGACATTATCAGTGCTATAATAAGTAAATTTTAAAAGCAAATTTGGGCAGATTAAGAACAATTTTCAACTCGGAACTGGTCTTTTTTTTTTTTTTTTTTTTTTTTGCGGTATGCGGGCCTCTCACTGTCGTGGCCTCTCCCGTTGCGGAGCACAGGCTCCGGACGCGCAGGCCCAGCGGCCATGGCTCACGGGCCCAGCCGCTCCGCGGCACATGGGATCCTCCCAGATCGGGGCACCAACCCGTATCCCCTGCATCGGCAGGCGGACTCTCAACCACTGCGCCACCAGGGAGGCCCGGAACTGGTCTTTTTGAGGAGTAAAACAAATACATCCTGTTACTTTGATTACCTTTTTTTTTTTTCATTCCTTCGCAATTCCCTTTTGGCAAAGTCTGCACTTTAGACCACTTGGAATACACTTCTGTAATTCTATTTTATGATGAAATTGATCAACAGGAGTAACTGGTCTTTTCATCCTAAATATTTAAATTATTAAAAGTCTAATATTATATTGGTCTTCAGCAAAATCAATTTACATGTTAATATGTGAGGCTAACACCAAAATGATGGGTTCCATGTGATATGTTTCCTTGCTTCCCTGCAAAAAAAGACTTTTCCATCATCTTCATCATCATCATCTTCCTTTAGATATGGACAGAAGTTTGCATTTTGTAGCACTTCTTAGTAATAAATTGAATAATTTTTTTTCTCAAAAAATGTAGGGATAGCATCTGTTTAGTCACTGACGTTTATTCTTGTAAAACTAGTCACTAAATCCTTAATGAATTAGCATGTAAAGTCCAACTCTCTGAAATTATTAAAGAACTTACCCAATTGACTAAATTGTTATTATCTCCTACTACTGTAGTAATCAGTCGTCCCTATTGAATTGGAGAAAATAGTTTATGATAGTAATTAATGCTTGAAACTAGCTATTCCTAGAAAGACTAACCTTTAGGTCTTGTAACCTGGTGGGTCCCTGGGGGTGCTAATTATTAGCTAGTCATTACCTGCACCGCATTTCCCCAGCAAGGATTTTCACACTTCTTTTCCTGAATTGTTTTGCATATAAATATCACTTGCCTTAACACACACTACTTGAAAACATCATTGTGTGGAGGTTTTATTTCCTTACATAAGAATTAAGAAAATCTAAGGTAAAACCTTATACATTTAAACCACAGCTATAAAGAGAAGTAAACAGATTTACAAAATCAAGATAAAAGAAACACCCCTGAAGTAATCCAGTGGTTTTGCTAATGAACCTCATGATGCTGCCACCACACTGACCTTTCCTACACTGATCTATAGCTGTTTTATGAAAAGGTCAAATCTTGTCCCTGATATAGACCAGTTATACACTGCTGAAAAGTTAAGATAAGGATTGACAGTTGTGATGGTTTAACTTTATGTCAACTTGACTGGGTTAAGGGGTACCCAGTTACCTGGTAAAACATTATTTCTCTGTGTGTCTGGGAGGGTATTTCTGGAAGAGGTCAGCATTTGATTCCATAGGCTGAGTAAAGACAGCCACCATCACCAATTCGAGTGGGCATCACCCAGTCCATTGGGGCCCTGAAGGATGAATATCCTCTCTCTTCTTGAGCTGAGACCACCAACATTTTTTGCCTTTGGATATCAGAGCTCCTGTTTCTCATACCTTTGGACTTTGGGACTTTCCCCAGCAGCCCCTTGGTTCTCAAGGCTTTGGTCTTGGACTGAGACTGATGCCATAGGCTGCCCTGGCTCTCCAGTCTTCAGTCTTGGATTGGAACATTACCAGAGGCTTTCTTCTGGTTCTCCAGCTTGCAGAAGGCAGATCATGAGACTTTTGGTCTCGATAGCCACGTGAGCCAATTCTTATAATAAATCTCCTTGTATACACACACACACACACACACACTCACACACACACACATGCACACACATATATATGTATATCCTATTGGTTCTGTTTCTCTGGAGAATCCTGACTAACAGGGCAATCTAAGAAAAATAGATTCACCTCCATGTGGTGCAGTTCAAAGATGGTAGAAAATCTTCACTACTTAAGTTGAAGCCTTCTTCCTTTGGGTATTGTCCCTCCTTGGAAAATGTAATATTGATTGGCAGCTTTGGACGGAGTGTAATTTTAACACAGTACACATAATATTGAGGATTGAACTTCCCTGGACTTTTATGGAAGGCCAGGCTGTGTGTTTATTGATGTTTCACATACAGTTTCATGTTGACTCTCTTTAAAAAAAATGTCTGTTTTCAGGTTGAATTCCAAGCAAAAGATTTCTCTGAAAAGCACTCCATCTTCACCTTTACCAAAAATGAACAAAAGAAAAAAAAGCAAGAAAAATGGGGGAGAGTGTTAGAAACTTATATACAGCTGTATTCAGGAGAGAACACAGACGAACACCCATGAAACTATAATACTTCTCAGCACTGACTATATATTGTGTTGGCTCAAAAGTTCGTTCGGGTTTTCCATATCTTACGGAAAACCCAAATGAATTTTTTGGCCAACCCAGTATATGTAAATCATCGGGGGGAAGTATTTTATTAAAAATGTGCATTCCTAGACACCAATTCTGAAGTTTCTGTCTTACAGGTCTAAGGTGAGGGCCTGAAACACTATTTTTTTTTTTTTTTGCAGTTTTCTGAGTGACTCTGAAGTACATCCATGGGTAACTAACAGATTAGAAAGTGATGGACAGAGAACTGAAACCCTGTATCAATAAGAACAGTTGTGTGACTTTACAGAATTTATTGCAGGATGTTGTATAATTGTAATGAGTTTTGATATAAATGATATGAGTTTTTAACAAGTGCAGAAGAAAGTGACAATAAATTTCCCAGTAAAATAAAGATATAAATCCAATAATGTGGCATCGAATGCTAGGGCATCAAAAAGGATAACACAAGAAGGAAGAGAGTGAGAGAAAGAGACAGAGAGAGGTAAAGATCAGTCTATACCTGTGATAATTTTATGCTTCCACTTGGTTATCGTTCCCAGTCAATCAAACCCTAATGTAGGTGTTGCTGTGAAGGTTATTTTGTAGATGTGATTAATGTTCATAACTCGTTGACTTTAAGTGAAGGAGATTTATCCTAATAATCTGGGTGGACATGATTCAATCAGCTGAAAGTCTTTAACAGCAGAAATGAGATTTCCCAGAAGAAATTCTGCCTGTAAACTGCAGCTTCAATCAACCCTTCCATTTAGCCTGCCCTACAGATTTTGAGCTTGCCTAACCAGACCTCACAATTGTTATAAATACCTTGCAAGAAATCTCTTAGTATATAATCTCTTATTCGTCCTCTGGATGAACCTTGACTGATGCACTACTGTAAGACTATTCTCTTAGCCCTTCGTACAAAGGGTTCTTTCTAAAGAAATCTATTTCCATCAGGACCCCACCCAATAGCAGGGACCCTGAGGGCACAATTCACATTGTATATGAGGTCATGCTCCAAGGGGTGACATTTCTCATGGAATACCATGTGATGAATGAAGGCACCAAAGTTGTGCAAATCTGTTGTATTGCACAGTCCTCCTTAAAGTTTGTTTTATATAATTGCCTATGAACAATAGAGTGAAATACTCCTCATCTGGAAGGGGGAATATAGTCATTCTCAACTGATCACCTCATGTCAATGATGTTACAAATAAAAGATTCAAGTAACATAATAAATGGATATAAGATATCCTTTATTAGTAAATCAATCAGGCATTAATCCTCAGAGAAGACTAAATCTGAGAGTGCAGTATTTTATCAAGGCTAACTTTCCTCTGGTTTTGCCACAAGTTACTGAAAGTTGCTAAATGCTCAGTGTAACCACCACCTGCTCTGTGGAGCTTTCCCCATATGTCACAGGTCATCATAAAAATTATTTTTACTCTGCTCCTGAGGCTTTCCATATTCCAAACTTCCTTTTGATATTCCATTCTGTATTCCAACTTTGGCACTTAGCAAATGATATTGTGCATTATTGATTTTCTTCCAATTTTCATGTGCATTTCCTAATGTTTCTCATGCTTATGATTCATGTGCTATATTCTGTCATATCCCAGCTTTCTAACCCACATCTGACTTACTGGTTTTAAAGAAATATTTGTTAATGAAATTGTATTTACACTAGAAGACAAAGACATCAACAAATGGATCATACAGAATATGTAAAATAATCTCTTTAAATTTATCACAGAATATCTAAACATATTAAGAGAATCTTAATAATCATTTGCATCATGGTTAAAATCCTATGGTAGTAACTCAGACTTTTATAATTCCTTTTCTGCTCCATTTCCAACAGTAGAGATTTGGGCAAAACTTTTTCTTCCTGGCCAAATTGTTTTTATTAAATGTTTTCCTTCAGGAAACTTTTTCTTAGACACAAAAGCAATTCTCTAATATGAAATGAGACAGGGACCCTAATCAGATGTTTCCCTAAATGCATGGTGAATTTAATCCTAACATTTCAATTCACTCTTTTATTTAAAAATTGTATTGAGCATCTATCAATATAATTTACAAGATATTGTATTCTAGGCAGACTTCTAAAAGTCCCTGACCTCACTGAGCTAACATTGAAGTGAGGAAATAAAACACAGTTAATAAAATAAATGAGTGTATTTAATAGTTATTAGAAGGCCATAAGTATTGAGGAGAAACATAAAACAGAAAGGAAGGGTATTTAGTGCAGTGGGGCAGGGTTGGCTAGGAAAAGAGTGATTGTGTGTGATTTTAAAGAGAGCAGAAGGAAAGACCTCACTGAGAAGGTGATTTGAGCAAAGACGTGGAAGAAATGAAGGTGGGAACTATATGGGAATCTAGGAGAAGAGAGTTCCAGATGGAGGAAGCAGCCTAAGGCAAGCAGTGTTAAGGGCATTAGGGGAGAAGTGACTGAAGAGAATGAGCAACAGGAGATGATGTTAAAGGGGAGACAGGTATGCCTGTCATGTAGTCCATTGTAGGTAACCTTGAGGACAATGCTTTCAACTGTGAATGTGATGCAGAGCCATCAAAGAGAATTGAGTCAAGCAGTATCCAGATAACACTGAGATTAAGAGATACACACTACTATGTATAAAACAGATAAATAACAAGGGCGTATTGTACAGCACAGGGAATTCTAGCCTTTATTTCATAACCACTTTATTTTTTAATTATTTAATTATTATTATTATTATTTATTTTTGTGTGTGTGT
This sequence comes from Mesoplodon densirostris, assembly GCF_025265405.1. NCBI lineage: Eukaryota > Metazoa > Chordata > Mammalia > Artiodactyla > Ziphiidae > Mesoplodon > Mesoplodon densirostris. The sequence goes on from NC_082664.1 coordinate 21,252,773, forward strand.
GTGTGTGGTACATGGGCCTCCCACCACTCTGGCCTCTCCCGTTGTAGAGCACAGGCTCCGGACATGCAGGCTCAGCGGCCATGGCTCACGGACCCAACCGCTCCACGGCACATGGGATCCTCCCAGACCAGGGCACGAACCTGTGTCCCCTGCATTGGCAGGCGGACTCTCAACCACTGTGCCACCAGGGAAGCCCCATAACCACTTTAAATGGAGTATAATCTATAAAAATATTGAGTCACAAAGTTGTACACCTGAAACTAATATAATATTGTAAATTAACTATACTTCAATAAAAAGATCATTCTGGAATGTTAGAAACATCATGTTGGTTTGGACTAGACCATGGAAGGGGCTAGAGGAGAAGAAGAGAGACAGATTAGGAGGCTATTACAATACTCCAGGGTGTAGCTTGTGTCAAGTGAAAGTGATGAGAAGGGGTGAGGTGTGTGTTCATAGTAAAGCCAGTTAGGATTTCTGAAGGACAGAAAATGAGCTGTAAAAAAAATGAATCAAGGACGGCCTTAACTTTATAAATGTACCATCATGGAAAGAGCTGTGTTTGAAGACTGCAGTCACCTGTATTGTTGATTCAATAGATCACCTTGTTATCAGGAAATTTCCCTCTTGTAAGTAACACAAACCTGTTAATGAGCTTCAGTTCTATTAATGAGTGCATGAAACTAAACTTACTTTAACACCTGTCAAAGAAATTTGCAATTAATGAAAAAGCTGTGAAGGAAAATAAACTTAACAAATCTGATCCATCCTGTTTATTACATAGGCTAAAGGCAGTGATATATTGGAGCTGGTTTGCACCAGCCGGGGTAGAAGCCATTGTTCACATGTCTTCCCAATTTGGTGTTTGCATTATCGCTTGAAAGTGGCATGCTGGGAATATTCACACCATGAAAATCATCAAATGCTCCAAGCTCAAGTTTTTATTTTTCCCTTTCTACCAAAATGGTTGTTTAAGCATTAACCAGCACAACAGTGCTAGCAACAACAGATTGTCATATTGAATTAAAATAAATAAATCAAGGACTGTGCTTGCTCTTTGCTTTCTAAAATTTAAGTTATCTATCATGTATCTGTGTTACTCCAGGCTACTTACTAATAAAAATAAATAAGGTCTTTTAAAGCCATTTTCATTCATACTTTCACAAACTATTACAGTGAGCAGTAAGCAGCAAAGAAAGGTGAGAGGTAACAAAGAACACAATCTTTAAGTTCTGAATGACCTAGACATTTACTATTCTGTGTGATCTTATAGTAAGTGTTATTGGACAGTTTTCTCATCTTTTAGGTGGGGAGAGCACCTATGTTAGCTTGCCATTGTGGAAACTGGTAAATTTCCTATCCCAAAGCATGCACTCACTAATTGACAGTTCCTGTCTTCTCTTTTCCTTACATACCTTCCTCCCAACAACACATATTTCACTTTCAGTGACTTGACTCTAGAATAAATAAACCAGCCTCCTCATGACAAATGGTTTAATATTTTTATTTACCTTGTTTTCTGTTTATTTTTGAAATAAACTGTATTGAGGTATCAGTGACGTATAATACACTACATCATGTAATGTGTAGAATTCAATGAGTTTGTTAGACATACACAACCACAAACGCCAGCCACAGTCACAATACAGAACATTTTTATCACTCCCAGAAGTTTCCTCAAGCACATTGTAGTAAATTCCTCTCTCTACCTTCGGTCTCCAGGTAATCACTGGTTGGCTTTCCGTCACTATAAAAAGTTTCCATTTTTAAAAATGTCATATAAAGGGAATTGTATGGCATGTACTCTTGTGTTTGACTTCTCTCATACAGTGTAATATTTTTAATATCCTTCAGTGTACAAGAGTTTCAGCTGTTCCATTTTCTCTGAAACACTTGACATTATAAGTATTTTTCATTTTAGCCATTCTAATGGGTGTATAGTGGAGTCTCGTTACGGCTGAAAGGGTCTTTTTCCTATGACTAATGATGTTGAGTATTTTGTGTGTGTGTGATGGCCTTTTCTGACCTTTCTAAAGAACAGCATTTTATTATTATTATTTTTGTGTGTGTGTGTGTGTGTGTGTGTGTGTGTGTGTGTGTGTGTGTGTGTGTGGTACATGGGCCTCTCACCATTGTGGCCTCTCCCATTGTGGAGCACAGGCTCCGGATGCGCAGGCCCAGCGGCCATGGCTCACGGGCCCAGCCACTCAGCGGCATATGGGATCCTCTCAGACTGGGGCACGAACTCGTGTCCCCTGCATCGGCAGGCTGACTCTCAACCACTGCGCCACCAGGGAAGCCCAGCATTTTATTTTTTATTTCTCTTTTATTTTATTTTTATAATCTTTATATTTACCCTTTCACTTAATGCTTAGTTTTCTCTTTGTATTTCTAGCTTCCTATAAAGGTAGCTTAAATAATTGAATTCAGCTCTTTCTTTTCAAACATTTTCTAATTTATGTGTATTCTGTATTTTGGATGTATGATCTTTTGTAAATGTCAGTGGACTGAAAGATGGTTAATAATGTCATTTAGATCTTCTACATCTTTACTACTACTATTATTTTGGCTAGTTTTCTTTAGGAAACACTGGGAATGACCCCTCTAATTCTCTTTGGCTTACTTCCTATATAGCATATTTTTTTTCATGCTGTTTCTATCTATTTGGGTCATATTTAAAGCATGTCTCTTTTAGACTATATGCAGATGGCTCTTGTTTTTGTAAATAATCTAAAAATCACTGCATTTTGATTGGGTGTTGTCAGGAGTTTAGGTAAGCTACTCCATGGTATTGCATCCTAAACTGACTAGCCCTCCGTGCAATCGCACACCGTAGATGGTAGCCATGCAATCACAAGCAAATGTGAGTTCTTGATAGGACTTCCTCAACAGTCCTTGTGATTAACAGTCTCTCCTGTCTCCCAGCTCCTGTATGCTTATGCACCCCTTAGACAAGATCTTTGGGGGGCTGACCAAAACACTTACTCTTTTGGATTAAGTTGACCAATCCAGTTCTGGCCTGGGAACCAGAAAGCATTCCACCCACAAACCCTAATAAAGGCCTGTGCCCGGGTCTTGCCTCTTTCTCTTATGCACTTTGCCTTCACCTCCCTGTGTGGTCCCATGAGGTATGTCATCAGGTACTATACTTCCTCCAGGACCTGTGAGTGATAACTTCTCTCTTTCAATTTCTCTTGTGGTCTGTTGTTGAATTTCAGTTCATCATTTGGCACCCTGTTCTCCCCTTAACAAATATTGGATTGACCAAAAGGTTGCTGAGGTTTTTCTGTAAGATGTTATGGAAAACCCCAAATGAACTTTTTGGCCAACCCAGTATTAATTTAATAGAGTGAAAACACATGTGTAGTCTATTTATATTTAATACAAATATTGTTTGATATGCCATTTTGCTATTTTCCATTTTCTTTCTCTTTTTTGTTATTTCTCTGTTCCTTTTTCCTGCCTTTTTGTTAATCAGATATTTCTTTAGTGTTCCATTTTATTTACACTTTTTGCATTCTAGCTATATTTCTTTGCATTATTTTTAAGAATTAGAATTAAAGTATATATTTTAAGGATCTAAGGATGAAAGTATATATCTTTAACTTATCCCAATCTACTTAGAGGTAATTCTGACTTGATTTACTTCTAGTAAAATATAGGAACTCTAGAGCTGCATATTTCCATTTTCTACCCTACTCTGTACTCTTTGTATCACTATGGTCTTATATATGTTATTAATTTCTCAGTAGTGCTTTATAATTTTGCTTTCAATGGATAATGTTCTTTAAAGGAAACTAAGAAAAGAAATGGTAAACATCTGACTAACAAAATATTGTGTTTACCCACATATTTACCATTTCCAGTGCTCATCACTGCTTTCTGAAATCCAAGTTGCTTTCTGGTGTCACACTCCACTTTTAGCATTTCTTATAGAGCCTATCTGCTGCCTCCAGATATTCTCAGTTTTTGCTTTTCTGAAATTTGACAGATATAGAATTCTCAGTTAACAGCTCCTTTCTTGAATGTATTGTTTGTAATATTCTGACCTTCATAGTTTCCCTCCTCTTTGTAACTTTTCAAGAATAAACTCTCCTCTGGCTTCTGTCATCTTTTAGATACATTCTAGTTCTTTTAAACAGCTCATTTTCAAAGTTAATCCTGTTCTTAAAATTATAATTTGTAGGAGGGTTTGAACAACCACTTTACTCTGTCATCATTACCAAATATCAGATAGCTTAATCTCGAATAATTTTGAAAATTATAAAATAATAATATTTTGTGCTAATGAAGAGTTGACACCTCAGATCTAAGAAAATGTATAAAACCTGAGAAAACCAGTATTATGAACTTGGTTCAAATCTTAGACATAAAAATAATCTGCTTCACAATACCTATTTTTAAGCCTACACAAAGCCTTAAGACTATGATAACATGCTCTGCTGCTTTTACTTTCTTTTAGAAGCCAAGAAATGTTTACTTTATATGTGATTTTCAAGCTAAGCATATATTTTGTTGAGGAAGTAGGGAAGGTGAATGATGATTTTGGCAGTGTGAAAAGTCTATATTTGAGAATATTTGTTGAAGATATTTTAAACTGCTCTTTTCTATAGAATTAGAATGTTCTTCTTGTTATGTTTAAATTTCAAAGGTCAACTCTGAATTGGTAACTAGGTAAACCTTGCATTTACCTCTTTGGAAATTGAAGTGCATGTCTATTGACAAAATGGCATTTTATGAGTTCAGTGAGGGGATGAGTAAAATGAAGCTTGAATGAAGGTGACAGTGGTAATGAGCAAGGGTGATTTGTTCCATAAAAAGCTTCAAAATGGTCAGATAAAAAACCTTATTCTAGGTGCACCAAAACAAAACCTGATAGTGGCAATAAGGACTATTACCTTGAAGTCACTGTCATTTTGAGGGGATGATAGTGCTACCTCACAGAAACAATTGCTAAGGGAAAACAAAGTCTAAAGATGAACAGTTTTAAACAACAAAAAGGAAGACACACATCTTTATTCCCCCAAAATAAGTCAGGTTACATTTCTGTTCTTGACTTCTGCCTTGTTGTAAACATCTAGCTGAACTTTTGAAATTCCAACTACATATTCATTAAGTATTTGTAGCAAAGTTACATGGAAAAGTATTGATTTTCTCCTCCCCATCTTCACCCCCTCCCTCTCCCTCTTCTCCTTTTCTCCTCCTCCTCCTCCTCCTCCTCCTTCTTCTTCTTCTTCTTCTTCTTCTTCTTCTTCTTCTTCTTCTTCTTCTTCTTCTTCATGAACTAAGGTATTATAGAACATCTTTAAAATGTAATCTGTCATTCAAAATCTTTTTCTCTCAAACTTTTACATTTTGAAAAAAATACAAAACACTAGGATATAATCTAAATTGTTGATCAAATCATTTCAGTTTTGATACTTATACTATGGCATTTGGTTGATATTAAACATAGGATTCAATAAATGAATTCATATACCCTTTCTCCAGTTGGGTGCCTTGCTGTTACTCTATCAGTGCAGCTATGCTTATTGGTGGCATCAGACGTCTAGGGTGAATTCAGAAAACTCAGCCACCTTGTTCAGTGGCCTCAGAGTCAGGAAAACAACCTGTTTGGACAGGACATGTGAGTATAGGTCCTGCAAAGCAGTCCACCTTGTCAGGAGATATTTATAAGAGGATTTGAGAAAATTAGTGAACATATTGAAAACAATAAGTGGCAGATTTCTCATTGTTGGAGAAGGGATGTGGAAATATAGGAAGACAGACACCTTATAGTGCTAGATTGGATTAGGAGATATTGATGAGCTCAGTTTTTAATAGATGATAGATAAATAGAAAAATAGGTAGATATGTATGTATGTATATGTGGAAATACTTGAGTCTGTCTGTGTGTGTGCTATTCCTACATATATATCTTAGCTCTAGCCATTTTGAGAATATAGAAGAAATAACCTAAATCTTGGTTTTAAAATACTATTTACCGGACTTCCCTGGTGGCACAGTGGTTGAGAATCCGCCTGCCGATGCAGGGGACACAGGTTCGTGCCCCGATCCCAGAAGATCCCACATGCCGCGGAGCGGCTGGGCCCGCGAGCCATGGCCACGGAGCCTGTGTGTCCGGAGCCTGTGCTCCACAACGGGAGAGGCCACAGCAGTGAGAGGCCCGCATACAGCAAAAAAAAAAAAAAAAAATACTATTTACCACTAAAAGGAATCAGAGCTCTGAATGGCTGATTTCAGAGCTGGGGCAGGAAAAGTTCAAGATGAACTTCAAACATCTTATGTTACTAGGGTGCTCAAAGAATGATGAAATCTCAAAACAATAAAGGAGGCATCTTGAAGGAACTTCCACTGCCCAGTCTGGGGCTATTTGAACATCAAAACAAATACTGATAATAGATTACCTATATAGTCCATACTTACATAAATAATTTAATAAAATATGGAGAAGAAAGGAATTCTGCCTTAAGTACAATGCTAATTAACAAATATAAAACTCATGTAGACACCCGAATATTATTCTCAACTGTTATAGTAACAATCTATTCAAGTAAGAATCATCAATGAATACTAAATCCAGTGGAAGAAATATCAAAGGGGAATGGGTTATTTACATAGTCTCAGTCTCAAAGTATGTGTCCACAAAAACTCAGAGGCCCACAGCCTTGATGAAGTTTCTTGGGGTCTGATTGTCTAAGACATGTTGCCAAGTTCACATATTTCCTCCAACGTGAAAAACAAGTTGCTGAATCTTGCACAGAAAACCACTAAAAATTTTAAGTCTGTAAATGTTGGGGGGATTTTGGAGGCAACTTATGCCACTCACTTTTAAGGTCTGGAAATTTTTTTAAATCATTATTCTTGATAATTTGCTTCCTTGTGTATTTATTCAACTTTAGGGGAATGCTCATTAAGTAGGTGTTGGGTTTTAATGTTAAATATTTTGCTTTCGGAAATTTTCCTGTTTCAGTGTGGTATCTTCATCCTTGTGTACTGCTTCCTGCTTCTGGGTCCTGCTAGTCTATTCTGTCAGATATTAAACCTTCAGTCTTGTATTTAATTTGAGAAGGGAAGAGGCACTCAGCCACACCAAAAGGAATTCTGTACAGTTAACTGCTTTTTATGTTTATATTAAAATAATTATTAAAAATTGCTAACCTATACTAGATAGACTAACATAATAACCCCCAAATGTATGACTTCAGCAATTATTGACTCATGATCAGTCTTGTTGCATCAATAGTCCAATGCTTTTCCTTTCCTCCATCACAAAATGTAGAAGCAAATCTCAGACATCATAATATTTCTTTTTAAAATATTTTGATATGAAGTCTAAAAGATAAAGATTCTTTGTTAACATAAGCAAAATACCATTATTATAACTGTGCAGGAAAGGGTTAACTCATCAGGTCAGTTGAGAGACACTGGTATATAGTGTCCATGATCTGGGACTTAAGGTATTCTAAGGTCCCATAATCTGGGACCAATGCCACTGTGTTGGTCGTTATTTCTAGGTTATTACAGTGTACAGAGCTAAGAAATGACTATTGACATTCTTTACTCATATTCAGGACTACAGGATTGTTACTCGATTTCATCAGTCTTACATCTTAAATGTCTTTCTCCTATTCTGAAAATCTGGGTAACAAAGGACATCAACAAAATTGTTCTTATGCTTTATTATTCAAGATAATCACACAATCAATAATAACACCAAAATAATATCAAAGTATAATTTAAAGAAAAGTTGTTTTAATGATTTTACCATGAAATTTACTTATGATTACATCTGTTTATTTTATCAAATTATTAGATAGAATTTTTTTTAAATAACCTATATGCCTTAAAGGAAAAGAAGCAATTTGTGTTCTAACACTTCCTCATGTGTATATTATTCCCCAGGAGAAATAACTTTATACCATATTAACATATTTTGCTTCCACTAACTCCATCATGTCTAAATAATATGACCATATTATTTTGTCATATCATTTACCATTTACCATTTTAAATAGGATCTTTTTATATTTTGCTTTTCTATTTTATGATTTTAGATTTCTTATATTCTTCATATTCCTACTTTTCCTTTCCCACCTTCATTATATAATTACTTTGTTTGAATCAATATATATAGTTTTCATTATGATGCTATTCACTATTGACCTGAGTATGTTGACTTTCATTTTATTTCTTTTCTCATATTTTTTTTATAATTTTCTTGATTTTTCACATTCTTTGCTTTCTGTATATCTCTCAGATCATTTTTTTCTTTATTATAGATATCAATGTCTAACATTTTCCTAAATACACAGATACAGTTTAAAGTAACAGTTCATTAAAAAATGTTTTACTAATTAAAAGAAAGATAAAGGAGACATTTTTGCTGAAACCTTATATCCCAACTTCTTCCAAATTAGACTTGTCACTCTCTAAGTTTGTTAAGCAGCTGTTATCCTGGGATACTCTTCATCTCTGTGTTATGTTTGTTTCCTACATTCTTGTTTATTTATTTTAATTTTTATCTTATATTATTTTATTTCTATTCTTCCTCGGATATTTTATTACTGATATATTCTCAGATTTATTTCACTGTGATATGCATATTATGTGAGTTATTACCATTTATTCCATTTTGGGGGGATCTTCCACAAGCTTTTTTAGTTTGGAGACTCCTGTACTTTAGTTTGGAGAAATTTTCTCATATTGTTTCTTCAATGAATTCTTTCTTTTGGTCTGTTCTTCTTAGATATCTTTATGATTCGATGTCCCTCAGTTTTATTCTTTATTTTTAAAAATGTTTTATCTCTCCTATTATTTATATTTTGAGTTGTCTTATACTTTATGAGAAATTTCTTTGACATTTCTCTCTAGATAGGTAGCTAGGTAGATAGATAGATGATAGATAGATAGATAGGTCTTATTAGATGTACATCAATCTTGTTATACATATAATATTTTTCTTATTTTCTTATTTTCTTATTTCTTTTACATATAATAGCTTGCTGTTCCTGTTCAATAGATTCAATGTCTATGCTAATTTCTGACACTGTAAAAAATGTCTTTTAATTCCCTCTTAATTCCTCTCTTTTCTTGTTTTATTTTTTTTACCAGTTTCCCTTTTTTCATCCTTTGATTTTTTCATCACTGTCTTTAATGTTAGTTCTCTCCCCAGATGTCTAGTGATCACATCTTTGCCTTTCACATTTCAAGGCAAAGCATGTAAAGTCTTCTTTTGCAAGTTCAGATTATTGTAGGCTTGGCTTGGGGTCTGAAGAATTTTCTGCAATGTAAAAAGGCAATGAACCAGGTTTTGGTCGTCTAACAATGGGTACTGGGGAGTTCATTGATCTTTTATGATGAACATTATGGCTGATACTTTTCAGTTTGTGGTAATACCATGGTGATAACATTGTGTCTCTCTGTGTCTCCCTGAACCAGCCTGGTATTCCCAAATCCAGATCAAATTTCTCTGGAAAAACAGGTCAACTGTCCTATAGTATTGAAGAATAGCCTAGCCTAAACTGCCAGTGGGTCAGTAAGGAGACCAGAAGTCAAACTGTCCCACAAGTTTAAACTAAGCTGTGTCATCTAAGATTATCCCCATCTTCTTCTTCAGTGGGTTGTCCAACTCCTGAGAGTTTCCTCTGCTCCACGAGGTGACTCAGCTTGTTTCTTACAATTATCCCTTTTAGTAGGTATTTATGTTCCATTTCTTGCTGTTCTACTGAATCCACTGTTCTTTGACTTTCAAGATGGTGTTAAGAGATACTCTTTGCTGTTATTGTTTTTTCCCCTTTTCTTTGTCCTTGTTCATTTATAAACAAGCAGTCTTTTACATTCATTTTTGTGGGTAGAGATTTAATGTATGTATTTTGCCTGGTGAAATGAACATATCAAAAAATAAAGAAAAGATCAATTTGCAAGATAGTTTTTTTATTCCTTTGCAGATTGTGATGCTTTGAGTGAAAATAATACTTGGACGTTTTGTGTTATTGTTTAATTTACCTAATTGCTTATAATACCAATTTTGCAAAAGGTTCACCCTTACTATAGAGAAGCACCACGGCAAATGCTTTGCTAGGTAAATCTGTAGTTAAATTATCATTAAGCTTTCCTGTTCTAACCTAATTTGAAGGGAAACTTACTCAATGATCACTTTTCCTCATTTCCAGAAGTAGTAGGTGAAAGAGAGTCTAGGACTTGGCTTCATTCAGCTGTTTTCCTGTAATTCTTCCATTCCTTCACTGATTGTTGAATGACCCCTTCAATGATTACTGAATCCATATCATGATATAATATTATTCTGGGAACTAAAGAGATGTAAAAATGTATACAATAGTCCCCTGACCCTCAAGAAACTTACCACAGTATTGTTTAGAAATACACAGATAAACACATACAGAAAACTAAATATATACACCACAAAATAACTATATAAAATGTCATACCACAGTGTATAATCAGTTACATTAATAGAACCAAAAATAAACATTTTAATTTCCTAAGATAACTTATTTGGGGCTAAAATTATCAAAAAAGTGTCTAAATAGAAATGAGAAGTTTAAGAGGTATCTTGAATCATTTGTATAAGATTCAAGAAGGGCAGTTTAAAAGGTGAAAGTGGAAACAAAGATGTAAATGTCATGGTCCAAACGCGGGTTGGAAAAGAATTTCCAGACATAAGGCAGAATGTAAAGAAGATAGAATTTATTAGAGAGAAGGGTCACTGCCAGAACAGTGGGCCGACTTCCTAGTAGTCTGGGAGAGTCGAGCCCAAACATGTGCTATTGATCAGTTTTTATAGCCAGAAAACAAAGGAATGGTCCGAGGTGAAAATTCTGTTTACTGATTGGTGGAGACACATATACCTTCCTTCTATAGGGTGGAAGTGGGACAGGGCATATGCCTTTCCTTATTTGGGACAGGTCCTGTTGCCCAGGTGGGCATCACCCAGGTGGGCTCAGGAATTTTGTAACCATTGGTAGGGAGGGCGATTAAGAGTCCGGTAGGAGGTGTAGTAACACTGAAACTTTTTCAGGCAGGGTCGTCCTTTGTCCTAGGAGCACCACAGAAAATATGGGGATGGAAAGACCAGTTTCCATGTTCCATTCATCCTTTAACTCAACAAATATTTGTGGACAACTTATAAAATGCCAGTCAGTGTTCTAGGTGGAGATACAGATCATCTTAATGTGAGGTAATTGATCTGACTGGATTAGAGGGTTTTATGAGATTCATAGGGAACAGAAATTGACAAGGCAGACTGAGAACAATACTAGGCTCTAAAGTTGCTTAAGTCTTAAACTTCCTTCCCCATGCTTCAGTTTCTTTTCTTGTTTTATCTGCAAACATATTGTGTATCAAAGACCCATGTCTGTAGCTGCATTACTCTTAATTTACTGCTTTTTTTGCCTTCTGTATTTCATCATCTTATATTTGTTCAGTTTTTTTTTACTTCTCTGCTTCACACATCTCCTCTCTTCTGAATTCAAGTAAATGTGATATATACCTAGCTGTACAATGTAAGCACAATTATTTTAATGCTAAACGTTACTATAAGCCATGCCTTCGTAACTTTTTATTCGTAGTCTCAATACAGTTCCCTCCAATATGGAGAGTAATTTAGCTTCTGGCTATTAGCTTGTGAATAGCTGAGATGGCCATTTCACCTTTGCTTCTAAAATGACTTGCCTTGGGCAGACATTCACTACGGCTACAACTACACATCAGGCATCAGCTGACAGTTCTTTGCCCGGAAGTATGATTTGTACTAGTTACAGCAACATTACTGCGTAGTGATGTTAGCTGCAGTGGAAGATACTTCACTCTATTGGAGGTGATGGAGAAGGTCAAAGTTAAATACAGTTTTATGCTTTCAGGCACACTATTACATCCTGTTTTGCCTTCTTTGAAATAGGGATCTTTTGTGTTAATAGGTAAATTGGTTGAAGTACTATGAATCTACAATTCACAGATTAACAATTACCACTTCAGCAGCCACCAATGAGAAACTCCGGCTAACCTCAACATTCCTTAACAACAAAACACAAATGCTCAAAGGAGATGAGAACAGACCACCTGTGGATATATGGATACAAACAAAATAAACAAAGAATGAAAAAAAATAAAAGAAAAAAGAAACAAAGAATGGCGACATTGAGTATTTTTTGTTCACTCTATTCTTCACTCAGCAAAGATCTTTTCAGAGAAACTTATACCTATCATCGTGGAGTAAGATTTCCTTTGGAGGAAACCACTTGTTTTGGTCTTTTATTTAATTATTGGGACTGATGAGTATGTTTAAATATTTGTCATTTTGTTCTGTTTGACACTGCTTTTAGCTTGGGCTAAAAGCTAAAATGGTGGATTTTGAGGAATGAATCCCCTCTCCCCAGTACTCTGCTTTTCTCCAAGATGACACTTGTGTCTGACAATTGCCACCATGTGTTTCTGCCTATCTCTTCAGCTGTGCCCTTGTCAGCACTTCCTCTCACTTTTCATCAGAATCACATTTAACATCTGCCCTTTAATGATCAGATGTGGCTATTAGCCTCTCCTGAGTGCCAACTTCACCAGCCTCTCTGGCAGTAAGATCACATTGTGACCGGCATTAATATTGATGGTATTAGTGCTTCCAACCTCTGCTCTCCACTCACAGCAGTCGATCCTCATTCCCATCCCCTTCCTTTGTAGCAAATAATTGTCACCATGCCTGCTCATCAGCTCTCTTTGGTAATTATGCTACAAATGTGCAGGTCTGACACCTGCAGCAAAGTCTGTATCTATTACCTAAAACATTTACACAAGCCAGAATCAAATCACCTGGTTGATAGAAGTCTTACCTGCTGTACTTGATTTCAGTTTCAGTATAAAATTTACTGTAGCAGTGAGCTGAGAATTCTAAATACATGAATTAGGAGAAGGGGTGTATATCATAGAGATTAAGACCATAGTGACTGAAGTTAGACAGAGGTGGTTTCCATTCCAGGATCTGTTGTGAAGCCTTGGAAAGTCATAACATCAGTCTATCTCAGTTTTTTCATCATTATAAGAGGAATAAGAGCTCCCACTCATAGGTTTTGGGGTCAGAATTAAAGAAGGCAAAGTCTACATAATTAATCCCATAGTTGTTTGGTACCTGTGGACCAATGAATGCTACCTTTGTTTTTTTCATAGTAACAAGTTTTGGCAAAACTGATACTCTCTCCTTGGACTAAAATACTATACTTTTGTAAATACGTGTATTATTGATCTGTATCTTCTACATGATATCTACTTGATATTCATTTTATTGTCTGTCAATTATTCAATATATTAAATTTATTAAGCACGTTTGAGAAGCTGAATTATACTAAATAGAAAAAATCTACCACTACTAACATTTTATATTTGCTTCAATTAAGGATTGCATCATTTGTTGCATGATTAATGTAACATCTGTCACACCTCCAACTCCACCCCCAATCTACTGTGGATATTGTTGCCAGAGTGGATCACAAATCAGAATATATCAGTTTCCTACATGAAAGCCTTTCTTCATTAGCTCCCTGTAGCTTTTAGGAAAAAACTGATCTCTTTAATAAGGTACACGCTTGTGCTTCATGACTGACCCTCAGCTAACATCTCTCCCTCATGTCCACATTCAAACTAAGCAGAAGCATTTGAAACTCCCAGAACCCACCTGCATCACTTTCAGCCCAAGCCTCTGTAGCTACGTCTCTCTGTAACACTATGGGTGTGACTTTTATTTGACCATTTAGACATTAACTGCCTTGGGAACTTTTCCTTGACTTTACTTCACCCCATTCTCAATACCCGCCTAAGCCATCCCATCTTACCTATAATGCTTCTTACATGGGCCTGATTCCTTTCATGACTGCTTTTGAGATCTACAATGTTGAATTATTTCTCTTCATTGTTCTAGAAATTAGCATAATGGCTAGCACTTAGTATTATTTATTGATAGTTTTTTTATTAATAAAACATAGTTTCTTAAAATGTTTTATTGTATGGCAATGTGTTTCATATAGAAGTCTTGGGCCTTAAGCCTTTGCAAATCAACTGATGTAGGAAAAAAAGGATCTCTTTCTCTTTATTGACTTTGATTATAGAGAGAGTTCTGGTAAAGTTTGAAACTCCTTTATGATTCGAGCTGCTGATTTCACTATTTTATCAAAGACATTTTCAGTTGGGCCTTGTTAGCAATTTTTACAATTATGTCTCACTCATTAAACTAATATTGATGTCTGAAAATTAAAATATTAGTATTTTAGCTCCCCAGAGAGAAACAACAGGGATAGCATTACTCAAATAACAATAGAGGACATAAAATTCAATGTATTCTGCCCAAAGAAGGTGTTGAAATATCTGCTTCTTGTAGCCCCAAATCTACTTTTATCTATTACTGGAAATGTGTTTTCTGCTACTAGCAATTTACATCACATTGTCGTAGGAGAGTCATTAAGAAAAAAAAAGGCAGCAAGAAATAATATGTCAGAACAGTATACAATAACTTTTATATGTCAGAAAAGGCAAACTTCAATGCTTGCCCCAGTGAATGCATGAAAAATATCTTCAGTATGAAGTGTGTTTGGTTTTTCTCATGTATTGTAATGCTTATACCTCCAATGAGACACTATCTTGTTTTTACAGACTTGACTTCTGACTTTCTTTATGACTTATTTGTCCTCTTATAATGGGCAATACTGATGAACTTATGTCATATCAATCAAGATGTCACTATCCTATTTATCTTTTGTTTAATCATCCTTTTTTAGGAAGTGATTGAGCTCTACGTTAAATTTAAATCTCTCTTTGGCACGTTAGACACTGAATAGGGAAAGGAGAGGGAATGAAGGAACAGGAAGACTCTGAGTTAATGCTTCCTCTAGCTGGACTAGATTTCTGCCTGATGGTGAACCATGTCCAAGACAGTGAAGGGGCCGTTTCATGATTTGAAGTGAAGGCTTGGCATGTTGCCCAGGGTGCTGCCACTCTGAGTCACTTCTCTGGACCTGTCTATTATAAAACATTTCCTGATATGAGTGAATCACATAAATGAAACTTGCACCCAGTGTTTTTACTTAGATGTTGTAAATTCCCTTCCTAATAAAATATGTGCCTCAGGGAGATTTATTTTTCTTTCATTTTAAAAAATGTTGTTCATCATTATTACTTATCAGTAAGAAGATGCCATTTATTTACACCAGCAGTCATAGCAAGAAGAATACACAGTTAGCAATCTGTATAGGCTGGATGACTTACCCCAAAGTAGTAATCTCCAAAACAGTAGTGATCTTTATTACACCCCCCAACATCTTCTTTTTAAAAAAAAATATATTTATATTTATTTATTTTTGGCTGTGTTGGGTCTTCGTTGCTGCCCACAAGCTTTCCCTAGTTGCCGTGAGCGGGGGCTACCCTTCATTGTGGTGAATGGGCTTCTCATTGTGGTGGCTTCTCTTGTTGCCAATCACGGGCTCTAGGTGGCTGGGCTTCAGTAGTTGTGGCACATAGGCTCAGTAGTTGTGGCTCATGGGTTCTAGAGTGCACTCTCAGCTGTGGTGCACAGGCTTAGTTGTTCTGCCACATGTGGGATCTTCCCAGACCAGGGCTTGAACCCATGTCCCCTGCATTGGCAGGCGGATTCTTCACCACTGCACCACCAGGGAAGCCCCACCCCCAACATCTTAATGTTACGCTATAACTGTATTATTGGGGGCATATCTATGACAGGTAACAAAAGCTCATTGAGCTCATTTTAAAAATGAAATAAAATAGTATAAGATTCACCATCCTCAGAATCCAAAGGTCTAGGTTGCTCTAAGGAACTCAGGAAGACCCCTCTGTCTCTGTTTGCATTGGTATCTCCTACCTTGTTCTCTCTAACATAAGGATTAATAAAGAACAAGTTGAATGAACAACAGCCTCAAAAGTAGCTGATATGTATTAGTCACTTATAATGTGTCATTTAACAGAACAAATGACTGACATACGCCATCTTGTTAGTTTGCTTTATAGTGTTATGAGGTTGATTGATACCCTGATTTTATATTTGAGTAAACTGGAGTTTAGATTAATCAGTAATTCATTGAAGACAATAGTCTTTTAGTTTACAAGGTAGGAAATGCCTATCGCCCCTTTCCAAATGTACATTTTCATGCTCTAGGAAACAAAAGAGATCAGCACTAACACCTGCTATTTCCAATTTCAAATCTCTGGAGGAGGTGCTAGATATATTCCACTTTGGTCAAGAACCATTTCTCTAGGTCCAATCACCACTGTCTTACTACCTGATGCCTGTATTATGTCTTTCTGGTAGTCTAAATATAAGTGTTTTTAACTTTTACCCTAACTTAGATGATTTGAGGTCTCAGTCAAACTTCTCTTCTCCTTGTCTTATTATACTTAATTTGAGAGGTTTTTTTTTTAATGGTGTCCATATGAAATTTACTCATTCTCTGTTCAGCTTCTTTCAAATTAGTTGTTTAATCTCTCCACTGATTCTTAATTTTAATTACCACAATATTCACTTCTAAAAGTTTTACTTTTAGAACCTCTTCTTAAAAGTGGATTTTTTTTCTAATCTGCCTAACCATTCCATACAGTATTTTTTTGCTTAAACACATTTTGACTCCCCTTTTAAAACATATGAAATATGCTTATTTTATAGTCTATATTTGATCATTCCAACGTAGCAGTCTTAGCAGGGATATAATTGTTCATCACTGATGATTCTCTACAGTGGCTTGTATTCTTTGATATAAGATTAATTAATTTTGAGCTCATGGTCTATGATAGTTTTTTCTTTAAGAATTCCTTTGAGCCCTGCTGTAAGATACTTCCTACAAAAAGACTGTGAACTTTGACTCTGCTGTTCTCCTTAGTGGCACTGGCAATCCTAAACCAATTTTAAATATCTGTTTAGATGTTTTGGCCACAAATCCTGCCTTCAAAATACTTACAATGATTAGCTTGTAGTTAGAAATTCTCAAAAAAGACACTCTCCTCCCTGACATAACATAGAGGCATGAACATTTGGTACATACTCTCTGGCAGGGTGGGGCATGAGGTTCTCACTCTGTACCCTGATCTTTAAACAGAGATGTTTGTCCTAACTTCCTGCTTTATAAGGGGCCTCCACTTTGTCCCCATTCTGTGAGCAGGGTTCATGTAACTTACCCTATTGTCCACTAGAGACTGACAGTGCTCAATGGACAGCCACTAACAAAATATCTCATTGATCTCCCCAGGTTCACGATCAGTAGTCAGTTTAGCTTCTGAGCTTCCTCATACTTTCTTCCCAGTTCAGTTATGCTCATCACTGTATGTGCCTTGTATCAGGTGTAGGTAGGAGGGCAGTTTAATATCTCCTACACTCATCCATTTTATAATAAACATTAAAAGCATTTTGTTGCTATTTTTATAACCTCTTGATCTACTCCTCTACTTCAATTCAGAGAACTGAACAGCAGTTAAAGTGCAAAGATATTCACCTCAGTACTAATTTATAAGATAAAAAAATAAGCAGTATATTATAATAAGGAAAAAATGAGGATATAAATATATGTACATACTTATACTGATCTATACCAATCCTCTACCAACACACACACAGAAAGAAGCATATTAAGAAGTAAACAACAGAGCACCACGAGCAGTGTGGGGACAGAGCCTCCGGCACTCCAGGATCATGATGAGTTGGCGTGGGGATAAGGGAGGATGGGGGTGTCAGCTGCTTCTTCTAGATGCTAGGGAACGCAGCTGGACCTGGGTCCAAAACAGGCTCTCCATATTGACCATGGCAGGAGGACAATGCCTGGCTGGAGGACCAAGCGGGGTGCAGAAGGCTGGCAACACTGTGCCTTTGGTTGGAGAATTTAACCCATTTACATGTAAACCGTGTGGCTGACAGTGTCTTGGTGCTCCGGCTGAGTGTCAGGGCTAAGCCTCTGAGGTGGGAGAGCCAAGTTCAGGACACTGGACCACCAGAGACCTCCTGGCCCCAGGTAATATAAATCGGCGAGAGCTCTCGCAGAGATCTCTGTCTCAAAGCTAAGACCCAGCTCTACTCAAGGACCAGCAACCTTCAGTGATGGACAACCTATGCCAAACAACTAGCAACAAAGGAACACCACCCCACCCATTAGCAGAGAGGCTACCTAAAATCATAATAAGTTCACAGACACCGAAAAACACACCACAGGAGGTGGTTCTGCTCACCAGAAAGACAAGATCCAGTCTTATCCACCAGAACACAGGCACCAGTCCCCTATACCAGTAAGCCTACACAACTAACTGAACCAAACAATCAACTGCCCCCACTAGGGGAAGACACCAAAAACAATGGGAACTATGAACTGGCAGCCTGTGGAAAGGAGACTCCAAACACAGTAAGTTAAGCAAAATGAAAAGACAGAGAAATGCACAACAGATGAAGGAGCAAAGTAAAAACCCACCAGGTCAAACAAATGAAGAGGAAATAGGGAGTCTATCTGAAAAAAAATTCAGAGTAATGATAGTAAAGATGATCCAAAATCTTGGAAAAAGAATGAAGAACATACAAGAAACATTTAACAATGACCTAGAAGAACTAAAGGGCAAACAAACAATGATGAACAACACAATAAATTAAATTAAAAATTCTCTAGAAGGAATCTATAGAAGAATAACTGAGTCAGAAGAACGGATAAAAGACCTGGAAGATAAAATAGTGGAAATAACTACCTCAGAGCAGACTAAAGAAGAAAGAATGAAAAGAATTGAAGACAGCCTCAGAGACATCTGGGACATTAAATGCACCAACATTGAAATTCTAGGGGTCCCAGAAGAGGAAGAGAAAAAGAAAGGGACTGAGAAAATATTTGAAGAGATTATAGTTGAAAACTTCCCTAACATGGGAAAGGAAATAGTCAATCAAGTCCAGGAAGCACAGAGTGTATCATACAGGAAAAGCCAAGGAGAAACACACCAAGACACATATTAATCAAACTATCAAAAATTAAATACAAAGAAAAAATATTAAAAGCAGTAAGGGAAAAACAACAAATAACGTACAATGGAACCCACATAAGATTAACAGCTAAACTTTCAGCAGAAACTCTGAAAGCCAGAAGGGAGTGGCAGGACATATTTAAAGTGATAAAAGGGAAAAACCTACAACCAAGATTACTCTACCCAGCAAGGATCTCATTCACATTTGATGGAGAAATTAACACCTTTACAGAGAAACAAAAGCTAAGAGAATTCAGCACCACCAAACCAGCTTTCCAGCAAATGCTAAAGGAACTTCTCTAGGCAGAAACCACAAGAGAAGGAAAAGACTTACAATAACAAACACAAAACAATTAAGAAAATGGTAATAGGAACATACTTATAGATAATTACCTTAAATGTAAATGGATTAAATGCTCCAACCAAAAGACATAGACTGGCTGAATGGATACAAAAACAAGACCCATATATATGCTGTCTACAACAGACCCACTTCAGAACTAGGGACACTTATGGACTGATAGTGAGGGAATGGAAAATGATATTCCATGCAAATGGAAATCAAAAGAAAGCTGGAATAGCAATTCTCATATCAGACAAAATAAGCTTTAAAATAAAGACTATCACAAGAGAAAAAGTAGGACATCACATAATGATCAAGGGATCAATCCAAGAAGAAGATATAACTATTGTAAATATTCATGAACCCAACAGAGAAGTTCCTCAATATATAAGGCAAATGCTAACAACCATAAAAGGAGAAATTGACAGTAACACAATAATATTAAGGGACTTTAACGCCCCACTTTCACCAATGGACAGATCATCAAAAATGAAAATAAATAAGGGAACACAAGCTTTAAATGACACATTAAACAAGATGGAGTTAATTGATATTTATAGGACATTCCACCCCAAAACAACAGAATACACTTTCTTCTCAAGTGCTCATGGAACATTCTCCAGATTAGATCATATCTTGGGTCACAAATCAAGCCTTGGTAAATTTAAGAAAAATGAAATTGTATCAAGTATCTTTTCCTACCACAATGCTATGAGAATAGATACCAATTACAGGACAAAACCTGTAAAAACTACAAGCACATGGAAGCTAGACAATATACTCCTAAATAACGAAGAGATCACTGAAGAAATCAAAGAGGAAATCAAAAAATACCTAGAGACAAATGACAATGAAAACATGACTGCCCAAAACCTGTGGGATGCAGCAAAAGCAGTTCTAAGAGTGAAGTATAGAGCAATATAATCCTACCTCAAGAAACAAGAAACATCTCAAATAAACAACCTAACCTTACACCTAAAGCTATTAGAGAAAGAAGAACCAAAAAACCCCAAAGTTAGCAGAAGGAAAGAGATCATAAAAATCAGGTCAGAAATAAAGGGAAAAAATGAAGGAAACAAATGGAAAGATCAATAAAACTAAAAGCTGCTTCTTTGAGAAGATGAACAAAATTGACAAACCATTAGCCAGACTCATCAACAAAAAAGGGAAAAGATTCAAATCAACATAATTAAAAATGAAAAAGGAGAAATAGCAAATGACACAGTAGAAATCCAAGGATCATGAAAGATTACTACAAGCAATGATAGGCCAATAAAATGGACAACCTGGAAGAAATGGACAAATTCTTAGAAAAGCACAACCTTTCGAGACTGAACCAGGAAGAAAGAGAAAATATAAACAGACCAAACACAAGCACTGAAATTGAAACTGTGATTAAAAATCTTCCAGCTGCGCTTCCTTGGTGGTGCAGGGGTTGAGAGTCTGCCTGATGATGCAGGGGACATGGGTTCGTGCCCCGGTCCGGGAAGATCCCACATGCTGCAGAGCGGCTAGGCCCGTTAGCCATGGCTGCTGAGCCTGCACGTCTGGAGCCTGTGCTCCACAATGGGAGAGGCCACAACAGTGACAGGCCCGCGTACTGCAAA
The DNA here is from genome assembly GCF_025265405.1 of Mesoplodon densirostris. NCBI lineage: Eukaryota > Metazoa > Chordata > Mammalia > Artiodactyla > Ziphiidae > Mesoplodon > Mesoplodon densirostris. The sequence goes on from NC_082664.1 coordinate 21,273,719, forward strand.
AAAAAAAAAAAAAAAAAAATCTTCCAACAAACAAAAGCTCAGGACCAGATGGCTTCAAAGGCAAATTCTATCAAACATTTAGAGAAGAGCTAACACCTATCCTTCTCAAACTCTTCCAGAAAATAGCAGATGGAGGAACACTTCCAAACTCATTGTACAAGGCCATCATCACCCTGATACCAAAAACAGACAAAGATGTTACAAAAAAAGAAAAGCACAGGCCAATACCTCTGATGAACATAGATGGAAAAATCCTCAAGAAAATATTAGCAGACAGAATCTAACTGCACATTAAAAGGATCATACACCATGATTAAGTGGGGTTTATCCCAGGAATGCAAGGATTCTTCAATATACACACATCTGTCAATATGATACACCATATTAAAAAACTGAAGGAGAAAAACCATATGATGATCTCAATAGATGCAGAAAAAAACTTTTGATGAAATTCAACACCAATTTATGATAAAAACACTCCAGAAAGTAGGCATAGAGGGAACTTACCTCAACAAAATAAAGGCCATATGTGACAAACCCACAGCCAACATCATTTGCAATGGTGAAAAATTGATACCATTTCCAGTAAAATCAGGAACAAGACAAGGTTGCCCACTCTCACCACTATTATTCAACATAGCTTTGGCAGTCTTAGCCACAGCAGTTAGAGAAGAAAAGAAATAAAAGGAATGCAAATCGGAAATGAAGAAGTAAAACTGTCACTGTTTGCAGATGACATGATACTATACATACAGAATCTTAAAGATGATACCAGAAAACTACTAGAGCCAATCAATGAATCTGGTAAAGTAGTGGGAAACAACATTAATGCACAGAAATCCCTTGCATTCCTATACACTAATGGTGAAAAATCTGAAAGAGAAATTAAGGAAACACTTCCACTTACCATTGCAACAAATGGAATAAAATATCTAGGAATAAAACTTCCTAAGGAGACAAAAGGCCTGTATGCAGAAAACTATAAGAAATTGATGAAAGAAATTAAAGTTGATACAAACAGATGGAGAGATATATCATGTCCTTGAATTGGAAGAATCAACTTTGTGAAAATGACTATACTACCCAAAGAAATCTACAGATTCAATGCAATCCCTATCAAACTACCAATGGCATTTTTCGCAGAACTAGAACAAAAAATTACACAATTTGTATCAAAACACAAAAGACACTGAATAGCAAGGGCAATCTTGAGAAAGAAAAACAGTGCTGTACGAATCAGGCTTTCTGACTTCAGACTATACTACAAAGCAACAGTAATCAAGACACTATGGTACTGGCACAAAAACAGGAATATAGATCAATGGAACAGGATCGAAAGCCCAGAGCTAAACCACACACTTATGGTCACCTTATCTTTGATAAGGGAGGCAAGAATATACAGTGGAGAAAAGACATTGTCTTCAATAAGTGGTGCTGGGAAAACTGGACAACTACATGTAAAAGAATGAAATTAGAACACTCCCTCACACCAGACACAAAAATAAACTCAAAATGGATTAAAGACCTAAGTGTAAGGCCAGACCCTCTCAAACTCTTAGAGGAAAACATAGGCAGAACACTCTATGACATAAATCCCAGCAAGATCCTTTTTGACCCACCTCATAGAGAAATGGAAATAAAAACAAAAATAAACAAATGGGACCTAATGAAACGTAAAAGCTTTTGCACAGCAAAGGAAACCATAAACAAGATGAAAAGACAACCCTCAGAATGGGAGAAAATATTTGCAAATGAAGCAACTGACAAGGTATTAATCTCCAAAACATACAAGCAACTCGTGCAGCTCAATATCAAAAAAACAAACAACTCAATCCAAAAATGGGCAGAAGACCTAAATAGACATTTCTCCAAAGAAGATATACAGATTGCCAACAAACACGTGAAAGGATGCTCAACATCACTAATCATTAGAGAAATGCAAATCAAAACTACAATGAGATATCACTCACACTGGTCAGAATGGCCATCATCAAAAAACCTACAAACAATAAATGCTAGAGAGTATGTGGAGAAAAGGGAACTCTCTTGCACTGTTGGTGGGAGTGTAAATTGATACAGCCGCTATGGAGAACAGTATGGAGGTTCCTTAAAAAACTACAAACAGAACTACCATATGACCCAGCAATCCCACTACTGGGCATATACCCTGAGAAAACCATAATTCACAAAGAGTTATGTACCACAATGTTCATTGCAGCAGTATTTACAATATTCAGGATATGGAAGCAACCTAAGTGTCCATTGACAGATGAATGGATAAAGAAGATGAGGCACATATATACAATGGAATATTACTCAGCCATAAAAAGAAATGAAATTGAGTTATTTGTAGTGAGGTGGATGGATCTTGAGTCTATCATACATGGTGAAATAAGTCAGAAAGAGAAAAACAAATACCGTATGCTAACACATATATATGGACTCTAAAAAAAAATAATGGTTCTGAAGTACCTAGGGGCAGGATAGGAATAAAGATGCAGACATAGAGAATGGACTTGAGGACACAGGGAAGGGGAATGATAAGCTGGGACAAAGTGAGAGAGTGGTATTGACATATATATACTACCAAATGTAAATTAGAGTGCTAGTGGGAAGCAGCCGCATAGCACAAGGAGATCAGCTCCGTGCTTTGTGACCACCTAGAGGGGTGGGATAGAAGGGTGGGAGGGAGACAGAAGAGGGAAGTTATATGGGGATATATGTATACGTATAGCTGATTCACTTTGTTATACAGCAGAAACTAACACACCATTGTAAAGCAATTATACTCCAATAAAGATGTTGAAAAAAAAAATCAATGTAATGTGTAGACCTTGATTGGGCCCTGCCTGGACTAAATAAATAAACAGCTCTACTTAAAAACAAACAAAAAAAAGTAGTAAACAACAATTTTATTTGGATGTTAAGAGTATGATTGATTTGACCCTGGCTGTGACCCCTTCAAGATGTGTAAAATCATGAAAGTTACTTAACTTCTCCGAGGCTCAGGATTTTGCTAGCAAACACAGGATAATTATACCAACACTGGAATTCTTACTTATGAGTAAAACCTGAGTTCATATATGTATAGACCTTAGTAAAAGCTCAGTAAAATTATAATGATAATGTTTTTGGATTCCTGTGAATTTAAAATTCTTATAAAGAACTTCTAAATAGGTTAACTATATATATAATAAAAAGTAATATTACTATTATTAAGAAGCAAAGAAAATATTTGCCTTTTAATATAGTAAAAAAACATAAAATTATAAAATTAATTCTTGGCATTAAGAAGCTTTTCAACTTCAGTCCAACTAGCTGGGGCCCTGTGGAGAAACCGGTTTGCATATGTTCCTAAAAAAGAAAGTTCATAAATGTGAGATAAGGACTTACCCATTTTTAGATTGCATTTTGAATGTGGACTGTAGCCCTGTATTTTAAATGCTTCTTACATCTGAAAGTGTGTTTTGCACTTGTAAAATCTGAAAACTAATGATCACAGGGGAAACAAGTAAACAACAAATTGCTATGGATTATTTTTGATTTGTATGGACTTAAGTAACAGAGGTCATCAGATTCTTTTGTTTCCTCAATTATTGTCTCCTTCATTTTTATCAGCTATGCTAAGGCTTCATTGACAATTTCAACTTTAATACAGAGAAATATATTAAAAATAATATAAAGAATCCAACTAATTTACTTTCAATGCATTCTCTTTATCAGATAATATTGCTGATACCCTGCTTTATTCTTACCCCTTTTGTGCAATACATGCTGCCAGTCTATTTTTCACTTTGATTTGTATGTCTGAAAAGGTCAGCAGAATTAGAAGACTTAGAAGTGGCCTTTCATACTGAGTCTTCCAAACACAGCAACATAAGCACTGGAAGGTAAAACTTCAAGGATACAGTTGTGCACAGCAACTAATGTTGTCAAATATAGAAACTTTGGCTGCTTCTGAAACCCAACAGTATGTATGGCACACATTATTTTTTTTAACATCTTTATTGGAGTGTAATTGCTTTACAATGTTGTGTTAGTTTCTGCTGTACAACAAAGTGAATCAGCTATATATGTTGCATCGCACACTTTGAACTTTGTCCAACAAATCTGCAACTGAAAATGATCATTCTTAGCAGGCAGAAAAATAATCAAGTTCCCTACCAGAATTCTGAAATTCAGAAATAAGACAAAGGAATCAAAGGGTAGAGAAAGTAACACCTCTATTATTGGAAAGCTAGTGGGAGATGTAGCTTGTTTGAGAGCAAAAGCGGGTTTCCAACTTTTTCACGACTGACTCCACTTTTGAGGCCTTGGAGAAGCCCACTGGTGAGAGAGTTTGATGTTGTAGAGTGAACACAGCTACAGTTACTGAGGTCACTGCCTCTCACCTGAGAGAGGAAAGAGAGAGAAATACTCATTTTCTTGTGCTCAGGACCTTCATTAGCCTTTTTGACCAGTTTCAGGAAGGTGCATTAATAGCTGCCTCCCCAACCAGGTAAGCTCTCCTCTGTGGCACTGGAGGGGCACCAGACACCTGGGGTGTTTACGAGGGAAAACCCTTTCTCATGAAGAACAGAGGAGTAAGGAGTGTGCTTTTTCTTCCACTCTTGCACATCATCTGAACAAGGAAAGAACATCTGAGAATGGGGCTAATTCACCTATGACAACTTGTTTGTGTTCATTTGTCTGATTCAAGGAGACTTCCCAGAAGCATTTTAGAAGAAATTTCAAAATGAAAATGAAAGATCAACCACTTTCCTGTACTACTGAGGAAGGGTCAACATTTCCTGCCATAATCTGTTCTCAAGATTCATTCGTAAATTTGGCTAAATTCTTAGGATAGTGTCTAGATAAAAAAAACAATTAAAGATTAATAAACTCTTGCTGGATAAATGAATGTGTCTAAGAAAACTTATCTCCTTTCCTGTATACATTTATACTGATTTTTTTGTGGCATACCACTGAGAAAAAATGTTACAGAATTTTCTTTCATGTGTTCTTAGAAGAGTGAATGTCTAAACAAATAGATAAATGAAACTGAAAATAAGTAGGTTTGATTTTTGGTCCTATATGTGCTGAACAAATTAACTTGACATTATCACCTAGAAACCTGATTCAGACACCTTTAAGAAGTGTGATCAAACGTATAAAAGTGAGCCTGGAAGAAAATGCACAGAACAGAAATTGTCTCTTTCATCATCTAGTTTTGTAACTTCTGACAAATTTCTTCAAATATCTGATTGAATCCTGATCTGTAAAATCATTCTCAGAAAGAACTTTTGTTGTTTTTGCCTGCTTAAGACAGTTTACACAAATAAGCTCCTAAATTTTCTTTAAAGAAGTTTCTACCCACACCCTCCCTCCCAGAAGTGTCTGGAATTTGGGTACGATTTTGGGGATTGCATTTCCAGCAGTACTATAAGTGTTCCAGATTGTGTCTGAAGATCTAGAGACATGTTTTCTTCCATTTTATTTCATCCCAACAACACCACTATGTTGTGGGTAATAAGCAGCAGAATTGCTTAGTAGTATTGGAAATTTATAGGGGACCTCAGTTTGAAACAAAGCAAAATTGAACAACCAGAGATCGCAAGAATTACTGGGTCTAGATAGTTCCAATGAAACTAAGTACCAATATTAAAGGAAAGCTTTCTTCAAGGGAAGTTTGTAGGTTAGGGGTGGGGAAGCCAAGTCTTTTTTTATCCTGTGAAACTCTACTCCAGATTAATTTACAAACCTTCATCAGATTCTTATAGAGTTCTCACTCCAACCAAACAAAGGAATCTCGAAGGTGTAAGTTATGTCAAGAAGATTCCTTGAGTGTCTTTTAGATGCTTTTATCCTATTAGGACTTTAGCATTTATATGTCCCCACTTATTTGGACCTGTTCTGATTTACATCTGTTGTCCCACTTTAAATATTAACAATGTCCCTTTCCCAAAATTGTACCAGTTTTGGTGACATGTTATGTTTCCCCTCAACGGTGTGGTGAAGGTGACTCCTCCCAGCTGGCACCAGTTCTTCATGTGCAGCTCTTTCTAATGCCACGTTCAATGACATAATGTCAGTAGTTTTAAATCAGCAATAGCAGGTGGTTTATACCATGGGAATCAGCAAACACTCCAAATCAGACCTTCCAACACCCCAAAACCCTGGCCCCCAAGAGATGGTATAGCAGCACACCAAGGTATGTTGGACGGGTTTAGATTATGGGCTGTTTTCTGCCATCCTAACAAACACACTTTCCTTTTAACAACATGAAAACTGTGAAACAAAATTGCCCTGGAAACTAACCATTAGTGGAGAGACAAATAAATATATCCCCAGAGGCCCATTTCTTTTGTTTTTTTCTGGAACTGAGCAAAGAGCAGGCTTAGCAGATCTGAGTTCACTCAGGGGGAAAAAAAAGGCAGATCAGCTGGCTCTGGGGAGCTTCCTTTCTAAACTTACCCTTTCCTGGGTAAGGAAGTGTCATTGCTACACAGGCACCAGCTACCCCTTGCCTTCCTTTCATTATAGATAGTAAGAGTGTTATAGACACATGGCAAGTCTCTCTACAAAAATGCTTCCATGCTGCCTTTTGTCCAGCTATGTCCAGCCTAAACATTGTCTCTGTGGGCTGAGGATTGCTCTGTAGCCATGCGTGCTCTGGGACTTCTCCACTCGTCATATTTGCCCAAATAGCACGCCTCATGGTGTCATTACTTTATTGTATCTGTGTTTCTCTGTACATCTTCATTCCTTGGAAAATAATATACAATAAAGCAAACATTGATTTTACCATAGTATTCTAGTAGGAAAGTTAGGTGTCGCTATGTCACAGATTTGGAGACAGCACTTCAGCTATTACAAAAGATTACATTTAACCCTAATGAAGAGGTTATCAGAAAACATAGTTCATCCATTCTTTTGCATAATGGAAAATAATTATAATTGCTTTCAAATAGCAACTGCTTAATATGTGTTGTGCATTTATCAGGCAATTTATATACACTATCTCATTTCAGTTTCATGAATATATATATTCATATATATACATATATCTTCCTAATAGCTGAAAGGAAAAAAAAAAAGAACTTTTGACTTCCATGCAAAAACATTTCCAGAGGTGCACTTGGACCTGGGATCCCAAAACAATGGTAAAGGAACCTTGACCAAGGTTGTATACCAACTAATTTGTATCATGAAACATATTGAACACAATATTCTCTAAGGACATTGGAAAGATTTTTACTGTTCTCTGATTTCTTTTTGAAGAATAGCACTGTGCAATATTTTATGCCTCGTGCATTACAGCAAGAAGAGTCTGGGCTTGAGGTTCAGAAAAACTGCATGTGAGTTCCGGAACTATCACAACTCATCATGTGATTTCAAAAGATCTTGACCAATTTATTTAAATTGTTTTCTCATCTGTCGAATGGTAATCACTGAAATCTCCAAAATTCCAAAGGACATTTGTGAATACAAAAATAAATAATTATTCTGAAACATCTTTGAACATTATGTGTGCTGTACACATGTGTACTTTTAGTTTAGACTATGGTAAGCAAAGGTAAATAAAAATGCAGTAACTGTTTTGGCTATATGATTCAGCTCAGCCTTGAACTCTGAATTCAATTTACACTCTCTGTTATCATAAAGTGTATCAAAATATATTCCAAATAATTTTCTTTACTTCCTGGCGTTAAATGGCGTCTTTCATTTCTTTTTTAGCATTCCATATTCTCTCTATCCCCTAAAGCCCTGCAAAGCTGAGAATTTTGCAGCAAAGCTATATCAAAGTATTTTTCTTGCATCTCACATTTCCTAAATTCCATCAGCTGACTTGATCATTACAGATAGCATCATCTTGACCTGGATTCCCGTATTTTCACGTTATATGCATTTCCCAAAACCTATGATAAAGAGAGAGGATCCTAAGGCAGAAGCCCTCTCTTGACCACTCATGCAAGGGGCACAGCCTACTTCTGCCTGGTTAGATTGGGGAGACCTGTGAATTATACTTATTTTCTTGGACTATGAATTCCTTGAGCCTTACTGAGCTAAGGGATTTTGAGAGAAACAAGAGAATAATATTATAATGGCATTCAGAGAGAAAAGATTCTGTGCCAGAAAAGGTCCTATTTTTATTTCAATTGCAACCAAAAAAGAAGAAAAGTAACAATCTGAACAAGGAAATCAAAGCTAGAGTGAAATCAAATGTTGGATACCTTTATTATTTTCACTTCTGTGTTCATGATACAAACGTACATACATACAAACATACATACATATATACATAATTAATTAATAGGCCATTTCTCTGAAATTCTTAATGGCAGAGATATGTATTCTATTGCCAGTACTTTAAGAGCAGGTAGCCTTATTTTGAGGTATCTTATACGGAGATTGTCAAACAAAATCCTTTCACACAACTCGAAATTCTTTCTGGGACCAATATTTCGGATACTTTAAAAGTTAACTTTCTTAATTACGGTTGTTTCCTTTTTTTCTTATTTTACTCTATTTTTGTGTAATTTAATTGTACAATCGGGAATCACTGAGGCATTAAGAAATTTCTTCTGGCATTTTAAATTGGCCCAACACACTCTAGGAATAAAAATGAATTATGCAGGAAGCATTTTATAGGCATGTATTAAAACATTTACAGTCATCTACTGTCTTCTTCCAGAAAAATGAACGTTTTGGGGTGCTGGATGATAAGAAAAAGAAATCATTGGGATATCTAGATTGTAAGGGATCTAAACACGTATTTAAGTCAAAAGTAACTACATTTTTTAAACATCTTTAATGTCTAATTAATAAAAATGTTTCAAAAAATAAAAAAATAAAAATGTTTCATATTTTACTATTCCCATTTCTTAAATAAGTTCCAAAAGCCTAAAATTAATCTAGTAAATTTAGATTTTTATTGTTTAATAATACATTATATTTCAGACCATGTTATAGGTATTTGTAACCTGGTTTTCAAAAATTCCTTTTAAATTGTGACTTGCTATTTTCAGTGTTAACCTAATGATTCAATTGGTAAAAATTTCCAACTATTTCCATTTAATAGTTTTTAGAAAGTTTTTAGTTTTATTCTATAGTGTAAATATGATTTTATAAAAAAATAATTTTAAAAGGAAACGAAATGCATATTTTTCTATTCAAACTTTGTGTTTTAGGAGTTACACAGAAGAAATATGGTACAAGGTTACAGATTTCTGTTTTGTTAGGATCACCTCTACTTTGTTGTGGATTTTGTTTGTATCACATATTTAATCCTGGGTTATTTTGTATGCTTGGCTTGTCTGATGTTTTTGATGATCAAAACTGTCAGAAGTTACTCTGACCTTTCTGCTCAAACATTTGGATCTAAGTTTAGTCTGGTTAAATTGAAAATTGGATGCCTTATACAAAAGTCAGCTTTTATAATGTTTGAATCCTACTTGTTTGACCTCTAAAGACCAGAATGGAGCAGTAAGTTTTCAAAGAATTCCACACAGGTTTTTCTTTTGGAAAAAAGATGACTTTTCTCAGCTCCCCTTATATATGTGGCCTTATGTAATCTCCTTGGTTTTCTTATTACAACCCCAGAACTCTGCCTGTTGGTTCTTATTTTGAAATGGTAACCATAGGTTATGCTCTCTGCATTCTACTTTTTTTTTTTTTACTACTAATCCAATCTTGATGGAGAAGGAAATTATCTTCCCATCTTTCCTCTTTGCCTTTATCCAGAAAAATACATTTTCAATGTTCAGAATATACTCTTTGGGTTTTACTCATAATCACATAAGAGTAATAAAAGTTAAAAATGAACTTGGCAAAATTTCAAAGTCTATGACTATCATATACCAGCCACTAGTGGATAGCTCCTCACTGTCTTCAGAGAGAATATTTGGACGTTGTAATATATTCCTGCCCTGTATGGAATATTTTATAGTGAGAAATTATCCTTCCCCTCTGTAGTATAATAAAAAATTAATATTTTGTCTTTGTGCCCTGTCCCTGGTACAGAGCTCCTAAAACCCATGGAATATACTGTTGTTTTTGTGCTAATGAGATAACTGTTGAGAGGGTGAGGGGTGGGAGTTAGATGGCTTCAGGATGCAGGATGGTCTCCAGAAAAACCAAGCCTTGGCTAGAGAGCTGGGACTTTCAACTCCACCTCCCAATTTCCCGGGAGCAAAAAGGGGCTGTAGATTACGTTCAGTTAATAATGGCCAAATAATTTAATCAAATATGCCTATATAATGCAACCTCCATAAAACCCCCTAAATGTTGGGGTTCAAGGAGCTTCCAGGTTGGTGAACTTACTGGTGTGTTGGGAAAGTAGCACATCTAGAACAGGACACGGAAGCTCTGTGTCAACCCCTCACCCCACACCTTGTCCTACATCTCTTCTGTTTGTCTGTTCCTGAGTTGTATCCTTTAAAATAAACTGGTTCACTTATGTAAAGTGATTTCCTGAGTAAAGTGATTCTTTATGAGTCATCCTAGCAGATTATCAGAACTGAGGAGGGGTTGTGGGAACTGCTGAATATATAGCTGGTCTATCAAAGGTATGGGTGGCGCCTGGGACTTGCAGAAAAAATGTGTACATTATGAGCATTTTGCATCTTTGAGGACATATAAACTGCATGGGAACTATAATATATTGGTAATCTACAACCTGGCACATGGAGCATTTTGTCAAGAACATCACAGATTAAATGCTACTTTCATCCTGATGTTCATATTGAGAATCTACCAGAAGACAGGACTATAAGTCCTGAGCACGTATGTACATCCAGTTGAGGCAGTGCATCCTGAATCTTCACAGTGTTCTAAGAGGATCTTTGTTGAACTACATCATAACATTTGGGGGTAACATGATATTGTCATTAGAGAATGAAAGACCTGCAGTTATCTGATAACCCACATGTCACTAGTCCATGCATAAAATAAGGGCTCATTAATATGACAGTCATAATTTCATTGGCTTACAATGATCACCTGCTGACCATCGACTCTAGCCCCAGCAAAGTTATACCTTCTTTCAGCCATTTATTTGAAGTCCCAGGCTGTGTTTTTGAGGGGTTTTGTGTCTCTTTGTCAGTCAGGCATTAACATCATTCTCTGGTGCTCTTTTCTTATACATCATGGTTCCCCTGGGTGATCCATGTGGTCAGCATTTCCCTGGGGGTGCCAGCTTTGATTTTCATAGCAGGTTCATCTATTTCTCTGTTTATTGGCTACTCTGTATAATATCTTCTCTGGCTTTTCCACCGGATCTACTGAGTACTCAAGTCATCAAAGCTGTATGATATTTCATGGCAGATCTAGGATGAGTCCATCTTTCCTTCTATGCTGTAATCTAATCTTTTGAGTCACAAGGGATGGAAGCTCGTGTTAGAATGTATTTCCCAGCTTAACCAAATAGCGCTAGTGTGCTGATTGACAATCAACTTTTCTCAAGGACTTGGTTATGCAGCCTTAAGAATAGTAAAAGAACATATTTCAATAATAGCCAATGAGCTATGCTCAGAAACACTATCTGTATCTTCTGAGCATCAAGACTTGGTATCTAGGTACTTCCCTGGTGGTCCAGTGGTTAAGAATCCACCTTCCAATGCAGGGGACACGGGTTCGATCCCTGGTCAGGGAATTAAAATCCCACATGCCATGGGCTAACTAAGCCTATGTGCTACAACTACTGAGCATGTGGGCTACAACTAGAGAGGCTGCGTGCTGCAACAATGGAGACCATGTGCTCTGGAGCCCACATGCCACAATTAGAGAGAAACCTGTGTGCTACAATGAGGAGCCCATGCTCCTCAGAAGAGGATCCCCCATGCCACAACAAAGATCCCATGTACAGCAACTAAGACCCAACACAGTCAAAAATAAAATTAATTAATTAATTTTAAAAAAAGACTTGGTATCTACATTAAAGTTATGATAGCCAGCTATTTCTTACCTTAGGATTAATTCTCTCATATAGTTTGGGCCTACTGCAAACAGACACTCAATAGCTTACTATAGTGTTTTTTAAAACACACTAAGATGAAGATTAACCTCCAGTATTAGACAGAACTGGAATTCTGTTACAAAGTTTCTTTGGCTTTCAAAAAAATGAAAATATCTGGGATTTTATTTCACTAGTTTACCAGGTGGCAACTGTTTACTCTAAATTCAACCTATACTTAAGCTAAGACTTCCCACCAAAATTATAACATCCAAAGCTAAGGTAGGAGGTTAAAAGTACATAAAGGTCCCTTTTTTTTTTTTTTTTTTTTTTTTTTTTTTTTTTTTGCTGTACGCGGGCCTCTCACTGCTGTGGCCTCTCCCGTTGCGGAGCACAGGCTCCGGACACACAGGCTCCGTGGCCATGGCTCGCGGGCCCAGCCGCTCCGCGGCATGTGGAATCTTCCGGGATCGGGGCACGAACCCGTGTCCCCTGCATCGGCAGGCGGACTCTCAACCACTGCGCCACCAGGGAAGCCCAAAGGTCCCTTTTTTACATAATAAAGTTTGTATTAAGTCATTTATATCATGGCTTCTTTAAAAAACAAACAAACAAACAAAATGCAATGCAGAAAACTTTTCTTCTGATAGTGCAACTTATTTAGGGAACATCCTAAATTGTATTTGCTAAAGAAAAATAAGGAATTTCACATATTCCAGCTCTTTTACCAAGATTACTAGTTAGATTTCCTTTACCAAATGTTCCAGTCTTAGCTCCTCTTTACTTCATTCCTTAGGTTTTGGGGAAGGAACATTCCAAGGTCAATGTGATCATTATTCTCGCCTATGTACAGCCAATGTTTATTTTTAATTTGAGACTGGTAAATAAAGCTTTAATGAGATTTTAATGGCACGTTGGACACACTTCAGTGTCCAGAGATGTGGCATCATATTCAGGAATGTCATTATCTAGATTAATTATCAATAGCGGACAGATATCATTAGAGCAATGCAAAAATGAGAGAGGTTGTAGAAGAAATTTGCTAGGCAGAGAAGCCAGAGGAAAGCATCTGATTTGCAGTTATTTATTATATCTAAAGTCGCTTTTTTGTAATTTGTGTATTTTTTTGTTGCTGAGAATCTGCCTGAAGTAGTACCAGAATTGGATTTTAACTACTTAGTTTAATTTCTAAGGTCAAGTTATTCTCCTTAAAAAGCTGAACATGTGTCTGGGTACCCTGGACTATTAGAAGAAGAAAGAACACACTTCTCAGTACACATTTTTTTTGAATTTTATTATGCTCACACAAAGAAAGAGTTGAAGTATATTATAACACGGTCTTTTCACATTACCAAAATCCACTCACTGGTTGATCCAGTTTCAGAATATTTAAAACATAACCAAGATGGTTAAGGAGAAAACTATCTTGAATGATAAAATGTTTTATTTATTTATTAAGGGTCTGCATGCTTAATAACACCAAATAATTTATGTAGTATTTTTGTTTATAATTATGCATCTTTTTAAAAATGATGTAATTACACATACACTTCAATGGCATTTACACAATAGGATATAATATCAGCTTGTTGGAAAAAAATCTAAGAACAACATTATTATGCCCAGTTTGGAGGTTTGAGTACAAACCTACCTATCTGATTCTGTCAAATCTAAATGCCTCAATTGTAAAATATGACATTATTTTATGTCCCACATTGCAAGGAAAAAAATGCCTAAACCATAACTTTTAGTTTCAGTGTTGAACTGTAGAATAACGCAATGTCTCTGAAGACATTTTAGATGACAATTACACTTAACATCTGTAGTTTTATCAATGAACATAAATCATTTGAAAGGATGATATCGAGAATGGCTATGACCCAGTTTAATCACTGACAGGCAATGACAAATCTGTCCTCCTTGTTGTCTGCCTAAAAGTGATCATAAAATGAATCATGATTTCAGAGATGCAAAATGAAAAAAAGTGCACCTTGTAATTGGTGGAATGTAGCATTTCAAATCTTAGAACCATCCCTTGCTAACCTTTGTTTGAGCAAGCTACTGCAGTGCTTCTAAAACTCAGATTTCTCATTCTTGAAATGGACATGACAAGGGTACCCACTACATCATATTCAGATAAATTAAAGCCTCGTTCAAAGGCAGATGGCAAGTTTGTAGTTTTTTTTTAAATTTTATCTATCTATTTATTTATTTATTGGCCATGTTGGGTCTTCGTTCCTGTGCGAGGGCTTTCTCTAGTTGTGGCAAGCGGGGACCACTCTTCATCACAGTGCTCGGGCCTCTCACTGTCGTGGCCTCTCTTGTTGCGGAGCACAAGCTCCAGACGCACAGGCTCAGTAGTGTGGCTCATGGGCCTAGTTGCTCCACAGCATGTGGGACCTTCCCAGACCAGAGCTCAAACCCGTGTCTCCTGCATTGGCAGGCAGGTTCTCAACCACTGTGCCTCCAGGGAAGCCCTGAACTTTTAATTTTGTTGATCAAGATGTGATATATGAGGATCCTGAATTTTCCCCTCCCATGGATGGACCGTACAGCTACACATGGAACAATTCCCTCTGAGGAAGACCCAGAAACTAGCTGGCTCACTGCGACATATCAGGCGACAGAGAAAATACCCACATCGAAATGTGTAAGAAAGATTGACACACACTCTTGCCATAAACTCCACCCTCAACACAGCATCACAATCAGGAGGAAACCTCCAAATCCCAGCGTCTCACCAAGGAGCAAAGGGTTTGGACAGCACATCTAGCACTACATATTTTAAGGCTCCCATCCAAGGGATAGGTCCCCAAAACACTTAGATCTGAAAACCACTGGTGCTTTCATTCTTGAGTCTCACAGGGCTATAGAAAATAAAGAGGCAGTTTTTCACAGGTGCATGATGTGCTGTGGTTATTCACCCAGGGTTCAGAGCAGAGGAGGCAGAAAAAGCTCCCATTCCCCAATCATTCCTTGGAAGGAGTTTGACTGCATAATTTATGAGCTGCCATCTGAGGGTCCAGCTTCTAATTAGCATGCATCTAGATGCTGACTGTTTTTCTTCCTGTACCCCTGGGGAACCAGTGGACACTTCCCCCATCTTCTCCTTCTGGTTCACTTCAACAATAAAACCAAGTTGCCAGAGCCTCCCTGGAAGGAGCTTGTTGACCTCATTTAGTGCTCCAATTTTACAGCTGCCATCTGAGGGACGGTCCCCAAATCACTTAGCTCTGATAGTCAATAGGGATTACATTTATGAGTCCCACAGGACTATAATGAAGAAAGAAGTAGTTTTCAAACAGGTGCAAAAGCACCCCCATGGCTATACACCAAAGCTCATTGTCCAGGAAGCAAGTGAAAATGCCTATCTCTGTTTCTCCCTGGAAGGTGTTTGACTGCATACTTTCCCAGCTGCTGTTTGAGAGTCCTACTTCTAATCAACCTGCATCTAGATACTGACAGCACTCCTCCCCTTTGGGTGAGTCTTGACAAATACTTAACTACTGCAAGCTACTAAGAGCAAAGACAGCAGCTTGGACAGTCACAAAGGCTTGAGAGACAGCCAGGAGCTTGTGAGGGGGAAACCTCCTATAAATCCCTTGGGAGGGTTTGAAAGCACATTCAACGGTATGTTAAAAGAATCAAACACCATGATCAAAGAGATTTATCCCCGGGATTGCAAAGATGGTTCAACATCCACAAATCAATCAATGTGATACAAATATTGAAGAATAAAAATCATAATCATCTCAATAGATGCAGAAAAAGCATTCAACAAAATTCAACGTCTTTACATAATAAAAACTCTCAACAAACTAGATATAGAAGGGACATACTTCAACATAATAAAGAACATATATGACAAGCCACAGGAATCATCATACTCAATGATGAAGCTAAAATCTTTTCTTCTAAGATCAGGAAACAAGCCAAGGATGCCCACTCTCACCACTTTTCTTCAACATAATACTAGAAGTCCTACAAGATCAATTAAGCAAGAAAAAGAAATAAAAGGCATCTAAATTGGAAAGGAAGAAGTAAAATTTTCTCTTTTTGTAGATGCCATGATATTATATATAGAAAACCCTAAAGACTGCATCAAAAACTCTTAGAACTAATTAATGAATTCAGTAAAGTTACAGAATACAAAAATTAGTTGTGTTTCTATACACTCTTAACAATTGGAAGAGAAATTAAGAGAACAATCCCATTTACAACAGCATCAAAACAAAATGCCCAGAAATAAATTTAACCAAGGAGATGAAAGATTTGATAACTACACTGAAAACTACATGAAATTGATTAAAGAAATTGAAGAAGACACAAATAAATGGAAAGATATTTCATGCTCATCTGTTGGAAGAATTAATATTGTTAAAATGTTCACACTACCCAAAGCAACTTACAGATTCCATGCAATCCCTATAAAAAGTCCAATTACATGTTTCACAGAAAGAGAAAATACAATCCTAATTTCATATGGAACCACAAATAACTCTGAATAGCCAAAGCAATAATGAAGAAGAATAACAAAGCTGGATGTACCACATTTCCTCATTTCAAAGTACATTGCAAAGCTATAGTAAGCAAAATACTATGGTACTAGTATTAAAAAAAAATACAAAGATTCATGGAACAGAGTAAAGAGCCCAGAAATAAACCACGCATAGATAGTGAATTAATTTTTGACAAAGGTGTCAATAATATACAATGGGGAAAGGATACTCTCCTCAAAAAATGGTGCTAGGAAAACTAGATAGCCACATGCAAAAGAATGAAACTGGATCCCTATCTTACACAATACATACACAAAAATTTGCTCAACAGATTAAACACTTGAATGTAGGTTTTGAAACTGTGGAGCTTCTTTACTTTGGTCTTGGCAATGATATTTTGGATTTGACACCAAAAGAAAAAAACAACAAAAGCAACAACAAATAATTGGAACTACAGTTGACCCTTGAACAACACAGGCTCTAACTACCTGAGTTCACTTATATGCAGATTTTTTTCAATGATAAATACTATGGTAGTACACAATCTATGGTTGGTTGAACCCAAAGATGCTGAACTGAGGACACAGAGGGCTAGATCATAAGTTATATGTGGATTTTTGACTGCATGCAGGGTCAGTGCCCCAACTCCTGCATTGTTCAAGGGTCAACTGTATTTTAAACTAAAAAGTTTATGCACAGCAAAATAAACCATTATTAAAATGAAAAGGCAACTTATGGAATGGGAGAGAATATTTGCAAGCCACAATATCTAATAAGGAGTTAGTAACCAAAATATAAAAGAAAATCATACAACTTCAATATCAAAAAAACAAATAAACCAATTAAAAGTGGGCAAAGAATTGACCTAGAGACTGTCATACAGAGTGAACTCAGAAAGAGAAAACAAGTATCGTATATTAATGCATATATGTGAAATCTAGTAAAATGGTATAGATGATCTTATTTGCAAAGCAGAAATAGAGACTCGACATAGAGAACAAATGTATGGATACCATGAGGGAAAGGGGTGGTGGTGGAATGAATTGGGAGATTGGGATTGACATATATACACTATTGATATTATGTATAAAATAGATAACTAATGTGAACATACAGTATATAGCACAGGTAACTCAATACTTAACGTTCTGTGGTGACCTAAATGGGAAGGAAATCCAAATAAGAGGGGATATATGTATACATATAGCTGATTCACTTTGCTGTACGGCAGAAACTAACACAACATTGTAAAGCAACTATACTCCAATAAAAATTATTTTTAAAAATGGGCAAGGAACCTCAATAGACATTTTCCAAAGAAGACATACAAATGGTCAATGAGTACATGAAAAGGTGCTCAACATCACTAATTATCAGGGAAATGCAAATCAAAACCACAGTGAGATACCTCACACCAGTTAGGATGTCTATTATCAGAAAGACAAGAGATAACAAATGGAGGCCAGTATGTGGAGCAAAGGGAACACTTATACTTTGTTGGGAATGTAAACTGGCATAGCCATAATGGAAAACAGTATGGATGTCTCAAGAAATTAAAAATAGAACTACCAATGATCTAGAAAACCCACTTCTGGGTATATAGCTAAAGAAAATGAAATCAGTATCTCAAAGAGGTATCTGTTCTCCTATGTTTATTGCAGCATTATGCACAATAACCAAGGTGTGGAAACAACCTAAGTATCCGTTGCTGGATGAATGAAATAAGAAAATGTGAGATACAAAAAAAAAAAAAAAAAAAAATAGGGCTTCCCTGGTGGCACAGTTGTTGAGAGTCCGCCTGCAGATGCAGGGGATGCGGGGTCGTGCCATGGTCCGGGAAGACCCCACATGCCACAGAGCAACTAGGCCCGTGAGCCATGGCCACTGAGCCTGCGCATCCGGAGCCTGTGCTCTGCAACGGGAGAGGCCACAACAGTGAGAGGCCCACGTACCGCAAAAAAAAAAAAAAAAAAAAAAAAAAAAAAAAAAGTGAGGTGTGTGTGTGTGTGTAATAGATTTAATAAAGAAGGAAGTCCTGACATTTGTGACAACATGGAGGACATTATTCTAAGCAAAATAAGCCAAACAGGAAAAGACAAACTGCATGATATCAATAATATATGGAATTTTTAAAGAGTGGGCTTCATAGAAACAGAGTTGAATGTTGTGTCCTCATGTGCTGTGGTGTGGGGGAAATGGGGAGAAACTGGTAAAAGTGTCCTAAATTTCACTTACAAGATGAATAAGTTCTGAGAATCTAATGTGTAATATGGTGAATATAGTTGATAGCACTGTATTGTATATTTGAAACTTACCAAAAGAGTAGAACTTAAGAATTCTCACCACAAATAAAGGGGTAAATATGTGAGGTGATAAACGTGTTGACTTGATGGTGGGACTCCTCTCCCAATATATACATTTATCAAATCATCATGCTGTGCACTTTAAATATATTATAGTTTTATCAATGATACCTCAATAAAGCTAATAAAAAAGAGATGGCAAAACTCCTAGCTCAATTTGCATATGTGTTCAGTAAATGCCAGCTTTTAGCAGCAGCAACAAAAACTGCTATACTAGAGTTTGTCTGCCTATGCTTCAATTCTGCTCAATAATTTACCAGCTTGTGACCTTGGACAAATTACTTAACTTGCTGTGTTCAATAATGTTATCTCATAATAGTATCTGAGGATGAAAGCCCTCTCAAATGATTTAAGTAAATCCTGTGCCTGGATGAAGAAGTTGTGCTCTTTTGCTGTTTTATTGCTAACTGGAGAAAGTTCCTCTCACATAGGACATCCATCTGGTATGCTTTCTATCATCTAGAATATTGCTAGACTTGACAATCCTTATAGAATGGATCTGGCCTGTAGTTAATGACTCTGACCATCTTAAGGATAAAGATTTATATTTTAATTTGTGCAATTTAGTGTGGCATTCAATTACATAGCATTGGTTGCAAATAAATGTACAATTTATGTTTGCTCTGATATCCTTCATTTCTTTTTACCCCCAGTGGTAGCAGTAGGATGGAAAGAGTGATAAAATAATATAGATTGTTTTTAACTTAGAAAATAAATTACTATTATTTGATAAGACAAAGTATACTTGGATAATACATAATAAGAAGTCATACTGGGTTATGTAATTAAACTCCAAGAGCACTTTCTGAAGAGTTTCCCTTTTGTAGTTTGTGTTCTGCTGTGTAAAGCACATGATGAAGTGTCTCTGAAAAATTCACTATTTAAGTTCAAGGCTACAGATCACTGGATGCAGTGCCAAGAAAATTAAATGTGTGCCCAACTAGCAAAATGCTGTAAGTCAATTTGAAGCCCCCTCGAGAACACATCAGTCAGCAATATGCCATAAACTCAGCTTAAGTTTACCACCTCAGCCCTTTATAAGAAAGAATTATTGGGGATCCCAAGGTTAAGAAATGATAGCTCTACTTTGGTGAAAGAGCGTATGTTAGGGGTTTATAAAGCTACCTCATTTAACAAAGTGTCTTTTGAATATAAAGTGTTCTAAAATGTATTTAAAACTGATACTAGATTCAACACATCTTCATGGAACCTGGGCTCCAGAGAGTTTATAACTTTATGAAATTGTTAAGAAAATGATTTGTGGATATATTATTTTCTTTTGAGAGCTCTTTAGATTTCATCAGACACAGAAGGCATTTGGAACACAAAAAAGAAAATAAGTACTGCTTATAATTTCTATTTCTGTGAAATAATAATTATTGCCAACTTAAGTACTTTGTCTTGCATATCTTAATAATGTTACTTTAATCCCAATGACATTGATGAGAAAACTAAAGAACAGAAAAGATAAGTAAATTGTCCAGAATCCACAGCTACTAAATGGTGTATCCAATACTTGAGCCAGGCAGTATTTTTCCAGGGTTGATGCGGTGATTTGTATCTGTCATGAGAGTCAGGTCTAATGTGGGGAAGAGATCTCTGGGTAGGGAATTAGAAAACTCTGTGTCTGATTTCAGCTCTAGATCTTCTACTCATGGTGGGAAGAGTTGGGGTTTGAGTCTGTCAAGTGTTTTTTTGAGTACTTGCTATATATGGTTGCTGGATTTATCAAGTAAAAATATAGAAAATCCAATTCAATTTGAATTTCAAATAAACAATGGAGTAGTTTTTAGTATAAGTATGTCCCAAATCTTTCCTGTAACATACTTATACAACATATATTCAAGTATATTTATATATTCAAAATATATAATGAATATATTTTTGTGTATATTTTATATATTTCTGAAAATATATTTCTGAAATTTAAATTTAACTTGGAGTCCTGTATTTTATTTGGCAATCCTACTATTACACAGAATAAGGGGACACAAAGCATCAGAAGACATATTTTCTGTTTCTTTCAAGAATTTATCATCATAGTTTAAAAGAGACAAGAAATAAAAACACATGAAACATTTTAAGGAAATATTGACCATTGAAGTTGGTTGATGTGACTCAAAGTCTTTCTCTCTCTCTTCCCATCTTCTTTTCATTACAGATGCATTTTACAAATCTGGTACATATGCTTTCTTAATGAAAAGTAGGACAATGCCTATATTCCATTGTCTAGTTTGTTGATTGAAAAAATATGAAGAGTCTAAAAGTGGACCTGTCAGAATTCCCCTGTAGTTTAAAAAGAACAAAGATTATTCTGAAAAAAAAAAAGGTTATAAAATTCAGAAAGGCAGAGAGGAATGGTCTCTGAAGCCAAATTCAGTGACAGCATGTGCTCTGCACTGAGGAATTTAAGGTCCAATGCATATATATTTAAAACAATTTAAAAGTTGCTTAGCAAAGAATAGTGTTAATCAGAGCTCTAAATTAATTCTATATTACAAAATAAAATGCTTTTGCTATAATGTCTCATAAAAAAATTCCCTTGTTCTTCTTCCAAAATCAGTGGATGGTACAAGGGTTTATCTGCATGCATGTGTTGAAATTTATACTGTTTGTTTATACAGGTTCATACGAGCATTGGGTGATAGATTTGCAGTTAGCCAGAAAAGATTTTGCATCATTTTCAAAGCAGAAATGTAGCTCTCATTCGAACAATAGAGACTGCCACCCAATGAGGGACAAACATATTTCAGGGTTGAGAAAATTTGAAACTATTTTAAAGGATTTAAAATCCTTTAAAATAGTTGGCTTTAACAAATACATAATTGTTTCCTGAAAATTTTGTAAACAGGTGATTGTAAATGAGTAAAGGAAAAAGTAGGTTTGGGGGAAGCATTTTAAATGGTCCTTACGAAAGCACAGATAATAAAAACTGGAATTTTTGCATAGTGCCTGGAAGTTTCAAATCACTCCACTTAAAAATCTTAACACTTTGGTAAATTATCTGCATCAGTTAGGATATGTGAAGTCATGCTGAAGTAATAATCTCCAAACTCAGTGACTTAATATAGCAAAAGATTATTTCTCACTCATGTCTATTGTGAGTTTGTTAGGTTCTCTTATCAGAGTCATTCAGCATCCCAGATGAATACAGCAGCTACCATCTTGATTGGAACCAATGGCCATGCAAGAAGGAGAAAGAGAATTTTGTTTTGCTGTAAAATTTCAAAATTTATGGGCCAGACTAAGATCAAGCCTTCATGAAGACACAAAGGGATAAGACAGGAGTATAATTCCACCATGATCCTAGAATTTGGAAAGTGGAAAATATTTGGCTAACGGTATTAAGAAAACCACAGTATCCATTATTATCCTCACTTTTTGGATTTGTCACAGATGCTGAATAGCTCAAAAGGTGAAATCTACAATGGATGGAGTTACAAGAAGCCAAGGTGAATCAAGAGTCAGCTGCATTTGCTTTAAGAGCACAGCTACATGTTTAGCGAGATGTGTAGGAAAGAATATTAAAGCGACTTAAAACTGGCAAAACTGGATCGTGTCTGTCAAAAATACACTACAATCATGTTTTGTTCCAGGAACTAGTCTATGCCCATTGGCTAATCCTGCATAAGCCCTAGAAATTTGTGTGGACCCTAGAAAGCTATTGATCCTGTCACTAAGTAATGGATACCTGTAATAGAGGCAGTAATGATCAGAAAATATTCCATTTTCACCCATGAATTCATTTTCTGCCTTTAAGTGAGGCCATATGATAGGTTCTAACCAAAGGGCTGTGAGCTTTGGATCGCTGGATCTAGGGATACAGTGGTGAACAGAATAGACATAATCACTGTGTCATGGGATTTAGCCTAGTAATGGTAAGATATTGCTTCTCAGTCACAGAGAAATATGTTATAAAGACACAATCTATATAATCTAAATATTATGAGTGTATGAAGAAACCTCAAATGTGGAAAAGAGGGTAGATGGAATATGGCAGATTTTGGCAACAGCAGAATAATGAAGCAAACTGAATCGAGGAATAGAAGAGAGAAAGTGAAGAAAAAATAATCCCTTGAGTATTTTTTCTTCTAAACATTAGCACAAGACAGTGATACTCATTTAAATATGTTTAAGTGATTTACTGTATCTCGGTAGAAAAAGCTATACCTACTGAGTCAGCAAAATTCAATACAGTACATCACTGCTGAACAGAAGCTTGTTTTGTGCAAATTGCATTCACTCTCCCAATAAAACCAATTGTTCAAAAATGAAACATAATTATGTGGAAGTGAATAAATTTTTGGATACATGTGTGAATTATACCTTATTTCTAATATCTAGCATCTAATTACCACAGGATGTTCTAGATTGCCATTTTCAATGATAAAATCAATATGGTTAACAACTCTTTTACTCCCAGAAATCAATTTTAGTCCAGCAATAGTGGTCTCATATGTGATCCCATTTGATAGATACCAAAATAAATCCCAGCTAAAGAAATTCTCTACATGAACAATTGCAACTATGTTGTTGTTAATCATTGCTATTTCCACACAATAATTATCTTGTGAATTGTTAAAATCTATGAAAAAAAGTTGTAAAAAGTAACAAATGAATCCTAATTCCTTTGTGTGACTTTTTAGAATTAATTTGTTTACTAAAAAGATAGAGCAGTGAATACCAAATAGAATTCTTAAATATGGGGGGGAAAGGAATTTCAGAAATGGGAATCTGAATAAAAAACTCTTTAATGCATAGTTTTTCTACTGCCCTGGCCTGATCCTAAGTATATTGTATGCATTCAGGAAATAACACCACAGTCACAGAGAGTCGAACATAATGAGGGAAGCAATTTTTATGGGAGAGGATTCTTTGGAGATGCTCCAAGAATGACAATCTATTTGTCCATACTATGTACATCAGACTCCCGAGAGCAAAGATCATCACTCATTCTTGTCCAGGCAGATTGAAAGTTATCACAAAATAAAAATCTTACATTTCTTAAATTATAAAGTTGTCAAGAAAATTATTTTGGAGGTTTCTGGTTATTAAAAAAAAAATCTTAAAGAAGCAGTCTAGGCAAATTTTCCTGGGTGTTGGGGGAGAAACTATGTTTTAGAAACCAGCTTTATACAATGAAGGAATTCATCATTTTCAGAAACAGAGACAAAAGGAAAAATACATGTGGAAGAAAAAAATTTTTTAAAGAGGAGTCTTGTGAAGGAAAGAAGTTGAACAATAAGAAAGGAAGAGAAAGCATGAGAACAGAGTGAAAACTCTGCTGGTTAGGAGCTAGGGTCACAGATATATTGTACATCCTTCTCAAGAATGTCTGGTCTTCAAAAATTTGATGTGGGAGTCATACAAGATGTTTAATAGAGTAAGAGAATCCCTTTGAAGTCTGTGCACTGTCTTTTTTTTTTTTTTTTTTTTTTTTTTTTGCGGTATGCGGGCCTCTCACTGTTGTGGCCTCCCCCGTTGCGGAGCACAGGCTCCGGACGCGCAGGCTCCGGACGCGCAGGCTCAGCGGCCATGGCTCACGGGCCCAGCCGCTCCGCGGCATATGGGATCCTCCCAGACCGGGGCACGAACCCGTATCCCCTGCATCGGCAGGCGGACTCTCAACCACTTGCGCCACCAGGGAGGCCCTGTGCACTGTCTTTTTATGCAATCAAGCTTAATGCTTATAAGTCAAATACCGTCTGTGAGATGTCAAGATTAAGAACTCTAAGTGTAAGGCAGTGTGATTTATTGAGACATAAATTCATGTTTTACTTTCACTGCTATAAATTAATCAGAAAGAATGACACCTTAATGTTATCCATAGGTTTTGGGAGAAAAAGTTTTCCCTCTTTAGACTCAAAACACCCTAACCATTTTTACCTCCTGCTTCATGATTCAATAAAGAGTTAGGGCCTGTGTGTTCCTTAAACATAGGAGAAGTTGGGAGAAGATAATTTTTGTATTTTTTGAAAGGCAAAGGCAAATCAAATGAAGGTTATGTTTGGAGTCTTTTAGGGGAAGGGTGAGACATGACTGGCTTGGAGAGAGATTAAGAATTGAATATATCCAAGTCTAAGTAGTATGTTAGACTGGACTCCATAAGGAGTAGAGTTTATCGATGGCTTTCCTGTAGAGGTCCTGGAAAGTGATAAAAACTTAAAAGGCAATGTCTAAATTATATCATAGAATCATTGGACCCTAGAGAAATAGGCTCAAAGCTATAAAAAGACATAATACAGTAGGTATATAAGGCTGGGATAAGCTGTGATAAAAAACAATCCCTCAGTCTCAATTGCCTGTCACAACAAATATTTATGACTAATTCATTCTACACACTGTGCATTCTTATTTAACAGTTACTCAGAAACTCAAACCATTGGAGGGTCCTCTGTCTCAACATGTTGCTTCATGTTTACTGAGGCAGAGTAAAGGAGCACATTGAGGGTTAACACCTTCTTTTCTATGCTTTATCCCCAAAGTTGCAAAAGCTCACAGCCCTTTGGTTAGAATCTGTCTGCTTCACTTCAAGGCAGAAAATGAACTCCTGGGTGAAAATGGAATATTTTCTGATCATTACTGCCTCTATTACAGGTATCTGTTACTTAGTGACAGGATTAATAGCTTTCTAGGGTCCATACAAATTTCTAGGGCTTATGCAGGATTAGTCAATGGGCATTTCAACAGTAGCTACATGGACTGAAGATCTGAGGATCCCCTGAATGGTTCCTCTGAATCAGTTGCCTAGGACATTTGCAGAAACAATGAAGGAAAGGAACACCTAATAATACCTAAGATTAAAAAGTATTGCCATCCAGCCAGAGTAGAGACTGAGAATAAAATTTAATTTTGATTAAAGAAATAATATGGTATTTGCCCTACTACCTGAGCTTCTGGAGTTATTCATACCTACCACAGTCAAAGGATTCCACAAAATCTCTCTTTTTTTTTTTTTTAATATGTAAAGTTCAAATACTACCTCTGCTCACTCTAGATCTGGGCCTCTGTCTAAGAGAAGGGAGGTCCTTTCATTTATCAAAAGACTCTATAATCTATAATAATAATAATAATACCTATTGAGCATGTGGAGATTAAAAGCAAAAGGCCTGTAATTCACTCCTCTCTTACTAAGGGAATGCCTCCAAGAAAAAAAACAGAGTAATGTAACCCAGTCTAATCTCCTCATAAATATGATAACTGGAATTCTGGGAAATATATGGTAAAGATATTACCTAGGAGGAAATCAGAAGAATGGATAAATAAAAATTAGTATATTTATATAATAGAATCATATTTAGTCATAGAAGTTAATAGTTCAAAGCTACATGTAAAGATATGTCAATCTCAGTAATGTTGAATAAAGAAGCAAGTTTCAGAAGAATATATATATATATATATATATACACACACACATACATACAGTCTATATACTACATAGGTATGTATATGCTACATATGTATGTAGATATATATTTATAATACCATTTTCAAGGAAGATTAAAAATATGTTTAGAATATATGCATGTGTGATTAAGTTATTTTAAAATGAAGCAATACATTCCAAACAAAATTTAAGTTAGTGAGTATCTATGAGAAGTAAAGTGAGCTAGGGAGATGTGATAGGTGAAAGCACATAATCATATGCAAGGTTTTGATAATATTCTTTCTTGTTGTGGTTGGTGGGTTCTTTTTAAAATTATGTTTATAAAGTATATATATATATATATATATATATATATATATATATATATATAAAACATCTACTCATTTGTAAGTTTCAATTATTAAATTGAAGAATGCCATAAAAATCATTTGCCTCAGAGTGAACTAAGATTTACGAAAGAGGAAAACGCAAAGTGCTGTGGTGACAACTCCAAGGAGGGACCCAAAGGAGTCATAAGATGTTTACTGGAAAAGCAGATACTTGAGCTGATTTGTCACCAATGGGAGAGTGGTGTTTTGATGGAAAGAGATGAGTTGTGATATTCCAGGAAGAGGCAGCAACCTTTGCAAAGAAATGGAGCTAAAGGAAAACAAGGACTGTTCCAGGAATTGCTAATAGTTCACGTGTATCAGGAGGATAAGAGATGGGAGTTGAGAAAACAGGGTGGAGAGGTAACAGTGGCCACATCAAAAAAGGATTCCTTTATCATGTTTTAACTTCTTATCTATATGGATTTAATAAATGCAAGCAAGGGAATGGAAATAATAAATTCACATATGGATCCAGAAAAACTTCAAGCCTGAAATAAATAATCCCTAAATAAAGTTCTTTTAACATCAATATCAGAGGAGAGAAGCAGACCAAATGTCTAAAAATTGACATGACAAGACTGAAAATGGTGAGTGCATGTGAAATGCTAGCTTTCTGATTCTGTAGAATCCCTGTACCTGAGATGAACAATTTGCTACTGAACCCAGTTTAGTACTGATAAATGTAATACTGCCTGCCATATTAGTAAACAAAGGATGTCACCGTCACCAGCGACTGCAGCCACAGCCAAGAGGAGCTGGTGAGCCCTGAAGAAACACAGGAAGGGAAAGAATACCTACCATCTAGCAGCCATCAGAAGGCAGCCACTCTCTACGTTGAGCCCTGAGGAAACTCAGGATGTGAAAACACAAGATGCTGGCCCAGGTAGCTGAGGTGCATATCAAAGGGATGATTTCAGTGAGCCCAGACTCTTACATCTTCCCGTACATAGAAAAGCACTAAATTTCTTAACTTGAGATTTCTAGTTTTCTTTAATGAACATTAATCTTTTGTTCCTACTACTTGCTCTTTGTTGCAAAACTCCTATATATCCTAGTTCCCCCTCTCTCCTCCTTGGAGAAGTTCTCTCAGGGTTACTTGAGATGCTGCCTCTTGGGCTTGAAGTCCTAAAAATTCCCACTGAATTAAACCTAACTCTATACGTTTAGGTTGTGAATATATATTTTTTAGTTGATGGTATGAAGGATCTAGTGAGAAAATAGACTTCAGGTCAGTGGGTGGTGACCCAGTTATTTAAGCACAGCAACCAAGGGACTGGTTAGGTTGTCACTGTCTCTAAAAGTAAGCTCAGCATTTTGGAAGAAAGTGTCTCCCCATGTGGCCTGGTACATGAAAGATAAATGGGAAAAGGGGCAGCAAGGCATTGACTCAAATAAATCTTCGACTTCTGACAGTCTTAGAGTACATATTAGGATCTAGACTTCCATGAACAATTGAAATGGAAACCAGGTTCACCAGCAAGAATACTTTGTGATGGTTACACCTTAAAAGTCGCATGTAACTAAACAAGCCAAATGCAAATGTGGGTATATAGAACATATGATTTCACACAAACAAGAAAGTATCCTCTATTCATAAAATGAGCTGTAAAGTCAGCCTTGAAGTTCTTCCTAAATGAAAGAAGTTAACCTTTCATAACTGATTGTGGAGTATGCCTTCAATTAGTATTTTCATCAAAATTATTTTTGTTTCTTATCTTTTCTAATGTGTGATTCAAAACTGATAGTAAATATAGGAATTGTTAAATATTTACCAACCATATTTCTGTGTAGTAAGCATATGTTCAACTCTTAGGTACCACTCTCACATTTCATACTAAGATTCAGAAAACTACTCCATGCTAAAAAGCAACCTATTAACAGCATCAGTCAAAACACCGGGGATGTATCAGGCAGGAAAAAAGAAATCATGTTAGTTATTTCAACGGACAGAACATCATATAACAAATTAATTTAAAAGATATTGAAAAGCAAATAGAAATTGGAGGGAGCAGAGAGATAGTAATGAGAGCAAACCCTCTAGCCCTGAGGTTAAAAGGGAAGAGTTTGGAGTCTTTAGAACTTGGAAGGTCGGAGGAGGGACTCCATGAAGCTGGATTCAGACCTCTGACAAAGGGGGAATAATAAAACTGGTGCCAGTTCCTCAGCTCCACAAGGTTGGCTCTGGGATAAGTGGAAGAAACTGGAAACTAGAACCAATTTCTACTAGTACCAGCTGTTGCTGCTGGATACAAGTTCTTGCTGTGATCATTCTTACAGCATCAGCAAATAAAACAGGATGGTCCACATCTCTGCATCCTATTGCTCTCTGGTCCTATCTAGAGCTCTATTGGCAGAAACTAAAAAGGAGCCAGTCTACAGGAAAGAAATATAATTGGTAGAATCTCAGCCCCAGGACACAGAGCTGAGTGTAGAAGGGAGGGTTTGTAGCTGAGAGACAGCGGCTTCATAAACAGCACAGGGGAGTGAGGCAATGAATTATAAGGGTTTTCTTCATCAGAACGTGTATAAAAAAACTGATTGATACTGCACCAGGTCGTTGTCCCATTTCTTCCGTTTGTTGATATGTGAGGTTTTCTTCCTTGTTTGAATGAAAACAGGAGATTAAATATGCAGAGGCTGGTAATACAAGGAGGCAAAATTATTAAATTTGGAAGCCCCCTGGCATTTGGTAATTTGGAACCATTCATGTTCAGAATGGTAAACAGATAGGCAAAGTCTGGCTTTAAAATCATGAATCATTAAATGTAATAACGTCAAGGAGATCTAAATTCTAAGATAATCGAAGTGTCTCTTACAAATTAGCTCCCAGTGGGCTTCCTTTTTGTCAATCAATCAGCAGTGAATGTTTGAGTTTGTAAGTTATTGCTCAAAGTTTGCTAGAGAGGCCATGTCTTAAATTATAAAATCGCTGTTTTTGTGGTCAGAAATGATTACATATTAGCAATTTGTCATGGGGTCAACTAATACCGCAGTTTAACTATGGACCATCAAGCGTGAGTCAAATGTAAACCTCACCTTAGAAACTGAAGTGGTTTCACTGGCACCTGAAGAAGCTTGAGTTGTTATTAATACTATAAAATATTCTTCCTAACCACTTAATTTTATCTTCTCCCGTGGCCAGATATTGAATTACTATACCTATTAAAAAGTAATAACCTTAGAAAGTCCCAAGTAGAATGGTTAGAAACTCTGATTATGGAGTCACATACACCTTGTGCAAATACCTTTTTTTTTTTTGCATTATTTAACCATTGTACTTGGGCGACTTATTCAAATAATCTGAGCCTCAATTTCCTCATCCATAAAGTAGAAAATGCATTATTTACCAATCTGGGTTGTTGTGGAAATGGAATAGCATATGGAGTGTGTAAAATGTCTTAATAGGGTCTATCATATTAGTTATATTACAAACTGCAGTAAATTATATTCTCTATACATTTATGTGTTATTCTTTCTAAAAAGGATATAAATAACAATAGTGCCAATAACATAGAGTTATCATGAGGATCAAAATGAGTTAACAGGGCTTCCCTAGTGGTGCAGTGGTTGAGAGTCCGCCTGCCGATGCAGGGGACACGGGTTCGTGCCCCGGTCTGGGAAGATCCCACGTGCCACGGAGCGTCTGGGCCCGTGAGCCATGGCCGCTGAGCCTGCGCGTCCGGAGCCTGTGCTCCGCAACGGGAGAGGCCACAACAGTGAGAGGCCCGTGTACCGCAAAAAAAAAAAAAAAAAAAAAATGAGTTAACAAACGCAAAGTGTATAGATCAGTTCCCAGTCCATAGTAAATGTTATATGAGGGATTTTTTCTTCTAAAATTAATACAAATTATTATTATTATTATTATTATTATTATTATTATTATTATTATTATTATTATTTTGCTGTATGCGGGCCTCTCACTGTTGTGGCCTCTCCCGTTGCGGAGCGCAGGCTCAGCGGCCATGGCTCACGGGCCCAGCTGCTGTGGCATGTGGGATACTCCCTTACCGGGGCACAAACCTGTGTCCCCTACATCTGCAGGTGGACTCTCAACCACTGCGTCACCAGGGAAGCCCAAAATAATACAAATTATTAATATATTTGTGGTACTACTTTACTGCTGCTTATAATAATTATTATTGCTATTATTGATATTATTTGTGGGCCTTTTCCCTCAGCCTCAACTCATAGTTTGTACCTAGATGACAAAATATATTACAGAGCTTTGTTATTTACATCCAAACTAGATATGTGTGTGTGTATGTGTGTGTGTGTGGAAAGTATATTTCACTGGCCCAGATTATTTCTTTGTGGCAGTTATTATATCTCACCCTATCTTTGACTTCACAAAACTGACTGCAAATACCATATCTGAAAAAATATCCATACTCTATGCTATATCACACTACCCTCAAAATCAGTTGGAATCCATAGTACTATCAGTATTACATTGACTAGGCAACAACTCTTCATTTATTTCATGTCCAGCAGAAAATTGCATTACAATTACATAACTCTGGAGCTGAAAAGGATCAACAGTAAGAATCAGATTCAGTTTTTAGAGATCAGGAAACTGAAGCTCAGAGACAACATTAAGGACTTGGATTGGCTCTGTTTCCGAAAGAACCCTGGAGGTAAAGCAATTTCTGCACAAATTTCCCAGACACTGCAAAATCGCCAGTAAAAGGCCATTTTGCTTGTTTGGGATTGCTTTCTGGGGAACCTCACTAGAGACAAATGCAACACATTTTATTTTTATGTAATTCCATTAAAAAAAACTCCCTTATATTATATTGAAAGTCCTCTTAACGTTCTTTAAATGTGCTCTTGCTCACGTTTAATGCATTCTAGAACCAAGTTTAATTCCTTTTTATTCACAAACTCCTCCAGGCTTATCTACATTTAGATAAGTAATTAATAAGAGAGATTATTCTGAGAACAGTTCTCAAAAATCAGTCTAGAGTGAGCCCTGTTACGTGATGTCAATTAGACAATGATGTTGCTGCAAAGCAGTCTTCTCCAGGGAGTCACCAGCACTGCATCTTTTCTACCTTTAGTAGTTTCAGTAATGGTAATATTTTACATTATTCATGGATTGTCAAAAATTGGTGGATAATGGATAATTCATTACCAGCTTCCTTTTACTCATTATAGACCACCAAATACACCTAACGTGTTATCTTGCATTTTTTTTTAGGTCAAAGTAATTTCAGTCAGCTTCTCTTTCTCTGTCCCCTTTCCATCCTAACACCCTTGACTGGATTTATGTATCCTTTCAAACATGCAGTTATATTGATGTTCGTCCAGTTTAACAAAAAACTATTTTCAAGGCTATAAACTTAATTTATTGTGATATAATTGTCAGTACCATTAATATTTTCTGTGCTTAGTGTCACTGATTTTATTGCTACAAACTTCATTTGTAATGAAAAGAATAACACTGACAGATATTTGTGTGTGTTCATTTGCATGTGTCAGTGTGTATGTGAGAGTGTGTGTGTAATACATTGCCTTCTATATCAATATATCACCATATGTGGCAGGTCCTGATGAAAAGAAAATAAGAGATATAGAAGGATTCCTACATTACCTGTAACATTTGTCTTCATCAGTGAAATCATTCTTGAAAGTGTACAATGACAGCCCTGGAAAATGTCAGATGCATTTTTCAGTACAGGGAGAAGTCTGTGAGTTGTGAAATGGATATTTTACTACACAAAGGCTCAAAAGATTCACTCTTATTTCTTTTGGTTGTGGAATATAAGTTTATGAAGCATGGACTAATTTAGTACTTTTTTAGGTTTTGGTTAAAATTTTTAAAGTTCACGTTAAGAGTGAGAAGTACAAATGATCTTTTGTGTCTCACATTCAGACCCACACCATTAAAAGCAATGGATATTCTCTGTTTATAACAGAGAAATAGCTATGGAAAACTGATCCCTTTTCAACTGCAAATTTACTGCTTAATCCCTAAGTACCTTAATGGGAAGCAAAATGCTTCAAGGGAGTAAAGAGAGACAGGTAAATTCACTATTGGGCAAAAAAGAAATAAGCTTAATTAAAGGAGTTTGTCAGTAAAGCAATAAAAAGTTTAAAAATAGATTTGAAAAAAAAATGTTAAGGAATAAGCATTTGATTTATCCTATTTTTTTAATGGAATAAAGAGGCACATTTCATTGCAGGGTTTATGTGAGCTTTCTTCCTCCTGTTTCTGGTGCACAAAATCAGAGGATTATTTGTAGAGAATCATGGAGGCTTGGAAGGAAAGCAGAGACTAAAAGCACTGGGACATTTTTAGAAGCAAGTTCCCTGGGGTTAAAGACAAAAGCCTAGATTCACTGATCTTGAAGTAGGAAGAACTTTTACAAATAATGTTTCAATTATTTGCAAACTTGCTTTTAGCTTTGAAATGCATTTCCCCTCTAAAGGAATCCATACAGGAAAATGCAATGTTTCAAATGGAAGATGGAACTGTTGTTGTTGAAATAAAGAAGAGGGCCAGAATTTTACAGTTCAGCTTCCCCTTCCATCCCCAAAGTGACCTTTGACTCTTTCCTGGGGCACTTAGAAAAGCTTTAAAACCACAAATCTAGACCAATTTACTTATTTTACAGTTGAAAAAATTGCAGCCCAGTAAAGATGAAGTGACTTGGTCAAGGTCACATGTATAGAGGCTGAGCTAGGGGTAGAACGATTGTCTTTTAAGGAAATAACCAGAGGCATATAAACAATCACACCCCTTTGTAATTTTGTGCAAACTATTTAGTATAATTAGTTCATAGGTTAAGGGCCATGTGGAAACTGAAACTTTCTTATATCACCAAGACTTCCTAAAGTCATTTAGCTGTTTTATCCTTGTGAAACCTCTAGGTGGCGCTTCGGGGGCTCCTAGGAGCTCTGGATCTTTATGTCTCGGTGCAGAAAGAATTCAGCAAGAGGCAAAATGATAGATAAGAAGTGATTTATTAGAATAGTATGCTTGTGAGGCTTACAAGTGAGCAGGCAAGAGGGTACCATGCACCGAGAACTTAGTGGGCTACAGTTTTATAATCAAAGGAAAAGTGGGGAGAAGGAGAAAACCAACTTCTTCCTCATTCTTGAGTAGATATCAAGTTTCCATCATCAGTTCCTCTTCCACATCACATGGGGGAGTTTTCTTGTCCCTTCATGGTCAAGCCAGGACTGTCATGGCCCTATGGCAAAAGTATCTCAGGTCTCAGTACAATGAGGGTCTTTCACTTTGAAATATCACCTTTCCATAACTTATTGTTTTTTTATGTGTGCAGAGAGCATGCCCTGGGGCTCATTAACTTACTGAGCTCACTTGGCAGGATGTGGGTCTCATGCCACCATTGTTTTATTGCTTTGGGACATGTCTCATGCTTCTATTGTATGGTTTTTTTTGCTAAGCAAACCTGCTTGGTTTTGTGTTTAAGCAAACGTGCTTTCTGGAGTGATCATTAACTTACAGGGGTCCCCCATACTTTTTTTCTTTACTTACAATCCCCTAGTGAGATTAACTATTTAATCACCTACTTTGTCCCTTTACTCTGTCTCTATCACTTGTATTTTGATTTAATAGCAATTTCCAATCATGGTATAATGCCAACATATGAAAAATGAATATAGCCTGGCTCCTAGGCACAGTAGAAGATGAGAATCCCTTTTCCCAAAGAACTTATACTATTTATGGGAAGACAAAACAGTAGCACATGAGAGAGGGAGAAGAAAAATGTTGTTAAATTGAATTTTACTGAATACCATTATGGTAGCATTTCATTGAAGAGAATACTGAATAAGACAAAGAAGAAAAGATGTTAAATGTTATACTTGAGATAGGCCTTGAAGATAGTGTGGGGCTAAACAAACAAACAAAAATCACATACATTATTTTGAGCTTAAAATGTGAGATGATAAATGCAGAATGCTCCATATAATCAAATATAGAGTGTTCCCTTGATTCTTTTTAATAACTATGAACAGTGTTGATTGGTAACTCTACAGTACTGGATTATTCTACCTGGCTGAAAATCTTTGTAACTTTTCTCACAATCAACATTTGTGTTTTCAGCCTGGAGAAAATATTTTACCAACTTTGAAAATGACTTAAAAAGTATTTGTAGTTGAATTCTTCCAAATAAATGTGAGGGATTTATTTTTATTTTTTTTTGGTTTTTGGTTTTTTTTGCGGTACGTGGGCTTCTCACTGCTGTGGCCTCTCCCATTGTGGAGCACAGGCTCCAGACACGCAGGCCCAGTGGCCATGGCTCACGGGCCCAGCCACTCTGCGGCATGTGGGATCTTCCCTGACTGGGGCACGAACCCGCATCCCCTGCATCGGCAGGCGGAGTCTCAACCACTGCGCCACCAGGGAAGCACCGTGAGTTTTTATTTTATGTTCAAGTTTACTTGTGCTTGGCAAAAACATAATATACTGCTCTTAGAAAAGTAGCTTGAAAATATTGAAAGGTTCTTCATAGAACCTAAATGATAATGCTCAAAATGTTTCTTGAAATTCAAACAGACTTTACAAAACATCTTAACTATCTCAGTGTAAATAAGTGAGAAATAGGAGATTAAATTTCCTTTAAAAATATGTTCTTGCAAATTTAAAGCAAAAGTATTCTGGGAATAAATTTGGTTTGGATTTTAAAAGATCCAAAGTGGGTGTTTTTTCTAAATAATTCTGGCAATTCAGAACCACAATTCAACAAATTTGTCCATTTTTAATCTACTTAGAACTGGATTTGAAAACATCTCCATTCTACCTTACTTGAACTTTAATCTAAATACAGATGGAAACATGGAAAACTAAACACACAACCTCCGTTTTTATTTTTAATTTCAAGGTTACAATCAAAGTAGAGAGGCAAAATGGACAATTTAGGACCACTTAACCTATACCAAAGCATGTGTTATTTTTATCGCTTATTCTGATTTATTTAGCCAATGTGTGTGTGTGTGTGTGTGTGTGTGTGTGTGTGTGTGTGTGTATATATACAAGCACGTATATATAATATACAGTTATATATAACTTTTTTAAATGCAGGAGCTCTGAATTTTTCTTCTTTTTCTGCAATGATTTATTTAACAAAAATACATTTGTCCCATTAGTATTTCCATTACAGAAAGTTTATCTGAAAACTTATTTCCCAAAATCTTAA
The DNA here is from genome assembly GCF_025265405.1 of Mesoplodon densirostris. Classification (NCBI taxonomy): domain Eukaryota; kingdom Metazoa; phylum Chordata; class Mammalia; order Artiodactyla; family Ziphiidae; genus Mesoplodon; species Mesoplodon densirostris. Next base: position 21,309,435 of record NC_082664.1, read on the forward strand.
AGCAAAGTCATCCTAACATATGTTTTCCCCATAGCATTCAAAAGGCCTCTGTTGTTTGCAGAGCATCACAAAGAAGTATTGTGGCTGTGCTCCATTTCCACAGAAGATTTGGAAGTGCTATTGGTACTATGGGGTTCAATAACTACAGGGTTTTAATTTCAACAAAAGGTGAATTACTCATTTTTGAAGAGAAAAAAATAAGCTCAGTACAAAGGAAAGAGGCTTCTGCACTGTTTCTCCACAAGTAATTAGACAAATATTAATTACCAAAAAGTCTTTTTTTTTTTAAATTTACTTTTCTAGACATTTATTAAGAGGCTAGAATACAGGATCTTTTAAGTTTATCTTACAAATAATACAATGCCTTTTACAGTCTTATAGAGTCAAATTATAAACTAAAAACTCCATTGCTGTTTTTGTTTTCCTTGTTTTTCAGCATACGTTCTTGCAGTATAAAGTACAATAATTATATTATTGAATATTAATTAGTTTTCCAGAAGGTGAAGATAAGAATATACGAGTCCTTTCTGCTGAGACTAAAATATTAATGCAAAAATTTCATCTGGCCAAATACTTAAAAGAATATAATTAATAAGAAATAGAGATCAGGTGAAAAAAATTAATAAACTTAAATAAATAAATGATATGCTAAAAATTTTGTAAATATCTCAGTTCAGCATACTCTCAGACATTTTCATCATATACCCTTGTTTAAGACACGCAAATAAACTTGTATACATTAATCAAAATAAGGTAGCTCATTTTTGAAGGGTTCATTGAACACCTGACACTTTTGATTAGGGGCTTTTATTTCAGCAATAAAAAACAATTATTATCATTTTTAAAACAACCATTTTATAGGGCTTTAAAGCTGATAATGTGGATTTGCATATAGTATCAAGAATGGGGCTGATTTTGGTCATTTAGATTTTCATGCCATGCCACTGCCTTTGTGATTTGTAGAAAGACTGCCATCATGAATGACAAAGTACCTGTGACTGCTACCTATTGTCATTCCTATAAGAGCTCCTCTCTTTGAAGCTGCTAAAGATCACATTATATATACACTTCTGCAGTTGAAAAGGCCAGTGAAAAGCTGTAAACTGAAAGGTCATACCTGATGTGACTCAGAGCATGAAAATGGTTCAGTTGTTGCTAATTAAGTGATCACCCATCTTGTCAAATCTAACATGCACTTTGAAACTTATTTGGGAGTTACATTCCACCAAAGGAAAAGGCCCAGTCTGCTCTGAGCATATCTAGTGCAATGTCCAACCTGAGTCTAAGCTCTGCTCACCCTGGATAGAGAGAGATGGGCATGTCTGGGAAACAAGTAATGCAGATCCTTCATGATTGTTTAAGAGTCTAGGGATTCCTCTCATACATCAGAAGATGATGCTGGGAATGATACTGTCATTCTGGTTGCCTTCTGATTGTCTTAGCAAAGATATATGTGTCCTCTGGGGAAGAAAACTTGATCTCGGAAATCCTTTAAAAAAAAATGAGTGAAAGTGAGAATGTTAGTTTGCAAACTGGCTCCCGTACACCCAGGGCAAGGAGAGACGAAAGAGAGAGGCAGATCGCTCTAGATTGGGAGGTGTCAGATTTAATAAGAAAGGGAGTGTACAAAGGAGGCTTGTCTTGGGCTGCTGCAAGACGAGTAGCTCTCCACACCCTCCTACCAGAATCGTAAATGTTTATATTGAGGTCTTCTGTCCAGATGGTCTCAACAGCACATTGGTCTCTCAAGGCTGCATTTTTAAGGCAGCTTCTAGCTCAGGGAAGGAAAGTCAAAGGTACCTTCCAAGGACAGGGGAGGGGGTGAGGAATTTCTGATTGCCCAGGTCCAGCTTGAGGGTCATCGGGTGATTGTGTCCTCTTGATGACCTCCTACAACAGAGAAATACTAAAATAGATGCTTCACTATGATCTTCCTGGGCTGCTGGGAGCAACAGACTCAGGATACCTGCAAGCGGGAGTTCTGTCAACTAACAAAAATGTCACCAGTAAATTTTAGGTCAAACATGCGATGGCATTGGCACCTTGACATGGACATCAGTAATTTGGAAGGTCAGAACAGGCAAGGGGGGAAATTGTGGATTGCAAAGAAATAACTTTCAAAGACTTCTAAAAATTTCTAGGAGAAATATTTTTGCAGGTATGTTTGGGGCAAGCTGTTTAAAGGGACACCTCTAGACACATAAAAATGTTTAGACTTGTAAAAGGTACAGATTCTTGGATTTCCACAATGGTGTCAAAAATATTAGAAGTGATTCAGATCAGTTTCTTCATATTGGTGACAAAAATAAAAAACTCCTATGGTACCAACAGGTTAACTTTTTTAAGTCCCTCATCCACTTAGAACTGCAGTTGGCATCTAACCCTCTTCTAACACTGAGCCTATTTCACTGTATACCATTACCTCTAGTAGAATATTCAACTCAAGAAGTATTTGTTAAGGACCTCCTGAATTAACAGTATTAAGCCTTGTACTTAAGTTACTTTTCTGCATGAAATGGTGCAATTTTGGAAGAAACAGAAATTTAAGAACCTCAAATTGTCCTGGTGTGCAGAATAACTTTCTATGGTACTTTATTTTCCTAAAACTATGAAATCAGCCTCCTATGGCATTGAAACTTTTCCAATAAGTAATTAAAGTATGGTGAAAATCTGGGGATGAAATGAATGATGAGAAGAGGAAAGAAAAAAATGTGTTCATAGTTTAACAATCGGGAATACAGGTAACTGTAGAAAATGTCCATGTAAAACACATCACAGGGCAGCATAGGCACTGTACTAGGATGTGAATTTTTTTTCCTTCTAAAACATGCCCTTTCGTTTTCACCATGCACTTCCTAGTAAGAAATGTCCATAATGCTGTAATATAAATTGTTCATTCTGTCTTGAAGAGCAGATACCATTTAAATATTTATAGTAACACTAGTCTCCAATATGCATTGACAGGTGTATATTAATGGTTCAGTCCAGATAAGCACAACTGCACCAAGATGGCATATAAAAGCTACTTAATTTATTCATTTGCATTTTTGCAGTGTTACGTGTCACCTTTATATTTCTAAATGGATATATTTTTAAAGTTTTAACTATTGAAGTTTCAGTAATATTTAAAAGCAACAATTTTAGGGGCTTCCCTGGTGGCGCAGTGGTTGAGAGTCCGCCTGCCGATGCAGGGGACACGGGTTCATGCCCTGGTCCGGGAAGATACCACATGCTGCGGAGCAGCTGGGCCCGTGTGCCATGGCCACTGAGCCTGCGTGTCCGGAGCTTGTGCTCCGCAACAGGAGAGGCCACAGCAGTGAGAGGCCCCCATACCGCAAAAAAATAAAATAAAATAAAATAAAATAAATAAAAGCAACAATTTTAAACATATTTCTTGGACTAGGTTATTTATCCCTGTTAATCTTTTTATTAATTTTTCCTGAACTTCTGTTTAAGTACTCTCATTGAGCCTTCTCCATTTGTTCTCTTAAAAGATGAGCCAAACTTCTATTTTTAGTTCATGACTTCTTCAGCAGTGTCATCAAAAATTTCACTTTTCCTTGGCTAACCTAACCCTAATTTTCAACCCACTTTTTGCTCCATTGCCTTCACTATAGATGGCATGACACATAATTCTTGAAAGTAAAACATCACTTAAAATCAACTTGGGAATTTGGGGTCAAATACTACTGCTAATCTTTTCAGGGCATGAGAGTTTCATAACTCTAAAGTAAATCTGAGTCATGTCCTTTAGAAAAGATGGTTAAAAACACAATTAAAAATGTTTCTCCTATTTGGCCACAGAAGACAGGGACCAGATCTATCCTCAAGTATTATAAGACAGCAAAACATATAAATGATAGTTTTCAGATATGAACCTCTGAGAAAGTGAAAAATATCAAAGTGAACGTAGAAATTTCCCCAAATGTATTGCTTAGCCTCTATTTTCTAGACCAAAGAGCAGAATGGGAACCTAAACAGAACACCACAAACTTGCTGAGTGGAAGAGAAAAGATCAGAGGGGCCAAGAACAGCTAGAATTTGCAGAGTAGAGTAACACAGAGGAGAAAATTGAATGGAGAGAGAGAGGGAGATCTTTGAAGCTATGGCTGAATATTGATCTGTGCATGCATGAAACTAAACTACCTACGACTGGGGAAAGAATCATTGGAAAGCAGCAGTCAGAACAATTTCTAGAGTTCACACTAGGTTGGGAATAGTTTGTGTTCCAATCAGTCAGAATAGAAAGACCACATAATACACAGGGCATCACTGAGTCCTCAGAATGATACCACTTCAGTACATACAAGTTTCTCTGGACCCATCCTGAACAAGTTTATTTAAAAAAAAATTTCAAAAATATCAAATTGACTCTAAGTAACTTCAGTGTGTCCAGTTTAAAGAGCAACCAAATGTAAAGTTATATGACAACATTCAACATCCATCTCTATCAAATTCACAACATCTGGATCCATTCAAGAGTACTCAGACATACAAAGAACCTAGAATATACAACACATACCCAGGAAAACAAAATCAATCAATATACTCTAAAGCAAAACTTCATAATCATCTCAAAAGATGCAAAGAGCAGAAGTGCATTTAACAAAATTGAACACACATTTATAGTAAAACCCTCTGAAATCTTGGAAGAGAAAGTAACTTCCTCAACCTATTAAAGTCATCTTTAAAAAATATAGAGCTAACATCAAACTTAGTGGTAAGATTAAATTATTTTCCCCTAAGATTTGGAACAGGGAAAATATGTCCACTTAATTCAATATTATAACTGGAGGTCCTGCCTGGCCAATAAAATAAGGCAAGAAAAAGAAATAAAAATTATACATATTTGAAAGGAGGAAGTAAAACTGGCATTATTTGCAGATGACATGATAATAAGTTTTTAAAACTTCTCTGTAAAAATCCCTCTAGAATTAGTAAATAAATTCCCAAAAGTCACAGGGTATAAGATTAATACACAAAAAATTGTATTTTTTATGTAGTAGCAATGCACAATTTGAAATTGAAATTTAAAAAAACAATGTATTATAGCATCGAATATAATAGCATTAAAACACAGCTTCAAAAATGCTTAGGAATAAATTTAAAAAGCAAACAAAACATGAAGAAGACCTATACGATAAAAACTAGAAAATATTGCTGAGGTGAGATTAGAAATGTTGGTGGAGTAAGGTCCTTCTAAAAGCTAGTCCTTCATAAAAGCAATAAAAACACAGGAAAAAAAAGGATGAACAGGTCCATGAAAAGATGCTCAATATCATTAGTCATTAGGAAAACAAAGATTAAAGTTGCAATGAACTACTATTCCACCCTCACTAGAATGATTACAGTAAAAGACAAACAACAGCAAATGTTGAAAGGATTTAGAGAAGTTAGAACTATCATATATAGCAAGGGGAAGGGGATATAAAATAGTGCAGCTGCTTTGGAAAACAGCTTGGCAGCTCCTCAGAAAGTTAAAGATTGAGTTACCACGTGACCCAGCAATTCTACTGATAAGAATATACTCAAGAGAGTTAAACATACATATCTACACAAAAAGTTGTATGTGAATGTTCATATTAGCATTATACTTAATAGCCAAAAATATGAATCCACACAAATATCCATTAGTTGATTAATGGATAAACAATGTGGTTCATCTATGCAATGGAACATTATTCAGCTATAATAATAATAAGATATTCATATATGCAACCACATGGATGAATCTTTCAAATAGTATACTAAGTGAAAGAAGCCAGACTCCATGTTTATAACATGTGTAGAACATGCAAATCCACAGAGAAACAAAGTAAATGAATGGCTGTTAAGCGTTAGCATAGGAGGGACTGGATGAGTGACTTACTCATGAGTACAGGACTTTTTTGGGGGAGTGGGGCATGAGCGAGGGAATGTTCTGAGTTTAGATAGCAATGATGGTTGCACTGCACATTGTTAAAATGTCAATTCTCTCCAATTGATCTAGAAATTCAATGCAATCCCATTCAATATTTTAGTAGTCATTTTCATCAAAACTTATCTTGATGAAAATTTTATTCTAAAATTATATGGAAATGTAGATGACTAGACTAACCAAACACAATTTTGAAAATAAGGATAAAGTTGGAAGACTTATAATACCTGACTTGAAGACATACTGTAAACTACAGTAATCAAGAGAATATAGAAATTGACTCACATATATATGACCAATTGATTTTTTAAAAATGTTTGAAGTCCTAAATGTAAAGCCCAGAGTATACAAGTTCTTAATGAAATCATAGATGAAAACATTTGTTTTCTTAGAATAATAAAATTATAAGCTATAAATTTAACAAAAAGATTGTAATTCATGAAAATGAAAACTCTGTCTCTTTAAAAGATAATGTTTAGAAAATAAACAGACATGTCATAGAGTGGTAGAAAATATTTGCAAAACAAAGAATGATAAAGAATTTTTCAATTCTAAAAAATGGATTAAAATATGCATTTTAGAAAACAAAATATATAAATTATACATATCCATTAGAGAAGAGGCTCATTTCTCAATTGAGAAATGCAAATTAATTTCATACTGAGATACCACTATATATTCACTAGAACTTACAAGGTCAAAAAGACTGATGGGACTTCCCTGGTGGTCCAGTGGTTAAGATTCCAGGCATCTACTTCAGGGGGCATGGGTTTGATCCCTGGTTCAGAGACTAAGATCCCACATGCCATGGGGCAGGGCCAAAAATAAAAAAATAAAAAGACTCATGACAGCAAATGTAGGCAATGGTGGAGAGCAACTAGAACACTCATACATTGTTGGTGGGATAAAAAATTGTACAAGACCTTTGGAAAACAGTTTTACTGTTTCTTAACCTTTCTATATAATTTAGCTCTTCATTCCTAGATATCTATACAAGCTAAACGAAGATATATGCCCATTTAAAGTCCTTGACTCAAATGTTCACAGCAGCTCTATTCACATAAGCCCAAAACCCAAAAGATCATTACCTTGTGAATGGATAAACAAATAGAGGTTTATCCATACTACCAAATACTACAAAGCAGTTAAAATGCATACTACTAAGGAGTACTACTCAGTATTTTAAAAAAATGAACTACTGATATAGTAATATAGGCATATTATTCAAGCATTACGCAAAGTAAAAGAAGCCATACAGACTACATACCATACCTATATGGACTACTTGTACATGAGATGCTTAGACACACTTATGAGATGACATACACACAGATTTTGCTTATAAAAATTTTTAGATAAGCCAAAACTAGAGACAGAAAGTAAATTTGTGCTTGTCAGGGAGTGGGAATGGGGTGAGAGGATTCAATAAAAAGAGATATGAGGAAACTATTGTGTTGCTGAAAATGTTCTATGTTATGCTGTATTATGGGAATAAAACCCACATCACATAGTGATTTTAAAAATTCTAGTAGCCATATTTTAAAAGATAATAAGAAAAAAGTATAATTAAATTTAATTACAGCATATATTTGATGTAACTGGATACATCTAAAATGTTATTATCCATGTTGCATTAGTGTTTCAAACACCACATGTGTCTGGTCAATACTGCAGTAAATAGTTTAGCTCTATATCATGATTTTGGTGGTTTGGGTCAATGTTCAGATTGTGATAGACTGACAAAACTCATATATTTTATTATATATATATATATATATATATATATATATATATATATATATATAATATCAAAAAAGCTACATAAAAAAGAACAAAATGAAACAGCACAAACAAGTAATGATGAGAATGAATGACTCCTGTGTATACTTTTTTTTTAAACATCTTTATTGGAGTATAATTGCTTTACAATGGTGTGTTACTTTCTGCTTTATAACAAAGTGAATCAGTTATACATATACATATGTCCCCATATCTCTTCCCTCTTGTGTCACCCTCCCTCTCACCCTCCCTATCCCACCCCTCTAGGTGGTCACAAAGCACCGAGCTGATCTCCCTGTGCTATGCGACTGCTTCCCACTAGCTATCTATTTTACGTTTGGTAGTGTCCTGTGTATACTTTAGAATATAAGCAATACATCCATACCCATCTCTGTCATCTATTTATCTATCTAGCACTTGTCAACATTCAAAAAGGAATCAAGTGTTTCAGAAACTAGATGTTCTATATACAAAAATCAGACAGCAGTGTAAAAAACAATGTACCTGGAATTCTTTTTCCACAGGTGAGAACACACTGATACATTGTTTTTCACTCTGCTTTCTTGACTTTCTCTATATAAAGCAGTTTCTAAAACACTTGACTGACTCTTGAGTGTTGAGAAATTCAAGACATTAACATGATCCTCACATACCCTAGAGAGGAGATAGTCAAAGAGTAGCAGTGTTCCCTTAAGGTATACATCTCCCATTAATCAATATCAATGGCAGCAAAGAAACAACGGCAAGGGAAAAGAAGTAAATCCCTTTATTATGGATTCATTCTTCAACAGCATCTTTTCAGCTGACTGTTCATTTGAAATTCAAGACAAATAAAAAATAGCACCTTGTCATGTAGCTTCAGATAAATGGATATGCGCCTGGGCCTCATCACCCTGGGACCTTACTCTCCTTTATTTCAGTGACCTTCTGGGATAATTATGGTCATCATTTACAGAGCTTATTGATTAAGTAATTAATAAATGATGATAAACCCAGGCATTTCTAAGTGTAGGCATTGCAGCAGCAGAACAGGTGTTGAATATTAACCTTCCACCTGGGTAATTGCAGAGTCAGAAGGAAATGCGGGAATGCCGAGGGTCTATGCTATAGTTGGGGAAATTGAAGAATTCCAGCCATTTACTTCCATCTGCCCTTAGTTTACAACGGTCTAAAGCACTGCGCAGAAAGACATATCAAACAGCTATTTATCACACAAATGGGAAAATTGAAAACGCTCACCCTCCCTCGCTTTTTCACACAGAATTTCTACACTTGTTCTCCATTATCTTTATTGTCCTCAGTATCCTGTTGTATATTGTTGGGCATCATTTCTTTTCCTGAAAGTCCACAGAGTGAAACATTCTTTATTGAAACTCAAGGAGCAGTGTTAAGATTTTCTATAAAAATACATTTTTAAAATCCACTCGAGTTTATTTCTGTTTATTTGCATATATAGTAGACATGAATATATATATATAAGCATGAGAGAGATTATATATGTTTAATATTGGTTTTGACTCACTTAAATATTACTTTTATTGTGGAGATATATAAAGTGAACTCAGTTTCCTCTTGGAGAATATAGGGTAATACAAAAACATATATACTTTAAAAAGCTCTTGATAATAATAAATATTTTCATTTATTCAAATACACATTTTAACAGGGTCAGAAAATCTCATTGGCATTATTATTCTTTATAATGAATATAAATGAACAACAAAATTTAAGATGATGATTTAATCTTTTAACAAACAAGTACAATACATTGTACCCTTGTACAGGGTTTAAATTCTTAAAAGGTATGTTTATGAACAATTTTCCCCAAACTACATGTATATATACACACATATGTATGTAATGTATATACGTGTGTATACATACGTTTTATTAAATGAGTGATTATCATTCATTGATATACTTTTATTTAAGATGGTTATTAAAACCATGACCAGGCAATAGACTCTACTCTAGTTTAAAAACAGTAAATTATCAACAGAAGCACAATGTATACTTATTTATTAGCTTGGGTAATCATATACTTTCTCTCTATACACCCATGGATATTAAATCTATGTTTTCTATTGCACTATTTTGTTCTTTATGTAATTTTAGAAACAAAGTTAACCAAGTAAGATGCCAGTCTCCTCTAGTCAGGCCTCTGTAGGCCTTAATAATCAGAACCCACCAAGAAGAGTCATTGAATGGAGGTAGTAAGAACACATTACCTTTGTTCAACATATTTTCCCCACAGCCAGCTCCAGACACAGCAGAGATCACCAGCTGTTTAGGATGTGTTTGTCCTGCTAGCTGGTAGGATGGTGAAGATTACCCACATATTCTCCCAGGTCATTTACCCAATAAAACAAATGGTTTTGAAAAAGCTCGGTGCTTTGTGACCACCTAGAGGGGTGGGATAGGGAGGGTGGGAGGGGGACGCAAGAGGCAGGAGATATGGTGATATATGTATATGTATAGCTGATTCACTTTGTTATAAAGAAGAAACTAACACACCATTGTAAAGCAATTATATTCCAATAAAGATGTTAAAAAAACATAAAACAAATGGGCATTTCCTGTCCAAATATCTAACCGATAATTGTTCTTTACACTCAGATGTGTCCTCATCTGAGAAATTGAATAGTCGATTCTCTTCTATTTATGCTAATGAAGAGTCATAAAGTCATTAAAAAAAAACCCAAAAAGACAAGCAAAGTAAAATTTGCTTTGGGCTTCCCTGGTGGCGCAGTGGTTGAGAGTCTGCCTGCCAATGCAGGGGACACGGGTTCGAGCCCCGGTCTGGGAAGATCCCACATGCCGCGGAGAGGCTGGGCCCGTGCGCCACAACTACTGAGCCTGTGCGTCTGGAGCCTGTGCTCCGCAACAAGAGAGGCCGCAATAGTGAGAGGCCCCTGCACTGCGATGAAGAGTGGCCCCTGCTTGCCGCAACTAGAGAAAGCCCTCGCACAGAAACGAAGACCCAACACAGCCATAAATCAATTAATTAATTAAAAAACAAAACAAGGGCCTCCCTGGTGGCGCAAGTGGTTGAGAGTCCGCCTGCCGATGCAGGGGATACGGGTTCGTGCCCCGGTCTGGGAGGATCCCATATGCCGCGGAGCGGCTGGGCCCGTGGGCCATGGCCGCTGAGCCTGAGCGTCCGGAGCCTGTGCTCCGCAACGGGGGAGGCCACAACAGTGAGAGGCCCGCATACCGCAAAAAAAAAAAAAAAAAAAAAAAAAAAAAAAAAACTTGTAAAAAAAAAATTTGCTTTAATTAACCTCCAAAAAGTTTTTTGAGTTTACATTTTTAAGCTCTGCAAGGACTCTTCTTCCTCTTCTGAAAGAGGGGCTATTCCTCCATCTAATGGCAGGAGTCGAGTCAGAGCTCTCCTGTTTGCTAGATTAGCAGTGTTGATATGTTAGTTTTACCACCTGGTAGGCCACAGAGGATGTGCCAGGCAATCTTCAACTCCATTATGGCTGCAGGATCTAGCAGGTCATCCTGAAGCAGCTTCTTTGTCTGTTTCTGACATCCGGTCATGACTGTTAACAGGCTGTTCAGGTGGACAGTTCCTGTTTCCTTGAAGTGAAATGTGAAGGCAGACAAGTTTAAAGTATCCTCCAAAATACAGAGAGTGGTAAGCATTTGGGGGCTTGAAAAACCTCTTCAAGGCTTATTCAGACGTGAATAAACTGCTCTATTATTCCTTCCTGTCAACCACCATTTAAAGATGTCTAGCCAGAAGAGATTTCCCAGCTCAAGGAAGTGTGTCTTGAGTCCAAGAAACAACTATAGCCAAGAGCAGACTACAAAAGCTTTCAGATTAGGACTTGACCTTAGCCAGTTTTCTCTCTTCTTTTCCACTCCAACATAGCAGAAACAAAAGAAAAGGAGAATTTCAGCCAAGCTAGAGCTGAGGACAGGAAAAGAGATAGGCACATACATTTGTCTCCTGGACTTTTTTACATTTACTTATTTTTATTTTTTTATTGAGATGTAATTGACATATAATATTGTATTAATTTCAGGTGTACAACATAATGATTTGATATATGTATGTATTGCACATTGGTTGTCACAATAAATCAAGTCAGCATCCATCACCATATGTAGTTAGAAATCATTGTTTTCTCGTGATGAGAATTTTAAGATCTACTCTTTTAGCAACTTTCAAACATGCAATATGGTATTATTAACTACAGAGCCATGCTGTACATTACATCCCCAGGACTTCTTTATTTTATAACTGGAAGTGTGTACACTTTGATTCCCTTCACTTATTTCTCTGCCGCCCCGCCCCCAATACCACCACCACCTGTCTCTCCACCAATTTGTTCTCTGTATCTATAAGCTTATATTTTGGTTTTACTTTTTTATACTGAAAATTATTCTGTAGGTTATAGGTTCTGCTCAGATCTAAACATTTAAATGTCTTTAAGTTGACTCTATAATTTGTCATCTAAACTGGGGACTCCTTTGAAAGTAAGAGTAAGGGGTTGCTGCAAATAACTAACACCTATCAATCAATCTGCAATAGGTATAAACTCTTATAAATGCCATGCACACCAGAATGTATGGTCATCTTACCTTGTAGGAAAAAAGGAAAAAAAAAAGCCTTTTATATTTGTAATCTATTCAGTCAGATGGTTTTAAAAAAATGATTGAACTTTGCTTCCACAAAAGTAACCTAATGATAATTTAAGTAGTAAGTGTACTAAAAGCAGAGCCAAGTACGTGTACCAGGGCTTGTGACCATATCCAATTTCCCCATTCCCTTAAAACTGTCAAATAAAAACAAATCCAGATTTAGATGAGTAGAGACTTTATTCAAAAACTAGTGCAATAGTGTGAACTCTCCAGTCTCAGTATCTGCAAGTATCTCAAAGTTGAAGAAAGAAAGTCTTTTATAAGGAGAGGAAAACAGGGTTAGGAAGGAATTTAAAGGAGAAACTGAGCAAGTGAGTTGGTTAGTGGACAGGTGTTCTGATAGGAAATGTTTCTCGCTGTGGTCAGCCTGTTCTCATAATGGGGGAATGTTCTGCATTTTAGTGCTTGCTCAGACAGGGGAAAAGAAGTAGGTCAGGGGCCTGTGTGGAGGAAAGAAGCATGATGAAAGATTGGTTCAACCGTGACAGAAGATAGGGAACAGGCAATTGTGATCACCTGGTCAAAACATATAAGGGGCCACAGACCGTGGCCTCTCAGTTTAGCCTTCTGTCCATCTTCCAATATGTGTTTAGTCATTTTTCTTTACTTTAATCATGAAATATTTCACTCCTACAGAAAATCAAAGAGACTAAGATGACAAACCACCATGTACCCTCCATCCAGCTTTATAAATCTTAATATGTTGCTATATTTGCTTCAAATATTTTTATTTTATTTTAATGAAAAAAGAAAATCTTATAAATACAGTTACAACCCTCTCGGTATAACACATTCCCCAGCCTATCCCTGAAAAATGTAACTGCGATTCTTAATTTGTTCTGTTTTAATCCACGAATGCATATGTACAATCAACAATATCACTTACATGTTTTAGACATTTTTATAAATGTTCCCATACTGTAGGAGTCATTATTCCACAACTTGGTTATTTTCACTGCACATTGTTCCAAAATTTTATACATTTGATTCATGCAGCTCTAGTTCGTTAATTTCAACTGCTGATTAGAGTTATACTTCATGAACATTTCATAATATTTATGAATTCCTTAGTTAGTGGACATTCTGTTTTCTTTGTGAATTTTTCATTATTTCAAATACTAAAATGAACATTATTTCAGATATCTCGCTGGGTGCTTGTGTAAGAGGTTCAGAGGGCTATATATCCAGATTGTGGGGTGTGAGTCCCGATGCTATGTTACAGTCCCATTATCTATGTAAGAGGGCACCTTTGCCCCAGTACTATCTAATACTTGGAACTATAGGACTCTGACAAATTAACAAATGTGAAAAGAGATCCCTTTTTTTTTTTTTTTTCCGCGGTACGCGGGCCTCTCACTGTTGTGGCCTCTCCCATTGCGGAGCACAGGCTCTGGACGCGCAGGCTCAGCGGCCATGACTCACGGGCCCAGTTGCTTTGTGGCATGTGGGAGCTTCCCGGACTGGGGCACGAACCCGTGTCCCCTGCATCGGCAGGCAGACTCTCAACCACCATGCCACCAGGGAAGCCCCGAGATCCCATTTTTTTAAATTTTGTTTTATTCTGTAAATTTTCTCTTCAGACATTTTGCCCCAAAGATCACTTTACTCATCCTTCTCTTTTTGCTATGCAACCATTTTTTTGCATTTAATTCTAATATATTTAATTTATATAGTTATTTATAGACATAAACTTTCAACATTTATTTCTCAGTTTAATTGCATTGAGGTCAGAGATCATATTATATTGTTACAGTGTTCTTTAAAATTAGAATTTACTCTTTGGTTAATTTGATTTGAGGCCAATGTTTGTAAATTTCAATGTGTCTTTTAATTGAATGTGTAATCTATATAACTGGTTATGTGGAAGATTATATAAATCTGTTAGATATTTATCTATCCACCTAATGTCTCTACCATGTATCTATATGTATGCAAGCAAATGTTTTTAGTTTTACTTATCAAATTTACTATACTTTTACCAAATTTTGTAATCATCAGCTTTGTAGAAAGATACTGAAATCTCCTATGTTTGCAGATTCTGTTGGTTTCCACATATTACTTTGACTTTTTTACTTATATTTTTGAAGCTATGCTTTTAAATGCAAAAAGTTGATAATTTTTATATTTTTGATGAATATTTTCTTTAGTGACTTTCTATTAGAATTTATTAACTTACATTCTATTTTATCTGTTATTGCTTCTACTACTGCAGGCTTCATTTGATAATTTCTTGGTATATGTTGTTCAATTAACCTATTTTTAGATTTTCTGTCTGCTTTTGTCTTAGGATTTTTTCAAGCAGTTTTTCATTAACTATTTTTAACAAACATTTAAAACCCTGTTTTTGAATCGATTTTCATCTGGTTACCTTTATTGTGTTTATTGATATATTTTGACTCATTTACATTGTCATATAGTGTGCTTTCTCTTGACCAGTGTAATAATTTTTAAATCGTTGCTGCCTCTTCTTCCACTGTCCCTCACCATGGTGCCTTCCTGCAAGATATTTTCTAGTTCCACTAATGTCACTCTTGCCAAGTGACTTGATTTCCCCAGTGAAATCTGAGTGAAAGTAACAGCCATCATCTCTGAGCAGAAGCATTACAGGTCAGAATATGATTTGCCATAACCTCTTCCTTCCCTGTCGCAAGACTAGAGATTCCCAGATAGAAGCTCTTCCATCAGCCTGAATCCCACTGTGAAGGTTATATGGAGCCCAACCAAGCTAAGCCCACAGCAGACATTTAGGGGGAGCAAAATACTTGCCTTTAATGCTGTAAGCTACTGGGGTCACATTTTGGCACAGCAAAACACTCCTGAAATCTGACTGAAATAATGATCCTTATGATTCATCATCATTTCATCATCATCATTCATTCATTTTCCCATAATTTCCACAGTTCACTTGGTCAATGCTTGAAGAGACAAGGTTTTCTCTTTTTCCCTTTCTTTAACTCTGCCTGTAGAGAAGCTTCAAATTATATTTACAACCTTTCCAGTGGCTGACCTTAAATTTTCAACCCACAAGGAACTTAGCGAGCATTAACCACCTATTGCTTACTCCTCCTCCACAATTGTGGTATTCCTGGCCTGATTTTTAAATTAACCTTTATTTTAAACCACACATAATCGTCTTTATTTTCTTTTCTTAAGCCAGTAATTTATTACATTTACCAAAGTGTTTTATAGAAAGCTTATTATTTTCACTTCCGATTATCTTTCTCCCTCTGGTTTACTGCTCCTTGTCTGGTGATTCCGTGGTCGTTTGAACCCTATGTGCCCCTGGGTTTTCTGTGTAGAACTAAGTGTTTTAATAACAGGTTGTGGTTCTTGCCCCCATGCTGACATGGGAAACATTGAAGTGCCAGCCCAGAGGCATCAGGCAGCTTTGCTCACGTCCTGATCAACACGTTGTGTCTTTGTTCTCCTACACATTAATCCTGTGTTCCCACATAAACCTGAAGCCCAAGTCTGGTGTTAGAGTGCATTTTTCCCCCAGCCATGGTCACTGTGATCATGGTGAATGGTCATACATTTTGTGCATGGAACAAAAGCTGCAAGCCTTGTAACTACACAGAGAAAAGAACGTTTTTCCCTCTTGTAAAAGACTATCAACCCCCCATCTTCCAACCAAACTTACACTTAACGGGAGAAACTTTTTCTAGTTTCCCCAAAATTCCTCTATAGCTTAATGGAACCTAGTTTCCACCTCCTGCTAGCAATTTTCATCCCTGTTATTCCTCAAGAGCTAGACCCTCAGCTGCCACTCCCTGGAGCTCCATCCATCTCTTTGGGTTTTTTTATTCTTGGAAATATGTCTTCCTGAGCCTGGCTTTGGTTGTTCAGCTTTCTCTTTGTAAATGCTACCTGCCATCAAATGTGTTTAGAGCAGACAGAGTAGCTCTTCAAAGCATTTACTAGCTACAGTCATAATGACATTTGATTATCTCATAATTCCTCTTTAAAGCAATGTCCCCACCCTCTCTTTGATTTAGTGACCCCATCCTCCTCCTTTGTGAAACAGCAGTTCACACCACATGAGAAAGGAGTCTCTACATTTTTGCACTTTTTGTAGTTTATACAATTTAGCTGTCTTTGCTTTAGCCAGATGTTAACAGGGCTTTATCTAAGCCAAGGGGACTACAAATTGAGTTGAATTCTGGTCCTGTGAAATAAGGAATGACACCTCAAAATCCAACTAATTTTATCCAACAACCATAACCAAGGCTCCTTTCCTACTGTTAACTAGGCAAACACCTCTATTCAGTAAGTATTCATTTTACTCCAAAGAAAACAACTTCTTACAGATGAAAGTTTATTAGTACTCTAATTAGCATGGTTTGTTGTACTTTCCCTCTCCCTCTCCCCTTCCTTCTCCTCCCCACTGTCCTCCTCTCTCTCTCCTTCACCATGTATGTTTAGAAAAAAAAAGCAGTGTTATTTTGGTTGAAGGACTATTTCCCTCCCCCAGGGTTTACTTTCATTCCAAGTCTCTATATTATCTAAGAATATCTTCAGCTGACTTGTCTGAGGCAGATGGCACAGCTTCCCCTAACAATATTTCTAGCACTTGGGGTATTTGATGGCTGGATATTTCCTGCCCTCTGTGGGTGGTGATTCATATACCTTCAAAACAGATAAGGAAACTACTCAATGCAATTTGAACATCCATCTTTGCCATACTTCTCTCCTGTAATAAGTCGCGTCTTTACTATTCCTCTGATGTTTTCTTTTTCTCTATTCGTTTATGTTAGACACTGCTGTGATTCCTGCACTCCCAAACTCCTAACAGCTCTTATTTCAATTGCTTGTTCTAACGAGGCTTAATGTAAGCATTGAGTTTAATGCAAGCTCAAGGCTTGCCTTTTGGAATTATCTGGGAAAGAGAAATCAATGGTTTTTCTTAAAATTTCTGGAGGATAGAAAATGTTCTCTTTTAACACCATCTTCATTTCAGTTCCTATAAACTCTTTAGCTTTGACCACCTATTTTCTGCCAACCTCTGCCTGTTATCTTCATAATTCAGTGCGCTTACTTTTGGTGACCTACATCTGATCTGACTTCTGATGTTTGATACAAAAGACCCTCTGTCTTCACTTGTTGCTCTAGCCAGGTGCATGTTAGTGCTGAAAATTCTATATCCTGTTAGAAAGGAAGTATCTCCTATCTCAGAAGGATAGAAGTAGTTCAGCCTGAACCAGGATAAAATTACTCTCTGCTAATACCACTCTTGAAACAAGAACATAACTACTTTTAAAAATTTGACACTTCCCATAAATCAGAAATTAATTACTGCAGTCATGGAAAACCCAGTTCTTCATAGCCCAGAAAAATAGCTGTCTTGTTTATTTATATCAAATGTATTAGTAGTATGCCCATAATATATTACTGATGCATTGTTGTAAAAATAAAAGGAAAATGTGATTGCGTGGATTCGTTTTCTCTTGCTGTGTAACAAATTACCACAAAAATAGCAGCTTTAAAACAATACTCATTTATTCTCTCACAGTTTGGTAGGTCAGAATGCTGTGAGATTGGCTGGGTTCTCTGTTGAGGTTCTTACCCAGCCAAATTGAGATGCTCTCTAGGTTGGGCTCTGATTGGAAGTCTCTGGAGAAGAATTCACTTCCAAGCTCATTCAGGGTTTCGATAGAATCCATTTCCTTGTAGCTGTAAATCGAGGTCCCCATTACTCTGTGGGCTGCTGGCTGTGGACTTCTCTCTTCTCCTAGAGACCACCCATATTCCCTTTTATGTGACTTCCTTCATCTTCAAACCAGAAACAGAGTGTCTGAGACCTTCTCACTCTTGAAATCTCTCTGACTTCCTCTTTGGCCACTGGTAGGAGAAAACTCTGCTTTTAATAAACTCGTGTAATTAGATTAGGTCTACTGGGATAATTCCCTTTGGCATAAAAATTAAAATGATCATGGGAGTAACACCAGGGTGCAAAGGTCATGCAGGTCATCTTAAAATTCTACTTGACACAGTATGTATTCATCCAGAGAGCTTAAATTCATTGAATACTCTATGGATTATATTCCGGTTTTCTGTTAAAGATTTAGCATAGAAAGATGAGCAAGGTGATGAAAGGGTGTCACAAATCAAGAAATATGCTTAACCAACATCTGTATATCTAAAGGTCTAGTAAAAAACGTCCAAAATATATTAGTAGATACCGTTTTCATTTCGTTTGGATATAAACCCAAAAATGGGATTGCTGGATCCCATGGTAGTTCTATTGTTAATATTTTGAGGACCCTCCATACTGTTTTCCATAGTGACTATACCAATTTATATTCCCTCCAACAGTGAAAAAGAGTTCCCTTTTCTCCACAACCTTGCCAACACTTGCTATATCTCTTGTCTTTTGATTACATTCATCCTAATAGGTATGAGGTGTGAGGTGTCTGCACTCCATGTTCACTGCAGCATTATTCACAATAGCTAAGATATGAAAACAACCTAAGTGTCCATCAATTGATGAATGGAGAAAGAATATCTGATATATATACATGTATATATATAATGGAAAACTATTATATATATATGGATATTTAAAATAAATATATGTGTGCATATATATATATATATATATATATATATATATATATATATATATATATATAATATGAAGCCATGAGAAAGAAGAACGTCCTGCCATTTACAACAATATGAGTGGAACTTGAGGACATTATGCTAAATGAAGTAAACCAGATACAGAAAGACACATATTATATGATATCACATGTGAAATCTAAAAAAAGGCAAACTCATAGAATGATGCTTACCAAAGGCTGGGAGTAGAGTAAATAGGGAAATGTTGGTTAAAGTGTACAAACTTCTAGCTATAAGATAAGTGAATTGGGGGACCTAATGCAGAGCATGATGACTATAGTTAATAATATGTTTCATATACTTAAAAGTTGCTAAGAGAATAGACCTTAAATGTTCTTACCACCAAAAAAAATGTAATTATGTGACATGATGAATTATTAACACTATGGTAGTAGTCATTTTGCAAAATATAAGTGTATCAAATCAACACCTTGTACACCTTAAGATTCCACAATGTTGTATGTCAATAATGTCTCAATAAAGCTGGAAAAAATTTAAAAAATATAACAGTAGATGAGCAAAACATGGATCTGTTATCAAAGGTCTTTAGCCTAAACAGAAAAAGAGAATGTAAATAGTGGCATGAAACCACATTTGCAGGTGCCATAAGAATAGTTAAGTGCAGGATTGTAGGGGGAATTTAAAGGAGAGGAAGCTCCATTCTACCAAGTCTATCAAGGACCTGGTAAATCATCAAGAGTTTCCCAAAAAGGCCACATACTCTTGAATGATGAGTAGGTTAATATGAAGTTTGCAAAGTAGCAAGGACATTCTATGACAAGGAATCTGTATAAGCAAAGTGGAAGTAAGACATATATTGACCCGTTTGCAGAAACTAATGAGCCATACAAGGAAGTGAAGATGATATAATAATTGACTCAAATTACTGTTGGAGTCTCCATGAATCGTTATACACCCTTTGATAAAGAACAATGATAGATGGGAGGTCATTTGTTGACAGGGCATTCCTTGTCTCAAAATCTATCAGTGACCCAGTGTTTCTTTTGGTAGCAAACCTAAGCACTTTTTGCTCAATAACAAGATATTTAATAATGACCCTATTGTATCTACCCTAATAAGAACACTTAGAATTTTTATCTGTTTACAAAAAGATTCCATTTTCTAATTGGTGTGATTTACCTATGCTAAGACATGCTTCCACACATCATCTTACATTTTATCATGCTCTTTCTCTGTCTTGAAGTACCCAGTCTACTCACTTCTCATTACTTGATTTCTGCTCTTTATGGCATAATTCATATTTCTACTCTACAAGGCCTTCTACGTCTTCACTGATTTTCCCACCTTTCAAATTTCCTCCCCATGAAATTTTTACTACACAAAATTAGCACTTCAATAGACACTGATTTTTTTTTTTCCTAACAGACCTTATTTTTTAGAGCAATTTTAGGTTCACAGCAAAATTGGGTGGTAGGTACAGACATATCCCATATACTAACCAGCCACATACATGCACAGCCTCCTCCATTTTCAACATGCTCCACCAGAGTGGTACATTTATTTAAAGTGATGAACCTACATTGACACATCATTATCACCCAAAGTCCAGAGTTTACATTAGGGCTCGTTCTTGGTGTTGTATATTCTGTGGGTTTGGACAAATGTATAATGACATGCATCTACCATGTTAGTATTATATAGAGTAGTTTCACTGCCCTAAAAATCTTCTGTGCTCTACTTATTCATCCCAACCTCTCCCTCTAACCCCTGGCAACCACTGGTCTTTTTATTAACTCTGACTTTTTTTTCTTCTTTATTACTTCATTTGTATAATACATACCTCTCTAACTTGATGACAGTTTATGTCTTACCCTTGTTGACCTCTACTAAAATTAACAAATATGTATGTTACCTGTTTACATGGCAAATGTTAGCTGCCATGTTTCCACAAGTATTCAGGCTTCACAAGATCATCTTGCCCCTAAAATTTACATAGAAGTGTTTGAACTCCCAATCCACAATTGATGGTGTTCTTTGGGTGTCCACATATACCCTATGACATTTAGCTCCAATATCTAGCTTCAATTGAATTTCTAATCCTATCTCTACCTCCAGTACGTACTGTCTGCTTTCCACAAAATGTTATGCTCAAACAAGATCCCACACTAATCTATTTACTCTCTGGCCAAATTTTAATAAAAACTCTGGATAAATGGGAAAGATATTACATTCATAAGCTATCATCCAAAAATTAGATACTGGTAATACAAAATTTTCAAGTCACTGGTACTGTACATTATCCCACGTGGATTTCCATATTCCCACCATCTGGCTAATGCCCTCCTTTGTTCTCTCCACCTACAGGCCTTTGGAGATTGCATCTGGCAGCAGGACATTGTATATTATTATTCAGAGTACATCTTGATGGCATCACACCTTCCTCATCTTGCGGGCAGCCTAGCAACACATATGCCAAACAGGGGTCGTTATTTATGTTTATTTCAGTCAGTAGAGCCCTCTGCTCCTTGCTAGCTCACCAAATCCTCCTAACATAAAAATTACTGCTTTTTTGCACCTTCAGTCGGGTCACATTCTTAGGCAGGGCCTCTCCAGTTTATAATTTGTGAGCACAAGGGAGGTAGTATATGGATTTATGATCCTCCAGTCAAAAGAATAATGGAGAGATGGCTCTTCTAATTATACTTATTAATTGACTTAAAGGTGAGCTTTGCCCCTAAAGAAAGGTGAGATTCTAAAACTAATGATGAGGATAGTTCCTTCTGTGTGGGCTGAATTCTTCTCTCTTGAATTCTTATTTTTACTGGAGCTGCGACTCCCACTGTTGCCAATAGGAATTTTTTGTCATCCAAGGGTAGGAATGTGGTCCTGGGAATTTAATTATTCCTACAATAAAATTCCTGTTTCATTGAATATAAATAGGTATGCCTAGTTGTTTTAGCGACTTTATAGTACTTAAATACCAATAATTATTCAAACAGATTTATTGAAGTTTAATGGCAATGTAATAATAATATCGGTATGTTTTATATGCAATAGTTGTTTCACCTCATTAAACAGGTTGGTAAATGATCCATTGCTGTTTAATTAACATGCAATGACTGTGTTATTAAATCTTAAACTGTAAATTAAAGGCTGATCTGAGACATTTAATTTTAAAGTGTAATTGAAAGCTTCTTTGGGCATGAGCCTCCAGAGTCCCTTTTATTTTCCACGGTTCCTTCCTGACCTGTTCATATCCCACACTTATACTTTTGGAACTGGAAAGTGGGATGCATTTAATTTGTGTGGCTGAATTTTTTTTCTTAATGGAGAATGGCATGCCTTTCTAGTAGGTGAGTAAATTGTGAATGGAGAATAAACTGTATTTCAGATCCAATTTCTTACATATGGAAGATTGCTTTTTAAAAAAGTATATCTAGGAAAAGAAACAGCCTAAAGTCTTACAGATATTCACTCATACTTTCATAGCAGTATATCTTGCAAGCTTGGCAGGTTTTACTCAGCTAAATCAGGACTAAACACCCACCTATTTGCTGATAGAAAGATCCATGGTGCATGCAGGACTCTTCAATCTTTGTTGAACCAGCTGACTATAAACATAGCAATTTGATGTGAAGTGGCAAGGGTAGTTTCTCTATTGTTAATAGGGAGAATCAAGTCCTATCAAAGTTTATAAGTATTTCAGAAACCTACAGACAAAATTTTCTGGAGCATATGTTGGAGTTTGTGTGATAGTGGTACAAAGAATAGTAATAAAATATTCTCCAGATGCTGTATAATATTTTACATCTTCTTTTGTGTTTTTTCATCTTGTAGAACACCAAACAGATCCCCAGTGTTAGAATTTATATTCTGTGCATCTGTTCTCCAATGCTAACCTATGATAGCTTTCAATAATATTTTAACATTGCATAATACAAAACGTCCTAAAATTGGGGAGAACAGCAATTTCAAATAATTTCCATCTCTTGACTAGATAGTATATAGTTATTTTTCCATACTTCTTTGGATAATATTAATAGAGCTAAAAAGGTGTGTAAATTTTCACTCTGAGTTTTTAAAACCTTTTTTAAAGATCTTCATTAAAGCTTATTTGACATACCTGTATATAAAATTAGAGTCCTCTCTTCTGTATCCGTAGATTGAGAAAAATAAAACAATCAGATATTACAGAGTAATAACTGCAATATTTCATACAGCAGCATAATAAAAACATGTTCTCCTGGAATCCTGTAAAACTAAAAGTGCTTCTTAAATTCGACCTTCATACAAGTATTTGTGTATATATGTTTGAAATGCTTAATCCTGAAATCTGTCTGGAAAACTTTCTGCACAACCCCCTACCACCATCACCACTCTATATCTCATCATATCTTTTAGATGAACATCTCTTCTTTCAAAAACCAACTAAACTTACTTTTTGTAACCTTTCTTGCCCACCTGCAAGGAATTAGCTTCTTCTTCTTTGGGACTCCTTGCTCTCAAGATACTAGAGCAGTATGAAATACTTGTGTATTTTCATGACCTCTCCCTAATTGACTGTAGGCAACTTGCAGGCCCAGCCCATGCCCAAATCTTCTTGAATCATCAGCCCAAATAGAGTGATGGACACCTAGTAAGAGCTTAATATTTTTATTGAATAAATATTTACCTTCATGATATTATGTATAAACATCCACAGAGATTACCATGACTGCCTTCTGCCTTCTTAGTTAGATTCATCCTATAGCTCTGCCTATGTAAATGTGCATCATTTTCAAGATTCCCTCCATCCTTTCTTTTATTAAAAGCTTCTTAGGGCCTCCCTGGTGGCGCAGTGGTTGGGAGTCCGCCTGCCGATGCAGGGGACGCGGGTTCGTGCCCCGATCCCGGAGGATCCCACGTGTCGCGGAGCGGCTGGGCCCGCGAGCCATGGCCGCGGGGCCTGTGTGTCCGGAGCCTGTGCTCCGCAACGGGAGAGGCCACAGCAGTGAGAGGCCCGCGTACAGCAAAAAAAAAAAAAAAAAAAAAAAAAGCTTCTTACAGGCAAAGGCTGCCATCCATCAGTTTACACTGGCATAATTCTGTCAAAGCCTCTGCTATGAAAAGTGTTTAACATCTGATCAGTCATAATTGGGCAGGACTTACTCTAGTTGGGCTCTGAAGTCATTCCACTGGAGCCAAGCAGGGTCTTAGCATTGCTGGAACCTAATACATTTTGTGAATTATAGATAGGCTGGAATTATGTATAAGACAACACATTATTGCATCAGAACAATGTAAATAAAAGTGGTCTAATTAAACTATGAACCCTGTAAATAGTGTAATATTCAGTTACATATTTCTAAGAAAATATACATTCCTGTATGCATTTTTCCAAGATGAATAAATTATTATTACAGTACTATATTAATTTTAATTTTCATTCTAATTTCAGTTTAAAATAAAACCTAAGATGGAATTTAAAAGAATATTTTATTATGTAAATGCATAATTAAATTCCACTGATATATTTATTTGTTTCTTTTCTGTCTCCACCAATAGAAGGTAAACTCCAGGAGACTTGGAATTTCTCACCACTGAAACCTGTCTGCCTAGAATAGTGGCTGCTCAGTAAATATATGTGGAAACCATGCAGATTCATTTCCTCTTTTTATAAATTCTACTTAAATACAAGACGTGTGTGACAGTCTGCATTTATATAGTATGTTTTCATTATTGCTTTTAGTCCTGTAATGGCTCTGTGCAGTATGTAATTTAGATTTCATTAATATAAATTTGCACATAAGGAAGCAGGTAAATATTAAGAGATCTGTCCAAATTAACAGGGCCAGATAGTAGCAGGGTTGGCAATAAAGCTAAGGTACTCTTGTTCTCAATCCAGGGTTATCTCTATCTTAACAAGATAAATAATTTCAAATTCACCTAAATTTGTGAAAATATTATTTGCTCATTTCTAATGTCCAAA
Source organism: Mesoplodon densirostris (assembly GCF_025265405.1). Classification (NCBI taxonomy): domain Eukaryota; kingdom Metazoa; phylum Chordata; class Mammalia; order Artiodactyla; family Ziphiidae; genus Mesoplodon; species Mesoplodon densirostris. The sequence continues at coordinate 21,334,328 of NC_082664.1, forward strand.
TACATAGTTTGATAAAGAGAGCATAAACTTGAGAGCCATCTTAAGAAAATTCTTCTATTACCTCTCATTTTTTATCTCTCTCTCTCTCTAAATATATATATATATATATATATATATATATATATATATATATATATATGCAGTTAATTCACATACATAAACACCATATATACATCCATACATTTGGGTAAGTTCAGTAACACTTTATTATTTTTATGACTATCTTTCTTTTGAAGGGATGTAAAGCACTTAGGAAAAGATGAAGCAATGATTATATACTCTCAAAATGGTGTATTCTTATTTGCCAGTGCTTGGAGAAAATTCCACTGGTCTTTCCAAGTGATTACTGTAACTCATGCTCAAAACACTAAGATCAGCCACTTCATATAAAGTTGAAAAGACCTGACAACTAAGTCTCCCGTTTGTAAAGAAGTCATTGATTAGCATGATAGCATGAGGAGTTTTGCTTACCTCTCCTGAGTAAAACTGGTAAAAATTATTTTTAAAAACAATAACAACAACAATTAAATCTTCTGGAAATGATCCTAAAGGAAAGAACACATAAATAAAAATCTATTCCTGAGAATTATGAAAATTCGATAGCAAAAGCAAGAGTCAAATGGGATAACACATTCAAAATAATGAAAAAAAAAATCTACCAAGAATCCTGTATCTAGCAGAGTTGTCTTTCAAAAAAGAAGGCGAAGTTAAGATATACATGATAAAGCCTAGATGAACCACTAATTTTTTTTTCAAAATATATACTGAAAAAATATGTTAAATCGATCATAGACCTAAATGTAAAAATGCAAAACTATAAAACTCCTTAAAGATAACACATGAGAATTTATAGATGGACTTCCTTGAGTCTGGCAATAAATTTTTAGATACAACACCAAAGAAAGGCATGATCCCGGAAAAAAAAAAATCGGTAAGCTGTACTTTTTAGAATCAAAGACTTCTGCTCTGCGAAAGAAGCAGACTGTGACAGACTGGGAGAAAATATTTGCAAATGATATATCTCATAAAGGACTGTTATCCAAAATATACAAAGAATGCTTAAAACTCAATGGTAAGAGAACTAACAACCTGATTAAAAAATGAGCCAAAGTCCTGAACAGGCACCTCACCAAAGAAGATACCATAGAAGCATATAAAAATGTTCAAGATTATATCTCTTTAGGGAATTGCAGATTAAAACAATGAAATATTACTGCACACTTCTCAGAATGTGTGAACCCCAAAGCAATGGCAATACCAAAGTCTCGTGAAGATGTGAAACAATAGGGACTCAGCTTTCTTGGTACGGCCACTTTGGAAGACAGTTGGCAGTTCTTACAAACCCTAACATGCTCTTACCATACAATTCAGCATTTGTGCTCCTTGATATTTACACAAATGAACTGAAAACATGACCACACAAAAACCTGCACATGGAATTTTATAGCACCTTTATTCATAATTGCCAAAACCTGGAAGTAACTAAGATATCCATCAGTAGGTGAGTGGATAAATAAACTATGGTACATCTAGACAATGGAATATTATTCAAAGCCCAAAAGAAGTAAGCTGTCAAGTCACGAAAAGACATGGAAGAAACTTAAATGAATATTTCTATGTGAAAGAAGCTAATCCGAAAAGGCTAAATACTATATGACATTGTGGATAAGGCAAAACAATGGAGACAGTAAAAAGATCAGTTGTTGCCTGGGTTAGGAGGGTTAGGAGGGATGGAGGGATGAATTGGCAGAGAACAGATTACTTTTAGGGCTGTGAAACTATTCTGAATATTACAATAATGGATACATGTTATTATTCATTTGTCCAAACCCATAGAATATATATCACCAAGAGAGGACCCTGAGTTAAACTATGAACCTTGGAAGATTATGATGTGTCAATGTGGGTTCATAAATTGTACTAAATGTTGATAATGGGGGAGGCTGTGCATGTTTGGGGGCAGGGATTATATACCTTTACACCTTCTTCTCAGTTTTGTTGTGAAACTAAAACTGCTGTTAAAAGTAAAGTCTATTAAAAATCATTAAAGAAATTAAAATACTAAAGAGAGAGAAACGCTTTATACAATTAAATAGAAAATTCCTTCCACAAAATACTTATAAAACACTGAGTTCCAAATACTTGTGCAACATTCTGCTTTCTGTGTTAGGGAATAAAGTTGAAGCACATGTGAGTTTTGTTGGCAAGATGCTCACATTCTCTTTGGCAAGATGAAACATACTCACGTACAACAATTTTTCAAGGTCATGTAATGGAGGTTAGAGAACATATGCAAACTGAAATTAAGTACTCCATACAGAGAGAAAGCTTGAACATGCAAAACCGAGAGGGGAAGCTGGGAATATCCAATCACCTGTGCTGGTGGGGGAGTTGATGAACAGGCTAATCCCAGATGGGAAGGGAGATACATCTTTCTCAGAGTTAAGAAGAGGATGGATAAATATTCATTTGGAGTAAACGGAGGTTGAAGAAATATAAATCAGATACATTTAAATAATTTATTTTGTTAAAATATGAAGTGAAATATTTGGCAAAGGATCAGAGTGATCTGGATATAGTTTACTTCTTGAGATGAGAAAAGTTTCAAAGAACGTAGAGGAAATAATTTGACAGCTATTCAGTTAGAGATGATTTGAAGATACAGGGCTATCATGTAGAGTTGAGCAGACTGTGGTTGTCAAATGATGCTCAGATGAGGGTACAAAGTGGAGGCTGAGGAGTGCTGATTCAGGCTGTATCCGTGTCAAGGAGCACCTTTCTCTAATTCACACAGAAGGGCCACACAGGTGAGTAGTGGCCCTGCAAATAATCTGAAACAAAATTGATGTTTGGGTTTTACTAACTGAACCTACAGTAGTTGACTTAAGAGAAATAAGTGCCTTTGTGTTAAAAAATGAGCCAAAATTTAAAGAGGGTATCACTTAAGTTCCATTAATCTAGAGCACAATAATGCATTCCAGAGGCATGATGTCTAAATTCTGTAGTGGAATAAGTAGTCACTTTTAAAAAGCAGGATTTCCTTCCATCTTAGTTATGCTGGCAACATTCCCAAAGCTATTGAGCAGTCTAAATAATTTGCCAATATATTTACAGTGTGGATTTAATTGGATAAAAATTCACAGTAGCCAAATGGCTTTTCTGAATCAGTTTAGTTTAGACTTCCTATCTTGAATACATAGCTAGTGCTTTCTTGAAATTCTTAATGACTTGTCGAATAGGCAAATTCTAAATAAAAGACATTCTTCCAGATGCTCAGGTATTTTCGGTTAATTGATGCTTTCATGGAGAAATTCAGGAAAACAAAATTAGCTTTTTGTTGAAAAGTTAAAGGCAGTATTGTATTTAGACTGACATAATTTCAATATTGAGGGCAACTCTCTTGGTCATCTAGCTTATAATATCTCTGTGTCAGAAAGGAGCACAATGAATCTTACCCCAGTTCATTAGGGATATAGAGAGATTATGCAAATATGAGGGATGAAAAAGAACATCTTGCCTTTCTTATGTCCCTCTTTGTTACTATTAAATATCGAACTATGTATTATTTCACTCCCAAATTTTAGCATTCACAGACTAATAAAACTTAAATAGTTTAAAATGATTATAGCCTCAAAGGCATTTAGGTAGGCTGTATAAATAATGCCTTGCTGCCTTTGCCTGGCCTGCCTCAGTGGGTGCTACAGGGGATAAATCAAATGAAATAGATAATGCAGAAGAGCATAGAGTACCAAACGACCCCATTAAATTGATTTTCAACTGGTGCTGATCAACTGAAATGAATGTGGTTTTTAGTTTGGAATAATTTCTTGCATATTAAGGCAATTTATTTGATTCAATTGTTGGTTTTTCTGTCCCATGACTGTCACTCAGAATATATATACTTATCACTTCTATTTGTTGATGAACAAACGGTCTTGGGCTGTGCATGTAACCTACATATTACCAGTTATACTTTCTGGGTTGTCAGGTGTACAGAAGCAGGGGACTATGTCTATTTAAATAAGTCCCCAAGATAAATGTTCCAGTATTCTTATTTTTACAAATAAATGTTTCATGTGGTTTTATAGACTTTGAATTCCCTAATTCTCACAACAGTTCTAGAAACATCATTCCTTTCTATTCAGCTACCTGGCTTCAGAATTTCTTTTACAATAGCTCAGTAAAGATGCATTTTCCTTTATTTTTTCCAGTTTTTATACCCATCTCTAAGTCTTTCCATAATTATAGGCAGAAATAAATTTGTACCCTTAACTACTAAATTAATTGGTTATCTTCCCATAAAGTTAATGACACTTCTTCAAATCTGTGGCTTTTTTTTTTCACCAAAAATGACAATAATCTCTTACATCACAAAGTATTTAAAAAACAATGAAGTTACAAAGAAAATATTAAATGCTGCATACTGTCCCATTCTCCCTTCCATTGTCCAAAATCACTCTTCTGGCTGCAAATCTGTCATGCAGAGCATGATAACTGCTAAAAATGAGTTCAACCCAGCATCTTGTCAGATGTAGCCCATGTTTTGTGTTCTCTGATCTTCTAAAAAGAACAAAAATACCTGGAGCATAGGAAGGTACTTAGATGGCTTCTAGAGAAGCTGTCATTTCCACTGTAGCTTTGTTCTTTACTGCATAGAGAGGCTGATACAAAAAATTGCTGGAAGAAAAGAGAAAAATAAAATAGCATCACTAGCATGTTGATGAATGTCAAGTAGAGGAAGATTCTGGACCACAAAGCAAACATGACAATGGGTGCAGACACAAAATGGGAACAGAATATTTGAATATCTTAGTGAATATTCAGAATTAAGAGGATGGAGGTAGGATAACTTACAGAAAAATTTCATTAGTGAGAATTATACGTAATGATGTTTAGCACTCTGTTTATTAAATTTCCAAATATTTGCCTAGCAGATCCTCTCTGGTCTATAGAGATCATGAAATCAAAGGCAAAATATATGTGTAATGTATGTGTATATGTGCATAAATGATGATCATTCATTATATGGGGGGAAAAAGATGTTTAAAATGTTGAATAACATATAGGAATCCTTTCTACAAAACACTTGATCACATATATACAAATATATGTATAAGTAAGCTCATGGCAACATCACTAGTGTTAGGAAAAAAAGAAAAGTAATTGAGAGAAAGAGAAGAATTACACAATATCTATAAATGGAAAACTGTGCAGCCATTAAAACAATTGAATTAGATTCTGACTTAGAAAAACATCTACTGCATATTGTTAAATAAAATAGCAAGCTATGGAAGGAAATGAAGAATCTGATTCCAGTCTATTTAAAAGACCAACACAAAATCATAGATGAACATGTAAGATACATATTTCTATGCACAGAAAAATTCTCAAAGAATAATAAACAGAACAATTAAGGGAAAAGAAGACAGAGAAAGGCTTATAACTTTTACTATGTAAACTTATATATTGTTTGAATTTGTAAAAACTAGCATGTTTTTCTTGTTTAACTAAAATAAAAAGATTAAAAGAAAAGTGTACACTGTTCTCAGAGTAAATGTACTTTTGCATAGTTCAGAAAGAGAGGAAAAAGGTCAGACTTCCAAATAGTCCTTTCCACTCATATTTCAGTACCTCCGACTATTTTTAAAAGGTAATAAATATATGTAGTTGATGGCTACAGAATGACTTATTTATGTCTTTCCCTTCGCTTTGAAGTCAAGAAATATTTGTGTTCCCCTCTCCACATGCCTCCTTTCTACACCCCCTGTCTTCCACGTGATCCCTTATTAAAACATCTTGGAACTGGCATAATAAAACCCCAACTGTTGTCTCTTCACTTTCAACTCCATGATTAAAAGGGGAATAAAATTATAGTACAGGGAGAGGGGGATCCAAGGTATGTGTGCGGAGCAGTCAGTTCAGATGTGGCACAGAGAGTTCTAGCAAAGCATGGTTCTGAAGCAGGCTGAAGAAACAAATGTTAAGTGAGTTGGATAAAAGGAGATAAGGGAAAGACATTTATTTATTTAATTTCTAATGAAGAAGCAGCAACATGCTAAGACAGAAAAGGAAGTTTTGAGTATAACTGTAGAAAATTAGTTTCTGGACACCTTCAGAAACTCATAAATATTTGACCCCTCCCCCCCCCACCGAATTTCCTAAATCACAAATCATGCAGCCACATCAGTGTACAAGAAGCAGGACACTAATGGATGCTACTTGTCTGGTAGATAAACAGAAAAGGGACATTTAGGCAAAGTTTGTTTTTCATTAAAAAAAAATGTGTTATGTGAAAGGGAATCCGTGGTAGAGTGATCAAACTTTTTCTCTTCCGTGACAGAGCACAGCCTCCGGACACGCAGGCTCAGCAGCCGGCCATGGCTCATGGGCCCAGCCGCTCCGCAGCATGTGGGATCTTCCCAGACCGGGGCACGAACCCGTGTCCCCTGCATCGCTAGACAGACTCTCAACCACTGCACCACCAGGGAAGCCCAAGTGATCAAACTTTTAAACACACATTGGTTTGACTTATATGTCACAGCAGCTCTTGCCTCTGTAATAAATGTAAATAGAGCTCCAAAAGCATCCACATGGCACTTTCAAATGTGTTTTGAAAGTTTTTCAATGTGCTAGGCAGGTGCTGGTAAAGGAAAACTTAATTACCCATGTGTTTGGCATACCTTTACACCTCACAGTTATGTGATTACAGGAAACAAATGAGTACTTCCCTTACTATTTTCAGAAAGATTACTTTGAGCCATTGGATACAGAACAACATTAAAATGCACATAGCAATAGCACAGATTTAGCTACATTGTGGTTCAAATTATGTGTCAAGTGCATTAATGCCCATTTTGGCAAATATTTGTTCACTTCCTTCTATCTTCATGGCCAGTACTTCAATTTGGGAAATATTATTACTTAAAATGTTGAAGTAGCCATCTGATTCATTTCCCCATGTCCAGTTCCTCCTTGATCCAATACATCTCATGTCTACCACTGCCAGATTAATCTTCCTTAGGCCTAGTTTTGATAGCGTTCTGAAGTGTACCATGCCTTGTTCATGCCTGATGAATTAAGGATAAACCCCAGTCTACCACTGGAAGCTTTTCATCACAAGGATTCAGCTTACCCTTCCGGTCTTTGTTGTTTCTCAACGTACCTTGCACTTGAAATCCAGACAGCCTATCCCCACCCTTGACTTTTGAAGTTCGACTCACTCTTAAATTGTGTTCAACTAGCAAAAAGCCCCAGATTTCATAGTGGAGTAAGATACTGAACTGAGTTTAAAGTTTCCATGTTCCGATGTCTGAAATGGGAATCTACATTACAGAGCAGTTGGAGAAGAGCACCAGGAACATAGTAGTTGACTGTCTAGTTTTTCTACCAATGACCATTACACGTAAGATTCTACCCTGGTATTTTAATTTTTCATTTTCTTACTATCACGTTCTTTCCAGGTCTCCCACTTGCTCCCCAACATAGATTAAATGCTTTTTATGGATAAGGAAATAAGAGCAACTTCTTTTTGTTTAGTGTGTCTGCTTTAGTTAAACATTGACAGAGCCTGGATCTGAAACAGATCATCCAGGCTTCAATCTCATCTCCTCTCTGACGCTTATGAATCTTACTTGAGATCTCTGCTTTAAATTTCCTCAGCAAAAAATAGAGTATCAGACTTTGCTTGCAGGGCTCTTAGATAACTCAACAGAGATAATATATATAAAATGCCTGGGACAATACAGGTGGTAGACAGATATTTGTTGAAACTAATGAATTGTCAGGTAAAGACTGACATATATACACTACTATGCGTAAAATAGATAGCTATCAGGAACATGTTATAAAGCTCAGGAAGTTCAGCTTGGTGTTCTGTGATGACCTAGATGGGTGGGAGGGAGGTCCAAGAGGGATGGGATATAGGTACGCATAGAGCTGATTCACTTCATTGTACAGCAGAAACTAACACAACATTGTAAACCAATTATACTCCAATTAAAAAAAAAAAAGATAATACCTATCTTACTCATTGTATCATCACTCTGGATTTGGTGTGATTTGCAATCAGTGCTGACTTGTAGTAGACAAAATGAGTGCCGTTTAATGGAAAAGTAATTAAACTGGCACCTGAAGTGCCATCACTTTTTAGAAACCCTTCTGGCGTTTTTACCAAAGTTTCTATAGGAAAAACCCTTAAATCCTATTTCTTAATTTCTTCATCAATTAATCAAGGGGGTTGGTTATATTAAGTTATCTCTAGTATCTCATATAGTGTTTATATTCTACAGTCATATTCTTAAAAAAATGTATACCCTCTCTAACTCCAGAAAGGAGAAGGATCCATTCCAAGTTCCTTGGTCATTTCGATTTGTATCAGTCAAAATATACCAAGTTATGCTATGGAAATTAACAACCCCAAATTATAGTGGTCTATAAGAACAAAAGTTTATTTCCCTCACAAAAGTACCGAATAAGGATCTGCAGCATTAGTTACTGTGGTGGTTGGGAGGATAGAGGTGGGGTAGAGAGAGCGGTGGTGGGTGCTCTTCAGTGTAATTGTCTGCACCCTAGGAGTGAGAGGGAATACTGCCAGCTGATATGGAGGAATAAAAGAGACTGTGACCAAGCAGAACATGGCTCTCAGAGCACATCCCAGAAACGACACGTTCCTTACTCCCTCTCACATTTCATTGGTAAAGCAAGTTTTGCGGCCGAGCCTGTTCTCAATGGGGATCCTCCCTGACAATAATTGATAGTACAATTTATTGAATATTTTGATGGCACTCAGTCTTCTATTTCTATTTTCAATCTTATTTTCCAGCTCTCCTGTTGTTTTTTCCATTGGCAAATAAATACTTCCATTTCAAAGTTATATTTGTACCTCAACCATTCATTATGTCAGAATCAGAATTTGAAATCTCCTTGCAAAGCCAGCTGGTTTCAACTTCCGTGTATTCAATAATTTCAGAATGATCTTAAACAACTTCATCATTTCTCATGTAATCACCCTATTGATTATGTAAGCTCTATTGATTAGGGCATTGACATTTTTCTTACATTTGCACCCTCATATTTATTTTCCCCCATTTCTTTATTTCTGGCCTCCTATCTAGTCTGTTATAATGTAGTATGTAAATATAATATCGTAGCTACTCTGCTATAATAATAGTATACAATGCTGTCAGTTGGAATGTTTTAACTGTGCCCTTCCTTCCTTTGCTCAGAAGCATTTAGTGCCTCCCCATCACCTAAAAAAAACCATGATCCTAACTCTGTAATCTGGCATTTAACACTTTCCTTGGGATACAAGCCCTAATCTATGTTCTATTACTTCCGGGTATTCATACTCTGTACTATCCCAGTTAGAGAATTCCTCATTCTCTGAACACAAATCACAATTTGTATTTTTCATATTCTTGCTTTTCACTCTTTCATTCATGAGTCATTTATATAATTTTTATATCATTCAGAGAGAGAGTTCTTTACATAGTATGTTCTCAACACATGTTTAAGAAGGAGAAGGAAAGGAAAAGTATTTCATTTTTATGTGAGCATTACCAATTGCCTGGCACTTTCCAAAATACTTTCAAATCATTACCTCATTTATTTCTTACTTCAGTTTTATGGGGTGACTACAATTATCCTCATTTTATGCATGAAGAAAAATGTGGCTTAAAAAGATTAACAGGAAGGACCAGAATCCAAACATATATCTGTTGATTCAAAGCAGTCTGTATCTTTCTATTTAATAATTGGAACATTTTTGGATGCATATTAATTTAGTGGGTGTTTAACTTCATGGGTCCAGAACTCTTTCATGGATCTGGGAATTCTCTAGGTATAGAGCATACTGATTCTATCAGGTTGGGCTGATTGCCCTTAAATAAAAATAGTTTGGGGGACAAACACGTTATTGGTTCTCAAACTCCTTGTTTACCTTGGATCTAGGTAAGACTGTAAATACAATGTTTCCCAATTTATGTCATAATGTTCAGTATCAAACACAATGACAATCTCTCAAAAAGATGGCATTTTGAAATCTGCTTCTACCATTCCACATTTGTAACAATCCCCAAGAACAAAGGATTATTCCAACTAAATATATACATAAAAAATAATCAAATGAAAATTCCTTATATTGCCAAATAATTGAAACAATATATAGAAATAGATTATAATGAGATACATTGCTACATATCAATTAAAAAAAAACTAAGGGATTCTCTCTATTTCTTTCCTTAAACAATTTATTATATTTATTAGTTGCATTTCAAAATATTCAAAGAATAATTAAAATTCACCAGTGACCAATCATTTTCTGTCTCTCTGCTGCTACAGATAAATTTCCACTGAAAGAAAGCCAGGGTCATATAAACTACCATGGAAATTTTTTTTTCCTGTTTTGATTATTCTGGGAAGGAAGATTAGTGTGAGAGAAGCATAAAGCCAAACCTGTTCAAATTAATCCATAAATATACAAAATGTCAAACATAAAAGGTCAAGAAATTTCTATTTCCAGGATAAATATGGCTGGTTAATTCATAAATGAGGTATCCCTTAAAGCCTCCACTGAGGATGCTAAACATTTCTATTTGTTTTGTATATTTAACAATGAGGGCCCATTCAGTTGCATTTTTAAAATTTTATCAAGGTCATTTTATCATTGGTAATCAATAATCCCAAATATCTAGACCTCTCTCCAAAGATAATTTAAAAAATTATTTTGAGAATAATTCTCAAATAACTATTTGATAATCCTTTACCTATGACTGAGATATTATTCAGGCATCAGTCACTTCTTGGGTTGTGTTGGGGATGAAAATATTTTCCTCTACCCTTATAGGTTTTCTGGCTAGTCTAAGAATTAAATTGACATCAGACGTTAACAGGAGAAAATCAAACAAAATTTAATAACATGCATACATGGGAGAGACCCAGGAAAACTGAGTAACTCCACAAAATGGCTGAAACTCTCACCTTAAGTATTATTTTCAGCTAAAGACAAAAGAGGATATTAAGGGTAGGGGTTTGGGACCTCAAAGGGGAGGAAGGCAATTGACCTGGAGATGGAAAAGCAAATGTTTGGTAAACAAGTGTTTGCTGAGACAGCGAGGGATTTTAACAAATAGATTTGGTAGGTTCCCTCATGTCTATATACCTTGTTCATACTATACTTATCAATGATGATTCCTTCCTTCCTGGAACAAGTTTTCTACATACATTCTTTAGGCAGTTAAGGGGACAATCAAAGTTTCTTCCTGAGACTTTTGGGCCTTGATTGTTTTCAGTTTGAAATAAGCCTCATGCCTAAGAGACATTTTGGGGCAGCAAATTTGCTCCCCTACAATTGTGATGACTAAGGTTTAGAGCTTCCTCTTAGTCCAAGTCAAGAAAACAAACTTATGAGCTTATGGAGGAAAATTAAGTCTTAGTACCTACCTGAAATTTACAAAGGATAGATCCACATTAATGTAATTTGCTATAATAGTTAAACAGAATAAAAGACATGTTTTAATTGGAATTCCCTATTAATAAAATAGCCTGTGCACTGCAGGCCCTAATTGACACAGACTCTTTTATGTATTCAGTATCTAAAAGGCTTAACAGCAGAAAGAACAGGTGGTAACAGGAATTATTTTAACAGCAGTAGAAAGAAACGAAGGAAAAATCAGACCTGTCTAAAGTGTGAACTATTAGTATAAAATTAGGCCTTTCGTAGTTTTATTACTGTAATATTTCTTCTTAAAGTTTCACTACCCCTCAGGAACCTTTAGAGTGCTTTTAACTTTTAAAGGCTACACATACAATGGCACCACATATTTTCTTAACTCCCTATCTCTACCGCATCAGCTAATAATCATGCCACAGGAAGGATACTTTCTTTGGCCTTGGATTTGAAAGAAATGTCTTGGTAGGGAACAAAGGGGAGATGTTCTTTTTTGAGTTTTGATTACTTGAAGTAAGTTTTATTTTCTAAGGTAACAAAAATGGAAATAAAAGTACATTAGATTGTCTATGACAAAACGATCAGTGACACAGTTTCCTAGAGTGAATTCAAAGTATATGTAAACAGTAAAATTTCCCTTATTAAGCAGTTCTCCAAGTATGCTAGAGTTATTCTCTTAAGTATGTAATGAGTATATTTATTACTGGAAATCAGAGACAGAAAAGAAAAAAAGAGAGAGAGAGAGAATCGCACAATGCAGAATTGTGATTTGGATATCAAAATTCCTCTGACTCTGTTCAAGAATCAAAATGAAATTGTAAAGGTGACATTGAAAGATATCATTTTTTACCTTCCTTTTATTAGCCACCTGTGAGACATTCCAGACAAGTCAGAAAAAACCTTTATGGACCAACTTGTCAATAGATGTAAGAAAGCCATTTTAATGTCAGTCACCTTGGTAAGAGGAGTCTGGAATCAGAAAATTTACTGAAGATTGTAATTGTAAAGTAGTTTCTAGTGTGTGCTTCCCAGATCTTTCACTAGCATTAAAATAATTTACTTCCTTAATGAAGAGAAAGCTAGAATATAAGAGAGGGATACAGATGGAGACAGTAGAAGAGAGAAGGGACAAAAAGAAACCACAGAGAGGCAAAGAAACATGTGTAAAATATATGTGGGCTCCACACCTGTGTAAATACGTGAGAGTTCTATGAAGTCAAAATTCTCTTCAGCCTTGACCCAAAGCAAAAGAAAATTACTTTAGCAACTATCACCCAAGTGCACAAGGAATCCCCTTATAAATAGATCCTTTGTGAATTGTATTAATCACCATGTAGGAAAGCTTTCAGTCTGAAAGGTAAATTTCAAGGTGTTGAAGCAACTTCAGTATGAAGGGTGTTGCTTTTGGAGCAAAGCTGTCAGTTCTTTCATGGGTGCTGTCAAGTACAAGTTGTCAATATGAATAAGAGACTATGGGGACACTTATAAGAGGGAGTGTGAGGGTAAATGTTTGACGAGGGAACTGGGGGTTAAAATGCTGTAAGCCCTTTCTATTTTTTTTAATTAGAAATTCCATCCAGTAGTTTCTAGCCCACAGGGATTCTGAGGCCAAATCTAGAAGAAGGTGTTTACAAAGCAACTGAAATCTGTAGGGTCAGGACCACAGCAACATCAATAATTAAAAACCAGTTCAACTTAAAATTAGCGTCATTCATTGTGTTTTAAAAGTTAACATCTTCTGAGAATTGCTCACCCTCAAAATTTTCCTCTACCCTCCTACTTTGCTAGTTAGAGCGGTTAAACACGTAACTGAAACAAGCCAAGCTGCGTTGGAAACGCAAATGGTGGTACTTGTTAATGGGGAATAAGGTGCTTGGCCTGCGTGTGTGGAATGTGCTAGTCAGACCAGCTCACGCTACCCAGAGGAAGCCAGTGGAGCCATCTTAGTTCATAACTTTCACACCACTCTGTGTTTTTCTTTGGGTTCCTTTAATTCAAAACCTGTGATCCTTGGAAATGGTTTTGTTTTCCCATGGTCTTAGTCGGGCTTCCTAGAGTGCACTGCTTGGCAACAGCTCTCTTTCCCAGCTTCACGTGAACTCTTAACAACAGACCTCTTGTCAGGACTCCAGCTCTGGGGTAGGATTAGGATATTCGCCCAAGAGACCTGGTCTTTCTCAGTCTCACACCCTCTGATTTTGAAAAGAGGCACATTTGTTCAAGAGTTTTAGAGAAGATAAGACCCTCTTTATTCTCCTGTTGACCCTTAGGCACAGACCCTGGGGATAGCAAGGTAACTTTCTAAATACTCAAATCTTCAGGGTTGCATTGGTCGAGATAACAACTGGCTTTGTTCATTCAGGCTGTTATAAAGAAATTCACGCATTGGATACCTTAAATACAACAGAAATTTATTTCTCACAGCTCTACAGGCTTGAGGTCTGAGATCAGGGTGCCAGTGTGGTCGGGTGGAGGCTGTCTTCTAGGTCATAGATTTCTAGTTCTATCCACACATGGTAGAAGAGGAAGGGAGTTCTCTGGGGTCTCTTTTATAAAAACAATAATCCCATTGATGAGGGTTCTACCCTCATGACTTAAGCACTTCCTAAGGGCCTCACATCCTAATAACATCACCTTTGGGGGTTAGGATTCAACATACAAATTTTGCAGGGACACATTCAAGACCATGACAACAACATTCCAAATTCAAAGTCGTGTATCTGACATGGAAACTCAAAAAGTAAAGAGTCACCAACAAAATGACCAAGCTGGAAACTGACAAGCAAACTTCACATCAAACAATATTTTCTAAACAACAGGAGCTATGTGATGGAATGCATTATTAGCTTCTACAGTGGTAATAGACTTCCTTGAGCAGGTCAGGAACATACTGTGACAAGCCACACAGAGGAGAACAAATACATCATCAACTGGTAATTTCTCCAGAGAGGTTCATGAGCATCATGACTACCTACATGCAGAGTGCACTGCCACAACTTCATGGTATTGGTCACCCAAAAAATCCATGAGCTTGAACTGAAGAACACTTAAATGATGGCTCATACCAATAAAAATGCTTCTATCAGAGTGGAGGTAAAAACTGATTTGTGTGGCCCTTTTCATTGGGAACACTCTATTTGTCCTCACTTTGGTTCTCATCAATGAAAAGACAAGTGCTAATGATGATCCTGTAACTCATGATTGCAGTTCTGTATAACCAGTAAAATATTAAATTCCGCTCAGTGCAATTTTAGAGAAAATGTAAGTATTTTATTTGTAACTAAAGTGTTTGCTTTGAAATTTGAAAAATAATGTTTGAAATTTTAGCCAGGCCCATGAGACTATTTAAATTAAATATCTAAACAACACATATAATAGAGGATTGTCAAGAATTAGTTCACTCTACCCTACTTGATAGTAAATGCATAATCTAAACCAGCTATGTGTGTATACGTACTCCCTTTTAGTCAGAGTATCCCCTCTATGAATTTACCAATGCCATACAAATGAATATGTACTGGTTAATTCTTTAGGAAAATGAGCCATAATGTCAATTAAATTTGAAATAATCTCCATTTATATCATCATATGTATATGATATGTATATTAATTTTCTGCTCAGGAAATTATTCTGTATCACAATACTTGATTCTTATACCTTTATTTCCAAACTTTATCAAATAGGGAAGAATTCCATGCATTTCTTTGAATATTTTACTCAGAAACTAATGTCATGAAGTCACTGCATGACTATAATTAGTAGTTGTTTTTCTCTTCCTTTTACATTTTATGAGATTTTATTTATGTGTTTCTTATATAATACACATATGTTAAGTAATTGAAATAAGTACATAAAATGAATGTGTGGTGTCCAAATTTAAAAGTATGTTTTCCACTTTCAAAGATTCATATGTGTACATGGGGAAGGTTGTGTGTATGTAGACAAATACATTTTTTGGTATACAACATCAGAACAGCCTCCCAATATGTACTGCTATTCCTAATAGCCATTATAATTTATGAGATCTTATTAAAAGCAGTTGCTGGTAGACGCTTGATTTGGAATATTGACCAAAAAAGAAAAAGAATGCTGATTTTTAAGAGCAAAACTTAATAATTAAAATCACAGAATACTTTTTTTTTTTACTATTTTTTGTAGTTTACCTGCCTCAAAAGTATTAGCATTGGCATAAAATACTAAATCACATATAAGACAAATATTAAATATCTACATAATCAGGTAGTGTGGAAGAATTGTACACCATTCAATTAGGACAAAAGAGTTATTAAGACTGAATGTTACTATCTGTTCTAAACTTCCTGTCAGCCAAGTTAAAAATAGAAAACACATGGGGTAAAATGAAAACAATAACATTTAAAATATATTAAAGACACATATCTACATACATGCTTTTAAATGGCAAAATCCTCCCCATAAACATTATTTAATTCCCAGATTAAAATTAAACACATATTTTTTTGATCATCAAGTCTATTTCTGTACTAAATTCAAGGAGGAAACTGTTTTATATCATTTCATGTAAGTATTATTGAATAAACTGCATTAAAAACCACAAATATTTGCAGAAGATATGGAAACCACTCTTCATCAGATTATCTTTAAATTATTATGACATAAATTTAAGCATAAACAAAACCTTCCATGGCTAAACTTCCATGAAATATTTGTACTTACATCTAACATTCAAGTCTAACTGTTACACTTCCAAAACAAAAGGTACAATGACTAATCAGAAAGGGCTTTAGCTTCCTAGTGAGAAGACTTATCTTTCAATTCTAGTTCTGCAGTTTACTGCACATTTGATTTTTCACTGTCATTTACACTCTGTAATTGTGTTTATTAGAAATAATAAAATAATAAATGGACATTTCAAGAAAATATGATGATGTATGTAAATTATATTATACAGGATGCATTCAATTTATATGAATGATATATTCTTCCTAATTAAAGTGTCAGTATTTTGATATGGTAATAATGCCATCTTGAACTTGTAATATATAATTTAAGCACTTTTATGTACATTATTTAATTCATAAATTTTAGAAGTTTCCTGACATGATTATTTCCATTTTTATTCATCTTTATTGAGATATAACTCATATACAATAATATTCATTCATTTTAAGTGTAAAATTGGATGAAATTTGGTAAACTGACACAGTTGAATAGTACCATCATTATCAAAACACAGAATATTTCCATCACACTAAAAACTTCCCTTGAGTCCCTCTGTAGTCAGTCTTCTCCCAAGACACCTAGTATCAGGCAACCACTGATATACCTTAGTAAGTGTACTTTTGCAGTTTCTAATTATGTATGGTGTTAGGTAAAGGTAGAGAACTTCTTTGTCTTATTCTTTTTTTTTTTATTCTTAGTGAATTGCAATTTTTCTAGCATCATTTGTTGAAAAGACTATGGTTTCTCATTGAATTACTTAGGCATTTAATTGAAAATCAATTGTCTTTATATGAGTAGGTCTACTCTTTATTCTGCACCAATGAGCTATATATCTATTTGTATGCTAATACCACACTATCTTGATTACTATGCTTCCACAGTAAACCTTGAAAATCAGGTATTGTGTTTTTTTTAATATTTTCCGTTTTTAAAGTTGTTTTGGCTTTTCAGACCTAGGTCACTAGATAGTTACTTTAGAATCAACATGCGAATTTCTTGAAAATAAAAGTCTGTTATGACTTTGATTTAAGATTACATTGACTCTATTGATCATTTTGAAGGGAATCATGATATTAATAATATGGTTGTATTGATTTATAAACACTGTATATGTCTCCATTTGTTTAGGTCTTCTGTAATTTCCCTTTGAAAGGTATTAAATTTTCAGTATCTTGTACATCATTTATTAAAATATTTCTTGTATATATTTTGCTATTTAAATGGAACTGCAGTTTTATTTATTGTTCATACACACAATTGATTTTTGTACCTTGTACTTGTTTCCTATGATCTTGTTAAATTCACATATTAATTTTAGTAGAATTTTTGTTAAGGTTCTTTGGGATTTTATATAAACATAATATAGTACTTGTGTTATCTAATATCTGAATTTGATGCTTTGACATCAGGGACCTTATCGACCTGGGAGGGACTGCCTCTGCCAGGGTAAGTTGATTCTAGAGATAGCAAAGGACTTACCTCTGAGTATGCCTTTCATATGCAAACTAACCAGTCCAGAGTCCATTACACAACAGCTTCCTTTATTAGATTTAAAATCCAGGCCACCATACCTCTGCCCTTATCACTGCAGGACCTGATATCAAACAACTAGGAAATACCACAATTTCCCTGAGCCCTCTGAAATTATTCCAAATAGCCTATTCTAAACCTGCTTAATCTGCTTAGCCTGCCTTGCCTATTTCTTCCCAGACAACCACAATAAAGGCTTCACACTCAGTTCCCCTCTCTTTCTGCCTGTAACCAACCTGTGCTCTCTGGTGTTGACAAAAAAAAAAAAAAAAAAAAAAAAAGCACAATGTGAGAGTTGTGAGTTAAGTTTTATTTGGGGCAAAAGGAGGAGTATAGCCCGGGAGACAGCATTTCAGATAGCTCTGAGAAACTGCTTCAAAGAGGTGGGAGGGAAGGTCAGTATATATATATGTGATTTTGGTGAAAGGGGAGTATATGCAATCAAGCACATATTTTTTGCAGAAGGTCTTATAAGAGTAACTGCTAGTCACGAGGAGCAGACATCACCATGAAGGAATTTAGCGCTTTTCTAGATTCGAGGAGATGCAAGAACTGGGCTCATAAAGTAAGCTCCGGAAAATATCTAACTACCTGAAGATCTGTTCTGCCAGTTTTTCTCAGAGCACAGAGGGCCTCATTCCTGATCTCCACCCTGAATTTCTCTCAGGGGGTGTTGAAGGTCAGCGGCTGCAGTGGCACCTGATTTAATCCTTGTAGAGGTAGATGGCAAGTGCCCATGGCAAGTGCCAGTTTGTAGTTGACAGTGGTATGGCCCTGAGTGACAAGGCATGCATCCCTCCTCTTGAGAACTGTGAGTAATAAACTACTTTTTTAATGGCAGTTGTCTCCTTCACTGTTGGACTCGCAATACTTGATTAAAAATAAAATCTACATTTTAAAATATATGATCATATTATCTGCAAATATGTTGCAGTCGTACTTCAACTTTTCAATATTTTTCCCTGCCTTATTTCAATATAATGTTTAATATAAATTGTTAGAATACACACTTATGCTTTCTTCCTTAATATAAAGTCAAAAGCATTAAGTTGGATGTTAGTTGTAGTGTTTTTATTTTTATTTTTTTTTAAATTAATTTATTTATTTTTG
The DNA here is from genome assembly GCF_025265405.1 of Mesoplodon densirostris. Classification (NCBI taxonomy): domain Eukaryota; kingdom Metazoa; phylum Chordata; class Mammalia; order Artiodactyla; family Ziphiidae; genus Mesoplodon; species Mesoplodon densirostris. The sequence continues at coordinate 21,353,116 of NC_082664.1, forward strand.
GCTGTGTTGGGTCTTCGTTTCTGTGCGAGGGCTTTCTCTAGTTGTGGCAAGCGGGGGCCACTCTTCATTGCGGTGCGCGGGCCTCTCACTATCGCAGCCTCTCTTGTTGCAGAGCTTGTTGCGGAGCACAGGCTCCAGATGCGCAGGCTCAGTAGTTGTGGCTCGCGGGCCTAGTTGCTCCGCAACATGTGGGATCTTCCCAGACCAGGGCTCGAACCCGTGTCCCCTGTATTAGCAGGCAGATTCTCAACCACTGCGCCACCAGGGAAGCCCCATGTAGTGTTTTTAGTTTTTGTTTGTTTGATTATAGCTCTCTTCTGTCAGATATATGAAGCTTATTTTTTATCTACAGTGTGCTGAGCATTTTTATCAAGTCAGTGTTGAATTTTGGTAAATTCTCCTTCTGTATTTATTAAAATGAATGTTTTCTTTATTTTCTTAATTTCATTGATTGATTTTTTAGATATTAAACCACACTTGGATTCTCTGGATAAAATTCACTTTGTCAGCATGATGTATTTATGATATATCTATCCCTTCTATAGATTGTTGAATCTCATTTAAGATTTTGTAAACTTGATATCTAAGTTCCTAAAGGTTATTGGTATGTAGTTTTATGTCTTTCTAATGTCTTTAAAATCCTATTTAATCAGGGTAATATTAGTATTAAAAAATAAGTTGAGAGGTGTTCCTTCTCATATTTTCTGTTACATTTTGTGTAAGACTTGTACTATTTCTTCATGAATGTTTGAAAGAATTCACAAATACAGACATCTAGTTCTGGAGTTATGGGAAAGCTTTTAATTATATACTTAATTTTTAAATTGATATATGGATATTTCAGTTTCAATTTATTCTTGGATTTATCATTCCATCTAGGTTGTCAAATGTGTCATAAATTTATTTGTAATATTACCTTATTGTCTTTAATGTTTATAGAATCTTTACTGATGCCCCTTCTTTTTCTGATTGGTAATTTTTTTCTTCTTTTCTTTATTACTAATAAGTCTATCTGGAGGTTTATAAATTTATCCAGCTTTTAGTTACTGATTTTCATTATTATTTTTCTGTTTTATATTACATTGCTTTTTACTCCTGCCTATTTATCTCCTTCCCCCTATTTATTTTGGGTTTAACTTGTTCTTTTTATAATTCTTAAAGTGTGAACCCAGATCATTAATTTTAGACCTTCCTTTTTTTAATATAAGTCTTAAATTTATATATATATATATATATATAAATATATATATATATATATATATAGTACTGCTTTAGCTGAACCCTACTAATTTTTATCTGTTAAATTTTTCATTATCATGTAACTCAAGGTTTCTTAGTGATTTCCTCTTTGACTTATGGAATATTTAGAAATGTGTTATTTATTTTCCAAATATTTAGGGTTTTCCTGGTATCTTTCTGTTATTGACTTTTAATTACATTAATTTTGGTCAGGAAATATTTTCTCTACGATTTCAAGATGTTTTAATTTATTGAGGATTTTTTTTATAGAACATATGGTTAGTTGTTTAAAATCACATTCACTTAAAAAACATGTAGGTTGGGTTTCCCTGGTGATGCAGTGGTTAAGAATCTGCATGCCAATGCAGGGAACACGGGTTCAAGCCCTGGTCCAGGAAGATCCCACATGCCATGGAGCAACTAAGCCCGTGTGCCACAACTACTGAGCCTGAGCTCTAGAGCCCACGAGCCACAACTACTGAGCCCACATACCACACCTACTGAAGCCTGTGCACCTAGAGCCCATGCTCTGCAACAAGAGAAGCCACCATAATAAGCAGCCTGTGCACCACAACGAAGAGTAGCCCCAGCTCGCCACGTGCAGCAACGAAGACCTAACACAGCCATAAATAAATAAATAAATAAATAAATAAATTTATATTTAAAAAAAGGTAGGTTGCCTTTTTTGGGATATGGGTATCATTTAAGTCAAGGAGTAGGGACATCTAAATCAAGTTAGTTTGTACTACTCTCCAGATATTCTAAGTCTGCTGATTTTTTGTCTAGTTCTTCTAACAATTGCTGAGAGAAGGGTGTTAAAATATCTATTTATGACTGTGGAATTAACTGTTTCTCCCTTTGGTTCTTTCAGTTTTTACTTCTTGTATGAAGCTCTGTTCATAGGCACTTACACGTTTATGACTACTATATCTTCCTGGTCAATTTATACTTTTTATCACTATGAAATTGCCCTCTATCTTGAACAATACATTTTGCCTCAAAATCTATTTTACCTGTATTTATCTATTTATCAGTAGAGTGACTCCAGCCTTTTTATGATTAATGCTTACTTAGTATAATTTTTTCATCCATTGAATTTAACCTATTTTAATATTTAAAATATTTTTATTTAAATATATTTGACTTACAATATTATATGAGTTTCAGATGTAAAACATAGAGATTCAATATTTTTATACATTACAAAATGATTACCGTGATAAGTTTAATTGTTATCTGTCACCACATAAAGTTATTACAATATTATTGACTATATTCCCTTTGCTGTATATTACATCCCTGTGACTTATTTATTTTCCAACTGGAATTTTATAACTCTTAATCTACCTTATCTATTTCACTCACTCCTACATCACCCCTTCACTCTGGTAACCACCAGGTGTTCTCTGTAACTATGAGTCTGTTTATGTGTTGTTATGTTTGTTTTGTTTTTCAGATTCTGTATATAAGTGAACTCATAGGGTATCTGTCTTTCTTTGTCTGACGTATTTCATTTAACATAATACCCTCTGGATCCACCCAAGTTTTCCCAAATGGCAAGATTTCATTCTTTTTTATGGCTGAGTAATATTCCATTGTGTATACATACCACCTTCTTTATGTATTCATCTATCAATGAACATTTACTTTGCTTCCAAATATTAGCTATTGTAAATAATGCTGCAATGAACACAGGGGTGGTGCATATATCTTTTTGAATTAGAGTTCTTGTTTTCTTTGGGTGAATACATAGAATTGGGATTATTGTATCATATGGCAATTCTATTTTTAATTATTTGAGGAATATTCATACTGTTTTCCATAGTGGCTGTACCAATATACACCCATCAACAGTGGTTGTAAATATAAATAAATATATATATATATATTTACAAGCCTGCATTTTTACTCCTTTCACCAGTCATGTTTAATGTTTTTACATCATATTTTACATCTTTTTGTTTTATGTATCCCTTAACTACATATAGTGAACATAAATGATTTTACAAATACTTTTGTCTTTTAACCTTCCTACTACTAGCTTTATAAGTGGTTGATCTATGATCTTTAATGTATGGATGCCTTAAATAATAAGATGTTTCCTTTCATAATTTTCATATTTTTAGCTGTGGCCTTTTATTTTCCCCTTAGAGAAGTCTCTGTAGCATTTCTTATGAAGCCAGTTGGTGCTGAACTCCTTTAGCTTCTGCTTGTCTGTAAAATTCTTTATCTATCCTTCAAATCTGAATGATAGCTTTGCTGAACAAAGTATTCATGGTTGTAATATTTTTTCCTTTCATCACTTTGAACATATTGTGCCTCTCCCTTCTGCCTGAAAAGTTTCCACTTAAAAGTCAGCTCGTGGTCTTATGGGAGTCCCTTTATATGTAACTAGTTGCTTTTCTCTTGCTGCTTTTAAGATTCTGTCTTTATTTTTAATCTTTGTCATTTTAATTATGATATGTCTTAGTGTTGACCCCTTTTAGTTTATATTGTTTGGGACTCTCTGTGCTTCCTTGACCTGTATGTCTGCTTCCTTTTCCAGGTTAAGGAAGTTTTCAGCTATTATTTCTTCAAATAAGTTATCTGCCTCCTTCTCCCTTCTTCTGGGATCCCTATAAATGCAAATGTTAATATGTGTGATGCTGTCCTAGAGGTCTCTTAAACTATCCTTTTTAAAAAAAAATTTTTTTTTTCTCTTTTCAGTTCAGCTTGGGTGATTTCCACCACTCTGTCTTCCAGTTCACTGATCCATGCCTCTCTATCATCCAACCTACTACTGATTCCTTTTAGTATATTTGTTATTTCAGTTATTATATTTTTCAGCTTTGGTTCTTGTTTATATTTTCTCTTTGTTAAATTTCTCACTGTGTTCATACATTCTTATCCTGAGTTTGTTGAGCATCTTTATAATCATTAATTTGAGCTCTTTATCAAGTAGATTACTTATCTCCACTTTGCTTAATTCTCCTTCTAGGGTTTTATCTTATTCCATATTCCTTTGTTTCTTCACTTTGCCTAATATTTTGCTTTTATTTCCTATGTATTATGTAGGTTAGTTATGTTTCCTGATCTTGGAAAAGGGGACTTATGTAGGAGTCATCCTATGGGGCTGAGCAGCACATTCCATTCTGGTCACCAGAGCTCTGTGCTCTAGGGTTGCCCCCTGTGTGGGCTATGTGGGCCCTTCTGTTGTGGTGGTGCTGACTACTGTGGGTGCACTGGTAGGTGGTGCTGGTCCCCCACCAAGTTGGCTGTAGAGCCCTGACTCATGTGGTGGTTCTGGCCTTCTGGTGAGTAGGGCTAGGTCCTGGTACCATTGAACATGTGATCAAGGAGATCCCAGGGCTGGTGCCAGCCTACTGGTGGGCAGGTAAGGCCCTGGTGCTAATAGTAAAGAGAGGACTCTAAAATGGTGCTTGCCAGCACTGGTGTCCTGGTGGTAGAACAAGCCCCTCAAAATGGTTACTGCCACTGTCTATGTCCCTGGGGGAGTCCTAGTTGCCTCCTGCCTCTATGGGAGGCTCTCCAAGATCAGCAGACCCAGGCTCTGTTCAAATTACTGTCCCTGTGCTAGGATTTGGAGTGTGAGATTTTGTGTGCACATTCTAAGAGCAGAGTCTCTGTTTCCTATAGCTCTCTAGCTCTCCTATATTCAAGTCCCATTGGCCTTCAAAGTCAGATGGTTCCAGGGCTTGTCTTCCTGGTGCAGGATTCCCAGCCTGAGGTACCTTAAGTGGGGCTTGGACTACTGGTTCCTTGAGGAAATCCTCTGCAATTATCTTCCTGTTTGTGAGTTGTCTGTCTGGGGGTGTGGGTCTTGACTATACTACATCTCCACCCCTCCTACTAATCTCATTGTGGTTCCTTTTTATGTGTTTAGCTGTAGAAAACCTTTTCTGCTAGTCTTCAGGTCATTCTCATAGGTAGTTGCTCTGTGAATAATTGTAATCTTTATGTGTTTGTGGGACGTTGTGAGCACAGGGTCTTCTTACTCTGCTATCCTGGCCCACCTGTAAAGTGGTTTTCTTATAGAAACCATATTTTCAGTTGTTGTTTTTTGTTTTCTACTCCATTCTGACAATTCCTACATTTAAATTGTAGTTTTTATTCATGAACTTTTAATATAAATGTTTGGGATCAGCTCTACTATCTTATTATTTGTTTTTCATATCTCCCATTTTTGTTCCTCTGTTACTCTTCTCTGCCTTTTAAAAATTATTTGACATTTTCTTTAGAATACCATTTTAATTTTCCTTCCAATTTTTTAGCTCTTCTCTTATCAGAGTTTTATTGTTTGCACTAGGGATTAAAGTACTCATTTTACCATTTCATGTAAACTGTGCAGAACTTGCAACTATGTAGGTTCATCTTCCTCATTATTTATGCTGCAGTGGTTATGTGTGTTTCTGATGAGAAGTCAATTATTTATCAAACCATTGATCCCACTTATGTACTTTATGTGCCATTTCTCCCTTGCTGACTTCAAGATCTGGTCTTTTTTTGGGGGGGGGGGTACGGAGCTGTAAACAATTTTACTGTGATGTGTTGAAGCACAACTTTTTGTATTTTTCTGTCTTTTTAAATATTATATGTGGAAATTTCTGTCTTTAGTCAAATTTAGGAAATCCTCAACCATTATTTCTTCATTTTTCTTTTGGTTCATTTTATCTGCCCTTTCCTGCTAGGACTCTAAAGATATGCACTTAGACTATTTATTATCTAAAAAATCCCTGAAGCTCTATAAGTTTTTTTTACAATCTTTATTTTTCTTGTCTTCACTTTAGATACTTGTTTTTATTTTATCTTCAAGTTCACTGAAATCTTTCATCTACAACTTCCATTCAGTTGTTAAATCCATTCAGGAAAATTTAATTTCATGTATGTCTTTTATAGTTTAGAATTTCCACTTATTTCTTCTATGTTTTATTGCCAATATTACTCTGCTGAGATTTCCTATAATTTTATTCATATGAGCATACCTGCTTTACTTCTTTGAGGTGAACTGTAATAGCCACTTTAAGACTCTGGTCACTAGTTTCAATATATAGGACATTTCAGAGTCAGTTTTCTTTTCTCTTGAAAATTGTTCCATTTTCCTGATTCCTCCTATATATTGAGTAATTTTTAATTGTACTCTGTGAAGAACTTGTTATTTTGTCTGATTAAAATTGCTTCTCCTGTTTAGAAGGCCATTATTCTAGATAGACTTGAAATGTAAACTCTGTTTCTTTGGTGGAAACCCATCTCAGACCCAGTCTTTTGGCTTTAGCTCAGCTGCTTTGAGTGTATACCATGTATGTGTAGTTCAGAGGTCCAGGATAGAATATATGATCACCTTTCAGGAACACCCTGCTCTCTTCAGTAGCCATAGCCTCCCTAGCTTCACTTTTCTGTGCAGTTAATCTACCACCAGCTGCACACATTCTGCCTGTACCATGTTAATTATCCTTGGCCCCAGGCTAAAATCACAGGACTGGGAATTCTGTTTATATAATTCCTCTTCTCCCAATGCAGGTCCTCCCCACCAGGGTCTGTCTGCTGCTGATCATTGTCCAATGTACCGTTTTTGGTACTATGTCCAGATTTTATAATTGTTTTCTTTGGGGAGGAGGGGGTGGTGGGATAGCAACTAATTATGTAATTACCAAAATATTATTCTCGTTTTGTATGTGAGGACACTGGTGTTAGGTCCATTAAGTATATTTGGACAGTTAACAAAAAATAGCAGTGGGGCAGACTACAGCTTTTTATATCATAGTAATATATTCTTACAGCATTGCTCATTTTCATCTGAGAATGTACTTTTTTAATTAAATATATATTTATCAATAGCCTGAAAATGAGCAGTTACACTAAGAGCCTGTAATAAATTCTATAGCTACTGATTATATCAACAAACTAGTTTAGAAGCACAGGTGTTAGCACAGTAAGAACTTAACATTTCTAGATCATCAATATGTTAATTGCAATAAACATGTAAATATCAAGAGAAAACAGAATCCAACTGTTGTGCTCAGCAACAATTATTACTTTCATATAATAGTTATTGTGATAACAGTAAAGCATATGAATATTTACTAATCAATAAAAACTAATTTCAAAAAATCCTTGCTATATATAGATAGACCTTGTAATTACCAGCACTGATATATATTTCTAGAAATAGTTGAGTCAGCACAACACACTATTTTTTTGTTTTAAAAAAATTAGTTGATGTAAGTATGGCTTTTATATCCAGAAATTTCCATTTGAAGATTAATCTCTAGCCTCATGGTGAGAAATTCCCTTGGGACCAGTTCTAATCTATTAAATTATTGCCTACCCCAATCTATTACTCACGTCCTTATGTAATGATGGTGACGATGCTGATGCTGATGATGTTGATTTTGGAATACTAATAGTTGGCCCTATCATGGACCATTTACTGAGGTACCAAACATAATGATTTTATAACCAGGACCAAGGAGTGTTACAAAATTAACAAGATAGGGATAGCATTTCTTTTACTTCTTTGTTGTTTTTCTGGAAGAACTCAAAGATACTCAGTACTGTAACTTTAACTGCAGTCACTGACTATGATGGAAAGTAATTTGAATGAGATGTATATTCAAAACTATTTATTTAACCCAGAAGGTAGCAGACAGGGTATTTAAAATAAAGCTTCTGGCATAACATGCAGTAACTTTAATGATCATTTTGCTGGAAAACAGGTGTCAGCATGCTTCGCTTCCATTTCTTTCCACCCCCTCCTTCTCCCTCTCCATCTGGTTTCCTTTTTCTCCAGCTTCTTGTGTGTTTTTTTCTGTGAAGAGCAATTTGCTATCCTCAGTTTTGGGGAGGGGATGCCCACAAACATTGGGAACAAAGGATGAAGAAACACCTACTGTTCCCACTGTCACTCTTTTCTATCTCATGTAATAAGATGTTCTGCTCTTTTATAGGTAGATGAAATTGATGGATGTGTTTTCATGATGAATGCTAAGCTGGTATTCTCTACAGGTATTCCTCAAAGGTTAAAATTTTGGTAACAAATATATATTTATTTAGTAAACTTTTCCCTTCTGGAAGAAAAATCCTGAAGGCATGTCACCACACCAATGTTAGATTTGAATTCCTTGGGTATCATTGGATACCCTTTGGTTATTCAATTTTAATTTTACAATTTGCCTACACAAGGTCAAATACTTGGGTTAAAAACAGAAAAGACTCCCCCAAACCACCAGAAAACCATTCATGAAAATTTCAGCATCAATGTTCCAAGCACTTCAGCATCTACTTCTGTTACCTTAGCACAGACCATTATTGTGTTACTCTTAAATAGTTGGTCTGCTTGTCTCTAGTCTGACTCCAGCCATATCATATTCAGCAATATTTCCATAGCTATCTTCCATAAACAAACATATCATGATGTTACTCACCCAGCCACAAATCTTTAATGACTACTGTTACACTTAGAACCAAGGAAATAATTGAAGAGATATTTCTACCTCTAAACCCTGGTCTGCAAGAATGCAGGGAACATAAATTATTCATCCAAGCATTTATTCATTCATGAATGAATAACACATTTATCAAGGGCCAGTTATGTGCCAGGCATTGTTTGGATATTGGAAGAGAGAATAGTAGTAAACATACCAGATAAGATCCCTGCCTTTATGGAGAAATGAGGGGAGAAAGGCAATGAAGAAATAAGTAAGCTGACTTGAGTGTGTTTTTTTTTAACTATAAAGATTTTTATTTATTTATTTTTAAATATTTATTTATTTGGCTGTGCCAGGTCTTAGTTGCAGCATGCGGGATTTTTGTTGCCACATGTGGGATCTTGAGTTGTGGCATGCAGGATCTTTTTAGATGCAGCATGTGGACTCTTAGCTGCAATATGCGGGATCTGATTCCCAGACCAGGGACTGAGCCCTGTCCTCCTGCATTGGGAGCTCGGAGTCTTAACCACTGGACCACCAGGGAAGTCCCTAGAGTGTTTTAGAATATGATAATGGTATGCAGAAGAACAAAGCAGAGAAGGAGAAGACGTCCTTGTGTGGTATGAAGGATTGATTCTAAATGGGATGATGGGGGAGTTCTCACTGAGACACTGCTATTTACAAGCAGCCTAAAGAGGCCAGGAAATAGGCTGTATGGTTATCTTGGGAGAATCTTCCAGGAAGAGGGATTCATGTAGGAAGCTCTCAAGGCAGGGAAGTGTCATGTTCCCAGTGCAGTAAAGGGACCAACCTGACTGAAGCTGAATGAGCAAGAGGAGAGAGAGGGCAGATAAGGTCAGAGGGTCAAATAGGACAAGAGCTTGGCCAGTGTAAGGGCTTTGGCCTTGACTCTAAGCAAGACAGGAAGTGATTGGCAGATTTCAAGCAGACGAGGGGCATGGCCTGGATTACAGTTTAAAATGAGCACTTTGTTCTCTTATGAATTAACTGGAGAGGGGGCCAGGGCAAATCAGGGAGGCTCAGAGGCTCCTGAGTTAATCCAGGTTAAAGATTGATGGACATCTGGAATAAGGTGATAGCAATGCAGAGGAGTAGATGTGGGTGTTGTGGTGCTCTCTCAAAAAATAAGACATTACTTAGAATTTATAAATTATTATTGTTTTTATTATTAGCTTCCTGATATAATTCTATGCTGCTTTTTCCCTACCTGGCTAAAAGTATTTTCCTTGATCATCTTTTCATGTAACAGTTTTATGGTAGAGAGAATAGAAAGATAATTCTCTCATTGGAAAATCAGAGATTGTTCTTTTGTATAAGCTTGCTTGAACAAAAATTTGTTGTTTATTTTGGGCAGGGTGGAAAAATAACTTTCAATTTCACAACTTCCTCTGTAGTTCTTGCTGAGACTGTGCCTGCTGATGGATGGAATCCCTCCAAAGCTCCAGCTCTTTAATCTCCCTTCCTTGACCCCTGGAGAAATCCACTGTCCCAAACAGTGGCTCATCTTGGCTTAATCTTTATCTCCTGGGGTTCCTTGCTTCCACTGACCATTGCTACCACGGGGCCAGTCCCTTAGGGCTGGATAAGCCTGAGTCATAATGGTCATCCAGCAGGTAGAAGAACCATGATGCTGTCAGATCCTTCTGCTTGGTGTGAGTAATGGAATCCAGATGCTGGTAAGCTCAACCAGGAGCAAGTGTTGCTCTGGGCTTGGTGGTTATAGAGGTAGTGATGCCAGCATGGTTCCCCCTATTCCCAGCCTCAGGTCCACCTCTGGAAAGAATTATTGTGCAGACTGCACTCTATGCCTTTAGCACATGGCTAGATTACTTTTTCCTGAATCCCCAGAAGGATAGAAAGGGCCTGTACAAAAAAGGGCCATGAAGTGAATCTAAGTTTTATTACTTTTAAGTGAAGCCTAATTTTGGAAGTGGAGATGGGAAAAGCAGTCTGAGTCTTTATAAATGCTGAAGACAGAATAAAGAGGATTTGATGATTGATTGAATATGGGTGTAAGATAAGGGAGGAAGGCAAGGAAAGCACCATGGTTTTAGCCTGAGTTGCTAGAAGATGAGGGTTGTCATCTTTTCAGATGGAGAAGACAATGGGAGGAGAACATTTGAGAATAAGAATAGACATTCAGTTTTGGACATATCAAATTTCCATTGGTCATGGATGTACAAATAGAGATGTCAGAAAGGCAGCTGGATGTATGAATCTGAAGATCAGGAGGGAAAAACACATAATTTTACAATGTGTATTTATATCAAATCATCATGTTGTAGACTTTAAATATTCAATATTAATTAATTAATCAATATACAACATTATTTGTAAATTATACCTCAATAATCCTAGGGGGAAAAGAAGGGGTGGTGAAGGACCAGAAGGAAGATGTAAATTTGGGAGTCTTCAGCTTATAGATGAGATTTAAAATCATAAGACTGTGTGAGATTAAAAGGGAACAGGAGAGACGATTTCCAAGGACCATGCCCTATGGTGTACTCCCATCTTAAGGAATGCAAAAGATAAGAAGGAACAGTAAAAGAAGAGCAAAAGGAGTGACCAGTGAGGTAGGGAAAAGAGGAGAGAGACAGAGAAAGATAAATGCTGCCCTGGAAGCCAAGTGAGGAAAGTACATGGGATGATCAGCTATGTCAACTGCTGCTGATAGATCAAGTAGGAGAAGGACCGAGAACTGATCATTGAACTTTAAAAAATATATAGATTTCATTGATGGCCTTGATAAATAGATGTGCATAAATACCTCCTTGCAGTATTAAATAGATAGATTAAGCAGGTGGCTTGTGGTCTGTCTGTCTACCTTTACCTGAAAGTTTCCAGAAAATAATGAGCACAGGTGACTCCAGTTTTCTTTCCTTATAACACTTTAATAAGATTCTCCTGTCAAATAAACCTACAGCATTGGAGAAGAGTCCTTATCCATTGAATTATTTTAGTAGAATATCATTGATTTACTCGCTTTATGCACTTTCAACTTGTTTTCCTTGTGCCTTCTGTGATTCAGATGCTATTCCACAAATGGCATAATCCAGAAATTTGGAAGTAGATATTAGTCTCTCTACAATAAGAATGCCTCACCTGGTTCTATTTAACATGAGCATACTCAAGTCCCTTCAGAAACTCCTCAGCTTTCCCTAAATCTAATCCTCCCTCATAGTCTTGCTGTGACAATTTAGAGTAGATCAACCGCTCTTACAAATCTCCCAGACATCTCAGTGGCTTAATACAGGATAGGTTTTTTTCTCATTCATGTTATAGTCCAATGTAGGTAGAGGAATGGGGTAAATCTGTTCTATACAGTCATTCGGGGACCCAGGTTCCTTCCATCTAGTGGTTCTGCCATCACTCAGGTCTTAAGGTCCACCCTCTACTCACTGAATATCACTGATATAAAAGAGGAGAAAGTACACAGAGAATTGCACTGGAGAGTTTTTAAGGGCAGGGTTTGGAAATGCATATATCATTTTCAACAACATTCTAATTTTTATAATTTAGTCACTTAGTAAGGTTAGGTGGAAAATGCAGAAGTAAAAAGGAACAGGAAAAAGGTAAGCAACTAATCATTTTTCTACAAGTGCTTAGAAAAACCCTTGACATGAGTAAGAGCTCAATAATGGAATCGATTAGGTAGGATCCATTGTTTATCAAGATTGATAAATTTATAAAATCATCATGACCCAACTAAGAAAAGACAGGTTCAATTATCCAAGATATTGTAAAGATAGAATATGAGAATTGTCTGATAATCTAGTTAATTTTCATTATTGAGGCTATAAATATGTGGCCCTTGCCTTCAGGAAATTATATACATTTTTAAATTACCAATATCAACAGTAAAAATAAGTATCCAGTTTATACTCATTAAAACATCTTTATAAAAATACTATACAGGATTAGTTGTATGTTAACACCTTAGAAAAAAAGAAATGGAATTAGTTTCTTTTTACTAATTCACACATTAGGTAGTTCCTTTTCTTTATAATACAATGTCATATACTTCATCAACAAGAATATTCTTAAGCTCAAAATCAAATCAGACAGAACTGAATTAACTCAGGCTAGACTCAAGCAGGAAATAACTGGGAATTTGCAACACAGGTCAGTAGAAAGGGATAGGAAATTAGGGTAAAATGTGAATGGGACAAAGTGGGCATAATAGAGTGAATTAAAAAGAGAGTAGGATAGAGGTGAAATGCAGTTTCAATAAGAAATGTTAACTAAGCATGATATGATTGAGACTGGAGAGGAAAAAGAAACTAGCCTAAGAGAAGGGCATGCCCATTAGAAAATACAGACTAGGAATATGCTAAAGATCTAGTGGTAAATAGACAGAAGGAATGACAGGTAGGAGGTACTTAGCAGGCTATTAGGTCCAGAAAACTGGAAAAGACTAGTTCTAAGGATGTCTGTGCACCATGTCAAGGGATTCCCAGCTAAACTGGAATTCTACTGACTGTGAAGTTTACTGTTTACTCCTGGCTAAGGGGCTGAATACTGGGGTCTAGAGAAGAGTGAGCTATTTGAAAAAATAAAGTGGGAGAGCACAATGCAAACAGAGATGAACTATCCATAACCATGGCTTCAAAGTCATGATATCTGTAGAAAAAGAAGTGAAAGTGTGTAGTACCAAAAGAAGACAGTTAAATGTCCTTATTAATTAAAACTTTCTCCTGACACTTTCTTGATTTGTCTTGACATTTAATATGCATTATCAAATTCTGAGGGGTTTTTCCCTAGGATTTTTTTTTTTAACTTAGGAAGGGTTTCCTAGAATATATACTTTTTGGAAGAGGTGAATAAAGGAAAAGAAAGGTTTGACAGGTCATGGCTATCACCAAATGGGGTGACAGAGGATGATCCCCCCTTTTGTACAGCAGCCACTACACTGCCTTGCCCCCTACATCTTCATTGTCAAAGTGCTGGATATAGAACTAGATGTTTTCTTAGATCCAGTAGAATTTTCTCAAATAAGCTCATTGAAATATTAATGGTAATTTAAAGTTTTCTCACATATCTTATAGCTCTTTAGAGCCTAAAATTTCTTTGCATCTCACAATAGCTGTGGACAGTACTGAGAGTAAATATAGACTATGTCCTTATTTTTGATAAGAAAAACAAGGCCCAGAGAAATGAAATTACTGTCTCCAAGTCACAGATCTTCTAACTGGTGATTCTGAATATGAACACTGATTTATCACCCAAAGCTCATTTCATAGTCATATTGCTGACATTAAAAACCAAATTAATCTCCTGATTACAGTGCAGGTAGGATTGCCGGCAGGAAAACAAGGTTTGCCAAATCAGAAGATGTCCAGTCAGGAAAACCATGCATTCCTGCATGCATGTGAGTGCACACACACACACAACCTGCACACTCACATGTGTGCACACACACCACATCTAGTTATAAATTAAAACAAAGGGGATCAGTGCAGTGGACAAGGTAGGCACATAACTGACTTTAAAATATTGAGTATGCGCATGTGACCAAATAAGATTTTAGATCTTTATTTTAATCCATCCAAGACCAACAATTCACTGACAAATCTAGCTTAAAGTAAAATAACAATTTGGATGGCACTAGTCGTACTAATATTGCACAGACATTTACATTGAGTCTGGAACGAGAAATAGAATCAATATACTATAATAACTTATTCTTTTATTCAGTCATTGATTCTACAAATATTAATTGAGTGCTTCTGAATTTCTAAACATTTTACTAAGTGTCAGGTCACAGTGAAAATGTAAATAACAAAAAAACCCGCATATTCTATTTTCATTAAAAGTGTAAATATTATCACAGATCCACCTCTGGTTAATAAGCATTATCACTTCTTCTGACCTAACTTTGCTTACTTTTATAGTGTTCTCTGCTAGATTTAATCAACAGCACCTAGGAATTATCAAAACAACTGAGATAATATAGAGGAAAAGGAGGCATATATCATGAATGTAGCATTTTCTTTGCCTCAATTTAGTTCTTCATTTTTTTTCCTATTATAAATCCTCAGGCTTTCTAATTTCCTCATCTGTCAAACTTGACATTATTACAAGGCATGCTCTTATAACAATGAGTGCAGTGAATTTGTGTCTCCCCCCATAAAGGGGTTCAATCAAAGAAGGTCATTTTATTCTGATTTGAGAAAATTTAATTATCTCTGCTGCCTTGATAATTTGCATGTTTTACCCAGAATGCACTGTAACATATTTTCCTTTAAAATTATCATGACCTATAGATGTGTCATTTTTATCCTTGTGGCTACTGTTGAGTAAAGTGATGGACAGATTGAGAAAGTTCTGCAATTACTGTTTCAGTCATATCTAACTGAATATATGTTAGGGGAGAATGGTGGGCAGATTCCAACTGTCCTGATCTGATTCTTTTTTTTTCTTTCTTCAAATCTGTCAGTGACTGTAATAGCATTGATACAATCTCTGAGCTGCTTGCCTACCATGACTTACACATTTTAACTTTAAACTAACTTTCCTTTTTGTATGTATCTCATGTTTCCTAAAGCAGTGGACTAGTAAATGGTAAGGTATACACCATGAAATGGGCAGGTAATTCTTTCCTCATAAACACCTTGGAAGATAAAGCAAAGAGGTAAACACAACCAAAATCAACCACATAAACAAAGACAGAAACAAACAAATATCTGCTATAAAATTGCTCTAGAAAACAGTGGGGATTTATAAACACAGTGTATTTCACATCACATTGTGCTGAGAATAAGAAAATCACTTTAAGCAGGTTTTGATTAATGAGACACTCAAGAGGTTAACTGAACTAAATTTTGACCTGGATTATCTTCTAAAGGCTACTTATAAAGTTTATATAACTCAGTCTATAGCATTAGAAAACATCACAGTTTCAGAGCTCTTGTTCTTTCTTTCGCTTTCTTTTCACTCATTATTATTCTGTCCTTGTTTTGTTTTGGTTAACTTTGTTAAGATGGGGGCATTTAGCTCAGGGTCAACAGGCTGGCCTTGAACTATGATGAGAAAAAAAAAATGTCCCCATCATTATAAGCAGATCTCTAAAGGCACTAAATTTTATTTTTAATAACTAACTATGCAATTTGTTAACACGTGAGACAAACATATCTGGTACTTTTACAAATGATACAGATCTTTTTTATTTTCAAGTGTACACATGAATGCCACCTAACTCTCATGTTCCCCCTAAACCTATTTCAGTTATAGAAAGGGGGAGGGACCCTTTCTTATCTTCAATTTTATGAACTTATGATTTCTTTCTGAGAATGAGAATCCTTGTTTCAGAGACCATTGCCCTCTTAAATATGCTTAAGGAGCTTTTTTGCTTTGGTGTGTTATTTTCTCCCTTTGAAGCAGGCTCACATTTTCTTCTCGTTCTCCTGATAGGAAACCTTTAGATGTTACTGGAGCAAAATGAGCACTCAAATACAAGTTTTAACTCTTTCTTCTGTAATATACCAGGATTTCCATGAAGGCAGGTACTGTATTTACTTTGTTTTCCTCCCTCAGTCCTTAGCTCTCTAGTGGGTGGTCATAAATATTTGTCAGATGAGTTTTTTTAATTAATTAATATTATTGAGCTCTTGCTCTGTAACAGGTTTGTGCTAAACACTCTATGTGCATCATTCCATTAAAGATCACAAAACCCTACAAAGTACATAAAAGAGTTATCTTCATTTTTAGAATATGAGATATAGGGACTATGCAATTTACCCAAGTAAGTAAAAGCAGAGCTCTGACATCAATCTCACTAAATGTGTCAGGCTGCAAAGCCCACACTTTGGCCCTTACCTTAACCACCAGTGGAAATGACTCTGCCATGTGCCAAATAAGTCATGAGCTTCCCTCTAATCTTCAGTCTTCTTTTTATGACTTAATTTTATTTTTTTAACACAGCAGGTTCTTATTAATCTATTTTATACATATGAGTGTATATATGTCAATCCCAATCTCCCAATTCATCCCACCATCACCACTCACTCTAATCTTCAGTCTTCCTTGGAGTTAGTTTGAGACCATGTGAGTCATCCTAGCCAATGGGCTGTGAATAGAAATCCTGCTATGTTACTTTCGGTCTGAGATAATTTACAGTGGGTGTGTATTTTTCTCATTTTCTCTTCTCCTGCTGTAGCAACTCTAGAAGCCACACGTTGGTGGTATCCTAAGATGTAAACCCTCCATCACCCCAAGTTCCTGAGTATCTCTGTGGAACAGAGCCACCCTCCACTCCTGGAATGTGCTTTAGGTTTGTGGTAAGAATGTAATGAGAATTGGGGGTTAATTTGTCACTCTGGCAAAATCCAAACTTTCCTAATATAGTGTCCTGTGAGAAAGAAAAAAGGTGAATTATTTAGTTACTAAATTAGTAAATGACTGATTTCATTGGTTCTGAATAAGTACATATTATGTTAGGAAGGATACATATTTCTCATAATCATCAGTAGATGACATCATACATCACACACGAAAATTTATTTGAAAGCTCTGTGATTTCTCAGTGGAAGAACAAAATAAAAGAAAAAAAACAAGAATGCATTAAAATACTACCAATATTAACTTTTTGAGAATATTTGCTCAGGCCTTTTTTTCCTTTTCATCTAAGAGAGCAAATGTTATTGAAATTTTAACTTTAGGTGGGAAAAAGCTAATGTGATATGCTGGACCTTTTTATTCTTCAGTTAATAATATTTACTTTACTCTATCTGATTAGAAGCCACTTCTAAGTCAGGCCTATCTGACACCCACAGAAATTTGGAAGAGAAATGTTCAAATGATGGGGATTTCATGGGTGTAGTGGGGATAAGAGTCAGACTAATATATAGCTATCATATAAGGTCTTAATTCTTCCCTATAAAGATGTCAAGACAGGGCTTCCCTGGTGGCGCAGTGGTTGAGAGTACTCCTGCCGATGCAGGGGACGCGGGTTCGTGCCCCGGTCCGGGAGGATCCCACATGCCGCAGAGCGGCTGAGCCCGTGAGCCATGGCCGCTGAGCCTGTGCGTCCGGAGTCTGTGCTCTGCAATGAGAGAGGCCACAACAGTGAGAGGCCCGCGTACTGCAAAAAAAAAAAAAAAAAAAATTTCAAGACAAACAGGAGTCAGAATTTCAAGTAGTATTAGTCTTTGCAAACTGTGAATCATTCACATAATGAGGTTCATTGGTTTAAATTGAAAAAAGACTGTCAGTCATAGAATTGTCTTTTCTAAAAATGTGCATATAAAATACCATTAGAAACGTTACTTTGGGAGCAAAGAGAACATATTTTCCTCAATAAGGGATAATCTAAACGATGGAATATCGCAACACTGACCCATATAAGTGAGTGAAGTCAAGTTGCTAAAGCTGTTACTTTGAGCTAGGAGCCAGGAGGCAGAGCCTTTACTATGACCTCAAGCCAGTCATTAACATGTGAGGCTGGGTTTTGTGTCATCTGTAGAAGTTTGAGTAATATGGAAAAATAATGTCTGAAATATTTCCTAGGCTTGATATTCTGAAATCTCTAAATCTTATAGCATAGTGGTTAAAAACGTGCTCTTAACAGCTTTTAACCTGGGACACGTTACCTAACCTCTTTTGTAGTTTTTTTTTTTTTTTTTTTTTTTTTCAGTACGCGGGCCTCTCCCATTGCGGAGCACAGGCTCCGGACGCGGAGGTGCAGCGGCCATGGCTCACGGGCCCAGCCGATCCGCGGTATGTGGGATCCTCCCGGACCAGGGCACAAACCCACGTCCCCTGCATTGGCAGGCGAACTCTCAACCACTGTGCCACCAGGGAAGCCCTGTAGTTAAGTTTCTTGATCTGTAAAATGGGAAAAATAATAGGATCTCACAAGGTTACTGTGTAAACAAAATTAGAATAATACACATAAGTGCTTAGAATTTTGTCTGACATGTAGTAACCATTTAATAAAGGAGTGATTTTTATAGGTAAAAGAATATATTTTTCAAAATTGTTTGTGCATGTGCTATCTGGCAGTTAGTTAATTCCTCCCTGAAGAATGACCGAATCTGAGGTTGGCTAGGATTGTGCCTACTTAATTCAGTCACAAATTGTGTAATCAGTCAAGTTCTTATACGTTAATTCTAAACGTCTTTCTTCATGTTTTCTCCCCACAGAGTCTGATCCCATGTTCTCTTCAGAGTGACTTGGAATTGATTGAATGTTAACATGCATGATATTATTTTGGCACATTTGCATAATTCCTTTATGATTATTTCATGATTGAAGTAGTGTTCTAATGAAAAAGTTCTTTAGTAAAGTTACTTCCCTTTTTTTTAGAGGCTAGCCATCTCAGCTCAAGAGAAGATTTATTCAATTTCTCTATTCCCAATGTAATGTGGATGAAACCTTTTCCTCAGCTGGAAATGGATCGAGAACTGGAGGGAACAGATGCACACCAAAACTCAGCGGGTTTCCTTGCATACTTTGTGGCTGGGATTAGAATGCTCAATGGTCTGTTCCCAGGAAGCAAGAAGTGTGATAAATACAAAGATTGAAGAATGGGAAACTGCATTAAGTGACAAGAAGATGAGGGTTTTGCTGAAATTTTGGCTTTCTCAGATGATTTAAAAAGAACTCAGTAAGAATAATTGGGTTGGTGTTTAAACAGAAGTAAAAGGCAAGCACAGTGACAGGGATGGAAATTAAACTGAATGAACTCTTCTGGAAAGGTAAATGTCATAGGGACTGAGCCTTCTCATTCTCTTAGTAGATAAAATCTTATCTAACTGCATTTTACTTTAATACAAATGATCTTTCTCTTATGAAAACAAAGTAAACCTATATATATATATATATATATATATATATATATATATATATATATATATATATATATATATATATATATATATATATAAATAAACATCAAAGGCTTGCCTTTTATGTATTCAGGCGTACCTAATATTTTTGGCCTCTAAATTCTTCGATTAAGCTAAAGAACTGTGCTTAAATTCTACCATTATTCTTCCTTCCTTTAATATCAAGGTGGGAAAAACATTTCTGTGGAAGACTCAGAAAGATGTGTATTGGCAAGTTAACATAACAAATGCACATATTGTGCAATACATAGGTGCTCTATGGCTTAAAAGTTCTATATTTCTATAAGCCAATCTAATTTTCAGGTGCTCAGCCCAGCAGAACCTCAACCAACACCCCTGGGATCTTTCTGCATTACCTTCCAACAGGGATTAATTAGTAACTGGAAAAATTACTCTGAGGTGTCAGAAATTGCTCAATTTACTCACTGAGAATGTAGTCAATTCATGGCGCTTTGCTCACAATGTAGTAGGTGAGCTTTGTTTATACTGCAAGTCCAACATCAACTGAGAGACTAAGGAGAAATGACTGTAAGGAATTTTGTAATTAAAAGAGTCAACCTACAGTGTGGCTGCTTTCCTAGAACCCTGCCATCATCAAGCATAGTTTGTTCAAGATGAGGCCTGCCTGTCTCTTTCACAGTGACACCAGCATCTGACACATTCAGGGGAGGCAAGGCTATAATCTGAGCCAAGATACTAATTATAAAGAACAGGAAAGGATCCTAAATTTGGCTTCAGAACAAAAGCAAATGACTGTTCTTTTAAAAATCAGTTCTAACATTTGATCTTCTTAATCATCTATGGTGATTTAATAACACTGGAAAAATAACACTCCATAAAGGATTAGTAAACATTGCTAAGAAAGAATTGGCCCAGAGATAATAAGATTACATTTGGTTAAGAAACCTTGTTCCCTCTCAGGATCTCCCTCTTTACACAGCCAACCCTTTTGTGTTTTGTGCAATAGAAGATATCTCTGGTTTGTCAAATCATAACCTGACTTAATTATTCGTAACAATGATCCTTAATAATATGGAGAAAATTATTTTTTTAATTTTTTTCTTCATGAGGGAAAGGTTCTTTTGGTTTTAGTGAAACCTACGTGATTAAATGTAATGTATAGAAGACTGTCACATGCAGGGGGTTTGTTCTTAGCCACATGTTCTCTGCCCTGATCTTTGCTTCTTAATTATGCTTTACTGGGGACGTTGCACTCTGCTCCTCTCATCCATTCATCCCTCACAACCTAACAAACCCAATTCCATTTGAACCTGCTGTGCACCCTCCTCCCAAATGAGGACAAATTGGTTTCGCTTCAGCATTCCATCTTTGTACATTGAGATCTTTACCAACTGCAATTCACATTCAAGCCTGGGAAAACCTCCTCAGCAATAGAAGAGAATTGTGTAGTGGTTGTGTCAGCTGTCAAAGAGAACCCAAATACTGTCAAATTGTCTCCATGCCTACAGCATTTATAGTAGAGCTACAGAAATTAGTATCAAAAGCACTTTGAATATATTTTTTCCCTAAAAGCTTAGGTAAAGTTTAACTCTTATAGCCAACATGAAACCCTGATCCTCCAGGGTGTGGAGGTAGAGTTGTTGCAAAGAAAATACTTACCCAGGAAGAGACTATTGATTTTGAACTTCGCCAGATGAATCTAAATTGTAACACTTCTAAAATGCTCCAGAGAAAAAGAGTTCCCTTTGTCTCCATTCTCTGAACTTTCTCCCTGGATAAATTCAGGCAGTTTTCCAATTCATGAATATTTCCCTCTAGCAAGGTTTGATCATTGTAAATGCATTGCTGGGATGGCAGACTCTCTTCTTTGGCAGAAACCCCAGAGTAAACAGATATGTGCCCTGGAAACCAAGTTCCCGATCCTGGGAAGGTCAAACCGAAATGAACTGCAAGAAAGTCACTTTTCAGTTATACTGATTTCTTCTAAATTAAGCAGTGCAGGAAAGCACAAGCACTGGAAACACTGCTATGAAGATAAGTTTGCCTCATTTAGCAGAGGTAGTAAACCTGGGAAGCTGACTCAAATGAGCAAACGCCAGTAAAACACAAGTAAACAAGTGTTCACACTTGTTAACAGCTGTGTGGGTTTGCTGTGCCAGGTGTGCTATGTAAACTGAACTCAATGCCACATTTATCATTTATTAAGAGTTATCAAAATGCATCGTGCAGACTATTCCTCTGGCAATTGTCACCAATAAAGCTGGGTGTCATTTGTCAGGAACCTCAATTTAGTGGATTCACAAGCACAATGTAAATCAGAGATCATATCAAATAGGCTCCAATAAAAATCTGTACTATGACTAATAGTTAAGAATAACTCTTCCAAAAATCCTGGAGGATTTCCACAAATCGCTCAACCCTGATTTTTAAAAAAAAAAAAAAAACAATGAATAATTTTCTTGATGATTTGGGGGGTGGGAGCATCTACAGTCGTTAAAAAATTGAAGACTACTGATTAAAGTGCTTCAAAGTCAATCAAAAACCAGACTCGCCAATATGTAGATTGTATTATATTTTCTCTTGTTAATAGGAGAGAGACTGTGGTGCAGTGTTTCTAGGTGTTACTTAGGCAATTAATTTGATTGTAAATATCTCCCACAGCTATATAACATACTAATAAACTAAAGAGTCCTATCACGGATACTGAGCCCCTTGGCTACTGAATCACAGAGTTCATGAGTTGGAAAGTACTTTAGGAGTTGTCTAATGTATCCTCCCTCTGATATGGTAAGCTTTCTAGAGAGCCTCTTTAAAGTTGCTGATGAGATTCTACTCAAATACTTTTTAAAAAGTCAGTACTTCACAAGAAATATACTTTATTTCTGAAGATCACATTTCCTAATTAACCTAAATTATTTTTCCCTATAATTTTACACTAGTCCTAATTCAATCCATTTGTTCTTACTGCTTCTCACAGGAGTGTAGGTTTCATGAGGGCAAAGCTGTGTTTGTCAAGTGCATTTTTCTAACTATATTGTTTAGTATATGTCCTGACAGTGGGCAAAAATACTTATGTTTATTGAATGAGTGAAACAACAGAAATTAAACCTCCTTCTTATATCAAGATAATCATGGGGCTTCCCTGGTGGCACCGTGGGTGAGAGTCCGCCTGCCGATGCAGGGGACAAGGGTTCGTGCCCCGGTCCGGGAGGATCCCACATGCCGCAGAGCGGCTGGGCCCGTGAGCCATGGCCACTGAGCCTGCGTGTCCGGAGCCTGTGCTCCACAATGGGAGAGGCCACAACAGTGAGAGGCCCGCGTATCTCAAAAAAAAAACAAACAAACAAACAAACAAAAAAAGATAATCATGAAAATGTTTAAGAACAGTTAAAAATCCTTTAGTTCACATCTCATCTTTCAATTTTTACTCATAGATTTTTACCTTTCTGATTGCTTATCCAAGGGCTTATTTAAGTATGTGTGTGTGTGTGTGTGTGTGTGTGTGTGTGTGTGTGTGTGTTTTAAGAAAGAGAGAGAAAATATGCCTGTGCCTTATCATATTAGTTCTAATATTCCTTGGCCATTAACAACTTTAAAATGGTGTAATCACTTGTACCTGGTCAGGTAAAAATCATGGTCTATAGATATAACTTATAAAGAGGACATCATCCACACTGTTATTTTCCAAATTTCCTGTTTCTTTCAAAGTCATAGGTTCAATATTAAAAGCAATACCTGTTCCTTCATTTCTATCACTTTCTTATGCAGGCCTTGAAATTTATCTAAAAGATAGTTCCCATTACAATGATGATAACTTCTAATTGATGCTATAGAATTCTGTATGTGCCCTCAAAATTTAAATTATAGTGAATTATAAACTTTGCTTTGTTTTTTGTTTTGTTTTCCTTTAAAATTGGAGAGTTCAGGGCTTCCCTGGTGGCGCAGTGGTTGGGAGTCTGCCTGTTGATGCTGGGGACACGGGTTCGTGCCCCGGTCCGGGAAGATCCCACCTGCTGCTGAGCGGCTGGGCCTGTGAGCCATGGCCGCTGAGCCTGTGCGTCAGGAGCCTGTGCTCCGTAACGGGAGAGGCCACAACAGTGAGAGGCCCATGTACCGCAAAAACAAAAACAAAAAATTGGAGAGTTCAGAAAGTTAGAAAATTCAACTTTTCATCCCTCCCTCCTGACTTATATTGTTGTACTTAGTTCCCAGATTCGTTAGCAGCTAGAGCTGACATTTTTGCAAATCATTAACAAAGATTATGAAAACTTCCAGGGGTCAATTCTTCCTAAGAAAAATAGTTCATGTATAAAGATATTTATTTAACATCAACTCTGTGCAAGAAACAATTCTAAGTACCATCCCTTGAGGGGATTGTATTTGGGGTGGGAGGAATCAAATAATAAATACAAAATTATAAGTGAAGAAATATATATTAGATAATGATTGTGGAAAAATAAAGCAGGTCATGTGTTCTGGTTAATGGATGGGAGTGACAATCTATTGGTCAAACTGCAAAAGTGACATTTGAGTAAAGAAGTAAAGGAGAAAGGGCTAAGAGTTAAGTAACTAATTGGGGGAAGCAGACAGAACAGGTTATTTCAATGCTACTCAAACCTTACTGTGCACATAAACGAAGACCAGTGGTACAGTGGGTCTATAGGTAACTCCAACAGGGCAATATAATTTGTTAATATAATCTGATGATAAGACATATAAAGAGAAGAGGAAAGGAGGAGAATGATTTTAGTTATAAAAATCATAATCTTGTCTATAAAGTAGATGAGCCCTTCCCCTAACCCTTAATCTCAGCATAATGTTCAGCTTTTGAAATTTTCATTTATGTGGGCATTATTTGAACCTATTTTACCATACTTTTTCATTTTCACGTGCCATCTCACTTTTGGATTCCATTAGGTGTTAAATGTGTAAGTGCCAAGAATATCACTTGGGAGCTTGTGTCACATGAGAATTCTAGAGCCAATTTTGCATTCAGAAAGGATGGGAAAGGTTTCAGGAAACCTACTGAATTTTCATACAGGCACTCAAATGAAACCTTGAACCCATTTGAATTTATTTCATTGCTACCCAGGTATCATATAAATTTGCATTACCATTTACTTATTTTTCTCAGCTCTATGATAAACCAGGAAGGCAACTAGAGTTTATAGAAACTCTAATTATCCAAATTAAAGAAAAAATCTTTAATGATTTTCAGGTATGTTATGCATGTAGCATATGTGTGTGAGCTCTCTCTCTCTCACACACACACACGTCTAGCTGATTTCTGGAAAACAGATAAACCGACTGTGTCAGAAAGAAAGAAGCCTACTAGAGATAGTGTCAAATCTTCCACAAATTATCTTCTCTTTTCCTTTTCTTGCCTAGGTAACATTATTCAATTCTGCCTTGGCTACTCACCTTTGACAGAAAACTTTGAGGTGATGATTCTGTGGAGGAATTAACTTTGATAAAATAATTCCATCCTTTGGATATCTTGGCTTCATGTATTTATCATCATTTAGAAAAGTGGTTGAAATGTTACCTTTAGGATAGGGAGTTAAAGAGATTGAATAAATGCTGAATGTCTTTAGTGGGCTTAGCCCGTGGCTTGAGTTTAAAATGGATCACAGGAATTATATATTTTTTTCTTTTTGCACAGAGCAATTCCACATTTATCCATTATCATAGAAACAATTCAATTAGTGGCTCTTGGGGACCAGAATACAGCCCTACTATCTACACCTTAATAGCATCTATATATCATTGCAATCTAATTTCCAGGTTGAACTGAATGTAAATGGCAGTTGCTCATAGATTTTTTTTTTAAAGTTTAAAATTGTACTATTTTAGTTCCATTCCTGCAATGCTCTCCTGGTATACATATTAAATGTTTTCCTCTAATTCACACTCTGAGTTCTGTAAATTAATACTGCTATTTTGATTTCAGTTAGACTTTTTAAGTTTCAGATAAATCATTTGAATGAAAGGGAATTGTTTGCCAGTTGGAGCCTGTTTGCATTATTAGTGAATTATTCAGCAGTATTCTCCCCCATGGTGCACAGAGTATCAGGCCTACTTTCCCCTTCACCCCCTGGTGTTTTGCTCCTCCTTAGGACTGCATCTAAGTAGAGCAGAGAAAGCTGAGGCCATGCAGAAGAAGGATTCCATTTTTCTGGGGCAGAATGTCATGAAACAAGGGCCTGTGTTTAATGCCTTTGGTAGAAAAACAAAGGCTTTGTAGCTATAATTGTCCGCTCTCTCCTGACTTGGTGCTCTAAGCATGGGGCAGATGAAAGGGAGGAAGAGTTCCCACTGCCAAAGTAAATGAACATGAAAATGTTTACCCTCTCCTTTATAACTGTTGTGGGTTGAACAAGCTGTTCCTCCTGGTCTCTTCCATTTCATGCTCCAAAAACAGAAGATCTGGTGGAAATCTGTGCTGGAAAAAGTAATTGCAAATAGGGTGGGGCTGATCTATAAAATAATTGCAGGCCATGTCTTGGCCTAGCACTCCCAGAGCTGGAGGGGACAACTTGGTTTAGTGGAGAGGTTGGAGAGTAAGTTACACTGTATGCGTAAGGGCATTGCTTATGGCCACTGTGTGATCTCATTTTTCCTGACACCATCCTCATAGCAAACTTTATTACTTTAGCTTTGAACTAATAACTTGCTCCCAGCCACTGGCCTACCCCTGCTTATCCCTCCAATCCATCACACTCTGCCACATGAATCTTGCTACACGTGGGCTTTGCATGTGTCCTCCCTTGGCTTTCATGCCTGCAGTTGACCCCTTACACTCCCTGCACATAAATCTGATACTCCTTAATCATAGCATTTGACACATTCTGATTTTCTCTTTCTCGGCAATCTTAAGTAAGGCCTCTGTTGCAATCTAGCTTTCTGGGTCTTTTTTTCTGAAAAGAGAGAAATGTCTTTTCCTTATACAGTATGGAAAGCCTTCTTGCCCTTTCTCTGTGTTACACATTTATCAAGAATCTCCTTATTCTCTAGCTGGCCTTAAGATTGTGCCCCCTTGGGAAAGTGTTCCTTCCAATCTTATCTCTCACCCCTTCATCTCCTATACCCTGGTGTGTCAAACACAGGCTGCTTCACAAGTTTGCTATGCTATGCTTTCCTGTGTCTTAGGCCATGTTACTAGGACAATGACCTGACATGTCATCATCTCCTTCCTTTTCCCATAACCCTCTTTGTCTCTTGTGGGGCTACTGAACTCCTACATACACTTCAAGGCCCAACCTATTTACGTTTTTGCCCCAGATTTTTCTCAACACAGCCCTAAAAAGAATTAGATTCTTTCTCATCTGCATTCCCACCAATCTTTATCTAGACACTTTTTATTGCATGCATATTTGTTTTTGAGTCCGTGTTTAAATGTTTGTTTTTTCTACTTCTTAACTCCTTGAGGATAAAAGATGAGGTATATTTATTTACAAGTCTGCCAACCTTAGCATAGTAATTGACACATATTTGGTGCTCAGTGAGGATTTATTGTTAATAACTATTTGTCTTAGTTTTCTTTTTCATAAATTGGAAGTAAGAGTAAATTTGACTCTTCAAGTAATCATGATTTTTTAAATCTATCTTATTAAAAGCAATAGTGTTTTAAAATGCTGCTCTTATACCAGTGAGTATCTCTTTTTCTAGGATCTCTAAGCACAGGGTAGCTGGAGAGTAAAGAGGTTATGCAACCAGGAAGAGTTGAAAAGAGTACTTTTTAAAAGCACTGTTTTAAAGCAATCAGGCAGGAAAGAAAAACCTCCTTCTGATTTTTAACAGAGAACAGGCTGAGGTTACTGCACAGTGACAGATTGTAATATTGACCTCTCAAATTTCATCTCAAGAAATAAACACTTTACCATAAAAAGACAGGCATTAAAGAAAAAAAATTGATAACAATAGCTGTAACTATGGGAACGCTTCACTTCCCCAGTTTTGAATTTTAAAAAATAATCAAATCTCAGAGGGATTTGTTTTATCATCCCTAATAAAAGGTTCTGCTTAGAAGAAAGAAATGACAGCTTGTAAGTTATGAGACATACATCTGATGCAGGCCTGTCAGTCAACCAGCCCCTCCATGAAGAAGGGATATAAGTAATGAAATTCTGGGATCAGCAAGCAAACTCAAGAAATGGAAATTCAGACAGCCATTCCCATGATCCTGCTATTTTGTACTGGTCCTCTTAAAATCCACTTCATTCCAAACATTAGAAAAAACAAATATTAGTGACATAGATTCCTATTCTCTGTAGTTCAGCAGGCAGAAGTGAAAGAGTTATAATACCCTGTAAGATGTTGCTGTGAAATAATTTGCATTCCAAATGAGAGCAGAAAGTTATGGGTAAAAATTATACCCATGTTTTCAAACTATATTTGGGAGAAAAATCTGAATAAATTAAAAAGCCTACACCAAACACCTTAGAAAGTGATTTAAACTGAACGCAATTTTTTTAATGTTCCCAAATGATTATTTGACACCCTGACTTTTATGTGTTAACAACATTCACCACTGTTCTTTTTAATTACTGAATTTCTCTACATTAAAATTAGATCATAAATACTTTTTTTCAAAAAGAAAAGAAGTAGAACAAAAGATTAATCTCAAAATGGATAATTTACAGAAAATCTCAAAATGGATAATTTACACATAGGAATTATAATCTTTTGAACTATTTTGACTCCAGAATTTTTCTCTTTCAATCTCTCTCTCTTCCCCTCTCTCTCATACACATACACACACACACACACTCACACACAATTTATATACATAAAACCTATTGCTGAAAATAAGGACTTGAAAGGATTTATATTCTTAATAGTGCAGAAATGCAGACTGAAATATTTAATCTCAATTTCCTGTACATTGTTTTATATAGACTACTTTAAGAGTCAAAGAAGAAAAAGAAGAAATATATGAAGAAGAATGAGGAGGCAGAGAAACAGGAAGAGAGGAGAAGAAGGAGGAGGAAAAGGTGAAATAATGTGAGCCTGACCTGATGGTAGACTCAGTAGTAATGACAGTGAGCAAGACAGATAAATCCTGTGCTGCCATGGGGCGTATAGACTAGGAAGTATTTAAAATGTGTTCAAAATGATTTGCTTATTCAGTAAAATTACTATTCAAGGGCATTGGGTCTTGTTTATCCTGTGGTTTCAAGCACCTCCTGGCAACTCCCCTTTCCCTCCGGTGGATATAGGCAGACAGCTGAAAAGCAATTACATATAGAAGATTTGCAGACTGGACCACAACCCTTGCCCCCCTTCTCCACTTCCCCTCTCCTCTCCCTGCCTCCACATTGCTCAACTGCTTTGTGTCTTAATTTTAAAGCAGAAGTTGTAAGTGTGAACAGCCATGTGGCAAAAATGCCTTGCCAGATGTATTAGTCAGAGTTCTCCAAAGGAAAAAAAAAAAACAATAAGATATAGATGTATGTAAGAGGAGATTTATCCTAGGAATTGGCTCATGTAGTTATGAGGGCCAAGAAGTCCCTTAGTCTGCCATCTGCAAGCTGGAGAAGAACCAGGAAAACCAGTGGTGTATAGTTCCAGTCTGAGTCTAAGTTGAGTCTATACTTCCAGTCTGAGTTGGAAAGCCTGAGAATCAGGAATGTCAATGTCTGAAGGCAGAAGACGAATGTGTCAGCTCAAGCAGAGAGAGAGTGAATTTGCCCTTCTTCTGCTTTTTTGTTATATTTGGGCTCTCAACAGATTGGATGATATCCACCCACATTAGGGAGGGCCATCTGCTTTACTCAGTTCACCAATTCACATGCTAATCTCTTCCCAAAACACCCTTACAGACACACCCAGAAATAGTGTTTCACCAGCTATCTGTGCATCCTTTAGTGCAGTCAAGTTGACATGTAAAATTAACTCTCACACCAGAACACTGTTCTAAGGGACTTGTCCAAATTGTAACCTGACTTCTACCTGCACTAGGCTATGCCACTAAAAGAGTCTGAAGTCCCTGTGCTGAGTCTTTGCTAAAGAAAACACAATACTGACAAGCCATAAAATATAACCTTGTCCCAACTCACATTGCCTAACCATTTTCAGTAGTTTTCCAGTTATTTCCCTTCTGTAATTTTCCATTTCACAATAGCCATTTTTTGTTACCCCATAGCTTCCCTAGCCCCTTTTTGTTCCAGCTTTTTCACTTACCCATAGCCCCTTTTTGTTCCCTCTCTGTTCTCCCTTTAAAAACTTCAGTCATCTTTGTCTTAGTTGGAGTTGGACTCAGTTTATGCAGGTGTCTCTCTCCTCTATTGCAGTAGTCTGAATAAAATCTGTCTTGCTGCCTTTAACAATTATTGGGTGCTATTTATCTTTGCTTTGCAGTAGGACATGATGTCTACGTAGAGGGCAGTGAGTTAATAAAACTGGTATCCCATACATAGTGTAAATGGCAAATGAGAGAAAAGATACTTATTTAAAGAGACAACCAAGGCTTGGCTTCTGCCTATAATTGTGTGTGCATGTTGGCCCACTGTTCTCAGATCTTTTAATTTTTTCAAGCAAAATTAGAGATCAGATTTTTTTAAGTAAATTTGCCATACTTTAAAAATAACTCAAATTCCCAAACACTGTTATTACCAAATTAAATAAACACTGCACACACACACACACACACACACACACACACACCAAATTTCCTCACTTATTCTGGCAGGTTGTGAATGAGAATATGTATGTGTATATTTCAAAGTCTTCCTGAATTATAAACAGCCAGACTAAGGAAAGTATTTTCCATCATAGAATGTAAATCACTAAGCTCACTGTTGCATCAACTGCTTGAGACAATATTGTAGTCAGAATAACAAATATGAGATATCTTTTCTATAAACTAATGGAGGGATTCTATCTCTGGGGCTATCAATTACCTTTCAGTTCTGCTAAATTCATTTGAAAAACAATCTGTTTCTGAGGCACAGATTATTTATCTGAATAAACTGAAATGTTAGGCTCAACAGACACCATTCCAATTGTGGGTGCCGCCTCAGTTTTAGTGCTGCTGATAATATTATGTAGCTACAGATTTTTAGTTTGATTACCTTTGACAAAAACTAGAATGCTCTGTTTCTTTTGTGTTAAATATTTTACGTAGAGTTTCATCATCAAATAAAGGATAAAATCACACAAAGATAGGCATCTAAATAAAACAGTGACCAAATCAAGATTTGTGTTGAATATTTTTACATCTGCTAAGACTTGCTTCTCCTTTCCTGTTGCCTCTTCTAAAAAGCTAAGTACTCCTCTTTCCTAGCCTCTTTCTCCAATTGTTTCCTTTATTATGTCCTTGTATGTCTCCTTGCTTCCACTTCCATTGACTATTATTAGAGTTTAAATGTATTTATTAACATAGTAATGTTTATGAAAGTGGTCTATTCCATTTTCTATTTATCATGTCATTATACATATGGCTCCCAGGGAAGATTTTTAAATGAAGCATAGAAAATTTGGGGAACAAACCATATTCAGTATTGGACATTGTAGCTGTCTGCATTATATGTATCCCACATGCCACCACTAGGTAGTTTGGATAAACAACTCCATCTCCAGTTTGATAGGTAAATCTTGATTTTTTCCAGTCAATTTGAGTATTGGTTCTCAAGCATTTGAATCAGAGGAAAGACCTGAAATTTAGTGGAGTAGTAAAGGGAAAAAAATTCTCTAAAGGAGAAAGAGACAAAGCTAGGGATATGATGGTGCCTATCTTTTGACCATAAGAAAAGCCAGCTGGGGATACAGTAGACACATAGAATAAGACATAGCTAAAAGAACTGCAGAGAAATATAGCTATAGTCCTGAAGACATCATAAACCTCAGGAAAAAAACCCTTATCTGGAGCTTGCCTATACTTTTTAATTACATGGAACAATAAATAGCGTTTATTATTTAAGGCAGTTGGAGTTGAGTTTGTCATTACTTGCAAACAAAACATTTATCTGATGCAGTCTCAATGGAAAGTCATTTAAAATTTTAAAAATGCCTCCTATAAAGCTTCACTATGGCTTGACTGAATATATCAACTCTGGCACTTACTAGCCAAGTGGATTTAAGCAAGTTACTTACAGTCTCATCACTGGAGATTTTTCTTCTGTAATGGGTATTATAATAACTATTTTACAAAGGTTGTTGGAATTATTTGCCAAAATATGTAAATGAATAGAAACTGTATAAAATACTTGGTAAGTGACGGCAGTGATAAAAAAAAAATTTAGGCTTGGTTGTCCATGAAAGTAAAATAATGGCAAACACTGACAGCACTTTTTCAAATACTGGTCAACTGAGAGGAGTCTTTGAAAACTGACTACCAGTAATCCTGTCCCTTAAGAAAGGCATCTGGAAGTTATGCATTCAGTGAATATTTATTGCAGATTTACTATTTGTCACCCATCATTCAGGATGTTAGAGATACATCATTGAACAAAATGGACAGCATTTTCTGCTTTCATGAAGCTTTCCTTCTAATGGTGGTAGTCAAACAATAAAGAAAACACATGTAAAGTGTATATAATATGTTAGATGGTGATGAGTACTATAGAGAAAAATAAAGTAGGGGAAAGGGATGGGTAGTTTGAGAATAGAATTTTAACCTAACCAGGGAGGTGGTCATGGAGAATGGATGACTTGTGTAAAATCTGAAGAAGGTGAGAGTAAGCCTTGTGAATATCTGGGTGAAGAGCCTCCAGGCTGAGTGTACAATGTGCTGAAAGGACCTGGGGCAAGAGCAGCCCCAGTGAGCTCAAGAAACTCAAGGAGGCAACTGAGCAGGGATGGGTGAAGGAAGGGATGAGTAATAGGCCATGAGATCCTAAAGGTAATAATTCCAGTGGTGACATAGAAACAAACACCATGTTGATGTCCTTAAACATAGGACATGAATATATGACTATGACATAAATATATGAGAGCCTAAAGGTAATTTGTCCTAGGTAAAGGTAATTGTCCCAGTGATGACACAGAAAAAAACACAATGTTGCTGTCACTAAGCATATGACTCAGCTAACTTCCTTTGTTTTGGTTCCATTATCTAACATCCTTTCCTTGTAATTAAAAATACTGAATACTTTTCTACTATTTTGAAAACCATGGAATAGGAAAAAAGAGGGAGTTCCCTTCCCTAGTGTCATTGCCACTAATCCCTATTCCCAGGAGACTCTATTCTTAACTCTTTCTCCACATGGTTACCATTATATTACTAAATGATATTCTTAAACCATTACTGCATAATGTAGGATTTTGATATTAACCCTTGACTTATCGCTATATTAAATGGAGTTTAGTGCATTTTTTCTGCTCCCACTTCCTCCCCTCCCCCAATATGGTTAGATCACTTTCTTTTACACCTTTTCTAATTATATTTTTAAATAAAAGTTGAAAAAGTATATCTTTATTGCTTTCTGTAATAAGACATAATGTCCAGGTTCTCCAATTTGAAAATTTCAGCTCTAAGCAGCTGTTATCCCTCTCTCCAAGCTTTTCCTACCCCCAGCACCTTCAACCTTCAGAATTATGTCATCTGGATTTTCAATTTTATATTTTCAAGGCTGGTAACATTTACATGTTTCTCTGTGACTACTACTAATTTTGAAATCAATGAACATAACTTACTATGTAAATATTCATCACTGATGATTCTTTTTGATCTATGGATTCCTTCCACACTCTACTTCTCAGATGCTACTCTTTCTATTATTCTTAAATGGCAAATCTGTACCTTATTTTTTTTATTCCTTCTGTTTTCTTCAACTGTATTGAGTCCAGAGACCTAACCTTTCTGCCTCCATGCTTTAGCCGTTATCTTCCTTTTTTAACATGTACATAGTGTCTTTCAACCCTGCCCAGAGCAGATACTTGAGGCCTTCTCTCTTTCTATCCCAGGTTGAATTCACTCTTCTCCTAACCTCCCATCTTCCTCTTTCTCAACTAATGTTCTTTTGCCTAGAGTGTATCATCAAGGAGCTTCTTTTTTTTTTTTTTTTTTTTTTTTTTTTTGTGGTACGCAGGCCTCTCACTGTTGTGGCCTCTCCCATTGTGGAGCACAGGCTCCAGACGTGCAGGCTCAGGGGCCATGGCTCACAGGCCCAGCCGCTCCGTGGCATGTGGGATCTTCCCGGACCGGGGCACGAACCCGTGTCCCTTGCATCAGCAGGTGGACTCTAAACCACTGCGCCACCAGGGAAGCCCCAAGGAGCTTCTTTTTAAAATTTATATGAGAAGTAAATATACTGAGTCCTTATGATTCTGAAGATGTTCTTATTTTGTCTTCACACAGGGATTTACAATTTTGCTTGATGGAGAATTCCAAGTGGAAAATATGTTTTCCTCACACTTTGGATGCTTGAAGCAATGGAGCAACTCTCAGTTGCCAAGTCTGATGCTAGTCTAATTATTTTGTCTTTGGACATATTTCTCTTCTCAAAAACTTGCCACATCTTTTCATTTGATTCTTTGGATTCTGAAATAGTTCAGTGATACATCAAAGTATGAAATCTTTTCATTCATTTTGTTGGAAATTCAAAGATGTGCTTCCATCTGAAAAGTCTTTCTGCTATTGGAAATTTATTCCATAATATTTTTCCTTATTCCCTTCCTTCTGATTTTTTATGTTCCTTCAGGAAATATTACAGTTAGTTACTGGATCCTAGATTTATCTATTTTCATTTTTGTTCATATTTTATGCCCCTTAATTTTGTTCTACTTTCTGGAATTTTTTCTCATGATGTTTCCTTTAAACCCTTCCATTAATTGAAAAAAAAACAACTAAAATTTTAATTTAATTGAAAATATTTCATAAAGTTTGAGAACACAAACCCTGCTGTCAGATTGCTAAGCCAAATCATGTTATGCCACTTACTAGCTATGTGACAAGTTATGTAACCTCTCTGTACCTTGGTTTCCTAATTGGTAAATTGAAGATAATAAATAGCTCCCATTTCAGAGTTATGGCATCATGACTACACACCAAGAATATTTACTCTGCATATGTTATATTTTACCTGTAACCCAATCAGAATAAAGATGTTTATTTGTTATTTATTTTGTTATTTTTCCATTTGTCCTGGAAATAATTCTGTACTGGAAAAATAGGTGTTTTGTTTTTGTTTTTATCAGTTTTATTCTATAATACTACTGTTACAATTAAACAGTTTGTAATATTATATAAACAGTAACAAAAGCTGTATTACTGTAATAAAAATAGCATTATTGTAAAATAGTAACTAATAACATATTTCAAAATATATATAATTTTAATAATTTTAGAGCATCTTTTCACTCTAAAGTGTCCAGATTTAAACAGTAACTTCTATGGTCACCCCATTTGTTGATGAATTGGTTGACCTTTACATTAGAGCAGGGGTCAGCAGACTAAGACCAACAGTCCACGAGCTAAGAATCACTTTTTTTTTTTAAATGGTTGGAAAACAGAAACAAAAGGAAAATTATATTTCATAACGTGAAAATTATATAGAATTCAAATTTCAGTGTCCATAAGTAAGTTTTATAGGAACACAGCCTTGATCATAGATTTATGTGTTGCTTATGGCTACTTTCTTACTACAAAAGCAGAGTTGAGTAACTGCAACAGAGATGATTGGGCCTGCAAAGCCTAAAA
Source organism: Mesoplodon densirostris (assembly GCF_025265405.1). Lineage (NCBI taxonomy): Eukaryota > Metazoa > Chordata > Mammalia > Artiodactyla > Ziphiidae > Mesoplodon > Mesoplodon densirostris. The sequence goes on from NC_082664.1 coordinate 21,388,245, forward strand.
CATTTATTAACTATCTGAGCCTTTATAGAAAAATTTGCCAGCCCCTGCATTAGATTATATGGCTTCCTGTAAGAATGATCTTTCACTATACATTAATAAATCACCATTTATCCATGTGATATTGGTTAATTTAATTCTTCCCTGTAACATAAACTTCAGTCCCTAATTATAAATTTACTGAGATTGCAAATATGAGGGCCAGAACCTGGTTCTTGGTAGACTTACCAATTTAATGAGTTCCATCCAGTAAGGCTTCTTGGAATATTGTGTGGTAGACTTATACTGCATCATCCAATGGTACTTTTTTTAATTTGCCATTTTTCAATTATTTACAGAAATATTCCAAGGCTCATTAGCTATTTGAAAACTCACAGCTCTGAAATTACTTTGGATGATCAGAGTGTTATAGTAACAAGCTTGTGAACAGGTGTTACACATACTACTGCAAGCTTGCCTATGTACAATTATTCATGCACTATTTAAAATAAGAGTAGATCAATGAGGTCTGTTAAGCATATCATGGAGAAATACTTTTATTTTCAAGAGTAGAGGGGAAAAAAGAAAAAATCTTCTTTGTGTGATGGTCTTCAACATTTGGGCCAGTGTGGTATCAATTTTCCATCTGTTTGATTGCCATCCCAGCTACTTTATGCTTAGCTAATTAAAATTAAGTGCAAAGTTGTGCTATTATTGTGAAGACATGGCACCATTCACCCAACTGATTTAGATAGAGAAAGCAAATTTAGTTCAGGAACTGATGCTGAGGCCCAATGCTTAAACAAACACTGGAACAAGACACGCTTTAGTTTTTCATTTTAACACAGGTTTAACTGTCAACTTGTTTCTATAGTTAATGGTAATTGCAGGGATGGGGAACTCAGGATAGAATTTTCTAGTATATTTATCTATAATATGCAAGAAAAAAAAGAGATTAAGTTGACTGCAGTATTTTAGGCTGTATATCTAATAATCTTCCCATTACAATTTTAAACACATGACTTAAATATATATACGCTACTTTCCCTCAATAATTGTAACTGCTATTTACATAGTGTCTATTATACATGTAGTCATTGTAAACGTGGGCTCTGACCCACATTGCTTGGATTTACTCCTAGCCCTACCTATTAATGGTTGTGCAAACTAGAGGTCAATTACTTAATCTCTCTGTAATTTCATTTGTTGTACACATTAACAGTTTTTTTGAGAATTAAATGAGGTAGTACAGGTAACAAGCTCAGAAAAATTGTAGCATAATTATTATTGCTTTACTTTTCAACTGCACAACAACTCTTCAAGGTAAGAACATCATCCTTTTTGCAAGGAAGGAAACATAATTAGAGAAGTGAGGGAACTACAGTAATACAGCTTATGAGACACATTAAAGATTCAAAGACAAGATCGTCTAATGATAAGATTCCCTTTTGTTCTTCCTATTGCATGCCATTGATTTTTTTTAATAGATTCATCCACTTATGTAAGCAGTAATGTCTGTGGCCTACACATCAAAGATTTGAAGCAACTACCAGGTTTCCAACAACCCCCAAACTTAAATTCTAATCTTAACAGTTTACCTGACAAATTTTATCAAGGAGTTTTGAAGTTTAAACCCAATATATATATTTTTTAATTTGCAAAGAAATGAGGTATGGAATTGTACACAGATGGAGTTCTTTTTGGTGTGGGTAGCTTCTAGCACTCCTCAAATTATATACACTGAAAGCTAAAACCCCAAAACCATCCACATGTCTCTCTGTTAGAGAAAGGAACAAAAAGAACGTTAGAGTAAGTTCCTAGGAATACCTTAACTGAAGGCTTACTTGGAATTCAAGAAGCTAGTGAAAAGCATTTGGATGTATTTTAAGAGACAATTGCTACCAAATAATTTATGGGTGCAGAGCAGTACTGAAGAAGAAAATACCACTAGTTATAACCTAGTAAATTAAAACCAAACAGTCTACATACCTGGTATCATGTTTAAGATTAATTGGATCATAGCAGAAAATGCACATTATGAAGATCAAATACTAGGAGAAAAGTCATAAAGTTTGAAGACATATCAGTGTATCCTCATCCCTGAAGATGCCTTTTATTTATTGTCAGTGTAAACGGATGTTAATGACATTGTAAGAGCTTGAGGGGGGGAGAGAAAGAGAGGTGGAGAGAGAGAGAGAGAGAGAGAGAGAAATAGAGAGAGAGAGGGAGGGAGAAATGAGAATTTCCCTGAAGAGAAGGGAGAAAAATGAATAATAGAAAATCTTATAACTCAGAGTTATAAAAAGCATATTTTCCAATGTGAAACCAAAATGTGTTTATTTTATCTGTGTTAAGACTAAAACCTTATTCCAAACTTTAAGGACAAAGGTATGGGATGGCGTAAGGGGAGAAGAAGGACGAATGGGAGGGGAGGTGGTTTGGATTATTGCATCTATTTATTAGCTAACAATGTTACATTTAGTTGAGTAAGGAGTATAATTTTTCTTTGAATTATGTTATTCAGAATAAAACAACATTGCCTTAATGAAGTTTTGCTGTAAAATAATGATTTAAAGAATGAATGAAAATGTACTATTTAACTCTTGTTTAGGACTTGTTTAGGAAAATTTCTCCTTTATTGTTCCAACGAATACTGGATCCTACTACCTTATAGCTCCCATTATTCCAAATCACACTGAATTACTGCAGGGTCTGTCTCATTCCAGACAATAAACTCTGTCAGAGTAGAAACAATGTATGCATTTTAGTATGTCATTAATGTTCAATATAAATTTAAAGATGACAAAACTCTACAGATGTGTAAAAACGTCTGCAATTCACTTAGAGGAAGGTTGTTCACAATTGGTGCTATTGGCATTTTGGACTTTACAATCCTTTGACCTGGAGGGCTATCCTGTGTTCCATAGGATGTTCAACAGTATCACTTACCTCTTCCTACTAGATGCCACTACCTACCAAATGCCTCTACCCATTTGTGTATAACCATCTTCCAGTCACAAATTTCAAAATGTCTCCAGGTAATTGCTAAATGTTCCCTGGTAGGGGAAGGGTAGGTAACAGCATCCCCAGTTGAGAAAATATTACTTAAAGATTTAATATTTTAAATATATATATATATATATATATATATATATATATATATATATACACACACACACACACACACACACACACTAGGTTGGGTTGTATGCGGATATGCATTTCCTCTCTCTATCACACACACATACACACACACACACACACACACACATTCTCAGTCACTGAAATTCATCCTAGCAGAGTAGAATATGAATTCACATACACCTGGCAAGTTAACTTAGATAACTCTTTCCTTTTCCTCATCCAGGAAGCATGTATTGATATGCAAAAATTCATATAGACAAGCAAACCCCCTTGGAAAGAATTTTTACTTTATACACACTTGGTATTAATACAAGTCTGTTGATAAACTTACATGGGGGAAGTTGGGTAACAGAAACAAATCACAAGTAGGTAGGACAGAAGTAGCAATCCATAAATAAGACTAAACAATAGTACCTGATGTTTTGAGGAAAATACTTGAACCCACCCATGAGCTAGAGACCCTGGAGAGCTTTACATATCCTAAAGAAGGACATGTATAATCAGTAAAAGACCTTTAATTCTTGGGAATCCAAGATTTTTCTTGGTTGGAATTCTATCCAAAGACCAAAACACAGAGAAAGGGAAGTTATTTCTCTACCAACAGAAAACAGTCAAGACCCTGCTTGAGAGGATCAGGAAGCATCCTTTGGTGGCTGTTGGCATTTTGACTAGTTCAAAGGAGCATCAAAGAAGGAAAAGCTCTGATGGTGCAGTTACATGACAGTGGCAAACATAATGTTGCAAAAGGTCATCAGGTGTCTGGGACCAAAGAATAGAGGGAGAGGAACCCCTGAGTGGGTAGGCAGCAGGGGCAGTAGAAAGCCCACGTAGCCCTAACAGTCCACAGGGGCTGAAATGGCTCTGAAATTTCACTAAAGATTTATGTGATGGGATCTGCATTCTGAAGGAGAGCAATGATACCAGTGAACATAAAGACCCCAGGTATTAGACAGCATGTCTGCCATACCTCCTGAAGTTTTTCCAAGGAGACTAGAGAGGGAAAGAAAATTTGAAAGGGGGGATGAGTGTAGGTTAATTCTCTGCAATTACCTAGCTGAGCTTGCTAACTCCAGAGCAAAATCTGTTCCCATTCCACTTAGAATTTATACAAATGATGCAAAGTTTGTTAAATGTTAGGTTATTTATCAATGGACTTAATGGTATTTACACCTTAAAAGAGAAAATTAATAGCTACAGAGTCATTTCAATAGCTACAGAGACCTGTTTTAAAATTTAACACTCATTTATGACTGAAACAAACAAAATTCCTATAAAGCATTTATTAAAAGTCACTGCCTTACACTAATAAAAGACATCCAACAAAAACATATAGCAAATATCCTACTTAGAGGTGGAAAATTAGAAGCATTGCCTTAAGAATAATCCACAAAACAGGATTCACACTTAATACTTTAGGATTATTCAAAATTTTACTGATGTTCAAATATGTGATAGGGAAAGAAAGACCAATAAGAGCAGTAAACATAAGAATTGGAAAAAAAGAAAAGCATTTTCCTTCCCTTCCCTTCCCTTTCCTTTCCTTTCCTTTCCTTTCCTTTCCTTTTTGTATATTAGGGTAGGAGGTTTTCACAGGTATGAGAAGTTTACGGTCTTTTAATGTGGTTTAGCTCAATGAGTTTACTGAGCTTTTCTCTACATAAGTATGCCACACTCTAAAGTAGATGTTGATTGTATAAAGTAAAAAATGGAAACAATGGTTGTCCTTGAATATTCCATATGGTACAGAGGTTAAAGGTTTCAGTGATTAAGATTTAGAGTCAGAAAGAGTTTCAAGTCTCAGTTTTGTCACCTTAATAACTGTGATCACGGGTGACGTTACATAACTTCTTCTTCAAGTGTCAGTTTCCTCAGGTTAAAAAGTAGATGAGGGTGGGTTTCCCTGGTGGCACAGTGGTTGAGAGTCCGCCTGCCGATGCAGGGGACACGGGTTCGTGCCCCGGTCCTGGAGGATCCCACATGCTGCGGAGCAGCTGGGCCCGTGAGCCATGGCCGCTGAGCCTGTGAGTCCAGAGCCTGTGCTCCGCAGCGGGAGGGGCCACAACAGTGAGAGTCCCGTGTACCACAAAAAAAAAAGGGGGGGGAATGAAGGTGATTCATTAACATAGCTACTGTCAACTTGATCATTTAAGTTGACAAACATTAATTAAAATCTCCAACCCCTACTGTATTTATATAATTTTTTGTAATTATATTATTTTCATCATGAATTTTAGAGACAGTGTACAATTTTCTTTTCATTTTATTAGGGAAATGTGAATTAAAATGGCAATGAAATACCACTACCACCTATAATAATGCCCAAAATCCAGAACACTGACAAAACCAAATCACGGTAAGGATGTGAAGCAGTAAGAACTCTCATTCACTGCTGGGGAGAATGCAAAATTGTACAGCCAGTTTGGAAGAAAGTTTGGTGGTTTCCAGATATACTCTTACCATATGATCCAGCAAACATGCTCTTTGATATCAAAGGAGCTGGAAACATGTCCACACAAAAGCCTTCACTTGGATATTTTTATAACAGGTTTATTCATAATTCCCCAAACCTGGAAGCAACCAATATGTCCTTCAATAGATGAATGCATAAATAAACTATGTTATGTCTAATGAAATATCATTCAGTGCTAAAAATAAATGAGCTATCAAGCTATGAAAAGACATGGAGGAAACTTTAGTGTATATTACGAAATGAAAGAAACCAATCTGAAAAGGCTACCTACTGTATGTATGATTCCAACTCTACGACATTCTTGGAAAAGTAAAATTATGAGATGGTAAAAAGATCAGTGGTTACCAGGGTTATAGGGGAGGGATGAACAGGTGGAGCACAGAGGATTTTTAAGGCAGTGAAACTACTCTGCATAATATCATAATAATGGACACATGTGATTACACATTTGTGCAAACCCATAGAACGTACAATACCAAGAGCAAACTGTAATGTAAGCTATGAACTTTGGACGGTAATAATGTGTCAATGTAGGCTCATCAGTTGTAATAAATGAACCACTCTGGTGGGGGATCTTGATAATCGGGGAGGCTGTGCATATGTTGGGGCAGGAAGTACATGAGAAATTCTGTACCATCATATCAATTTTGCTATGAATCTAAAACTACTCTAAAGAAGTAAAGTCTTAAAAAAATACCCTTGGAAAAGAGCAAATTACAGCCAATGCTGAATACCTTGAAACGGACATGTCAGCAGGCAGTGGGGTGCCCAGGACCCAAACACAGGCCATTTTCACTAAAATACTAATTGCAGTAGAATGCTCAGTGTGAATCTAGTTGCTTATTATTCAGTGGCACTAATAAATCAATTTATCCAAAGACAGCTGTGAAAAATTGTATTTTTCTTTTATAAAAAAGTTCACAGGAAAATGTGAACAGTTGGCAAATTAAAAAAAAAAGCTGCAAATCAACTTGTAGCAGATTTTGTGATTTTGACCGTTCCTTCCCCACTCCCCTACTATCTTAAACTGGTAAAATATGCATAACACTTATAGAGAATCCTGACAAGACCACGTTAAGGAAAAATGATTTCCCTTCCCTCCTAGTACTCTCAGAAAAGCCATTTATTTTGATAGCACAATCAATGAAATACCAGTTTTTCTAGCTAGTCAATTTCCCTTATACATGTTTCATTCCCAAACCAAATGTTTTACATTATTTTGCTTTAGAAGGTTACTTTCACCATCTTTAATTTTCTAAGCACCATTGCTATGAAAAGAAAACAGATTATAAATTACTACCTCTGAGTATATGAGTTAATGTAGTTCTGTGATATAAAGGATGTCATCAAGTGTTTCTTTTATAATTGTTCCATTCTATAGGGAACTTGAGTAAATGAATCATTTATGAGAAAAACAAACTCAATTTTCTATTCAGCATTAAATTTAATTTTGGAGAATTAAACATTTATTCATTTAAAAAAACTTCTAATGAGAACTTACTCTGTTCCAGAGACAGCAACAAGAACAAAAAGATATATAAAATAAAGATCCTATCCTTCAGGAACACACAACAGAATAATGGAGAGACAAATGTAACTCATCCCAGCATGTGCAATAATATGTAATGTGCTTATTAATGTGATGTGTGCAAGGTCAGGTAGAAGACGTCTGAATTTAGCTGCCAGAGGTGAATGGGGAATACAAAGGGTAGATGTTGGTCAGAATAAAATAGAGATAGGGTGAATTATAAGGAGAAGAGTGATACATGAAATAACTCAGGGGGTTGAGTTAGCTTAATGCTGCAAGCTCTTTGGTCTTGCTAGAGAGTAATTTATAAGATGGTTATGCTATGATCTGAATGTTTGTGTCCCTCCAAAATTTATATGTTGGAATCCTAACCCTGAAAGGTGATGATATTAATAGGTGGGGCACTTGGGAGATGCTTAAGTATGAGGGTGGAACACTCATGAATGGAATCAGTGCTTTATAAAAGAGGTTCCAGAGAGACCAGTAGCCCCTTCAAACGTGTAAGAACACATGAACAGGTGCTGGCTATGAACCAGGAAGAGGGTGATCACCCAACCATGTTGACTCACTGATCTTGGACTTCCAGCTTCCAGAACTGTGAGAAATAAATTCCTGTTGTTTATAAGCCATCACTGTATTAGTCAGGGTTCTCCAGAGAAACAGAACCAATGGGATATACAGAGAGATTTTTAAGAAGATAACTATCATAAGAATTGGCTCACAAAATTATGGAAGCCAAGAAGTCCCATGATCTGCCATCTGCAAGCTGGAGACCCATAAATGCCAATGGTGTAGTTCCAGTCCAAGTCTGAGGGCCAGAGAAACAGGAGAGCAGATGGTGTAACCCTCAGTCCAAAGTCAAAAGCCTGAGAACAAAGGGAGTCAATGATGCAAGTCCAAGCTGAATCTGAAGGCCCAAGAACCAGGAACACTGATGTCCAAGGGCAGGAGAAGATGAATGTCCCAGCTCAAACAAAGACAGCAAATATGCCCTTCCTCTACCTTTCTGTTCTATTCAGGCCCTCAGTGGGTTGGATGATGCCCACAAACATTAGAAAGGTAGATCTTCTTCACTCAGACTACTAATTCAAATGCCAATCTCTCCCAGAAACACTTTTACAGACATACCCAGAAATAGTGTTTTGCCAACTATCTGGCCATCTTAGAACCTAGTCAAGTTGTCACATAAAATTAACCATCACATTCCTCTATATTTTTGTAGGTGCTTTTAAATTTACAATTTATCTGCATTGCCTACTATTCCAGTTGCTAAGGCTTTGTAAGAAATTATCACAAGACATGTGGCTTAAAACAATGTCAACATCTATTTTATTTATTAATCAGCAATTTGGGCAGGCTTCGGCAAGGAGAGCTCCTCTCAGCTCCACTTGGCATCAGCTGTAGTGCTGAGATTATCTAAAGCCTTGTTCACCACCATGTCTGTCTGGCAGTGAGTCCTTTGCTGGGACAGTCAGCTGGAGCAACTACATATGGTTTCTCTGGGTGGCCTAGGCTTCCTCACAGCATTGGGGTTGGGTTCCAAGAGTTAACATCTGGAGACACAGTGAGAGTAGAGAAGGAAAGATAGAGGATAGAGAGAGAGACTATATCCTATATCTCCTTATATGATCTAGCCTCAGAAGTCATACAGCATCTCTTCTCCTACATTCTATATTCTATTCATTAGAATGAGTCATAATGGGGGGGATTAGACTCCATCTTTTGATTAAAAAGTTGCAGAGTTTAGAAGAGCATGTGGGATCAGAAATAGTGCTGTAGATATTTTTGGAAACTATAATTTGCCCCACCAACCATGGCACAATTGGAAAATTCCTTTAGAAAATTGAATATGGAGTCTTTATATTTATGGAAAAGAATAATTCTTTATAAGTACTGATAATATCAATAGCTTATGTTTATTAATCAATTACTCAGTGTTAGTACTCACTTAATCCTCACCCCAAACCTCTGGGGATAGATCGAGTTATTATCTCCATTTTACAGGTGCAGAAATGGAGGCACAGAGAGGTGTGGTAACTTGACCAGTGTCACATGGCTAATCAGTGATGGAGCTGGTGGTCAAGCCCAAGCACTCCACTTCCATTCATAAATACCACATTTTACTGACTTTCTAAGAGGAGTCAAGGAAAAAAAAATAGAATTTTTTTACTTTATAGACTCTTTTGACAGTTTGATCTTCTTTCCTCACATATACATTCTTGCCATTCACATGTTCTAGATCTTCATAAGCTAGTTTGATCATGCTGACAATGTGTCCATTTAAAACATCTACAAAGAGAAATTCATTAAGCAACTGAATTTCATGTATTTTGGTAGACACTACAATTCCTTAAGAAGTATGAACAGCAAACACACTAGCAGGTCATCAATATTGAAAATAAGAACAAATAATTAAAAGTGTTAAGATGTGGAAAAAGAGTATAAGATACATTTGAAATGTTTTCCTAAAAACAGAAGTTATTTTATCATAACTGATTTTTAAACTTGATTCTTCATAACCTGACCACCACCTGCATGAAAGTAATAGTATATACTAAAGAAACATTCAGGGGATATTTGGATGAGATAAAGCTACATCCTGTAATTAATTTAAATGGCCTCAGAATCTCTTCCTGAAATACTATTGCTCATGAAAACTACAAATATCTGGTCAAGTTTTCTGAATTAATATTGGGTGGATTCAAACACAAACACTTAAAAAATATCTCTAAGCACAACTTACAAAGCACCACTACAATTTTAGACACATTAAATTAAGACTATTAAAATCTGTATAATTTTAACATCATTGCAAAATAATGTTAACTCTCTAGTTTTTCAGCACTGTAGTCATCATAATTATTATTATCATTGATATCATTTAATGTTTGGCTTTTTGCACCTGACACTTGTATAAAATAAAGAGGAATAGTGCTTGACTTCTAAATTCTTATCACACAAATTAGACAATAGACATGGTTACCTGTAGAAATCTTGAAAAGATTCATGATATTTATGAACATCTTTTTGAAAACTTACTGTTGTGTACATGGGTTGATAAGAAAAAAAAATAAACGTTTGCCATATTGTTAATACAAAATATGTTTTATTTGCAATTTATAATACATCCAGTGTGAAGAATTTATTGTCTGTGATTTGATACTTTAATACTGATTTAAGATATATTCAGTTTTTGTTTGACACAAATTATTATATTAAATGGGTTAACATTGTTTAACATATGTTGGTTGTATTTCAAAATGATTTGTCCCCCTTTAAAATGCCAAATTGTTGAGTCTTTTTATAATATTCCAGTAATTCACTCAGACAACCTGGGTTGTAGGTGAGACAGATAATAAGAAACAGCTGGATCAGCTATTCTGCCATCAAGAGATATCATCATAAAAGACAGAGGTTTATAGATACAAGTTCAAAAAATTTTAGAATGACAAACTACCACAAAGACTACATAACCAAACTGAGATGAGGAAAATGAGGTCAAGAAAGTGACTTACCCAAAGTCACATGGCTAGTTAGTGTATAGTCACCCTAGAATCCAAGTCTCTGTTTTCCAATCCAAGGCACATTCTGCTATGCCTTGCTATCTGAATGAAATACATTGGGGTAAAAAACTAAAAGGTATGATTCTTCTAGTATTACTTGCTCTGAGGGAAAACAACAACAAAAAAATATACCATTTTTGGAGATAGTAACTTCTGGAAAAATAATTAAAAAGAATCTGACAAAGTTAAATCCAAAACTTAAGTTAGTCCTAGAAATAGGCAGTAGTCTGGCCTTCCAAAACCCTAGCCTTTAAACTTTTTTACAGTATAGGTTTTCTTTTTTTTTTTGGCTGCATTGGGTCTTAGTTGCAGCACATAGGATCTTCGCTGTGGCACGCAGCATCTTTCATTGTGGTGCGCGGGCTGCTCTCTTGTTGTGGCTACCAGGCGATCCCGCAGGCTTAGTTGCCCCATGGCATGTGGGATCTTAGTTCCCTGACCAGGGATTGAACCCGCATCCCCTGCATTGGAAGGCGGATTCTTAACTACTGGACTACTAGGGAAGTCCCTACAGTATGGGGTTTTGATGCTTGAAAGTTGTAGTATGTTGAATAGTGGCTGGTCCAAGATATCAAGTTCAAATCTCAGGGATTTGTAAATATTGCCTTATTTAGATTGAGATTTTTTGCAGATGTAATTAAGAATATTGAGATTGAAGTTATTACCTTGGAATATCTGGGTGGACCCTAAAGGCCATTACAAATCTCATTATAAGAGAGAGGCAGAGGGAGACCAGACTCAGAGGAGAAAGTATTATGAAGAGAGAAGTAGAGATTGTAGGGGGGAGGCCACTTAGCCCAGTGTATTAGTCAGAGTTCTCCAGAGAAAAAGAACCATTAGGATGTGTATATATCGAAAGAGATTTATTTTAAGGAATTGGTACTTGTGATTTTAGAGGTTTGGCACATCCAAAATCTTATGGGGGAGACTAGATAAGCAGGAAGACAGGCTAGATAATTGGGAAGAACCTATACTGAAGATAAAGTCCACGGGCAGAATTTCCTATTGTTCAAGGAGGTTCTATTCAAGCTTTCAACTTGATTGGATGAGGCCCACTCACATTATGGAGAGCAAGATTGCTTTACTCAAAGTCCATTCATTTAAGTATAAATCTCAACCAAAAACACTCTCACTGAAACATCCAGAATAATGTTTTCCCACATCTGGGCATCCTGACCCAGTCAAGTTGATATAAAATTAACCATTGCACTCAAGACTGGTGGCAGCCACCAGAAGCTAAAAGAAGCAAGGAACTGATTCTCTTGTACAGCCCCTGGAAGGAGTATGGCACTGCTGGATTTTGGATTTCTGGCCTCTAGAACTGTGAAAGAATAAATTTCTTTTGTTTTAAACCACTACATTTTTTATTATTTGTTATGATAGTCTCAGGAAACAAATGTAGATGTATTTTGTATTTTCCCTTGGTTTGTTTTTTTCTTTATTCTACTTTTTTGTGATTTTTTTTTCTTTTTCCTAAACCAGGTATATTTTAAAAATCAACCATTTAAATCTCTTAAGTATGTGATGTAAAATACCCAGGGGTACTTAGTGGTCCAATCTTCATAAGTTTCTGCCCCATGACATTAACCATTGCCATATTAACAAGGACTGTTTATTGTAGGAAGTAGGCATCAAAGTGACTTTGGGTAAAAATGAGTGATACACATCCCCAAGAAAATGATCTTAATCTTCAAAAGCTTATGTAAACCAAAGCATAGGAGGAAGTTTATTTTAGCACAGAATTAACAGAGTGTCTAACACTAAGAAGTACAAGTAGGATTACTTTAAATTGAAATAATGAGTTTCCAGTCAGAGCCATTTGGGTCGGAGTCTCACCTCTACCACTTTCTCACTTTGATCGAGAATTTTCCCTTTTCTGAGTCACAGTTTTCTCAGTATGTATTTTAAAGTCATCATGAAGATTAAACATGGAAAATAGCACCAGTGAATAGATTGAAGTTGAGCCCAACTAAAGTCCATAGATGTGATATTGCACCAGCCCCACACACAGTATTCATATACTGGTTTACCACTTAGAACAGTGCCTGGCACAGAGTAAGTACTATTCATAAATTTGTCAAATATATAAAAATAATTAAACATATACCAATTAAAATAAATAAAAATATAATATAATGCATTAGGAATGAATCCCACAATAAATGTAAATTAACCATTTAAATGGTTGTAAAACTTTGTAGTAATAGAGAACAACTAAACACATTAAGCAGTATATTATCTTCAAGAATTTTTAAATATAATATGATAATGATATCCCTCCTACCAAAATAATCTATAATCCAATTCTAGTCAAAATTCCTATGGGAATTCCAGTGGAATCTGTAAGGCTAATTCTAAAACTTAGGTTAAACAGCAAAATTTCAAGAATAGCCAAGATAATTCTAGAGAAGGACATTCTGGGAGGATTTTCTCTCCAGAAAACAAAGCATATTATAAAACTATAGTAATTAGAGCAAACAGTGCCATCATGCATTACTGGTGGGTATGTAAAATAGAATGGTCATTTTGGAAACATAGTTTGGTAGTTCTTTAAAAAGTTAAACATAGAATTACCACATGACCTAGGAATTCAGTTTCTAGTCATATATCCAAGAGAAATGTTCACACGAAGTCATAAAAGAATGTTCATTGCAGCATAATTCAAAATAGTGAAAAAGTGGAACAACCCAAATGTTGACCAATTGATGAATGGATAAATAAAAGGCAATATATCCAAATGATTATTATCCAGCAATAAAATGAGTGAAGTACTGCTACAGGCTAAAATATGGATCAACCTAGAATACATTTTCCTAAGTGAAAGAAGCTTATCATTAAAAACCATATATTCTGTTGTAGCTATGTGGATTTTGATTTGTTATTATTATTTTTAAAGAGCAATGAATTACATAATCTATTTCATGTATAATTATATGAAAAAATTAAAATAAAAAAATTTTGGTATAGATCTCTCAGTTGGATGGTGAGGAGGCAATATTTTTAGAAATTATTTTTAGGAACTCAAGAATTCCAATTAACCTTTTTCCTTCTCTTGTCTTTATAATCAGTAAAGCTATATTATTAAATATTAAGTGCATATGAGATCTTATCTAAATATAAGAATTGTATTAAAATTGCTTGAGGTTTACTAGAAAGGAGTAATTCGGAGTGCAATATTTTAATAGCTTGCCAAATGAGCAAGAATCCTTTTGTTCTTTAGCATAGATCACAGAACCATCCTTTCTCTGCTCCATCACAGAATTTTGTTTTGTTTTCTTTATGAATAGCACCTAACTGAAAGTGGAGAGGTAAAAATTTTCTTTTGCTGCCCTCTTGATGCATCAGAATGGACAAACATCCTTTGGGCTGAGTATCTTAAAGACATGACCTTAATTTACAAATTCCTATAGAAGACATTTAGCTTGTTATCAAAATAAACATTTCAATTAAAAAATCCCATCAGAAAAAAAGTGAATCTAACATAAATTCACTCAAGTCCATCTCTTTAACAGTCACTCTTTATAATCCTCAATGGACTGTTTCCTTAAAATCGGCTTTACTAGAAGGTGTGATAAGAAAGTAAATTTTAGTTTTGATTGCTTCAGGATATGGAGGCAGTGCAACATTTCATTCATGAATTTTAATTACACTATATTCTTAAGTAGTTTATGGTGGGATGGCCCAGAGCCAGGCTCCTGTGCTCTGACAATACACTTAGGTGATGATGAGCTTCTCCCCTCCATATGGCACATCAAGGAAAGGAGGCTACTCTTCTCACGTGATTTAGTTCGTTAGAACAATTTCAAGTTTATTACTAGGCTTTACCTCTTCCTCCTGTTTTGCTGTGTGCCAAATTAAAATCCCCATGTGGAGTCCATTTTTATAGGAGTACCAATGAGGGTCAATAAAGTGAGGTTTGGACTGTTAATCAGTCAACACAGATTTGTATAAAAGGACCAAATCTTAAGGGAGCGCTGAAAAATATGAGAGGAGAGTATAAGCAAGAGAGAAAGAGACACAGTTTTGCTCTCTCATGGAAAGCTATTTTTCCCCATAATTTCCTAAAACTGAACTCACTCATTCATTTATTCCTTCACTGAGTCAATAAATATGTTTTGAAAACTACTATGTCTGGGAATTGTGTTAGGTACTACTATAAAATTCCTAAAGGGTTTCCCAAGAAATTTCTCTGTGATGTTACTTGGCACAAGAGATTTACATGTTACATAACCTTAGCAAAGAAAATGAAGAAGATTAATAAAGTTTGTTTACTACAGAACTTGGCACAAGAGGTTGGCAGACCATATAACCACAAGAAAGAATGTGAAACTAGCTGGTTTACTGTAAAATTTCTGACCATTAATATATAAATATGCATTACAAATCTCAAAAAAAGTATATTTATGCAGGTTTTTCTAAGCTTATTTGATTAAATAATCAGCTTTGTGTCTTTTTTGTTTTCATTCAGACAGCATTTTGAACAATTGTTTCAAGGAAATATAATTTGGAATTATTGATAAAATAAAAGGTTCTGATGGAAGATTCAGTTTACTCCTAATTTTTGTGTTAGTAGAGGTAAGGTTTGGACAGATTTAGATAGACCTAGGGTCAAATTTGGGCTGCTGTTATTATGGGTATGCTACATAACTGAGTAATTTAAAAAATACATATGTATGTATATGTGTATATGTGTGTGTGTGTGTGTGTGTGTGTATAATATTTGGATAACAGTATACTGTGGAGAGTTATTTTGAGGATGACATGTAAGAATATATTAAATTAATCAAGCACAGTGCCTGTCATATAGAATTTTAATAAATTATAGCTCCTAGGACAATGATGATAAAGAAATTAAAGAAGAAGAAACTTTCTGACAACAAAACATAGTATCCCATATGACAGAAATGAATCCTGGGACCCTACTTGGCCTTCATGGAGCAGCATTTTTAGCACCATAAATAGCTTATCTTTCCCTTGTTTTCCTGATTATACTGTATATTTAACTTCCAATGTCCTTCTTCTTTGACTGATAACAGTTTTGAGTCAGGGCCAATCTCCTAGAATCCTCTTTTCCTGCCTACCTCCTTCCAACTGCTTCCTTGAGCAGCATGTTTTCTCTCTTTACCTTATTTATTTATTTATTTATTTATTTATTCCTGTTATCTCTGTCTTCTGTGCCTAGAAACTTTTTATCAGTGGACGGATATCCTGGAGGAATGAGAGAGAGGCTCTGTCTGTTACCTGCTGTGAGTAACCACTCACTGCTCTACCCTTTCCCAGGCATGGATCTCCTATATCCCCACTCCATCAAGTGTTCAAAGGGATCAAAGCTAGGAATTTGATGGAGTGATGGTGATTGAATCTCAGAAGTCTATATTTTCCATATGGCAGAGCAAGTAATGCTAGTAATCTCTCTCAAAAACCTCATATCCTCCCACTTTGCAGGCATGGAGTTCAGGTTCATTTTAAGCAGAGAAGTGGGTCTATGCATGCAAAAGAGGAGAAGTTGCTTTCTGCATTCACATTCTGAATGTGAGTGGTAGTTAATACTAACATATTTAGCTTTTGTATTCAGTGGTTCTTCCATTCTTACTCACTCATAAAACAAGTCTTTATCAGATATTATTATATACCAGGCCCTGAAGATAGGGAATACATTTATGAAATAATTTTGGATATTTAAAATTTAAATCATATTTAACCTCAGAATGTTATGATTTCTTTAGGAGCTTACATCACTTTCATAATGTTGGTTGGTGAACTGAATTATTTCTGCTGTAACACTCCGGTATCATAACAATTCAAGTGAAAGTTGGGTGTAATGGAAAAGTTTCACATCAAGAAATACATGTTTTCAATATCCTTTAGTAAGAAATTGTTTTAAAAGCAATTGGTTACAAACTCTGTAACTAAGTCCCAAAATGTGAAAAACACTTATGTAAATATATTCATTGTGTTCCTGAGAGAGAGATAAAGAAAGAGAGAAAAGCACAAAACAAATACCATGAAAAATCTGTAATCAAGTTAAATATAAGGTAAGAGAGCTTGATGGATTGAGAAATGTTCTTAATATTTGGGAAGGAACTACTGAAGTCATATATGATTCCATTAATCACTTTCTGCCAAAATCTCAACAAAATCTCAAGCTATTTCCAAAATAGTCTCTCTGTGCCCCAGACATAAAAATGGCTATAATGGTAAAACTCTTAACTTTCTGCTAAATTCCCTGGAAGTAGTTAAGAACCCAGCAGTTAAAAGGCTGTACATGTAAACCTATTAAAATAATAAACTAGGATCTATTTAATTACATGGTGTGTTAGTAACTGCCATTGAAAAACAAAATTGAGCAGCATAATATCTGAACAAGTGTTAGATTAAGAAAGGGGAGCCGTTCTAATGAAAAAATAGCTCATTAATAATGAGTAATAACATAATTTGAAAACATTTATACATGACCCAAGAAAAACAAACATGGAAGCTTGACTTTCCAAATTGGTAAGAGTTTGGCAAAACTTTATTTGGACTGGACCAAAATTTGGTTCCCTTCCAGGCTTTGAAGCTGAATCAACACAGACAAAATGAAATGTAGAATTTTTTGGACAATTATCTGTAACTTGGATTATTACATATCCTTTTCCAAAGTCCACTGTATAATTTGGGATTAATTTTTCTTATTCCTTCTATATGAGTAGCATCTGGGACTAAGGAAGGTGTTAATGATACTAGAGGGACCATGGGAGTATTCAAAAGTCAGTCACACTGGTTTAGGAAAAAAAAAAATTATGTTGAGGATTGAAGAAGCCAACACTTAGGTGTATTGATTTTATTTCCCAAAAAGTAAATACTCGGGCTTCCCTGGTGGCGCAGTGGTTGAGAGTCCGCCTGCCGATGCAGGGGACACGGGTTCGTGCCCCGGTCCAGGAAGATCCCACATGCTGCAGAGCGGCTGGGCCCACGAGCCATGGCTGCTGAGCCTGATGGTCCGGAGCCTGTGCTCCACAACGGGAGAGGCCACAGCAGTGAGAGGCCCGTGTACCACAAAAAAAAAAAAAAAAAAAAAAAAAGTAAATACTCATTTTAATGTTGGTATGATAAAGTTATTTTTTTGAACAAAAATTGGGGCATATAGTTGGATAAACAATTTATTCCATGTGAAGTATTTATAAGAAGAAGTTTGTAATATTATAAAATTAAACCATTGTTAATTATACAATTAGAAAATCACATTTATTAAAAATATATATCCTCCCATTGGGATTGATATACACACGCTACTATATAGAAAATAGATAACTAATAAGAACTTACTGTATAGCACAGGGAAGCTTACTCAATACTCTGTAATGGCCTATATGGAAAAGAATCTAAGAAAAGAGTGTATATATGTATATGTATAACTGATTCACTTTGCAGTACACCTGAAATTAACACAACATTGTAAATCAACTATACTCCAATAAAAATAAAAATAAAAATAAAATATTCTCCCAACTAGAATATAGGCTTAACATGTAAGGACAATGTTGTATTCAACTTGGTATCACCAGATCACAGG
The DNA here is from genome assembly GCF_025265405.1 of Mesoplodon densirostris. NCBI lineage: Eukaryota > Metazoa > Chordata > Mammalia > Artiodactyla > Ziphiidae > Mesoplodon > Mesoplodon densirostris. The sequence goes on from NC_082664.1 coordinate 21,406,481, forward strand.
GCTTAGCATGTAGATTCACACCATTAATCTTTTGAATTGTATAATAAAATCTTCCAGGAAATTAGAAATTTCCTGGAGAACCCAAATTGTTTAGTCAGTTTACATTTAAGCAGTCAACTCAGGCATAAAATAATCCCTTCTTTGTTGCCACAGGATTTCTTGAGAGGAGCTTTCCTTCTGAGTTATGTGAAGAATTGCAGCAATTATCCATATCACAGAGCTCATGTCTAAATGCAGCAAGATAATGGATGAAAACACAGCTAAATTAGACCACACACGCACAATGTTGCAGTGGTTGCTGCAGTCTGGCATGTGGTATTGCTCAGTTTACACAGCGATGGCAATCCATATTATTTTAAAACAGAGGAGGGAAGTCATGGAATTTAGTTCTACCGGTCTATCAGGGTTACAGGACTGCTCACCATCCCCATACCTCTCTCTGCTCTTCTGACTGAATACATCAGTGACTCAACCTTCAGAAGTGTGTGAATCTCTTTAATAGGGAAAACTATCCCCCAATATAACTTCAGTAATGACTTTAATGATCTGTATTTTGATATTTCTTACTCTGACTTAAAACTATGACTCATTTTGATAAAAACAAGTTTTACCACTATGCATTTTGTTCCTCCTTTTGTTTTTAGTGCCTTGAAAATAGTTCAAACTGAATGACTCATTTCTAGGCAAAAAAAAATAGTCAAATATGCTGGTTGGATGGGGTTTAAGGACACTTGAGTTTCCTGCTGTCCTACAATGGTGTTTTCAGGTAAGGAGCCACCTCTATTGTTTACACATGCTTAGAGGTGAACTTTAAAACTTAATGTTATTGCAATGATCCAGTTCAGAATAGAGTCTGTCTAATCCCAGTTTTGCTGCATCCTCTTATTTCCCCCCTCTCCATCTCCTATTTTCACACACGTGATTCATGACCTGGTATAATTTTTATATACTTGTCCCTTGAGGCACTTACTTTTAGGGGGAGAAGGATGTATGTGACAAGCTTCCACTTATTTTTGAAGACCCTCTTCTCCCAATGTCTTTCATACAGCTTTATGCATATAGGCAGTCTGTAACAAATTCCCACAGAACATACTCATAAATATATTATTTCATATTGTTTTAAGAAAACATAGCTCTAAATGTAATCAACAAATGTCGTCTGTGTTAAAATATCTGTTTTAAACAACCCAAAACACACAAAAAAATAGTACAAACATTTATATTTCTCACATGCTAGACTTGTATATATATATATGAATACAGTAAATGAAGAACATAGAAAACAGTGAAAAACAAATGGTATTAATGTCTCTCTAGAAATAAAATCACGACATGAAATATGTGCATTCAAAGATATTTGGTTATGGAATTTAATGCCTATCCTAAGGTTTTAATTAACATTAATTCTCACTTTCAACTACTTATTTGCTACCTGCTTTAGTTGGTATAAATTTTTGTATGAATTTGGAAAAACGTGGAGGAGTTAGCAAGCTACTGAAATGATCAAATTCTAATGAGAGAATGCATGCAGGATCATATGTTTCATTTCATGGGCATATTTTGATAACAATGAACTGAGATAAAATATTGGTTTATAGGATTAGTGTTGACCTTTTACCAAAGGATTCCTGTCACAACAAGTCCTATCACTAATTCACAGTAGTGTTGTAGCTGGAAGGGACAACAGAGGCTACAGCAGGAAAATGAACAAACTTTAAACATCAGTACTTGTGAAATCCATGAAGCACAGCTAAAATAAGATTAAGTATCAAGTTCTCAGTAGATCAGGGTGGGCTGAATAATGCTCACCTCCCCACCCTGCTGCAAGATGAACACATCCTAATCCCCAGAACCTATTAATATGTTATTGCAAAGAAACTTTGCAGAAATTAACTTAAGGATCTTGAGATGGAAGAATATCTCTGTGGACCCTGTGGGTAGACTCAACGTAATTTCAAGGTCTCTTGTAAAAGAGAAGCAGGGGATAAGAGTAAGCTATTGCATTAGTCAGAAGCAGAATTCAGCTAAATTTTATTGATGTGATAAGATGTGATGAAAGGAATGGAAGCAAGAGTCTGGAGTGATGTGGGGAAGGAGACACAAGCTAAAAACTGTAGGCAGCTAGAAAGGACAAGGGATATATTCTCTCCTAGAGTCTCCAGAGGGAACTAGACCTGCCAGTGCCCCTGAGATTGATGGACTTCTGGCCTCCAGAACTATGAGAGAACAAATACATGTTGTTTAATGTAACTTTATTTGTGGTAAGTTATTATAGCGGCAATAGTATTAATAGTAAACTAATACATAGATATAAATCATTTTGGGGGTGTTAGAGAGAACTCCAAAGAACCTCAGATGCCCTTGGTGATGTTCTCTAGGAAACTTGAAAAAAATAAGATGATATATATTACATATTTCCACTGAGTCTGACATTCACACTGTGCTGGGAAAAAATTAATGTTTTTAATGCCATTTGACATTCTTCCAATATCTCCTCCCCATTTCTATTTAGTTCTAAAGGATCAATCTAATCCATTCGTAGACCAGAAATCCTAAAAATGTTGTCATAATTATGTCTTCTGCTTGAGATAACAGGTCATTATAAAACCAGTGTCATTTAATATTTAGGATACAAATGTGAAAATTCATAAGATAAAGTTGAGATTTGATTATCAAGTTCAGGAAGAAAGACTTAGGAGATAGATAGAATTTTACTGTTGCCTGAAAGTGAGGAAATGGGGGTTCTAGCTACAGATAGTGGGTGAGTGCTTATTATTTCCCAGTACTCTAATTTTTTAAATAAAATGATGAGACTAGGTTGTGACTAAGGTATCTGTCATCTATAAAGTACACTATGGCATGAAGTGACAGTCAGTTTTTGTTTTCAATTCCAGGAACAGGCCTAAAATGGGGCTTAAAGGATAAATAAAACAAGTAGGCTCTCTGAGAGTTCCAGAAGAATCTGTACCACAAAACTGAACCCCAGGATGATCCTCCATTAGGGCTCCTTGTACAGTTGCTGTTTCCCACAGTTGTACAATATCTGTTGTGTGAAAAAAACTGTCACTATAAAGTTATGAGAGTTGGGGTGGTGGATAGTAGGAAGGAGGCATAGGATAATCTTTTACTATTATTAAGTTAAGTATTTAATTGAGCAAGTGTAGATCAAGCCCAGTTCACTAGTATAACATTTACAGATATTTTCAAAAGAGCAAAATTAATTATTAAGTGAAATATAGCTTAAGTGGGCTTATTTTCCTGTTTAGTTGCAGTAGTCATTTTAGGCTGAAGTTCTAAGATTTTCCTTTCTAGATAAAGCTATTTTTTAAGCTATCTTGTTCCTTGTAGCTACCTTGCAGTAAATTTTTCAAAACTTCAAAAATTTCTGATGTTTTTAGAAAGTTAAAAAGAACAAACACGTTGAAAATTTTAAACTACAAGATATTTTTATTCAAAATGCCAAAATAAAAAACAGTGAATTAGATGGGATTCCCTGGTGGTGCAGTGGTTAAGAATCTGCCTGCCAATGCAGGGGACACAGGTTCAAGCCCAGGTCTGGGAAGATCCCACGTGCCATGGAGCAACTAAGCCCTGTGCACCACAACTACTGAGCCTGTGCTCTAGAGCCCGCGAGCCACACCTATGTGCTGTAACTCCTGAAGCCCACGTGCCTAGAGCCTGTGCTCCACAACAAGAGAAGCCACCACGATGAGAAGCCCACTCACTGCAATGAAGAGTAGCCCTCACTCACTGCAACTAGATAAAGCCCGTGCACAGCAAGGAAGACCCAATGCAGGCAAAAATAAATTAATTAATTTATATTAAAAAAAATAAAATTAAATTGAAAAAACAGTGAATTAGAAACTCATGGATTATCTCTTTTTTTACTTGAAACAGTGGGAATATTTTAACTAAATTTTAGACTGTCTTAGTGAGTAGGTAGAAGGACAAGACAGCTTGGCAATCAAAACTGTCCTCCCTCTCACTCCAGGGAAATCTTGACTTTTGAAATCATAATGAAATAGAAGGCAATGAGGAACTTTATACTGGTAGGGTATGTATCTACATTTTATAATGTTACAAGCAGTTAAGAATAAGCCTTTTTAGTGAGACAGCCTCAGTCTGCCTTTCAGTATGCTTTCTTCTTACCTATAACTATGGAGAAGTTAACTGAATCTCTCTAGGGACCAATAAAGCCAACTGTCTAGATAGGCTGTTGTGGGGCTTAAGTACGGTAATTCATGTGAGGAATTTTGGATCACATTCAGTCTCATCAAATCCTCAAATGATAGCTATTGTCATTTTACTAACATTACCATATATCAACCTTTACTAATTCACATTAATTATTTAGTGATGGAGATACAGTAGGCAAAGATATAACTAAAATAAAAACAAAAACATTATGGCTTATAGTCAAGACAAAGACCTGACAATAAGGAATTTATAATAGAAATAATGATTTTAATTAGATTTTACATGTGAAACTTACAAAGAGGTTTTTAAATTCAAACATCCAAACATTTACAACTTAGGAATAAAAATTGTAAACAATGTTCACAAATTTCAGATGTATTATTGACAAAGAGCTTACATCTGCAGATCTTTGAATACCAAAATAAGAAATTGAGTTCATTTATCATCATGATGTTTAATGGCATAAAGGCTTTTTTCTGATGTTTGTTACACTAAGCTAAATCACTTAGTCCCCTTCTAGTCTCCCACTGTGGGTGAAGACCTTCCCCTTGCTCAATTCTATAACAAGTCAGCCAAAAGCAGTATATGGACAGCTGGACATCAAGTCAATTTCTCTGACTTTATGCTCTGATTCTAGAAACTGACCTCTTCAATGATTCCTTACTGACCTCATCACACAATTTCTGCTCATAAGAAATTTCCTCTGTGGACTGAAGCTTTAATAATAAAGCAGTCCTTAATTTAGTTTCCTGCTCTGATCTGTCTTGTTTTCCTAGTCCTCTTAGGTGCTGAGATAATGTTCTGAAATTCTAGCACAATTCCCAGCCAGTCCTTCAGTGCATCACCTTGAATGTCCTTGATGATTTCCCTTTGCCTAATTTTGAAAATGTGCAGACACTCCCTCCACCATGATGTTCGTTTTACCTTCCAATCTGAATTCTTTCCTCTTGTCTACTGAAAATCATATTCCTGATAGCATGTCATTCTCTCAAGACCTCTCTCATTCTGAAGTCCTTGCTCTTTGAGGTCTGTTCATTCTCAACACCAGGAGAGACCTAGTCTTATCCTGATTGTTTACTCAGATATAGCTTAAACAAATAAACACTCCACTGCATCCCAGCCTGGAGTGTAGCAGCATACTGTTTGCTCAGCCAGAGCAGTGTAAGAGAAAAAAATCCCAGTGTATCTGACCGATAGCCACACCGGGCCCATCAGTGACTCCGCAAGTGAGGTAACCTCCTTGTGTACCCCAGGGGTTGCACTAGAGGAAGACATTCAAGACATTGCATTGAAAATGGTTCAGGCTGTCTCACAGGGCATGGCAGAGATGCAGTCAGGAGAAAGGGTGGTACATCTGCAGTGTTGACTTTAGTATAGGATTATTCTGAGATTATGTAAAGCCACTGCTATTCACCTGCTGTGTGACAGCAGTCAGTGATCTCAGAGTGTCACTGATATGAGTGACAAATTCCTCATCTATAAACATGAGGGTAGAAACCTACCTCACTGGGGGTGAGGTTTAAAAATGAAATAATTTATGCAAAGGGCCTGCCATAATGTAAGTACAGAAAACATCAATGATAATGATAATACTAATAATGATAATAATAAAAACTACTACTGGTATAATTCTTATGTTATTATCAGCCTAAAATCTCTTTTTCACCAAGACAGCCTTCCTCCTTCCACATTGCCTTCCACATATCCTCCTCAGGACATAGACTGTCAATAAATGAATTTTTAATCTCCAAGGCTGCTTTTGAACTTCAGTTCAACAAATTCCTTCCACACACAAATACTGAGGGGCATTATTTTCCCAGGACCATCACCCTCTAGTAAGGTCCTCCTCATTCCTCAACTTCCTTTAGCAGTCTCTAAGCAGGGAAAGTGACAAGTTGCTACAAAAGCTTCAAACTTCATATTGTTCCCTGGAGAAATGAAGGTTGGTGCTTGAAACAAAATCAGGCATTTGCGGTAAGTGAATATGCTCTGGATATAAGAATTTTAAAGCAAACAGTGTTGCTAAAGCTGTAATAATTGTCCATAGAAGAAATATGTATAAACATGCATTATTTATTTGACATTTAGTCCCTTGCAAAGTAAGTCAATGTTTCAGAGCCTAAAAATATTGTGTAATTTATTTAATATTTATATAGCAATTTACATTTGTTAAAATCTCTGGGACATTTATTACTTTTTGATTCATACTTGCCCAGTGTACTACCTCCTTCTTACATATTAAAGCAGAGCTTTAAAATTGATTGTTTTTTCAGCCTCAATATGTTGTCATGATAAATTACAGTCAGATTAAACACTCAATAGTTCTGTAACTTGTTAAACTCTAATATAAGCTAGCTGCAGCCTGAAGGAAACAGGTCAGAATTCATGGTGATGGCATCCATCTTTATGCTTTATTTGGCCAATGCCCCTTTCAATAATAGCATTTGATTCTATTATTGATACTTCCTATCTGGATGCATAAGGTTATAAGAAAATTTAATAGCTTAAATATTCAATAAATTCAACTTTTTTGGTAAGCCTGTAGTGTTCAAAGCAGAATCAATATTTTTTTTTACAAATTTAAATTCCTGTTTTATTCAAATAAAGCTGAATCAATGATTTTTAAGTTATCAAGCATCCATCTAAGCTTTTAGAATATGTCTTGATTTGAATAGCTTCATTTAAGGCTATTCAACTATAGCATTCAATATTTAGTCTAAAGCAGTATAAAGTGAACAAATACAGGGCATCCATATATAAAGGTGACCTTTCCTACATCCTTTTTTCTATCTATAGCATAATCAAGATACTTGATGAATCTGTGTTTTGAAGAAAGAAGGCAGATATAAACCATCCAAAAGCACCAGTGATCTGACATTTGCTTGGGGAGCATCACTAAAGCTAAGCTATGAATCACTATCCTTGATACTGCTCCAGCCTTTGATAAGAAATCACAGAGCAAGGTGATACACAGGGTTGGATAATTATAATGTAGTCTATTGTTTGATTACTTATCTTAACTCAAAGTTTTAAGTTAAAGAACATCTTTAGAAGCTGCTAATATTTAAAATTCTGTTGATTAATATAAGCATGTAATTATTGTTTCTCAATAGGAATAATTTGTATTTATGAGACTATTTTTTGGTATGGATGTTAACTTTATTCAAAATAAAATACTAAACACCTTCATATATGCTGCATCATTGAGTAAGTTATAATTTTTCTCTCTTTCCTAGAAGGTATAGGAGAGAGCAAAGCAGTTTTGGCATCTATCAACAAAACTTGTGTTGAAATATTGACTCTACCAATCTCTAGTTGCAATACTGCTGAGCTTCAATTTTGTTTTCTATAAAGTGGGGCTAATAATACACACCTCACAGAATTATTGTGAGAATTCAGTTAAGTAAATGGAGCAATGACGTGCAAAGTGATTATGTAACTTGCCTAAGGCCTCCTAACTAGGAAAGATGCTGCATATATTTAAATTTCTGCCTTTGACATTAAGATAAGTGCCTTTTGAACTACATATCATTGGTGCTGGAAAGAGTACACAATAAACTGTTATGTACTCGACTTTATTTCTGTACAGAATCTTGTGCACTGACTATTAAATTGAAACATTTATAAATCTCATGCATTTAAATTTTCTGTCCTGGTGTATAAATGTTCTAGTTTGAATACAAAAATAGAGAGGAAAGGAGCTGTTCTAGGTTACAAGAATAATACACATGCCAGTTCCAAAGGAGAGCCAGCCCTTTCCATCATGAAGTGTTTTTGAAATAGGTCCACAAATTATTCAATGCTTCTCTCTTCTAAAGGTAGAGCCCGATTCCCTTTACCTTGAACAGGAACTATACATAATGATTTGTGTCTAATGAATAGAACATGGTGGAGGTGACAGTGTGCGAGACTTCTGAGGCTAGATCATAAAAGTCTTTGCCTTTTCCTGTTCCCTCTCTCAGATTACTCGTTCTGGGGACAGTCAGCTGCAGGTCATGAGGGCCCTCAAGCAGCCCTAAGGAGAGGTCTGTGTGGCAAAGAACTGAGCCCTCCTGCCAACAGCCAGCAAGGAACTGAGGCTTCCTGCCAACAGCCATGTCAGAGGACCATTTTGAAAGCAAATCACCAGTTTCAGTCAAGACTTCAGATGATGGCAGCCCAGGTCAACAAGTCGATTGCAGCATTATGAGAGAACGTGAGCCAGATCATCTAACAAATCTACCCTGGAATTTCTGACCCACAGAAAATGTGATACAATAAATATTTATTGTTTTAAGCAACTAAGTGCTATGGTAATTTGTTTTGTAGCAATAGATAACTAATACACTGCTACTCTAAAAGATGCTCACAGAAAGATGTCAACTAAGTCTTCTGCCTCTTTTTAAAGTGTAATAAGGAATCATACTGAAATCCTTTTGAAATCTGTATCACACAACAAATCAGTTTTCATGAATCCATTGGGAGTTTTCAAGTAGCATGAAGGGGTATAATTTATCCAAGAAAGGAATTGGGGGGTGTGCCATGTGATAATCATTTGGGGATCAGATGGTAGTCTGGGGGGAATTGGTGTAGCACTTTTTAGAGATGACACGGGAGACCAAGGGCAACAGCAAATTTTAAACATTCTTCTAGGATCCCAAAGGAATTATGTCCCCCAGAGGACAGTAGAACTGAAGCAAGACTCACCATTGTGACTTGAGCAAAGAAGCAGGTCATAAACTCACAAGTAGGAAACTTCCATCAGAACTCAGGCAAAAATAGTGGGAATCTTAAACCGACTCCAAGTGCTTGGGGAGTGAAATTCAGCTTTGTAGATTGTACATACAGTTCCTGCAAGCAAACACAGTCAGAACCTTCCTACAGAGGGAATGTTGCTCATGCAGTTCAGAGAGCATCCAGATGACACTGTTTAGACAACCTCAACTCCTGCATAACAGTTGTGCTCCTTTCCTAAGCTGGAATGTAATCTTTTAAACTTGGGTTTCCAGTCCCACTTACAGAAGAAACAGAATAGTTCCCTCTATAATTCGCTTAACCATTTTAACATCTTAACTTAGTCTATATTTTCAAGAGGAAGAAACTGTGGAATAAAATAGCTGTTTAATAATAGCTGTTAGTATTATTAATGATACAAGCATTTTTATGATAATGATAAAATTTTAGCACCTTTGGTTCTCAGCACATTTTACCTTTCTCTGGTCTGTTCACCTGTCACTAAAAACACACCTACTTAGTCCTATCATGCATTCTGGGCACACCTAGGCACTAATAGGACTTACTTAAGGAAAAAAAATATATATATATATATATCCGCATAGAGGAAATGCTAATTGGTGTATTGTACTTCTTTGGTGAAAGACATCATCCTCTTTGATCTACAGCATAACGAGCTTTATTTGGAACATCAAAGCATTCAATAAAAACTGAATAAGTGATCTGAACACTAACATAAGCATCAAATTATTGTTCCTTCTGAAGGAAGGGTGGGGAGACAAAACAGCATCACACTTATTGAAATAGGAGATGACTTTTCTAAATAAAAGACCAGTATTTGGGGGATAACATATTTGAAAATGGGTAATTTCAATTATTGATTTCTGATGGATTATAAAGATCTGGACTCTCCTCTTGATAATCAAGAAAGACTTTTTTTTATATCTAAGTTCCCATTAGTCTGCTCATTGCTCTTTCTAATGCTGATGTTAATCGAATAATATAACTAGAATAATTCCTATTAGTTCTTTTCTTCTGAAAGAGAGAAAGAGAGAGCGAATGTCTCTAATGGTTCATGTTTTAATAATATCAACTACAACTGTATAGGAAAAGTATGAGTGATTTCTTCAATGTAGACAAGCAAGCTAGAGCTAAAGGTCCAAGATTAGGGTACAGGTTTAAGGGAAAAATACCATAACTGTTTTTCATGTAGTATATCAATCTACCCCAAACCAAAGACGATCCTTTATATTATCAAACAATCTAATTCAGTACAATAAAAGATTAAGCTGGATTTTGTAGACGAAGTCCACTAAGCTAATAAAGAATCTCTGTATTTCCTTGACCTTACCTCTTGCATTTCTTCCTTGGGACATGGCCTGACATGATAGACAGTAGTTATTGGGCACTAAGGCCCCTAGATAATAATTTCAATGTAACTAAACAAGCCCATTTTAATGAATTTCCTCTGAAAATGCTTAACAGTAAATTCTTATCTCTTACAGTCATAGCTCCATTCTCCATAACTCTTCATCTCCAAGTGATGCAGTGAACTTCAAATAGGAATTACAGTTGAAAAGGTTCATATTATGTATATGCACATACTTATATATATGTTATGCAAACACACACATACATGTGCCTGGACACACCCACACACCCACACACAGTATTAAGTATATCTTTTTCCTGAGGGAGCCTAATAAAAGTTCTAAATTCTTACCTTTCTAAATGGCTGGCAACATTTCAAATTGTTGACAAAGGATAGAAGAGGTACTGAAGGGCACTGCTCCATCACCTTGGGTGAGTTTGAATTATAATCAATAGGTCTTCAATAGGTGGAGTTTGAATTATAATCAATAGGTCTTCAATAGGTGGTATAAGAGGATTTTCAATGTTACTTTGCACCATTCAGTAGAATAATGAAAGCTGTTCTTTACTGCTGCCTCAAGGCAGTAGATGATTCATAAAAATACACGTTTTGTTTCTTGTTTTCTTTTGATTTTTAAAATAAGTGTGGAATATGGAGAATATTAGAAGAAACTGACTAGCAAAATGTTGAAATTTTCATCTTTTTTGCTTTGATGTTTTGTTTTGAATTTTTCTTTTGCTATTAATTAACAAGGTAAATTTCTTACTGATTGGTGAAATACCCTTGAGTTCTTGAGAGTGACCAAGCTGATTCTTATTACTTTAGCAATTTTTCTTTCTTTCACACATCAATTCTAGTTTATCACTGAGCACAGCTGACTTTTATCTGCAAAGTATAACCCCAATTCATCCACTTCTATCACTACACTCCACATCCTAGTTCAAGTCTGTATTCTTTCTCATGTGAATACTGTGATGGCTCCAATCTGGGCTCCCTGTTTTTTACTTACCTGCAAATACCCATTGCCCACACAATAGCCAGAATGAGCTTTATAGAACATAATTTATGATCATGTCCTTTCCCTGTTAAATCCTGTTAATGACTTTTCCATGACTAACAATGCCTTCCCTGTTCTAGACCTTTATGATATCTCTAACCCCTTACCCTATTTCACACTCACTGGCCTTTCTATTCTTTGAGTAAGAGAAATCTGTCTCTGTGGTGAGATCTTGTTCTTGCTCTTCTCTCTCCTTGGAATGTTCTTCCTGGGACCTGCTTCCAATTATTCTACTTCCAATTATTCACATTTCACTCAGAAAAGCCCTCTATGGCCTTCCCCAAATAAATTTGCTATTCTTACCCACTTTCAAACACACTTTATCCCATTAGTCTAACTGCCTTCATAGGTCTTTTTATTATCTTCAACAATTGCAACCTTTTTATTTTTATTTTTATTTTTTTGTGGTACGCAGGCCTCTCACTGTTGTGGCCTCTCCCATTGCAGAGCACAGGATCCGGACATGCAGGCTCAGCGGCCATGGCTCATGGGCCCAGCCGCTCCACGGCATGTGGGATCTTCCCGGACCAGGGCACGAACCCGTGTCCCCTGCATAGACAGGCAGAATCTCAACCACTGCGCCACCAGGGAAGCCCCAACATTTTTAAAATTTATAGTTTATGGTCTGTCTCCAACACTGAAATGTAAATACCATAAGAGCAAGAACCTCATCTGAATTAGTGAGTGTTATATCCCCAGCCCCTTGCACAGTGGTTGGCACATTATTATGTGCTCATTTAATGACAAATGTTGTTGATTTTTCCATAAGTTTTAAATTCTGGCTTATTCCTTTTGGAAAAAATACATGAAGAACCCCAAAGGTGATATTTATACTAATAATCCCAAAGGGAAAAATGTGATAGAAGAAAATATTTTTTTCCAAAAATATATTTACTATGCCAGTGCCTAAACTAGAAAAACAAGTAATTTCATGTTAAAAATCTAAAAATGAAGAAATGCCTTTCTTTATCATTGCTACAGATTATTGTATCTTATATATACATACCAAAATATGTCATAATATAATAATACGTAATAAAATAAGATGTAGCAACAAACATTATTATGAAATACATGGAAGTCTATTAGATTGCAAATTTTAACACACCAAATCATATTTTCAGTAATATTGTGAAGGTATAAAATATATTTTCACATTGATAGAACATAAGAAGGATAGGAACAAATAAAAATAATTTTATTGGATGATAATATTATAGATGATTTTATATTCTATCTCTAAAATTATTTGTAATATAATTGGTATACCGTTTTTCTGGAAAGATGTCTAATATATAAGGAAAAAATAATGGGAGGAGGGGTAACTGTGATGAGATGGTTACATTTAGAAGATGAAGTTACAACAAGCCAGCTTTCCATAGCAAGTGTTTTTTGGCTTGGTCCCATGCCCCTGCCTCCATAGTTAAGATCTTTGACACACTAAGACTCAGCAGAAAGTATCAGTTTTGAAACTGGCAAATTGCTTGGTTTCCCCTTAACCTTGCTTACTTAAAAAGGAGCCACATCCTATAAAGGCCTATATTTTTGCTAAATTATTCACTTAGGGAACTTGTTGGCCAATCTGCGTTAGCCACTTTGGAGCTTTGTTTTGAAGTACTTGTTTAGAGACTTTTAATATGTTCCTATAAGTTATCCTAGTTTGACATCAGAGTTTCTATATTTCTCTAATTTTGGAAGGATTGGCAAAATTCAACTCCACTCTGTAGAGTTAACAAATTCTCACACTGTGTGTTCTAGAACTTCTGGGCTTTTTTTTTTTTTTTCTATGTATTTGTTACTTCCAGACAAAGTTCAATATAATTATAGCCTTCATAGGTAGTTCACAAGGGTTTAGTCCATTGCTCAGATCTGAGCAGTTCTTTGAAGAAGTAAATTAGTCCCACCTGCATATCCCTTCAGAAACATTGTTCTTATACATGTACTCAGATTCATAATTGAATATGTTAAAAACAAAGAATGTTTAATTAACCCAATACCTTTTATATTTTCTAATTCCCAATGTAAAGGAGAGAAAATTCAGGTTTTCTCAGAACTTCAAATGAACCTAATAAGGAAATGTAGTGCTATGAGAAATAATGTCTTCAAGTACTAGGTAACAAGACGTTATGGTGACTTAACACTATATTCATGATATAAGCATATCTTTTAGTGTGAATTCCACATGACATTTTTTTATTAGTTTCTGCTTTATAACAAAGTGAATCAGTCATACATATACATCTGTTCCCCCATCCCTTCCTCTTGCGTCTCCCTTCCTCCCACCCTCCCTATCCCACCCCTCCAGGCGGTCACAAAGCAACAAGCTGATCTCCCTGTGCTATGCGGCTGCTTCCCACTACCTATCTACCTTACGTTTGGTACTGTATATATGTCCATGTCTCTCTTTCATTCTGTCACATCCTACCCTTCCCCTTGCCCATATCCTCAAGTCCATTCTCAAGTAGGTCTGTGTCTTTATTCCTGTTTTACCCCTAGGTTCTTCATGACATTTTTTTCCCTTAAATTCCATATATATGTGTCAGCATACGGTATTTGTCTTTCTCTTTCTGACTTACTTCACTCTGTATGACAGACTCTAGGTCTGTCCACCTCCTTACAAATAGCTCAGTTTCATTTCTTTTTATGGCTGAGTAATATTCCATTGTATATATGTGCCACATCTTCTTTATCCATTCATTCGATGAGGGACACTTAGGTTGTTTCCATCTCTGGGCTATGGTGAATAGAGCTGCAATGAACATTTTGGTACATGTCTCTTTTTGAATTATGGTTTTCTCAGGGTATATGCCTAGTAGTGGGATTGCTGGGTCATATTGTAGTTCTATTTTTAGTTTTTTAAGGAACCTCCATACCGTTCTCAATAATGGCTGTACCAATTCACATTCCCACCAGCAGTGCAAGAGTGTTCCCTTTTCTCCACACCCTCCCCAGCATTTATTGTTTCTAGATTTCTTGATGATGGCCATTCTGACTGGTGTGAGATGATATCTCATTGTAGTTTTGATTTGCATTTCTCTAATGATTAATGATGTTGAGCATTCTTTCATGTGTTTGTTGGAAGTCTGTATATCTTCTTTAGAGAAATGTCTATTTAAGTCTTCTGCCCAATTTTGGATTGGGTTGTTTGTTTTTTTGCTATTGAGCTGCATGAGCTGCTTATAAATTTTGGAGATTAATCCTTTGTCAGTTGCTTCATTTTCAAATATTTTCTCTCATTCTGAGGGTTGTCTTTTGGTCTTGTTTATGGTTTCCTTTGCTGTGCAAAAGCTTTGAGGTTTCTTTAGTTCCCATTTGTTTATCTTTGTTTTTATTTCCATTTCTCTAGGGGGTGGGTCCAAAAGGATATTGCTGTGATTTATGTCATAGAGTGTTCTGCCTATGTTTTCCTCTAAAGTTTGATAGTTTCTGGCCTTACATTTTGGTCTTTAATCCATTTTGAGCTTATTTTTGTGTATGGTGTTAGGGAGCAATCTAATCTCATACTTTTACTTGTCCCTGTCCAGTTTTCCCAGCACCACTTATTGAAGAGGCTGTCCTTTCTCCACTGTACATTCCTGCCTCCTTTATCAAAGATAAGGTGACCATATGTGTGTGGGTTTATCTCTGGGCTTTCTATCCTGTTCCATTGATCTATCTTTCTGCTTTTGTGCCAGTACCACACTGTCTTGATTATGTAGCTTTGTAGTATAGTCTGAAGTCAGGGAGCCTGATTCCTCGAGCTCCATTTTTTGTTCTCAAGATTGCTTTGGCTATTTGGGGTCTTTTGTTTTTCCAAACAAATTTTGAAATTTTTTGCTCTAGTTCTGTGAAAAACGCCAGTGGTAGTTTGATAGGGATTGCATTGAATCTGTAGATTGCTTTGGGTAGTAGAGTCATTTTCACAATATTGATTCTTCCAATCCAGGAGCATGGTATATCTCTCCATCTATTTGTATCATCTTTAATTTCTTTCATCAGTGTCTTATAATTTTCTGCATACAGGTCTTTTGTCTCCTTAGGTATGTTTATTCCTAGATATTTTATTCTTTTTGTTGCAGTGGTAAATGGGAGTGTTTTCTTGATTTCACTTTCAGATTTTTCATCATTAGTGTACAGGAATGCCAGAGATTTCTGTGCATTAATTTTGTATCCTGCTACTTTACCAAATTCATTGATTAGCTGTAGTAGTTTTCCGGTAGTATCTTTAGGATTCTCTATGTATAGTATCATGTCATCTGCAAACAGTGACAGCTTTACTACTCCTTTTCCAATTTAGATTCCTTTTATTTCCTTTTCTTCTCTGATTGCTGTGGCTAAAACTTCCAAAACTAAGTTGAATAAGAGTGGTGAGAGTGGGCAGCCTTGTCTTGTTCCTGATCATAGTGGAAATGGTTTCAGTTTTTCACCATTTAGGATGATGTTGGCTATGGGTTTGTCATATATGGCCTTTATTATGTTGAGGAAAGTTCCCTCTATGCCTACTTTCTGCAGGGTTTTTATTATAAATGGGTGTTGAATTTTGTCGAAAGATTTCTCTGCATCTATTGATTTGATCATATGGTTTTTCTCCTTCAATTTGTTAATATGGTGTATCACATTGATTGATTTGTGTATATTGAAGAATGCTTGCATTCCTGGAATAAACCCCACTTGATCATGGTGTATGATCCTTTTAATGTGCTGTTGGATTCTGTTTGCTAGTATTTTGTTAAGGATTTTTGCATCTATGTTCATCAGTGATATTGGCCTGTAGTTTTCTTTCTTTGTGACATCCTTGCCTGGTTTTGGTATCAAGGTGACGGTGGCCTCTTAGAATGAGTTTGGGAGTGCTCGTCCCTCTGCTATATTTTGGAAGAGGTTGAGAAGGATAGGTGTTAGCTCTTCTCTATATGTTTGATAGAATTCGCCTGTGAAGCCATCTGTCCTGGGCTTTTGTTTGTTGGAAGATTTTTTTTTTTTTTTTTTTTTTTTGTTGTACGCGGGCTTCTCACTGCTGTGGCCTCTCCCGTTGCGGAGAACAGGCTCCGGATGCGCAGGCTCAGCGGCCATGGCGCACGGACCCAGCCGCTCCGCGGCATGTGGGATCTTCCCAAACCAGGGCACGAACCCGTGTCCCCTGCATCGGCAGGCGGACTCTCAACCACTGCGCCACCAGGGAAGCCCTGTTGGAAGATTTTTAATCACAGTTTCAATTTCAGTGCTTGTGATTGGTCTATTCATATTTTCTATTTCTTCCTGATTCAGTCTTGGCAGGTTGTGCATTTCTAAGAATTTGTCCATTTCTTCCAAGTTGTCCATTTTATTGGCATAGAATTTCTTGTAGTTATCTCTCATGATCTTTTGTATTTCTGCAGTGTCAGTTGTTACTTCTCCTTTTTCATTTCTAATTCTATTGATTTGAGTCTTCTCCCTTTTTTTCTTGATGAGTCTGGCTAATGGTTTATCAAGTTTGTTTATCTTCTCAAAGAACCAGCTTTTAGTTTTATTGATCTTTGCTAGCGTTTCCTTCATTTCTTTTTCATTTACTTCTGATCTAATCTTTATGATTTCTTTCCTTCTGCTAACTTTGGGGGTTTTTTGTTCTTCTTTCTCTAATTGCTTTAGGTGCAGGGTCAGGTTGTTTACTCGAGATGTTTGCTGTTTCTTAAGGTGGGATTGTATTACTATAAACTTCCCCCTTAGAACTGCTTTTGCTGCATCCCATAGGTTTTGGGTCGTCGTGTCTCCATTGTCATTTGTTTCTAGGTATTTTTTTATTTCCTCTTTGATTTCTTCAGTGATCACTTCATTATTGAGTAGTGTATTGTTTAGCCTCCATGTGTTTGTATTTTTTACAGATTTTTTCCTTTAATTGATGTCTAGTCTCATAGCGTTGTGGTTGGAAAAGATACTTGATACAATTTCAATTTTCTTAAATTTACGAAGGCTTGATTTTGACCCAAGATATGATCTATCCTAGAGAATGTTCCATGAGCACTTGAGAAAAATGTGTATTCTGTTGTTTTTGGATGGAATGTCCTATAAATATCAATTAAGTCCATCTTATTTAATGTATCATTTAAAGCTTGTGTTTCCTTATCAATTTTCATTTTGGATGATCTGTCCATTGGTGAAAGTGGGGTGTTAAAGTCCCCTACCATGAGTGTGTTACTGTCCATTTCTCCTTTTATGGCTGTTAGTATTTGCCTTATGTATTGAGGTGCTCCCATGTTGGGTGCAAAAATATTTACAATTGTTATATCTTCTTCTTGGATCGATCCCTTGATCATTTTGTAGTGTCCTTCTTTGTCTCTTCTAATAGTCTTTATTTTAAAGTCTATTTTGTCTGATATAAGAATTGCTACTCCAGCTTTCTTTTGTTTCCATTTGCATGGAATATCTTTTTCCATCCCCTTACTTTCAATCTGTATGTGTCTCTAGGTCTGAAGTGGGTCTCTTGTAGACAGCATATATATGGGTCTTGTTTTTGTATCCATTCAGCCAATCTGTGTCTTTTGGTGGAAGCATTTAGTCCATTTACATTTAAGGTAATTATTGATATGTATGGTCCTATTTCCATTTCCTTAATTGTTTTGGGTTCGTTATTGTAGGTATTTTCCTTCTGTTGTGTTTCTTGCCTAGAGAAGTTCCTTTAGTATTTGTTGTAAAGCTGGTTTGGTGGTGCTGAACTCTCTTAGCTTTTGCTTGTCTGTAAACATTTTAATTTCTCCATCAAATCTGAATGAGATCCTTGCTGGGTAGAGTAATCTTGGTTGCAGGTTTTTCTCCTTCATCACTTTAATTATGTCCTGCCACTCCCTTCTGGCTTGTAGAGTTTCTGCTGAGAGATCAGCTGTTATCCTGATCGGGATTCCCTTGTGTGTTATTTGTTGTTTTTCCCTTGCTGCTTTTAATATGATTTCTTTGTGTTTAATTTTTGACAGTTTGATTAATATGTGTCTTGGCATATTCCTCCTTGGATTTATTCTGTATGGGACTCTCTGTGCCTCCTGGACTTGATTAACTATTTCCTTTCCCATATTAAGGAAGTTTTCAACTATAATCTCTTCAAATATTTTCTCAGTCCCTTTCTTTTTCTCTTCTTCTCTTGGAACCCCTAAAATTCGAATGTTGGCGTGTTTAATGTTGTCCCAGAGGTCTCTGAGACTGTCCTCTGCTCTTTTCATTCTTTTTTCTTTATTTTGCTCTGCATCAGTTATTTCCACTATTTTATCTTCCACCTCACTTATCTGTTCTTCTGCCTCAGTTATTCTGCTATTGATCTCATCTAGAGTATTTTTCATTTCATTTATTGTGTTTTTAATTGATGCTTGATTCATCTTTAGTTCTTCTAGGTCCTTGTTAACTGTTTCTTGCATTTTGTCTATTCTATTTCCAAGATTTTGGATCTTGGGTTTTTTATCTTGCTCCTTCTCCTGCTGTGTGTTTTTCTGTCTTCTCATTTTGCTTATGTTACTGTGTTTGTGGTCTCCTTTTTGCAGGCTGCAGGTTCGTAGTTCCCGTTGTTTTTGGTGTCTGTCCCCAGTGGCTAAGGTTGGTTTAGTGGGTTGTGTAGGCTTCCTGGTGGAGGGGACTAGTGCCTGTGTTTTGGTGGATGAGGTTGGATCTTGTCTTTCTGGTGGACAGGTCCATGTCTGGTGGTGTATTTTGGGGTGTCCTTGGACTTTTTATGATTTTAGGCAGCCTCTCTGCTAATCGGTGGCGTTGTATTCTTGTCTTACTAGTTGTTTGGCATAGGGTGTCCAGCACTGTAGCTTGCTGGTCGTTGAGTGAAGCTGGGTGCTGGTGTTGAGATGGAGATCTCTGGAAGATTTTCGCCATTTGATATTATGTGGAGCTGGGAGGTCTCTTGTGGACCAGTGTCCTGAAGTTGGCTCTCCCACCTCAGAGGCACAGCTCTGACTCCTGGCTCCTCAATTTGGGATGATTCATTGTTTATTCATGTATTCCACAGATGCAGGGTACATCAAGTTGATTGTGGAGTTTTAATCCACTGCTTCTGAGGCTGCTGGGAGATATTTCCCTTTCTCTTCTTTGTTCTCACAGCTCCCGGGTCTCAGCTTTAGATTTGGCCCCACCTCTCTGTATAGGTCACTGGAGGGCATCTGCTCTTCACTCAGACAGGACAGGGTTAAAGGAGCAGCCACTTCGGGGACTCTGGCTCACTCAGGCCAGGGGTAGGGAGGGGCATGGAGTGCGGGTGGAGCCTGCAGCGGCAGAGGCCAGCATGACATTGCACCAGCCCGAGGCACGCCATGCGTTCTCCCAGGGAAGCCATCCCTGGATCCCGGGACCCCGGCAGTGATGGGCTGCACAGGCTCCCCAGATGGGGGGGCGTGGACCGTGACCTGCACTCACACACAGGCCTCACGGTCGCAGCAGCAGCCCCAGCGTCCCACGCCCGTCTCTGGCGTCCGTGCTTTCAGCCGCGGCTCTCTCCCGTCTTTGGAGCTCCTCCAAGCAGTGCTTTTAATCCCCTCTCCGTGTGCACCAGGAAACAAAGAGGGAAGAAAAAGTCTCTTGCCTCTTCGGCAGGTCCAAACTTTTTCCCAGACTCCTTCCTGGCTAGCTGTGGTGCATTAGCCCCTTCAGGCTGTGTTCACGCTGCCAACCTCAGTCCTCTCCCTGCGCTCTGACTGAAGCCCGAGCCTCAGCTGCCAGCACCGCCCACCCCGGCGGACAAGCAGACAAGCCTCTCGGGCTGGTGAGTGCTGGTTGGCACCGATCCTCTGTGCGGGAATCTCTCTGCTTTGCCCTACCCAGGTACATGTGGAGTTTCTTGCCTTTTGGGAGGTCTGAGGTCCTCTGCCAGTGTACAGTACGTGTTCTGTAGGAGTTGTTCCATGCGTAGCTGTATTTCTGGTGTATCTGTGGGAAGGAAGGTGATTTCCACGTCTTACTCTTCCGCCATCTTCCCCGGAAGTCCACATGCCATTTTATATTGTATTTCATATTGTTCTTCTACTAAGGAGCTTAGATTTTCTTCTTAATGTCTGTGTTTGATTTACATTAAAAAAAATCAATATAAACGCAATATAAAAATGTTTATGCCATTTTTCAGCTAATCAGAATTTTTTTGGGGGGGACGAGGTAATAGCAATTCAATAATCATTGGATATAATGATTAAAATACACACTATCAAAATTACTTGTTGAATAACTATCTCCAATGTGAATTGATAGATGTTTGCTGAGGATGAGGTGTGCTGTGGGATGCCATGACCTCTGGTTTTTGACCTCTTAGTATTCCATAATTTCATGCAATGATTAGGATGATTGCATTGAAACTCCTTTAAATTCATGAATATATGGGTAATATAATCATGACTATCATAGATAGCAAAACCAAAAAACACTATATTTGCTAGTAGAAGTTCAGAACTGATTAGAATAAATTAAATTTAATAAAAATAAGTGATAGAAATCTAAGAGCCTGCATTCATTAAGCACTGTTATGTGTGAGACACTGTACTGAATGTTTTTACATGAGTTATTTAATTCTCACTGCAACCCTATGGAGTATTATAATTATCCAAGTTTTATAGATTTGGAAGTCAAAATTTCAAAAGATTAAGCACCTCTCTCAAAGTCACAAATCCAGGCTTTGAATGCAGTTATGACTTCAGAACTTCCCATCTTATTTTTTGTACAATAGCACCCTCCTAAGAGCATGCACTTTGGCCTAAGTGACTAGGCAGAATATTCAGATAAGACAGAGATAATGGTTAGCCAATAGCACACATGAAAATGATTTAGGACTCTAGAGAATAGTGAATAAAATGTGAGTCAATAATGAGAATTGCATGATCAAAAATTTAAATGATCTCAGAGAGTAACTACCTAGAATTAAAGTCCAATCGGACCATTGCTAACACATAGGGCCTTTTCTGAGAATTAAAAGAAAAAAAAAAGTGCTTCTCTAGGAAGGTTGAATTGCAGAAGATGTCCACCACTTGACAGACCAATGAGAATATGGTGCTCCTTCCAGCAGACCAACTAGAAAAAGATATCCTTCCTCTGGCTTGAGAGGCAGGACACAAGATTTGGGTACATGATCATTTGCTCCATTTCAACCATCTGTCTGTAATGCTAAATTGTTTTCACAATTCTTGTACCAACTGAATTTGGAATTTGGTGTGAACATCTAATTTACTTTTTTCTTTAGGGTGAAGAAAGACCCTTTCCTCAAAGATCCAGTGTGAGTCCAGGAGATATAATTTTTATTCAAACTGACAGTTTAGAGAGTGCTAATTACTAAACTGAGACATCAAGAAAACTAGTGTTAAATAAACTGTCCTAAGAAAACTAGGATAAATGGTTACCCTACTTCAGGTCATATGTTTACTATGTATATCACTACTTTAGTCCATTTTTCTATGCTTGCAGCCATTCCACTTTTTCTGAATTAGTAAGGCTGTCAGATAAATCTTGATGTAAGACAAATTTGTGCTCCTCATTCTTCCTCTTTAAGAGTGTTTTGGGGGGATTCCCTGGCCGTCCAGTGGTTGTGACTCCATGTTTCCACTGCAGGGGGCCGGGGTACAATCATTGGTCAGGGATCTAAGATCCTACAGGACATGCAATGTGGCCAAAAAGAAAGAAAAGGGAAAAGAAAACAAAACAAAAAACAAAAAACAAAAACCAGAAAACCACCCATGCTAGGAAGGAGGTTTCCTTGACTGAGGGTAAAAAAAAAAAAAAAAAAAAGAGCATTTTGGCTAATTCAAGTGCTAATGTCAATTAATTATATGACTTCAAGTAATTTCCTTTCATGCTGAAAATCTATTTATTTTTAAAATATGTCTGTTAATTTTTATAGTGTATTATTTTGCTAGGACTGCCATAACAAAATACCACAAACTGGATGGTTTATACAAAAATTTATTTTCTCACAATTCTGAAGGCTGGAAGTTCAATATCAAGATGATGGCCAATATGGCTTCTTCTGAGGCCTCTGTTCTTGGCTTGCAGATGGCCACCTACTTGCTGTGTTCTCATATGGTATTTTTTCTGTGTTCATGCAACTCTGATGTCTCAATTTCCTCTTTTTATTAAGACACATTCAGATTGGATCAGGACCCACCCTAATGGCCACATTTTAACTTAATTACCTCTTTAAAGGCCCTATTTCCAAATAGAGTCACATTCTGAAGTACTGGGGGTGAGGGCTTCAAAATATGAATTTTAGGGAGGCACATTTTAGTTCATAGCAATAGTGTATTCATTGTACATTTAATATGATTTTAAAATTTTTCTTTAAGCATATTAAACAAACTCATTTAATATGCTGTATTTGGTCATTCAAATATCTGTAGTCTGTGAAGATCTGATTCTGTTGTTTGTTTCTGCTTACTCTGGCTGCCTGTGGCTTGTTTCTTTGTATATTTTCTGATTTCTCTTTGTGAGCTGATATTTTTTATAACTTTATGCATGAGGATTTTTTAATATCTGTGTTTAAACCATGGCCTACAAAGAGTATCTCTGAATTTTCTGCTAAGTGTGCCTTAGCACTAACATGTAGGAGCTCCTTAAACAAGACCTTTTGCTTGGATGTTTTTGAGCCCTAAAAGTGATATGAATATAGGTTCTAAAGTCCCATGGTAGTAGATTTGTGATAGTAATTCTCATGGATATAATTGTCAAGGCATTTTCCTTAGCGTACCCACTCTAGTAAGAAGTTTTTAGAGTTTCTAGCTTTATGAAAAAAAGTTTCAATCTCAATTTTCATCTTGCTCATATCCCAGCCTTTGCCTCTTATTTCCATTGTTAACTCATTAAAAACAACATATATTCTACCAGAGATTGGTAGATAATCTGAGAAAGCTTTATCTGTGTCCCATGGACAGTTTTTCTGTCTTTGTTTCTTACACCCTTATGAATTTTATTTCTCTTGCTTTCTCAGTAGGTCCAAAGTGCATATGGGGCTTCACTAGTGGCACAGTGGTTGAGAGTCCGCCTGCTGATGCAGGGGACACGGGTTCATGCCCCAGTCCAGGAAGATCCCACATGCTGTGGAGTGGCTGGGCCCATGAGCCATGGCTGCTGAGCCTACACGTCCGGAGCCTGTCCTCCACAATGGGAGAGGCCACAGCAGTGAGAGGCCCACGTACCGCAAAGGGAAAAAAAAAAAAAATATATATATATATATATATATCACCCATAAAACTTTTATTGAACTATATCACATATAACAGTCATGGACAAAATGGCAAATGTAGAGTTAACAGCCAGCATAAAATGTTTAAAAGGGATTTAAAATACACTTCTGGGGCATCCTTTTCATTGAAAGCAGAACATTTTATACCAGGGGTTCACAAAAGTTTCCCTTATGGCACCAGTCAGTGTGGTTCTACAATATCAAAGACTTCCAAGGGTAGCTTGGAAAAAGAAATTAGTGTAATCAGCCAGTAAAAGCTGCCTGGCTGTGCAAAGTAAACTGCATTATACAAGGAAAGAAACAGTCCTTTGATGAGCTTCCACAAATAAAAGTCATATCAGCTCACTGAGAAATGAACTCTTCATTAAACGAAAATGAAAATGTCTTATATCTGAATACATTTATAATTGCCTATTACATTTAGAATAAATATTTTATTTTTTAAAACCTGGAAACGTTTAAAATTATATGTAGGCATGTAGTTTATCAGCCACTACTGATAAAAGGCAGATGTTATAAAAAGCATAGACTCCTGTATAGCACTCTATGGTTTCAGCCTAGAGTACCCCTAAGTTCCTCACTAACATCTAGATGTTAGGTTAGAGGACTCCATTATTAGTCCTGTGTAAACTACATTTCTACAAAACAGTTGTATATTTTAGAAATGCAATCTCTTCCTTAATTGAGCATCCAAGAATTAGGCCTAGTTTACCCCATACTATTTAATTAGATTAAATAAAGGACAGACTTTATTTAGTCTTGAATCATCTAGGAAAGATGAAACACATATAAAAGAAAGAGGAAAGATTTTTTTCAGGAGATTTATTCAGGTAAATCTCTGTGGCTATAATATGGTTTCTGGCATGTGAAAACCACCTTGATGAGCTAGTTTACTTAAAGGTTTGTGTATTTGTGAATATAAAAAGCTTGTTATTAGACAGAAAAAAAAAGATGAGTGATGATAAAGATGGCCTCAAGTTCACATATAAATTTTGGAGTATGCTAGTTTTTTTTGCATTTTAATATATGAAGTCAAGGGATCAAGTTGCATAATAACTTTTTCAGGGGCTTTACATTGTAAGAGCTGTGACCCTAGGTCTGGCAGCGAATGAAAGACATGTGAAGTCCAGAGTTTTAAATACTGTCATCTATAAGGAATCAATAGTGCTAACTTGCAGAATGGATGAAATTTGCAGGTATTCCTCTTAAGAAATTACAAGAAAAAAAATCTGATTATCATTGGATATTTAAGTAAGATTGTACAAGAAATATTTTTGCTTGTTTCTGATTCCTGGAACTTTAAAACATAAGGGATTTCATTTAATCTACCTAATTCCTTACTCTTATTGATAATGATGTCTAGAAACAATCTTGTTAATCTCTCTAATGTCCGTTTCACAGACAGTGCTAACCAGATATTATTATATTTCTTCAGGTAAATTCTATTTACATGAGACTTAACACCCATTATATATTTAATTTTGAGTAAATTTTCCAAGGTAATATTGAAGATTCCTGTACTAGTAATATGATAAACATATTCTATGGCAGTTAATGCCAAGGGCATAACAGTTTTTGAAAGCTACCTGATTATGGAAACTGTTTTCTTCAGATACTTGTATTTAGCACAAAAGTTAACACATAAAACTAATCCTCAGTGTTCTGAGAAAATAGTAAATTTTTTTTAAATCTTAAAAATTTCAAAAGTTCTTTTATTCCACCTTATTATTTCTTCACAGAGTGACCATCCTATCTTGGGGCAATAAATTTTCTAGTAATCTCTCTTGCTAAAGTGGACAATATTTAAATAGTCAGTCTAAAATCATAGTAGACAGATTGTTGTTTCTATAGCAGTGGCAGTACTGTATATTACAAGTCACTTAAAAACTAAAGATAACATAAATGGTGTGCCCATCTTTCTTTTAAGTTGCCTGACTCTCAAGGTATAAGATTAGACTCAAAACTAGGCTCCAAGAGATGCAGTTACATAAAGGAAACTAGTTAAATGTAGAAAAGATTCAAGAGAGACAAATATTACACATTTATTTATTCAGTCAGTCTGTTGCTCAGCCATTATCCTTCTAAGAGTATGTGGTGCAGTCTTTTTCCTTCTTGGACCTTGGACCTTTAGTGAGAAAGACAGATGATAAAAAAATAAAAAGTCAAAAAACAGTACATAAATAAGATAATGGCAAGTACTGATAGATAAGTGGCATGCTTATGTGAACAGAGAATAAATAGGAGTGACTATTTTGGATGAGGTGGATGAGGGAAGAAGCTACTATTTGAGCAGAGGCATGCAAGAGGGAAGAGGGTAACGCTTCTTTTTTCTAGGGAAAGAGATTTTCAAAAAGTTGGAAACATGCTTAGCATGTTTGAGAAACAACAACAAAAAAAGGCCAAGTGGTTAAACTATAATAAGCAAAATTTAAAAACAACAAGAGCTGGTATTTGAGTGGAGAAGGAATCAGATCATATAGAGGAAAATAATTATTGAAAGGAATTGGAATAATTTAAGAGATTTAGAAACAATTATTTTAGTATTAGAATAGTCACAGTGATTATTGCATGAAAGAATATACTATAGATAGTAATAAAAGTGATAGAAGTGAGACTTATTAGGAGGCTTGCATAATCAAGGCAGGAGATGGTGTTTTGGTTGGACTAGTAGCAGTGTAAGTCATAAAAATAGATTTGGGATATATTTCAGTGCAGTGCCATTTTCTGAAATTGAAAATACCTGGAAAAGAGCAGGTGTGAGTGCAAATATCAAATGTTAGGCTAAAGCCATATTAAGATTAAGATGCCTTACCTGCTAGATCTAAGTAGTCATGTCAAGCAGGGATTTAGATAGGTGACTATGGAAGTCCAAGCAGCAGATTAAAATTTAGAAGCTTTTGATGTTTTTAAAGCTATACATCCCAGGGAAAATGAATATAAAGGGACAAAAAGATGTTTAGATTCTAAGCCCTGAAGCACTACAGCATTTAGAGATTGCAAAAAGAAGAAGGATTCCTGCAAAGAAGACTTACACAGAGTGGTCAGTGAGACAGAAAGAGAGCTAAGTGTGGTAACCTAAAACCCAAATTTAAAAATTATATATTTAAAGAAAGATAGCATGGCAAAATATCAAGTATAATTTGGTCACTAGGTCACTGGACTTGCAACATGTAGACACCACAAATATTAATAAAGGTGACTTTGGGGAGTTTGGTGGGAAGAAATTCAGACTGGAGTAGATATCAAAAAAACTAAAGGGTGAAACATTAGTAGACTGTCCAAATTATAACAGGAAAACAATTGCAAATAGCATGGTCTCATTGAATATACAGAAAAAAAATAGTTTGCATTTTTCAAGTTTTCATCATTCAACCAGAAAATTGGTCATAACAGTAAATAGATTATAATCTCATTTGACCAAGAAAACTAAACTCATACAAAATTGTAACTGATTTGAGGAATGTCAAATTCAATTTATTAGTCATGAAGAAAGAAAACAAAAATGAAAGTATAATTTAAGAATGTTTTGGAAAGCAATTATACATCATGAATAGCTGGAACATTTAGAAGGTGAATTATAAGGACAGTAACTTTCTGATTTCAATAACATCTTTACTCTCTCCAGAAGTGCAGTCTGTAAGAGTTCAATAGGATATTTCTTATGGCTAGAATATAAAGATAACTTTTGCATTTAAAATTAGTTAGTTAATACTCTGTAATGGCCTATATGGGAAAAGAATCTAAAAAATAGTTGGTATGTATATGTATAAGTATATATACATGTATATGTATAATAGATTCATTTTGCTGTACAACTTAAACTAACACCAATAAAAATTTTAAAAATTTATAAAATTACTTAGTACTGTAACTGGTTTTTCTCATAGCCAAATCCAACAGAAGTTTTAAAATGTTCTTAAAATTTATCTACTTTTTGTTCAAATAGACCTTCCTGGGGTGTCTTTCCTACCATAATTTTCATGTGGAACTCTTTTCTCAGTTTTATTGAGGTATAATTGACAAATAAAATTGCAATATATTTAATGTGTACAATGTGATGAGTAAATATATCTATACATTGTGAAAGGATTGCCACAATCGAGTTAATTAACAAATTCATCACTTCACATTTTACTGTTTTTGTGTATGTGAGAGAACACTTACTTCCTACTCTCAGCAAACTTCAATTATACAATGCAGTGTTGTCAACTACAGTCACCATGTTATAAAATTAGATCATCAAACCTTATTCATCTTATAATTGAAATTTTTTAATCTTCAACCAGCCTCTCCCTCTGTACCCCAAACCCCAGGCCCTGGTATCCACCATTCTACTGCTTCTACGAGTTAATGTGTTTTTTTCTTTTTAGATTCCATATATAAGTAATATTGTACCATGCTGTGATTCTATAACTGTCTTTCTTTGCCTGTCTTATTTCACTTTGCATAATCCCCAGCACGTTCATCCATGTTGTCTGAAATGGCAGATTTCCCTCTTTTTTAAGGTTGAATTTTATACATATATATGGTTAAGTCTCTTAGCCTTAAAAATTTGAATGCTTTTTCCCTCGATTTTTCCTTACCTAGTTTCAGTTTATAATGATAATTAATGTAATTATGTGTAGCATTAAGACTGCAATAAAAGAGAGGGACAGAGGAATCTATGCAATATAAAGTACAATATTCTAACGTTCTTTTCTAACTGGGTTGTGAAAGTAATTATATAATGAATATGAAATACATTCTAGTGAATATAGAAAAAGATGTATATATATCACATTTTCTTTAACCATCAATCCTCTGACAAACACTTAGGTTGTTTCCATAACATTGGCTATATGGAACAATGCTGCAGTGAACATGGGGGTACCAATATCTCTTCAAGATTCTGATTTCGTTTCCTTTGGATATACTCAGAAATGGAATTGCTGTATCTTATAGTAGTTCTATTTTTAATATCTTGAGGGACCTCCATACTATTTTTGATAGTGGCTGTACCAGTTTACTTTCCCACCAATAGTGTACAAGGGTTCCCTTTTCTCCACATACTCACCAGCATTCATCTCTTGTCTATTTGATAATAGACATCCTAACATCTCATTATGGTTTTGATTTGCATTTTCTGATAATGAGAGATGTTGAGCACTTTTTCATGTACTTGTTGGCCATTTGTATGTCTTCTTCGAAAAATGTCTATTCAGATCTTTTTCCTATTTTTAAAATTGGGTGATTTATTTTGTTTTTGTTTTTGTTTTTGTCTTCTACTAAGTTGTATGAGTCCCTTGTAGATTTTGAGTTAACCCCTTATTGGATATGTGGTTTGCAAATATTTTCTCCCATTCCATAGATTGACTTTTCATTGTGTTCATAGTTTCCTTTTGTGTGCAGAAGCTTTTTAGTTTGATGTAGTCTAATTTGTTTACTTTTGTTTTTGTTGCCTTTGCTTTTGGTGTCAAATCCAAAATATCATTGCCAAAACCAATATCAAGGAGGTTACCCACTATGTTTTCTTCTAGGAGTTTACAGTGTAAGGTCTTAACGTTCAAGTCTTTAATCCATTCTGAGTTGATTTTTGTGTATGGTGTAACACAGGGGTCTGTATCCATTCTTTTGCATGTACCTGTCCAGTTTTTCCAACCTCTTTTATTGAAGAGATTATCCTTCCCCATTGCATATTTTGGTGCTTTTGTCAAAACTTTATTGACAGTATATACACAGGTTTATTTCTGGGCTCTCTCTTCTGTTCCATGGATTTTCCAGTCTATGGCCACAGAGTATCTTTCCATTTATTTGTGTCCTCTTTAATTTCTTTTATCCATGTTTTATAGTTTTCAGTGTACAGATTTTCACCTACTTGGTTAAATTTATTCCTAAGTGTTTTTAATATTTTTGATGCTATTGTATTAATAAATGGAATTGTTTTCTTAATTTCTTTTTCAGACAGTTCATGTTAGAGTAAAGAAATGCAAAATATACAATAGCCAATACATGGAAGCAATCTAAATGTCCATTTACAGATGAATGGATAAAGAAGATATGGCACATATATACAATGGAATATTACTCAGCCATAAAAAGAACAAAATTGAGTTATTTGTAGTGAGGTGGATGGACCTAGAGTCTGTCATACAGAGTGAAGTAAGTCAGAAAGAGAAAATCAAATACCATATGCTAACGCATATATATGGAATCTAGAAAAATGGTACTGATGAACCTAGTGGCAGGGAAGGAATAAAGATGCAGACATAGAGAACGGACTTGAGGACACAGGGGGAGAAGGGGAGGCTGGGATGTAGTGAGAGAGTAGCACTGACATATATACACCACCAAATGTAAAATAGATAGCTAGTGGGAAGCTGCTGCATAGCACAGGGAGATAGGCTCAGTGCTTTGTGATGACCTAGAGGGGTGGGATAGAGAGGGTGGGAGGGAGACTCAAGAAGGAGGGGATATGGGGATATATGTATACATATAGCTGATTCACTTTGTTGTACAGCAGAAACTAACAACATTGTAAAACAATTATACTCTAATAAAAATGTATAAAAAATGCAACATATTTTTGCATATTGATTTTGTATGCTACAACTTTATGAATTCATTTCTTAGTTCTAACAGTTTTTTGGTGTAGTCTTTAAGGTTTTATATGTATATAATTCACGTTATCTTCAAATAAAGACAGTTTTATGTCTCCCTTTCTGATTTGGATGTGTTTTATTTCCTTTTCTTGTCTAGTTGCTCTGGCTAGGATTTCCAATATTTTGTTGAATAAAAGTAGCAGAGTAAGTATCTTTGCCTTATTTCTAATCTTAGAGGAAAAGCTTTCAGATTTTTATCATTGAGTTTGATTTTAGCTGTGGGCTTTATTCATATGTAGCCTTTATTATGTTGAGGTATGTCTTCCTTCTCAGCCAATTTGTTGAAACTTTTTGTTGTGAAAAGATGTTGACTTTTGCCAAATGTTTTTCTGCACCTATTGAGATGATCATATGATTTTTATTCTTCATTTTGTTAATGTGGTGTATCACATTGATTTATTTATATATGTTACACTGTCCTTGCATCCCAGGAATAAATCCTACTTAGTTATGGTTTATGACAGTTTTAATGAACTGGTGAATTTAGTTTGCTAATATTTTGTTGAGGATTTCTGCATCTATGCTCATCAGAGATATGGGCCTGTAATTTTCTTTTCTCATAGTGTCCTTGTTTGGCTTTGATATCAGGGTAACACTGGCTTCATAAAATGAGTTTAAAAGTGTTAACTCCTCCTCTATTTTTCTGAACAGTTTAAAAAAGATTGGTATAATTCTTCTTTAAATGTTGGGTAGAATTCACCTCTGAAGCCATCTAGTCCTGTACTTTTGTTTTTTGGGAAGTTTTTGATTAGTGATTCAATCTCCTTACTATCAATTAGTCTGTTCAGGTTCTGTTCATGATTCATGAAGTTTGGTTGTATTTTTCTTGGAATTTACCCATTTCACCTGGGTTATCTAATTTATTTGCATATAATTGTTCATAATAGTCTCTTATGATCTTAATACTTCTGTGTTATCAGTAGTAATGTATCTTCTTTAATTTCTAATTTTATTTATTTGTTTCTTTTTTTCTTATTCTAGCCAAAAGTTTGTGAATTTTGTTTATCTTTTCAAAGAGCCAACTCTTAGTTTCATTGATCTTTTCTACTATCTTTCTAGTCTCTATTTCATTTATTTCTGCTCTGATCGTTGATATTTCCTTCCTTCAGCTTACTTTGGACTTAGTTTGTTCTTCTTTTCCTGGTTACTTTAGGTGTAATATTATCTATTTGAGCCCTTTTTTTAAAAAAATGTAGGTGTTTATTGCTATACTTCCCTCATCGAACTGCTTTTATTGCATCTCATAATTTTTATTATGTTCTGTTTCCAATTTCATTTGTCTCAAGATATTACTTGACCTCTGTTTTGATTTCTTCCTTGAACCATTGGTTGTCAAGAAACATATTGTTTAATCTGCACATATTTATAAATTTGCCAGTTTTCCTCTTGTAATTGATTTCTAGTTCCATATCATCATTGTCAGAAAAGATGCTCAGTATGATTTCAATCTTCTTAAATTTATTAAGATTTGTTTTGTGGCTTAACATGCTGTCTGTCCTGGAGAATATTCCATGTGCATGAGAGAAGACTTTGTATTATGTTGCTGCTGGTTGCAAAGTTTTGTATATGTCTGTTAGGTCCATCAGTTCTAAATAACTAGTTTCAGCCTAAGGTTTCCCTATTGATTTTCAGTCTGGATGATTTACCTATTGTTAAAAATGAGGTGTTGAAGTCCCCTACTATAATTGCACTGTTGTCTATTTCTCCCTTCAGATCTGTTAATATTTGCTTTGTATATTTAGGTGCTCTGATGTTGGTGCATGAGGAATTTGATTTGCCTTTGAAGTTCAAACTCATATTTCTTCTTCCAAAAATTTTCCCTAATATTGGTAGTCAAGGGCTTTTTCCTGTCTGTTCCATTGAGCTTTTCTGTATGGGTTTTCATATTATCTTTCCACATTGCTTAAGTTATTTGCTGACATTCTCTGTTTCCTCTCTAGAGTGCCAGTCTTTCATATTATAGTTCTGAATTCTGTTCAACCTTGTGATTTTGTATTACTGACTGACCTTTCTTGGATCATAATAATTATCTTTAAAATATTTGTTAAAGTAATTAATTAATTAATTAATTCTTCTGTGAATTGCTCAAAGTGCAGGAAAAAAAATAAAGGAAATGAATGAATCTATTCATAATTTTAATTCACTTGTTCTAATTGTGATGATAAATTGAGTAATCTATTTTCAAAACAATAATATTGAATGATATTTAATGAAATTTTCAGAATGTTTCTATAATAGTCCAGAAAAAAAACTGACAAAGTTTATTAAGTGAAAAAATTGTGGAGCCTATGGTTTCTGCTTTTGCTAATTTTCTTCAGGTTTTTTTGTTGTTGTTGTTACTGTTATTTTTTACTCTATATTTTCACAGGTATTATCTTATTTTCTCAGTTAGATATTAAAAGATTTAAGCCCTTTTTGCACTCAATAGCAATCTTAACCATTAAAATGTTTATTTCCAATTCAATATTTATTGAATAAATCAAGAAGCATATAGGGAAATAGCCAAAATAATATTTTGATAAAGGTTTGTACAAATACAATTCAAAAAAAGGTAAGTTCTGTCCTTACAAAGCCTACTTTGAAATTGGAAAATAAACATTTATAATTTAGCTGAATAGCAAATTTACTCATAAAACTCAGATAAATAAAACATGGCATTTCCATCTCCAGTAATTTAATCTTTTGAGATGCAGGAGGGGATAGGATGAAATGCTGTTTAAAAGGGTCAATTAATGGGATATGAGTCTTTTCTGATTCACACAGTATGATTTGAATAAATATTTAATCACTTCAAATACAAAGTCTCTAGTGGGGCTGTTTTCCTCCACAAGATGAATCCCCAATAAAAGAGAAAGCATACGGCTGTCAGGGCTTTGGAGGGCAGAGTGAATAGGGTGGAGGAGGGGTCTTGATCTGCTATTAGTCCTTCAGTGAACCAGCCAACTCTTCAGTGGGATTCTGGACTCTTCTGATCCCCATGTGTAATGTCCAGGGTCTCTGTCTCGGTTCTTTCATGGTATCTATACTGATATTTGCTCTGGTAGGATTCAACTCATAGTCTGTTCTCTCAGCATGGCGAGCAACCCAGGAAGTTGACCATCTCTCCTGGCTGACTGATTTATCTCAGCTGTGTTTGGCATTGTACTATTGCAAGATCTGACTGTTATTCCCATTAAGCTTCAAAACTTGATGGCTCATTCTATAGCTCTAGGACAAATACTCACTTTGTATATATGTGAACTCTCTTCCTGGCAGCCCCTCCAATAAATTAGTTACTTTATACTTTCCTCTCAGGACATATGGATCTTGTGATCTCCTTTCATGCCACATAGGAATCAAGATTGGGCAAGAAGTGCTACTTCAAGCTGTCTCTTTACTCAACCATGCCCTGTATTCTCTGTGTCCCCAGGTTGCCACAGAGTCTTCTGTAAAGTGAAATTCTCTTCAAATTTAGAAATGGAAGTCAGATCAAACTCTCTCATGGTTTCTACCCAACATATCTAACACATACACTCCTCTTTTTTAAAAATTAAGGTATAATTGACATATAATATTATCAATATATTAGGGCCACAACATAATGATTTAATATTTGCATATGTTGTTAAATGATCACCACAATGAGTCTAGTTAACATCCATTGCCATACATAGTTACAAAATCCTTTTTTTCTTGTGATGAGAACTTCAAAGACTTACTCTCCTAGCAGCTTTCAAATATGAAATACAGTACTATAACTATAGTCACCATGCTGCACATTACATCCCCATAATTTATTTATTTTATAACTGGACGCTTGTACATTTTGACCCCTTTAATTAACCCATTTTGCTCATGCCCACTCTCCACCTCTGGCAACCACCAGTCAGTTCTCTGTATCTATGAGCTTGTTTTTTTTGCTTTTGTTTTTGTTTTTTAGATTCCACATGTGAGTGAGATCTTATGGTATTTGTCTTCTTCTGTCTTACTTATTCCACTTAGAATAATGCCATCTCACATGTTCTTTATCAGTACATCCACAGATGGACACCTAGGTTGTTTCCATATTTTGGGTATTGTAAATAATGCTACAATAAATATGAGGTGTTTATCTAACTTGAAAAGATAGATATCTTTAATATCTATCTTTTCAGAAGTAGAATTGCTGAATCATATGATAGTTCTATTTTTAATTTTTTGAAGAACCTCCATATTGTTTTCCACAGTGACTGTACCAATTTACATTCCTACCAACAGTGCACAACAGTTCCCTTTTCTCCACATTCTCACCAAAACTTTTTATTTCTTATCTTTTTGATAATAGCCATTCTAATAGGTGTGAGATGATATCTTATTATAATTTAGGTTTGCATTTTGCTGATGAATAATGTACCTACACAGACACTTAATTTTGAGCCCAAAGAAGTGAAATCTAGACAAACATGCTTCATGGTTGCTTTCTTAACCTATATCACTTTTTCTTCCCATAGTCTATTGGGACTGAAGGGCAAGAGTTACATAATTTCTTCTATCTGTATAAAATTTTCCATACCTTGTAGTCACTCACATCTTCCTAGTAGGTTTTCATTTTGCTTTCTTCCCTGCAGGATTAACATTGGTAAGGATGCTAGGAGAAACACGAGTTCACAAATAAAACAAAACACAAAAAAATAGTTTTCTTATAATAAGGCTATGATTAGAGAATGAATTGAAGTATATGAGTATGACTATCCACTATCTTGAGTATAGGGCTTTGAATTGAATTTCTATATAATCCTTT
Organism: Mesoplodon densirostris; assembly: GCF_025265405.1. Classification (NCBI taxonomy): domain Eukaryota; kingdom Metazoa; phylum Chordata; class Mammalia; order Artiodactyla; family Ziphiidae; genus Mesoplodon; species Mesoplodon densirostris. The sequence continues at coordinate 21,441,374 of NC_082664.1, forward strand.
ATTTTTTTAGTTATTATTTTATCTCATTTATTTATTTACATCTACTACTTCTGGTGTCTGGACCCAATTTTTAAAATCTTCAATGCCTGGGATAGTTTTTGGAAAAAATGTAGAGTCAAACTAGAAGATTTCTAAGCCTTTTTCTACCTACGGGTCTGAGGCTATAATATGAATAATTTAGAGCCCTTTAGACTATTCTCATCTTCTTCCAAGATGTTGTTCTATGGCCCCATCCATTATAAAGTATTTAATTTGAGATTGATTACAGCCATCTGTGATAAGGTCATGGTATTTAAGTTTTACACTAGGAACTGATCAAGAGAATTATTGAGTTTGATATACATAAAGTAAAAAATATTGGCATTTTGCCTGTTTCATAAATTAGCCTACTTAGTAGAAGCAACAGAAATTTGATACAGAATATTGACAAATTAATTCTGTACTTTGTCATTAAATACCTATTTTATGTATGATTAAAAAATTCTGACTAGAACTGCTGAACTACATATCATGCAGAAAAGGGAAATTTATTTTTTTCCTCTAAATTTAACATAATTACATTTCTACTGATCATTCAGCTAAAAGGCTAAATGTCAACTTTCCAAAAGTGAAAAATAGCTAATTCATTCTGCACTTAAAATTTTGCATTGCTGTAAGATATGGGGGAAAAAAGCCTATTAATTATTAGAATTACTACTAAAGATGAGATAGTTGGATCCTCTCCAGTTTTATGATTTTATGAGACCATAAAATCATTTGATTGACTGTGGTTTATTTAAAAATTCATAATACCCAATGTGGTTCACATTCATGGAGTATCTTCCGAGTGAAGGGGATTATTTTTCATTTCATTATTATTATCCATAATACTAAACTACCATTTTTATTACTATATTAGACAATGTATGGGGGTTTTTTTGTTTGTTTGTTTTTGGTTTTTTTGTGGTATGCAGGCCTCTCACTGGTGTGGCCTCTCCCGTTGCAGAGCACAGGCTCAGCAGCCATGGCTCACAGGCCCAGCCATTCCGCGGCAGGTGGGATCTTCCCGGACCGGGGCACGAACCCGTGTCCCCTGCATCGGCAGGCAGACTCTCAACCACTGCGCCACCAGGGAAGCCCTGTATGTTTTTTTATAGAGAGTACTAACAACAACCCTACCATTTTTTTATTCTTATCCAGATTTTATAGATGAGAAAGTTAGATCTCAAAGAAATTAATTAGCTTACATTAAATTCTCCAGTTACTAAACAACAATTAAGATTTCAACCCACAGGACAAACCTGACTCCAAAGCCCATGTTTTCCCAGCTACACATTGCCACATCAATAGAATAATCCATGAGAATATTTTTCAGGAAGATATGATAATATTTCATACTTTCTATATTGGACAGACTAATAAGCCTAAGTAAAATTTTATCTTAAGAATGATCTCTGTTGAAAAGTTTGGGCAAGCATGCATGATGCAGGGACATCAAACCACGAGGAATAAGCTAGAATAGAAGTCACAGAATAAGTAGACATCATTTATTCTTGCCTCTAGGAAGACTTCTCTAAGTACTACTTTCCTCCTCTGACCCCATGAATGCTGATTTGTGTGTGTGTGTGTGCGTGCCACTCTTGCACTCTTTTTGTTTTTTAGCTCTTACCTCACTCGATTACAATTCCTTGTACTGGGATAATATGACCCAAATAACTAGCCAATTGCTACTTATTTCACGTGTCACTTACTTTTATTTCCTGGCTCTGACCCTTAACCTTTATCTGTAATTGACAGCAGATCACTTTCTGGTTTTTGAGTACCATAAACTGAACCCTGAATGTACCTAAGATGGACACATAGTGGGTAGAGAAAGCTGCTGTGTCAAATGAGCCCTTGAGAATGACAAAAAGGGACAATTTAACAAAACCTATGTGGAAAAATTCTCATAAGAAAAAGAATAAATACTCCCTTAACTGCCTATGGGGATGGATAAAATATGTGGTAACTGGTGGACCTATACCCTCCCTAATATTTGGCAGTGTGTAAGTTACCAAAGCAAGATAGAAGCCAAGGTAAAGCTGCTGTTTGGTGGGGTAGGACAAATAAGCACTATGAAGTTACCACTTCTGTAGGGGAGCAATGATCTGAAATAAAAATTAAATTGTTTGACTTAAAATCAGAAAGGTACATTTAATCATGTCTGAGTGATTGCCAGAGAATGTCACAGCTGCACTTATTTACATGAATATCTCTCTCTCCACAGCCTGAGATCCACTAGAAAACAGATACAGAGCCAATCCTGCTATAGTATTGGGCCTAGATCAGAGTTAAAAGTCCATTAAATATTTCAGAATGAATGAATAAATCTTGTTTTATTCCTGAATTTACTATAGAATCAGAGTTTCAACTCTGTTTTTATAAAAGAAACAATTTGTTCAAACCAAGTCTCACTTAGAATAATAAAAGGTGAAGAAGAGTAGACTAATTAACTTGGAAATAATTTAGTAAGCACACAATTTATTTCAAATCTCATTTTATCTATAAATGTCAACTGAACTTCTTCTTTCTTTTTTCCATTCACACACATCTTTCTTTTAATAGAATAGCCTTAAAATTTAGTTGATGACTTTTTTACAATGAAATCTTAAAAATAACTCCCAATATAGAAAAGTGATAAAAGTATTTCAGAAATTCCTAGGAGAATCTGATTCTTTGAAGGAAAATAATTCATTATTTTCAGAAGTCTTGGAATAAATCTTCAAGAGTACAAGGGAGTATAGTTTGAAAATTGCTATTTTCATAAAAGAAGTTTATTTTATAATAGTTACTGATAGAAAATTGATGCTTCAGCAAATTATAATTTTTCTGTTATGACTTCAGTTCTACCTTTGGCCCATTTTTCCATGGGGAACGAAGAGAAAAAGGATATTTTACCAGTATCTTGGTTTGAAGAGCAGGAAAAAGTTCTGGTCTGTTTAGTCTAAAGCATCAATACCAAAGGGGAAACATAGTCCTGTGTGCTTGCTTTCCCATAATTGTATTTGCCAGGGATATTAATAAACCAATTATTCGGTAATAATAAACATATTCATAAATTTTTCATTATAAAAACTATCACATTTTTCCAAAAGTGAGACTTCTATTAGATGGGTATTAGAAGTTCCTTTCAAGATTTATTTTTAGCCCAGAATATTAATAAATATATAAATGAGCTACTATCCACCTTTTCATCATTGGGGATAAAATAATACAGCCCCTCTAAAAATGAAACCCAGTAAAAAAAAAAAAAAGTGCTTCAGGGAGATCAGCTCAGTGCTTTGTGACCACCTAGAGGGGTGGGATAGGGAGAGTAGGAGGGAGGCTCAAGAGGGAGGGGATATGGCAATATATGTAAACATATAGCTAATTCTCTTTGTTATACAGCAGAAACTAACACAACATTGTAAAGCAATTATACTCCAATAAAGATGTTAAAAAAAAAGTGCTTGCTTTCTGCAACTATTGTATAGCTCTGTCTAAATTAAACACTCAACCTTCTCCCATTCAGTCTCTTCAAAGCTACTTGCTATCCTGTTTCCTCAGGTTAAATGTGATGAGAAACAGACCCAGAGGTTGTGAACTTTTCTGGGATGAAAGATGTCATGTGACTAAAATGTTCTGTGATTAATGTACATTCATTTTGCTTTTGATAGCATTCAATGTTGATTCAAGTTTTTGAGGTAATTAAAAACCTGACTTGGTGAGTTACTGCTATGTGTACTTTGAACTGCTATGATCTCTGGAATATTTTGTGCTCACATGATTTAAGGAGTTGGCTTGAAGTACATGACTTCAGCTCCTCTGCTGTCTCTTATTCCAAAGTTCAGCTAATAAAGAACACCCAGCTTGAATTTAAGCATAAGGCTTTTCTACTCAGTACTCCTTAGAAATGCATAATGCAAGAACAAATAGAGACTGAGAGCTGCCTAGGAGAGGCAGCAGCTCTAACAATTATCACAAGGGGGCAAGAATTTACTTTAGTCCTTACTGTGAAAATATATCAGAGTGCATCCGTGTATGTATGTAAAAAAGTTCCCTCACATCTGACTGTAAAACCTCCCCAGTCCCCATTTGCTGCTTCATTTCAGAATTAATGGGTCCTATAGCTGTACTGCCTTAGAACATTTTAAAGATGAAAAGGTACATCTATTAGTAGGTATTTCATTCTGCATTGTGGTATGGTTAGTTCATATGTCTTTTTTGCCACTACTATATAAGTCCTATGGAGAGCTTAGGAACTATCACTTATCATTTGGTTTATCATTTCTTATATGCATGTACAGCAACCTATATACCATAAGACAGAGGATAGTACCTGTCTGGCCCACAGTGAAAATAATTAAATTAATATTGAATGATCTCTGACCATAAAGAGTTCATAAAACATTGAAGGAGATAAGGGAAAGCATTCAGTTTTCTCCCATGTATTATTGACTTTAAGTGCAAAAGGAGATGGGGCTATTATACCATTTATTCTAAAATCCATTTTTTAAAAAAGTATTAATACCAGAAGTATCAGTTCTGTCTATATACTGTCTGTATTCCTTTTAATTAGTCCTGTTAAAATTTCTTAATTAAAAAAATTCTTATTACTTCAGTGTATGCCCAGAATTATAACTCTCTGGAATTTCCTCATTCATAAATTTAGGTTAACAGAACTGTATTTTTTATAGGTTTATTGATATATTATTGACATACAATAAACTGTACATATTTAAAGCATAGAATTTGGTAAGTATTGACATATGTATGTGTCCTGGAAACCATCACCACAATCACCAAAAGTCACCCCTATTTCTTGTAATATCTCCTTCTCACACTCCTTACACCCCTAAAACCTAGGCAACCAATGACCTACTTTCCATCTCTCTAAATTAATTTGCATTTTGAAGAATTGTTATGTTTCTGAAAACTATTGTTTCATAATTTTATCTTTTTCTTAATTGTATTATGCAGGGAGGCAAATCCATACCCTGTTATTCCATCTTGGTTTGATGTGTAAGTATAATTTAGTTTTTAAGATCAGAAATGTATTTTTGCTGAATAATTCAACAAGAAATACATATCAAAGTTTAATCTTTACCAATTTGTTGTAATACAAATTGGTAAAGAATAAATACTCATTCCAATTCATTCCAATAACAAATACAATATAAATTTTGTAAATCTTCACTTTCCATCTAGCACTATGTAGTGTGTCATGGAAACAATGAACAATTGTAAAATGTGATTACTACTTCCTACCAATTTGCAGTATTGGTAAAGATACATAAGAAATTATTAGTTACTATAAAGTCCTCACAAGTGAGTATTTAATTTATAAATCCTAATGTATGTATGGGTCAATAGTATAACTTGGTATTATTTTCTGCTTCTAAAATTCTGTATCTATGAAAAGCTTAATGCTGAAATTATAGGAATAATAAATATTAAAAGCCTTGCTGATAATAATTGTAAGGTCTGTTATTGACTTTCAAATGGAGACTAATAGCTTATGATAAGAACAGTCCATCAAACAAACAAACAAATAAATAAATAGTCTTTGTAAAACTGAAGTCTGGATCTTAATATTTAATCCTACTGTTTTTTTTTTAATTTCTGAAATTAGATATAACTATTCTGATATATAAAAGTGGATGTATGAGTTACATAGCACTCCCCTTTTTCCTTCTTGCAAACTTCAAGTAATTGCTCACTTATGAACCTCAATATTGATCAGAATTTTCAGTATCAGGAACTTGTGAAAAAATAATAAAAACTATGAATATAATTTGCTCTCCATGCCATGGACTTTAGAGTTTGTCTACTTTCTGAGGTTCCCAATTTCCTAAGGCTCAGTGTTTCCTGAACTTCTCATCCTCCTCCTTCGATCTGTCTTCTCAACCCCTTCCTCTCTCATCATGTCCAGGGAAGAGTCAGCCTTCCATAATTTCTAGTTCTCTTTTGCAGAATATCAAAATTTAGCAATGTCAGTAAAGTCTCAGTGTCAAGGATAATAATAAACTTTTTTAACAAAAAAGTTAAATTTTTTGAGCTTGCTTTTACTTACTTCAAGTCTTTCATCATATGTTAAATTTCAGAGCCACAGTTTGCCAGTTAAATTTTATTCTCTATATTCTCTCTCTCTCTCTCTCTCTCTCTCTCTCTATCTATCATCATCTATCTATCCATCCAACCATCCATCTATCTTTACTTCACTCTCATATTTTTTAACTTAAGCTAACATACAAAATGAGCTCTGTCCTTAAACTCTTGTCTATATCATGCATCTAACACAAATATGTTAAATATGTTCCATGTTGTTTATACTACCAAAGAGATCCTTTGCAAAGGGACTAATTGAAGCCCTAGTTTTTTTCCTCACAGACATTGCTAAACCTGAGTTATAGTATATCGGTGGAAATAAATAATTAAGATGCTGGATTACTGAATGCCATGTGGAAAAGAATGTGTTTCCTCGGTTGGAGAAAGACTACCTAGTGCATATGCCTGGTGTGAACCAGTATTATTTACATGAGCAGAAAATCTGAAAATATCGTTATGTCAGGAATGTACCCTATGGTTGCTATAATGAAAGCAGAGCCTTGGCTTCCCCTTCACCTTGAAGTCAATCAGTTCAATGTCTGCTATTCCCCTGACTACAGAAAGGCATTATAAATGTGATTAAAAAATGATTTTGTTGGATGTCTGACAGAACAGTTCCTACTGAGAAAACAGGCACAGTAAGAAGAAAAGTAGTTTAAGACACATCATATTAGTGGAAAATAAATTCACAAAGAAGACTCTTGAATTATTTACAGAATCATAGAAAACTTGAAACCTGAGTTACTGTGAATGCTCTGGAAAACTTTGTGGTGATGACAATTTGGGCTAACAGCTAAGAAGGTCACATGGCAATCAGATTCTCATGATTTTTCCCACCACTACTGAGTTAGTAAATGCTAGTAATCTCCCAGAAGAGCCTGTTCTTGGGAAATTTCCAAAATAAAGAAGTTGGAATAAGTATCAAAGATCATGTGTGCTTATTTACACTAAGCTTTGGAACCCTTTGTGGTTCACCCATTCTAAGGTATTATTACTAAATTTTGCTCATGCTGAGAAGCTCCCTAGCATTGAGTCTCACACTCTATTTTGAATGCCAAAGCCTCAAATCAATCATTAGTGTATTTCAGGTCCCTCAAGAACAGAGGTTCTGCTACCCAAGCCCCAGCCAACTCCTGGGAAAGGTACAAGTTAAAAGAAAATGCCAGAATTTCTGTTCACACCAATCAGTAACTTTCCATTCACTTTATTATTTTGTGTTCTTTTTTCCTGCCTTCTTTTGGATTATTTTTTAATCTTTAATTTATTTTATTTTAATTTTTTAGGATATCAATATTTTTTACATCTTTATTGGAATATAATTGTTTTACAATGGTGTGTTAGTTTCTGCCGTATAACAAAGTGAATCAGCTATACATATAAATATATACCTATACCTCCTCATTCTTGCATCTCCCTCCCATCCTCCCTATTCCACCCCTCTAGTTGGACACAAAGTACCAAGATGATCTCCATGTGCTACGCGGCTGCTTCCCACTAGCTATTTTACATTTGGTAGTGTATATATGTCCATGCCACTCTCTCATTTCGTCCCAGCTTACCCATCCCCCTCCCCATGTCCTCAAGTCCATTCTCTACATCTGCGTTTTTATTCCTGTCCTGATCCTATGTTCTTCAGAACCTTTTTTTTTTTTTTAGATTCCATATATATGTGTTAGCATATGGTATTTACTTTTCTCTTTCCGACTTACTTCACTCTGTATAACACACTCTAGATCCATCCACATCAATACAAATAACTCAATTTCGTTTCTTTTTATGGCTGAGTAATATTCCATTGTATATATGTGCCACATCTTCTTTATCCATTCATCTGTTGATGGACACTTAAGTTGCTTCCATGACCTGGCTATTGTAAATAGAGCTGCAATGAACATTGGGGTACATGACTATTTTTGAATTAGAATTTTCTCAGGGTTTATGCTCAATAGTGGGATTGCTGAGTCGTATGGTAGTTTTATTTTTAGCTTTTTAAGGAACCTCCATACCATTCTCCATAGTGGTTGTATCAATTTACATTCCCACCAACAGTGCAAGAGGGTTCCCTTTTCTCCACATCCTCTCCAGCATTTATTGTTTGTAGATTTTTTGATGATGGCCATACTGACTGGTGTGAGGTGATACCTCACTGTAGTTTTGATTTGCATTTCTCTAATGATTAGTGATGTTGAGCATCCTTTCATATGTTTGTTGGCAATCTGTATATCTTCTTTGGAGAAATGTCTTTTTGGGTCTTCCACCCATTTTTGATTGCATTGTTTGTGTTTTTGATGTGGAGCTGCATGAGCTGCTTGTATATTTTGGAGATTAATCTTTTGTCAGTTGCTTTATTTGAAAATATTTTCTCCCATTCTGAGGGTTGTCTTGTTTATGGTTTCCTTTGCTGTGCAAAAGCTTTTAAGCTTCATTAGTGCCCATTTGTTTATTTGTGTTTTTATTTCCATTTCTCTAGGAGGTGGGAATTTAAAAAAAATTCACAATTTGTATGGAAACACAAAAGACCCCGAATAGCCAAAGCAATCTTGAGAAAGAAAAACGTACCTGGAGGAATCATGCTCCCTGACTTCAGACTATACTACAAAGCTACAGTAATCAAGACACTATGGTACTGGCACAAAATATAAATATAGATCATGGAAAAGGATAGAAAGTCCAGAGATAAACTCACGCACATATGGTCACCTTATCTTTGATAAAATAGGCATGAATATACAGTGGAGAAAAGACAGTCTCTTCAATAAGTGGTGCTGGGAAAACTAGACAGCTACATGTAAATGAATGAAATTAGAACACTCCCTAACACCATACACAAAAATAAACTCAAAATGGATAAAGACCTAAATGTAAGTCCAGACACTACATAACTCTTAGAGGAAAACATAGGCAGAACATTCTATGACATGGATTGAGTATTTTTTAGATTTTATTTTATCTTTATGATATTTTCTTCACTGGTTATTAGAAAGTTAGTTAGAAACTGTCTTATGGGGTTTTTGTTTGTTTGTTTGTTTTTGTCTACTTGGCTTCTTTGAGCTTCTTAGATCTGTGGGGTTATTGTTTTAATCACAGTTCAGAAAACATAGTCTGAAATTTTACATACATACATATATATATATATATATACACACACACACACACACACACACACACACCTATACACATATATATTTCCTAACTCTTCACCTTCTGTGACTCCTATTTCATATACACTAAAATGCTTTATATTGGCTCAGAAGTACTTTTCATTTATTTTTTAATTTTCCCTATGCTTCTCTATGGCTAATTTCTATTGTTATGTCTTCAAGTTTCACAATCTTGTGCACTGCCTAATCTGTTGTTAACCCCATCTAGTTAATTTTTAAAAATAATTCATTTTTTGTGTCTAGAAGTTCCTTCATTTTTTTAAAGATTTTATTTTATTATTTGTTCATCTTTTTCTTTAAATATGTGAACATGGTAACAATAGCTGTTTCAACAGCTTGTCTATTTATTCTAACACCCAATCATTTCTGGAGCTAGTTTTGTCAATTGACTTTTCCTCTGGTTTTACTGGATGTTGGACATTGTGAATTTTATGGTGTTAGATGCTGAATATTCTTGTATCTTTTTAAAGAAATTGAGCTATTTTTTTGGTATATGGTGTAAAGAAAACCAGCTAGCTCTCTCATCCTTTCTAATAAGGGCACTAATTCATTCATGAGGGTTCCATCCTCATGATCTAATTACCTCCCAAAGGTTCCACATCCACATACCATCACACTGGGGATTAGATGTCAACATATGGGAACACACACATTCAGTCCATAACACTTGTTCAATTTTTCCTTTCAAGGTTTATTTTTAAGCTTTGTTAGCCAGATCTAGCATACCTTATAGCACATCTAGCATAGCATAGTTGAGCCCCACAACTAAGGTGTGGCCCTTCTAGGATCTCTACTAAATGCCCTGAGTGATCAAGACTTTTCACTTGGACTGGTTAGAAGTTAATGTCTCATTATCCTGTGTGAACTGGGAGTCATTCAGCTTCCAATAAATCAACTCAACATCAAATATTTCTTATTATTCCATACCATGGTTGGGAGAGGAAATTCCTTTAAGTTATAAAATATATTTTGGGCTATTTCTGAACCATATCTTCTTTAACCTTTAAATAAATTTTTTAATTTACAAATGTAATTTTCTTCCCCCCCCCACATTCTTATTTTATCTTCTTTCATAGCAGAGCACTACTGATTTAGTAGAATAAAACATCACCTTGGATCTCTCTGAAGATATTCATTCGGACTTTTTTAAAGTATCTTCTAGTTGTTTGATAACCTTTGGTCTCTGTGGATGGTTATTCTATTTGTTTATCGTGGTCCTTTACCCTTTTTCTATTGGTGTTCTCAAATATTTGTCCATCATAATTTTGAAGAATTTGGTTGATTATGGTGGAGATTTTGTTTCAATGCCGTCTGTCCTCACTTTCAAATTTGTGGAAAGTAATGCAGGCATGAAAGTTTTTGTACTTTCTCAGTGAAAAAACAAAAGGAATTCCCAGCCCTAACGAATTCAGTATCTTTGGAATATGACTATGTGTTTAGCTTAGGCCCAAATAAGACTGTAATCTGTAGGCAGATTTGTAAGTATAGTGGGATCGGATGGGGGTAGAGTCAACTAACCCAGCTCTTCCTTGGATATCATAGTCAACCCAACAGTTAATGAGTACATTCTTTATAACACATTGTATATTATATATAATAATGTAAAATTACATATAATATAATATATATATTATATATAGAGCTGTTCTCTACACCTGCCAAAACAGGAACATAGGCTTGGACCCTAGGAGGACTTTTTTGGACAGTGAAGAAAATTTCCAAGAATCTTCTGGGCTGTGATTTTTGTCTGTTCAGGTTTTCATGTATTGAAATTCTATCCCCATTCTGCTAGTTTCCACCATTCATTCTGTGCATTATACTGGATACATTCTCTTTAATACATATTTGCTCTGATTTCAGTTGAGAGCAAGGAAGGTTAATTGTCTGTTTTCAGTCTACCATCCTGAACATGATGCCTAAAATTCCAATTTTTAAATAGATTTTTTAAACTATATCATTCATAAAAGGGATTGTTCTCCCAGTGTTCTCTATTAATGCCTGCCACCAATTTACTATTATGCCATAACAGCTTCTATTTCATAGCATTTATGTTTTACTCTGTATCTTTGAGTTTTTCTTTCTGCTTGATTAAATACCTATGATAGATGTGAACTAAAAATTATTTCCTATTGGGTCAACATGAATATCTTTCTGTATGACTTAAATATCCCCTCAGGCTGTAGCATCTTAACTTTTCAACCTTAAACATTTTGTGCCATTTTTAGTGTAGACTGAACTTCTAGTGATTTTTACATCACAAAGAGTGATTTTCCTATTGATTAATGGGTTTATATTTTCTAGAATGTGCAAAGATTACAAAAATATTAAAAAGATGAATGGTGGTTAAGAAGTTAAGTATTTCAATTTGTGGAACTAAGAAACTATACTATCTCCTCCCTAAAGTGGCTTGCAACACAAATTATTTTGACCAAATAAAGTTTTAACTTTTATGCTCCAAAATACACACTTTTCTTCTTCACATTAAACAATTTTAAAATTAAAATGTATAGATATTATATATCAATATATAATATTGTTAAATTAAAATATTAACTAGATTAAAATAAACTATTAGATAAAAGTTAACATGTCATCATTTTTACCTTTTATAAAATTTTCTAGTTATTTTATTCTGGTATTTATGTCATCCTTGAGAACTTTTATTTTGGAATTATAGAGAAAGAAATTTTATATGTGGTAAATGAAACATACAGTGAAAGGGTTGTGGATTAAATGTTGTATCTTGTACCAGAACAACCAAAACAAAGAAGTTATTGCTAATAAAATATATACAGAAAACAGATATGATCACAAAATATAAAAATTAAAGGGCCACTTCCGGGAGAGATGGCGGAAGAGTAAGACGCGGAGATCACCTTCCTCCCCACAGATACACCAGAAATACAGCTACACGTGGAACAACTCCTACAGAACACCTACTGAACGCTGGCAGAAGACCCCAGACCTCCCAAAAGGCAAGAAACTCCCCACATACCTGGGTAGGGCAAAGCAGAGAGATTCCCGCACAGAGGAGCGGTGCCGAGCGGCACTCACCAGCCCGAGAGGCTTGTCTGCTCCCCCGCCGGGGCGGGCGGTGCTGGAGCTGAGGCTCGGGCTTCGGTCAGAGCGCAGGGAGAGGACTGGGGCTGGCGGCGAGAACTCAGCCTGAAGGGGGCTAATGTGCCACAGCTAGCCGGGAGGGAGTCCGGGAAAACTCTGGAGCTGCCGAAGAGGCAGGAGACTTTTTCTTCCCTCTTGGTTTCCTGGTGCGCGAGGAGAGGGGATTAAGAGCGCTGCGTAAAGGAGCTCCAGAGACGGGCGCGAGTCGCGGCTGAAAGCGCGGAGCCCAGAGACGGGCGTGGGACGCTGGGGCTGCTGCTGCCGCCGCCAAGAAGCCTGTGTGCAAGTGCAGGTCACTGTCCACACCGCCCTTCCGGGAGCCTGTGCAGCCTGCCACTGCCGGGGTCCCGGGATCCAGGGGCGGCTTCCCTGGGAGAACGCACGGTGCGCCTCGGGCTGGTGCAATGTCACGCCGACCTCTGCCGCTGCAGGCTCGCCCCGCACTCCGTGCCCCTCCCTCCCGCCCGGCCTGAGTGAGCCGGAGTCCCCGAAGAGGCTGCTCCTTTAACCCTGTCCTGTCTGAGCGAAAAACAGACGCCCTCCGGCGACCTACACGCAGAGGCGGGGCCAAATCCAAAGCTGAGACCCAGGAGCTGTGAGAACAAAGAAGAGAAAGGGAAACCTCTCCCAGCAGCCTCAGAAGCAGCGGATTAAAGCTCCACAATCAACTTGATGTACCCTGCATCTGTGGAATACATGAATAGACAACAAATCATCCCAAATTGAGGAGCCAGGAGTCAGTGCTGTGCCTCTGAGGTGGGAGAGCCAACTTCAGGACACTGGTCCACAAGAGACCTCCCAGCTCCACATAATATCAAACGGCGAAAATCTTCCAGAGATCTCCATCTTAACACCAGCACCCAGCTTCACTCAACGACCAGCAAGCTACAGTGCTGGACACCCTATGCCAAACAACTAGCAAGACAGGAACACAACGCCACCCATTAGCAGAGAGGCTGCCTCAAATCATAAAAAGTCCGCAAACACCCCAAAACACACCACCAGACGTGGACCTGCCCACCAGAAAGACAAGATCCAGCCTCATCCACCAGAACACAGGCAGTAGTCCCCTCCACCAAGAAGCCTACACAACCCACTAAACCAACCTTAGCCACTGGGGACAGACACCAAAAACAACGGGAACTACGAACCTGCAGCCTGCAAAAAGGAGACCCCAAACACAGTAACATAAGCAAAATGAGAAGACAGAAAAACACACAGCAGGAGAAGGAGCAAGATAAAAACCCACCAGACCTAACAAATGAAGAGGTAATAGGCAGTCTATCTGAAAAAGAATTCAGAATAATGATGGTAAAGATGATCCAAAATCTTGGAAATAGAATAGACAAAATGCAAGAAACAGTTAACAAGGACCTAGAAGAACTAAAGACGAATCAAGCATCGATTAAAAACACAATAAATGAAATAAAAAATACTCTAGATGGGATCAATAGCAGAATAACTGAGGCAGAAGAACGGATAAGTGAGGTGGAGGATAAAATAGTGGAAATAACTGCTGCACAGCAAAATAAAGAAAAAAGAATGAAAAGAACAGAGGACAGTCTCAGAGACCTCTGGGACAACATTAAACGCACCAACATTCGAATTATAGGGGTTCCAGAAGAAGAAGAGAAAAAGAAAGGGACTGAGAAAATATTTGAAGAGATTATAGTTGAAAACTTCCCTAATATGGGAAAGGAAATAGTTAATCAAGTCCAGGAGGCACAGAGAGTCCCATACAGAATAAATCCAAGGAGAAATACACCAAGACACATATTAATCAAACTGTCAAAAATTAAACACAAAGAAATCATATTAAAAGCAGCAAGGCAAAAACAACAAATAACACACAAGGGAATCCCCATCAGGATAACAGCTGATCTCTCAGGAGAAACTCTACAAGCCAGAAGGGAGTGGCAGGACATACTTAAAGTGATGAAGGAGAAAAACCTGCAACCAAGATTACTCTACTCAGCAAGGATCTCATTCAGATTTGATGGAGAAATTAAAAGCTTTACAGACAAGCAAAAGCTGAGAGAGTTCAGCACCACCAAACCAGCTTTACAACAAATGCTAAAGGAACTTCTCTAGGCAAGAAACACAACAGAAGGAAAAGAACTACAATAACGAACCCAAAACAATTAAGAAAATGGGAATAGGAACATACATATCAATAATTACCTTAAATGTAAATGGACTAAATGCTCCCACCAAAAGACACAGACTGGCTGAATGGATACAAAAACAAGACCCATATATATGCTGTCTACAAGAGACCCACTTCAGACCTAGAGACACATACAGACTGAAAGTAAGGGGATGGAAAAAGATATTCCATGCAAATGGAAACCAAAAGAAAGCTGGAGTAGCAATTCTCATATCAGACAAAATAGACTTTAAAATAAAGACTACTAGAAGAGACAAAGAAGGACACTACATAATGATCAAGGGATCAATCCAAGAAGAAGATATAACAATTGTAAATATTTATGCACCAAACATAGGAGCACCTCAATACATAGGGGAAATATTAACAGCCATAAAAGGAGAAATCGACAGTAACACAATCATAGTAGGGGACTTTAACACCCCACTTTCACCAATGGACAGGTCATGCAAAATGAAAATAAATAAGGAAACACAAGCTTTAAATGATACATTAAACAAGATGGACTTAATTGATATTTATAGGACATTCCATCCAAAAACAACAGAATACACATTTTTCTCAAGTGCTCATGGAACATTCTCCAGGATAGATCATATCTTGGGTCACAAATCAAGCCTTGGTAAATTTAAGAAAATTGAAATTGTATCAAGTATCTTTTCCGACCACAATGCTATGAGACTAGATATCAATTACAGGAAAAGAGCTGTAAAACATACAAACACATGGAGGCTAAACAATACACTACTTAATAACGAAGTGATCACTGAAGAAATCAAAGAGGAAATTAAAAAATACCTAGAAACAAATGACAATGGAGACACGACGACCCAAAACCTATGGGATGCAGCAAAAGCAGTTCTAAGAGGGAAGTTTATGGCAATACAATCCCACCTTAAGAAACAGGAAACATCTCGAATAAACAACCTAACCTTGCACCTAAAGCAATTAGAGAAAGAAGAACAAAAACATCCCGAAGTTAGCAGAAGGAAAGAAATCATAAAAATCAGATCAGAAATAAATGAAAAAGAAATGAAGGAAACGATAGCAAAGATCAATAAAACTAACAGCTGGTTCTTTGAGAAGATAAACAAAATTGATAAACCATTAGCCAGACTCATCAAGAAAAAAAGGGAGAAGACTCAAATCAATAGAATTAGAAATGAAAAAGGAGAAGTAACAACTGACACTGCAGAAATACAAAAGATCATGAGAGATTACTATAAGCAACTCTATGCCAATAAAATGGACAACCTGGAAGAAATGGACAAATTCTTAGAAATGCACAACCTGCCAAGACTGAATCAGGAAGAAATAGAAAATATGAACAGACCAATCACAAGCACTGAAATTGAAACTGTGATTAAAAATCTTCCAACAAACAAAAGCCCAGGACCAGATGGCTTCACAGGCGAATTCTATCAAGCATTTAGAGAAGAGCTAACACCTATCCTTCTCAAACTCTTCCAAAATATAGCAGAGGGAGGAACACTCCCAAACTCATTCTACGAGGCCACCATCACCTTGATACCAAAACCAGACAAGGATGTCACAAAGAAAGAAAACTACAGGCCAATATCACTGATGAACATAGATGCAAAAATCCTCAACAAAATACTAGCAAACAGAATCCAACAGCACATTAAAAGGATCATACACCATGACCAAGTGGGGTTTATTCCAGGAATGCAAGGATTCTTCAATATACGCAAATCAATCAATGTGATACACCATATTAACAAACTGAAGGAGAAAAACCATATGATCAAATCAATAGATGCAGAGAAAGCTTTTGACAAAATTCAACACCCATTTATGATAAAAACCCTGCAGAAAGTAGGCATAGAGGGAACTTTCCTCAACATAATAAAGGCCATATATGACAAACCCACAGCCAGCATCGTCCTCAATGGTGAAAAACTGAAACCATTTCCACTAAGATCAGGAACAAGACAAGGTTGCCCACTCTCACCACTCTTATTCAACATAGTTTTGGAAGTTTTAGCCACAGCAATCAGAGAAGAAAAGGAAATAAAAGGAATCCAAATGGGAAAAGAAGAAGTAAAGCTGTCACTGTTTGCTGATGACATGATACTATACATAGAGAATCCTAAAGATGCTACCAGAAAACTGCTAGAGCTAATCAATGAATTTGGTAAAGTTGCAGGATACAAAATTAATGCACAGAAATCTCTGGCATTCCTATATACTAATGATGAAAAATCTGAAAGTGAAATCAAGGAAACACTCCCATTTACCATTGCAACAAAAAGAATAAAATATCTAGGAATAAACCTACCTAAGGAGACAAAAGACCTGTATGCAGAAAATTATAAGACACTGCTGAAAGAAATTAAAGATGATACAAATAGATGGAGAGATGTACCATGTTCTTGGATTGGAAGAATCAACATTGTGAAAATGACTCTACTACCCAAAGCAATCTACAGATTCAATGCAATACCTATCAAACTACCAATGGCATTTTTCACAGAACTAGAACAAAAAATTTCACAATTTGTATGGAAACACAAAAGACCCCGAATAGCCAAAGCAATCTTGAGAACGAAAAACGGAGCTGGAGGAATCAGGCTCCCTGACTTCAGACTATACTACAAAGCTACAGTAATCAAGACAGTATGGTACTGGCACAAAAACAGAAAGATAGATCAATGGAACAGGATAGAAAGCCCAGAGATAAACCCACGGACATATGGTCACCTTATCTTTGATAAAGGAGGCAGGAATGTACAGTGGAGAAAGGACAGTCTCTTCAATAAGTGGTGCTGGGAAAACTGGACAGGGACATGTAAAAGTATGAGATTAGATCACTCCCTAACACCATACACAAAAATTAGCTCAAAATGGATTAAAGACCTAAATGTAAGGCCAGACACTATCAAACTCCTAGAGGAAAACATAGGCAGAACACTCTATGACATAAATCACAGCAAGATCCTTTTTGACCCACCTCCTAGAGAAATGGAAATAAAGACAAAAATAAACACATGGGACCTAATGAAACTTCAAAGCTTTTGCACAGCAAAGGAAACCATAAACAAGACGAAAAGACAACCCTCAGAATGGGAGAAAATATTTGCAAATGAAGCAACTGACAAAGGATTAATCTCCAAAATTTATAAGCAGCTCATGCAGCTCAACAGCAAAAAAACAAACAACCCAATCCAAAAATGGGCAGAAGACCTAAATAGACATTTCTCCACAGAAGATATACAGACAGCCAACAAACACATGAAAGGATGCTCAACATCTTTACTCATTAGAGAAATGCAAATCAAAACTACAATGAGATATCATCTCACACCAGTCAGAATGGCCATCATCAAAAAATCTAGAAACAATAAATGCTGGAGAGGGTGTGGAAAAAAGGGAACACTCTTGCACTGCTGGTGGGAATGTGAATTGGTACAGTCACTATGGAGAACGGTATGGAGGTTCCTTAAAAAACTACAAATAGAACTACCATATGACCCAGCAATCCCACTACTGGGCATATACCCTGAGAAAACCATAATTCAAAAAGAGACCTGTACCAAAATGTTCATAGCAGCCCTATTTACAATAGCCCGGAGATGGAAACAACCTAAGTGTCCATCATCGGATGAATGGATAAAGAAGATGTGGCACATATATACAATGGAATATTACTCAGCCATAAAAAGAAATGAAACTGAGCTATTTGTAATGAGGTGGATAGACCTAGAGTCTGTCATACAGAGTGAAGTAAGTCAGAAAGAGAAAGACAAATACCGTATGCTAACACATATATATGGAATTTAAAAAAAAATGTCATGAAGAACCTAGGGGTAAAATGGGAATAAAGACACAGACCTACTTGAGAATGGACTTGAGGATATGGGGAGGGGGAGGGGTAAGCTGTGACAAAGCGAAAGAGAGGCATGGACATATATACACTACCAAACGTAGGGTAGATAGATAGTGGGAAGCAGCCGCATAGCACAGGGAGATCAGCTCGGTTCTTTGTGACCGCCTGGAGGGGTGGGATAGGGAGGGTGGGAGGGAGACGCAAAAGGGAGGGGATATGGGAACATATGTATATGTATAACTGATTAAATTTGTAAAAAAAAAAAAAGATTCAAAAAGCCAAGTCCTGATGAAAAAAAAAAAAAAAAAAAAAAAAAAAAAAAAATTAAAGGGCCAATTTTGTCTTAATCCTAACATGTAACTGCAGATGATATTAATTAAAACACATTAGAATAGACTACTAGAGGAAGGAATTAATATACTTGAAATCTATGACATCAAGTAAGCTATCTTAAGAAGTGACACATTTATTGTGTGAGTTACATAAAATATGCTTGGACAGAATCTTAAAGAATATCCCAAGACAAGAAAGTTAAAGAAAATACACTAAATTCAACTTAACATGTTTCTTTCATCTGTAACCTCTATGAGTCTAGTATGCAAATGATGGCAAAACCATAACTACAAGAATTGATCATCCCCTTGACAAATGTTCACACAGCTGATAACAGTTATTGTCCATTTACACTTGTCATGAACAGATCTCCTACTTCTAGGGGAAACAGCAAGGAATTGACTGTCATACTACTTTGCTAATACACTGGACTAGTCTTTTGATATTACTATCAACTTTCACCACATAATTAACATAATAATTCCAAATATACATCATACTCTTCTTGTCCTTTATAAGATTTCACAAATAAGGTAAGCACCCTCTACTGAAACCATTCATCTATTTTAATGTCACTTTTATTTGTAAAGAGGGATCTAAAATTCCATTGAGTGTTTAATGTTTTATAAACAATAGATGATTATTAAATGATTCATTCATTTGTTAATACTATCATTTCAAAAAGTAATTCAGTTCCCTGTAATGTCATATGAAAATGATTCTATTTATTATAAATAAAAACTCCAATAAAAATACCTTCTTTTGTTCTTTATAAGATGGAATTTTAAAAAATAAAATAATTCAACAGCTACACAATTGCTGTTGATAATACCACTGATAACACCACTGGCTTAATATATTTTATTAATATTATTGCTTTGTAACAGTGATCCAAGTGTTACTTTTCAACATGTTCTATTATCGTTCACAATTTTAGCATTACTGATTGTACCTTAGATCAGTTTCTCTCTGTTTAAATAAAATTATGTTTTCTACTCTCTAACCATTGATTAGGCTAGGGTAAAATTAATGTTTAAAATCAATTTTATTCTAGTAAATGTACTATTTGACCTTCTTGTTATACTAAACATGCTTATCAATACTCATTGATATTATTAACATTAAGTTGTTTTGTGGTTCTTGGTAGAAACAAAGGATTATATTTACTAGTGGATAATTAATTTTTGACCTTTCACTTTGAATCCAATCCAAATATATTATTATTTTAATCATGAATTACTCAAGTGCCTACAAATTCTACTATCAGGAAGTGACTAGGGCTCATGCAAAGTGCCTCAATATGATTATTCTTTGAAATGTTCTTAATAAGGATACATTTACATCAGACACATACATTCAGAAACAGTTCTTCTTTCTCAACATGTTAAAGGAAACCATTCCCAACTTCCATCCTTATACATATAGATTTTTCTGCCCACAACCTCTTACTTAAAGGGTCATCTTTCAACTTTGGCAATAGGATCTTATTTTTTCTTCTTAAGGACAAATCATTGAATTCATCCAGTAACTGAGATTTCTTACTGAATTTGTGCTGTGAGGTTATTCTTTATTTCATTGAGATGTATTTTTCAGAATCCATTAGCAGAGGCTCAGAGGTATATTTCAAAGTAGCAGGCACACATTTATAGTTCAAATTTTTAGGGTAAGTGTATACTCAGAGATACTATATAATATTTACTAAGCAAGGCAGATAGTTTTATGGTGGCTACAATGTGAATATTTCCTCTGATTATATAACAGTTAAATATTGAATCTAAGGGAGTACATCTTAATTACCTAAATACAAAGGTTATTTAAATTTATGAGCATATTATATGCTAAATTCTCTGAGACCTGGAAAATAGATGTTCAGAAACCAGAAACTTCAGGTACAGTATGAGGAAATAGGTTGAGGGGAGGATGAAGGTTTTGGTGGCAACAGGTATACTCTGAGGATCCACCATCAAGTGAACTCAATTGAGAATATCTGCTAGTCACAAATTCAAATATGTAGTTTATTGGTCAACTCTTTTTATCCACTTAAGGACATACCTTAATCTGCCTAGGCTATCAGAGCAAAAGACCATAGACTGGGTGGCTTAATAAATAAACCTATTTTCTCAAAATTCTGGAGGCTGGAAATCTGAGATCAGGGTGTCAGCATGATCAGATTCTGGTGTCAGCTTTCTTCCTGACTTATATATGGCACTAGTATACAATACAAGGGCCCTAATCCTACCCTAAGGTCTCCATCCTCATGACCTCATGTAACACATATTACCTCTCAAAGTCTCCATCTCCAAATGCCATCACATTGAGAGTTAGGGCTTCAACACATGAATTTTAGGGGGGATACCAACATTGTCCTTAACAGAATATTTGTGTCCTTGGGAAGTAATCATCAGGCAAAAATAGAACTATATAATTGCTAAACAGTTTTAAAGTGTATGCCAAAATATTACTTTTATTAAGGCACAGTTTTTGACATATTTTTCCCATTTAATTGCCCTCCCTTTATTGTTATCTCCTTGAGCCAATTTATGGACTCAGATATTAGTTCAAGATCAGAATGGTATCTCTGAATACATGTTAGAAGAAGATTAACTCACCATACAGATATCTCTAACTAGAAAACATGTTCCCCATTGTAGCAGCCCATAAAATATGTAAATCAAACCAAAAACGGAATCACTCTCCCAACTACGCAGTAAAAATTAATGCTTACAAATCATAAGAAGAGCAATCGTTTCTATTTTTCCCAAATCAAATAAAGTATTCCCTTCACAACATTACAACACTCTGGGGTCTAAAGTTTAGGCACTGATAGAATACTCCTAAGAAAATGTGCCACAGAAGATTAAAAAGCATAATCAATAGTAAATCCCCAAGATGTAGGGTCATGCATTTTTGAGTATTTCTGTCTAATCCCAGAAGATTATAGTTATTAAAGATAATATTTTTGGACCTGACATTCACGTTCCACTTAAAAGCATCATATGTGAATGTCATTATTATTACCAATACTATGACCATTCTAACTGCTACTGCTGCTATAAAGGATATATCATGTGTCTGTTTACAGGAGTAAAGAACTGTTCACTACTCACTCTTTTTAATTGTCTTTGGTAATGACTGAGTTACAGCAACTGACATCTGGAATCTACTTAGGAGAGGTTTATCAGTAGCTCAAGCTCTTGATCTTAGTTTTGCAGTCATTGTTACTTTGAACAAAATTGTCTTCTTTCTCGAGGTTCTCATAACTGAAATATCTGGGCATAGTTGTAATGTTCTTTCTTGATAGATGAGTTTTTTATTTGAGCATTCTGGGGAGTTTGTGTATAAGATGTGAATCTAAATGTAGCTATTCACACCTTCTGTCCTGCTTTTAACTCTTCTGCCTTCTCAACACAGACTCTACCTGCCAGGATCTAAATAAAGAGCATAGTTTACATTACATGTTAAGCAGTGTTATGTAAAAATTAAGCCCTGAAGATATCTTGCAATAGTTTTGTAAGGGAGCTAAGTATGTGTATCATCAGATTCCTTTTAGTGATACCATGACTATGCCTGCATTATCAAATTATAAAAGTTAGAAAGAAATAATCACTTAACTTCCAATTCATATTCATAGAGACAGAGGGAGAGAAAATTCATTGCCTTTAAATTTGCTTACTGTTTTTAATTGAGAGAATTGGTCCTTAACTATGTCCATTGGGAGATTGTCTTCATAGCTGGTTGGTATCCTGGAAAAGGTCCCTAATATTGATAATATTACTATTTTCTTATCAGAGGTCCAGTCAAAATTGTATTACTTTTGGCCAATAATTGCTGCAGTAATTACAGAACAAGGGATACTTATAAAACTATGTCAAAATCAATTGCAGGGCTTCCCTTGTGGCGCAGTGGTTGAGAGTCCACCTGCCGATGCAGGGGACATGGGTTCGTGCCCCGGTCCGGGAAGATCCCACATGCCACGGAGTGGCTGGGCCCGTGAGCCATGGCCGCTGGGCCTGCGTGTCTGGAGCCTGTGCTCTGTGCCAGGAGAGGCCACAGCAGTGAGAGGCCCGCATACAGAAAAAAAAAAAAAAAAAATCAATTGCAAAGAAGAAAGTAGAGCCAGGGAGAGCATTTCAATTTAGGATTATGTATTATCATTTTCCTTACAGAGCTATCAGACAATCTCATCAACATATCTAACAATGTCTGTAACTTTACCTCTGACTGTTGAAATGGTTAGTGAAAACAGTTACCAGAAATTACTTAATTATCTATATAAAATGTTAAGTAGTTTTCCTTCACTTATCTTGCTTCAGAGACTAAAAACAGAGTGTAGAATATCATCAAGTTTGGGTTTAGCATTAGAAAGACATGGGTTTAGTCATCTGTATGTCTTCTTTGGAGTAATGTCTATTCAGGTCTTTCGCCCATTTTTTGATTGGGTTGTTGTTTGTTTTTGTTCTTCTTGTTATTGAGTTATATGAGCTATTTGTGTATTTTGGAAATTAAGTCCTTTTCAGTCACATTGTTTGCAAATATTTTCTTCCAGTCCTTAGGGTATTTTTTTAGTTATGGTTCCCTTTGCTGTGTAACGTTTTTAAGTTGATCAGGCCCCACTTGCTTATTTTTGCTTTTATTTCTATTGCCTTAGGAGACTGACCTAAGAAAACATTGTTACAATTTATGCCAGAGAATGTTTTGCCTATGTTCTCTTCTAGCAGTTTTATAGTGTCATGTCTTATATTTAAGTCTTTAAGCCATTTTGAGTTTATTTTTATGTTTGGTCTGAGGGTATGTTCTAACTTCATTGATTTACATGCAGCTGTCCATCTTTCCCAACATCACTTGCTAAAGAGACTGTCTTTTCTCCATTGTATATTCTTCCCTCCTTTAAAGAAATGCAAATCAATTAGGTATCATCTCACACTAGTCAGGATAGCTATCAAAAAAGTCTACAAATAATAAATGCTGGGGAGGGTGTGGGGAAAAAGGAGCCCTCCTATGCTGTTGGGGGGAATGTTAATTGGTGTAGCCACTATGGAAAACAGTAAGGAGGTTCCTTAAAAAACTAAAAATAGAGCTACCATATGATCCAGCAATCCCAATCCAGGGCATATATCCAGAGAAAACTCTAATTCAAAAAGATACATGCACCCCAGTGTTCATAGCAGCACTATTCTCAATAGCCAAGACATGGAAGCAACCTAAATGTCCATTGACAGATAAATGGATAAAGAAGGCGTGGTATATATACAACGGAATTCAGCCATGAAAAAGGATAAAATAATGGCATTTACAGCAAAGTGGATGGACCCAGAGATTATCATACTAAGTGAAATAAATCAGAACAAGAAAGACAAATATCATATAACACTTATATGTGGTATCTAAAATATGATACAAATGAACTCATTTACAAAACAGAGAGACTTGCAGACATAGAAAACAAATTTATGGTTACCAAAGGAGAAAGGGGGTGGGGGAGGGATAAATTAGGAGTTTGGTATTAGCAGATACAAACTACTATACATAAAATAGATAAACAACAGAATCCTACTGTACAGTACAAGGACTATATTCAATATCCTGCAATAAACCATAATGGAAAATAATATGAAAAAGATATATATATATATATATTATATATATCTGAGTCACTTTGCTGTACACCAGAAACTAAAACAACATTGTAAATCAACTATACTTCAATAAAAAAAAGACATGGGTTTATTCCCAACTCAGAATCTTACTAGCTATGCCATCTTGGGAATGTGCTTATACCTATTTTTTGCCTCTTTTGGGAATTGGAAGAATTGCATATACCAGGTAAGTTTACAGGATTCAATAAGATATGTGCAATATATTTAGCATAGCATTCAATACTTTATAGCTAGTGATATGTTACCATTATCTCCACTTAATTTGTAGAATAATTACAACAATTCCAGGTTATGAGATACTTTGGAACATCTTCTAGGCCACTGGCTCTCCAGGACACATAAGTTTCCATTATTATCTGCTTATGAATATTTTGAGAATATAATTTCCTAGAGGTCCAATTGAGCTTAGGAGGTAAAGAATTATGATCAAATAGCTTGATCAAAAGGGTCCCAAAACATCTAATCCTATCAAAATAGTTCAATCAAACAGACTTCTTTTAATGATTATAATACCCACAGACTGTCAGCCATATTATTTTGCTTAATATCTGCACATATATTGTTTTATGTTCAAATTTTAGTCATGGAAAAGTGTTACATATTTACTTTCATGTAAGTTGTTTCATCTTTTATTAAAATTGAACTTTACCTGGTGTGTTTTCCTTTTCCAATAGGAGAAACAACAACAAAGATAGAGTCACACCTAATGGTCTTATAACAGTGACCAAAAATGTGCTGAAGATAGCTGATCTTACTGTCTGTTGACTGTGTCTATTAATTGTCTAAGAACATTCTCTAACTTTTATTTTAACTCTAATATTCAAAATTATGTTCAGAAAAAAATAACAGTTCTGATCTTGTGTGTGTTTTGTGCACTGTTTTGCTTTGCTTTACCTCTCACCCATTTTCTTAGGAAGTTTTCTCCTGATGAATGTTGTGTTTTGTGAACTAATCTGTCTTGAGTGATTACAATGGCTAAATCTTCAGAAAATATTTTAATGACTTGCATGTCACTTATCCCATATCCTCAGTATCTTCTCTAAATGCTTGATCTATATATTCTTACCTGAAACAGCCATCCCCTGAAAATGACATTTCCTCATGGAGCAGACCATATTTTCTTCCTATGTTTTACATGCCTCATGAAGAGGAGAGAGGGTAGATATTTTCCCAGAAACTGATTACCCACTGCAGAGCATTAATCTCCTCCTTTTTGACCTGTTACTTCTTGCTCCTTTAATGCTGTATCTCCCTCATCATCCTCTCTTGTCTAGCACTCACTGGGTCCCAGGTCAAAGGGGTCTAAAAGAGACTGTCTTCACTTGTCACATCTGGTTTTTCATCTCCTTTTTGTAATAAATCATTTCAAAAATACAATAAAGTTAGAGAATAATAGAATGCCATATATGTATAAAAGATATTACATATATATTAGAATGACATATATATCTGAAGATATATAATAGAATGACGTGTCTATGTATGTATATCTCTAACTCATGTACCCAACTAACCAGTTTCAACAGATCTTAACATTTTATCAACATCATTTCTGTTTTTCTTCTTCTTTTGTTTTCTTTTCTGTCTTCCCCCACTCCTTCCCTCCCTCCCTCCTTCTTTCCTTCCATTCTTCCGTCCTTCTTTTTTTTACAAGTAAAACATTTCACATACAGTAAAATCTCTTGTTCTCTTAAATTCCCTTCTCTTTCTTCCATCCTGTAAGAACTATCCTAAGATTTATATTATCATATTTATGCCTGTTTGTAACCTGTTACTATGTATGCATCTATTTTGTATATTTTTGAAGCTCTATGTGAATAATATAATCCTGCAACTTACCTTTTCTGCTAAATAGCATATTTTGAGATGTATTTTTGTTGTTTTATACTAATGTTGTTGTTTTATACTAATGATTCTTCAATAAATATTTATATATATATTTTCCCTATGTACATGTTTAAAAGATGTCTAGGGTTTATATTCTGAAGTGGAATACCTGGATTTGAAATGTGAATATAGCTTGAACTATATTAGATAGTCTGAAATTGTACCAATTTATATGCCTAATATCAGTGTAGGGAAATTCTAGTGTCTCTACATCCTCATCACTAATTGGTTTTGTCCCAGTCTCTGTACTTTTATTAATCTGATGAATGTGTAATGATATCTTATTGTTACCTGAAACATGTTGTGTTCCAACATGGTTCCTCTCTCCAAAACACCACTGAATTTGTTCTGTAAAAATTGTGTTAATTTCAGGTTTACAGCAAAATGATTCAGTTATACATATACGTGTATCTATACATATACATATACCTATACATAGACATGTATCTATTCTTTTGCAGATTCTTTTCCCATTTAGGTTATTATAAAATATTGAGCCGAGTTCCCTGCACTATGCAGTACGTCCTTGTTGGCTATCTATTTTAAATATAGGAATATGTACATGTCAATCCCAAATCCCAATATATCCCTCCCCACAACCCTTCCCCTAGGTAACCATTAAGTTCGTGCTCTAAGTCTGTGAGTCGGTTTGTTTTGTAAATAAATTCACTGGTATCATTTTTTTTAATATTCCACATATAAGTAATATCATATGTTATTTGTCTTTGTCTGACTTATTTCACCTAGGATGATAATCCCCAGGTGCATCCATGTTGTTGCAAATGGCATTGTTTCATAATTTTTAATGGCTAAGTAATATTCCATTGTATAGATGTACCACATCCTCTTACCCATTCATCTGTAGATGGACATTTCACTTGCTTCCATGTCTTAGCTATTGTAAACAGTGCTGCAATGAACACTGGGGTGCATGTATCCTTTGGGACCATGTTTTACTCCAGATATATGTCCAGGGGTGGGATTGCAGGATCATATTGCAACTCTATTTTTCATTTTTTAAGGGACCTTCATACTGTTCTCCATAGTGGCTGTACTAATTTACATTCCCACCAACAACATAGGAGGGAGATTGGTTCAAGATGGTGGAGTGGAAGGACATGCGCTCAATCTCTCTTGTGAGAGTAGTGGGATCACAACTAACTGCTGAACAATCATCAACAGAAAGACACTGGAACACACCAAAAAAGATACCCCACATCCAAAGACAAAGGAGAAGCTGCAATGAGATGGAAGGAGGGGTGCAATCACAATAAAATCAAATCCCATAACTGCTGGGTGAGTGACTCACAAACTGGAGAACAATTATACCACAGAAGTCCACCCAATGGAGTGAAGGTTCTGAACCCCATGTCAGGTTTCCCAACCTGGTGGTCAGGCAACAGGAGGTGGAATTCCCAGAGAATCAGACTTTGAAAGCTAGTGGGATTTGATAGCAGGACTTCTACATGACTGGGAGAAACAGAGACTCCACTCTTGGAGGACACACACAAAGTAATGTGCACAACAGAACACAGGGGAAGGAGCAGTGACCCCATAGGAGACCGAAACACACCTACCTGCTAGTGTTGGAGGGTCTCCTGCAGAGGCGGGGGGTTGGCTATGGCTCACCGTGGGGACAAGGACACTGGCAGCAGAAGAAGTGCTGGGAAATACTCCTTGGCATGAGCCCTCCTGGAGTCTGCCATTTGCCTCACCAAAGAGCCATTTAGGCTCCACTGCTGTGGTGCCTCAGGCCAAACAAACAACATGGAGGGAAACAAGCCCCACCCATCAGCAGACAAGTGGATTAAAGTTTTCTGAGCTCTGCCCACCAGAGCAACACACAGCTCTATCCACCACCAGTCCCTCCCATCAGGAAGCTTGCACAAGACTCTTAGATAGCCTCATCCACCAGAGGGCAGAAAGCAGAAGCAAGAAGAACTACAATTCTACAGCCTGTGGAACAAAAGCCACATTCACAGAAAGACAAAATGAAAAGGTAGAGGACTATGTACCAGATGAAGGAACAATATAAAACCTCAGAAAAACAACTAAATGAAGTGGAGATAGGCAACCTTTCAGAAAAAGAAATCAGAATAATAACAGTGAAGATGATCTAGGACCTCAGAAAAAGAATGGAGGTAAAGAACGGGAAGATGCAAGAAATGTTTAGCAAAGATCTAAAAGAATTAAAGAACAAACACCTAGAAGAAATAAAGAACAAACAAACAGATAAACAATACAATAACTGAAATGAAAAATACACTAGAAGGAATGAATAACTGAGGCAGAAGAACAGATAAGTGACCTGGAAGACAGAATGTTGGAATTCACTGCCATGGAACAGAATAAAGAAAAAAGAATTAAAAAAAAATGAAGACAGCCTAAGAGACCACTGGGACAAGATTAAACACAACAACATTCACATTATAGGGGTCCCAGAAGGGGAAGAGAGAGAGAAAGGACCCGAGAAAGTATTAGAAGAGATTATAGCTGAAAACTTCCCTAACATGAGAAAGGAAATAGCCACCCAAGTCCAGGAACTGCAGAGAGTCCCAAGCAGGATAAACCAAGAAGAAACATGCCAAGACACATAGTAATCAAACTGACAAAAATTAAAGACAAAGAAAAATTATTAAAAGCGACAGGGAAAAACAACATATAACATACAAGGGAACTCCTATAAGGTTAACAGATGATTGCTCAGCAGAAGCTCTACAAGTCAGAAGGGAGTGGCACCATATATTTAAAGTGATGAAAAGGAAGAACATACAACCAAGATTACTGTACTCAGCAAGGATCTCATTAAGATTCAACAGAGAAAATAAAATCTTTATACACAAGCAGAAGCTAAGAGAATTCAGCACCACTAAACCAGCTGTATAACAAATGCTAAAGGAACTTCTCTAAGTGGGAAACACATGAGAAGAAAAGGACCTACAAAAACAAACCCCAAAAAAGTTAGAAAATGATAATAAGAACATACATATTGATAATCACCTTAAATGTGAATGGATTAAATGCTCCAACCAAAAGACACAGGCTTGCTGAATAGATACAAAAACAAGACACATATATATGCTGTCTACAAGAGACCCACTTCAGACCTAGAGACACATACAGACTGAAAGTGAGGGGATGGAAACGATATTCCATGCAAATGGAAATCAAAAGAAACCTGGAGTAGCAGTACTCATATCAGTTAAAATAGACTTTAAAATAAAGAGTGTTACAAGACACAAGGAAGGACACTTAATAATGATCAAGGGATCAAGCCAAGAAGAAGATATAACAATTATGAATACATATGCACCCAACATAGGAGCACCTCAATACATAAGGCAACTGCTAACAGCTATCAAAGAGGAAATTGACAGTAACACAATAATAGTGGGGGGCTTTAACACCTCACTTACCCCAATGGAAAGATTATCCAGACAGAAAATTAATAAGGAAACACAACTTTTATAAGACACTAGTGACTAGATAGATTTAACAAATATTTATAGGACAGTCCATCCAAATACAGCAGATTATACTTTTTTCTCAAGTGCACACAAAACTTTCTCTGGGAAAGATCACATCTTGGGTCACAAAATCAAGCCTTGATAAATTTAAGAAAATTGAGGCTTAGGACCTGTGTGGAAGGGGAGAGGCAGCACGTCCAAAGGGAGGCCTCCAGAGTGTGGTGTTCGGAGTTTGGAGACTTGTGGCTGACAGGGTCTTGGTGCTCTGGCTGTGTGTCAGGCCTGTGCCTCTGAGGTGGGAGAGCTTAGTTCAGGACTTTGGTCCACCAGAGACCTCCGGGCTCTATGTAATATGAAATCTAATATCTTAATCTAAGATAAAGAAGAAAGTAGATTAAACAAAGGGTAAAGGAGTTGCAATGGAGGTTAAAAAAATGTGCCCATGAGGAATGTGCTACTTTATTTACTCATTCAAATGAGGATATTTCAGGAAGGATACTAGCAAGTAGGGATATAAAGGATTGGGCTAAAAATTTTCCATCCTAGAAACGATAAATGCTGGAGAGGGTGTGGAGAAAAGGGAACACTCTTGCACTGCTGGTGGGAATGTGAATTGGTACAGCCACTATGGAGAACAGTATGGAGGTTCCTCAAAAAACTACAAATAGAACTACCATATGACCCAGCAATCCCACTACTGGGCATGTACCCTGAGAAAACCATAATTCAAAAAGAGTCATGTACCAAAATGTTCATTGCAGCTCTATTTACAATAGCCCGGAGATGGAAACAACCTAAGTGTCCATCATCGGATGAATGGATAAAGAAGATGTGGCACATATATACAATGGAATATGACTCAGCCATAAAAAGAAACGAAATTGAGCTATTTGTAATGAGGTGGATAGACCTAGAGTCTGTCATACAGAGTGAAGTAAGTCAGAAAGAGAAAGACAAATACCGTATGCTAACACATATATATGGAATTTAAGAAAAAAAATGTCATGAAGAACCTAGGGGTAAGACAGGAATAAAGACACAGACCTACTAGAGAATGGACTTGAGGACACGGGGAGGGGGAAGGGTAAGCTATGACAAAGTGAGAGAGTGGCACGGACATATGTACACTACCAAACGTAAAATAGATAGCTAGTGGGAAGCAGCTGCAGAGCACAGGGAGATGAGCTCGGGGCTTTGTGACCACCTAGAGGGGTGGGATAGGGAGGGTGGGAGGGAGGGAGATGCAAGAGGGAAGACATATGGGAACATATGTATATGTATAACTGATTCACTTTGTTGTAAAGCAGAAACCAACACACCATTGTGAAGCAATTATACTCCAATAAAGTTTAAAAAAAATCTTCCATCCTTCTTTTCAGATCCAATCTCTACCTTCTCTCCCCTTGCCTTGTGCTCTTAAAGGCTGATCTGTATACATAACAGAAAGGGATTTTGCTGGCCTCTGGTTTTGACTGGATTTAACCATAAGGGATTGCCAGTAAGAGATGGGAGGGAGGGAGGAATGTGAGGTCAGAGTATTGTTTCCTGCCTATGGATCATTGTGAACTGACTGGATCACTTAACAGAAAGTTGTAACTCCTATTTTTTTGCCCATTCCTCTTCTCTCTTTCTGGGTCTGGTACATGCTCCTTCCTATTTTCCCCTTTGGACCTAAGGATGGGACACTAGGTCTGGGGAATTGTACTCTCCCTGTCTATTACCTCTTCATTTTAAATAGTTCCATTACAAAAACTGTATGCATGGACATTGTAAAATTGTACATGAAGTAAGGAATGGAAAGATAAAAAGACCCAGTCTTGGAAAATTTCAACCATTTTGACATTAAAAATAATGTAGCTTATATTTATTGAGACAGATACTGTATATATTTTTGCTATAAACAAACTGAGTCTACAGAGGGGCAAGAATGTTTTCCTTAATGTCATATGTCTAGAGAGTGGCAGAGCAGATAATCTGGCTCCAAAGCCTCTTAACTGGATAAAGATAACCCTGAAAAGGAGACAGAAGAAGTAGCCAAAAGGGAAGGTGAAATAGCAAACAGTTATTGTAAGACTTTCAAAGATGTGAGTGGCAACAGTGTCAGTCATTCTACTGAGTCAAATATTATGATCACATGATGGTATTCTTTGCATTTAGTAACATGGAGATTATTTTGCTTCCTTTTTTTTCAATTATAAGCAATGCTGCAATTAATTTCTTGCAGGTACACATCATACTATTGTCTTTTTCTAGAAGTGATATAGCTGTATCAGTGAGTATACCCATTTTAAAATTAATAAAAATTTCCAGGTTGCTCTCCATAAAAAAGAGTATAAAAGGACTCCTACTGGGCTTCCCAGGTGGCACCGTGGTTGAAGTCCACCTGCCGATACAGGGGACACGGGTTCGTGCCCCGGTCCGGGAAGATCCCACATGCCGCGGAGCGGCTGGGCCCGTGAGCCATGGCCGCTGAGCTCCGCAACGGGAGAAGCCACAACAGTGAGAGGCCTGTGTACTGCAAAAAAAAAAAAAAAAAAAAAAAAAAAAAAAAAAAAAGGGACTCCTACTAATAGTAGATAAGAATATGTATTTCATCAAAACTTTTCAACAATTCTATCTGTTTGATGCTTGTCAGACTAAAAAAAATATTATTTTAATGCTTTCCATATGCATTTGATTATTAGAGAGGGAGAAACCCTATGCATATAACTATTAGATAATTATTATCTTCATGAGTGTGAATCTGATAAAAGACCATCATAAAAGAAACTCCGTAAGTGATGCTTTCTTAATGTCTGATGAAGCCTAAGTCCATGATGTCCATTATCACATTTTCTTCTTGAGTAGTATTAACTAAAATTAACTCAAGAAAAAACATTTACCTTGCAGCATTGTTATTGCCATACAGAAACTTTAAGCATCTGACATTTGTCATGTAGCCAAATAGATGTTCATTGAGAAAGATGATTAATGATGATGATAATAATGATGATGATGATGGTGAAGACAACAGTGAAAAAAGCACTCATGTCTCGATGAGCTCTGTTTATAGTTAGGTGCATTTCTCTTATTAGTTTTCAAGAAAATTTTATTTTTTTGTATGTAGTTACAATTAGGAATTGGATTATCATTTATATTTCAGTATATGTTTCTGATAAGAGTGCAGAATGAGTAGGAATAAATGTGGAGTTTAAAGTAAGAAACAAGAGGAAATGTGACTTTTGCTCACTTGTGGCATGTGTGTGGGGGGAGGAGGGGTATATCTGTCATTTTTTTTTAGCTCTGCCTCATTTTCTATAGTTCCATCTATGATATAGATTTTACTTGTACTCAATTTCTCGGTATAGTTTAAGTAATACATCTCTTATAATAATCTCCCACTGTTACTACATTACTTCCTTTCCCCCACCAAAGCACTTCTCTGGCATTTTGTGACTTACTCTAACTAAATCTTCTATTTGGTCTATATGCTCTTTATAACCAGAAATTCCCATAGAGAAGAAACAATATATATATTTATGGCATTGGTGTCTCATAGGTACAAGAAGAATTGGAGAGTTTGGCTCTAAAATAATGAAGCAGATAATGTTGCACAGTTGGGTGACAATAGATGTTTTTCTCCAGAAGACAACAATGTAAAGTACAGTAAATTAACTTTTTCAGGAACAGAATTTATTTAATGGCTATGGAGTCATGTGGTTGGCAGCAAGAGGAGTTTTATAGAAAGATTGACAATAATATTTTATTAGAAAAATGAAATAATTTAACAAAATATGTAGATGGTGGCAAAATAATGCAAAGAGGAACAAATGTGAATTAAATATATCAACCTAAATTTGAGCAAAATGCTCAGAAATATCCAATTTTAATGTTTTCACTTTTGGAAAACTGTCCATTATATGAATATTGTCCTCTCTAAATCTCATTCAAAATAATAATTTTAATTGAAAATCTCCCATCACTTAATCATGTCATTATATTATGCATTCAAAAAAGTTCATTTTCTTCCTACTATGTCCAGTACAATAATTTTCATGCTAGAAAGAAGGGCTCAAAGACATACAACAACCCTTGTGTATCAAAACTTAACCATTATCTAATGGCATGGATCTGCTGATGGGTGATACAGGCTGAGATGTAAGTGACAAAAACAAATCTTTTAGAAGGTGCCTTTACCTTTAATGTTGCTAGATTTGTTCTTATAAGTTTTACCTCATTGTTCTGTTGCTTTGCATTTCTAGAGGTGGCTTTATCATAAATTGTGTACATTAGAATCTGTATAACCAGGCACTTTTATGAGCAAGTGACCAAAAATTTGACTTAAACTAGATGAAGCCAAATGGAAACTTACTGGATCAGTCCAGGCAATAGTTCTTGTGAGGTATGGCTTCAGAGGTTCAAACAGTATCTTTAAACCCAGACTCTTTACATATTTTACCTATGCTCTCCACCCAAGATTGGCTTCACAATGATGCAAGCTCTCTCAAGGAATGGATTGTTGCTGTAAGTCTGTTACTTATACCTATCAACTGAGCAACTCCAGCAAAATAGACAGTTTATTTTGAAATAGTTCCCAGCAAAATCCCAGAGCTGCTTTCATCGGTTTGGCTTCCATCATATGTAACATCCCAAAACACTCTGGCATGATTGGCAGGATCTGCTGCTCTAATTTGTCAGTTCAGGTTATATACCCAAGTGGCTGACCCCATCCAAACCAAATGAACTTAGTCTAGGAGAGAGCTACTAAAAAACTTGCATCCTGAAATATCTCAAGAATGAATACATTTGAGCTATTTGTATCTGATCCATAAAGAAGTACTGACTGCTGAAATTGCTGAACATTCTTTCACAAAACCAGCAGGAATTTTTGCTTTCTTCTCTTGAGATACAAATGACTCATTAGCTTCAGAAAACCACATTAGTATTTTGTTGTAATTTAATATGAACCTTTCCTGTTCAACCATTATTAAAGCCAAACTGATTAAATAGTGAAGCACTAATTGTCTCCAAATGTCCTCTGTCTCAGGAGTAGATACATGTGAGAGAAGGAGCTGCATGCAGTTAGCTAAAGAAAGTAAGTGTGTGGCAGGTAAGGTGGAACTTGTTCTGAGTTAGGATGCTTATTTGAAAAAGCAGTGAATAAGACTGGACATTATTATAAAATATGGAGCCAATGGAGAAAATTAAATTAATGTGAGGTGAGATAAAACCATAATAAGCACAGGTTGGCCAAAAGCTAATAAAAGAGTAACTCATAGATTCACAAAAATGACCAGAGAACTGAGCATGTATTAATCGATGTGAATGGGTACATTAAAACTGCATGAACCTAAACTGTATTCCTTAGAACCACAATTCCACAAGGTGTTGATAATTCCTTGATGAAAAATTCAAGAAAAGAACTCATTGGTGAAATAAGGTTTGAAAAATTCAAGTGAAATAAAGTTAAAAAGATTCTTTATTCCAAAGTATCTCTAACTAGGTCTTAAGCATTTATTGTTCCTAACTTCTTGGCTACCAGCCTGAAGGCCCAAGGAACAGCTGGTGTTGACATTTCATTGGGCTGAAGTCAGGAAGAAATAGATACCGGGATTATCTGAGGTCAGCCCATAGTAAAGTTAAGCTAGGTGTTGCATATTAGGTGCATTTTACTTCTGACATATCAGGCCATGGACAGTCAGAGCAGTGGATTAGACACAGATATAACCCAGGCTTTGACTAAAT
This sequence comes from Mesoplodon densirostris, assembly GCF_025265405.1. Lineage (NCBI taxonomy): Eukaryota > Metazoa > Chordata > Mammalia > Artiodactyla > Ziphiidae > Mesoplodon > Mesoplodon densirostris. The sequence continues at coordinate 21,476,842 of NC_082664.1, forward strand.
GAGCCAGGGAGACGTTTGGGCAGAGGCATGGATAGATTCCAAATAGTCTCTGAGGACATTCTTCCATGTCTCTCTGGATGATATTTCCTGGGGTGCTTTTTCTCTACCCCTTTCTTATGGCCTGATTCATTTTAAGAAGGCATAATCCTTTTTACCAAGGAAATAATACAGTTAATAACTTATACTTATGGAATACTAACTACAGATCAGGAGCCATTCTAAACTTTCCACATATTAACTTATTTAATTGTCAACCCACTTTAAAAAGAAGGTAGTTTTATTAGACTAAATGGAGGAAATTGAATCACAGAGAAATTAATGAAGTTGCGTGAGAAGTGGAACTGGACATTGAAACTTAGTAGGTTAGCTCCAAATCGCATATCCAACCATGTTGCTTTCTTATTTCATTAACATCAGAGATTTCAATATCTGTTTCACATTAAAAAACAAAACAAAACAAAAACTTCTGACTAGACTGAGAAATCCACTACCTTCATATTGCTTAATGGGCTGGTGTAAGGGGGTTTCTTAAAACCCACTAACTGGATGGAGAGAAGAGGCTTGTGTCCAAGAAGAGAGATCATGACATTATTCAAGAATATGAAACTCAGTTTCCTGGGGATCACATATGATTTCTTGAGCCACAGATTTCTATTCTTGCTCCAAATTTTACAAGTTAGAACCATTTTTGTCTCTATATTTTTCCCTCCTTCCCATTCTGAAGTATTGAAAATACCCCCTTTATAATCTTTTGCTTTGGAACTCTAGTACTTTGCAAGAGGAAAATGCTTTCTTTTAACTGCCCTCATCCCTAAATGTACAACTATTGCCAAGATTAGACACTGAAACTGTTCAGGAAGAAAGAGAGAGGGAAGGTCAGAGCTGGAAGAGCTAGAAGAGAGAAAAGAGACAGATTTTCACAGATGAGGGAGTTGGCAGTTTCCTTAAGTATTAGATCCCTTTACTGTTTCGGGGCAGAAACCTGGGAGGGCACAGGACTCAGAGGGAATAGCTGTGGAGCAGGACTAGAGGGAACGATTGTAGGCATGGGGCTCTCAACTCAGCAGGGTTTATTCTGTCCCCAGCATAGTCCAAAAACAGAGTCACTGAACTTTAACAGAGTTCATGCAAAGGTCTTAATGATAACCACCCAAGACTATGGATACCCTTCCAAACGGTATACTCTCATAAGTTTTTGAGACCTTTCCATAACCCTACAGGAAATAGAATGGAAATCAAATAGTCATGGAAAATTGGTATTTCTACCAGTCTAGCCCAGTAGTTCTCAACTGAAAGTGATTTTGCTTCCCAGGGTACATTTAGCAATGTCTGGAGACATTTTTTTTTTTATTATGTCAACTAGGGGCAAGGTGTTGCTACTAGCATCTTGTGGGTAGAGACTAAGGATGCTGTGAAATATCCTACAATGCACAGAACAGCCACCATAACAAAAGAAAATTATTGGCCCAAAATTTCAATAGTGTTGATCTTGAGAAATCCTGGTGCACCAGAAGCAAAGTGTTCTAAGATTGGCTTAATTTCAAAGGAGGGGGGAAGTAAAAAATATCTCATTTTCTCCTCACTCAAGATTGTAGATATAAAAGGATAGTTTTAGAGTAGCTTACAAACACTCACATTTGATTGTTATACATTTGAGCTAAGAGTTATGAATTAAAAATCAATCATTTTCCCCAAATGTATATAATTGTGGTAATGAATCTCTTTATTTGTTCACAGAATGAATACATGAAATGAAAGTGTTAAGAGCAACAAGGAAAATTATATGGTCAATTAAACGATTGATTTTATTCACCTCATATGAAAGAAACAGACCAACCTTAACCTGGCCATCTAACCTGTCAACAGTGCATAACTGACTGGGCATCATAATCTCAATTTAGGCAGCTGGATGCCATAACCCATGTATGAAGCATATACCCATTATATATGCAGCAGACCACCTCCAGACAGCTCAGTGCTTACCCATGGAAAAGCCCATATGTTGCCAGCCAATTAGCAACAATCAGAGACTTTGCTTTCTTAATATGGGACAGGGACAGTTCAAAGTCTTTCTTCCTCTCAACCTCATTCCCCAGAGACTAACTCTCTTCTGCATTGGGCATGCTGCATGGCAGTAAAATTTTCCATTCATCACTCAATGGTGAGCCTCATTTTTTTCTATGACAAAAGCAAGTGTATCAGTATTTTTGTAAATCCAAAAATGGGTGATGGAATTAATAGAGGTGTCAAGGAGAGAGAAAGACTTGACAGGAAAGATTTTAAGAAAAAATATTGAATCAGTATTGAAGGACATTTGTGTTCTACCCTTTATTCTCTTTATAAAGGTATAACAAGAGAGGAGAATTTGTGAAACACAGAATTAAGCCAAGCAAATATGGGATAGCATTGAGCCTAAAAATTAGACTGATATAACAATTATATGAATAAATGTGAAAATGTGATTTATCACTCTGTAGAGACCCTTGGGTGAGATATTAAATAAGACTTGATAGCAATGTTTAAAATTAACATCCTGAGATGATTTTTGAGGGTTTGGTATAATCACTTTTTAGAATACTAAATCTTTGGACATTTACACTGTTAAAGTACATCTTAAAAATAATGCCTCATATTTGATATATAAACGGAGGCAGTGTAGATAAGGGCTGATATTGTGGATTCTCAGAGCCAAAATTCATTTTTCTGATATGAACATATAATGTTGCCAAAATGTATAAGACTCAGGAAAAATCTGAGCTAAATCTACAACAAATGGCCACAAGGCAAGGGGAAAGGAAATTTAATCTATGCAATTTCAAATATGCACAGCCATTTTGATATGATCAGATGAAATAAACTGATTTTATATTCAGATATTTGCAATCATATGTTGAAGTTTTCATCACTGTTTGTAACATATTAATTATAGATCAACAACTCAGTTTGGAAATTCTGACCCTAAGTCTTAAAAAAAATAAAAGATGATTCAATGTTGAGGTATATGGGCAAGGATTTGGGCAATTATCAATCAGTCAATTCTTCTGTAATGGAGTGGCTAATCATTCCCAGCCATCTATGTAAACTATTTAAATCCCAAGAAATTAGGTGTGCTTCCATAGACCATGTCATGGTGAAGCACTGCCCTGTCTTCAAAACACAAAAATCAATGGCATGTTAAGCATCCTTATCTTTTGATGACAGTAACTGGCTATGTCTTTTGGATTTAGGTTCCCAAACTACCTGGGCAGTGTAAACTCTTTAACCATTTCTCACCATGTATCTGTATAAAAACAAATAATGAACACAATCGACACAAAATGAAGCCAACCAAACCATCCTGTGGATGGTCATTCAGAATCTAGCACTAGAAGAAAGAACTTATCCTTTTACCTTACAGTTTTTGGGTTTTTTTCCTTTTTTTTTTTTTCAGTGTCACTCTTCTCTGTGGAATGTAAGCTTGACTAGGATTCAGTTGCAGCCTTATTCAGTCCTACAGCCCTATGGCCTGGAACATAGCAGGAGCTCAAAAAGTGTTGGCTGAATGAAAGAACAGCACTTCTTATTTTTATGTAGCTTCAACTTAGAGGCAAAAGGCCTTTCTCAGTGTATATAGGAGGCCGCAATAATGAAATAATGATGAAGCAAACTGCCTCATCCCCTGCCCTTGGAAATTTCCCTCACAAAACCACCATTTCTAGGAGAAAAAGTACAATGATGATAGAACAGAAACAGGTAATCTGAACTGTACACCAAAGGGAAGGCCAAGGTCTTCAATAAATTACCTTTCATATGAAAGATGGTTAGAGGTAGAATTAAGTGTGTTTCCTATAGCCTGGCAGCGGATGTTTAAGCCAACATAGAGTTATATATTTTATATACGAAGAGGGAGGCTTGGCCCTTGGGAACCATCAACTACTGAATTAAATTTAATCACCTGTGTTCATTTATTATGGATCCCCAAAAGGATTTTCTGCATGGTTCTGGGCAGCTGTGTTGGTTTCCCTTCAGCTTTTTCCTAACTTTTTAACCTTGTGGCTATTTTTCTTCTCTTCAGTTTTATTCATTTCTGCTTAAATGTATCTTTTTTTTTTTTCTTGAGAAAGTAATCACTAGCATTCTGAAAACTGAAAAATGCCAGTTCTGGGGAGACAGATAACCTAATTCAATGTCTTAGTTTTTAAAGTGAATACTTATTTTTAAAAAACACCTCATATCACTGTAAAATCTCTGGGCTCCAATGAACGTTATTTTTTGATTAAAAAAATGAAACTTACTAAAAGAATTAGTGGTAAAGCCTGCAGACTTTGGAGTGTTTAGATACATTCTGACAGCAGCTGGACTACGGCCACTTAACTGCAGGTCAGGATTTTTCATTAACCTCTCCATAACCAGCACATTCACCATTGCCCTGATCCTTCCCCTTATACAAGAAAGTCACTGTTTATTGCTGTCTTACAGATTTCAATGAATAAACTAAATTGTTTTCAAATTATTCATATAATTGTCCTTTATTTTCTTTCAGCTTAGTCTAGTTTGGTGCTTTTCATCATTTTATCCATCCAAAGCAATTCTCCTGCCTCACACAGAAGTAAAAGGCTTTTATTCTGTCTTAAATATGAACATTGATCACAATAATTTACTCATTCATTCAATAAATGCCCTAAGTCCTATTGCAATGCCTGATACATGGTAAGTAAAACACAGTTCTTGCCCTCCAAAAGCATATAAATTAAGAGGTGGTAAAACTTGTGGTGATTAATGTCATATAATATCATGTTCCCAAAGATGAGAGCTATTCCTATTGTCTGGGGCATTTGGGCAAGATAGCCATCTCTGATAAAGTCACACAGAGTTTGGGCTCTGATGAATGGTTGAGTACATCCCACTAAATAGGAAAATAACTTTATATGTCAGTGTGTGTATGTGGGAAGGGGGTAGAAAGTTAGGGGAGGGTACAAGATCAGGGGTTTTTATGTTGAAATGGTTTGAATTTGAGAAAAATATGGTGATGTGAAAATACTTGGCATGTTTAGGAAATCTTGAGCAGTTACACACAACTGGAAGTTAGAGGTTATTTTCCTTTTTCTTTAAGAAGTATCCAAGAGGCAAGAAAGAGCCAACAGAGAAAACTTAAATTGTGAAAACAACTCTTTATAGACAACACAATATATGTATGCTCCAATTTGAAAAGAACTTGAGACATCTAGAGAAGGGTTCTATCAGATCCGGTGACTGTATAGAAGATGAAGAGAGAAAGCACTTAGAAACTGGCCTTGATAAATACAGAAGCAGTGGAGGATATACATATTCCACCTGAATCACTGTAAAATTTATTTTTAATTTAGTAGCTCAAGGTTATCAATATTACAAGTGAGTTAAATCAACATTTATAGAACGATGTGCAGAATTAATGTATATATTTATGTAAGTAACATGTGTTTACAGTCCTCACCTTAGATTCAAAACAAGGCAAGATACTTGAGGAATCACGTGGAACATCAGTAAATCAATATTCCAATTTTTGGAACTGACAAATTAACTTCTAGAAATAATTTAAAATTTTATAATCCAAAAGCATATTTACTGTAAGAAAATAAATCATTAACTTTGTATATATCATGATCTTAACTATTATATACCTTTATACTTCTATACTCAACAAGCATTTAAAATATGTATAAAATTTGGAAAATCATTATATCAAAATATTTTCTGTTATTGTCTTCAGGAGGTGAAGTTAAGAGAACTCATTCAATTCTTATAGCTTTGCAATAGTGAGACAATTACAAAATTCATAGAAGTAAGGAAAGGGAGGAAATAGGGGAGGGAGGCAGGCAGAGAGGAAGGGAGGAAGGAAACAGCCACTGAGTTTGTGAATTAGAAGGTAAAAATCTTTTAAGTGTGTGTATATTCTGTAGTTTCTCTTCTATAATAATTTTTTACATTGAAATAAACTGAAGTGAAAAAAAAAGGAGCAGAAGGGGATTAAAAGACTGAATTATTTGATGATTTACCAAGTAAAAAAGGGGGAGATTTGGGGAAGAAAATTAACTACAAGAGAAAACTATCCAAGTGGTAGGTGTTCAACAGTTTGTTGAATGTAGAAACATACATTTGTGACTATTTTGACCACTTTACAAGACCTTGGACTGTGATTATAAATTATTGGTCTGTTATTGTTGTGTGCTGCAGTTTATCTTTTTGTCATTCTTGCCAACTAATTGCTTCCATTTCTATGAAATGGAGATTCAGTGGTAAAATTATGAATTTTTGCCAGCAGGTCATCCCAAAGATCCACATGCTTGCATGATCACACACTGCGCTAGAAATCCCACTACTGTGATCTGCCATTTCTGACCTTTCCTGTTTGTGGCATTGTGAAATATAAAGGTCCCAATGTATGCAAATTGCAAACAGGGAAATTTAAACATTTTTCCCAGGAAAGATATAATTCCATTTAACAGCTCTGTTCACTAATTCTCAATGTTAAATCGTAGCAGATAGAACTGGGGCTCACATGATACTACTGAATTCAATAAAGAGAAGAAAGGACCTATTCATCCAGCCATTCCAACTAATTTTTCCAATGCATTTTTTATTGTTTGCTATCCCCCAAAGGATGAAATTCAATATGTAAAATAAGTGTTTTTTTAAGAGATGAATCAACTTCTAATAGCAAATTAAATAAACTCAGCCACTGAATTCACATCCCATTATTATAAGAGGGGAAAAATAAATGATGCCCCAAATATCAAATATTTTTTTCTTAGAAGCATCAAGCTGAAAATTAAGGGTAAGTTATTGGAGTGCTTAGAAACCAAATTGACATTTGGAAAATAGAACTCACATAATGATTTTTCCATCCAGTTTATTTATTCTGAATCCAATAGCCATTAATACACTTTAAACTCCAGGGAACTGAAGGAACCAATGTGGAGCTACTTTATTATCTCATTTATAGGGACTATATGACTTTAGAAAGAACTGTGATTACAGAAAAAGTGGCTTTACCCCTTCATTGCCTACTGCATAATGTATTTATTTTGAAAATCTTTTCTACCTCCTCTAGCATAGAAATACCACAAACCACACAGAGCTCAGGAAATTATATGGAATATTTCCTTTCAATGCCTTTGACTTTTACCCAGAGATAAAATCATCATCCAAATTGTCACTAGCAAAACCTTCTGATAATGAGAGGGCCTCATAAGAGGAGAAGATGGGGCTACGTACATGATTAACAACACTAATGTTTATGTGGCTGTAGGCTAATTCATGATCAAGAGTGGGATACATTAATTTTAGCCTGAAAATTTGTGTTATGATCACAGTGTGCTAAAAAAAGAACTCTGTGAGTTAGTCTATTTCAAAGAAAGCAACCTATTGATGGATCCCTTCCATTTTACTCTTTAAACATTTGTCTTGTTATTGCCATCTCAGAGAGGTTATACAAGGGCAACATGAGTCAGGAGACTTAGGTATAGTCATCTCTGTCTTATACTGAGTGAGCAAGCAAGTAAGTTCTTAGCATCTCTAGACCTCAATTTTTTTCCTCTGTGACATGAGGGATAACCATTATATTATCATCTTTACTATCCTTGCAATCCTAAAAATCCATCTTCTAAGAACAAAGGATGCAAATTTGAAGTCCAAAGACCATACCACTTTACAAAATACAAATGATTCTTAAAACACACAGGTGCTAGAGATGAATTATATTACTACACAGGAGTTATTGTTTCACCTTGCTCTAAATGTAGGCATGAAAATAGGCTCAGAGAGTATACATTTGAATTGACTTTCATGACATTAAAAAAAATGCTCCAAATAGGTAAAAGTACTACAACTGTTTGGTTATTCTAAACAGTTGGTTGGTCCAAGGATGCTTACATTTTTAGAGGAATTAATAAAAATAATATAGTTGTTTTGCTGATGAGAAATATGTATATGTATGTGTTTTTCAAAAAAGTCTATATGATATTTTAATTAATTTTAATTATGTTTTACAGAGCACAAAATAATTTGCTAATTGTTTCTCTTAATACATTTAAATGGTAATTTGTAAAAAGTATGGGACTGTCCAAGAAAATAATATGATTTATGATTTTTTTTCTGTTTTCCATCACTATAATTTTGTCTTTTCAAGACTGTCAAATAAATGAGTCATTCAGTATGTAACCTTTAGGCTAGCTTCTCTCACTGAGTATAAATGTCTGAGATCCATCTAAGTTGTTGCATGTCTCAATATTGTGCATTTTAACTGTTGAGTAGTATTCCATTGTTTGGATGTACCACACTTTATTTAACGATTCACTCACCAAAGGACATTTAGATTGTTTCCAGGTTTTGGCTATTATAAATAAAGCTGCTATAAACATTCATGAACAGGCTTTTATGTGAAGAAAAGTTTTCATTTCTCTGGGGTAAATATGTAGGTGCAGGATTGATGGGTCCTATGGGAAGCATATGTTTAACTTTACAAAAAAACTAGCATCCTGTTTTTCAAAGTGCGTGTACCATTTTATATTCACACCGGCAGTATATGAGGGTCTCAGTTTCTCTGCATTCTCATCAGCACTTGGTTCTGTCAACAGTTTTTATTATAGCTATCCTAATAGGTGTGCAGTGCATCTCATCAAGACTTCCACTTGTGTTTCCCTCATGGCTAATGATGTTAAGTATCTTCTCATGCCTTCATTTGTCATCCTTATATCCTTATGGTAAAATGTCTGCACAAGTCCTTTGTCCATTTTTTAAATGGGTGGCTTATCTTCTTGCTATTGAGTTTTGAGAGTTTTTTATAGAATCTGGATAGAAGTCCTTTGCCAGATGTGCGGTTTGCAGATTTTTTTTTCCCACTCTGCAGTTTGTCTCTTCATTCTTTTGGCCGTGTCTTTGGTACAGCAAAAGTTTTTAATTTTAATGATTTATGATTTTTTAAAAATAAAAATAGACCTTTAAAATATATATTGGGCAAAATGAGCCAAGTGCTTATAATAAGTAAAAATAATGATAATGATACTAATAACAAGACTACCTATCATATGTGAGTGCTATGTGCCATGCACTGTGATAAGAACTTTTATTGTGTTATTTCATTGAATCTCCTAAATAATCCTATAACAGATATTAGACAACTTTACTGATCAGGAAAATATAATAATCAATAAGTAAGTATATAGCAGAAGGAGCCAGGATGAATATATTTGTTTTTTTACGAAATGGTATCTGCAAGCCATAAATAGAATAGTTTCAGTCATATTTAATCTGGTTCCATCTATCAAGCAATTATAAAACTAAAAAAAGTTCTTCCCTTGGGTAATTTCCTATCCTCATTGTTTGATATGGTATTTTCATGTGTCTGGTCTTTGGTATTTATTTTATTAAATTATAAAACATAAAGTACACAAATATCTCTTGTATAGCTTGATTAATTTTTACAAAATGTACACGTGTAGATAAAGTCAGATAACTTCCACTCAGATTAAGATGTAGAACATTACTATAGCTCAGTAACCTGCCTTATGACCCCTCATGGTCATTACCCATGCACAGGAAAATAACCACTTTTGACTTTCACCATTGTAAATTAATTTCCCTGTTTTATACCAGTATATATTGACATCATCAGTATGTAATCTTTTGTAAGTGACTTCTTTCACTCATAATCATATTTGTGTGATGCATCTCTGTTTTTGCAAGTAACAGTAGTTTATTGTTTTCATTAATGTACAGTATTCCATTGTAGGACTGTAGTTTATTCAATCTATCAGAGATGAATACTGGAAGCTTTTAACCCAATTTAGGCTCTGTTGTGAACAACACTATTATATGCATTCTTGTCCATTTCTTTTGATGCACAGACATGCACATGTCTTCTGATTCACATATACACATACACTGTAATCTAGTACGTGTGTGTGTGTATAGAATGTTAGTATACATGCGTTATTGTAATATATATGGCAAAGAAATTTTGTGAGGTGTTTGTAACAATTAATATTTCCATTAGTTGTAAATTTGCATTCGTTCAACATGCTAGTCAGCACTTGGTATTGTCAGATTTTTATATTTTTTACTTCATCCATTATGATGAGTTTAAGTGTTATATTATTGATACATTGAGATTATAATTTGCACTTCCCTAATGAAGAGTGACTTTGTCAAACTTTACATACACTTATTGATCATTTAGTTATATTCTTTTGTGAACTGCCTATTTATTTGTTGCTGTTTTTTCCTCTAAAGTATCTGTCCTTTTCTTCTTGCTTTGCAGGGATTCTTTATGTATTATAAATACAAGTCCTTTGTCTGATGTATGTACTGTAAACATCTTTCCCTGTTTTACATTTTCTTTCTCTACATGCTGACTTTTTATGAAATGGAATTTTGAATTCTAATGACATCAAAATTAACAAACATTTCTTTTTTGAACAGTGGTCTATTTAAGAAACATTTGATCATGCCAATTCATGAATATATTCTCCTATACCCTCCTCTGAGAGATTTATTATTTTCACTATTAAATGTTAAAGAAGTTTTATAGTTTTATGGTGAAAACTATAAACCTTCTCCCTAATCTATAGGAAAAATGAGTGAGGAGATATTACCAGTCACTTTCACTCTCATGACAAATTCATCTCCTGGACTTAATCTCCTGCATCTTTATTGTATGTCTATAAATGTAGGAAGACTGGATTCCAGGAAAGTGCTATAGTAGCAAACTAAGAAGGACAGGAGTGATTGTATCATTCAATGGGGATAGGAAATAACTTTTAGAAAAGAAAGATGGTGGCCTTAAACCAAATAAAAGAAATTCTTTTAAGCCATCCCACAAGATCAGCAATGGCTTCTTGCAATAGATAAAAGTTTTGATAGAAGAGAAAGAAATAAGTTGTTTATGACTTTTGCAAGATACTCAAGAACTTTATGTAGAATCCTGTTGTACAAGAAACCCTAGATACTGGACTCTATTAGTATAGATACACTTGTATTGTTAGGAAATCCTGAACATGCCACTAAATACTACTGAATAAAAATTTTTGTTTAAGAAAAATATTTAAGGGGTTTATAAATTGAAATGCTATATAAAAATTTCAAAAATAGTGAAAAGTAAGAGAGAGACAATGTTGAAAATTTGAATGGATCCTGAAGCATAATTGAGCAAGTTCTAGAAATTCCAAGGGAACAACATTAATTTTTTTTGAAAAGGTATACTTACAATGCTTTCAGGGATGTTTGAATTGATAAAACAGATTTAAATAGAATATTTACCTAAATTCCAACTTCTTGCTGGCACAATCACCATCGTTATAATTATTTCTCAATATATCAAGAGTATAGAATGCCAGTTACTCATACATGTCTATACTATCCATGGGGAAAAATGAAAAAGAAAATATGGAAAAAAGTGTGCAGACTACATGGAAGTTTCAACTCATGAAACATTTTAAAATACAGGAAACAATGTGTCTGAGACACTGAATATTTACCTCACCACTTCATATCATGCATGCACAGTCAGACACAGAGGATTAGGTTAAATCACCACAGCATTTCCCATTAATTCTAGTAGAATTAAGTTACCAGGCAGAATCCTTCAAGACCAGATAATTAGAGGACACACAGACTATAAATACAAACAACAAAATACTCTTGACAACACAGGAGGAAATACTTTTAGTGACTAAACCTATACAGACTCCTTCAGAAGAAGGTACTAAAGTAATTATGCAAAATAATGTGGGGATTTGGGGATATATGTTAGCAGGAATGAGATCTGTGATGATGAACTCATGGGTTCATTCAATTAACTCAATTAACTCACAAGCAGAATGGTGTAGTTAAGGAATACAAGCTCAAGGGATAAATCAGTCTGTTTGGATAATAGCTTACTCAGTGATTAGTCTTTCAGGTATAGTTTTCTTACATGTAAAATCACTGTAAAAACTGCCTGCATTGCAGCACTGTTTTGTGAACTGAGTATGTAAAATGTCTGAAGAGTAGTCAATGGATGAAATCTATCATTAGGACTACTCTTTCCTTGGGTGTCTTTTGCAGTTATGAAATGGGGGAAGATCCTTGAAATTCCTATCTAAATGAAGAACTCTAGAGAGAAATAAAATGTGACAGTAGGCTATCAAATCCTAGAAAAGAAAACCTAGCAACTCTCAACTGAATCTAGTGCCTGCAACCTACCTGCCATGTGGGCTAGGGTTGCTACAAGAAATTTTTATCCAAATGCTAGCTTTCTGACAAGTGGCAGCAGCTTTATTTTCATTCCTTAGTTGACTAAAGGTTCACCACCTGTACAAATTGCAATTTTGATATTCCAGAGCCACATTGGAATTATTCAACTAGCTTCCATGAACTTCCTCTAGCAGTCATAATTGTTCATCCTTATCAGTCAGACCCAGAGCTCAATGGAACTGTTGTGCAGGTACAGGTAAAATCCATTCTCAGACTTCTACATTAATTCCCAGTGACCCTCAGTCTCAAAATACCATATTAGAATGTTCTGTTTGAGGTACTCATAAGCACATGGGCCTCATGAATGACCACCAACAAGAAAGACATTTATTTCCGTGTGAATTCCATCATTAACAGTGCTATAAATAATGGCAAGCTAGGGGAAACATTTCTAATTGGAAGCACATGGACAAAGATTTTAGGTTTCCTTCCATTTCATTAGGGTGATTTTGTTTCCAAGACATTTATTATTGTACCTGACACCTAATGGCTTTATAGGTGATTTTATTGGTGCTTTTATGGAAGACTTAAACAGACACAGATTAACAAAGAAACAAGTGACAATGTCAAGAAGGGAACTGATCGTCACTGCTTAGGCAAGAAGAGAAGAAATGGAGGTAGTCTGGCTTCCACTTATCAGTCTTTCCACACAGAGGAATAGTGAGGCCTGAGAAGACTAGGGAAGGGGTGCTGGGCGGAGTTCACAGGAATAATACATAGAAAAGGTTATTCCTTTCCACTCGAAACTTACATCTGAATATCACACAACAATGCAGTGATGAACAGGCCACATCTGCTGAGCACATCTGCACATCTGCACAGCACTGAGCTGTGTGGAACTAAAGGAAAAAAGCAAAATATAACCAGCCAAACTATTTGCATGCCTCCAATGAATGGTCACCTGTCAGCATGGAATCAGGATTGATTTTCTGGCATCCCTGCTCTCAATAATTCATATTTAGATTCATCAGTGTACTGACTCTTGAACCATAAGTAAATATATGGGAAATAGGTTCTCTGTATAAATATAGAGTTAACCATTAAACATTTAAATTTTATCTTAATGAGGTAAATGAAAAGGCAATAATCTTGTGTATACTCAGATTTGAATAACCAAATTGTCTTTCATGTGAATGCATTCTTTTATACTTCTTTCTTTCAAGACTAATAGATGCCCTGAGATCCAACACATTCATAAATCATATATAAAGTTACTTAGCAGTAGGTTATATACAAATCAATGAAGTTGTTTCAAAAATCAAAAATACATAAATGATAGGAATAAAAGCTAGTTTTTACTGAGTATGGACTTCCATGCATATCATTCGTGGTATTATGTTTTCATGTATATATGCATTTAATTATATTTAATATTCACATAAACATATGCAGGAGTTGTTACCATCCACATTTTACTAATGAGTAAATAGGCTAAATGCCATAAATGTCATCAGTTTCTATCACCAAAGAAACAGAAACTGGGAGAGATACTGAACCCCAAATTATCTAACTACAAATCCCTTCAACTACTTCAAACTTGGTAAGTGCCTGTTACTATGCTAGATATTCAGGGGATTGTTGAAGCAAAATAAAACCTGCCTCACCAAAAACATCTAAAATATCAATATTTGTGTTCTAATAGGCTACTTCTTATTCTATTTTATTAAAAAAAACCTCTTAATTGTCAGAAAATCTTTCTATAATTAGACAGACATTAACCAAAATAATAATAGAAAAGAAAATAATTTGAAAGACCTAATAATGTCTTTAAGGCACATTATATGGCTTCATATTTTATTTCAAATAAAGAATTTGAATCTCTATCCAGCTAATACAAACCATGTGAAATCTTCATTTTGCTTTAAAACAAAGATTTGTACAAAGCCAGGAAATTAGTGATGCTTTGGGGACTTATCTTCAGAGTTTATAAAGCTATCAATTTTAGTTTTTTGAAGAACAAAGGGTAAGGCTTAATAATTATGCAAAAGATAAATTGTCTAGCTATGTAATTAACTCAACAGTACAATGGCAATGAAGGTACAGTTAAATTCATATTGAAATATGAATTGTAAAGAATGTTAATACAGTTAATTGGCATTTAATAAGATAGCTGCAGCAAGTTAATTGGATCTCAATTTACATAGTTCATGAATGTCATTTCTTTTAATAATTAAGCCCATATCCTCAAGATAATACTCATATAGTTTATTATGGATTATGAACACATACACACTTTTATGTGTAAAATGTGTTTGAATCTTTCACATGTAGTTAGTCAAACAAACATGTCTTTCTATTCACTCATGCTTTTCAGTTCATAGGCAGAAATATAATCCATCAGCATTCATCATCACAACTGAAATCCACTTAGTTGACCATTTACTATTGTTTTTGAAAGTCTGAAGAATACATCCAAATAAATTGCATAAATTCTTCATACCAAATTCTTTAAAAAGACCTTGGGGGCCTCCCTGTTGGCGCAAGTGGTTGAGAGTCCGCCTGCCGATGCAGGGGATACGGGTTCGTGCCCCGGTCTGGGAGGATCCCATATGCCGCGGAGCGGCTGGGCCCGTGAGCCATGGCCGCTGAGCCTGCGCGTCCGGAGCCTGCGCGTCCGGAGCCTGTGCTCCGCAACGGGGGAGGCCACAACAGTGAGAGGCCCGCATACCGCAAAAAAAAAAAAAAAAAAAAAAAAAGACCTTGGTTTTGTCACTTTCTTTTAAGCTTAGTTAACTTACCTTCACATATAGGACATATCCTCTTATTCTCTCTTCTCTTGGGGTCTTATCTTGGAAAATATTATCCTGACAACTGTCCTTTAATTCTATGGCCTTGCAGATGCTGGGTAAAGATGAAAAAAAAAAAAAAAAGCTGACTCACTCACAAATGATTCCTTCTTCAATTCATAATTAAGTAAGAAAAAATTCTAAATATTTAAAAAGTCACAATTTCATCAGCAACTATCTAATAAAGAAAGGAGAGTGATATTATCTCACAAACTTGGAAAAGCTGGAACCATATCTATTGTTCCAGCCAGATTAGCTGGATGAGGAGTCAAAGACAATTGCCCAAATTATTTCAGAACATATGGTTAATGTAAACTCAACAGCCCACATTATGAACAAGATGAAAAATAAATGAGCTGGCAACTTGTCAAAATTTGTCTGACATAGACATAACCAAAGGAGTAGAAACAAATTCTGCAAAAGAGCTCCCTGAGATAATAGAATTTGATTAGAATTTGGTGATAATTTGAATTCAACAAAATACCTGTACAAAAATGTTATTTATGAAAAAGCATAATAAGATTTAAAAAGGCAGACTAAAGAAATGTACTGAGTATACAATAATCTAACAAATAGAAAAAACAAAGAATAAAATAGATACAATGAAAAACCAAATTAATGGCATGGAAGAAAAGCTTGAGACAACCCCTGTGAAAGCATAGAGGAAAAAATAATAAAGTAATAAAGTACGGAGAAGATAATACATATAAAAGCTATACAAGAACATGTAACCTGTAGTTCACTTGTATTCCTGAAACTGAGAGCTCAATATATTTGTTACGGACTGAATGTTTATGTCCCCTCAAAATTCATATGTTCAAGCCCTAACCCACAATGTGATAGCATTTGGAATGAAGTCTTTGGGAGGTTATTTAGTTTACATGAAGTCTTGAGAGTGGGGCACCCATGATGGGATCAGTGCCCTGAGAAGAAGAGACATTCTCTCCACCATGTGAGGCAGGGTGAGAAGGCATCAGTCTGCAAGCCGGGAAGAAAACCCTCAGTAGAATTGGAACCCTGCTGGACCTTGATCTTGGACATGTGAGAAAATAAATTTCTATGGTTTAAGTCTATGGTATTTTATTACTACAGACGTAGCAGACTAATACAATATATAACAGATAAGTTATTCAGAAATAAAATACAGAAAAATTATGAAATCAGTAATTGAGTCTATATGGTGAAAACACATATTGTATATATAACAACAAAAAAACAATTCAAAATACTAGACATCAAAACATCCTGTAGTTTTTGAACTTCACAGATAAACACAAGAAAAACAGTATTTGGGAATCAAAGAAGAAAACAGTGTATTTAAAAAGGAGTATGATATACTCTAGGGCTTTACTTCGGCACTGAGGTAAACCCTGGTTAACTTACTGAAATTCACAAAGGATGAATGTATTTGCTGAAGCCTCAGGAAAAGCAGGTCACCTGCAAAGGAAAAAAACAGACTAACCTGAGACTTCTCTTCTGTAATATCAACACTCAGGACACAGTAGGTCAATGTCTATCTATAAAGATAGGTGAAAAAAAAATGGATTACCTACAAATATACTCAGCCAAGCATCCTTTATAAAAGAAAGTCAATAGCCAGTCATTTCAAATCATAAAAATAAGAATGAGCATTTACACAACTGGGGTTATATGATCTTTAAAACAAGAAAAAAAAGCCATTTGAAGATGAAATCAAGTCAAACAAGAGATGAATTTAAATAAAGAAGTAGGTAATTGAAGGGTGATGCATAAAAGTGGTGTAAATAACAAATTAACTTAAATACAAAACTAAGATTAAATAGCTGTGAAAATGTGATTAGAGAAAAAATATAAATATTAAAGTCCTTGACAAATTAAAAAATAATATCTTCATTAATTAATGGAAAAGTAGAAGGAATGTGGTGAGAAGAAGCATAAAAGAGCAAATTAAATTATCTTTTATGACAGGGTATTTATTAATACTGTATAACGAATTATTTAGCTAAAAGGAAAACATTTCTAAGTTTTTAATAGTTTTTAAGTATTAGAAGGATTTTTTAGCAACTATATTTATTATGTCATGAAACTTTAATCTGTAGTATGATAACTCCCTCCATTTTAATCTAGCTTCTTTTTTTTTTGGTTAAATTCAAATTAACTTAGTAAAATATATGGTATTTTAACAGTAACAGGTAAAATTTGATCCTATTCTTAAAAGTATTTTTCTATTTTTGCATCTATCATGCCATTCATCCTTCTTTTTGTATTTTGGCAACAATTATTGTCTAAAATTATGACCACTAAATTTTAATACTGGTTGTTTTACAGTAACAGAATTCTCAATAATCTCTTGCTTCCTTTCTTGTACCTTTTTGCATTCTTCAGAGCAGAGTACTAAACACATATTGATTGTATACATTATTTTAAAATAAATATATAAATCAAGGAATCCATTTATCCTGCCACTACCACAAACTTTAGTAACATTTTAACAGATGTCATTTAACTATATGTACATAGTATGAAAAACATGATAATTTAAATAGAAAATTTTGAATATTAGGAACTTTATCTGCATCATTTTTATTTCTCAGAATCCACTCATCATTATAAATCTGATTATTTGGCCTACTAAATGCTTTTGGACATGCATCTGGAAACACTTTTGTGTTTGGCATAACACTGATTTTAGCAGCTAAGTGCCACAATGGTGAGGAAGGAGAGTATGCTATTATAATCTTTACAGTACACAAATGTGTCCACACTTGATTCATTCCTAGACTGATCAAGAACATTTCATACTAGCCAAGGGGTCCAGTTTTATGGTCTCCAAGCTCCTGGAGTAGATAGGACCTTGCCAATGATTCTGATGAGATCATTTCTTAGGTTTCTTGTACATCTGAAAATAGCATGTCCTTTTTGGGTTAGATTTTGTTGAAGTATATACTATTCAAAACATTGACAGTCTTGTACCCAGGACTTCCCAGAAAGCATCAGCTTAGTTTCATATTGATGATGAAACTTCTCTGTTAAAATTTGTCATGTATGTTTAATTATGGCACCATCTTTGGAAATACATAAAATAAATGTCCAAGATCTGGTAGATACCAGGAAAGACACAGTAAAAACTTTATGCTAAAGAATTGGACTTTATTTTATAACAAAATGTTACCTTGAAACAACATAAAATTCCAGTTTCCTCTCTGAATGCACCTTCTTGCCTTCACCAAACACATTATCTGTCTAGGACACAAAACTTTGTATTATCCAAACTCTATACAATTATTTGTGTTCACTCATCTCATCTATTAAGTGTATTAAATATGTTTACTTCCCATATCCCCATCCATTTTTACTGAAGCTCAAATGCTAACTCTTCCTAAGAAAGCCCTCTCTCATCTCTCTTTGGAATTAGTGCCTCTACCTTTGGGGTCCCCAAAGCATGTTTATTCCTCAACTTCTGTCCTAACATAACTGTGCACATACCTGTCTCTTCTGTAAAATACAAGTTCTTTGAGAAAATGTACCAAATCTTATTGTGCCATTATCTAAAAATCTCACCCAGTTATTTTTCACAATAAATATTCAGTAAACAATTTTTAGGGATCAAATTATAAGCATTTTTAAGATTGCTGTTAAGGGATTTATTAATTTAGAATTACTTGTATTTATATAAGTACATATTTAAGGTGCAACCAAGTACCATATATTTTCAAAATTTTAAGGATCGTCTATTATAATTACGCACATTTTAGTCCATGGCTTTCTGTAATTCATGTTTACCTGTCCACCACAGCTTACAGGCTAAGAATCCTTGCTTTACCACCTACAATTCCTTTATGTGCTTGGAAGTAAAATTTCATTTTTTAAAAATAGTCTGCAATTTGGATTTTCATCAATTCAGATTGGACTTCTCTTTTATTAGTTCTGTAGCCAGAAAAATACAGTAATAGGGTAGGCTGCACTATAGCACTATTGCTTAACTGATATAAAGATGGACATTAAGTGATTTGAAGGGCACCATACATTCTGGAAATGTCTCTTTAGTCTGCACTATACCTACCATTTGACTAATGAAGCTACAACATATCCTTTTTAATTGTTGAACTCGTTACTTGTGTGACAGAGGAAGGGAATTTCTTGTACTTAGGGAAAAGGCTCCTTACCACTAAATTAGATTTTTTTTGAACAATCTCCCTTCCCCGCCCCCTCCCTCCACAAAAAATACTGACAGCATTCTTGGATCATTGTTTCAAAGGTGATCAACCTATAGAGAATTAGCCTGTGTCAGACAGGACACTGACACATGATACATTGATTTATTTCAGCACTGAATTTTCACCTGTGGAAAGTACCAAACAAAATGAAATCTGCCACAGTCATTTGTTAATTTTTTGCCATTTTACCAACCAGTGAATTTTCTATAATCAAAGGTAGAAATTATTTGGTTTAAATCTAAATCTAACTCCAAAATAATGTTTAAAAATTTTTAATTGAATATATTTCTAACATTTCAAAATCAGAATATTTACTGAGAAATCCACTTTTTTCTTGCTTTTCCTGAGAAATCAGAATATCTTGAGATATTGGCCTCATTTTCCTGTGTCAAAAATCCCAGAGTTGAGTAGCAGGAGCACTCTTTAGAAAAAGTTTGTCACATGCTCACCACGCCCTCTCGCTGAGGCCAAAATTCTTCCATTTGAAATGCTACTTTTCATTTTAAATGAATAGACTTTGTTTTTAGAACAGTTTTAGATTTACAGAAAAGATGAGCATATAGTACAGACAATACTGTTCTCATATACCTCTCCCTATGTACACAATTTCCCCTATTATTAACATCTTGCATTGATGTGGTACATTTGTTATAGCTGATGGATCAATATTAGGACAATATTATTAACTAACATCTATAGGTTAAGTTAAGGTTCATTCATTGTGTTCTTCAGTTCTATGTTTTTGGATTTTAACAAATGCATAACGTCATGTATCCACATACAGAATAGTTTCACTCCCCTTAAGAGTCATTTATGCTTCACCTCTTCATCTCTCCTCTCCTCTCCTCTCCTGGCAACCCCTGGTCTTTTTACTATCTTGAGACTATTACTTTTCCCAAAATCTCATATATTTGGAATCATACATTATTTAGCTTTTTCAGATTGGCTTCTCTCATTGAGGAACATGCATTTAATGTTCCTTCATATTTTTTCACAACTTGATAGCTCGTTTCTCCTTATTGTTGAATAATAGTCCATCATATGAAGGCATCACAGTTTGTTCATCCATTCACCTATGGAAGAACATCTTGGTTGCTTCCACATTTTAGTAATTATGGATAACTATGCTATAAACGTTTGGATACAAGGTTTTGTGTACATATAAATTAGGTAAATACCAAGGAGCACAATTTCCAGATTGTATGGTAAGACTACATCTAGCTTTTTAAGACACTGCTAAACTGTCTTCCAAAATGGTAATACTATTTTGAAGCTTAAAAAAATACTTGTTTGTTATCTCATAGATTCTATAGGTGAGGAGTGTGGCATATATTAGCTGGGTTCTTACTTAGGGGCTCACAGGGCTGAAAAATCTATATGTTGGCCTGGCTAGGATCTCAACTGAAGCTCAATATTCTCATGAAGCTCATTCAGATTGTTGGCAGAATTTAATCCCTTGCAGTTGTAGGACAGAAGTTCCATTTTTCTTGTTTGTTGTTGGTTGGGGGTCATTCTCAGCTCCAAGATGCTGCCCACAGCTCCTTGACACAGGATTTCCTCTATAGACCCTCTCACAACTTAGCTGTTTTTGTTTGTTTGTTTGTTTGTTTGTTTTTATTTCCAAAGCCAGCAGGAGATTTTCTCTCATGATTCAAACGTCTCTGAGGCCAGTCCTTTTGAAGAGCTCATTTTTTTTTTTTTTTTTTCTTTTTGCGGTATGCGGGCCTCTCACTGTTGTGGCCTCTCCCGTTGCGGAGCACAGGCTCCGGATGCGCAGGCCCAGCGGCCATGGCTCACAGGCCCAGCCGCTCCGCGGCATATGGGATCCTCCCAGACCGGGGCACGAACCCGTATCCCCTGCATCGGCAGGCGGACTCTCAACCACTGCGCCACCAGGGAGGCCCTGAAGAGCTCATTTGATTAGATCTGGTCCACCTAGATAATCTCAGTTTTGAATAATTTAAAATCAATTGAATTAGGACCATACTTATATTTGCAAAATCTCTTCACTTTGACATAAAACATAGTCTAATTATGTGTATGAAATCCATGATATTCACAGCCCTGCTCACACTCAAGCAGAGGAGATTATACAGAGCCTGCAAAAAGGTTGGAATTTTGTGGAACATTTCAGAATTCTGCCAGCCCCCAATAAACAATGAGTAGTATGGAAGTGAATAACATTCATACAGATATTTTCATATGTGAACAAAGCCTTAACATATTTGGCCTGCTTTACTGGTTAATGTTACCTGAATGACCCTGCAGACATTTGAATCAAGCCAGTTGTTGACCTCCTAATTCTGTCAGATTGGCCTAACCTCCATGTGTACTTTTTGCTTACAGGAAGAAAACACATTGCTTTCACCTGAAATATCAGTTGCATTTTTTTTTTCTTATAACCCCTTTTCATTTACTGCATAAACAGTAATGCAAACTGCTCACTCAGATCTCACCTCTTGCTCTTCTCTTTCCATTTAAAGACTATAATAGCATTATGATTTTTTGATGACTGACAGAATAATTTCTCTCTGTATATGTCCCTTTATTAGTATGTGTTAAAGATTTCATTAAACCAAGCAGATTTTTCACATAATAGCGAATTTCAATGCCTTGTTAGATCTACGCAAACAATAAAAAATGCTTCTTTGCCTGAGGGAACAAATTTCCACCCCAATATAGGGTTTTCTTCCCTTCTGACCTGAGGGTCCTACCCTCTGGCTTAACATTTTCCTCAGGTATCCTGCATCTTGCATATTGAAGCACAAAAAAATTTATTGCATGCATCTGAATTAAACTGTTGAAAACTGAAAACAAGTAATTTGAGTAATGAATGCTGTAAAAATTTATTCATTTTCAAACAATTGTCCTCTTTTTCCCAAAGAAGATTTGTTTCTCTCAGTACTCCTTGCTCCACTCCATATTGTGATATTTTACATTTTTGGGGTCCCCCACCTGTTTCTTTTAAAGAGATCTTTCAGGGGGTCTTAAGTATGAAGTCAGCCTTTTAATCAGCCGGGAAAGGGTTACTTCCCCACAACTCCTCTGACTTGTGGTTGGCTGGGACGTAAAGTGAGCTCATTCATTAGGGAAGTTGCCCCATGACTTCCTGTTGTCTATAATCAACTTGTTTAAGAGTAACATTTTTAGTGATTTGCAATGATTATAAATTTTGAAGTGATTACCCATCCCTAGAGAAAAACTAATGAAGTTTTGATTTTCATATTACTTTCTTTTTCTTCAGTGTCTGCTCTCCTAATATTTCATATCAAGATGAAATCCAAGAAGAGAATCCTTTCATGAATGGCCTGGTGATATTTAGGATTTGGAATACCATAGGAAAATACTCAAGCCATCAAGAAGGGAAGAAAAGAGATGGGAGTTAAAGGTGAAAGCCAATACTGATAGGATTCAGAAAAAATTTTAAATGTTCCTGAAAGAGTAGAAGAAAAAAAATAGTCTAAGCAATGACAAAGTAGTGTTCAACAGAAATACCATTTTTAACATAAGAAACTAATAAGACAAACATTAAAGGGGATACACATCCAACATTTTTAAAGCTTTTTAAGTTGTTCATTTCAGATTAGGAAAACACTCTATTTTTTACATGTTCTTAATGACTTATTCTTAATGTCTAGATTGATTTATTTTTGGCACAAAAATAATTTCTTTGAACTTGGCTTAATTAATGTCCCTTCCAACATTCCTCATGCCTATTTTGGCAAAGGAACTCCTCTGCATTTTGTGGGCATTCAACCACTCAAAGAATGCTTATTTATAAAACAATAAACAATAAAACAATGAGTTAGTTATTTGGGAAATAAAAAAATACAACTTGATATGATAATTGAGTAAAATGCATTTTCAAAATTGGAAAGACCAAAACTAAACATACAAATATTAAACAATACAAAATTAAAGTACACTGAAGAATAATTTATTGCTAAGTTTTTCCTTTCTTGTCTCACTAAAACATTCATTCATTAAGAATACGGTATAAGAGAGTAAAATTTCCACACAAGTATGATCATCAATTCATATATTCTAAAAATGACCACTTGAGACATCTTGCTTAAGAACACTGAAGACGTTTTTAGCTCCTGTTACAGTCTGGTTCTTGAATCAACAGCATTGGTATCACTTGGAAGCTTGCTGGAAATGCTGAATCTCAGACCTTACTCCAGATCTACTAAATTAGAATTGCATTTTAACAAATCCTCAGATAATTAATATGCACATTAAAGTCAATGGATAGAAAACGCAAACTACACAATCCTAACTTGATTTTAACTAAACTACAAATAACTCTTGTATCATTTACATCTTATCAATGATATGTAAAACACTGCCCAATAATAAATATTCATTAGGAACCCAAATAATAATTGTTGACTGTTTACTGAAAAATCTTGTTAAGGTGATCTGTTCACTTTATCCATTGACTTGTATTGATCCTTTGTGTATTCTATGCTTATGTTATATTTTTACACAGTAATATTTTTCCTCTTTATTGTGGAAAGTAGTCATTAGAGATTTAATGCAGAATATAAATATATGTAAATATTATTTATTTCTCATTATAGACACTTCTGGAATCTGATTTAGGAAACTGACTTCTTTCAGTCTTGGGCATTTACAATAAAAATTATGTTCATGTATCACACTGTGTCACTGTCAAGAGACCAATGCTAGGGCAAATTCTGTATTAAGTGCCAGTATTTAAGAGTGCCTACAAATACCAAAGATAATCTTCTGCAGTTTCCTCAAATGAATAATTGAATTTAATTTCCTTTATAATAAATCATTCAATTTGGCTAGTTTTACATGTCTTAAAATGGAGCAAGCATTTGACCTTTGAGCCATCATATGATTTTACATTTAGTCACTTTAATTAAGAAAATTAAATTCATTTAAGGAAATTTTTGAAGGAAAATTGTTCAGCTTAATGATATTTGAGCCTCACAGTATCCAGCCTGGGGAGCACTGAGTTTCAACATCCAAAAGATACATTAGCCTGTCTCCTGCCAGTTCAATGTCATTACATCTAACATATAATCCCAGTACCTTTCCACACATTCTCCCACATCTTTTAAAATGTCTTGAATAAAAATATTTCTGGCAAGTACAACCTTTTTCATGATTGACATCTAAGGTTAATTATGTATAACAACATATATCTCAAATTAAACACTGATTACAATAGTAATATTCACATATAGCAATAGGTGTTCAACTCCATTTTCTGCCTCCCTAGATTAGGGACAATTCCCTCATCAATGACATTTACTTTAATCTTCCCAAGTATTTCTTGTAAAACTGACATCCTAGCTATTTTCTCACAGGATCATAGAATTTCTGAGATGAAAGAAGCTTTTTAAAAATCTAGGCAAATACCTCTATTCTATATGAGGAAATTGCGATTTGGAGATAAAACGTGAATGGCCTATGCCACATATATCGTTTGGAGCTGAGCTGGGACTAAAAAAAACCAGCCATCTACAGATTAATATGATGCCTCTCAAGCTGTATACATGAAGCCTTTATTATAAATAATTTGATGGTTGGATTTCTCCTAATTAAGGTAAACTCAGGTTTTTCCATTATTGTTTTATTATCAGTGATGACTGAAAAGGGCAGTCAGGGAGTTCTCTGCGACCATCTCAGCCAAACAATCTGGAAACAGACAACAGTGACTCTGATAAAAAGGATTACAGAATGGCAGAGAAACACAAAAAAATCTTTCTTCATAAATCAATGATAAACTAAATGAAATGATATAAAACAGGTCTGGAGGCAAACAACAAATTGAGAGGCATTTTTTCAAGACAGATGACTGAAATTCAGTTAAGAATGGTGAGGGTCTGTTGAGTTTTAGCCTGTGGCTTGCCCCATACTCTCCCTCTACCCTCCCCACCAACTTCTACATTGGCTAAGTAGTGTTGAAAACCAGAGTTTGCTGTAGGAAGGAGCTGTTTGAAATTGGAATGGAGCAGAAATACCCCATGCCCCTGGATATTAGAAGCCATAGCAATACCAATGGAAAATGAATGGAGAAGGTCAGTGCTGCAGCTATCCACAGGTTGCAATCCTGACTGGGAAAAGTGAGAAGCTGGCAGAATAGTCTGAAATTGATCAGGGCATTCTGGGGAATGAGACAGGCATACTGTGCTTTGAAGAGCTCACATGTAATTGCAGTGGTCTGGAAGACTATGGTCATGAGCAAGATTGCACACACTCTTGGGGGAGATTTGGGAGTATCATCCATACATCCCTGGCTGAATGTGAGACCATGTGCAAGAGCAGAGAAGAGGACAGCTCAGCGGAAAGTCAAAACTGGGGAGTGCTTGTATACTGCCAGGACCTTGAATGTATTCCCTAACCCTCAAACAGATCCATCAGCAATAGTCTCTGTAATTTCTAGCCATCTTAATTGCCCTAGATTCTCAGCTGCATATCCTTAACTTTAGGAGGCTTGTGAGCTCTAAGTTTCCCCTCCTTCAGCTATGGCCTGGAAACTATCTCAAGGTAGTAAGCTGGGGCAATTGAAGTACTCACCTCATTTACTTCCCATCTATCAGGGGTCACTGCCATTCGTTTCCCCATATCCAGTATCTTCAAACCATTATTTCATAGTCTGTTTTGTTGTTGTTATTGTTTAAGGTAGGAAGGTTAAATCCAGTTGCTTATTACTTCAATCTGGCCAGAAGCAAAAGCATTTCCTATGTCTCTTTGACACTTTCTCTTCTGTCAGTATAGGATGGCCAATTTGTTTAATTTATATTATTTTAATTGGTCCTGGGGACAGGAGTTGCATTTACTTCATTTTTTTGTGGTCTTTTGAAAGAATTTTTCAGTGCCCTAAATTTTCCACGTTTTTCTTTTACTTTTAACCATTCAATTTCCAGTGGAACCTATTTATACATTCCTCCCACCTCCCCAAAATTATACTTTTCAAAGACGACTACCTCAAATTGCATGTTTTAAGCCCTGTAAGCAGTGATCTGACCTACCAGAACATTTTTTTTTTCTTTTGGTATTTTCACACATAGGGTGGAGGTCTCTTTATGGAGAAGTTATAGAGCAATTTGAGATATGCTGCTAGGTCCCTTCTTGTATTTTATGTGCAGTTTTTCTTGGACTATCCTTGTTCATGACAAAGGCTGAACTGACAAGTTCTGTTCGTGACAAAAGTGTGAAGGATTGCTTGTTGGGATTTGTTGTTTTGCTTTTTTAATATGCAGGTAATTTAAAGTTTAGGCATCATTTATGTTCCAGTTACATTCCAGTTATGGTTTTTTTTTGTTTGTTTGTTTTGTTTTTTGGTAGTTTTATGTGTTTTTCTTGATGTTCTGTTTTGTTTTTGAAGGATATTGGGAGGCATGGATTTAGGCTGCCATTGTTTTGGGCTCCCTGGGAGTTATCCCATTTATGATATTGATTACTAGTAATTTGGGTTTAATTTCTCAATACTAATATTAGTACTATTATTAAGGCTTCTTTCAATGTTACATTACTTTTGTATATATCCTTAATATCATCAAAAATGATTTTAGGGCTTCCCTGGTGGCACAGTGGTTGAGAATCTGCCTGCTAATGAAGGGGACATGGGTTCAAGCCCTGGTCTGGGAAGATCCCACATGCCGCAGAGCAACTAGGCCCGTGAGCCACAACTACTGAGCCTGCACGTCTGGAGCCTGTGCTCCACAACAAGAGAGACCGTGATAGTGAGAGGCCCGCACACCACGATGAAGAGTGGCTCCCACTTGCCGCAACTAGAGAAAGCCCCCGCACAGAAACAAAGACCCAACACAGCAAAATAAATTAATTAATTAAAAAACTCCTACCCCCAACATCTTAAAAAAAAAAGATTTTAAATACATTTTCTTAATTGATTCCTAAATTACACATGAATTCATGATCCATAAAATTTGTCTAAATCTTGCTAGAAATTTCACATATTTTAGCTGCTATGTCACCTATGCTACATGCTTATTTATTTAGCATAGCAAACTCTTTTTTTTTAATTTGTCCTGAAAGTATGTATTCTAACTTTGACATTTGGCTTTCTTTCCTAAAATTATAATACATAATGAAACTCTTCACATTCTTATTCTCATATCAATGTATTTATTTAAAAATATCTCATGATCTTGCTCTCTTTATTTACTTTATAAACTGGAAAGTTTTAATTTCTTTTATGTTTTATTTAAGTTAAATAATCCACTTTAGTTTTAATATCATTTTTCATAGTACAAACATTTAAAAATCCTTTAAGATTAGACATTATTTAGAAAATAGTATATGCTATACTATTCACATAGAATCCTGAGAAATAATTAATAAATGGGAATCCATCATTCAGTACAATAAAACACTTAACTTTTGAAGGCACTGTGGTTACCTGTCTTGGATGTAAGATGATTAAATCTGTTCCTACCTTCAAAGGTAAAAAGTAATGATGTAAATAATACCCTAGGTCAATAATACAGAAAAAAGAAATCACAGCCTCAGTGAAGAGATATGAAAAGGTCCAAGGAAGCCCAAACACCTAATTTTAACTAGGTAGATATCTTCCAGCTTTCAATAGTAGTAGACCTTGAAAATAAAAGGTATTAGCAGACAAGACAGTAGAATAAATGCCAGGCTAAAGGAAAAAGAGGAACAAAGTACAAGGGCATCAAAGAAATATATTAATTTAGACAAAGAAAATAATCCTAAAATGGGCAAAAGACCTAAATAGACATTTCTCCAAGAAAGACATACAGGTGACCAAGAGGCACATGAAAAGATGTTCAGCATTGCTAATTATTAGAGAAATGCAAATCAAAACTACAATGAGATATCACCTCACACCAGTCAGAATAGCTATCACCAAAAAATCCACAAACAACAAATGCTAGAGAGAGTGTGGAGAGAAGGGAAACCTCCTACACTGTTGGTGGGATTGTAAATTCCACAGTGCAGCCACTATGGAAAACAATATGGAGTTTCCTTAAGAAACTAAAAATACAGCTACCATATGATCCTGCAGTCCCACTCCTGGGCATATACCTGTAGAAAAACATGGTCCAAAAGGATACATGCACCCCAATATTCATTGCAGCGCTGTTTACAATAGCCAAGACAGGGAGGCAACCTAAATGTTCATCAACAGAAGAATGGATAAAGATGTGGTACATATATACAATGGAATGTTACTCAGCCATTAAAAAGAATGAAATAATGGAATTTGCAGCAACATGGTTGGATGTAGACATTGTCATACTGAATGAAGAAGGTCAGACAGAGAAAGAGAAATAGCGTATGCTATCACTTGTATGTGGAATCTAAAAAGAAATGATACAAATGAACTTATTTACAAATCAGAAACAGACTCACAGACTTAGAGAAGGAACTTATGGTTACCAGGGGGGAAGGGTAGGGCGGGGAGGGAAAATTAGGGAGTTTGGGATTGACATGTACACACTGCTATATTTAGAATGGATAGCCAACAAGGACCTACTATATAGCACAGGGAACTCTGCTCAATATTATGTAACAAGGTAATTGGGAAAAGAATTTGAAAAGAATAGATGCGTGTATATGTATAACAGAATCACTTTGTTGTACAACTGAAACTAACACAATATTGTTAATCAACTATATTCCAATATAAAATAAAATGTTAAAAAACAAGAAATTTGCTAAGAGACTAAATCTTATGTTCTCATTACATACACACATACAAAGGTAACTTTGTGAGGTGATGGATATGTCAATACCTTGATTGTGGTGATCAGTTCACAATGTATATATATATCAAATCATCAAGTTGTGTACCTTAAATATACACAATATTTAATTGGCCATTACACTTGAATAAAGCTAAAAAAATCTAGATTGAGAATTATGATAGCAGTTCCACAGATTTGCATAAAGGATACATCTTCATACACAGAGGCTCTTAAATATATGACAAAGACATTTAAAATGTGGATGTGTCCAGCACCCACATATAGGGCATAGGAACAGCACAGTTCATCACTGAGAGCCCAGGGTTGCAAAGCACCTTCTCTAGTCTTGACATCTTTCTCAAATTCATATTCCTTTCCCTTATGCCTTGTGGTGCTCTTCTAAGGTTTCAAGACAAATCTAGAGGTACAGATACATATTTCAGCGGAAGCAATTTGTCAGTGAAAGAAGTATGAAATCATAGAAAACGAAAGTAAAAAAGACCCCAAAAAAATCACGATTTTTTTTTTACTTATTCCCCTCCTTTCTTCTGGGAATATTAATATTCATCACCACTTTTACTCTATTCTTCATCTTTCTCTTTTTTCTGTTGTTATCTATTTCTATCACGTGCTAGAGTCTTCTGGGAGTTCCTTCATCAGAACTTCTATGTTATTCATTTTTAATCAATATCAATTTGAGTTAATTTTTGTATATGCTGTGAGGTAGAAGCCCAAATTTATCCTTTTGCATGTAAATATACAGTTGTCACATTTTTTGAAGAGATTTTGCCCATTGAAAAACCATGGATAAATCCGGAAGACATAGTGTTATGTGAAATAATCCACACATAGAAAGATAAATACTATATGATCACACTTATATGTGGAATCTAAAAAAGTCAAATTCATAAAACCAGAGAGTAGAATGGTGGGCAGTGAGAGTAATGGGGAAATATTGGTCAAAAGGTACAAAATTTCAGTTATAAGATGAACAAGTTCTAAGGATATCACATACAACATGGTGATTACAGTTAATAATACTGTATAGTATACTTGAAATTTGCTAAGAGTATACATCTTAAATGTTCTTATCATGAAAAATAAAAATGAACAAAAGAATAGTAACTGTGAAGTGATGGATGCGTTAATTAACTTGATCTAGTAAGCATTTTACACTATATACAAATAATAAATTATCATGTTGTACAACTTTAAAAAATCATATTGTACAACCTAAATATATAAATTTTTTGCCAATCATACCTCAATAAACATGGAAATAAATAAAATCAATGAAAAAGAATTTTTCCCATTGGAAAAAAAATCCTGAGTGATTTTAATATCAGGTAGTTATTGTCCAATTGTGGAGGACACTGAAGGTCATGAAAAGAAATTTAAATTTATGATTTTAATAACAGGTTTAAGATTATTCTTACATTTTAAGAAAATCAGTTTGTCACCAGTGTACAGGGAAATTCAGAACTAGAGATAAGGAGATTAGTTAGGAAGTATTAAATACACAAAAAAGAAAACATGAACATTGTCTTATGGGCACAGGTTATATTATTGTTCCAAAAATGGATTATGTTTCTCTTACCAAACATTAAATGTAAGCTGAAAGATAAATTACAATTCAAACATTTAAAAAATATCATAAAATATTCATACTGCAGAGATGCAATTCTATATATTAAATGATGAGCGTACTGTGTATATATTTTCACACTTTACTAATACTAAATATAAGCCACCCTCTCAAACCTTAATCTCAACTGTGGTTTATTTTGTTAATCCATCATGTCTAGTAATATAAACATAAAGACAATTAAAATCATAACACCAGGGAAGGTAACCTTGAAAATGAGGACAGGGTAACAAAAATAATTTTGCTATATCTATTCTAGTAATTTTTACTAGATAATCTCTCCTTGTTTTTAAAAATGACTAAGCATTTTATAGTCACCACTATAATCAAGAGTTTTAAAATACGAATTATTTTATCTTAAACCACTCAAATTTGACATAGAAACAAAAACAAAATGTTAAATGGTGTTAATATATGGAGACATGGGCTTCCTTGGTGGCGTAGTGGTTGAGAGTCCGCCTGCCGATGCAAGGGACATGGGTTTGTGCCCCGGTCTGGGAAGATCCCACATGCTGTGGAGCAGCTAGGCTCGTGAGCCATGGCCACTGAGCCTGAGCGTCCGGAGCCTGTGCTCTGCAACGGGAGAGGCCAGAACAGTGAGAGGCCCGCGTACCAATATATATATATATATAGAGAGAGAGAGAGAGAGAGAGAGAGACATTCAGGATTTTCAAACAAAAGGTACTCATGCATTTTACATAAAATTACTATATAAGAAATTAGCATGCACAATTTACAACAGTGAGAGCTATAAAACTATGTTTAAATTCATAATATGAGAAGAATAAATCACCTATCACCTGTCTGGTGAATGTTTCAAATGTGGTCACAATCAATGTGTCCATATGCCACTTTAAGATAAATCAGAACTTCATATATTTCAAGAAGGTAGTACACCATAGAGGCATAAAGTCTCAGTTTTGCTGTGATACCACATGGATTTCATTTCTGTATATGCCAATTACTAACTTTGTACCTAAAGACAAGTTACTCTGTCTTTTTGTGACAGTTTTCTTAGTCATATGGGGAACTTTTCTTTAACTTAAACATTTGTTGTAAAGATAAAATAAAATAATATATGTAAGACCCTTAGATTCATGCCTGGTACATAGTTTAGTAATTATTAGAGTTAAGTATCAAATTAATGAGGAAATACTGCTCAAGTACCTATGGAATCTTGCAATTGCAGACTCAAAACCAAAGAATACATTCTTAAAACCAGAATCTACAGCCACTTAACTTAGGATTTTAGAATTTCAATGAGTTCTTTTTCTTTCTTCCATATGGAGATTTAGGATGTCATCATTCTATAATCATTAGAATTTCTACTGCTTAAATTGATTGGGTATAATATCGTCTGAGATCAAATCAAATGGAAGAGGGTAGAGCAGTAGAAAGGAATTCGCATTTAGAAGGTATTGACTGCTGACTTCAAAAAGCTAAGTTTATTAGGTCTACTGTAGTAATAGAGAACAACTTGACAGTCTTGCTCGTATCTCAAAAGTGAAAAAATTAGGGAAAGGTGTTTATAGGGTTTTCAAATCTGAGCTGAAAGATTTTAATGTGTGTCTTGGAAATTAGGAAAATGGTTGGGATTGAGTAAGATTTATTGGCAGGCAAAGTAGGGTGAGAGTCTTGAAAAGCAACGTTTGATTAAAAAAAAACTTGTTAGTCATTTAGTCTTAAATGATAAGCTGGTTAGTGGACTCAGTCTAGTCTTTCAGAAGCAGGTATTTCCTGGGTCAAGCAGCTAAGTTAATTTTTCTTGGCCAAAGTATGGTTTAAGACATGACCAGGGAAGTATGCCTGATCCTAGAACTGTTTAATCCAGAGACAGTGAATTATTTCATTCTCAAAGGGAAGCATGTAATTTTGAGAAAGAGGCAGAGAAAGCATCCACCTGGGATAAATCCACAATAGCCCTATAGGATTAACACTGTGCAAAGCACAACCAGCCTAACTATTAGTGGGGACCACTATGCTGGAGAGCTAGAGAAGGTCCAAGGTAACAAATTCATGGGAAGATGCAGTGAAGAATGGGAGGACCAAAAAGTGAGACAATAGGAAATTAGAAGAGTTCATGTGAAGCAGGTTTGTTAGGGAAACAGCACCTGAGTTGATTACCAGGAACCATTGGAAAGAAGTGGATTTAGCCAAGCAAGGGAGAAAAAATCTCAGATCTTCTCCATAAAATCCTTTGCCAAAAGTGGTCTCTACTTTTATGAACACTTACTGAAAGTAGTGTTGACACCATTTATCAGGAAATTAATCATGCTAAATGTTATATCCTTAAGTTAAAAATCATAATACTTTTAAAGTTTTTATATATTTTTACTCAAGCCTTAGTATCATTAGCTTAAGTTTATATTGCAAGAATTATGTTATATATTTGTCTGTATCTCCAATAGAATTTAGCAATTTTTGCTATAAAGCAGGTACTAAATAAATGCTTATTGATTAGTTGATTGGAATGTAACTAAAGAGAAATTTTCATATACACACACACAAACGCATACATACAAATACACACAAAGTATGGATGCCTGTATTTCTACTGTAGTTCTTTGCCAGTATAGATGATCTAGGCATCTAGCTCTCTCCAAAATAGAGTCCAGTCATTCTGACTGTTCTCTATAAGAAAGCATCACGTAAGTGGTGGAACACAAATCTGAAATTGAGTTGGGTAGATCAAAGACCCTGCTTGTTCTATTTTCATTGCAAGAACTTCATATAAGTCAACTTCAATGTTGGCAGAAAACTACAACATAAGAAATTAATCAATCTCACTGTAAGTCAGAATTACTATACCTGAACAAGTATTGTTTGATGTAAATATTCTTTTCCCATTTCCAGAAGTTTCAGTTATATAAAGAAAATAATGTCGATTATTTGAAAAATGAGGGAATTTTAAATGGGGGAAGACATTTTATAAACAATTCTTTCATTAGAAAGTCTTGGAATAAAGGAATCTTTATAATTAATTGGGGCTAGTTGCTCAATTAGCTAAATTGGAATTATTTCCTCTTCATTTAAGTAGTCTAGAATA
The DNA here is from genome assembly GCF_025265405.1 of Mesoplodon densirostris. NCBI lineage: Eukaryota > Metazoa > Chordata > Mammalia > Artiodactyla > Ziphiidae > Mesoplodon > Mesoplodon densirostris. The sequence goes on from NC_082664.1 coordinate 21,510,477, forward strand.
CTGAAGATTGAAAGATGCGCTAAATGTAAATCCTAACCTGCATTATAATTTATCAAAATATAGACTATGCTGTATTACTTTGCTATTTATTCAGCAGCTGTAATAATGCACCTGTTGGCTCTGTCTTCAGTGAAATGGCAATGTAAATATTTTATAACCCATTTCCTTTCTTAAGGAAAACGAGTGAAGTGTCTGTAGGCTAAGACAAACATGTAGAAAACTCCAGAGAACAATACTATAACGTAGCTTTAAATAATTTGTAATAATCATTACAGAAAAAACAATTAAGACTTTAAAATGAGAAATTCAGGATAGAATAGTAGCAAGGGCATAGAGAAAAGAAAAGGAATGGTAGTACTAAAACTTGAAGCCCAGAAAGCTTTGGGTTCAATTCAAGGATCTATCACTTTTGGGTGAATTTGGACAAATTACGTAAGTTCTCTGAGTCTCAGGGTTTCTTATCCTCAAAAGAAAACTAATTGTTTTCTACCAAACCAAAGATGTAAAATCTAAATGACATAAGTCATATAAAATGTTAGATATGGTACCTAGTACATAGCAGAAACTCAGTAAACAGTAACAATTTCCTGATTACTTATTGAGCTCATACTGTCTTACTGGACTAAAAACACTTTAAATGCTTTAGTTTTCATTTTCTTTTAATTGTAGGAGATTGGTTCCCTATGAGATAGGCATCCTCAATTTACAGATAAGAAAACTGAAACAAAGGAATAGTCGTGAAGAAACACCAGAAAAGGAAGAAACACCTTTAAATACAGCCTTTATTTTCTCATTCAAGATCTTACATTCCTAACGACTGGTCAGTAGCACCTCTTATTATCATTGCTAAATGAATGGTTGAATCAACTCATAGATGAATATCTACTTACTGCATCCTAATATAACCAAGAAATGGTAGTTTTCCCCATCCAATCTTTCAAAGCAAAAATAGGTAGCTATAAAATATATCATCTTTTTTATCTTTCATTTTGATGGAACTCATTTCTCAGATCCTGTCTTGCCACATGCCAGCTATCACATGCTCATCCTACACTTTTCCTGCTATCTGTCCATTACATATTTGTGACTTATCTTTGTAATTACTTTGGAGCCTGAAGTATCATTTTCACTCTGTTTGGGTCTTTGGGTTATAACAATTGTGAATATCTGAGGACACCTGCAGTGTTGAATAATTCAAATCATTATGTTTTCTAAATCCAACGTTAGTATAAAAGCAAAACAGGAGTTTTCAGACCCTTTTCTAACTTACAACCAAATTTTGAATTATTTGCTCAGAAAAAGTTGTATCTGACTGATCAACAAACAAAATATATAAGCATTATTCTTTTTAAAGAAGACTAACAAGTTAATAATCTACTTGTCAGTTTCCATTAACATTCTTCTATCCTGGACTTTCATCTATCTGTATATCTTCTGAGACTAAACTGTATTATAATTCTGCAAGTGGCTGGGACTGGGGGGTCTTTTAAGATTTGAACTTGGAAGGGTCATCCTCAGTAAAAGATTTAAATTTTTAGTAAATTAACAACAGCACCTATTTTATTATGTCTGAAATATTTACAGTAGATTTTCTATTTCCTTTTTAAAATAAATTATGAGACTGTGTGGGAAAAATATCTACAAGCATACCTAAGAGCCAGATACAATTTTAGGTGCTTTACAAATGTTTCACTTAATCCTCAAAAATGTCCTTCAAAGCAGATCTTATTCTCCACTTTACAGAAGAGAAAATGGAGGCTCATAGAAATTAAATAACAATTATTAATTTGTAGAGCTGTGACTGACTTGGCTTCTATGGGGTTTTATGCCTGGGGTTTTATTTCATCTCCCCTCAAGTTATCGTTATAGGGAGTTTTAAATTGTTCTCTTTGCTAATGGGTAGTTATTCAATCAGAGCTAGGCAGAGAATTCACCTGGAAAGCTTTCAAGAGTGGATGAGGCTGATTCGAACATAAATAGTATACTTATGTTTAGAATTAAACTTGGCCCCTGATGATTCTGATCTTTACTATAAACATCACCTACCATAGTCCCAGGAGGCACGTAAGGAAAAGCGTTGACTTCAAGAACTGCCATGTAGCATCTGCAAATGTGCGTGTAACAGAAGTAAAAAATAAAGCATTTCTATAGGTTGATTTGGCCTTCTTTCTATTGTTGTCTTAACTTTTTCGCCTCACCAGTTAACACACCTGACAGTAATTAAGTGTTAGGCAGCTGAGAAAAAGGCACCTTTGGGAGACGTCAACAGGACCATAATTATCTAGATACTTTGTCTGACTACCCACAAGAGAAATCAGCCAATGTTCAGGGGGAAAAATTACCCAGCTATTTCCTCACAATTTTATTTAGCAGGCTTTCCAAAATATTTACATAATTGAATTGTACTATAGCATCAAAACTCAATGACCTGAGGCAGTGCTTGGAAACGCAGAGTGGGGGGACCCACTGCTGACTACTCCTTAAACAGGGAGTCCTGTTTCTTTTTGGGTCTCCTATTCACCTGCACCAGGAGGGATCCTCTCTGGAGGGAAGCATACAGTCAGACCTCCTAGGATCAGGAGCATTCGCTCCAAGCCAGAATAGTAATTAAAACCAGGCATTATTGAACCAATTAGATTTTTTAATTGATTTTTTTTGACATTTCTGCAGCAGAGAAAATTCATCAGGGCTCATTTTGAAAATGAGGTAACTGCTTTCTGAAGCATCACCAGCTTGCAGAAAATAAAGTCAATATCAGTTCATTAGCAAATTAATGGGTCTCTGACTTCATTGTAAATAGAATGCCTGTAACTGGGCATACTGAATGGTCATGCTGGAAATGGCAGGTGAAGATATGGCAAAAAAAAAGTTAAATCCACTAATGAAGATCAACTCCAGGAAAACGTTTAAGATTTAACCAAAATCTAACAACAGAAATAGATAAAATTTGCTTGTGAAGGTTTTCCGTACAGTATTTCTGAGCAATTAGTTGCCTTGACAAGAAATACATATGTATTTCTTTTTTTTTAATTTTTCTAAAAATGTATTTTATTAATTAATTTATTAATTTATTTATTTTTTTGGCTGTGTTGGGTCCCCATCTCTGCACGAGGACTTTCTCCAGTTGCAGCAAGCGGGGGTCACTCTTCATCGCGGTGCATGGGCCTCTCACTATCGTGGCCTCTCTTGCTGCGGAGCACAGGCTCCAGACGTGCAGGCTCAGCAGTTGTGCCTCACAGGCCTAGTTGCTCCGCGGCACGTGGGATTCTCACAGACCAGGGCTCGAACCCGTGTCCCTTGCATCGGCAGGCAGACTCTCAACCACTGCGCCACCAGGGAAGCCCCACATATGTATTTCTTAACAAAAATAGTTATGGTGATATCCTTCAAGAGTATTCAATAAAACAGAATTGTAGCCAGACTTGTAGCAGAATTCAAGACCTTGAGTTCAGAGCAGTTTCCTGGAAGAGACCTCTAAAAAAGTGACTTACAAATCATCTCTTTTAAACACCAACTTACGTTTTGTTGTTTGATGGTAGAGTGTAGAACACTTCTTAGCTGTGTGAACTAGGGAATATTATTTAATCTTTGCATCATAAAGAAACCAATTCTGGCTAAATTAATCTAAAAAAGATTTTATTTGAAGGATACAGGAAATTCATAGGATAAAAATGTAGGAAGACAAATGGGTTTGGAAGAGGTAGGCGAGAGGAAGTGATATATGTCCTTGGTACTAAAAGTAGAGTTGCAGTTCCTGTCTAGGGCCCACTAGAAATGATTATTCCAACTGTTGTTTGCCTCTGGCCCCCTTCCTCTGCCTCTGGTTCTACTTGGCAGTTTTGCCAAGCTGGAAGAATCTATTTCACTTGCTTATGTGACATTCCTCCTCCTTGGTGTGCCAGTCAGAATAAAATCAGCCAAACAAAAGTTACCAGAGAGGGCTTCCCTGGTGGCAGAGTGGTTGAGAGTCCACCTGCCGATGCAGGGGACACGGGTTCGTGCCCCGGTCTGGGAAGATCCCACATGCCACAGAATGGCTGGGCCCATGAGCCATGGCCACTGAGACTGCACGTCCGGAGCCTGTGCCCCGCAATGGGAGAGGCCACAACAGTGAGAGGCCCGCGGTTACCAGAGACCCCTCAGATTATTGGTGGTAAGGCGACCATTAAAAGAATTCCCCAAAAGGAAACTGGATACTGCTAAAAAGAGGGAAGTGTGTGGGTGCCACCTTTGCTAACCCCCTAGACCCTCCAGTACCTGGTGTTCATTACAAGAGCTAATATTTATCTCAGCCACTCTGCTAAGTCTCATTTACTTTTTCTTCCAACTCTGTGAAGAGGGAAAATTACATAAGAGGAAACAGAGACTCTGGAAGATCAAGTTGCTCTTCCCAATCACAAAGGTAGAAAACAACAACCCTGGAATTGAATTCGTGTAATCTGATTCCTGATCCTATGATGCTAAATGCTGAGAACTACTGCCTACTTCCACATCTGTAAGGCCAATAAGAAAAATCTACCATTTGGAGTGCTCTGGACATGTATGTTGATTAAAAGGTGTCATTAATGCCCACAAAACTTAGGAAAATTTGTTGTTCAGAAGTTTATAGAAAAAGCTTGCTAACGTTTGTGAGTTTTGTGCATGTATATATCATTATAAATGTAGACACATTAAGTAAAAACAATAGTGTAAAAATCAATAACAAATTAAACAATTTTGTTTAGATGTAAATTAATAAGAAAAATAGCATGAAAGCTAAAATAGAATAAAAGAAAACAACACAGGGCTACCAACACGATCAGATACTTAAATATATCACAAACCTTAAAAATTAGAAAATGTAGTAGTGGCCCATGAGAGAAAAAAATGCTTCACAAAAAAATTAAAAAGTATAAAAATGTTCAAAGTGGATCCAAATACATATGGAAATTTGCTTTATGATAAATGTTGCATGTTAAACTAGCTGATAGGAAGAACTTTTTACTAAATGATGTTGGAAAAATAGGTTGCCATCTGACAAAAAAAAGTTAAGGCTCTATATTGTACAGCAGGATGAATTCTATAATACTTCAAATATTAAAACTATTAATATTTATATGTAAAAATAGATATAATATTAATAAGCAACAAAACATCATAGTAATATTCCTTTATATGTTTTATATAAGAACACCTTTGTTGTTACACCTCCATATTGAGAAAACTAAAGAAAATGCTAATACATGTAATTATATAAATGATAACATGAAAAATCTACATGGCATAATAATGTTATAAGCAAAATCAAAAGAAAAAGTTAAATTGTGAAAAGTATTTGCACCGCATTTCACAGTAGGAAAATATCCCTGACATATAAAGTGATCCTAAAAACATATAAGAAAAAGAAAAACAACTCAAAAGAAAAATGATGACCTATTGAACAAATAGTTCACGGAAAGGAAAATACAAACGGCTCCTTATGAAATGATGCTCAACCTCTCTCACTGTGAGGGAAAAAAAATGCAAATTAAAACTACATTAAGATGTCTGTTTAAACTAGGATATTGGCAAAGATTCAGGTTTGAAAACACACTCTGTTCAACAATACATGCTAGGAAGAACCAGAATTCTATATATTTCAGACGGTAATTTAAATCCATGCAACATGGATAGATGGCAATTTAGCAAGGTATTACCTCTGCATGTTTACCCTACAAATATTTCTTCATTTTCAAGAAATTGCCCATATACACAATTATATATTATTTTATATTTAGCAAATATACATGTTTGTAATAGAAAAGTTATTTTTTAAAATTTTGTTTTAATTGGAGTATGGTTGTTTTACAACGTTGAGTTAGTATCTGCTGTACAGCAAAGTGAATCAGCTATATGTATACATATATCCCCCCTTTCTTGGATTTCCTTCGCTTTTAGCTCACCAAAGAGCATTGAGTAGAGTTCTCTGCACTATACAGCAGGTTCTCATTAGTTATCTATTTTATACATATTAGTGTATATGTGTCAATCCCAATCCCCCAATTCATCCCACCTCCTTTTCCCCGCTTGGTGTCCATACATTTGTTCTTTATGTCTGTGTCTCTATTTCTGCCTTGCAAACAGGTTCATCTGTACCACTTTTCTAGATTCCACACATGCATTAATATACGATATTTGTTTTTCTCTTTCTGACTTACTTCACTCTATATGACAGTCTCTATGTCCATCCACATCTCTACAAATGACCCAATTACATTCTTTTTATGTCTGAGTAATATTCCATTGCATATATGTACCACATCTTCTTTATCCATTAATCTGTCAATGGGCATTTAGTTGCTTCCATGACCTGGCTATTGTAAAAAGTGCTGCAATTAACATTGGGGTGCATGTGTATTTTTGAATTATGGTTTTCTCAGGGTATATACCCAGGAGTGGGATTGCTGGGTCATATGGTAATTCTATTTTTAGTTTTTTAAGGACCCTCCATACTGTTTTCCATAGTGGCTGTAGCAATTTACATTCTCACCAACAGTGCAAGAGGGTTCCCTTTTCTCCACACCCTCTCCAGCATTTATCATGTGTAGACTTTTTGATGATGGTCATACTGACTGGTGTGAGGTGATACCTCATTGTAGTTTTGATTTGCATTTCTGTAATAATTAGTGATTTTGAGCATTTTTTCATGTGCCTCTTGGCCATCTGTATGTCCTCTTTGGAGAAATTTCTATTTAGGTCTTCCACCCATTTTTTTACTGGGTTGTTTGTTTTTTTGATATTGAGCTGCATGAGCTGTTTCTATATTTTGGAGATTAATCCCTTGTCCTTTGCAAATATTTTCCCCCATTCTGAGGGTTGTCTTTTTGTCTTATTTATGATTTCCTTTGTTGTGTAAGAGCTTTTAAGTTTCATTAGGTCCCATCTGCTTATTTTTGTTTTTATTTTCATTACTATAGGAGGTGGGTCAAAAAAGATCTTGCTGTGATTTATGTCAGAGTGTTCTTCCTATATTTCCCTCTAAGAGTTTTAGAGTGTCCAGTCTTACATTTAGGTCTTTAATCCATTCTGAGTTTATTTTTCTGTATGGTGTTAGGGAGTGTTCTAATTTCATTCCTTTACACATAGCTGTCCAGTTTTCCCAGCACCATTTATTGAAGAGACTGTTTTTTCTCCATTGTATTTTTTTGCCTCCTTTGTCATAGATTTGGTAACCAGAGCTGCATGGGTTTATCTCTGGGCTTTCTATCCTGTTCCACTGATCTTTATTTCTGTTTTTGTGCCAGTACCATACTGTCTTGATTACTGTAGCTTTGTAATATAGTCTGAACTCAGGGAACCTGATTCCTCTAGCTCCATTTTTCTTTCTCAAGATTGCTTTCACTATTTGGGATCTTTTCTGTTTCCACACAAATTTTAAGATTTTTTGTTCTAGTTCTGTGAAAATACCATTGGTAATTTGATAGAGATTGCATTGAATCTGTAGACTGCTGTGGATAGTATAGTCATTTTCACAATATTGATTAAAAATGACCAACATGAACACCAATAGGAGTTATTTGAATGCTTTATGTTATATATCCATACTGCATATGTATATATACAACTGAATAACATTCAGATTTAAAGGTGAAGGGTTCCCCTATGCAGTGGTATAAAAAGATCTTAAAAGTGTATTATCAGGTGAAAACAAGATAGACAACAAAGTTCACTATTTCTTTTGTATAAAATAAGTACATGTGTGCTATTTGCTTATATTGTTATAAGCAATCTTTGGATCAGTGCACAAAAACTAACGAATGGTTACATGGCAAGAGAAAAAGAGAAAGGGAGAGAGGGGGAGAGAGGGAGGAGAGAGAGAGAGAGAGAGAGAGAGAGAGAGAATGTGTGTTGGGTTAGGTTAGGGGTAGCATATGGAGCATGGTTGCAAGATCTATCTTTTCTATGCCTTTCTTTCATTTCTACTTTTGAACAAGGTATTTACCTAATCAATGATCTTAAAGGGTAAGAAAATCTATTAGCATATCCAATAATTGTATATTTTTCACTCTTCTATTGTGCTGTGCTAATGAAATTAAATATGGGTTTCACCTTTAATAGGAGTCTTATAACAATAAAGTTTGCTGCCCTAACATTTGTAAGTACATAATAAGGGTCATGAATTTTACCCTAAAAGACTAAGAAATTCAAATGATATTCAGCTGTTAAGTGCCCTTCCTAATAAAGACAAACATCCTTAGTTATATAAAAATTTACCTTTCATGATAGAAAGATAATTTAAATTGAACTAAATTATTATCTTCTCTTGAATAGTAGCATCACCAGTGCTCAACCAGGAGATCATGGCAGGAAGTACATGTTACTCAATTTTGTATTCCCAGGGCCTAACATTGTGTATGAAATAATTAAACATTTAAAATAAAGTAAAACTATCATTTACTCCTTATTTGAAACTTACTGCATAATTTGACTTGTCAAAGTGGTTTTCATTAGCCATATCAAAGTTGTACTTAAAGAATCTAGAAATATGGAAAATTGTGCATTTTCTCCATTCCTGGGCCTATTTAATAAAGTCTTAAATATGCTTTTGATATACTAAGACTCCCTCACTGAAGCTTCATTAGTTAACTCAATAGGCCCAACATTAGGTTAGGAACTCTATGGTAGCTTAGACACAGCTAACTGTGATTGTCTACATGTGGATTTCCATTTTTAATCTAAACATATTTCCCTTGCTTCTTCAGTAGTCTAAAATCAAATATGAGTGGTTTTTACATTATTCTGTTTGGGATTATCTATCCCATGCACTACTGTGATTACAATAATGAATAATAATTACAAAGATGAGTTGTAAACTTAATGTTCAAACACAGCAGGGAATAATAAGTGCAAATTCATATATAAGATCTTGTTTACACTGTTATTACAAAGTGCTGTTATTTGTTTTAAGATATATGTATTAAAGCAATAGTGTTATGTGTATGAATTCCTAACAATTCAGAGCATGGACAGGAGCTGATATTTAGGGCAATTTCAATGTACTTCATGTTCTTGAATGTAACCCATTTTATATAAAATGCAATTGAGTCATGTAAGGTGAGATATTTTGCCATTAAGTAGTGAGCAATGCCCTTTGCTCACTTACACTGAAGCAAAAGTCCCTGGGTTGGTATCCCTATTATAGGGCCTCTGTTATTTATCCTCTGGATCCCAAATGTCAGCCTGTTAGAATAGTTTGCTTGGTAAATAAGAGAAACATAAAATAAGAAACATTTGCTGATAATTTCTTAAAGTAAATTAAATTAAGTCATTTTATCTTTTGTTCTACAATATTCTCTACCCTTATTTTTAACATCTTTGTTCAGGAATATTGAAATACAATAAATGACACATATTTTAAGTGTACAATTTAAAAAATTATGATATATCTGCACTCATGATCATCATCACCAAAAGAAAGATGGTTAACATTTCCATAACCCCCAAAAGTTTCCTCATGCCTTTCATAATCCTTCATTACTAATGTTTATGATCAACACTGCTAACAGTGGTTTACCTTGGGTGGCTACTTCACTTCAGTTTCGGCTGTGTTATGCATTAGATACAATGCTTAATTGTGCTTGTCTCAGTAGCTCAAAGTTTTTCATTCTTAGAAAGCAATTGTACACTCATTTCTATGGTCTGAGTATTCTAAGCATTTTATTTTCTCAAGAACTCAATGGTGGAATTTCATTGGATTGAGCCACTTAAACAATGCAACATGTTTCTGGAGAGCCCTATTCAAACCAATTACAAATTTTTAAAAAGGCATTTTGTTGCTTGGGCAACAAGGTGTTCTTGTTTAATTTAATTTTCTAGGTGAGGTTTAACATAATTTAATCTTTTTATGACAGAGGAAGTTGAATAACTTTATTTAGTCCTTAAAATTTTCTACTCTAAAGCAAAATAGAAAGAGCACACACTCCAAATGGATCTGTGTGTGTATGTGGAGGGTGGAGGCATATAAGTATGTGTGTAGGCTACAATACTGTTCTTAACCTTGCTCAACACTTTACATTGTTGGAAATGCACATGTGAATGCCATGAAAGTTTAACAGTTGCCTCCGATTAAGGTTGGAGTACAGTGATATAGAAAAGGAACAGAAATTAAAAACCATCTACACAATTATCCAGGAATATTTAGAGCAGAAATTATCCTTACTAAAAAGCTAGACGACATTTATCAACATGACACGAATGGAAAGGGGACTGATATTTTATAAACTTGCTATATACAAATACACACACATTAAAAAACATATTCTCTATTACTTGTAGCTGGAAGACAATTTAGAGATAGTTGGATAAAATTATTTTATTTTATAGGTAAGGACAAAAGCCTGAGAACTTTAGTAACATGTCCATAAAGTCATAGCTCGAGAATGACAGAGTTGAAAGACTATCTGAAAGTGTCAAATGAAAGAAAAAAAATATCATTGAACTTGTGAAAGTCAGAAAACTCAGGGTTGCTTTTATAAGGGCTGTAGGAAAATAAAAGTTAATATGAAGAGGAAGTTCTATAGCTTATATTCATGTTTCTGGTGACTGCAACTGGGAGATGCTGTGCAGGATAATTAAAATCTAGAACAGGCTTTAACTAGATTTTGGACCCTACTGGGGTTTGGACTCTACTGGGGTTTGGGCTCTACTGGGTTAGTTGTTCTATCCATAAAGATAAGAGTAGACCTAACTTAATATTGGAGGGTTTAGAAGCTGTAGTGAATGTTAGAAATGACTTATCTCTAGCCTATTTCCTGGTGCTAAATAAATGAGTTTTAAATGTATAATTCTCTTCTTCTTCCTACAGGCATGGGCATGTACTCCTGTCTTTGCAAATTGCTTACAAGACGTCCACTAGCAGCTTCTGAAAAAAGGTTTGCAATCTAATTAAATAGAATGAGTATTGGTTAAACACCAGCTACCTTAAGCAATAGGTCCCAAACATTATGGGGTAAATTCCAAACTTATGGTGTTGACACAATAGAATATATTCTTTGTTCACATGTTAGAATATATTCCTTGCCTCTATTTCTGGGTGGTACTTGGTTTGCCACATGGAGATTCAGATATCCAGACCCTTTCTATGTGTGTCTCAAGTATTCACTGGTACTTCTACTGTACTCTATGTATCTAGGAATGTGAATAGGAAATGGGATTATGGTGATATGAAGCAATCACACCTGGGTACACTTCAGCCTGGAAGTAACACAAATGAGGGAGCAAGATATGAAGGGGGTGCCACAACTACTGAGCCTGCGCCTTAGAGCCCCCAGGCCACAACTACTGAGCCCATGAGCCACAACTACTAAAGTCTGTGCACTCTAGGGCCCACATGCCATAACTACTGAGCCTGCTTGCTGCAACTACTGAAGTCCACGTGCCTAAAGCCTGTGCTCTGAAACGAGAAGCCACCACAATGAGAAGCCCACGCACCGCAATGAAGAGTAGCCCCCATTTGCCACAACTAGAGAAAGCTAGCATGCAGCAACGAAGACCCAGCACAGCCAAAAATAAATAAAATTAAATCATTAAAAAAAACGATATGAAGGGGGTCAGGTCAGGGAAGGGGAAAGTACTGAAAGCAGGGAGAGGGGGAAGAGTCCTTGGCTGAGCAGCCGTTCCCTAGCAAATATTCTACTAATGTACTGGGAGCACAAGTCTTTGGAGAACACCTACCTATCTCTCACATTATACATGTGAGACATACTACCTCTTGTTGGGTTAGAACTCATCCTGTCAACCTATGTGGTAACTAGAATGATAAGCATGAGGACCCAGATAATCTGCTTTTTATATAATTCTATTTGCAACAGAAGGCAACCTGTTACAACTGCAGTAGAGATTTTACTTAAAGGTCAAAAGAGTTAACACAAGCAGTGATAATACTAAAGACTTTTCCAAAACTGGTAGGGAAATGGGAATATCCAATCAGAATGGACACTGACCATCAGCTCTGAGCATCTACTAAAATCACTTTTTTAAATGTAAAATTCTATCATTAGTAATTGTTTGTTACCATTAGGCAAATATATGGTATTTTATCAAATAAAGAAACAGTTATGTTTATATATTTGTTTTCCTCTACATTAATAGCACCCAATGACTCCTCCTGGATTCATGTACCTATACCTACCCTTTCCTTACTTAAGATCCCCCAACTTGGTGTCTACCTGCCAGCTGGAATTTTTAGTCTCCTGCTGATTCAGCTGCTTCTAGTGGTACTTCTGTTCATTATGTCGTGGTGTCCTCTATGTTGTGTAACTGGGACCATAAGCAATGGAGCCTTTTAAATTGTGTGAATAGACTAGCTGTGATTGTCTTAAAAGGCGACTTACAAATATGAAAACATGTGACTTCTAATTTGGCTGCTCAGAGTCTGTTTTTGCTTTTATCCAGGTTCTTGGTTCTTTTGTATGTGGGTAATATCTGTCCTCCATATAAGTAAAGGGTAACTGAAAGCTGTAAGACCCTTAAAACACTTGTTCTTTCATAACAGATAGTATGCATAGTTGCATCTACAACCTGTTTATACTTTCTCATCACAATGGTTTCTTGTAAGTAGTGCCAAAATAAAGATCAGACTAGCTCACATATAATTATCTTAAAGGTCTGAGTATGTGAAATCACAGCTAATGATATTTACTGTAATTAGGGAAGCAAATTAGAAGAATATTAAAGCCTTCACATTTCAGTATTCATAGACAGATTTCTAAGTAAATTACAAAATAAAATTATTACTAATGAGATTTTTCATAAAAACTAAGACAATTAGCAATATTTTTGCTGCAAGAAATAATTTGGCAAATGTTAGAAAAAAAATAGCTTTTATCTATGACTATTTTGTCTCAGTGAAATAAATGGAGATTATAGAAACTTAAGAAAAATGTTTATACCAAAGCCACTTTCCCTTTGTTAACAACAAAAATAAAATTCTTAGTTATCCTAAAAGTAAAGATAATTTGGATGATATTTATATTTACAAAAGAAAATAAAAGATATCCCATTACATCTGGTCAAACAACAAATTATGAAATGAAAATTTTGCTATGGATTTAACGTGGTACTAGTCAAGTGGGGTAAGAAAGTGGAGTATAAAGTTCTGACCTTGCCCATAAAAAGTTTACAATCTATTTTGAAGAATAAAGTTCATGAAGAAAACAACAGTTTATAATTGTGTTCAATGATATAGTTGAGAATATAAGGATAGAAAAGCATGACTATTTTAACAGTAAGCAACTGGTGTTCAAAATATTTGGCTGGAGAATATACCACATGGTATCATATTTTTAGATATTTAGAGCTTGCTAATACTAGTCAGTAAGCATCATCTGTAGAATTCACAGTATCTACAGGGAATATATAAGGAATTGCAAATGGGACTCTCACAAAGAGTCTATCTCAAAAGAGTGCATGCTTACTCTCAGGCATGGTATAGGGGGCTAGAAATTGATGTGGCAAAAGATCATAGTCTAGTGGAGGAGATATAGTAAACAGATGTAACAACACATTTACACTGAAGTTTTGGAGTATATTATGCTCTAGAAATATAGGGACAGGGCATGAAACCCATCTTAGAAGGGGTCACAATGGGACAGATTTTAAAGGAAAGATGGTGCTGAGATGTAGAGAATGTTCCATAAAGAGAGAACAGAAAAGTACAAAGTTGAAGAGAAAAAATGGATTGCTGCAAATAGTACCTCTTACTGGAACGGGGTGTGTGTGTGGGGGTGGTGGTGAGTATATGTGATAAAAGTAACATTAAAATTTCCCATCAGTGCTATAACTGCCAAAAGTTTTCTATTCTCTCTTTTTTTCAGCTACTTTTTCTCATGATATCTACTGGGAACATATTTGTGCAGTGAACATTGGCCAGTAAATGAATTATATCTATGACTCTTAGTCTTTGGACCCAAATCCCAATATAAATCACTGCTCATGCAGGTTGGCCACTTTAGAGAAGTCTTTTGACTAACTGAGAGATGGCTTGTTTTGCAGAACCAAAGGAAACCTATTGCCTTCTTTTAGGGCATGTTTGGCTCCCCAGGAAGCAGACTCTGAGAAAGAGATTGGACAGAGTACTGAATCTGGATGGCATTGCAGAGTGGCCCATATCAACCAGTCATTGAATGAGACCTGACTCCAGGAAGGGGGCATGACTTCGGGCAAAACGGCTCTGTCAAACTCAGATAATAATCTCCAGAAGGAGAACCTCTGGACCCAGACACAAGCTTGTGGTAACCAACCCTCTCAGCAGCTATGGAAATTAGTGTTCAATCCAAAAGTGAGATTCTGAGTGTTGCAACACAATGTTTCACACATCCCTGAAACCACCAACAAAATTGTTCTTAACTTTCCTATATGAGTTAAGTCCAGTCTAGATCTTGCAAGTCTGTGGGAAGAGACAAGTATAATTCCCAGCAGCAGAACTTTTACCTACTTGCTTAGAGGGGCTAGTGAGAGTCACCCACCTGAAGCTTTCCCCTGAGGAGAGGTGGAGGTGGTCTCCCAAAATGCTTAGCACATTTACAAAATAATGAGGCCCTCCAGAGAGGGGTTACTTCAGTCCCAGAACTGCCTTTACCCAGCCTTCTAGACTACTAGACATATTAAAGTCAAACCATAGGGACCTAGGAACCAACAGTGAAATGTGCTGCATTCACTCTGCTAGCTTTGAAGTAATAAGTGGAAACTAATCACAGGCAACCTGTTCAAATAACATTCTTTATAGGACTCTTCAATGTAAACTTTATTCAATATAAAATTATTTAATAAATCTTGATTAAACCTTCTATTAATACCCCCTACACACACATTATTTTGGGACAAGGGTAAGGATAAAAGCCACAGAATTTAATCTCAAGGTATGTGCTTGCAATGGACCATCAGTTGACTTGGCTAGGTCCACTGGTCACCTTGCATTTGTGCATGATTTTTCTTTACCAAGAAACCTCCTAGGCCAATACTGTTGATTGGATCTTGTTGCCAGAGGCCCTTGTCTGAGAAAAATCCAGAGGATTCATTAGAGTAAATCTTGAAATTTTAAGAGTACAGAGGCAACCTAAAACCTTGCAGTGGGAGCAGTAATACAAGACACGGAAAGCTCATGGCTCTCATATTGCACTGTGGGAAATTCCTATCTGTGACCAGTTTTTCTAGAGGTGTTGATATTCACCCTTTATATGTAAATAATAAGCATTCCCCAATATGTTGATTTGATATGAATCATGCACTTGCTGTTTCTGTTAATTCCACCCATTTGGCTGTAGATCTTATAGTTATGTGAATTTGACAACCCTAATATGTTAATGCCAAATTAAAAAATGTAGAGATTCTCAATGGGATTGGAGGCAGACCTCATGTGCAGTCAGAGCCAGAGACAGAGTTTTAAATTATATACACTTATGCTCTAATGAAAGAAGTTTTAAGAAGGAGAGAGAAAAAAATTGCAACAAAGTAGGTAAGCATTTCATTTCTGTTACATTCCAGCCTTGCAGAAACAAGACTATATCTGCCAAAAAAAGTAGATTCAATAAGATATGTAATGGCACCATTATAGCACATCTTCAAAAGGGGGGAGCTGGGGGACCAGGAGGGTAGGTGCAAAAAGAGGAGGGATAATAGTTGATTATGCACAATATTGTAGGAAATGCTTTCAGTGTTCTTCAAGAGAAAAATTTAGACAAATTTTCATTTAATTAGTTGTTTATAAAAATTATTTGTATATAGAAACATTTAGTAAAAAATATCAATTTAGATCTTTTGAGGCAGTTTGGGAATAGGTATGCTAATACAGTTGGAAACCATTACTACAACATGGTCATTTAGAACATGGACTCTGAACTAGATGACTGTATGCTGCATCATGAATTTTCCGCTTAGTGTCTCTGTAAACTTAAACAAGTTGCTCAACATGCTTGATTATATTTCTTCATCTATAATATGAATTGTAATACATAATTGACTTGTGTTAAATACAATAATGTACTTAAAACATTGTAGTATCTGAAAAATAGGTTTCAACACATGATTTTACCATTGAAACATTCTTATTATCATATTTCTTATTGTCTCAGAAAATTTAGTCTATGTTTCTCTCACTTAATAATAAGTATTGAGCCCTTGCAATGTGCCATATACTGCGAGGGATGCTTCTGATATGATGGTAAGATGAAGAAAATATAGTCCTTACCTTCAAGGACTTTATAGCCTAGTGAAGGAGATAAGCAAACAATCAGTTACTATATAGTAATGGGAGAAGCAAACTGATCAACAAATCAAAAGTGAAAATATTCTTGGGGTATTCCTATGGAAATTCGACATCACTGATCTCTAACTGACTTGCTGTAAGATTCAGATTTAAAATTTATAGAAAGAATTTCAGTATCAGAAAATGGAAGGATGCTTAATATGGTTTACCATATTATGGAGATCTTTGGAAATGTCTAAGTGTATAACAATATATGATTGTTTGAATACATGTGTATATGTACTAAGTATCCATTAAAAATCATGTGATCAACTGATATTCATTAACTTGGGCCTTCTCATGTAAATAAGAAAAACAGAATATAAAATAATATGCACAACATATATCGCTTTAGTTTTTTACATATAAGCCATCACACAGAGACACTCATTTATGTGGAGGTACAACAGGAAAAAGACTGAGGCCAAACTAGAAAATATTATAAATATTTCCCTCTAGGTGATGAGATTATAAACATTTTTTTTTTCATTTGGAGTTTTTCCAGTGTTTTCGGAGATTATTTATTGTTTTAGAAATTAAGGAAGTGCACGTAAGGAATGTTTTTATAGTAATGGCAAAAATATATTTCAAGTCATAAGTATTGTTCTCATTTCCAAGGGCATTAATTTATCTTGGATCTGTGAACACTTTAGTAACTACACTTGAAGGCTTTTAAAGGATTTTCCCACATGCCCTCAAATTCAGAAAATTTCTATCACAGAGCTAACATGGTGAGAGAGATGCAACACCTCAAGTAGATCATGGCAATGTGTGCAATGTACTACCTTCTCTGTGGTTCTTATACTTTGTATTACAAAGAGCTTTTGGGAATTACTGAAACTGCTGAAGCACCAAATGTTTAACCTGAGTCACAGAAAAAGAGACAATTTTCCAAGGGGCAAGTAGAAACTTTTCTTTTCTTTTTAGGAGAATTACCTTAAGATTCCTGTTGCTTTTAGATCTATACTAATTATCCATGGGTACATTTCACCTGAAGTGTGTTTGTGTTGTATAGAACTTGTTTTTTCTTTAGAATCACATCATATTCCAATTTCAAGCACAGAAGAAACAAGCAAGTTAATTTTTTAAACATCTTTATTGGAGTATAAATGCTTTATAATGTTGTGTTAGTTTCTGCTGTATGACAAAGTGAATCAGCTATATGTCTACATATATCCCCATATCCCCTCCCTCTTGTGTATCCCTCCCACCTTCCCTATCCCCCACTCTAGGTGGTCACAAAGCATCGATCTGATCTCCCTGTGCTATGCAGCTGCTTTCCCACTAGCTATCTATTTTACATTTAGTAGTATATATATGTCGATGTTACTCTCTCATTTCGGCCCAGCTGACCCTTCCCCCTCCCTGTGTCCTCAAGTCCATTCTCTACATCTGCATCTTTATTCCTGTCCTGCCCTTAGGTTCATCAGAACCATCCCTCCCTTTAGATTCCATATATATGTGTTAGCATACGGTATTTGTTTTTCTCTTTCTGACTTACTTAACTGTATGACAGACTCTAGGTCCATCCACCTCACTACAAACAACTCAATTTCATTTCATTTTATGGCTGAGTAATATTCTATTATATATATGTGCCACATCTTCTTTATCCATTCATCTGTCTATGGACATTTAGGTAAGCAAGTTAATTTTAGTGCAACCTTTTGTGAAGACAGTTGAGCTCTAATGATGCTGTGGTTACTAGGATTAAAGCTGGCAATGAGTGCATGATTCAATCCCTTTCCACCTAGGTATAGATTGCACAGCTGCTACTTACAGAAAATAACCTGAATTATATCAAATTATCTTGTCTTCCTTCACATTCACCTAGAATTCCCAAAACTCTAGCAGTGATTTTCCACTAAGAACATATAAACAGTCTCTTCAACCAAATATATTCCATGAATTTATAAATATAAGCAACATCTACTACATATCTAGTTTGGCAAATTCTAAAATTGCCTACTTATTGTTTTATTCTTTGAATGGGGAGAAATGTTTATCATGAGAGTTCCTTATAAGTGTTTGGCAAATGTAAGTTACTCCTATTCTCTTGATGTAGAATTTTTAATAAAAAATTAAATTATTTCTTCAAATGTTCTGAAATTTGCTGGTGATACCTTTAATAAATTGCTCCAGTGTTAATAAAACTGAGAAATAAAATCTTTTAAAAAGGGCCTCCCTGGTGGCGCAAGTGGTTAAGAGTCCGCCTGCCGATGCAGGGGATACGGGTTCGTGCCCCGGTCTGGGAGGATCCCATATGCCGCGGAGCGGCTGGGCCCGTGAGCCATGGCCGCTGGGCCTGCGCATCCGGAGCCTGTGCTCCGCAACGGGAGAGGCCACAACAGTGAGAGGCCCACATACCGCAAAAAGAAAAAAAAAAAAAAATCTTTTAAAAATTATAATTTGTCTATTCCAAACCAGACAACCTGAAATGGAATAACAAGATTAGAGTATCTCAGAATGACAACCACTTAGCCAAAATATTCAACAACTACAATACTTTTTTCCAGAGGAGGAAGAACCATCAGGTATGATGAAATTTGCCTTGATGGATAAGCACACATTTATCCAACCTGTAAATAACTTTAGTTTCCTTATTTTATGAGTTAAGACTACTTATTTTTAACAGGAACATACACACACACACACACACGCATGCACACTACACACTCTTGATGATTTAGGAAAAAAATATCCTAATTCAAATACTGGAAAATTGAAGGGTCTAGGTTCAGGGCTCAAGCAAAGCCACTGGGACTTAAGTTCTTGTATGAGTCTGCCTTCTCTGTTGGTTTCATTCTCAGGCTTCATTTGGCAGTTCCCCAGTAACATAGACTATTGCTTCCCAATGATAATATGTCTTATAACAGCCCCAGTCTCATATCCTCTCATGTTTAATATAATCAACAAACAATATTTCTGTTTTCAAGATGAGCCCACAAAATCCCTAGCCATTCTGATAGAACCAGGATATGTCACTACCATGCCTAAGCCAATCACTGGCCAGGAAAATGCAATGCACTTCCTGACTTGACCTAGGTCACATGGGGATGAAACAGCTTGAGTTAGCTTGAGTTAAGAGTTGAAGGTGGGGGGGGTGGCAGTGGTGGTGGCGCAGTGGTTGAGAGTCCGCCCGCTGATGCAGGGTACATGGTTTCGTGTCCCGGTCTAGGAAGATCCCAAATACTGCGGAGCGGCTGGGCCCGTGAGCCATGGCCACTGGGCCTGCGCATCCGGAGCCTGTGTTCCGCAACGGGAGAGGCCACAACAGTGAGAGGCCCGCGTACCGCAAAAAAAAAAAAAAAAAAAAAAAAAATAGAGTTGAAGGGGGTAGATGTCTCAAGTGAAAATTGAGATTCTTGCTAAAAGAAGTGGCAATGGATGTTGGGAATGCTAACTACAAACATTTATTACACTTCTTTAATAGCCCCTCTCCCTACAAATTGATGAGTATTTAAAGCAAAATAAATAATATAGATGACTATAAACCTTCCTTTTACCTCATCAAGGACTCTTATTGACCCTACCGAGCCACTAAAAGATCATCACAGTTAATGCCTTGTTTCTCAATTAAATGAATCTTGCAACATTCTCTGAGAAAATATCAACCTTGCACTTATGACTTTACTAACACAAAAAAGTAAACAAGCAAAGTATGAATAAGAATGCTAACTTTTCTACGTATTGAAAGAATCAGAAGACCATGCCACAATTCTTGGACTTTGAATTTTAGAGAAAGGGTGGTGCTCTAAGTCAGGAAGCTCTTGGGTGTGTGATTTGTACTGATGTTGCTAATAAAAACTCCTTAATGAAATGACTTAATGGGATACAGAAAGAACTTCCCTGAATGTATTACTTTTCTCTGGCCAGATGGGTAGTTTGACTCAGTTGAAAGTTGCTGTCCAAGAAGATACAGAAGGCTATGACTAGACCTTAAGAGATATTGCCAACTCTGTCTCTTGCTGGCTGTATGACCTTGCATGAAACTCATCATATTTCAGACTCAGGTTCTTCAGTTATATATTAATTTAAAAAAAAATTCTGGCCCTGGCTTAGCATAATATAATTGTACTTCTTAAAATATGTGAAATTCCTGTATTTGTGGAAAGTGAAAGATTTGGCTTCAATGGTACCCTAGATTCAGTCTCAGAGGAGTTGTCAGTGAACGAGGTTCTGAAAATCAGAGGTGCCTTGATGGACCAGAGAACAGTCCTGTTGCATGGGTCATGAAGCACAGTGGCAAAAAGAAGTGACTGGCAAGCATCTTATGTTTGAGCTAAACTACACGTGTAACTCCTCACCTCCCTCCATTTACATTGGTTACTTGTTTTGACCTTGAAAATGTATGATTGTCTTACCTGCATTATAACCACTACTGCTATTCCTTTCAGGGAGAGTAAAGGGCTTATTCATGCAAAAGAAGGGAATGGGCCTGAATTAATCCTAGAAATAATCCTAGAATATGAAGATATAGCATCTTTGTCTTTCAGTCAGGAAAACTTTAAGATCTAGTGTGTGCAGTGAAAACATTTGGGATCTACAATTAAAGGGCTGAGTTTCAAACCCAGTCTTACCAAATGCTGGCTGGGTGAGAATGGGCAATTTATTGGTCTCTCTGAGATAAAATTAATGTGTATTAACATGAGAACATTATTGTGTTCACTATAGGACTGCGACGACTGAAAAAACTCAGGTTTTTACCAGATATTTGTGGAAAATCAATGCCCATGAGCCTCAGGAATCTACGAATAAGAATAAGGTTTCTATGTAAGATACCACAAGCTTTCAAATATCCATGAAGATGAAGCCTCATCAGGTATTTCTGAGAAGCCCAGGCTTATCTCACACATGCTTGTGGCCAACTACATTGGTCCATGTTCTTTCGCTTACTGGCACAGTTCATTGCTGCTGCTGCTCTCCAAGGGAAGAGTGTTCATCAAGGGAACACTATTTGTCTTCCCATCTAAAGAGCCACTTCCCATTGCCACCAAAGCTGCCATACCATAGCTGTTAAATGTTAACAGGGTTATTTTCCATTTTCACTGTGATTCTGAATCTCATGCATAAATGAACATCTCTCTCCAGCAAGCAATGTGTTGTATCATTTACCTCTGTCTCAAAGCAATATCACCTTTTCCTCTGAGTCTTAAGTGGATTCTAGAGGATGGAGAGCCCTTACATTTATCCCAGAAGCACCTTTCTTTCTGTGAGGCATCAGTTCTATCTCTTGTAGTTGGGCTAGAGAACAATATCTGTACTCTACTCCCTTTCAGTATGTCTCCTCTGCCTTTTCTCCCCAGGCAACCACATAAAATTTCCACTCCATAGACCATACGTAAATCCCTCATGTTGATAAGTACTTTGAGTTTCAAAAACCCAGAAAAATCCACTTAAGCTCTTTCTACATTCCTTTCTCTATTGATAACCTGTAAAATGAAACAAAAATATATGTTTTCATTCAGTTGAGACATTATATTATTTAGACCCAGCTGACCTACAGGCTAACATATTTTTTAATCACTCAATAAAAAATTATAATTCTTGGTTATGGAACATTATTCATAAATTGATGCCATTTGTAATTTTAGTTAGTGAATGTGTTTAAACATTTTGGAACATTGACTACAAAAGCTGTGTTATTAACCTAAAGCCATTATTATGCAGTATGGTTTTCTTAGCAGGAAATTAGTTTGTTTCTAAGTCTCAGACACTGAGAGCTTCAGAGATAAATTCATAATGATTTAAGATTTATTATAAATAGATGGATTTCTAAAAGGGAGGATAAAAGAGAAGAAAGAGGCAGAGACATGTCTATATACACTTGGGAAGTGAGGATGGGCCTAGAGAACCATGTAGCCTGTCATGAGTCTTTGTGCCTTGGCAGGCAGGCTTGCATTGATCATATTTGGCAGCCAAGTTTAATTTTGCTTTTGACCAAGATGAGTGAAATATGTATCTCTCCAACTATAGTTGTCTATTACTTATTGAGGAAGAGACAGAATTTATTAGATTCAGGAGCTGGATTTCAAAATAAGAAGAAGTCTCCTTCCACAAGAGGGTATAATTAGTGAATAGTTCAAATGTCCTTGAATAAGGCTTATTGTAAAAAAACAAAGAAAAAAACAAGGTTTAAATTAAGCAAGCCCTGATTGTAAAATATTGTGTACCTCAGTGAAGTTGATTTGTTTAGAAATAATAATGAGATACCTAGGAATCAAGATAAGACTTCTAATGATGAAAAAAGAAATAGGAAGTCCTATAGAAAAACAGTTTATTTGATGAAGCAAGATTTTGAGGAGACTGGAAAGAAGTTCCTTCCTCTCCCAAATTAGGCATTGGATAAGGGAATGAGGACTTTTAAAATAATATATCCACTATGCTTGTCCTAAAAATAGCTGAGGAGTTGGCAGAAAGGTGAATGTTTCAGTGAAAGACTTCCTAAGAACTTATCATCAGGAAAATTCCTCCTTCTGGAGAGCACCAGCAAATAGGATGCTTTTAGGATGTCTGTTTAATCAAACTATTCATTCTCCAACACAAAGATAACATGTCTTCCTTCCGGAATTTTTGGAAGATATTTTCAAGTACTACAAAGAAGATAACAGGGACTTCCCTGGTGGTGCAGTGGTCAAGAATCTGCCGGCCAATGCAGGGGACACAGGTTTGAGCCCTGGTCTGGGAAGATCCCACATGCTGCAGAGCAACTAAGCCTATGCACTACAACTATTGAGCCTGTGCTCTAGAGCCTGGGAGCCACAACTACTGAGCTCACATGTCACAACTACTGAAGCCCATGCACCTAGAGCCCATGCTCCGCAACAAGAGAAGCCACCACAATGAGAGGCCCGCGCACTACAATGAAGAGTAGCCCCCGCTCACCGCAACTAGAGAAAGCCCATGTGCAGCAACAAAGACTCAAGGAAGCCAAAAATAAATAAATAAATAAAAATTTTAAATAAAAAATAAAAAGATAACAGTAGCCATGCAAAATCTCACTACCCAGTGAAACATTATTAACTGAAACATGTTTCCATCCATGTATTTTTTATATGTCTTTGATATCATAATATATTTGTAATTCAGAATCCTACTTTATTACTCAGAATTATAGCCTATGTATTTTCCTATCATTAAAAAGGTCAGTGTAAAAAAAAATGGTGAGTGTACATCATTTTAAAGGATAAAATTATGTCTTGCCAAAATTAACCATTCAGTTGTGGTTGAACATTTACCATGTGTTTGAGGTTTGCTGTTAGAAATAATGCTGTTATATATGTGCTTAATTTTGAAAGTTTTTTCCTAACAAAGGGGCTGACTTAGGTAATTCAGTTTATGGAGAACATCACTGCCACATAATTCCAACAGTAAGTTAGACCTCATTGTTAAGCCATTAGATCCAACTTTCTGTAGAAAATACACCCTAATGAAGTTTTTTTTTCAATTACAATAAATGAGTTAATACAGCTCTATATGACAGTCATCTCACTTCTAAAATATAAATCTAATGGATGGATAGATAGATAGATAGATAGATAGAAAAATAAACAGAATTAGACACAGTCTTGCCATGAGTGTTTCTTGTATAAAACCGGTTACTATTTTTGCAGAACTTCTCCTTGCTTTGCTTTACTTCCAGGAACTCTCACTCAGGATATCTGCATTCTTGAATAGCAATTTTTTTTGACACTTGGTATTTTATACACTGGGTCAATGCACTGTGAAAGCAAGATTCAGGTTGTGTGGGAGGTTGAGTGTCTTTAGTACAATAAGAGAAGTGGTGTGAAAGAAGCAGCAGCAGAGTGCAGATGCTATTCTCTTGAAGATACATTTTAGGGAAGGGTATACATGGAAGCTGACAGTCTGGGAAATTATTTTCTAAAGACTGTCTGCCTGGAAAATCTTTGTGTACTTTCAGAAGTGTGTGCGTCCCAGTTGGAAGACCACCAAGCTAGATGTATTGAATTGCATCTAGTTTTTGTGGATCCCTGTAGTTTTATTTATGATAAATCATTGTATTTGGATAATATGGAGAAAGGATTCTCATAACTCAGTCATATGAGCCCCAGACTCTGTTCTTGACTTGCCTCGCCCTTATGGCTACATATAAAACATCTTACCTTCTCCCAACGTCTTCCTGGATTCACTGAGTTAATATATGTTAGAAAATGTTACAGATATTTTTGATAAAAGCATTACCCGAAAGTGGACATATAGATTATAATGTGATTTTCAATTGTGTGTGCACTCATGTCAAAATCATTCTTGTTTTTAGATTTTTATATTCATTAGCATACGGCATTTGTTTTTCTCCTTCTGACTTACTTCACTCTGCATGACAGACTCTAGGTCCATCCACCTCACTACAAATTACTCAATTTCATTTCTTTTTATGGCTGAGTAATATTCCATTGTATGTGCCACATCTTCTTTATCCATTATCCATTCATCTGTTGATGGACATTTAGGTTGCTTCCATGTCCTGGCTATCGTAAATAGTGCTGCAGTGAACACTGGTACATGTCACTTTTTGAATTATGGTTTTCTCAGAGTATATGCCCAGTAGTGGGATTGCTGTGTCATATGGTAGCTCTATTTTTAGTTTTTTAAGGAACTTCCATACTGTTCTCCATAGTGGCTGTATCAGTTTATATTCCCACCAACAGTCTGGAGGGTTCCCTTTTCTTCACACCGTCTTCAGCATTTATTGTTTGCAGGTTTTTTTATGATGGCCATTCTAACAGGTGTGAGGTGATACCTCATTGTGGTTTTGATTTGCATTTCTCTAATGATTAGTGAGGTTGAGCATCTTTTCATGTGTTGTTGGTCAAACGGTACTGATGAACCTAGTGGCGGGGCAGGAATAAAGATGCAGACGTAGAGGACAGACTTGAGGACATGGGGGTGGGGAAGGGGAAGCTGGGACAAAGTGAGAGAGTAGCAGTGACATATATACACTACCAAATGTGAAATGGTTGGCTAGTGGGAAGCTGCTGCATAGCACAGGGAGATCAACTAGATGCTTTGTGATGACCTAGAGGAGTGGGATAGGGAGGGTGGGAGGGAGGCTCAAGAGGGAGGGTATATGGGGATATATGTATACATATAGCTGATTCACATTGTTGTACAGCAGAAACTAATACAACATTGTAAAGCAATTATACTCCAATAAAGATGTGAAAAAATCATTATTTTTATTCCAATGATTATAAACCCTGTCTTCATATTAGAATCTTCTTGGAAACTTTTAAAAAAAATACTAGTAGCTGGTCCTATCTGCAGAATTTCTTATTTAATTGGTATGGTATAAAGACTAGGCATAGGCATTGTTTAAATAATAATAATAATAATAATAATAATAAAGTGATTTGATGTGCATCTAGTGTTTAGAAGTACTGCTTTAGTCATGAGAAATCCTAAAAAAGAGTTTAAAAAAAAGACCTAATGCAACAATCTGTATTATTAGTAAGATGTTTCTGAGTTACCATATGCCTCAAACTTGTATTTCTGTTTGCCAAAGCAGTTCAAAAATACAGATTAAGTAATCATTTCAAGGATCACTTGGAAATGGGATTAGCCCCATATATGCATTATTGGGATAACTAAAGATTACTCCTTCAAGCTTCCAAGCTTATTTAAAGATCTATTCTAAATCAGATTTGCTAAGGTTTCAAGGGAAGACCTAAGAAATAATTTTGCAGGATTTATTTGTTATGTAGTGTTGAGTTTACTGGAAGCAAAATTTTCAGATAAGTAAAGGTGGATAAGAAGATGCAGAGTCTAGATCTCTCTAAATAACCACAGTTCTTAAAAGTATTGCAGGCAACCTCATAGCTGTTCTTCTTTAAAAAATCTTTTCGATAAAGATCCTAAAGCAGAAGTCATGGTGCAACCTATACCCTTCTAGTAAATTGATTTTTACCCAAGTGGCTTCGTCTACGTGCAAATTAGTATGAATGAACTCCTAATGCATATTCTTCAGTGGAAATACTAGTTATTCTCACTGGGCAAAGTTTAAGAGGGCCAAAATGGACGCACTTTAAAAAAAAAAAAAAACAGTGCCTCCCCCCATTCGGAAAGGAAGTAAGTTTGAAGGTAAAGGACTGGAGGCATACAAAGGTTAATTGCCAATTATGCAGAAAAAATATGCAAAAGCATGAATAAAAAGCACTTTCATGCCCTATTGCTCTTTCTTTTATTTGTGTTACAGTGCTATTGTGTTGGTTTTTTTTTTTTTAACATTGTTCCAAATTGGTTTGGTCTATGTCACTGGTATTTAGATTCAGAATTTCCCTCAAAATATAAAACAATAATAGTGACGCTGACCCATGAACCAGATCAAAAGAAATGTCTCAGGGAGAAGACGGTCAAACTGAAAAGGGAGTTAGCACTTTCCCGAACTCTCCTGAAGGTGACCAGAACAGCTGGGAGATTAAAATACTCCATTCTTCTCATGTGGAAATGCTATTCTGACCACTTAGAAAAGCAAAACTTAGAAGAGTTCTTTTGAATTTAGGAAACATTAAAACTTATAGGCTTGATTCCAGCCACATGTACCTACTATAGGACATAGTAGAAATTCGTATTATTTATATGGTGCAACTAGTCCTTCCCTATTTTAAATTATCAACATAGTTGCATTCAGTTGTGTTCCATTTTGATCTTTCTTAGGAAATATTCAAATAAATAAAAATTATGTATTTATTTCTGCAAACCCATCTATCAAAAGTCATAGATGCCTAGTTCTTATGCTCTGAGGGGAAACCAATTAGACACCAGCCACCTTCTAGAACATCCTGGAACCCTACTTTCAGTCAAAGGGGTTATGAGGGCAGATTTATATGAGTTTTCAGACAATGATAATAGTTTGAGGATGTGCTTGAAAAAATAACCTGATTCTAGTAAATTTTTATGTAGAGAAACCATAAAAATTCTGATTAGTGTTGATTTATGGGGAAAAATAGGACCGTAACAAGCTGCTTAAAATCAAGCCAGGAAAAAATTCAAAATGGCTACTTTTACCATACTTCAATGTCCAAAATCTCAGCAAAATTAGTGGTTTCAATGCATGTTGGCAACATCTAAATTATCTTTACCATATGCAAATTACCATAAGAATAATATTGACTCATCCATTCATTCATTCAACTGTTCTTTGTTGTTGCTGTTGTCCAACAAATATTCATTGTATACTATACTAGGTGATGGAAATACAGAGAAAAATGGCATGTGATGTCTCCATTTCATTATTTCCCAGGGTACGAACTGAGTGCAATAAGCAGAATTTTAAGACCTCCAAGATTATACACACACTGTATCATCCCCTACCTTTGAATGTAGACTGGATTTTTTTAATATAATGGAATATCACTCCCATGATATTTTAATTGGCAGAAATTTGCAGATGTAATTAAGGTCCTTAATCAGTTGCCTTCAGGTTAATCAAAAATGGAGATAATCCCGGGTGGGCCTCACCTAATTAGTTAAGGGAGACAAGCAGCAGCAGTGGCACTATTCTGCTGACCTTAAAGGACTAAGGTGCCATATTGTGAGAGAAGGGGATCATATGACAAGGACGTGAGGGTGACCTCTAAAAAATGAGAGCAGCCCCTCACCAAAAGCTAGCATGAAAATGGATCATAGCATCAGTCATGAAATGGCATGGAAAAGAATTATGCCAAAAAACAGTGGGCTTGGAAAAGAATGCTGAGCCTCAGATGAGGTTGCAGCCACAGTTAATACCTTGATTGCAGTGTGGTGAGGTCCTGACTAGATGGTTCAACTAACCTGTACCTGGACTCCTAACATGCAGAAACTGAGAACTAATAATTTGTGTTGATTTAAGCTCCTAATTGTGGGATAATTTGCTACACAGCAATAGAGAGCTAATACACCAACAAATAAAGTGCTAAAAGTACTATGAGAGAACAATGTGGCAAATAAGGTGGGCACAAAGGAAGAAGTTGTAAAATCTTCCCATTAGGATGAATGAAGAGGTCACTGTAGATTGGTTCATGAAATTTGATTGCGTCTGAAACATGTATTTCCTAAGTGACTGTTACAGGACTAACACGAGGTGTTGAATATGCAAACGTAGAAAAACCATTTTCCCAGATCTTGAGTCTCTAAAATACTGACAATGTACAAGGTAGGACAGTGCATGCATCAGGGGATACTCAAAGCAAAGGCAGGCTAGTAACAGCTAAGAGTTATTGGGAGCTTATTATGCAACCACCACTAGTTTAAATGGTTAACATGTATTAACTTATTTAATATTCAAAACAACATAGTGGCATAGCTGCTATTATTATCCCCAGTTCAGTGGTGAGAAAACTGAGGGATAGATAGAGTAGGTAAATTACACAGTGTCATGTAGCCATTATCTGGTATAGTTCAGATTCATCCCTTAGTGGTCTGACTGCCAAGTACTTGCTCATAACCATATGCTATAAGAGTATACAGTGGCATAAAACAGGTTAACATATTCTGAGAAGTATTTTTTGCTTTGGATTTTCTGTTGTCAACTGGATGAAGAATATTAGCCACTTCTACTCCTTCTTGGTTAATGTATCATTGGTCTATCTGTCTTAAACTACCAAATGATGATAAAAATATGTGTGATAAAAAATGTGATTATATTCTGGGACAATTGTGGACACAATATTAATAAAAGAGTTACTGAATGAGAAAGAAGTTTGGGGTGGAGTTGGAGTGGTTAGGAAAAGGATTACAAAAAAAATCTGGAACAAATATCTTGAAATTATTCTAGATGTTTTACCTAAATATGTAATAAAGATACTTAATTTAATGTCACAGTATCTTTTGCATGAAATAAAATAAATCTCTAAGTGATGAAATCCAGAGTTCCAAATCTGTCATTATAAAAGTCAGTTGGACTTTCAAAGGTTTTCCACAATGGAACAGAACAGTGAAGGGTTAACATGTAATTGTACTCTAATCTCACTCTGAGTGAAAAATCTTAATTTTATCTGAATTAAGTATTATACAAAAAAAGGTTTACTATTAGACTCTGTGACCCGATTTTATACATTCAGTTTTATGATGTGTATTATGATTACATGCAGATTTCCATTCTAATGGGGAATAGGGTGAACTCCTTAACTTTCAAAGACCAATTGTATCACTGCTGATGTGTGCATACATATTTTTACAGAAATCCATTCATCAATACTCTTGTAGTCAAAATGCCTCCTATTAATGCAAAAGAAAATAACACTATGTGTGCTAGATTTATTTTCAGTTCTGTCACAGAGTCTATTCCCATATTAAGTTAATACAAAAATTATCTCTGATTCATGAGATCAAACTGAAGCATCCCACACCTGGCTTTTAAGAAATATTTTATAATTTTAGTGGTTCTCTTCCATACAGTTAGAAATTGGAGTTCCTGTGTTTGTCATTTTTGTTTTGTTTTCTTTTACTGAAGGAGAGAACATTTTGCTTCTATATGAGACCTGGAACAGAGAAAACAATTGCCCTTTTCTGGTGTAATTGACATATGATTTTCTCTATTTCTAATTCCCCACATGTAATTAAGTTCTCTTAGAAACCACTTTTTAATGATTTCCAATATTATAAAGAAGGGAACAACAAGATTGAGAAATACTGAAGGTGTGCTCTTGATTCTACCTTAAAGAGACAAACCTTTCTATGTTAAATCTAGTTTCATTACTAGTGAAATACAAGACAACTTTCTGGAGAAGTAGTATGTTTTCTCAGGACGTTACATGTACATCTTCAATGTTCCAGGTGCTAAGGACACAAATAAAAACATATGGCTCCTGCTTTCAAAGAGCTTAGTCTAAGGAATGAGTCTCAAAAATACAGGGGATATGATGAAGAGATGATTTCAAAATAGAATAATAAAGTTCATGATGATTTAGACATATGGTAAGGTGAGCGGGCATTGGCTAAATGACACATAATGAGGCTTTAAAGTGGTAAGAAAAGTACTATTCCTCTTATCAGCGAATTGTGAAATGATGCTTATGTTAAACCCTCACAAAATTGCTGAGGTGAGGGACTTCCCTAGTGGTCCAGTGGTTAAGACTTTGCCTTCTAATGCAGGGGGTGTGGGTTTGATCCCTGGTCAGGGAGCTAAGATTCCATGTGCCTTGTGGCCAAAAAAGCAAGACATAAAACAGAAGCAATATTGTAACAAATTCAATAAAGACTTAAAATGTGGTCCACATTAAAAAAAAAAAAGTCTTAAAAAAATTGCTGAGGTGAGCTCATGAGTTTACATTTATGTTTGTTAAACAACAAAGCTGTGTCTACCAACACAGGTTATGGCACAAGTATACTATAATATATAGGTTAATTCTTGAGATGTTTTTGAGGATAATTTTTGTCTTGGAAACCAGTGATTATGGAGCTTTATTGAAATATTTTTCAAAATGTAAAAACAAATCCAGACTTTTAGAAGATATTGATACAGTACAGGCATACGCCTCAGAGATACTGTGCGTTAGGTTCCAAACCACAATAAAGCAAATAAACCACAATAAAGCAAATATCAAAATAAAATGAATAAACATGAAGTTTTTCATTTCCCAGTGATATAAAAGTTATGTATACTCTACACTGTAATCTATTAAGGGTGCAATAGCATTATGTCTAAAAAACAATATATATATCTTAATTAAAAAATACTTTATTGGCAAAATATGCTAACCATCATCTGAGCCTCAGCAAATCATAGTATTATCAAAGATCACTGATAGCAGATCACCATAACAAATATGTTAATGATGAAAAAGTCTGAATTATCATGAGAATTAAACAAAATGTGACAGAGACACAAAGTGACCAAATGCGATTGGAAAAAATGGTGCTGCTACACTTGCTTGATACAGGGTTGTCACAAAGCTTCAGTTCTTAAAAAATGCAATGCCTTTCATGAAGCACAATAAAGCAAAGCACAGGAAAACGAGGTATGCTTGTAATTCAATGCTTGGACATTTTATCAACACAAAAATACACAACAAAAACGTGTATTTTTAAAAGGGAAGGAGAAGATGGAAAAAGACTGAAGAGACTTCTTCACAACTGGACCTGCTTGCAAACCATATGAGGAAAAAATAAATAAATTATCTATGTTAATTAGAGAACATATGAACAATATGAGAAGTGAAGAATATAGCTCACTTTTTGTAGTTTTGAAAAAGAAAAGAGTAGCTGAGAGGGATTAAAATACATTATAATTCTGAACTTCTAGTAGCACCTATGTGTGAGAAAAATAATGTTTTTGGATGCATATTCTCTCTCTCTCTCTCTGTATTATTTACATTATATATGCTATAGTTGGAATATAAAATCAATTCAGGTGGAAGCACTTTGTTTTTGACCCATCCATTCATGAATATAACCTTTTTTTAAGTAGCTCATACCTTTATTTTTTAAATTCTATTTAAACTAAAAAAAAGCACTCATTTTTTCCTTTCAACCACACCCCCGCATATCTGCAACTGCAAATCAATTCACTCCATATATATATGAGCTTCACATAAATACAGAGATTCCACATATAAGAGAAAATATATGGTATTTGTCTTTCCCTGTTGAACTTAATTCACTTAGCATAATGCCCTTGAAGTCTATCCATGTTATTGCAAATGGCAAGATTCCATTATTTTTTATGGCTGAGTAATATTCCATTGCGTGTATATGTATGCCATAATTTTTTTATTCATTCACTTGTTGGTGGACACCTAGTTTGTTTCCATATCTTAGCCATTGTAAATAATGCTAAAATAAACATGGGGGGTGCATATATCTTTTCAGATTATTATTTTGATTTATTCAGATATACCCAGGAGTGGAATTGCTGGATCATATGGTATTTCTATTTTTTTTAGTGAAAGAAATGTACCTTTATTATTTTTTTACATCTCTAATGGAGTATAATAGTTTTAAAGTGTTGTGTTAGTTTCTGCTGTATAACAAAGTGAATCACCTATATGTATACATATATCCCCATATCCCTCCCTCTTGAGCCTCCCTCTCACTCTCCATAACCCACCCCTCTAGGTGGTCACAAAGCATCTAGCTGATCTCCCTGTGCTATGCAGATGTTTCCCGCTATCTATTTTGCATTTGGTAGTGTATATATCTCAATGCTACTCTCTCACTACATCCCAGCCTCCCCTTCATCCCCTCCCTGTGTCCTCAAGTCTATTCTCTACACCTGTGTCTTTATTTCTGTCCGGCCACTAGGTTCATGAAAACTTTTTGTTTGTTTTTTTGTTTGTTTTAGACTCCATATATATGTGTTAGTATATGGTATTTGTTTTTCTCTTTATAACTTACTTCACTCTGTATGACAGACTCTAGGTCCACCCAACTGACTACAAGTAACTCAAGTTTGTTTCTTTTCATGGCTGAGTAATACTCCATTGTACATATGTGCCACATCTTTATCCATTCATCTTCTGATGGACATTTAGGTTGCTTCCATGTCCTGGCTATTGTAAATAGTGCTGTAATGAATATTGTGGTACATGTCTCTATTTGAATTATGGTTTTCTCAGGGTACATTCCCATTAGTGGGATTGCTGGGTCGTGTGGTAATTCTATATTTAGTTTTTTAAGGAACCTCCATAATGTTCTCCATAGGCTGTATCAATTTACTTTCCCATCAACAGTGCAAGAGGGTTCCCTTTTCTCCACAACCTCTCCAGCATTTATTGTTTGTAGATATTTCGATGATGGTCATTCTGACTGTAGTTTTGATTTGCATTTCTCTAATGATTAGTGATGTTGAGCATCCTTTCATGTGTTTGTTGGCAATCTGTATATCTTCTTTGGAGAAATGTCTATTTAGGTCTTAAACCCATTTTTGGATTGGATTGTTTGTTCTTTTGACATTGAACTGAATGAGCTGCTTGTATATTTTGGATATTAATTCTTTGTCAGTTTATTTGTATACAAATATTTTCTCCCATTCTGAGGGTCATCTTTTCATCTTGTTTATGGTTTCCTTTGCTGTGACAAAGCTTTTAAGTTTCATTATTTCCCATTTGTTTACTTTTATTTTTATTTCCGTTTCTCTAGGAGGTGTGTCAAAAAGGATCTTGCTGGGATTTATGTCATAGAGTGTTCTGCCTATGTTTTCTTCTAAGAGTTTTATAGTGTCTGGCCTTACATTTAGGTCTTTAATCCATTTTGAGTTTATTTTTGTGTATGGTGTTAGGAAGTATTCTAATTTCATTCTTTTACATGTAGTTGTCCAGTTTTCCCAGCACCACTTATTGAAGAGGCTCTCTTTTCTTCATTGTAATTTTAGCCTCCTTTGTCAAAGATAAGGTGACCACATGTGTGTGGGTTTATCTTTGGGCTTTCTATCCTGTTCCATTGATCTATATTCCTGATTTTGTGCCAGTACCATACTGTCTTGATTACTGTAGCTTTGTCATATAGTCTGAAGTCAGAAAGCCTGATTCCTCCAGCTCCGTTTTTCTTTCTCAAGATTGCTTTGGCTATTTGGAGTCTTTTGTGTTTCCATACAAATTGTAAATTTTTTGGTTCTAGTTCTGTGAAAAATGCCATTGGTAGTTTGATAGGGATTGCATTGAATATATGGATTGCTTTGGGTAGTATAGTCATTTTCACAGTGTTGATTCTTGCAATCCAAGAACATGGTATATATTTCCATTTGTTTGTATTGATTTTTTTCATCAGTGTGTTACAGTTTTCTGCATACAGGTCTTTTGTATCCATGGATAGGTTTACTCTTAGGTATTTTATTCTTTTTGTTGCAATGGTAAATGGAAGTGTTTCCTTAATTTCTCCTTTTGATTTTTCATTGTTAGTATAAAGGAATGGAAGAGATTTCTGTGCATTAATTTTTTATCCTATTATTTTACCAAATTCATTAATTAGTTCTAGTAGTTTTCTGGTGGCATCTTTAGCATTCTCTATGTATAGTATCATGTCATCTGCAAACAGTGATGGTTTTACTTCTTTTCCAATATGGATTTTTTGTTTGTTTGTTTGTTTGTTTGTTTGTTTGTGGTACGTGGGCCTTTCACTGTTGTGGCCTCTCCTGTTGCAGAGAACAGGCTCTGGACACGGGCCCAGCCGCTCCGCGGCATGTGGGGTCCTCACAGACCGGGGCACGAACCTGTGTCCCCTGCATCGGCAGGCGGACTCTCAACTACTGCGCCACCAGGGAAGCCCTGGATTCCTTTTATTTCTTTTTCTTCTCTGATTGCCATGGTTAAAACTTCCAGAACTATGTTGAATAACAGTGGTGAGAGTGGGCACCCTTGTCTTGTTCCTGATCTTAGGGGAAATGGTTTCACTTTTTTACCATTGAGAATGATGTTGGCTGTGGGTTTGTCATATGTGGCCTTTATTATGTTGAGGTAGGTCCCCTCTATGACCACTTTCTGGAGAGTTTTCATAATTAATGGGTGTTGAACTTTGTCAAAGGCTTTTTCTGCACCTATTGAGATTATCATATGGTTTTTATCTTTGAATCTGTTAATACAGTGTATCACACTGACTGATCTGCATATGTTAAAGAGTCCTTACATTCCTGGAATAAATGTCATTTGATCATGGTGTATGATCCTCTTTATATGCTGTTGGATTCTGTTTGCTAGTATTTCGTTGAGGATTTTTGCTTCTATGTTCATCAGTGATATTGACCTATAGTTTTCTTTTTTTGTGACATCTTTGTCTGGTTTTGGTATCAGGGTGATGCTGGCCTTGTAGAATGAGTTTGTGAGTATTCCTCCCTCTGATACATTTTGGAAAAGTTTGAGAAGGATAGGTGTTAGCTCTTTTCTTAACGCTTGATAGAATTCACCTGTGAAGTCTCTGGTCCTGGGCTTTTCTTTGTTTGAAGATTTTAAATCACAGTTTCAGTTTCAGTGCTTGTGATTGGTCTGTTCATATTGTCTATTTCTTCCTGGTTTAGTCTTAGAAAGTTTTACCTTTCTGAGAACTTGTCCATTTCTTCCAGGTTGCCCATTTTATTGGCATAGGGTTGCTTTTAATAGTCTCTCATGATCCTTTGTATTTCTGCAGTGTCAATTGTTACTTCTCCTTTTTCATTTTAATTTTGTTGATTTGAGTCTTCTCCCTTTTTTACCTGATGTCTCTAATGGTTTATCAATTTTGTTTATCTTCACAAATCACTACCTTTTAGTTTTATTGGTCTTTGTTATTATTTCCTTCATTTCTTTTTCATTTATTTCTTATTTGATCTTTATGATTTCTAGCCTTCTGCTGATTTTGTTGTTGTTGTTATTATTCCTCTCATTAGTTACATATAAGGTTAGATTGTTTATTTGAGATTTTTCTTGTTACTTGAGTTGGGACTGTATTGCTATAAACTTCCCTCTTAGAACTGCTTAGGCTGAATCCCATAGGTTTTGGGTCATCGTATTTTCATTGTCATTTGTTTCTAGGTATTTTTTATTTCCTCTTTGATTTCTTCAGTGATCTCTTGGTAATTTAGTAGTGTATTGTTTAGCCTCCATGTATTTTTATTTTTTACAGATTTTTTTCTTGTAATTGATATCTAGTCTCATAATGTGGTTGGAAAATATTGATATGATTTCAATATTCTTAAATTTATTGAGGCTTGATTTGTGACCCAAAATGTGATCTATCCTGGAGAATGTTCCATGTGCACATGAGAAGAAAGTGTATTCTGTTGTTTTTGGATGGAATGTCCTATAAATATCAATTAAGTCCATTTTGTCTACTGTGTCATTTAAAGCTTATGTTTCCTGATTTAATCTTTTTGGATGATCTGTCCATTGGTGCATGTGGGGTGTTGAAATCCCCTACTATTATTGTGTTACTGTCAATTTACCCTTTTGTGTCCTTTAGCATTGGCATTACATATTGAGGTGCTCCTATGTTTGGTGCATAAATATTTACAATTGTTATATCTTCTTCTTTGATTGATGCCTTGAGCATTATGTAGTGCCCTTGGTCTCTTTTAATAGCCTTTATTTTAAAGTCTATTTTGTCTGATAAGAGCATTGCTACTCCAGCTTTCCTTTTATTTCCATTTGCATGGAATATCTTTTTCCATCCCCTTACTTTCAGTCTGTATGTGTCTCTAGGTCTGAATTGGGTCTCTTGTATACAGCATAAATATGGGTCTTGTTTTTGTATCCATTCAGCCAGTCTGTATCTTTTGGTTGGGGCATTTAATCCATTAACATTCAAGGTTATTACCAATATATATATTCCTATTACCATTTTCTTAATTGTTTTGGGTTTGTTTCTGTGGGTCTTTTCTTTCTTTTGTGGTTTCCTCCTAAAGAAGTTCCTTTAGCATTTGTTATATAGCTGGTTTGGTGCTGCTGAATTCTCTTAACTTTTGCTTGTGTGTAAAGGTTTTAATTTCTCCATCGAATCTGAATGAGATCCTGCTGGGTAGAGTAATCTTGGTTGTAGGTTTTTCCCTTTCATCACTTTAAATGTGTCCTGCCAGTCCCTTCTGGCTTGCAGAGTTGCTGCTGACAGTTCAGCTGTAAACCTTATGGGGATTCCCTGGTATGTTATTTGTTGCTTTTCCCTTGTTTCTTTTAATATGTTTTCTTTGTATTTAATTTTTGAGTGCTTGATTATTATGTGTCTTGGTATGTTTCTCCTTATGTTTACCCTGTATGGGACTCTCTGCGCTTTCTGGACTTGATTGGCTATTTCCTTTCCCATGTTAGGGAAGTTTTTGACTATAATCTCTTCAAATATTTTCTCAGACACTTTCTTTTTCTCTTCTTCTTCTGGAAACCCTATAATTCGATTGTTGGTGCATTTAATGTTTTCCCAGAGGTCTCTGAGATGGTCCTCAATTCTTTTCATTCTTTCTTCTTTATTTTGCTCTGCTGCAGTTATTTGCACTATTCTGTCTTCCAGGTCACGTATCCGTTCTTCTGCCTCAGTCATTCTGCTATTGATTTTTTCTAGAGTATTTTTAATTTAATTTATTGTGTCGTTCATCATGTATTTGCTCTTTAGTTCTTCTAGGTCCTTTTGAAACGTTTCTTGTATTTTCTCCATTCTATTTCCAAGATTTTGGATCATCTTTACTATCATTACTCTGAATTATTTTTCAGGTAGACTGCCTATTTCCTCTTCATTTGTTAGGTCTGGTGGGATTTTATCTTGCTCCTTCATCTGCTGTGTGTTTCGCTGTCTTCTCATTTTGCTTAACTTACTGTGTTTGGGGTCTCCTTTTCACAGGCTATAGGTTTGTAGCTCCTCTTACTTCTGGTGTCTGACCCCAGTGGGTGAGATTGGTTGTGGCTTGTGTAGGCTTCCTGATGGGGGGACTGGTGCCTGTGTTCTGGTGGGTGGGGCTGGGTCTTGTCCCTCTGGTGGGCAGGGCTGCATCTGGTGGTGTGTTTTGGGATGTCTGTGAACTTAGTATGACTTTAGTCAGCCTGTCTGCTAATGGATGGGGTTGTGTCTTTCTAGTTGTTTGGCATGTGGTGTCCAGCAATAGAGCTTGCTGGCTGTTGGGTGGAGCTGGGTCTTATTGTTGAGATGGAGATCTCTGGGAGAGCTCTCGCCAATTAATATTACATGGGGCCGGGAGGTTTCTCGTGGTCCAACATCCTGGACTCAGCTCTCCCACCTCGGAGGCTTAGGCCTGACACACCACTACAGCAAGACCCTTCCAGCTGCACAGCACGGAAGAAAAGGAAGAAAAAAAATGAAGACAGAACCCTGAAACAAATGTTAAAAGCAAAACTAAAGAGACAAAATCACACAAAGAAACATACACACTCACACTCACAAAAAGAGAAACAACTGGAAGACAGCAACCAAACCAATAAACAAACCCACAAATGAAAACAAATATTAAAAGCTAAAATATGATAAACATAAAACCAAACCAATTCAAACACAGAAAGCCAACCCGCAAGTCCACAGTTGCCCCAAAGGTCCACAGCCTAAATTTTGGGAAAACTCATTGTCTATTTAGGTATTCTAGAGAGGCAAGGTTTACCAAGCCAATTGCAGGGATTTAATCTGCTGCTCCTGAGGCTGCATGGAGAGATTTGCCTTTCTCTTCTTTGTTCACGGAGCTCCTGTGCTTCTGCTTTGGATTTGGTCCCACCTCTGCGTGTAGGGTGCCCTCAGGTGTCAGTTCACTGCCCAGACCATAGGGGGTTAAAGGAACAGCTGATTAGGGCTGTCTTGCTCACTCAGGTAGGGGAGAGTGAGGGGTATGATAGTCACAGTTGGATTGCAGGGAATGCCTACAGGGGCAGAGGCTGGCATGAAGTTGCAACAGCCTGAGGCATGCTGTGTGTTCTCCCGGGGACGTTGGCCCTGGATTACAGGACCCTGGCAGGGGCATGCTGCACAGGCTCCTGGGATGGTATGGGTAGTGACCTGTGTGTGCACATAGGACCCTTGGTAGCAGCAGCGGCACTGGTAGTGGTCCGTGCCTGCCTCTGGGGTCCGAGATGAAAGCCGTGGCTCACATCCATCTCTGAAGCTCACTTAGGCAGTGTTCTGCCATCTGTGGGCACACGCAGCAGGAAGCCCTTCTCCTCTCACACTGCGAATCTATGGTCTCTTGCCTCTCTGGTAGGTCCAGAATTTTTCCCGGACTCCCTCCTGGCTAGCTGTGGTGCACTAGCCCCCTTCAGGCTGTGTTCATGCAGCCAACCTCAGTCCTCTCCCTGGGGTCTGACCTCCAAAGTCCAAGTCTCAGCTCCCAGCCCCCATCCACCCTGGTGGGTGAGCAGACAAGTGTTTCAGGCTGATGAGTGCTGGTTGGCACTGATCCTTTGTGCAGGAAACTCTGCTTTGCCCTCTGCACCCCTGTTGCTGTGTTCTCCTCTGAGACTTTGAAGCTCCCCCCACCATCCCCACCAATGAGGGGTCTTCCTAGTATGTGGAAACTTTTCCTCCTTCACAGCTCTCTCCCAGAGGGGCAGGTCCCATCTCAATTCCTCTTTTTTTTTTTCTTTTGCCCTACCCAGGTACGTGGGGATTTTCTTGCCGTTTTGGAAGTCTGAGGTCTTCTGCCAGCATTCAGTAGGTGTTCTGTAGGAGTAGTTCCACATGTAGATGTATTTTTGATGTATTTGTGGGAGGAAGGTGATCTCCACGTCTTACTCCTCTGCCATCTTGAGGGTCCTCTGTCGGTAGTTCTATTTTTAATTTTTTGAGGACCCTCCGTACTATATTTTATAGTGTCTGCACCAATTTACATTCCCACCAACAGTGAAAAAGTGTTTCCTCTTCTCCACATCCTTAACAACATTGTTATTTCTAATCTTTTTGATAATAGCCATTCTAACAGGTGTGAGGTGATATGTCATTGTGGTTTTGATTTGCATTTCCCTGATGATTAATGATATAGAACACCTTTTCATGCACATGTTGTCCATCTGTTTGTCTATTATGGCTCCATACAAGTTTTAGAATTTTTTGCCCTATTACTGTGAAAAATGTCATTGGAATTCTGATGAGGATTTCATTGAATCTGTATACTGCTTTGAGTAGTATGGACATTTTAACAATATTAATTCTTCCAGTTCATGAACATGGAATATCTATTTATGTCTTATTTAGTTTCATTCATTAATGTCTTGTAGTTTTCAATATACAGGTCTTTCACCTCCTTGGTTAAATTTATTCATAGGCATTTTATTCTTTTTGATGTAATCATAAATGGTATTATTTTCTTAATTTCCCTTTCTGATAATTCATCATTAGTGTATAGAAACTCAACAGATTTTTGAGTAGTGATTTTGTATCTTACAACTCTACTGAATTTGTTTACTAATTCCAAGAGTTTTTTGATGGACTTTTTAGAGTTATGTATACATAATATCATGCCATCCGCAAATAGTGACAGCTTTACTTCTCCCTTTCCAATTTGGATGCCTTTTATTTATTTTTCTTGCTTAGTTGCTCCGGTTAGGACTTCCAATATTATTTTGAATAAAAGTGGTGAGAGGGACTTCCCTGGTGGCGCAGTGGTTGGGGGTCTGCCGGCTAATGCAGGGGACACGGGTTCGAGCCCTGGTCTGGGAGGATCCCACATGCCGCAGAGCGGCTGGGCCCATGAGCGACAGCTACTGAGCCTGCGCGTCTGGAGCCTGTGCTCTGCAACAGGAGAGGTCACAATAGTGAGAGGCCCGCGCACCATGATGAAGAGTGGCCCCCGCTTGCCGCAACTAGAGAAAGCCCTCGCACAGAAACAAAGACCCAACACAGCAAAAATAAATAAATAAATAAACTCCTACCCCCAACATCTTAAAAAAAAAATGGTGAGAGTGGGTATCCTTGTCTTGTTCCTGATTTAGAGGAAAAACTTTCAGCTCTTCACCACTGAGTATGATGTTTGCTGTAGGCTTCTCATATATGTCCTTCATTATGTTGAGGTATATTCCCTCTATACCCACTTTGATAAGAGTTTTTATCATAAATGGATGTTGAATTTTGTCAAATTTTTTTCTGCATCTATGAGATGAACATATGATTTTTATTCTTCCTTTCGTTAATGTGGTGTATCATACTGACTGATTTGCAAATGTCAAACAATCCTGTATCCTTGTAATAAATCCCACTTGATCATGGTGTATGATCCTGTATTAATGTATTGCTGAATTTGGTTTGCTAATATTTTGTTGAGGATTTCTGCGACTATGTTCATCAGGGATATTGGTGTATAATTTTTTTGTGGCATCTTGTCTGATTTTGGTATCAGGGTAATGCTGGCCTTGTAAAATAAGTTTGGAAGAGTTCCCTCTCTTGTTTTTTGGAAGAGTTTGAGAAGAATTGGTATTAATTCTTCTTTGAATGTTTGGTGGAATAGCGACGCTGTCTAGTCCTAGAATTTTGTTTGTTGGGAGGTTTCTGATTATTGATTCAATCTCCTTACTAGTAATCAGTATGTTCAAATTTTCTGTTTCATCAAGATTAAGTGTTTGTAGATTGTATGTTTTCAGGAACTTATCTTTTCTAGTTCTCCAATTTGTTAGTGTATATTTGTTAGTGTATTTTTTAGCGTATATTTGTCAGTGTGTTTGTTAGTGTTCATAGTAGTCTCTCTTGATCCTTTGTATTCCTCTGGTATCAGTTATAAGACCTCTTTAATTTTTTTTTATTTGAGTCCCCTTTTTTCTTTGTGAGTCTAGCTACAGGTTTGCCAGTTTTGTTTGTCTTTTCAAAGAAACAGGTCTTAGTTTCATTAATTTTTCTATATCTTTTTAGTCTCTATTTCATTTATTTCTGCTCTAATCTTTGTTATTTCCTTCCTTCTACTAATTTTGGGCTTTGTTTGTTCCTCTTTTTCTAGTTCCTCGAGGTGTAAAGTTAGGCTTTTTATTTGAGACTTTTCTTGTTTCTTGAGGTAGGCAATCATCACTATGAACTACTTTCATAGAACTTATTTTGCTGCATCCCATAAATTTTGGTATGTTATATTTCCATTTTCATTTATCTCAAGGTACTTTTTAAATTTCTCTTTTGATTTCTTCTTTAACCCACAGGTCAAAGAAACTCTGTAGCATGTTGTTTAATTTCCAGATATTTGTGAAATTTCCAGTTTTGTTTGTATAATTAATTTCTAGTTGTGGTTGTGGTAAGAAAAGATGCTTGATATGATTTCTATCCTTTTCAATTTACTAAGACATTTTGTGGGCTAATATATGATTTATTTTGGAGAATGTTCCATGTACACTTAATAAAAAAGTGTATTCTATTGTGTTTGAATGAAATGTTCTATAAATATCTGTTAAGTCCATCTGGTCTAATAGATCATTTAAGGCCAAAGTTTCCTTATTGACTTTCTGTCTGAACGATCAATCGATTGACGTAAATGGGGTATTGAAGTCCCCTACTATTATTGTATTGCTGTCTATTTCTCCCTTTAAGTCTGTTAAGAGTTGCTTTATATATTTAGGTGCTCCTAGTTGGGTTCATAAATATTTAAAGATAATATATCTTCTTGTTAGATTGACTCTTTTATCATTATATAACACCTTTTTTCTTATTATAGCTTTTGTTTCAAAGTCCATTTTATCTAATATAAGTATAGCTACTCCAGCTTTCTCTTGCTTTCCATTTACATGGAATATCTTCTTCCATCCCTTCACTTTTAGCCTGTGTGTCCTTAGCTCTAAAGTGAATCTCTTGTAGGCAAAATATAGATGGTCTTTTTTTTTTTAATCCATTCAGCTACTCTATGTCTTTTCATTGGAGTATTTAGTCCATTTATATTTGAAGTAAGTACTAATAGGTATGTGTTTAATGCCATTTTGTTCATTGTCTTCTGGCTGGTTTTGTAGTTCATCTCTGTTTCTTCTCTTCTTCTCTTACTTTGTGTTTTGATGACTTTCTTTAGTGCTATACCTATATTCTTTTCTCTTTCTCTTTTGTGTACTTAATATAGGTTTTTGCTTCATGGTT
Source organism: Mesoplodon densirostris (assembly GCF_025265405.1). Classification (NCBI taxonomy): domain Eukaryota; kingdom Metazoa; phylum Chordata; class Mammalia; order Artiodactyla; family Ziphiidae; genus Mesoplodon; species Mesoplodon densirostris. The sequence continues at coordinate 21,553,162 of NC_082664.1, forward strand.
ACCATGAGTCTTACATATAACAACTTATATCTATAACAGTCCAGTTTAAGTTGATGACAATTTAAGTTATAATTTTATAATTCCATTATAAAGTTCAACATTATTAGTCTCCCCTATTATGTTTTATATTTTTGATGTCCCATTTTACATCTTTTTATCTTTTGTATCTTGTATATCCTTTAACTAATTATTGTAGTTATAGATACTGTTACTACTTTGTCTTATAACCTACATACTACCTTTATAAGTTATTAATTCACTACCTTTTTTTTATAAATTTACCTTTCCAGTGAGATTTATTCTTTCATATGTGTTCTTGTTACTAATTAGTGCCCTGTCTTTTCAGTTTATAGACGCTCCATTAACATTTCTTGTAAGGTCAGTATAATCATCATGAATTCTTTTAACTTTTTATTTATTTATTTTTAGCCCACCACATGGCATGCGGGTTCTTAATTTGCCAACCAAGGATTGAACCCATGCCCCCAGAGTGGAAGTGCAGAGTCTGAACCACTGGATGTCCAGGGAAGTCCCTCTTTTATCTTTTGCTTGTCTGGAAAACTCTTTATTTTTCCTTCACTTCTGAATGATAATTTTACTGGTTGGAAGGTTTATTTTGTTTGTTTGGTTTTTAGTTTTGGTTTTTTGTTGTTTTGGGGTTTTTTTCTCTTTTTCACCACCAAACACTTTTTAATAACTTTTGTTTGAAAAGATGTATAACTTTTAAAACTTGAATATGTATATACACATATATAATGTTATTTCATTTCATTGTTGTTGCCTTATGGACACAGGATCTTTCTTTCTTTCTCTTTCTTTTTTTCATCTCTGTCAATGCCTCTTCTGATACTGACTCTTTGTCTATTAAAAAATCATAAAAAACTTTTCAATATCCAGTGGCTTTAACAAAGTCATAATCAAGAAATGTCACCTGGAACTTCCCTGGTGGCACAGTGGTTAAGAATCCACCTGCCAATGCAGGGGACACGGGTTCAAGCCCTGGTCCAGGAAGATCCCACATGCCGTGGAACAACTAAATCTGTGCGCCACAACTACTGAGACTGCACTCTAAAGCTCGTGAGCCACAACTGCTGAAGCCCTCATGCCACAACTACTGAAGCATGTGTGCCTAGAGCCTGTGCTCTGCAACAAAAGAAGCCACCACAATGAGAAGCCCGCAAACTGCAATGAAGAGTAGCCCCAGCTCGCTGCAACTAGAGAAAGGCCTTGAGCGGCAAGAAAGACCCAACAAAGCCAATAAATAAATAAATAAATAAATAAATAAATAAATAAATAAATAAAATCTATTAAAAAAAGAAATGTCACTTGAATTTAGTTAATGCAAAATATACAGGTGCCTTTAAAAGAATGTATGGTCACATTGCTAATCACAAGATAAATCTAAAAAACAAACAAACCAACAGAAAACCTTCTGATTTTGGCCAAGATGGAGTAATAGGGAATATATTTATTCTCCCACATAAAATATTCTCCTCCCAAAATATAAGAAAATATTCAAGATACTAGAACAGTGGTCACCAAGAAATAGGAAACAAATAATGTGAACCCAAATAGTGTTCCAGTTTACTGTCTCAAGAGATTCCAGACTGAAGTGTATGGCATGAAAACTCAGGCAATGTCCTGAGGAACCCATGAGTATAGGAGACAGAGTTAAGAATCCTGGGAGATTATAATGGGTTGAGAAGTGTCACTCACAGTTTATGTCCACCAAGAACTTCTGAATGTGACCTTATTTGAAGATATGGTCTTTGCATAGATAAGTAAGCTAAGGATTGAGGTGAGATCTTACTGGTCTCATAAGAGACAGGACATACAAAGACACAGGGGAGAAGATGATATAACGATGGGGCAGAGTTGGAGTCACATATCTTCAAGGCAAGAAATTCAAAAGATTGCCAGGCAGAGAGCAGAAACTAGGAGAGAGACATGGAATGTACTGTCCCTCAGAGCCTCTAGAAGGAACTGATGCCACTGATACTCTGATTTTGGACTTCTGGCCTCCAGAACTGAACTCCAAAGAATAAAAACTGTTATTGTAAACCACCAAATTTTAGTAATTCGTCACAGTGGCCTAAGGAAACTAAAACAGAGACCAGGACAATTAGAGTTCATAAGACAGACTATTGGAGAAGAGAAAGTTACATAAAGAACCCCAGAAATCTTCAGAGGATTCCATGTGAGTATTCAATAGAATATTGATCAGTACATGCATGTGGGGAAGCAAGTCAAACTCTGGGAAAACCTTCTCAAAGGATTAGAGGGAACTGTACCCAGACACATGCAGGGCAATAATGAATGTCCCCACTAGTCAGACAGAAAAACCTCATGAATGACACAGCTTTGGGTAGAGTATTTATAACAGTTTTGCCTAGCAGTGGAAAATAATTAGCACTAGATTAAACACAGCTCTGGTTCCATGTTTTAAACCAAGATTGAAAAGATCAAACTATTTATAAGTAATTTAACTATGACTTACAAAAAAATATTGTAGCAATGCCAAAATATCCAGCATCCAACAACATAAGTTTGCAATGTCTGGTATCTATCAAAGATCATGAGGAATTAAAAGAAGGAAAACGTGATCCCTAATGAGAAAAATAAGTCAGTTGAAACCCAGAACTGACATATATGTTAGAATTAGCAAAGAATTTATATAGGTATTATGATACAGTTCTTATAACATCAAGATGTTATAACTATACAAATAAAAATCTAGAGATGAAAACTACAATGTCTCAGATAAAAAATACAATGGATGGAATTAATGAACAATTAGGTATTGCAAAAGTAAATATTAGTGAGCTTGAAGACATAATAATGGGAGGTAGAAAATAAAAATTCAATAACATTAAAAGAGCATCAGAGTACAGCAGAACAACTTAAATTGTCTCATATATATGTAATTGCAGTCACCAAATTAGAGGAGATAAAAGAGGATGACAGAAAAAATATTTTTAAAGTAATCAAAAATTGGAGAGGGAACGAGAGAGAAGAAATATGCAAGGGGATTCTACAAACAAAAGAGGCAAGGCAAATATTAACTGACTGAAATTTATTTGGGTCCTGATGCAATAAAAAGTTTGATTACTTGCTGATATTGACATTTTTGTGAAAATGGTTTATAGCTTTGTTTTAAGAAGATTCATTACATGTGGAGTTATAATACACACTGAAATATTTTCAGATGAAATTAAAGGATGTCTAGTATCTCCTACAAAATAGTATGAAAATAGAGAAATCGTTGGGGTTACAGATCAAATCAGATTGGTGATGAGTTGATATTTGAAGCTGGTGATGAATATACGGGAGTTTGTTATATCATCCTTTTGCAAGAAGATGGTGTAAAGGTAGCGCAAAGCAGGAATTAGGATCATGCTCTTTGAAGCCAAATGGCCTGAGTTCAGGCATACTTAACCCCTCTAAACTAATTTTAATAATCTTATAAAATGGTAGCAATTTTAGTGCTAACTTTGAAGTGATTGTGGACTAAATAATACTTTTTAGTAAACATTTCAATGTCTGGAATACAATAATTTCCAAATAAATTCTACCTATTATTTGTGGAGTGACCTAACCACAAAGATTATTCTGGATGATGTAATGGATTAAATAAGAGCCCTAAAGAGAGGAAAGAAATTAGAGTGATCTTGTAATAATTATGAGAGGGTTCAAACAACGATGGTTTCATTAAAAATAGAATGTGTTTGAAATCCAAACAGATAGGATTTGTAAATGAAGTAGTATTCGGAAGTGATGTATAGAAAGAATCAAAAATGATTCCAAAAAAAGTAAGAAAAATGCATTATTGAGAAATAACATGTTTCATTATTCATCATGAGGTTGATGTTAAGTTAAAATTGATTTCAGTATTATTTCTTATAACCCCAACAAAGTAAGTTGTGATATTTACAGAGATTTTTTTAAATTTAGTTTTAAAAATTAGTAGGATAAGTACCTGATCCTTGCCAAACACTGGATAAGTGTAAGGCTTGGATACTTACACATTTTTAATTTCCCCTTGTGATTCAGTTCTCAAATACTAAAAATAAACAAGCAAACAACAAACCTTCTTGGAAATTCTTCTCTTTTCTCCTTGCTTACAAAAGGATTAAAGAATATATGTCATTGCTATTTTTACATATGTTGATCTAAATTTAAAATTAATACAGTCCATAAGTACCTCCCAGTAACTGACAGCATCAAATGTGACTCTTACTACTACCACTAATAACTATTTCTGACATTTTACTTTCCAGAGTGATTGATGTTTTTTATTAGATAGAAATGACATAAGTAAAGTTAGTTACCTACAATCAGGTATTAAGATAGCATTTAACTAGATAGAAAGCCAGTGTATGGATGTTCAGGTTCCATCAGTGTGTCCTGAATCTGCCAATGGTGGGTTTGGATTCTTTGCCTTCACTTACAACAGCAGGGAGGGATGAAATGAGATACTCTTGAATACTTGCTGAATTACTGCCTTGTCTTTCAGTATTTTCCTTCATTGCTAGGTATATGAAGGGGAAGTCAGAACCTCTTCATGAATAAATCAGTGTCCACTTTTTTTTCCTTTCTCCCTTGCAGCTTCACATGAAAAACAGATGGCATGGTTCTGAAACACCTGTTCCAAATGTAGACATGTCTGCATTTCCCAAGTAATTGAGAAGGGGCACATTTTATTCAATTTTACTTTGTTTTTTCTTGTGTAAAGGGAAACTATTTACTTGACCAATTATTTCATTTTAACTCTCTATAAGCTTCTCCATCTCATTTCTGTAAAATCAGCACACTTTTCCTGGAACTGAAACCTTGACTCAAAACCCTGAGAGGATGCCAGAGTCTACTGGCAACCAGCAATGCTCGCAAGACAAACACAATAAAACAACAAAAATAAATTAACAAAAATGTCAATGCTTTAGGTTGGATGCCTAATATTTACAGCTGCTGTCATAGGAATTAATAAGTTAGAGGGTCTGATCCTCTTGGTATTGGTTAAACTCTTTTCTTATTCCTGATTATGCAGAAATAATAGGCAAAAGGATTTTTGATGTACATCTCTAAAATCTAATGATTTGATGACCTGTGTGGCTGTTTAAATTCACAGGAATTAGGGTATGAGAGGTCCATTTTCACTGCCAGCCTTGCCACTTCTCAGTTATGGAGGCTGGCAGGGAAAAGAGTTCTAAAAAAGACTAAGGCAGTCATATAACAGTCCAGTGAAGGATACACTTTCACTGGCTTTGTGGCCATGTTTCTACATTGGCACTCTTTAGTTACTGACTCCCAAACAATTTGAGGTATATTAGACTCTATGTATTTTGGGTATAATGTGTCTATGCACCTATATTTATTGTAGTGTTACATGGTATTCTTTGCTTAGGAATGGAGACTTTAAGACAAAGGGGCTTAGGGAAATATATGATTGTTTTTATTGTTTTTCATTTTCTTAATTGAAACATAACACATACAGAAAAAAGGGCAAATTATAAATCACCAAGTGATCACAAAATAATATATCTACATAACTATTATCTAGTTGAAGAAATGGAATATTACTAGTTCCAGAAACTACCTTCATGTCCTCTCTCAGTCACTTCCCTCTCTCTCCTTTCCTAAAAACCAGGAACCTGAAAGTTTACATTTTCAATCAAATTTTCATTATATATTATCACACAAAATCTCTGCTTTTTTCAATCCACATTATAGTTGTGAGTCTCCTCTTGCTGCTGCAAGTAACAGTAGGTTATTAATTTTCATTGCTGTAATAGTACTCCAACACATGAAGTTTTTCTATGTGGAGGTGGATGTATTCCCAACTTTGCTCTTCATCGCTAAAAATATATGGACCCTTTGCACTTCCACCTAAATTTCAGAATAAGCTTTTAAATTCCCATCAAAAAAGAATGTTTAGTGAAGGTTCTCCAGAGTAACAGAAACAATAGGATATATACATCTATCTATCTATCTAATCTATCTATCTATCTATCTATCTATCTATCTATCTATCTATCGACATACAGAGAGAGAGAGAGAGAGAGAGATGTATTTATTGTGAGTGATTGGCTGAGAAGTCCCAGGATCTGCCAACTGAAAACTAAATGCCCATGAAAGCTAGTGGTGTAGTTCCAGGCTAAATCCAAAGGACTGTGAACCAAGGGAGCCAGTGGTGTAAATCCCATTCCAAGTCTGAAGGTCAGATAATCAGGAGTGTTGATATCCAAGAGCAGGAAAAGATGGATGTTCTAATTAAAGCAGACAACAAATTTGTTCTTCTTAGACCTTTTTTTTTCTATTCACCCCTCAATGGATTAGATGATACCTAACCATATTGGTGATGATGATCATCTTTACTTAGTCTACTGATTCAAAGGCAAATCTTTTTGAGAAACACCCTCACATATACAACCAGAAATAAAGTTTTACCAGCTATCTGGGCACTCTGTGACCTATTCAAGTTGACATGTAAAATTAATCATCACAAAGGGAGAAAAAGGTGCTGGGATTTTTTTTTGGGGGGGGGGATTACATAAAATCTACAGAATGATTTGAGGAAGACTGCTATTTTTTCAATCGGCTTTCCAAACTGAGAACATGGTGTATCCTTCAATTTATTTAGGACTTTTCATATTTTTTTCAGTAATGGGTTATAATTGTCTGTGTAGAAGTGGTGTTTTTTTGAAAATTTTTATCTAACAATTTCAAATTCTATACTATTAAAATGAAATCATTTAATATTTTTCCATTACTAATTATATGTTGATGCTATATAGAAGTATAATTAATTTTCATGTCATGGTCTTTTTTTACCAGAATTCTTGATAAATTCATTTAATTTTTTTAATAATATGTAGATTTAAAAATTTTGTATCTATAACCATGTTATATGTATTTAGATGAAGACCTATTTTTTAATTTCCAATCTTTAAGAATAAATGTGTTTAATTTCCTTACCTCATTGCACTGACTAGGATTTCCAAAGCAATGCTGAAGAGAAATTAAAAAAAACTAGGAATTCTGATCCTATTCTGCTTTCAGAGATAAAGTTTTTAATATTTCAACATTAATCATGATTTTTCTTGTAATTTTTCATGAAACCTTTTCTTTTAGACTGAGGACGATTCTATCTATTTCATTTTTGCTAAGGGATTTTTGTTTTAATCAAAATGAGCATTAAAATTTATAAAATTCACTGAAGTTAATTGGGATGGACAATAAGATGTCATAAATCTGAAACTAATAAAATAATGTAAACCAACTATTCTTCAATGTACAAATGTAAAAATTATGAAATTCCATTTTATAAATTTTATTAATATTATCAATAAATAATCAGTTGGAACTATCTATTAATTATACATTTTCATTCTGTTATTTTAATATTTTTTAAAAATACATTATTTCATTGATATTGACTTTTGACTGCTAAACTTTCATTCTTTCCTTCATGGAATATAAAAAACGTGCTCTATTTTATGTATCACTAATTTTGGTTTGTCATAGTTATGTTTAGACTTGTTTTGTTTGCCTGTACGTTCATGAGAAAAGGTGGCCTGTATTTGTGTGTGTGTGTGTGTAATTCTATTTTCCTTTTATTATCAGGGTCAGGCTGGCCACATAAAATGTTGAATACTATTCTTTTTCTATTAACTTTAGCAATTTTTGAAAAGAGTATATTTTTTCCTTAAATGAGTGATAGCCAAAACCATGTTGAGAAAGAAGGAAAGAGCTGGAGGAACCATGCTCCCTGACTTCAGATTACACTATAAAGCTAAAGTAATCCAAACAGTATGGAACAGATACATATCAGTGGAACAGAATAGAGAGCCAAGAAATAAATCCACACACTTATAGTCAATTAATCTGTGACAAAGGAGACAAAAATGTATGATGGAGAAAAGACAGTCTCTTCAATAGGTGGTGTTGGGAAAACCAGGCAGCTAAATATAAAAGAATGAAATTAGAACATTCTCTAACACCATATACAAAAATAAACTGAAAATGGATTAAAGACCTAAATGTAAAACCACATTCTACAAAACTCCTAGAGGGAAACATAGGCAAAATACTCTTTGACATAAATCATAGCAATAATTCTTCTGGATCAGTATCCTAAATCAAAGGAAGCAAAAGCAAAAACAAGCAAATGGGACCTAATTAAACTTAAAAGCTTTTGCACAACAAAGGAAACCATCAACAAAATGAAAAAACAGCCTACTAAATGGAAGAAGATATTTGCAAATGATATCACTGATAAGGAGTTAATATCCAACATATATAAACAGCTAATACAACTCAAAATCAAAAACAAAAACAAAAAAACAATTAAAAATGGGCAAAAGAACTGAATAGATATTTTTCCAAAGAGGAAATGCAGATGGCCAACAGGCACATGAAAATATGCTCAACATCACTAATCATCAGGAAAATGCAAATCAAAATCATAATGAGATATCACCTCACACCAGTCAGAATGACTGTCATCAAAAAGAACACAAATAATAAGTGTTGGCAAGGATGTGGAGAAAAGGGAACCCTCCTATTCTGTTGGTGAGAATGTAAATTGGTGCAGCCACTGTGGGAAATGGTATGGAGATTTTTCAAAAAAATAAAAATAGAAGTACCATATGACCCAGCAATTCCACTCCTGGGTATATATCTGAAAAAAACAGAAATGTTAATTTGAAAAGATACATGCACCCCAATGTTCATAGCAGCATTATTTACAATTGCCAAGATATGGAAGCAACCTAAGTGTCCATCAATAGATGAATGGATAAAGAAACTGTGGTATATATATATATATATATATATATATATATATATATATATATATATATATATATACATACATACAAGAGAATATTACTCAGCTATAAAAAATAATCAAATTTTGTCATTTGCAGCAACATGGATGGACTTGGAGGGTATTAAGCTAAGTGAAATAAGTCAGAAAGAGAAAGACAAATAAGATTTGCTTGTGTGTGGAATCTAGAAAATACAACAAACCAGTGAATAAAACAAAAAAGAAGCAGACTCACAGATATGGAGAACAAACTAGTTACCAGCATGGAAAGGGAAGGGCAGAGGGGCAATATAGGGGTAGGGGGAAAAAAGGGTTATTATGGGATTATATGAAGTCATCTGTGTGAAATTTTTGAAAATTGTAAAGCACTATAGAATCTAAAGAATCTTTCATTCAATAAAAATGTTTTTAAATAAAAAAATACTTTTCTATTAAACAATGATTGATCAAATTCACTGATGAAATTATCTGGGAGTTGGACTTTTACCTATGGAAAGGAATTTTATTTCAGATGCATTTTTTTTTTACTATATATGTTCAGAATTTCTATTTATTTTTATTTTTGTGTTTATAAGTTTTGTTTTCTAAAAGTTTATTTCATCTAGAAATTCCAACTTAAAAATGTTATAAAACATGTTTTTATTTACTGCTTTATAAATTTTCATCATTAAATATAACATATTTATAGAAAATTCCACAAAATAAATGTCTAGCTTTACACTCACCTCAATTTTACTTTGCATTAATTCTGTACTCTTATTTTCCGAGGTTAGTTTTTTGAGACTCACTGGAAGACTCCATTAAGAAACAAGACCATAATATAGCTACCCTCTAATTTCTAGTCTATAACCACATGGAGAACCTGATATAGTATCTCTGACCTAGTTCCAAATTCCTGGAGAACTGATATGACTGGCTTTGCCTGAGTCAGCTGTTCACACCCCAGGCCAACAGGGCAAGGGGCAGTGTCACACAGAGAAAACACAGTTGCCAGTGGTACATGTTTATGATTCTCAGAAGGAGACAAAGGCAAGATTAGTTCCAAGATGAAGTGGGATATTAAGTTGTGAGAACAGTCCCAAACGTGTCTACTTGTTACCAAGATTATATACTTTAAAACACCCATCTTTTATCTTCTGGTATACTATGAATTATTTTTCTTTTTTCGGAAGTTTCCTAACTTCTTTGCCTAGTAAGTACAATAATTTTATAATTGGTTTATTAAACCTATTTAAGAAAAAAATAAAGAAATAGTTCGTTTTTCTTAGTGTTACTGGAAGGAGAAGAAAAAGAAATGGATAACAGATAGATTTACCAAACTACTTTTCATCACTTCAGAATCTTCAGAATACTTTAATATTATAACATTTCCTCACAATTCTGTTAAATAAAGCTATTTTGTCAATAAAAATTATCAAATGGAAATTTTATGAACCAAAAATAAAATGTACAGTTGGTTGAGAAAAACATTAGGGCATATTATCAAGGCAGAGATGATTATCACAATCTCCCTAGTGATAACTCTTGAAGGCTAAATTTCAGGGGAAAATCTTATGAAATGTTTTTAATGATAGACAAGTGCAGAGAGGTGTTCCAAATCCTATAGTAATTCTATCTGGTAATTAAGATGAATAGGAGAAAAGTAAGAAAGCCCTTTATAACTCTGCTTTGATTGGAAATTGGGCCTCTACCATTCTTACTGTCTCCACAGTGGTTGAATAATGGATGGGACATTTGATTAGTTTTTCTTAATCACCTGTGTTAGGAAAAATCATTCATCTTGCAAACAATCCAAGGACATAATAAGTACTTTATTCAGCACCTTTTTTTTTTTTGGAAATACATTTTTGTTTAGTTGATTAATTCTGTAGTTCTACATTTTTTGAATAAGGGAGTCCAAGGTATAGTTCATAATATACTTTGGTCTAGTAACATTTCAAGAAAGTAACAATGTTTTAAGGAGCATCTCCACAGTTTTTCAGAGGATCAAAACCCCCGTGGGCATTTTATAATGTTGCATTCAAGACTGAGATGAATCCAAAAGGGGCTTGACAGATGTGATTGTCATAGTGTACTGGGACCAAACTCCTCTAGTACAGAGAAATGAATGTTAAAAGAAAATTTGAAAGTTTTCTTTCCTAGCTGTACCCTTCTCCAAATCTCAAAAGCATTTGTTTTGTAAAATCCTAGTGGAAACATATTTTGGTGCCAAAATTTAAAACAAACCATCTCTTTTAATTTAATTTTATTTATTTTTTTCTACAAAACGTTCTTAGTCATCCATTTTATACACATCAGTGTATACATGTCAGTCCCAATCTCCCAGTTCATCCTACCGCCACCCTCACCCTGGCCGCTTTCCTTCCTTGGTGTCCAAACGTTTTTTCTCTACTGTGTCTCAATTTCTGCTCTGAAAACTGGTTCATCTGTACCAATTTCTAGGTTCCATATGTATGCGTCAATATATGATATTTGTTTTTCTCTTTTTGACTTACTTCACTCTGTATGACAGTCTCTAGATCCATCCACGTCTCTACAAATGACCCAATTTCATTCATTTTTATGGCTGAGTAATATTCCATTGTATATATGTACCATATCTTCTTTATCCATTTGTTGATGGGCATTTAGGATGCTTCCATGACCTGCCTATTGTAAATAGTGCAGCAAGGAATATTGGGGTGCATGTGTCATTTTGAATTATGGTTTTCTCTGGGTATATGCCCAGTAGTGTGATTGCTGGGTCATATGGTAATTCTATTTTTAGTTTTTTAAGGAACCTCCATACTGTTTTCCATAGTAGACCTATCAATTTACATTCCCACTAACAGTGCAAGAGGGTTCACTTTTCTTCACACCCTCTCCATCATCTGTTGTTGGAGATTTTCTGATGATGCCCATTCTAAGTAGTGTGAGGAGATACCTCATTGTAGTTTTGATTTGCATTTCTCTAATAATTAGTGATATTGAGTAGCTTTTCAAGTGGTTCTTGGCCATCTGTATGTCTTCTTTAGAGAAATGTCTATTTAGGTCTTCGGCCCATTTTTGGATTGAGTTGTTTGTTTTTACTATTGAGCTGCATTAGCTGTTTAAATATTTTGGAGATTAATCCTTTGTCCATTGATTTGTTTGCAAATATTTTCTCCCATCCTGAAGGTTATCTTTTCGTCTTGTTTATGGTTTCCTTTGCTGTGCAAAAGCTTTGAAGTTTCATTAGGTCCCATTTGTTTATTTTTGTTTTTATTTCCATTACTCTAGGTGAATCAAAAAATATCTTACTGTGATTTCTGTCAAAGAGTGTTCTTCCTATGTTGCCCTCTAAGAGTTTTATAGTGCCCAGTCTTACATTTAGATCTCTAATCCATTTTGAGTTTATTTTTGTGTATAATGTTAGGGTATGTTCTAGTTTCATCCTTTTACATGTAGCTGTCCAGTTTTCCCAGCACCACTTATTGAAGAGACTGTTTTCCATTGTATATCCTTGCCTCCTTTGTCATAGATTAGTTGACCATAGGTGTGTGGGTTTATCTTTGGGCTTTCTATCCTGTTCCACTGATCTATGTTTCTGTTTGTGTGCCAGTACCATATTGTCTTGATTACTGTAGCTTTGTAGTATACTCTGAAGTCAGGGAGTCTGATTCCTCCAGCTCCGGTTTTTCCCTCAAGACTCCTTTGGCTATTCAGGGTCTTTTGTATCTCCATACAAATTTTAAGATTTTTTGTTCTAGTCCTATAAAAAATGCCATTGGTAATTTGATAGGGATTGCATTGAATCTGTAGATTGCTTTTGGTAGTATAGTCATTTTCACAATATTGATTCTTCCAATTCAAGAACACAGTATATCTCTCCATCTGTTGGTATCATCCTTAACTTCTTTCATCAGTGTCTTACACTTTTCTGCATATAGGTCTTTTGTCTCCCTGGGTAGGTTTCTTCCTAGGTATTTTATTCTTTATGCTGAAATGGTAAATGGGAGTATTTCCTTAATTTCTCTTTCAGATTTTTCATCATGAGTGTATAGGAATGCAAGAGATTACTGTGAATTAATTTTGTATCCTGCTACTTTACCAAATTCATTCATTAGCTCTAGAAGTTTTCTGGTGACATCTTTAGGATTCTCTGTGTATAGTATCATGTCATCTGCAAACAGTGACAGCTTTACTTCTTCTTTTCCAATTTGAATTCCTTTTATTTCTTTTTCTTCTCTGATTGCCATGGCTAGGACTTCCAAAACTATGTTGAATAATAGTGGTGAGAGTGGACATCCTTGTCTTGGCCCTGATCTTAGAGGAAAGGCTTTCAGTTTTTCACCATTGAGAATGATGTTTGCTGTGGGTTTTTTATATGGCCTTCATTATGTTGAAGTAGGTTCCTTCTATGACCACTTTCTGGAAAGTATTTATCATAAAAGGGTCTTGAATTTTGTCAAAAGCTTTCTCTGCATCTATTGAGATGATCATATGGTTTTCGTTCTTCACTTTTTTATATGGTGTATCACATTGATTGATTTGCATATATTGAAGAATTCTTGCATTCCTGGGATAAACCCCACTTGATCATGGTGTATGATCCTTTTAATGTGCTGTTAAATTCTGTTTGCTAGTATTATGTTGACGTTTTTTGCATCTATATTTATCAGTGATATTGGTCTGTAATTTTCTTTTTTTGTAGTATCTTTGTCTGGTTTTGGTATCAGGGCCTATGAGGCCTATGGTGGCCTCATAGAATGAGTTGGGAGTGTTCCATTCTCTGGAACTTTTTGGAAGACTTTGAGAAGGATGGGTGTTAGCTGTTCTCTAAATGTTTGAGAGAATTCACCTGTGAAGCCATCTGGTCTTGGACTTGTTTGAAGATTTTTAATAACAGTTTCAATTTCATGACTTGTGATTGGTCTTCTCATGTTTTCTATTTCTTCCTGGTTCAGTCTTGGAAGGTTATACCTTTCTAAGAATGTGTCCATTTCTTCCAGGTTGTCCACTTTATTGGCACAGAGTTGCTTGTAGTAGTCTCTTGGATCCCTTGTATTTCTGCAGTGTCAGTTGTTACTTCTCCTTTTTCATTTCTAATTTTATTGATTTGAGTCCTCTCCCTCTTTTTTTGATGACTCTGGCTAACAGTTTATCAATTTTGTTTATCTTCTCAAAGAAGCAGCTTTTAGTTTTATTGATCTTTGCTATTGTTTTTCTTTGTTTCTATTTCATTTATTTCTGCTCTGATCTTTATGATTTCTTTCCTTCTGCTAGCTTTGGGTTTTGTTTGTTCTTTCTCTTTTTCCTTTAGGTGTAATGTTAGATTGTTTATTTGAGATTTTTCTTGTTTCTTGAGCTAGCCTTGTATAGCTATAAACTTCCCTCTTAGAACTGCTTTTGCTGCATCCCATAGGTTTTGGATCATTGTGTTTTCATTGTCATTTGTCTCTAGGTATTTTTTGATTTCCTTTTTGATTTCTTCAGTGATCTCTTGGTTATTTAGTACCGTATTGTTTAGTCTCCATGTGTTTGTGGGGTTTTTTAATGTTTTTTTTCCCCCTGTAATTGATTTCTAATCTCATAGCATTCTGGTCAGAAAAGATTTTTGATATGATTTCTTTTTTTTTTTTTAATTTACTGAGGTTTGATTTGTGACCCAAGATGTGATCTATCCTGGAGAATGTTCCATGTGCACTTGAGAAGAAATTGTAATCTGCTGTTTTTGGATGGAATCTCCTATAAATATCAATTAAATCTATCTGGTCTATTGTGTCATTTAAAGCTTGTGTTTTCTTATTAATTTTCTGTTTGGATGGTCTGTCCATTGGTATAAGTGAGGTGTTAAAGTCCCTGACTATGACTGTGTTACTGTTGATTTCCTCTTTTAGAGGTGTTAGCAGTTGCCTTCTGTATTGAGGTGCTCCTATGTTGGGTGCATATACATTTATAATTGTTATATCTTCTTCTTGGATTGATCCCTTGATCATTACATAGTGTCCTTCCTTGTCTCTTGTAACATTCATTTTAAAGTCTACTTTATCTGATATGAGTATTGCTACTCCAGCTTTCTTTTGATTTCAATTTGCATGGAATATCTTTTTCCATCCCCCCACTTTCAGTCTGTATGTCTCCCTAGGTCTGAAGTGGGTCTCTTGTAGACAGCATCTATATGGGTCTTGTTTTTGTATCCATTCAGCGAGCCTGTGTCTTTTGGTTGGAGCATTTAATCCATTCACATTTAAGGTAATTATCGATATGTATGTTCCTATGACCATTTTCTTAGCTGTTTTCGGTTTGTTTTTGTAGGTCCTTTTGTTCCCTTGTGTTTCCCACTTAGAGAAGTTCCTTTAGCATTTGTTGTAGAGCTGGTTTGTTGGTGTTGAATTCCCTTAGCCTTTGCTTGTCTGTAAAGCTTTTGATTTCTTCATCGAATCTGAATGAGATCCTTGCTGGGTAGAGTAATCTTGGTTATAGGTTCTCCCCTTTCATCCTTTAAGTATATCATGTCACTCCCTTCTGGCTTGTAGAGTTTCTCCTGAGAAATCAGCTGTTAACCTTATGGGAGTTCCCTTGTATATTATTTGTCATTTTTCCCTCACTGATTTCAATACTTTTTTTTTTGTCTTTAATTTTTGCCAATTTTATTACTATGTGCCTTGGAGTATTTCTCCTTGGATTTATCCTGTATGGGACTCTCTGCACTTCCTGGACTTGGGTGGCTATTTCCTTTCCCATGTTAGGGAAGTTTTTGACTGTAATCTCTTCAAATATTTTCTCGGGTCCTTTCTCTCTCTCTTCTCCTTCTGGGACCCCTTGAATGTGAATGTTGTTGCATTTAATGTTGTCCCAGAGGTCTCTTAGGCTGCCTTCATTTCTCTTCATTCTTTTTTCTTTATTCTGTTCTGCATCGGTGAATTCCACCATTCTGTCTTCCAGGTCACTTATCCGTTCTTCTGCCTCAGTTATTCTGCTATTGATTCCTTCTAGTACAGTTTTCGTTTCAGTTATTATATTGTTCATCTCTGTTTGTTTGTTCTTTAATTCTTCTAGATCTTTGTTAAATATTTCTTGCATTTTCTCGATTTTTGCCTCCGTTATTTTTCCGAAGTCCTGGATCATCTTCACTATCATTATTCTGAATTATTTTTCCGGAAGATTGCCTATCTCCATTTCATTTAGTTGTTTTTCTGGGGTTTTATCTTTTTCCTTCATCTGGTACATAGCCCTCTACCTTTTCATCTTATCTTTTTGTGAATGTGACTTTTGTTCCACAGGCTGCAGGACTGTAGTTCTTCTTGCTTCTGCTGTCTGCCCTCTGCTGGATGAGGCTACCTAAGAGGCCTGTGGAAGTTTCATGATGGGGGGGACTGGTAGTGGGTAGAGCTGGGTGTTGCTCTGGTGGGCTGAGCTCAGTAAAACTTTAATCTGCTTGTCTGCTGATGGGTGGAGTTGTGTTCCCTCCCTGTTGGTTGTTTGGCCTTAGGCAACCTAGCACTGGAGCCTACCTGGGCTCTTTGGTGGGGCTAATGGCAGACTCTGGGGGCGCTCACACCAAGGAGTACTTCCCAGAACTTCTGCCTGTGTCCTTGTCCTCACAGCGAGGAACAGCCACCCCTGCCTCTGCAGGAGACCCTCCAACACTAGCAGGTAGATCTGGTATAGTCTCCTATGGAGTCACTGCTCCTTCCTCTGGGTCCCGATGCACACACTACTTTGTGTATGGCCTCCAAGAGTGGAGTCTCTGTTTCCCCCTATCCTGTCAAAATCCTGCAATCAAATCCCACTAGCTTTCAAAGTCTGATTCTCTAGGATTTCCTCCTCCCGTTGCTGGACCCCCAGGTTCGGAAGCCTGACATGGGACTCAGAACCTTCACTCCAGTGGGTGGACTGCTGTGGTATAAGCGTTCTCCAGTTTGTGAGTCACTCACCCAGCAGTTATGGGATTTGATTTATTGTGTTTGCAACCCTCCTACCATCTCATTGCAGCTTCTCCTTTGTCTTTGCCTGTGGGGTATCTTTTTTGGTGAGTTCCAGTGTCTTCCTTCCGATGATTGTTCAGCAGTTAGTTGTGATTCTGCTGTTCTCGAAAGAGGGAGTGAGAGCATGTACTCCAGCAAACATTTTTAATGTATCTACTTTGTAAAAAGTGCTTTGGACTATAAAGAAAATCTGAGGGCAAATCCTTTATTGATTTGTAAGACATAATTGCTAGAAATAGAAGGCATGTGAAGACAATTGTAATAAAAATGTAAAATTACAAATTCACAAGAATAAAAAAAAGTGTAACTCTAATAAAGTGCTAAATGATTTCAGAGAGTGTGTCAAGTTGTAATGTTTCATAATAGGTTGCCTACATGAGCAGTGAATATACCAAAATGTAAATAAACACAGATTTGTCAAATGACATTATGTAAATCTTAATATTCTATAAAAACTGAATTGATCATGTGTACACTTCACAACTTAACAAATTGTACTGTCCAGTAAATTTAGATTTTGTATGTTACTGCTCTAAATTGATCAATCCAGTCTTCAATGCCAATCATCCTTCACAGAAAATGTTTGTATGTACATTCTACTGTTGATTTTCTTCAATATTTTATTATCATAAACAATAATGAAATGAACATTCTTCTACATTATTCTTGGTATATGTGTGTTGAATTTGTGACAGCTTTACAGGGTGAAAATGATATTACTTTGTTGTTTTAATTTGCATTGTTCAGAGTATTAATGATATTGAATTGTACCTGTGTGTTTGTTCCCATTTGAATTTCTTTTCATATATAATGAATGTTTTGTTACAGTGTATTTTTGTAGTTGTTTCTATTTTCTTTTTGATTTGTAGGAGTCATTAATACATTGTAAAAATAATGCATTTTTGTTTATACATGTTGACAATTTTTTCTATTCTACAATGTCTTCCTTCTCTTTCTTTATGTTAACATTTTTCATACTGATGTTTTAAATGCTGACATAGTAACATTTATTAACCTGCATTCATTTTTTTCTTTCTTTATCTTGTGTAAGAATTCCATACCTACCAACAGGCCATGATTATAATTTCTTATTCTCCACTAAAAGCATAAACTTTTCATTTCAGATTTATGACTTTAATTCATATGGAAATGATTTTTATTTATGATAACAAATGAATATTTATTGGCTATTTCTCAGCTTATTTGTCATATAGATAAATAGTTGTCTCATCACCATGTTGAATAGGTTTTTCTTTCCTTACTAACTTACAATGTCCTATTTGTCATATTTCAAGTTTTCACATATGCATGGTCTGTTCCTGGGCTTTCAGTTGTATTTCCTTCGTTCAGATGTCTAACTTAATTCCAAAACAGCAATACATTAAATGATAGAATTTTAGAATATATCTTATTATCTGAAAAGTAAAATGATTATTAAATATCCATATATATGGGGTTTTCCTTGTTAATTTTTATATTAAACTTATTACTGATTTCATTGTTAGTTGAATTAGGTACATAGAAAAAACAACAGCAGTTCTTAGATATTTGTTGAGAATTCCTACATTATACGATACTTGGTTTATTTTTGTAAAGTTTCCAAAGTGTAATTTAATAAAATACATATTTTGCAATAGCTTGCTGTCAGAGTCCACATATGTTTAAGGTTAAGATTCTTAATTGTCTTATTCAAATATTCAGTAGCTTTACTTACTTTTTTTCTATTTTTTTTTCTATTGATTACTGAGAGATGATGAAATCCTTCACTATGCTTGACAATTTGTCAGATTTTCTTGGTAATTTTGAAAAAAGTACTGGCTTTTTGAGATTATTTAAAGATGTAATACAAGTTTAGAATTTTATATCTGCTGGATATATTGAAATTTTCACCATCACATAACAATCATCTTTTAACAAATAATAATTTTGTATTAAAGTTTATTTATTTCTCATATCACTGTCACCTGTTCAGTGTTCTATTGCTTAATATGTAGTCTATCTCTTTAATCATTTTATTTATTTTTTTAATTGAAGTATAGTTGATCTACAACAAAGTGATTCAATATTTTATATATTATACTCCATTTAAAATTATTATAAAATAATGACTATATTTTCCGGTGCTGTACATTATATCCCTGTTGCTTATTTATCTTATGCATAGTACACTGATGTTGTCCCAGAGGTCCTTTAAACTATTCTTAGTTTTTAGATTTGTTTTTCTTTTTGCTGTTCTAATTGGGTGATTTCCATTAGTTTATCTTCCAGATCACTTATGTGTTCTTCTGTATCACGTAGTCTGCTGTTAATTCCTTCTAGTGTTTCTTGTTTGTTTCTTTGTTTCTAACTTCAGTTATTGTATTCTTCAGTTCTGATTGGTTCTTTTTTATATTTTCTAGCTCCTTGTTAAAATTCTCACTATATTCATCTATTATTTTCCTTAATTCAGTTAGTATTCCTATTACTAATGCTTTGATCTCTTTATCTAGTATATTACTTATTTGTTTCATTAGCTGTTTTTTCCATGGGTTTTCCCTTGTTCTTTCAGTTGAAACAAATTATCTTCTCATTTTGCTTAGTTCTCTGTCTTTATTAAAGTGGGTGACTCAGTTACCTATTCTGGTCTTGAAAGGGTGTTTTTTGTGGGGGAGTGTCCCTATAAAATCTGCATGTGCACAGTGGCTTTGTGGGTGAGACAGATCTGACATGAGCATGAGTCACATCTTTCCCCACAGTGTCCTGGCAACTATCACCACGGTAGGAAGTGGGGCTGTTGATGGAGTGGCTAGAGCCAGAGTAAGGTGTGGCTGGGGCTTCACCTCTTCACAGTAGCTAACATAACCCAATCAAGGGTGGTGACAGGTCCCAAGTTGCTGGAACAGAAGCCCTGAGGGTAGGGTCTGAGCTGGCTCCATTCTCTCTGTATGCTTTTCCCCCTCCCAGAACCAGCATCCTTGCCCCAGAGGGGTGCAGTGCTGAAGCAGGAGGGGCTGGAGTGAGCACTCAATGTGGGTCTGGGAATTGGCTGGGGTTGTCCCAGCCCCAGTCTGTCCTGGACCACTTCTGATGTGCATTTGCTGTACCTACCAGTAATGGCTGCCCTCACCCATTCAGATGCCATTCTGGGTTCAGGCAGGTTATATTCCTCACAACTGAGCATTCCCCTTGGCCATGGCTGCACTCAGCCCACTGTGGAACTGTGTCATGGAACAAGTGGGGACTGGAGCAGGCGCTTGGTTCAGGCTGGTGCTCATGCCAGGGAAGTTGTGGGAGACCAGCCAGAGTCCCATGAAGTTTCAATCTGCTTCCTCTGCCTAGTTTTGGAAGTAAACAAGTGTGTGTGGCCTCTTTATGAGTGGAGTTTAGGTTTCTTTTCTTACAGCCCTCTTGTTAGTCCCATTGGTTTTCAAACCAGCAGAGAGGACTCATCTTCCTGATATTGGACCCCAGGACTGGGGAGCCCAATATATGGCTCAAATTAGTCCACAGAGAGTATCATTGCCTGTGTGATCCTCCTCCTCTTCTTTGTCCCCTCCAGGTGCACAGGTCTCTACCTGATTACTTCTCTCCCTCCCTACCCTATTCCATATGCATTTTTCTCACAGCCTTGGTTGTACAAGAGTCTTTCTGCCAGTCTGCAGTTAAATGTCAGTGAGAATTGCTCCACAGTTTTTATGTGTTTGTAGGGAGAAGTGAGCTCCACATCCTCCTATTCTACCATCTTGATATCCCTCTAATCATTTTATTTCTTACTTTTTTGCTCCTTGATTTTACTTATGAAAATTATAAATGGAGATTGTGCATTAGATGATCTTAATTTTCAGATTTAGTCGACTTATATTGATTGTGATAATTATATATTAATATGAGTTTCTTCCATCATATTTTGTGTTTTCTATTTATAGTATTTAGATATGTGTTTTTTTAAGGCTGCCCTCTCTTACAAATATTAAGAATATTATTCCCTTTTCTTTCTATGCTAATTTCAATGTCTGTATTCTGTTTGAATTATTTTATTTCATGAAGTTATCACCAAAAATAATAAAAATCATTAGCCATCTCCAAACAATTCCAGGATATTAGAATACCTTAACTTTGAGCAGTCCCTCCTTTCCTCTGTCTTATTTTTGTATTTAACTTTCCTTTGGTTTCACCATTAGTAATTACCAAATTAGTTTTGAACACTCTGTAAGTATCCAGACATAACCATGAACTTACTTATTTTTTCTTATATTCACCATCATTTCCTAACTTCAATTTTCTCCCTCCCAAAATATTTCTTTAGTATTCTCAGGAAAGACCTTATGATGGTAAGTTAGTTCAGCTCATTTTCTGATTGAAACTTCTATCTTATTTACTCATTTTTAAATCATAGTTTATCTAGTTTTAGAATTATATGTTGTCAGTTATGTTTTCTCAACTCTTTGAAGACATTATTTAATTGACTCCTAAATTTTATTATTGCTTTTAAGGGTGTCTGTCTATTATTTATTTATATACACTAGTGAATATTTTATGAATGTATCTTTTCTTTTTTTTTTTTTTTTTTGCGGTATGCGGGCCTCTCACTGTTGGGGCCTCTCCCGTTGTGGAGCACAGGCTCCGGACGCGCAGGCTCAGCGGCCATGACTCACGGGCCCAGCTGCTCTGAGGCATGTGGGATCTTCCCGGACCAGGGCACGAACCCGTGTCCCCTGCATCGGCAGGAGGACGTTCAACCACTGTGCCATCAGGGAAGCCCTGAATGTATCTTGGTATTTGGTTCTTTGGTCTACTTTGGTGACTTGCAGTGTTATTTCAACACATCTAGATGTGGTGGTTTTTTTTTTTTTTTTTGCGGTATGCGGGCCTCTCACTGTTGTGGCCTCCCCCGTCGCGGAGCACAGGCTCCGGACGCGCAGGCTCCGGACGCGCAGGCTCAGCGGCCATGGCTCACGGGCCCAGCCGCTCCGCGGCATATGGGATCCTCCCAGACCGGGGCACGAACCCGTATCCCCTGCATCGGCAGGCGGACTCTCAACCACTTGCGCCACCAGGGAGGCCCGATGTGGTGGTTTTAAAATATGTCTGCAAATTTTTGACACTCCTTCTTTGAATGTAGAACAGGCTTTGTATCTGAATTCTCACTACTAGAATATGGTAGAACTGATGCTAGGTGACTTCTGAGCTTAGATGATAAAAAGTAAACAGTTCTTTCTTGTTCTGGTGTCAGTCAGTCCTCATGTCATGAGAATTCACAAGCATTCCTGGGAGACTCTTGTGGAGTAGAAATTGCCAACCATGTGAACAGCCATCTTTGAAGTGGATACAGCTCCCATGTAAGCCTTCAGATGTCTGTGGCCATTGACTGATATAATGGCTGCAACTTTTTGAAAGATCTTAAGTCAGAATCAGCCCACAAATTATGGACCCACACGAACATTGTGAAAATAAATGCTATTATTTCAAGCCACTGAGTTTTGGGATAATCTGGGGTAATTTATTACATAGCAATAGATAACCAATACACTATGCATTATGCATGTATTTACCTTGCTAGAAATTCATTATGATTTTGGGAACTAAGAATTACCTTCATCAGGTCTAGAAATTTCTCATGAGTCATTACTCCATTTTTACCACTCTAGCATTCTTCCTGACCTTTCCGTTTGTAACTCATAATAAACTCATAATAAATGAACTCTGAATCATCAAGAGACCTGCTCATCCAGATACCTTAATCATTTTTTATAGTTTTCAGCTCTGTCTTCTACGCTTCATTTCATAGAATCTCCTCAGTATGCTCTTCCAAGATAGTAATCTCTTTTCAGTTTAATTATTTAAAACACATTAAAAATAATTTATTTTAAATGTTAGAAAATATGAACGTTTTATATATAAGGGTTATATTTGATTCTTTAAAATTCCACTCTTTATTTTGATAATGTTTTGTTCTTCGTTGAAGTTTTTAATTATTTCCTTTTATAACTTCAATCACTGTAACATGCTTATTTTTTTTAAGATTTTCTTTTTTGACGTGGACCATATTTTTTAAAGTCCTTATAGAATGTTACAAAACTGCTTCTGTTTTATGTTTTGGTTTTTTGTCCACGAGGTATGTGGGATCTTAGCTCCCTGACCAGAGTTCGAACCCACACTCCCTGCATGGAAGGTGAAGTCTTAACCACTGGACTGCCAGGGATGTCCCCTGTAACATACTTATTTTATAGCCCCCTTATTATAGTTTTATCATTTGAGGTTCTCCCCACTGTTTACTGTAACTCCTGGCTCCCATGCATGCTGCATCACTCCCTTACTTGTTAATTCAGACTCAGCTTATCTTCAGCAGTGCTTCATCTGTGTGTCAATAAATGAGAATATAAATCTTCAACACTAATTTTGCTTCTGTTTCTGACAAGTATTCCAGGTTTATCCTTGGCCAGGACCATTTAAATTTATTTTAATCTGTAAGGATTTTGGTTTGGGGGTTCCCAGACCACATGGGCTATATAAGCTACACTTCAATCTTAGGAGAAGTGTAATTATAAATTCTCAGGAGAGTTCATTTTCTACCCAGATGCCAGCTTGAGTAAGACAAACATTTTGCAAGAGAAGGCATTTTGAGTCTCTTGACTTGATACATGCTCATTCTTAACACACTACTCCAGCTCAATTGGATGGCATGCTCTCTCTTGTTTTTCCCATATAGGTATTAAAACCCAAGTCCTTATTTATACCTTATCTATCCTCCTTCTCTCCCAAAGATCTCAAGATAATACAAACATACTTAAAATGCAGAGCTTACTTTGTTATTATTTTTATGGGAGATTCCTTCCTACCAACTCAAAAGAGTGAAGATAGGAACACAATGAGAGTAAATTGAAATGACCATGGTGAAAGAGACAAGGATATGGGGTTATTTAACTTGGATGATAGAACCAAAGGAGAATCTGGGAAATGCAAATATTTCTTCAAATATAGAAAAGGTAAAATATAATCTTTACAAGAATCCTGCAGACCAATGGAGAAGTCAGATTTGGACAGAGTTCATCTTAATACACATAAAAGTTTTCTAACAGTCATTGCTCTCCTAAAATAAAATAGAATACTCTGCAGTTACTTCTCTGTGAGTTACAGAGTAACAGAAGTTATCAATAGAATATATTCAGGAAAGGGAGATAAGGTTAGTACTATAGATGACTTCTAATTCTGTACTATGCCTCACTCCCCATATCTCCTCATCTCTCCTGCTAAGATGTGTCCTAAGGTTTTCAACTTAATTTGAATTAGTAAAGGCTATTATGAAGAGAAATCTAAAAAGTTCATTGCTCAGGTAATCATGTATACACAGTTATCTATAAGCAGAATGCTTTTATTTTGTATAACATTTCTGAAGATCAGAGTGGAACAACTGTTTATCAATTTTGTGATTTATTTATTTATTTAACAAATATTTATATATTCAGATCCTCTCCATATGCTGAAGTGACAGATCAGCTCCCTGTCTCATAGATTTTCTAGTCTAGCTAATCTTTAAGAACAATTTTATGTATTTTCTAACAGAAAAAACAGACTGTGTAGGGATATTCATTGCAAAACACAAACACAATATGATGATTACTCTTACCATCATTTATATTTTAAGTAACTGAACATATGTGTCCAATTTATCCCCTGAATTCTATGCCTTCTATAAAATCAAGGTTATGAGCAATAATTAATTCAATAGCATGAAATATGCATTTAAAATAATATCAGGTGACACTTTGTTAATGAGATTTTTAATTGATGCAACCTCTTTAAAGGGCATTTTGGCAATAACTTTTAAAATGCAAAATGCATTTTTCTAGTGACCCAGGAATACCATTTTTATAGATTTAACTAGAATGATATATTTACATATGTGGGAAAAGATGAATGTATGAGGCTTTTCTTTCGGTGTTATTGATATTGGCAAAAAATAAATGTCTTTCAATAGAAAACGTATTAAATGCATAAAATACAGTATACTCAATTATTATAATACTATCAACTACTTTAAAATAGTATGTCTATGAAAAGGTCCCCAACATACAGTTGTGGACATACATTCTTTTGTTAAATTTACCCATGCAGCATCCCCTTCCCCACCCCAAATTTCCTACTTCCCCTACCTTCTCAAGATTTAGGTTGCAAGGCATTCTGTCTTCCTGGTTCCAGGGAAGGGAGAACACAAGAAACTAAGAAGTCAATTAAAATGCCAAGACCTATATACCCTCCTTCCCTAGAGCAATGAGAATAACAAGAGGTGCAAATTATTTTGCATTAGAAAGACTCTCACTCCTCTACTCTAATACACTACCCATCAGCTATGGAACAACATCACCCCAAGATAACTGGGGTTAACCAAGAATACAAAAGACCCGAGTCTCAGTTTCCAGGTAAAGCCATTAAGACATCAAAGTTTCAGCCTCTCCATTCCATTGCCACATATGCTCACATGGAGTGACTAAGGAGTGGTAGAAAGAATGTATGATACATCTGGGCAGGTGTTGCAGAGGCAAACCTCTGAAAGCCCCAGCATGGCCCAATGATCAATGGAATAATTTCTGGTGAGTGCAAATTGTAGCAAAGAAGAGAAAATCACCTTAGACAGCATCAGTGATCACTGGCCACACTAAAGTAGCATGGTAAAACAGAAAAATGCTTCCTGTGACCTCGGGAGATACATAGAGCCTGACTCAAAGAAGCCTGGCAAACAGCAATGAGAGATAGCTTAGTAGTGACTTGTGGAGATGATATCTCTTAGATGGTAGGTAGCAACATAGTGCACATAGAGAAGAAAGTACAGTGCCTACTCCCTTCCCACCTCTCGGGCTGAACACTTCCTATATCCCTGAGATGCCATTTCAGGGGAAACAATGAAGAGTCCCTAAGTTTGGCAAGATTTTGTTTCTGCAACCAGGCAGAATGGATGTTTTAAATAAAACATGAGTGGACATGTTAACAAAGCTACATTTCAGGAAAAACTGAATTTGTGGAGATTTATAGGGACTATATATATATATATATATATATATATTTTTTTTTTTTTTTTTTTTTTGCGGTATGTGGGCCTCTCACTGCTGCCGCCTCTCCCGTTGCAGAGCAGAGGCTCCGGACGCGCAGGCTCAGTGGCCATGGCTCATGGGCCCAGCTGCTCTGCGTCATGTGGGATCTTCCCAGACCGGGGCATGAACCCGCATCCCCTGCATCGGCAGGCAGACTCAACCACTGCGCCACCAGGGAAGCCCTATAGGGACTATATTTTGATAAGTGTAAGAAAAAAGTGAAAATGAGCATGTACTATCTGTTCTCCGACATGTGTATCTATATATTCAGAGAACATTTCCAGAAAGAAACACAAGAGAATGTTAAGAGTGGTTGACACAAGTCATTTAAAAATATAAAATTTTAAAAATTAGTGACTAGGCATTTAAAGCACTTAGAATATGGATAACTGGCAAACAATATTAGATATATATTCAATAGCAAGTTTGCTTCTTCCAACCAGCCACAACCAAAGTTTTAGCAATCAACTGAGTGGAAAAACAGAACTCATTCTCTCCTTTGAAATGTGACATTTCTCTTGATTTCTTCTCTGCAGGGTAGAGATTCTACCCTGAAGATTCTATTTTAAGAGATTATCCTAAATTTAGGTCAACAGATCCTGACCTGCTGAGCTATGTTCAAACAGCTCCATAAATGAGAAATGGAGTGCTTTTTTGAATTTTCTTTTCTAAGAGCATTCCTGTAATTGGCAATTAACCTTAGAAAGTTCTCTAGTATTTAACTTTCCTTCCAAATACTCTGCTTCTTAAAAAGTTTGGGGTTAATTATAATGGAAGGGACATACTGAACACTTAACATGTTGCTAGGGTGAACAATTAAGAAATTCTAGTTGAAGATAATAAGACAGGGTGTCAAAGAGGCATCCCTAGGACTTGGATTCTTTTTTTTTATATACTGGCCCTTTCTTCACTAAAGGGTTAATACAAAGTTAAAAATACTTAGAGAAGGGAACTCAAGGTCCCCGATGTGGTTATCTATGCATTTCTAATCTACACCTCTTCTATCCCCCCACACACCCACTACCACCCCACTCTTGCCCAGACCATGATTTTCTCTCTCTCCTTTTAATTGTCCACATTTGTTCTGTGCTTAGGTCCATTTGTTGCACTCATGGACACTTACTAAAAAATGCCTTACTTTTGTTTTCTGTAGACCCACATCACTGGAAACACCTCAAAGAATAACTATGGTTTCCTTTACTGACAGAAATACATGTTAGATCTGTGGGAAAGAACTATAAGACAGAGCTGCTAAATAAACTATGAAAAACCTAACAGTCAAAAAAAATTTTTTTAATCTTAGGTATTGACATATCCCAATGATTTGTACTGTTCTAAGGTGTGATAGCTTACGAGTGAATATGATTTAGACTTAATGTATGTTTAGGGTGTGTCCAAAATTCAGAACCAGGCAGATCCATCTCCTCTGACCCTAAACGTGGTCCCAAAGAAAACTGCTTGAGGAAATTGGATCCCAAAGATTATAGGTGGGGAATTTTTGAAGGGCATCCATATCCCATTGAAGACCAAAGAAGCATAAGTAGAAGAATTTTGGACTGACTGACAACTGTGGATTGAGCAAAAATTCTTTTTGAACGGGCTATCTTGAAGATTATGACTCAAACATTGGAGGAACTAACGTGACTGGCAGTGGAAGGAATCAAAACATGTGAAATTCCTTAAAAATTCAATGACTTAAAAATGTTGCCTATGTTACACAGAATTTAAAAACAAACAAAAAACCTTTATATATCTCATAGAAAGTCAAAAAAGAAAAATTGCCTTACCTTTGGATAATGCCTGATAGCTTACAAAAGGCTTAAAGATAGAACATTTCTTTCAATTCTAACAAAGTCTGAGACAGTCAAGGCAAGACTTCTATTTATAGATGAGGATATGTGTACCTTTTTCAAGATTAAATAAGCTCTTAGCACAAGGTTGACTCAGAAACCCAGGTTCTAATTTAGCTTTACGTCTTTCCATAGTACTAAACTACCTCACTGATGGCAGTTGAAGTTAAATAACATGATGGGTCTCACTTCTGAATCACAGGAGCCAACTGCTTCACAGTGAGAATTAGGTGTGGAAGACACCATTATTTGAGCTTGGGGGCAATATGTCCTAAAGATCAACATTGCTTGAGTCCATTCTGGAAGCCTTCCAAGGACACTGGATTATCATCAGTATATTTTATAATCCTATGTACCTCTGAGAAAGGTGGCAAGAGTCACTATAACAAAGGTGAAATTTTGTTCTCCTCAGCCTTTCTGATTGTCCAGCTTTCCTCAAGAAAGTTTCATGCACATTTATTCTAAGGATCAATCTAAAATCACACAGGTCCTCTAGGTCACCAAATATTTCTCACAGATTTAATGACAGAGACATAGTACATGAAATATATCAGAATATGAAAAATCACACTGAAAACCATCAAAAGTAATAAACATAAACTTTTAGTTCCTTTAATTAAATAACTTGTTCAATTCAATAAATGGTAGGCCGTCACCATAAAAAGTTAACATAGATTCCAAAATCACACACCTTTTTTTCAAGGTTTTGGGAAAAGGTGATTATACTTTAAACAGTAATATTAAGCCAACACCTCTAGTGAATTCACAACTAAAACTGTTAACAATAACTACGAAATATATAAATAATTTTCAAAATGTGTATTTAACATATACTATGTCTGTGGCTCTGTAATATGTGCCAGAAATATAATGACTTGTAAAAATGAACATGGCACCTGCTTTCATGGTACTTACATCATAGTGAGAGGGAGAAAATTAATCAGATGTTATAAATGAATGATTAGAAAGGAAAGGAGTAATTTAAAACCCCAATATTCTCATCTGTATAATGCAGATAGTAATTTTACCTAACTCATGGGTTATCGTAAGATTGAATGAGCTGAACTCCCCATGCTATGATTCACTTTGTTGTACAGCAGAAACTAACAGAAAATTGTAAAGCAACTATACCCCAATAAAAAAATAAATAAAAAATAAATTCAACCATAAAAAAAGATTGAATAAGTTAATGCATGTAAAGTGTTTATCCTAGTGTCTGGCATATATATATACACACACACACAAATGCTGGTCAGTTTTATCATTACGTTAGTCCAATCATGTCCACACACACAAACTAATGAGTATAAATTCAAAAAATGAAAAAAAAATTACTTATTTAAAATATTTATTTAGATATAGCATCTCTTCAGACAAATACAGAATTTAACTGTATTTTTGCTTTTCTCCATAATCATTCATTCTGACATTGTGTCAATATTTCCTTAGTTAACCCAGGAAGTAATTACTCACAGTTTAGCTCAAAGAAACTCATGGCTGGTTTATGCAACTCACAAAACCCGACACAGCATATCAGGAATATGTATGCATTGCCTAGCACCTGTCACATATTTGGACATCAAATTAAATGTCATGTACATGCATACCACATTCTATTGCACTTCACTTTACTGTACTTCACAGATACTCCATTTTTAACAGATTCAAGTTTGGGGATAATCCTGCATCTGAGTCTACCAGTGCCATTTTTCCAACAGCATTTGCTTACTTTGTGTCTCTGTGTCACATGTTGGTAATTCTCACAATATTTCAAACTTTTTCGTTATTATTATATTTGCTATGGTGATCTGTGATCAGTGATCTTTGATGTTTCTATTGTAATAATTTTTTGTTTTGTTTTTAAATTAAGGTACGTACATCTTTTTTGACATAATGCTTTTGCAAACTTAATAAGCTACAGTATAGTGTAAACATAACTTTTATATGCCCTGAGAAACCAAAAAATTCATGAGTCTCATTTTATTGCCATATTTGCTTTATTTTTGTGGTCTGGAATCAAACGCAATATCTCCAAGGTATGCCTATAGTGGGAATCGTACAGGGTGTAGCCTTTTCAGATTGACTTCTTTCACTTAGTAATATGCATTTAAGGCTCCTCCAACTCTCCTCACAGCTTGATAGCTCATTAATTTTTCATGCTGAATAATATTCCATTGTCTGTATGTACCACAATTTATTTACCCATTCACCTACTGAAGGACACCTTGGCATTTCTGAGTTTTGGCAGTTATGAATAAAGCTACTGTAAATATCTATGTGCAGGTTTTTGTGTGGATGTAAGTTTTCTACTCCTTTGGGTAAATAACAAGGAACGCAAGTGCTGGATCTTATGGTAATAGAATGTTTAGTTTTGCAAGAAACTGCCAAACTGTCTTCTGAATTGATGTACCATTTTGCATTCTTATCAGCAATAAATCCAGATTTTGGCCATTTTAATAAACTTGTAGTGGTATTTCACTGTTGTTTTAATTTTCACATCCCTCATGATATATGATGTGGATAATCTTTTCATATGTTTATTTGCCATCTACATATCTTTTTTTGGTGAGGTGTCTGTTGAAGTCTTTGACTCATTTTTTAATTGGGTTCGTTTCTAATTATTGGATTTCTCTGTATATTTTGTATAACAGTTCTTTATCAGGAATGACTTTTGCAAATATTTTCTCCCAATTTATGACCTGTCTTCTCATTTCCTTGACACTGTCCTTCACAGAGCAAAGGTTTTTAATTTTAATGAAGTCCAGTTTATCAATTATTTCTTTCTTGGGTCGTGCCTTTGGTGTTCTATCTAAAAGGTCATTGCCATACTCAAGGCCATCTAGGTTTTCTCCTATGTTATTTTCTAGGAATTTTATAGTTTATGCTTTATGTTTAGGTATATGATCCATTTTAAGTTAATTTTTGTGAAGGGTGTAAAGTCTGTGTCTAGATTCAATTTTGCATGTAGACATCCATTTGCTGAAGAGGCTATCTTTGCTCCATTGCATTGCCTTTGCTTCTTTGTCAAATATCACTTGACTATATTATGGTAGGTTTATTTCTGGGCTGTCTATTTTTTTTTCCATTGAGCTATTTATACTTTTAACAAAACTATGCTGGCTTGATCACTATATCTTTATAGTAAGTCTTAAAGTCAGATGGTGCTGGTCTTCTGACTTTGTTCTTTTCCTTGAATATTGTACTGACTATTCTGGGTCTTTTGCTTTTCCATAAAAACTTTAGAATCAGTTCACAAATATCCACAAAATTACTTGCGAGATTTTTTTTTTTTTTTTTTTTTTTTTTGCGATACGCAGGCCTCTCACTGTTGTGGCCTCTCTCGTTGTGGAGCACAGGCTCCGGACACGCAGGCTCAGCGGCCATGGCTCGCGGGCCCAGCCACTCTGCGGCCCCTGGGATGTTCCCAGACCGGGGCATGAACCCGTGTCCCCTGCATCGGCAGGAGGACTCTCAACCACTGCACCACCAGGGAGGCCCCACTTGCTGAGATTTTGACTGGGATTGCACTGAATCTATATCAATGTCTCTTTAATAGATATTTACCAGGCTTCCCTGGTAGTGTAGTGGTTAAGAATCCACCTGCCAATGCAGGGGATATAGGTTCGAGCCCTGGTCCGGGAAGATGCCACATGCCGTGGAGCAACTAAGCCCATGCACCACAACTACAGAGCCTGCGCTCTACAGCACGCGAGCCACAGCTACTGAGCCAACATGCCACAGCTACTGAAGCCCACGCACCTAGAGCCTGTGCTCTGCAACAAGAGAAGCCACCACAATGAGAAGCCCACGCACCACAACAAAGAGTAGCCGCCCACTTGCTGCAACTAGAGAAAGCTCAGGCGCAGCAACGAAGACCCAACACAGCCATAAATAAATAAATAAAATTTAAAAAGAGAGAGGTAATTATCAAATATCAACAATTACTATTAGCTGTTTCCATCTTCGTGAATGTTTAAACAAGGTTAGAGCAGCAAGTTTTCCTGGATCACAGTGAAACACTATATTGCTTTCCTATGCATAGTAATCTGCAGTTTTTAAATTCTTTAACTGTTTGAGAGTCCTATTACTGTCAAATAAGAAAGAAATAAACCAAAACCGTAATAAATCTCTCTCTCCTTTTCTTTGAACCTCTGCTTTCTAACAACAAGCTCCCAAAAATAAACTGCCAGTTGTTAACTACAAAGTAGTGTCACTGAGCTTTATTCACATCATCTTCAACCGCAATAAAGGTCCTGCAAGGCAAACACTATTACTCCTATACTGGGTACCTACAGCTGATTTATAATAGCAATTTCCCCAATGGTTGAATGCCTAGCTATCAATGGCACAGTCAGGATGCCCATATGGGTTTCTCCACCTCTGTGTCTATGACTTTACACTATACCACACTGTATCCCTGCCAGATAAAGCATCAAAAGTGAAGAGTATACTTTGATACAGAGAAATTAAACTATCCAAAACAACTCAGCCATACTTGGAAAATGAACCCTCAGTGTAATCTGAGAAGGATACATCATACAGAATTGTTATCTTTAAAATAGAAGTTTCACACACAGATAGCAGTGTGATGTAGGGAAGAGAAAAATAGATCTGATAACCTTTCATTGTTGTATTCTTCATTTGGTAAATTACTCTCTATTAAGATATTATTTGCAAATGGCTTTTGGTAAGTTTTAATCCTCTGTTGTTTCCATCTCCCTTGAATTAAAGATGTCTTTGCTTGGAATATTAAAAATTCCACTAACTAATCTCTGGCAAATATTTACCAAGTTAGGTCAATCCTCCTTAATAAGCACTGGCCTCATCTATGTTCAGAGGAATAAGGATAATATAATATCATGATTAAAGCTTCCATAGATACAAATGATTTATAATTATGAAAAACTATAACTATAGTGAGTCACTGATAATTTGAAACCTCATGAAGGGCGGCTCTGAGGTTTGCTTGAGAAGCACCCCCTGCACTACTACTGTTTGTTAATTGAGCTTGTGGAAAGTTTGGAGTAATGATTAGGCATGCCAAGATTCATCTGCCAAGTAACAATTATGAATCTCAGCAGGGAGCACAAGGGCATGTATGGCCCAAAATAGCAAACAGACCCTAAAATGGGAGAGAATTATGAAGAGTTAGAAAAAGAAACTAATATTTAAAAAGAAAATAGTAGACCATAAATTATGTTAAGGATGAAATAATGAGGTAAAGAAAATCTCATAGTAACAGTAACAAAGTTAAATTCAGGAAGAGACGTGGCAATACAAAATGGTTTACTTACAAAGTCAGTTGTTACCCTAGGACTTCTTCAGAAAGAATAGTAGCAGAGTATAGAACAGCTGTTTAATGGTACACAAAAAGAGAGACCCATTTAAGAGAGATTTTATATTACTTTAACTTTCACAGATTCAAAGAAATTAAACATGAAAAAGAAGCAAAGAAGAGGAACAGAGAAAAAGGGAGAGAGAGAAAGAGAGACACACAAACCACCTCCAAGTATATTACAAACCTTTCAGAGAAGTTTTGACTTACCTGGTGTTATAAATAGAATTGGGATGTTAAGAACAGCCATGATATGAGGCAAGACCTTTGATATTAATATTTTTATCAATAGAGAACTTGAGGTGTTGTTTTCTCTTTTACCCATCATCATTTCCTGTTGATTTTTTTCCTAACTCCTACCTCTCAAACCTAGAATTCATTTAGCTGGAACCTTGCCCGCTTTATTTACTACGTTATCTTCAGTGCCTTAAAGAATCCCTGGCACACAGTAGTAACTCAAAATATATTCATTAAATCTAAGAATATGTCTTCGCAAATGTCTGAAAACATTTGCTTTGCCATCACCCTTGACTGCTTTTCTAGCTTAATGTAGAATCTAGATTCAAAATTATATGTCCTCAGATCTTTGAGGGCATTTCCTTATTTTTTCCAGACTCCACTCTTGCTCCTAAAAACAAAAAACAAAAAACTAACAAGCAAACAGACTAAAACCAAAAAACCCTGAAGCCTCTTTCATTCCTCTGTATAAAATTATTTTTCCCTCTGGAAGCTTTCAGGATCTTTCCTTCCTTCTTTCCTTCTAGCCAGAAGTTTCTTGAAGTATTTCCCCATTCATCTGATGACATTTGATGGGTGCTTTCAACAAATAATTTGTGTGCTCATTATCTCTAGTATACGTTCTATAATCATTATTTTTATTAGTATCTCACTCCCATTTCTTTATTCCTTCGTGGTAAAACTCCTAATGTCAAATAGCCTTGATTAATCATCTGTTCATATTTACTCTCATTTTCTTTAACGTCTCTTTACCTTTTTTTAATCTGTTTAGACTAGAGACCCCAGAACTTTACTCTGAAACACCAACTCACCTGCTTGCAGACCTAGCCTTCTCCAAAAAGTCTGGTCAATTTCTTGAAATCTACATCTAACACATTGGTTCTGAATTTCATTTTACTTATTGAAGAGATGTAAAAATAGTGTCTGAGTTAATCCTAAATTTGGTACAATCTTACTTATGACCAACAGTTTCAAGAGACAATGTGGTAAAGTGTAGGCTTTATAGTAAAAGAAGGCTTGCTTAGGAATCTTGTTCTGCCAAATATTAGCTAAAAGAGATGGAATATTTAGTTTCAGAGATTCAATTTCCTTATGTGAAAAACTTAGATTAAATTACACTCAATACAGAAAGGTCATTAAGCTTCATAATAATGCATGTAAATCATACTAAGTACCTAGGATATAGTATATGTTCAGTAACTATAGTAGGTATAAATAGGTATAGATGCTGTAAGAAGAGATGGCAGTTTAAGTGACTGAGGAAGAGAATTAATTTTACTGGTCTAAACTACAGTCAAAGCCATTACCTTAATTTTGATCTCATTGTCATGATCTCTATGAGCTAATATTTCGATTAAATGGTTTATAAATGTACTATAGCTACATGAAGAAAAATAGTTTTACATACGTATACAAATACATACACACATGTATATATGAGAAACAGGTGGAGTAACTGAGTTTTACCTAGTAGTTAAATCCTCCATGATCTTCTTAAAGTCCATCATTACTTCAGAAGTTATTTGGCTTAAAGAACTGGTGCTAATGTTATCTCACAGGTACAAAAAAAAAAGTTCAATAAAATATTAAAGCTTTTTTTTTTAATTGTTATTGGCTTTCTTCTCGGAATTTATAAATAAACCACAGAGTTGAATTCCTCCTCCTCATTAAACTAGATTCTCTGGGTGGGGAAGAATTTGTAGTGATACATGAGGCACTCAGAGGGAATAAGTTCCCATTAGATTTTCACAGATATTTTATTTTATGTCTATTTAAGTGAAGTTCCATTTAATTTATTTTGAAATGTTGCCCTCAATTCTGTCAAGATTTTTCAAATCATCAAACATTCAGAGTAATGCACTATGCTTTGCAATTTGCCTTGTGTATTGACAGTCCTTTAATTATGTTTTGAAATATGGATTTTTCAAGGCTGCATTTTATTTGAGCTATCACCTTAATTTGCACATACACGTGGTTTAATTATCCTAGTGAGAAGAGTTGGAAAATACCTAGCTGCGGTTGACTTATAGCATCTTTCCACAATCCGACAAATCTCATTCTTAGAAATTTTTTTTTCCTCATGGAGATTTGGGTAATTCATCTCAGTTTTCTCATCTTGGAAATCAATACATCTGATACACAAGTTAGTTTTCTCTTCTCTCCTTCTACCCTCTTTAAATTGCCATGGCAATGAGAATGTTGCTCCTTCCATTTAAGAAAGATGACATTTAGCAATATTTGCTATATTACTTCATAAATACATGCCCTACAGTCACTTGAACTGTTGGTCATAGATTTGAGAATTCTCCAATATATGGATTCCACCATCTGTTTATTATTTCTTTAATCAAGATGTCTAAGAAGAATCTTTTTTTGACTAAGGGCATGTTTTTATTTGTTCTCTGTCCCTGTCTTGTCTGTTTTCATTATTTTCCCCTTCTCTCTAAACATCTGCAGGAAAATGAGTAACATGAAACAAAGTCTTATTTCAGATAATTAAAACAATATATCTATGGATATTATCAGAGGTCTCTTGCCTATAGTGAGACAAGTCCCATGGTAATGCTGACCTCTGTCTTCTGCTCATCTTTATATAGAGACTTATGTATGCCATACTGACAGTGCTATTGTGCTGCTGGCTTCAGTGAGGCAGCTCCAGAGCTCTCTGAGCTTCGGATCCCCAAAAGAATGTCAGCAGTGACACCCATCTGCATTTGTAACCTCCCTTCACTGTTATTGTTTTAAAAAAAATCAACTAAATGGCCTATGGCTTTTGAAGATAACAGCTTTCCCTAATGCTTATGGTTACTTCTAAAAGTGGCCTGGGGAAATACCCTGGTGGTCCAGTGGTTAGGACTTAGAGTTTTCACTGCTGTGACCAGGGGCCAATCTCTGGTCGGGGAACTAAGAGCCCA
Source organism: Mesoplodon densirostris (assembly GCF_025265405.1). Lineage (NCBI taxonomy): Eukaryota > Metazoa > Chordata > Mammalia > Artiodactyla > Ziphiidae > Mesoplodon > Mesoplodon densirostris. Next base: position 21,589,340 of record NC_082664.1, read on the forward strand.
CAAGCTGTGAGGCGCAGCCAAAAAATAAAATAAAATAAAATAAAAAAATAAAAGTGGTCTATGGGTCTGTTTTAAACTGATATAAAGGATGAAAAATGGTAGTTTATTTTTCCTATTATGTCTAACTAATTATTTCTTCTGAAATAATTCTGGTCCAAGAAGATATAAGAAACCAAAACAAGTTGTTTTTCCAAAGATTCCTGAAAATTGTTCACTGGAATTATTGCTCTTTGGGAGAGGAAGAAATGACATGCTGTCATATCAATGGTGTTCACGTTTCTCTACTATTAAGAAAATTCACATCAGTCCTGAGAATATGGAAATAAGAATATGAGAAAAAGAGAGGCAGAGGAAAGAATCAAGATGGATTAATTAAAAATACTGCCACAATTCCATAAATCACTGTCAATACTTCCTCTTCCTACTTGTCTTCAAACTTGATCATTATCGCCACTCCTATCCCCACACACACGCACACACAGAAGCACAAACTCACACTCCCGTAAACATGCACAGAGAACTGGACCAGAACAAAGAGGAAAGGAGAGGACAAATAGTATGAAAGTATCACCTTAAGATGTGAATAAGAAAAAAAAAAGCTGTCAGACGACTTTCTGTTTGTTCCGAATCCCATCACTGATTCCTGTATTTAATCCCTTCCAGGGTCAACGTGCTCATCCTTTGTCTTGTTCTTTCTACCCTGGGTAGTTTAATGTCTCACTACCTGCTTCTTCTGACATTTTCAACCTATAATCCTTACAGAGGAGCTTCATGGCTAAAAGGGAATCCCCTAATTTTCTCTTATTTTTTATTTCTTCACTCTAAGCACCTCAGGGTAGGCTCAATATCCAGATATGGCAAAAACGTATGTATTTCAAGTCAGAAATGCTTCACAATCATCATTAACACAAATTATAAAAGATATCTAAAGGTATGCTTGATTTTTAATTATTAAAAACTTCAATATAGAAGACTCATTTCCTATTGAGAATTCAGTATGTTTGTTTCCTTTTAAAAAATATTCAATACATTTCTGTCAGTAGAATTTGATAACTTAGCATCCTTAAAATGCAAACTAGCTTACAATTTGGGGAACCATTCTCCAGGATATAGCTACTTGGCATATGGCTTTTACCTTTATGTGGGATGCAAATATTAGCTTCTAATATATAAGAAAATTAAGTGCACTCAGCCATGGAGCAATGCATTTTTTATCAGAACTCTGAGAAGTCAGCTCCAAATTTCTATTTCTCTCTAGAGATGCCAATGCAATTGTGAATGGCAACTCCAATTACAGGAGAGAGAGGCTGCTTCTGTAAGGACCAGAAATTAATATGGCAAATATAAGTGATAATGGCCTGATCGTGGTTCCACGTGTGCATAATGCTGTGCTAGGAACTGAGTCCTTTGACAATAATCTGCAAATGGAATTCTTTGAAAAATGGTACCCCTGTCTCTATCAATTCATTTCAATTCAACAAATATTTATTGATAGCTTGTTCCAGAAGCTTGAAATTCATCAGTGAACAAAAATTAAATCTCTAGCTGAACTTATACTCCCATAGGATAAGAGAGACAATAAAACATTTCAAATACATAAGTTGATAAGTATGATGGACGAAAATGTGGAGCAGAATTCAGGGGATCAAGAGTGAAGGGGGATGTAATTTTAAATAGGGTGGTCAAGATGGTCTTAATTGAAATAGTGACATTTCCATGAAGACTTGAAATGAGGAGTGAGGGCCTTAACCATGTTGATATCTGAGGGAAGAGAGTCCCAGGTAATGGGAGTAGTCCTTATAAAAGGTCCAAACCAGGAGTCTAGCTGGACACAATCAAAGAATATCAATGAGGCAGATATAAATTAAATGGAATGTTCAAGGCAGAAAACTATAGTTTAAAGGACCAGAAATATAATGAAATAATTGATTGTGGGGGGACAGATCACTTAAAGCATCGCACTGTAAGTCTCTTTCTTTCCCTGAGTGAAAAGCAGAATCTTTCAAGGGTTTGAAGAGAAGTATGACACGACATGCACAATAATGTACAAGGCTCACCCCCACAGCAGAGATGAAAAGAGCCTATTAGAGGTACTGATGGAAGCAGTCACCCAAGTGAAAGATGGAAGAGATTTGGACAGTGTGGGAGCAGTGGGGAAAGTAAGAAGTGACCAAAGTCTTGGCATATTTTGAAGAGAGAGTCAAAATTTCCTAATGGGTGTATTGATAGATAAGTAAAAACCTGATCAAAGAAGTACCAAAACCTAATATAAACTAAGCACTTTAGAATTTCATCAAAGCATATTCATTATCTAATTTGACCTCAAAAATAAATCCTTGAGGACTTCCCTGGTCACGCAGTGGTTGAGAGTCCGCATGCCGATGCAGGGGACACGGGTTCGTGCCCCGGTCCGGGAGGATCCCACATGCCGCAGAGCGGCTGGGCCCGTGAGCCATGGCTGCTGAGCCTGCGCGTCCGGAGCCTGTGCTCCGCAACGGAAGAGGCCACAACAGTGAGAGGCCCGCATACCGCAAAAAATAAAAATAAAAATCAATCAATCAATCAATCAATCCTTGAGACTGACAGGAAAGGTATTATTTATCTCTTATTTTACAAATGAAAAATTAAAGGATGTTTAGTGAAATATGAAGGAAACTATTATTTGTTGAATGAATCCTACAAGCACAGCCTCCTACCAGGTAGTAACTTTCAAATTTATTACATCATTTAATCTTCATACAAGCCAGGACAGCAAAGACCAGCCCCAATTCTGCAAATAATGAAAATGCAGCTCAGAATGGTCTGTGATATATCCAAGTTTCCACAATCAGAGTCATGATTTAACATAACTCTCACCACAAAGTTCTTTTCTTTCATAATCCCCAACTTCCTCTACTATCTGGATGTAGCCAAGTGAACCTTATGAAATATCTTTAATCATTTAATCCTCAAGACATCCTTATGGGCAATTAATGCTGTTAGTATCCATTTTCTAGAGAATGAGACAGAGAGAAAGAGATGGAGGATATTTTATTAGTCAGGGTTCTTCAGAAAAAGCAAATTAATAGGATATAAAAGGAAATGTATTATGAGGAATTGTCTCATATGACTGTGGAGGCTGAGAAGTCCCATGATCTACTGTCTGAAAGTTGCACACTTAGGAAAGCCAGTGGTGTTACTTCGGTAGAGTCCTAACTCCTGAGAACTAGGAAAGGCAATGTGGATCCCAGTCCAAGGGCAGGAAAAGATGAGAGGAGATGTCCCAGATCAAGCAATGAGGCAGAAAAAGAAAAGAATGCCTCCTTCCTCCACCTTTTTGTACTATTCAGGTCCTCAGTGGATGGGTTGCTGCCCACCCACACTGGGGAGGTCCACCTACTTTACTGAGTTCACTTATTCAAATTCTAATCTCATCTGGAAACATCCTCACAGATACACAGTGAAATAATGCTTAACCAGATATCCGGGCATCCCCTGATCCAGTCAAATTGACATAAAACTAACTAAAACAGACGTATAGTAATATGTCCAAAGGTACATGCTAGTAACTGGCAAAGATGAACTTTAAATCTATGATCATTTGATTCTAAAACCTTCAATCTTCACAACTAAGCAGCACATTATAAAAATATAAAACCATATGCCCTCTCAGCCCCCTAAGGGAATTGTGAAAGCTAAATGAAGCCATGTACATGAAAGCGGTTTGCTAACTACAAGTTTCTCTATATGCTCTGTTTGATATTTTTCTCATTACTTGTTGGCTACCTAATTTAAATTTCAAAATCCAAAAATCACACCGACATAAGGCAGTCTCCAAGGGTTGGGGCAATCTTCATTTTGGATGTTGCTAACTGCACTTATAGTTTGTATCTCTTTCAATGAGCCAAAAGTGAATGGAAAAAAAAAATCAGAGCAGACAGGTCCCAAAACAGGTTGTTGTCCAACATGCTCAAATACTCAAGTGCTGATAATTCTACACCTGCCAACCCCCTCTCAGGCACTGGAGGAGTGGCTCAGGGCAGCGAGAACACCCAGAGGACACATATTTGCTCTCTGCGTGCTGCTCCTGCCACTTAGGAAAGCCCTTTGATTCCTTTCATCTACTTCCCTTTGGGCTGCTATCATCCAGCTGTGATCCAGAAAACGTGCTTCAAGGCCTGGCTGCTGACAGGAAAAGGTCCACTGTGTCATCATCATCACTGTCCTATAGAGTGTTCATTGATTAAAGTCTCAGTGGAATTCAATTAAATCCAACATGCATTTATGGAATGCCTGCAATGTGCCTGCCACTCTTTGAGGTGCTAAAGAGGGAAGCTAAGATAAGTCAGCTCTAAGTTTTTGGTCCTCACAATCTGGTAAGAAAGATAGGCAAGAAAATGCATAAATTTAAAGAAACCAATGAAATAGATTTTCCAAGGGAACAAAAATGCAGTGAATTTGGACTCTAGCCAAAAGGAGAGATTAACTGTTACTGGGAGGTCTAAAAAGTATCTTTATATGGAAACAGGCATTTTAAATTGACTTAGAAATATGAATTTGCCACTTGGAACAAAGGAAGGAAATGTGTATTTCAGATTGGATTGCACAAATTTATAAGGGCAAAAATGGTAAATGTTGGGAGAATGGTAAATAATCCGTTGCTCTTGAAGGATAGGATACAAATGAGTGAACATCTAGCAGGGAAGATTATATGAAGAAAAGTATGGCTAAAAAGTTGAGTCCTTAATGTAAGAAGACATTAAACTCCAGGCAGAGGATATGAAATTTTGTTTTGCATTCATGTAACGCTTTAGAAAACTGGGCCTGGTAGTTCCATGATTAGAAGGAAGCTTCGAGAGAAGGGTTATTAGAGCAATGTGTAGGAAGGGATGACTGAAAGTAGGAAAACCATTTAGGACCAAAGACAATGAGTAAATGAACTAAACAGTAACATGAGAAAGTAAAGAGATAGAGGCAAGATGCATTGAAAAAAAAAAGAGTATTAGGTAGAGTTTAGGAATAAACAACATGAAACCTGAATAACTGAGATAATGTTGGTGTCAGTATGAACACAAGCCTAGGAGGAGTTAGGAAGGCTTGGTGGATATGTTAAAATGTAAAGTCCTGTGAGATATGCTTATAAAGATATCTAATAGCAGGTATCAGTGAAAGTCCAGAATTCAGAAGCAAGGTGAGGCCTAAATTTTTGATTCACTTTTGAGAAGTGATACTATGGGACTGCATAAAGTAAACAGAGGAATGTCCATGTAGTAATAAGAAGAAGGAATTGAGAAGATTATTATAGGAAGTGCTCTCACTTCAGGAGTAAATGAAAAAGGAAGGAGCTAGTGAGAAAGAATAACATGAAGACCAGGAAGAGGAATATAAAGGAGTGTGACAGGCTCAGAAATCAAGAAAAGACAGTTTTGAGAGGAAGGAAACAACAACACTTTATAATATTTCAGAGAATTCTAAAAATATGGTGACTGTATCCATAAAATTCAGCCTTGAAAAAAATAACCTGCATGAATTATCTCATGTAGTAAAGAGTTTAAAACTGATAATTGGAGGCTTTTGCAATCCTTGGAAGGCTGGGTAAAATCTGGATGATTTTCAAGAGGATGTCCAGAGCTCCTAAAAGCACGGATAAACATCTTAGCTGCCTGCACCAAGGATATGGCTGATTCTCAAAAGGCTACTCACCCAAAAACAGGAGCAGAATTCCATGTCTTAACTTCCATACTGCCTCGGGAAAGTTATGGCCTTTTTTATCTTAGTCCTCCAAAGCTCACAGTATTGTCTCTCTCTGGCAGAAATGAATGAGAACCAAGGAAGTGTAGAGGTATAGTTCACAGACATTCAGCCTTCGGGTTTCAGGGATTGGTTTAGAAGGGTGGGGATGGAACTTAGTATTAACCAACAAGCAGTATAAATTCTTAGAAGGAGCCAGTGGATTTGGTGACTGTAAGTAATTGGTAATTCTTGGAATAAGATTTTTGAGAAAGTAGAGGTAGTAGAGATGATCCAAACTGCAAGGGAAAGAAAAAATGGATAAGAAAAGAAGAAGTGAATACAGCTTGAGAAAATTATTCACTTAAGAAAACTTTTGGTGGATAGAAGCAAAGATAACACTATTCTGAGGAGGAAACAGAATTAGAGGAGGTTTTGTTGTTGTTTTGTTTTGTTTGGGACATAGCCAATTTAGCACATTTGCTGGGGGATAGGAAACAGTACAAAGAAACTGAAGAATAGACAGATGGAGAGACTTAAAATATCATGCAGAAGATGGAAGGATTAACCTTATGCAAAGTGGGGAAAAAAAGTTGTCCTCCTGAGAAATACAGGAAATTAGGGAATATAAAGGATGAAACAGGGAGAATTCCATGTAAGAGGAAGTGGAAAAAATATTAAATGGCCTAATGTTTACAGTCCAGTAGGCAACCCAGTGATTATCTGAAAATGAGAGAAGCAAAGTCAGACCTGGAAGTTTTGGGAACCAGAAAAGCTTTGAAATAGTTGTGTTAGTGAGTCAGATAAGAATCAACTTGAAAAAATATCAGGCATTGCTCAGTGGCATGGAGAGCATATGGTCATTCGTTCATTCATTCAATCAATAATATTTATCGAATATCAATTACATGCCAGACACTTTTTCAGTCTTGTGACTATGGTTACAATTTTTTAAAAAGCATGGTCTTCTTTTTCACGGAGCTTGCACTGTAGTATGAAGACAAGCAATTGCCAAGTGTAAAAGTAAAAATTTGGGGAGAATGATGAAGACCATGAGAATAAAGGATGGAATGGAGACAAGATACAATAGTGAGAAAAGGGTTCCCTGAGGATATGACATTTGATGGGATATACTGATAACACACAGAATCCATTCATATGAAGATCTGAATAAAGATTATAATAGGCAGAGGGGATAAACAGGTGCAAAGGGCAGGGGAATAAACACATCTTTTATGTCCAAAGAAGAAAAAAGTGAGTATGGTTGGAGCTTAATGACTACAGGAAGAGGAATAGCAGATGAGGTCAGAGATGCCAGATCATGCAGGACTTTGTAGGCCATAGAAACAAATTTGGATTGTTTCCTAGGAAAAATGAGAAGTCACTTCAATGTGTGAGTGGGAAAGGGATATTCTAATTCAATGTTATAAAAGATCATTGCAGGTGTTGCGTAGAACATGCATTCTAAAAGATGAGTAGAGCTAAAATGAAAATAGGAAAACCAGTTCAAAACAGTTTTATACACTAGGGAAGCCTGCAAGATCAAGAAAAGACCAATGGAATGGTAGGTTGATAAGGATCTCAGGAGGGAAGATGAATCTGGCAGAAAAACCACTCAGAAACAAAGAGATGATGAAGCAAAGTAGGAAGTGATGTTTAGACTTGAGGATGGGCCTTCGTATTATGAGGTTCTGGCAACAAAGAAGTCCTGGGAAATACTAAATGAAGATAAAATAAAAACTTCGCAACTGGCTCCTCCTGAGTCATAGAGCAAGGAAAGCAACAAAGCAAGGAGGGGGAGTGTGTTTAGATGAGAAGAGAAAAATTACAGAATCAAACCCTTTGTTTTGTCTGATGATATAGCAGCAGTTTTCAATAGGTTATCAAAAACAAATGTTTCAAACACACAGAAAGACTGTTCCTGATAAGGCATGTTCATGTACTCACCTCTCAATTTTATCAAATTTTAACATTTTGCCCTATTTTTACTTTTACCTTGTTTAAAGTATTAAAATAGTAAAGTGTAATGTTCTATTCCCATTTATATCTCTCCCTGATCATTTTCCCTTCCCTCCCATTTTAAAGGTAACTTCTCTTCTGGGTTTACTTTTTAAATCAATCTCATGCACATTTTTTTTTTAAAAATTAACTACTGTATAGTGCTGATTGTGAGAACTGTGTATATGTAATAATTTATTAGTGCATTTTCCTTCCAAAGAGCCTTTATGAGGTTTCATTTTTTTTTTTTTAACCAATGCAATCAGTGCTGTGGTGTAAATTCTTATAATGTCTCTTTGTGCATGTGATTAACTCCTTCAAATAGATACTTAGAGGAGAGGATTACTTAATCAAGGAATTTGCACACCTTCAACTCTTGAGCTAATGCCAAAGAAATCTATCCAAGATGGTTCTGCCCTTTACCATTTTGTACTTCTACTATTCCAGCCGTGCCTGAGAATTCACACTGTCCCATATCTATGTCAATACTTGCTATTTTTAGCCTTTTAAAATACCTGCTAAGCTGACAGGTTCAATGTGATGTTCATAGTCCTAAAGTCAGACAGCCAGATCATACACTTTTATATTCCCCATAAAACCCACCTACATTACAGCAGAAAAGCAATAAAAAAATATTAGGTTTTCTAATCAGATATTTAATCGTATTTGTTGTTTGTTCTTAATAATATCCCAGACTTTTCTTGGCACTTACTAAAGTAGGAAGTTTGATTTATGTATTTTTGTTTTGTGTATATATGTATACGTGTGTCTGAATGCTTATATTTCATATATATATGTAAATTCTGTGTGCATTTGTGTATGTGTATGTACATATTGCTTATTGGATTCTCCTGAGATTCAATATGATGTAATAATTTTTGATGTTATCTACTCATCCTGAACTACTTTTAGTGAAATTATTTAGCAAAGTAACACAAAACAAGGAAAGCATGTATAATTGTTGGAAATCTTAGCAAATATCTGATGCAGGTGGGAGCATACACTAGTGAAAATCATTAGGAAAGCAATTTGGCTCAATGCATCAAAACCTGAATATGTCTTTAAGTGTTGACTCAATATGTCCACTTAAAAAAATTGGCCCTATAATTAACAGAGGTGCCCACACAGATTCTGACACCCCTCTGATATTCATCACAGTATTGCTTCTAAGAACAAGTAAAAGACAACATTTAAAGGCATAAATTTCTAAAAATAGGGGCATTATTTATTAAATTGTGGTATGTAAATAGAATGGCACAATATGTCATAATAAAATAGTTTTTAAAAAGTTTTAATGTTTGAAAATGCATGTGATAGAGTGTTATGAGAAATAACATAATTTTATTCTGTTAAAATGTGTATCTTCTGTGTGTGAGAATGTGTATGTCTAGAAAAGTACTAAATCTACCAGACTATGTATTCATAGTTTCATTTTCTCCTCATATTTTTGTACTTTACAGATCATCTTTAGTGAACATGTATTACTGCAAAAATTTTAAAAAGTGTTGTGCTTTAATAAAAAATGAAAGAAAAAATAATGTTATCTTAAAAAGTAAATAAATAAATAGTCAAGGACTTTTAAAGATTTTGACTCTTCCTCTTTAGTACCAATTATTTAGTCTTTATAAAAATACCCTTTGATATATTTACTAGAGTATATCCACAGAACCCTACTAGTAATGAAATACAGATAAATCATCTCCAGATAAATACAATGAGGCATAAATTCATGAAACAAGTTGTCATGGATATAACATAGATCTACCATACAGTGACAGAACTGGTATCAGAACCAGGGTTAAAAAGTGCCTTTTTAACCACTGCCCTACTATTCTGTTGCATGAAAATGCCCTGAAAGATGACAAGCGGTGATTTAGAGGAAAGAGGCCAATGAATATAACATTGAGATTACTACAGAGTTAGACAAACCACATCACTGATAGTGCCTCCGAGATGGGTTACTGAGCACACACTCTCAAGGTGGAATCCTTTCCTGCCTTCAAGTGACACATGCTCATCAGCTACTGGGGACTGGTTTACATGTTTTTATGAACACAAATACAATATCCAGGTAGATAAATAGCCCCAGCTATTTGTTTTGTGGATATTTTCACTGAAGATATCCAGAGGGTTACTATAATTTTCAATTTAATATGAGATTATCCATCTCCTTGCTTTGACAAACTACATGTTCTAAAACTGTATCTGGGTTGGTAAAAGGATGATTGAATATTTAGATGTGTCAGTGATAATAGGTCTCTCACCTGATTTTGTCAGTAGCAGCCCTCACCCACCAAAAGCAAAACTGTTTTCTTCAACTTTCTTTTGTTTGAGTCACCCAGAAAATTAACTAGGCTTATATTTTATTTTATATATGCAGGAGCAACTCAAGTAAATTAAAATTTTATAAAGTGTTTTAATAAAGTAATTTTTTAAAGCTGTTAAACAAATAAAGCAAAAGGCAAGATTTCCTCTGCAAGACTATGATAAACTCCGTTCTCTGATCTTTATCTTATTGTTATATTATTATTATTATTATTATTATTATTATTATTGCTACTGTCATTCCTTTCAAGACCTCTTGTGGCCTCTGAGTTGATTTATCCCAGGATACAGTTATTAACTTACATTGAGGAAATTCTCTTAAGTTCTCTTTTAAATACATCTGAACACAGTGTTTAGTGGTACCAGACAAGGCAGATCACAGGAATGTCATGTCTTAGAGACAAGACTGGCAGAATTGATGTAGGCATTTCCCTCTCTCTGTGTGTTTTATCTGATCACCTATTTCTTTCTTCACCTTCAGTCTTCTCTGGTATATTTCATTTTTGTTACTGGCATTTGCACAGCCAATAACTGCCTTGGACGATGGCCTTGGTCTTGTGATAAGGATAATATATTTTCACAAGGATGAGTTCTTCTTGGAACAATTTATCCAAGGGATTAGACTCTCCCATATCAGTGCTCAGCAGGTCTTCCTGTTTCAACTGTCTACTAGTGTAAGATTTATTAGGCTCTACTCAAGGCAGTTTTCACCAGGTATATTTCATTTCACAGGCTTCCTGATGTTCTGCAGGCAGAATATAGTGATTTGTAAATGTTATGTCACACTTGTTGATACCTTCTAAGTATGCATGCTTTATAAGAAACTAAATGAATTTCTAGTGTTACTTCATTAACTTTCCCTCAAAATTTTACAATGTACTATTAGAACAAAAAAGGAAAAAAAAAAAAAGACAGTGTAAAAAAATATATACACCAAAGAAAATACTCAACTGAAGAAGTGTTTTCCCCATTGTTTTTAACCTTGATATGCTGTTTATTCTCCATTTGTTTCACACACTCATCACTCTCAATCCATTCTTCACCCCTCTCCCTGCTTTCTGCCTGGGACTTCATCCTCCTCAGGATCCTTTAATCTGATTTCTGGTTGGCTTTGTCAAATGTGAGGCACTAGAAACTTTTCAGAGGTTGGAGTATGAGAGAGGACCAGTATGCTTTTCCCTGGATCCTTTCTGACTTGGTGTTGAGCTGATGGCAGTGGCTGTGTTCTCCAGGATGCAGCTTCTAAAGGCAGCCCCCCTGATACTTCCATTTCCTCCTCTTAGCCTTCAGCCCAGGAGGGGTAATTGCTTTCTGCTATTGCTAGTCTCTAAGAGCCTTGTCTCACCCTTTCTTGTTGGGTCCCTCAGAAAAAGTCTTTTGTACCATCTGAGTTTGAATCCTTTTCCTGAGAGGACCTTGACTGAGGCACATGCTGTGGGTCTCGAGGTCTTATGTGACTGGAATGTAATCGGCATTTCAAGATGAGCCGTTAGCATGTAATTATTTTTTACATTCTTTTGAAGAAACAGTTTTATCCATTCTTCCAAAGGGTAAGGTGCTTATAAGGATTGTGCATTTCAGGTGTGCATGCCTAAGCAATAGGAGAGTAAATAAACTCTTAAGAGTTTGTGCTAAAAAAAAAAATTGTTTTCCTTTGTATTTACTGGTTTCATGAAATGAGCATGATTTTAGAGCTTGACACATTATTTGTTTACATAGCTCACAGGATAAAGCAGCCTTTGGCATAGCTCCCTCACTCAGTCAAGTTAGTTCTTTACACCTACTCTCCTTAATTCATCTAGCATGGATACTGACTGGCTAACAACAGAACATGAATTATTTGGATTTAAAAGATTTATTTTATTTGTAAACATTATGTAAATAATCTTGAGAGAGCCACAGATTATTCATTAGCTTTTATGATATTTTTTTGCAATTTTCTTCTACAGGACAAAAATGCTTTGGTGAACCACATTAAGTGGTCAGATTATGTTGAGAAATAACTAACTATTCACTGATCTGTTCCCTGCCAAAATGTTTATTTTCCTATTTATGTAAAGGTAGACCAAGCAAAACACCACAGTCTAGAATTTTCTAGGTCACAAGTCATTTTAATGCAGGCTCATTCTGGAGGTCCTGGGAAAAGGCCAAGATAGAAGTTTCTCATACATCATAGCCCCAGAGGATGATGTTTCATTAAAGTTTCTGAGTGGTGGTAAGAGAAGTTTTCATTTAGAAATTATCCAGAAATTCAAGCTTATTTTCAAATGTTGAGGTTGTTACACTGAATTAAGTGAGGAACACTTGAGGGATAGAGGACAATCATATCATAATGTAATATGCAAACAGTACCCCAGAGTTGTTCAGTGTACAATCTAAATGGACGTACATCTGTGAAGGTCCTGATGGCAACCATGTTGCCCATGAGACTAGACCAACTAACAGAGAATAAGTTCAAAGTAAGTGATCAATGGCTATTTATTGAATTGCATTTGATTCAATTAAATCAGGGAGTAAAATCTACTATCCAGCTTCAGATGTTCATCTCTAGTTCTGAGTTATTCAATTTAATCCATTAAATAATTTTCTTTACCATGTAAATGCACCAGTTCTTTTATGGAAACCATTTTCTAGGGCAGAGGTCAGCAAGCTTTTTTTTTAAAGGACCAGATAAGTATCTTAGGCTTGTAAGCCATATGGTTTCTGTCTCAACCACTTAAAACTGCTCTTGTAGCAAGAAAGCAGCCATAGACAATACACAGACAAGTATGGATGTGTTCCCCCCAAAATTTTTATTTATACAACTAGGCAGTTGGCCTGTAAGCAATAGTTTGCCCATCACTGATTTAGCGAATACCTCTATATTTGGGTATCCAAAATAAAACAGCATTAATATTAGTTTTTTTTCTCTTGTCAACCTGGTTGTTTAGATAGATAGATAGATAGATAGATAGATAGATAGATAGATAGATATTCATGAACTCTACCTCAGACATAATGAATCTGATCCTCTAGAAACACAGCCAAGAATCTATATTTTTATACAGCCCCTCAGTGACTCAGTTGTCCAACCAGGTTTGGCAATGATCACTGTAATTAATTCCAACTCCACACATTAATTTTTTGGCTTGAATTATTTGAATTACCATGTATCTATATTAAGCTTTTTAGAGAAATAATTCTATCCTTTTAATTGCTCAGTTCAAAACCTTTATTCTTTTATGACTCTCACATACTACTTCCAATTTATAAGCAAATGCAGCCAACACACTCTTCAAAATGTATCACTTATCTGATTTCCTCTCACACTTTCTACTGCTATCACCAGGGTCCAAGCAACCACCTTCTGGATGTTTTCAACAGCCCCCGATTGGTGTTACAGTTCCTACCTTTGCCCTCATGTAGTCTACTCTTCATGCAACATCCAAACATCCCTTTAAAAAAAGATTATGTCAGTTCTCTGGTCAAATCCTCCAATGGTTCCTATCTCACCCACAGTAAAACCCAAATTTCTCATTAATACCTGCAATGCCCTGTATAATTTGTCCTTCCTCTTGTCCCATTTGCTTTCTGACATAATGCCCCACTGGTCTCCAAGCTGTTCTGTGAATACAGTGGGTATATTCCTACCTTGGAGCATTTTCACCTGCTCTTCTAAATGTCCATCCCCAAATATTTACAAGGCTCATTCAAGCACTTCTTTCAGATGGTTTCTGTAACATCTCAGTGACAGTGACGCTTCCAACTTATATGGAAGTTCAACTCCTTTCAGCTTTTCTTCACAACTATATTCTTTCTCACAGCATGTATCCCTAAATAACACATATTATTTCCCTCTTTTTTTTTTAACGTATATTGACTCCCTCTCCCACTAGAATGTAACCACGAGGGCAGGCATTTTGTGAATTGAATGAAGAAATGTCTGTCAACTACAAATTGGCACTTGCCACTGGCACTCGCCATCTACCTCTACAAGGATTAAATCATGAGCTGCTGCAGCTGCTTTCAACACCCCCTGAAAGGAGTTCAGGGTGGAGATCAGAAAGGAGGCCCTCTGTGCTCTGGGAAACACTGGCAAAACACGTCTTCAGATAGTTATTTTCAACTAACTAATAATACTTTGCATCTGCTAATCCCAGATGATTTACAAGCCCAATTCTTGTATCTCCTCTTATCTAGAAAAGCACTAAAATCCTTCACGGCGATGTCTGCTCATCGTGACTAGCAGTAACCTTCACGAGACTAGCAGAAAACTTCCACCAAAAATATGTGGTTGATTGCGCGTATTTGCCCTTCACCAAAATCACATATATACTGACTTTCCCCCTTATCTCTTTGGAGCAGTTTTTCAGAGCTATCTGGGATGCTGTCTCCCAGGCTATAGTCCTCACTTTGCCCCAAATAAAACTTAACTCACAACTCTCACATTGTGCAATTTTTTTTTTTTTAGTCAGCATGACTAAATATGACTTTATGCCTTTACTCTGTGACTCCAACACTGTGGCGAGATGTTTGGTTTTAACAGCATGCTCCCATATAAAACTTTATTCCTCCTGACCCAGTATACTGCAAAGCTGTCTTTCTTGTTTTTCCTCTATGGTTTTTGTATTTAAAACTAAATCTGAGAGCAGGAGTAAAATATAAAATCATTTTCCCAAAATGGGAAGGTGATTTTTAGTAAGATCTCTTTAAATGCCAATAAATTGCAAATTTGGGTTGAATGCATTAAAAAAAATGCTGAAATGTTATTATTACTCTCCGGCCGTAAGCAGAATTTTAAGTTATTACTTTCAATCTCTGTTATTCCAGCTTTCCCACTGAATTTAGTCTCTGGTACTTTGATAATAAAACTGAAAGTTAAAATTAGGCAGCAACTAGATTGTAAATCCCCACAATATTTCTTCAGTTTATATATTCCTTTACTTTTTCTTTGAACTCGCTTAATATTAGCATTGGAAACTGCAGGAAAAAAAAGAGGTAAATATATAAGTAAGATAATTGTGAAACCAAATGATACACATTCTCTTGGTAGAGAATTTAACTGACTAATTCCTGAGCAGGAGATCTTGGAATTCTGTTGCTCACCTGCTATCAACTCTTATGTGAATAGTGAAGGCTACAAGATCTATCTATTGATCTGTTAATGTACTTTAAATTCTTTCAGGAAGTAAATTAACATTATTTTAACAGTACAAAGACCCTTCACCTAAAAAAATAGGGCAGAGAAAATGTATTAGCCTCTTTAATTCTAATTTTTTTTTTCACTTAGGGTGAAAATAAAAAGATTTTGGAGTAACAGAAAAAAATATAAATAGAGGGAAAAATTAATTGCCCAAAGACAATCAATACAGTAGAAAGATATTAAAATTCTGAACCTAAATGCACCTTACTACTTGGAAAAAATTATACAAAGCAGAAATAAACACATCAAATAATCATACTAGAAGGTTATTAAACTCCCCAATCTGAAACTGATAGAATAAATAACACAAATCTTTGCAGGTTAAATTATTTCAATAGTAATATATATAATTAATATATACAGAACCTTTCAAACATAGTTAAGTAAAACGTATTATTTCACCCACATTTTGGATGCTATCTCTAAGAACAAATATCAATAAGAAAGAAATGCACTTATTATGCAATAACAAAGATAACCTTTCAAAAACACAAATATACCATTGGAAACTAAAAATTCCACTTCTAAATAATTACATATTAAAAAAATACTGAAAATTACATGGCCTTTAAAAATTAAATCACAAAAATGCACAAGTCTTATCAAAACTAGTGGGATGTAGGACTACTCCCAATCATGAATGAATAACTAAAAGGGAACTTCCCTTACCTTTAAGGAAACTAGAAAAGTGGCCAAAATGTAAGAAACAACAGACATTGGGACAATGGGCAGAACAGGACTATGTTCCTCAAGAGAACAGAAACCAAGTGAGCTTTACAATTGCTCTGGCTTTCTGCCTGGAGGCAATTTCTGGACCTAGGCTTAGAAATGTGGAGGACAAGCAGAGAATGATGGGATTACTGATTTGAAGAGGCATATTTATGAGGAGGCTGAGGCAGAGAGAATTGGCAGGGCAGAGACTTGACTCCTAAAATCTTTATTGGGTCCCCTTGAATTTTTGACTTTCTACTAATTTGTGCACGTAAAGTTGAAAGTCTATGAATCCAGGCAAATAACAAATGCAGAGGGCTGTAAGTGAACAATTTCCAGACCTCAAGAAGGGCTGAGAGACCTGTGAACTCCCAAGTAGCCAGACTGTAGAAATCTCACTGAACATTCAGGGCAATCAACAGAAACTGCATAAGAGTCAATTTAAAGAGTAAAACTAGACTAGCCCCAGCACTCTAGTCTTGCCCTAGAAGAAGCTTAAAAACAAGTCTTGAAAGGATCAAACCTGAACAAACCAAACTTCAACACTTTTTAAAGGAAAATAACAAAGCCCATTCACTCAAGCATGAATCATTCATTATGTCAGAAATCCACTAAAAATTACTGGACATGTGAAGCAAATATAACCCAAACAGAGCAGAAAAATTGGCCAACAGAAATAAACCCAGAGAATGTAAATTGGTACAGCCACTATGGAAAACAGTATGGAGGTTCCTCAAAAAACTAAAAATAGGGCTTCCCTGGTGGCACAGTGGTTGAGAATCTGCCTGCCAATGCAGGGGACACGGGTTCGAGCCCTGGTCTGGGAGGATCCCACATGCCGCAGAGCGGCTGGGCCCGTGAGCCACAACTACTGAGCCTGCATGTCTGGAGCTTGTGCTCCGCGGCAAGAGAGGCCGCGACAGTGGGAGGCCCACGCACCGCAATGAAGAGTGGTCCCCACTTGCCACAACTAGAGAAAGCCCTCGCACAGAAGCGAAGACCCAACACAGCAAAAATAAATTAATTAATTTAAAAAAGAAAGCTGTTGTATGTAAAAAACTTAAAAAAAAAAAAAAACTAAAAATAGAGTTGCCATAAGATCCAGCAATCCCACTCCTGGGCATACATCCAGACAAAACTGTGATTCAAAAAGATACATACATCTCTATGATCATAGCAGCACTATTCACAATAGCCAAGACATGGAAACAACCTATATGTCCATCAACAGATGAATGGATAAAGAAGATGTGGCACATATATACAATGGAATAATACTCAGCCATAAAAAAGAATGAAACAATGCCATTTGCAGCAACATGGATGCAACTAGAGATTATCATACTAAGTGAAGTAAGTCAGAAAAAGAAAGACAAATACCACACGATATGACCTATATGTGGAATCTAAAGTATGACACAAATGAACTTATCTACAAAACAGAAACAGACTCACAGACATAGAGAACAGACCTGTGGTTGCCAAGGGGTGGTTGGGGTGGAGGAAGGATGGACTGGGAGTTTTGGATGAGCAGATGCAAACTATTATAGAGAGAATGGATAAACAACAAGGTCCTACTGTACAGCATGGGAAACTCTATTCAATATCCAGTGATGAAACATAATGGAAAAGAATATGAAAAATAATGTATATATATGTTTAACTGAATAACTTTGCTTTACAGCAGAAATAACACACAATTGTAAATCAACCATACTTTAATAAAATAAAGTTAAAACAAAAAAGAAATATACCCAGAAAGAGCAAGATGGTGGACTGAACAGAATAGAACTTTAAAATAGTTATAAACTACAATTAAAAATATGTTTAAGACTTAAAGAAATCATAATGATGACATGGCTAGAAGATATATAAAATAGACACAAATTTGAAGGTGTATCAACAAAAAGATAAAAACAAACCCCATAAGGAATGAAAAATGAACATAAATACAGATCTGTAGAGATTTTTAATTATAAAAATATTTTTATAATACAGATGAAAAAATAATTAAAATGAAAATTTCTCTAGAAAGATTTATAAAAATTAATTCAAGAAGAAATAAAAAACCCAAACCAATAACAAAGAAATTGAATTGTTAATCAACAATCCTTGACTACCTCCACCACCTCCTAGCAGAAATAAAACACAAAAACTAAAAAAATAAAAATAAAGCAAAAAAAAACTCTCAATTTTTTCCTCATATGAATTTTATAAAACCCACAAGAAACTGAAAACTTACATACCCAAATGATTTCAGAAGATACCAAAGAAAGCTTCCCAATTCCTTATATGAAGGGATGAATAAAACAAAATTATAGGTCCATCTTCTATTAATACTTCAACTCCATCATTAAATACCTATATTAACTTTGGTAAGTTATTTAACCTCTGAGTGTCTATTTTCCCATCTGTAAAAGTGCTTATAAGACCTACTGAGGATAGACAAATCACAATCTGAAGGCTCATCTCCCCACTTTAGTCAGTAGAAATGATGAGGTCTACATTCAGTGAAAGAACAAGCCCCTGAGCCTCAAACACCTCCCTTTCTAACAAGGCCACATCTTCCATGACCTTAATTAGGGAACTTCCATTATTTCAGATTCACACCCAAGTTTCTTGTTTACATCCTTAAAAATACAGAACAGATGTAGTTTCTGCTGGAATCCTGGCCATGGCACATGCAGCCTGGCTTTGCCAAGCATAAGCTTATCTCTCCATGGTATACTGAAAGCTGGGATTCCATGTGTATTCTGCTGATTCTCTGCTTATTTGTTTGTTTCTCCCAAGAAACACTGTTTTCAATTTGAGTATTTGACAATAGTGTGGTGTGAGTCTATTGCCCCTTGTGAGCTAATTGTTAATACGCTAATTGTGAGTCTTAAAGAAGATATTAATTGAATTTATTATTTCATTAGCTATTATTATTAGTTATATCTAACTGTGAAAGACTCCTGTTCTTTGTATTTTGCCACACCAAAATAATGATTTTAGATTCCTTTTTAAACTACTAATTCTTCTTGCCTTTTACATCTTTCCATTTGAGCTTTTCTTTCACTTTTATGTATTATATAAAATTATTTAAATTTTGGACTCAAAATTTCAGAATGCAATATGCTGATATGTAACTTAAAACAGAATTGGACACATAGGGCTGAATATTACCCAACTTGAGCAAGAAGAAATTTCCCTACGTTATTACTTTGTCCTTCACTGACAGTGCAGGGCCTGAGATATGTTTGCACTATGTTTTCTGTCTGCCTTGGATTGCTATAATGAGTTGAGCTGTCAGTGGTGAGTATTTACCAAAAGCACTATGAATATGTAGAATGCAGCAAGATAAGATGAACCTGAGTATATAATGTTGACTCCAAGGACACTGTATTCCTGACTGACACCATATTACTAGTATTATGAAGCAATATTCATTTTTCAAAGGTTTCTTCATTGATTTTCATGAACCCTTCCTAAGGCAAGTATATAAAAGATGTTGATCTTGATAGTTGCTGACTTAAATCAAAATTATAAAGTAGGGAAAAGGGAAATAGACATGTATGGAGCACCTATTAGTTACTTTCCACATCTTTTTCCATTGTCTTAGCTTTCTGTTTAGAGCTTTGTCCTCCACATCCTTCCACTACCCAGTTTTTCAGCTGATGCTCCATTCAGTATACAGAAAATTAGCTGATTTTAATGAAATCATCATTTTACTACAGTCACCACATCAAAATTTCTTTGTGCCTCATCCTCTCTGAAGTTTAAATGGCAAAGAACTACTGACAAACTCTTTTTAGAGCCCAAAAATTTACAGAGAATTGTCACATATAGAATTTTAATCAATTCTACTGTGTGACTGCTAAACTCATAATAAGATACTAAGGTTGATCATGAGAGCAACACTTTACACTTTTAACTGGAGCTTTTTTTTTTAACATCTTTATTGGAGTATAATGCTTCACAATGGTGTGTTAGTTTCTGCTGTATAACAAAGTGAATCAGCTATACGTATACATATGTCCCAATATCCCCTCCCTCTTGTGTCTCCCTCCCACCCTCCCTATCCCATCCCTCTAGGTGGTCACAAAGCATGGAGCTGATCTTCCTGTGCTATGTGGCTGATTCCCACTAGCTATGTATTTTACATTTGGTATTTTACATTTGCGGGGAGGGTTATGTATGTGTTAGCAAGGTACTTCTGTTAGGGCTACCTTAATTTGAGTTATATTTTTTCAGGACAGTGGGGAATGACAAAGTTCCCACTATTCCCCATTTCTTTGCTATGAAAAGTAAAAGCCAATGTTGCTTAGACCTTAACAGTTTCTGAGAACCAATGTTGCTTAGACCTTAACAGTTATTCAAGTTTCCCATAAATACCTTATGTGATTGATGAGCTTTAAAAGTATACAAAGAATGTATGTCAACACTGATTTCACTAAATGCTCTGTAGAGTTTTAATGCTTCTGATTATAGACACCCAGAGAATCCCTCACAGGAACTGGAAAGATAGAACCACAAATATTTTACTCCAACTTTTCAATGTCAAAGGAAAACAAGTAATCTGTAAAATCCAGGTACCTATTTCATTGTTTCTTGGCCTATAATCCTGAGAAATGTTAAGCCTTTGCCATTTTTGTCATTCTAAGTTAAACTACTTATAACAATCCAAGTCTAAATCTCAAGAAGGGGAATTCCCTAGTGGTCCAGTGGTTAGTACTCCGTGCTTTCACTGCTGAGGGCCTGCAAGGCATGCAGCACAGCCAAAAAAAGGAAAGGAGTTATTAAACCATGTCCCTCAGTATCCTTCACAGGGTTAGGGTTGAAGTTATGAACATGTAATGATATAAATATGTATAAATGTATGGATGTGTGTGTAGAGCTATTTCTTTTTGAAAAATGTAGCTATAACCACATGTGAAAAATTCATTAGGTTACAAATACATATGTCTACTATATAAAACCAGTTGAAATTACCACAAACAGTGAAAAGAGTGGTAATAAAAATACATTTTAAGTTTGACAGGGATAATATTAAAAGTAAGCAATAATTTTACCTTACTTTTCCATAATACTTTTAACTTTTCAAAATACCTGTATAAACTCTTTTGTTATATATTCAGAACAACAAAGCCAGGTATAACTTTACATGTTGTAATTATGAAAATACTAAAATGAAGCAAAATTCTACCACTTGGTTTGACCATAGGCACAACTTATGTCATAAACCTCCAATCAGGACCCAGATCCCATGTTTTCTTAGGCTTCTTTTCTACCAAATAATTAAACTTTTTGGAAAATACTAAAGAGAAGAATATTTTGAAGATACAGATTCAATAAATAAGCAGAGCAAGGGGAAAAAAGCATTTATTTAGTGTAAGAGATTTTTGTTTTTGTTTTTTTCCTGCTTGCAATATAGAAACCCAAACATAAAGCATTCCTTAATGTATTAACATTCATTAATGCATTAACAAGTATTTTTGAGGGAATAGACTGTCTCAACAACATTTAAGCATTAGGGAATATAGTGGACATTTATCTTAGGGGTAACAAGACATACCAAATCCTTCCTCTCATGGGGCTTATATTCCAAAGTTATGGGAACAATGAGAAGCTAGGAAATAAATAAAATCATTCTAGAAAATGCTAAATGTTGTGAAAGACATAGAACAGAAACAGTGAACAGTGTGGATGTGTGTGCATGCATGTGCACACACATGCACACTTTAAATAGTATCATCATAAGGGGTATGAAGAGACAACATCTGAGCTATAGTGAGGATATATAGTTAGGCAGGTCATCTAAATAACATTTAACAACACCCTTTCAATTAAATTTAATGTGAATAGCTCAAATATGTTAAAGATACCCAGTCACATTATTTGATATAAATTATGGTTAATGGTCAATTTAAATTACTTTTACTGACTTTTGCATAGTTTTGACATTGTTACAAACAGATATGTCTACTTTATTCAATAGGTCATGGAGTATGTTGGTCTCAATATTTATTTGTTTGTTTGTTTATTTATTTATTCACTTATTTATTTACTTCCTGTGCCTGTTCTGCCATTATTAGAGATCTGTTGATTTCATTGTCTTGTCAGCAAAAGAGCTGGCAAGAAGAACTGAAGCAATTTTCTGAATTAGCTGAATAACTGTTTTGAGCAAAATAATTGACTTTCAGTGTTAGTAGCGAAATGTATGTATATTTGTTAGATTTTTGGCTATTTTAACTAGTATAAATATTAGAACTGTTATTTTCCTCACTTGGTGTTCTGCTTATCTATTTGTTTGGTAGGAAACCACCTTGATACTTTACTGTCATAACACAACAATTTATTTTTAATTTCTCACAGATATGTGGCTTCACTGGGCTCAGCTGGGCAGTTTTCATATGGGATTTCTTACATGGTTACAGTCAGATTCTTGGCTGAGTTGTATGTACAAGATGGCTCAGTCACATAGCTGGTGGAAGACAGTGGCTGTTAACTGGGTGTTCAGCTAGGAATACTGCCTAGAGCACCTGCATTTGGCCTCTCCATGTGTCCTTGGCTGCTCACGTCAGGGAGACTGGTTTCCAAGAGATATTACATTGTTCTTACCCCAAGAAGAACAATGCAAAGGGATCAGTTGGAAACCTCAAAGCTTCTGACTTGGCCTTGGAAATCCTCAAACATAACAACAATCTATTTTCTTGATTCAGAATTCAAGGGGCAACCCAGATTCAAGAAGAAGAAAGCACAGGAGTGCGGGAATACTGGAAAGAATAATTGATCTGATGGCCATCTTTGGAAACCAGCTACTATAAATGGTCTTCTACCCATGTATTAAAGATGCTAGAAGATTCTGTGGGAAATCCATAGACAGATACCATGCATGAGAGTTGTAGTGAGTGTTGGTCTGTTGGCTTGTTTACCATATAGATGTCAGAGGGTAGTAACAAAGCATGCCACCACTTGAAATGATAACATAGGTTTCTGGTGGTAGGGAGATTAGAGAGTACAGGTCAGAACAAGTTCAGCAATATACAGCCCTTTTGGTCTATTGATTTTCTACTGAACTATTATGAAGTGAGAGTGATGACATGTACAAAGAAAAGAAGAGACAGAATAAAAAAATTATTCTACGTGAATATGTTTAAACTGAAGGAAATGACTTTGAAAAATAAATTCTGTATTATTAGTAAGATTAAGGACAGATGTTTCATATTATGACTTGTTGCTTCAAGGATGTCAATGACTAAATATCAATTTGGAATTTGATTTGAAAATGTATGTGAAATTGGCATAGAGTGGGTGTTCAAACAGCAATCTTATTTTTAATTTTCCCAATGCTATAGTTTGACTATAGGTTAATGTGTGATAGAATTTATCTTAAAGACAAAATAAAGTTTATATTACAACCCAAGATATAGAGACTCACATATGTGTGAGTGAGTGTATACATCTTAACACATATGTAATCCTGAATCATACTGTATATTTTATGTAAATAATATTTTTTCCTTCTTAGTTATTGTCACCTAAATCTTGCCTCAATTATTCCGAGATAATCATATATTTTCAAATCTAGAATTCCCCATTTCTAAAATTTAAAAAATTGCTATGTTTAAGTTATAAAATAGTTGTAGAAGTGAGGTAAAGGAACCTCTTCAGAAGGTATATATCAAGTAATATTTATAAATACTTCAGTGGTTTTTTGACATTCTTTATTTCACATTGGATTGCTGGCTTTAGTCTTGTCTAGTAATATATTTATTTGATTTCATCCAATAGCAATATTCTCAAATATTGTTCTCATTCGGAATGAATCTGCTTGAATACTGGTACTTCTGAAATCTTCAGTAATGCCTTTCTTTTCTTCCTACATTCCTAGCAAAGTCACATCTGTCATGGAAAATTATGCTGATTATATTCCATTGTACCTGTGTTGACCTGTTACTCAGAGATGATTTTACCAAGATTGTGTTCCAGTGCAGAGAATAACTTTTGGTGGGATTTCTGTTTAAATGTTACAGGCCCCAGAGGACATTCAAGATGGTGGAGGAGTAAGATGTGGAGATAACCTTCCTCCCCAAAAATACATGAAACATACATCTACAAGTGGAACAACTCCTACAGAACATCTACTGAACGTTGGCAACCTCAGACTTCCCAAAGGCAAGAAACTACCCACGTACCTGGCCATGTGACTGACAGGGTCTTGGTGCTCCAGCAGGGTGTCACCTAAGAGTGGGAGAGCTGACTTCAAGACATTGGACCACCAGAGACCTTCAGTCCCCACAAAATATCAAACATCAAAAGCTCTCCCAGAGATCTCCATCTCAACGTTAACACACAGCTCCATGCAACAACCAGCAAGCTACAGTGCCGGACACCCCATATCAAACAACAAGCAAGACAGGAACACAACACCACCCATTAGCATAGAGGCTGTCTAAAATCATAATAACTTCAAAGATACCCCAAAACACACCACCAGACACGGTCTGCCCACCAGAAAGACAAGATCCAGCCTCATTCACCAGAACACAGGCACCACCAGTCCCCTCCACCAGGAAGCCTACATAACCCACTGAACCAACCTTTTCCAATGGGGTCTGATGCCAAAAACTACAGGAACTATGAACCTGTAGCCTGGGAAAAGGAGACGCCAAACGCAGTAAGTTAAGAAAAATGACAAGACATAGAAACATACAGCAGATGAAGGCACAAGGTAAAAACCCACCAGACCAAACAAAGGAAGAGGAAATAGTCAGTCTACCTGAAAAAGAATTCAGAGTAATGATAGTGAAGATTATACAAAATCTTGGAAATAGGATGGAGAAAATACAAGAAACATTTAACAAGGACCTAAAAGAACTAAAGAACAAACAAACAATGATGAACAACACAATAAATGAAATTAAAAATTCTCTAGAAGGAATCAATAGCAGAAAAACTGAGGTAGAAGAATGGATAAGTGACCTGGAAGATAAAATAGTGGAAATAACTACTGTAGAGCAGAATAAAGAAAAAAGAATGAAAAGACTTGAGGACAGTCTCAGAGACTTATAGGAAAACATTAAATGCACCAACATTTGAATTATAGGGGTCCCAGAAGAAGAAGAGTAAAAGAAATGGACTGTGAAAATATTTGAATAGATTACAGTTGAAAACTTCTCTAATATGGGAAATGAAATAGTCAATCAAGTCCAGGAAGCACAGAGAGTCCCATACAGGATAAATCCAAGGACAGACATGCCAAGACACATATTATTCAAACTATCAAAAATTAAATACAAAGAACAAATATTAAAAGCAGCAAGGGAAAAACAACAAATAACAACATAAAAGGGAATCCCCATAAGGTTAACAGCTAATTTCTCAGCAGAAACTCGGCAAGCCAGAAGGGAGTGGCAGGACATATTGAAAGTGATGAAAGGGAAAAAAACTACAAGCAAGATTACTCTAGCCAGCAAGGATCTCATTCTCCTGTAAAGGAGAAATTAAAATTTTACAAACAAGCAAAAGCTAAGAGAATTCAGCACCACCAAACCAGCTTTAAAACAAATGATAAAGGAGCTTCTCTAGGCATGAAATACAACAGAAGGAAAAGATCTACAGTTACAAACTCAAATTAATTAAGAAAATGGTAATTGGAACATACATATCGATAATTACCTTAAATGTAAAGGAATTAAATGCTCCCAACAAAAGACATAGACTGGGGCCTCCCTGGTGGCGCAAGTGGTTGAGAGTCCGCCTGCCGATGCAGGGGATACGGGTTCGTGCCCCGGTCTGGGAGGATCCCATATGCCGCGGAGCGGCTGGGCCCGTGAGCCATGGCCGCTGAGCCTGCGCGTCCGGAGCCTGCGCGTCCGGAGCCTGTGCTCCGCAACGGGGGAGGCCACAACAGTGAGAGGCCTGCATACCGCAAAAAAAAAAAAAAAAAAAAAAGACATAGACTGGCTGAATGGATACAAGAACAAAACCCATATATATGGTGTCTACAAGAGACCCACTTCAGACCTAGGGACACATACACACTGAAAGTGAGGGGATGGAAAAAGATATTCTGTGAAAATGGAAATCAAAAGAAAGATGGAGTAGCAATTCTCATATCAGACAAAATAGACATTAAAATAAAGACTATTAGAGACAAAGAAAGGCACTATATAATGATTAAGGGACCAATCCAAGAAGAATATATAGCAATTGTAAATATTTATGCACCCAACATAGGAGCACTGCAATACATAAGGCAAATACTAACAGCCATAAAAGGGGAAATCAACAATAACACAATAATAGCTCAAGACTTAAACACCCCACTTTCACCAATGGACAGACCACACAAAATGAAAATAAATAAGGAAACACAAGCTTTAAATGATATATTAAAAAGGATGGACTTAATGGATATTTATAGGACATTCCATCCAAACACAATGGAATACACTGTCTTCTCAAGTGCTCATGGAACACTCTCCAGGATAGATCATATCTTGAGTCACAAATCAAGCCTTGGTAAATTTAGGAAAACTGAAATCATATCAAGTATGTTTTCCAAACACAACTCCCTTGAGACTAGCTATCAGTAACAGGAAAAATCTGGAAAAATATGAACACATGGAGGCTAAACACTACTAAATAACAAAGAGACCACAGAAGAAATCAAAGAGGAAATCAAAAAAATACCTACAAACAAATGACAAAGAAAACATGATGACCCAAAACCTATGGGATACAGCAAAAGCAGTTCTAAGAGGAAAGTTTATAGCAATAGAGCCCTACCACAGGAAACAAGAAACATCTCAAATAAATAACCTAAACTTACACCTAAAGCAATTAGAGAAAGAAGAACAAAAAAACCCCAAAGTTAGCAGAAAGGAAAGAAATCATAAAGATCAGATCAGAAATAAATGAAAAAGAAATGAGAGCAAAGATCAATAAAACTAAAAGCTGATTCTTTGAGAAGATAAACAAAACTGGTAAATCATTAGCCAGCCTCATCAAGAAAGAAAGGGAGAAGATTCAAGTCAATAGAATTGGAAATAACAAAAGAGAAGTAACAACTGACACTGAAGAAATACAAAGGCACTGATAAAAGCAATTAAAGATGATACAAACAGATGGAGAGATATACCATGTTCCTGAATTGGAAGAATCAACACTGTGAAAATGACTATACTCCCCAGAGAAATCTACAGAATCAATGCAATCCCTATCAAATTACCAATGGCAATTTTCACAGAACTAAAACAAAAAATTTCACAATTTCTATGGAAACACAAAAGACCCTGAATAACCAAAGCAATCTTGAGAACGAAAAATGGAGCTGGAGGAATCAGTCCCCCTGACTTCAGACAATACTACAAAGCTACAGTAATCAAGACAGTATGGTATTGGCACAAAAACAGAAAGATAGATCAATGGAATAGGATAGAAAGCCCAGAGATAAACCCACGCACATATGGTCACCTTATCTTTGATAAAGGAGGCAAGAATATACATTGGAGAAAAGACAGCCTCTTCAATAAGTGGTGCTGGGAACACTGGACAGCTACATGTAAAAGAATGAAATTAGAACACTCCATAACACCATACACAAAACTAATCTCAAAATGGATTAAAGACCTAAATGTAAGACCAGACACTGTAAATCTTTTAGAGGAAAACATAGGCAGAACACTCTATGACATAAATCACAGCAAGATACTTTTTGACCCACCTCCTAGAGAAATGGAAATAAAAACAAAAATAAACAAATGGGACCTAATGAAACATATAAGCTTTTGCACAGCAAAGGAAACCATAAACAAGATGAAAAGACAACCCTCAGAATGGGAGAAAATATTTGCAAACAAAGCAACTGACAAAGGATTAATCTCCAAAATATACCAGCAGCTCATGAAGCTCAATATCAAAAAAACAAACAACCAAATCCAAAAATGGGCAGAGGACCTAAATACACATTTTTCCAAAGAAGATATACAGATTGTCAATACACACATGAAAGGATGCTCAACATCACCAATCATTAGAGAAATGCAAATCAAAACTACAATGAGGTATCACCTCACAGCGGTCAGTCTGGCCATCATCAAAAGATCTACAAAAAATAAATGCTGGAGAGGGTGTGGAGAAAAGGGATCCCTCTTACACTCTTGGTGACAATGTAAATTGATACAGCCACTATGGAGAACAGTATGGAAGCTCCTTGAAAAACTAAAAATAGAACTACCATATGACCCAGTAATCCAACTACTGGGCATATACCCTGAGAAAACCATAATTCAAAACTGGTCATGTACCACAATGTTTATTGCAGCTCTATTCACAATAGCCAGGATATGGAAGCAACCTAAATTTCCATCAACAGATGAATGGATAAAGAAGATCTGGCACATATACACAATGGAATATTATTCAGCCATAAAAGGAAACGAAATTGAGTTATTTGTAGTGAGGTTGTTGGACCTAGAGACTGTCATACAGAGTGAAGTAAGTCAGAAAGAGAAAAACAAATACCACATGCTAACCCGTATATGTGGAATTTAAGAAAAAAAAAATGGTTATGAAGAAACTAGGGGCAAGACGGGATTAAAGACACAGACCTACTAGAGAATGGACTTGAGGATATGGGGAGGGGGAAGGGTAAGCTGGGATGAAGTGAGAGAATGGCATGGACACATATACACTACCAAATGTAAAATAGATAGCTAGTGGGAAGCAGCCGCATAGCACAGTGAGATCAGCTTGGTGCTTTGTGTCCATCTAGATGGGTGGAATAGGGAGGATGGGAGGGAGGTGCAAGAGGGAGGAGATATGGGGATATATGTACACATATAGCTGATTCACTTTGTTATACAGCAGAAACTAACACACTATTGTAAAGCATTATACTCCAATAAAGATGTTAAAAAAAAATACCAACAGAAATTTTCCTCACTAAAAAACAAACAAAAAAATGTTACAGTCCCCATCTGGAAATTCAGGTATCTCATAACACATATGAAATTGAATCTGTTCATGTAAATTAACTTCAGAGAAAAAAGTTCTCCTGTCCTCTAGCCTCCAATTTTCCCAGAATGATCTGTGAACAAGGAATATGGCAATTTGGGTTACTTTGTATCTTTAACCACTGAAATTGAATCTGAATTAACTTGCAGATAACAGCTCACCATTGCAAAACTGATGATTTCAAAGTTGAACATGAGCATTACAGTATAGAATTATTGCTTAAATTGCCCTAAAATAAACCAGACATCAGGAACCCATCTGGGCTAAATTACTCTCATTACATTAAAAGAAGAAAAAAATTGAGGCTTATTTTGCATACCATTATTGACTTTTCTAAGCTAATGTTTTCTTCTATATTCTATCACTAATACATGCCAACAGTATCTCTTGTATGCTTCAGTAGAGGAATGCAAATTGCTCTGTTTGTCTCCTAGATTGTGAGCAGGAAAAGGAAGGTGGAGGAAATCCTCAGAGGGAAGTGTACTTGTCCAAAAACTCATAGTAAAAAAGCAATAAGAATGTTCTTCCTTCTTCCTTCCAAATGGTAAATATTGATTAATGAACGAGTATATCAAACACTATATTAGGACCAAGTAAGGAGATGGTAACAGTAACATGGAGGATACACACTTGTCAGCATAGTAGGCCAAGAATATATATGAGTCTGTATAAACAGAAAGGAATGAAAAGAACAATATGCCAGTGATCATCATGACAAAGCAAGAAACCTGGGTGACGAAAGGACATGCAGATAATTGATATTCAAGATAACTAAGAATTAGGAAGTCAGAAAGACAAATAAACTACAAAAACCCTCATGAGCTGAGACAGTGAAATATGAAGAACAAGTATATCACAGTAACAAAAAGAAAATCATCCCTGTATTTCAGTGCTCCAATCACAATTTCTGGCACATAGTAGGTAAGTGTTGTTGTTTATATTTTACTTTTATTTTTTAAAATCTTTATTGGAGTATAATTGCTTTACAATGGTGTGTTACTTTCTGCTTTATAACAAAGTGAATCAGTTATACATATACATATGTTCCCATATCTCTTCCCTCTTGCGTCTCCCTCCCTCCTGCCCTCCCTATCCCAACCCTCTGGTGGTCACAAAGCACAGAGCTGATCCCCCTGTGCTATGCAGCTGCTTCCCACCAGCTATCTATTTTACGTTTGGTAGTGTATATATGTCCATGCCACTCTCTCACTTTGTCACAGCTTACACTTCCCCCTCCCCATATCCTCAAGTCCATTCTTTAGTAGGTCTGTGTCTTTAATCCCATCTTGCCAGTAGGTTCTTCATTACCATTTTTTTTCTTACATTCCATACATACAGGTTAGCATACGATATTTGTTTTCCTCTTTCTGACTTACTTCACTCTGTATGACAGACTCTAGGTCCATCCACCTCACTACAAATAACTCAATTTCATTTCTTTTTATGGCTGAGTAATATTCCATTGTATATATGTGCCACATCTTCTTTATCCATTCATCTGTTGATACACACTTAGGTTGGTTCCATGTCCTGGCTGCAGGACAGAGCTGCAAAGAACATTTTGGTACATGACTCATTTTGAATTATGGTTTTTCAGGGTATATGCCCAGTAGTGGGAATACTGGGTCATATGGTAGTTCTATTTTTAGTTTTTAAAGGAACCTCCATACTGTTCTCCATAGTGGCTATATCAATTTACATTCCCACCAACAGTACGAGGGTTCCCTTTTCTCCACACCCTCTCCAGCATTTACAGTTTGTAGATTTTTTGATGATAGCCATTCTGACCAGTGTGAGATGATATCTCATTGTAGTTTTGATTTGCATTTTTCTAATGATTAATGATGTGGGGCATTCTTTCATGTGTTTGTTGGCAATCTGTGTATCTTCTTTGGAGAAATGTCTGTTTAGGTCTTCTGGCCATTCTGGATTGGGTTGTTTCTTTTTTTGATATTGAGCTGCATGAGCTGCTTGTAAATTTTGGAGATTAATCCTTTATCAGTTGCTTCATTTGCTAATAGTTTCTACCACTCTGAGGGTCATCTTTTCATCTTATTTATGGTCTCCTTGCTGTGCAAAGGATTTTATGTTTCATTAGGTCCCATTTGTTTATTTTTGTTTTTATTTCCATTTCTCTAGGATGTGGGTCAAAAAGTGTCTTGCTGTACTTTATGTATAGAATGTTCTGCCTATGTTTTCCTCTAAGAGTTTGATAGTATCTGGCCTTGCATTTAGGTCTTTAATCCATTTTCAGTTTATTTTTGTGTATGGTGTTATTGAGTGTTCGAATTTGATACTTTTACATGTACCTGTCCAATTTTCACAGCACCACTTATTGAAGAGGCTGTCTTTTTTCCACTGTATATTCTTGCCTCCTTTATCAAAGATAAGGTGACCATATGTGCGTGGGTTTATCTCTGGGCTTTCTATCCTATTCCATTGATCTATATTTCTGTTGTTGTGCCAGTACCGTACTGTCTTGATTACTGTAGCTTTGTAGTATAGTCTGAAGTCAGGGAGCCTGATTCCTCCAGCTCCGTTTATCTTTCTCAAGATTGCTTTGGCTTCAGGGTTTTTTGTGCTTCCATACAAATTGTGAAATGTTTTGTTCTAGTTCTGTGAAAAATGCTATTGGTAGTTTGATAAAGATTGCATTGAATCTGTAGATTGCTTTGGGTAGCAGTGTCATTTTCACAATACTGATTCTTCCAATTCAAGAATGTGGTATATCTCTCCATCTATTTGTATCAACTTTAATTTCTTTCATAAGTGTCTTATAATTTTCTGCATACAGGTCATTTGTCTCCATAGTTAGGTGTATTACTAGATATTTTATTCTTTTGTTGCAATGGTAAATGGCAGTGTTTTCCTAATTTCACTTTCAGATTTTTCATCATTAGTGTATAGGAATGTGAGAGATTTCTGGCCATTAATTTTGTATCCTGCTACTTTCCCAAATTCATTGATTAGCTCTAGTAGTTTTCTGGTTGCATCTTTAGGATTCTCTATGTATAGTATCATGTCATCTGCAAACAGTGACAGATTTAGTTCTTCTTTTCCGATTTGGATTCCTTTTATTTTTTTCTCTTCTTTGATTTCTGTGGCTAAAACTTTCAAAACAATGTTGAATAAGAGTGGTGAGACTGCGCAACTATGTCTTGTTCCTGATATTAGTGCAAATGGTTTCAGTTTTTCACCATTGAGGACGATGTTGGCTGTGGGTTTGTCATATATGGCATTTACTATGTTGAGGAAAGTCCCTCTATGCCTCCTTTCTGGAGGGTTTTTATCATAAAAGTGTGTTGAATTTTGTTGAAAGCTTTCTGTGCATCTATTGAGATGATCATGTGTTTTTTCTCCTTCAATTTGTTAATATGGTGCATCACATTGATTGCTTTGCATATATTGAAGAATCCTTTCATTCCTGCTATAAACCCCACTTGATCATGGTGTATGATACTTTTAAAGTGTTGAATTTTGTTTGCTAGTATTTTGCTGAGGATTTTTGCATCTATGTTCATCAGTGTCATTGGCCTGTAGTTTTCTTTCTTTGTGACATCTTTGTCTGGTTTTGGTATCAGGGTGACAGTGCCCTCATAGAATGGGTTGGGGAGTGCTCATCCCTCTGCTATATTTTGGAAGAGTTTGAGAAAGATACGTGTTAGCTCTTCTGTATATGTTTGATAAAATTCACCTATGAGCCATCTGGTCCAGGGCTTTCGTGTGTTGGAAGAATTTAATCACAGTTTCAATATCAGGGCTTGTGATTGGTCTGATTGTGTTTTCTATTTCTTCCTGATTCAGTCTCGGAGCTTGTGCATTTCTAAGAATTTGTCCATTTCTTCCAGGTTGTACATTATATTGGCATGGAGTTGGTTGCAGTAATCTCTCATGATCCTTTGTATTTCTGCAGTGCCAGTTGTTACTTTACCTTTTTCATTTCTAATTCTATTGATTTGACTCTTCTCCCTTTTTTTCCGGAAAACTCTGGCTAATGGTTTATCAATTTTGTTTCTCTTCTCAAAGAACCAGCTTTTAGTTTTATTGATCTTTGCTATCATTTCCTTCATTTCTTTTTCATTTATTTCTGATCTGATCTTTATGATTTCTTTTCTTCTGCTAACTTTGGGGTGTTTTTGTTCTTCTTTCTCTAATTGCTTTAGGCGTAAGGTTAGGTTGTTTATTTGAGATGTTTCTTGTTTCTTTAGGACTGTATTGCTATAAACTTCCCTCTTAGAACTGCTTTTGTTGCATCCCATAGGTTTGGGTTATTGTGTCTCCATTGTCATTTATTTCCAGGTATTTTTTGATTTCCTCATTAATTTCTTCAGTGATATCTTGGTAATTAAGTATTGTACTCTTTAGACTCCATGTGTGTGTATATTTTACAGATTTTTTCCTGTAATTGATATGTAGTCTCATAGCATTGTGGTCTGAAAAGATACTTGATATGATTTCAGTTTTCTTAAATTTACCAAGGCTTGTTTTGTGACCCAAGATACGATCTATCCTGGAGAATGTTCCATGAGCACTTGAAAAGAATGAGTACTCTGTGGTTTTTAGATGGAATGTCCTATAAATATCAATTAAATCCATCTTGTTTAATGTATCATTTAAAGCTTGTGTTTCCTTATTTATTTTCATTTTGGATGATCTGCCCATTGGTGAAAGTGGGGTGTTAAAGTCCCCTACTATGATTGTGTTACTGTTGATTTCCCCTTTTATGGCTGTTAGTATTTGCCTTATGTATTGAGGTACTCCTATGTTGGGTGAATAAATATTTAGAATTGTTTTATCTTCTTCTTGGATCAATCCCTTGATCATTATGTAGTGTCCTTCTTTGTCTCTTGTAATAATCTTTGTTTTAAAGTCTATTTTCTGTGATATGAGAATTGTTACTCCAGGTTTTTTTTTTTGATTTCCATTTGCATGGAATATTATTTTCCATCCCCTCACTTTCGGTGTGTATGTGACCCTACATCTGATGTGGGTCTCTTGTAGACAGCATATATACAGGTCTTGCTTTTGTATCCATTCAGCCAGCCTATGTCTTTTGGTTGGAGCATTTAATCCATTTACACTTAAGGTAATTATTGATATATATGTTTCTATTACCATTTTCTTAATTGTTTTTGTTTTGTTATTGTAGGTCTTCTCCTTCTCTTGTGTTTCCTGCATAGAGAAGTTCCATTAGCATTTGTTGTAAAGTTGGTTTGGTGGTGATGAATTCTCTTAGTTTTGGCTTGCCTGTAAAGGTTTTAATTCCTCTATCAAATCTGAATGAGATCCTTGCTGGGTAGAGAAATCTTGGTTGTATTTTTTTCTCCTTCATCACTTTAAATATGTCCTGCCACTCCATTCTGGCTTGCAGAGTTTCTGCTGAAAGATCAGCTGTTCACATTATGGGGATTCCCTTGTGTGTTATTTGTTGTTTTTCCCTTGCTGCTTTTAATATTTTTTCTTTGTATTTAATTTTTGATAGTTTGATTAATATGTGTCTTGGCCTGTTCCTCCTTGGCTTTATCTTGTATGGGACTCTCTGTGCTTCCTGGACTTGATTAACTATTTCCTTTCCCATATTAGGGAAATTTTCAACTATAATCTCTGCAAATATTTTCTCAATCCCTTTCTTTTTCTCTTCTTCTGGGACCACTATAATTCAAATGTTGGTGCATTTAATGTTGCCCCAGAAGTTTCTGAGAGAGTCCTCAATTCTTTTCATTCTTTTTTTCTTTATTCTGCTCTGGAGTAGTTATTTTCACTATTTTATCTTCCAGGTTCTTATCTGTTCTTCTGCCTCAGTTATTCTACTATTGATCCCTTCTACAGAATTTTTAATTTCATTTATTTTGTTGTTCATCACTGTTTGTTTGCTTTTTAGTTCTTATAGTTCCTTGTTAAATGTTTCTTGTATTTTCTCTATTCTATTTCTAAGAATTTGGATCATCTTTACTATCATTATTCTGAATTCTTTTTTCAGGTAGACTGCCTATTTCCTCTTCATTTGTTAGGTCTGGTGAGTTTTTGCCTTGTTCCTTCATCTGCTTTGTGTTTTTTTTTTTTTTTTTTTTTTTTGTCTTCTCATTTTTCTTAACTTACTGTGTTCGAGGTCTCCTTTTCACAGGCTGCAGGTTTGTAGTTCCCATTGTTTTTGGCATCAGACCCCAGTGGCTAAGGTTGGTTCAGTGGGGTGTGTAGGCTTCCTGGTGGAGGGGACTAGTGCCTGTGTTCTGGTGGATGAGGATGGATCTTGTCCTTCTGGTGGGCAGGACCACGCCCAGTAGTGTGTTTTGGGGTGTCTGTGGCTTTATTATGATTTTAGGCAGCCTCTGTGTTAATGATGGCACTGTGTTCCTGTCTTGCTTGTTGTTTTGCATAGGGTGCTCAGCACTGTAGCTTGCTGGTCGTTGAGTGAAGCTGGGTGTTGGTGTTGAGATGGAGATCTCTGGGAGATTTTCGCCATTTGATATTACATGGAGCTGGGGGGTCTCTTGTGGACCAGTGTCCTGAAATTCGCTCTCCCATCTCAGAGGCACAGTCCTGACGCCTGGCTGGGGCACCAAGAGGCTTTCATCCACATGTCCCAGATTAAAAATAAAGTTTAAAATAAAAAATAATTATTAAGAAAAAATTTTTTTAAAAAAAGGAAAGAGAGAATAGGACAAATGGTAAAAGTAAAGCTATACAGACAAAATCACACAGAAACATACACATACACATTCACAAAAAGAGAAAAAGGGGAATAACTATATATATCTTTGCTCCCAAAGTTCACCTCCTCAATTTGGGATAATTTGTTGTCTATTCAGGTATTCCACAGATGCAAGGTGTATCAAGTTGATTGTGAAGATTTAATCCTCTTCCCCTGAGGCTGCTGGGAGAGATTTCCCTTTATTTTCTTTGTTCGCACAACTCCCAGGGTTCAGCTTTGGATTTGGACCCGACTCTGCATGTAGGTCGCCTGAGGGCGTCTGTTCTTCGCTCAGACAGGGTTAAAGGAGCAGCTGATTCTGGGGCTCTGGCTCACTCAGGCTGGGGGAAGGGAGAGATATGGATTCAGAGCGAGCCTGCTGTGGCAGTAGAGGCCAGCATGATGTTGCACCAGCCTGAGGTGCCGTGCGTTCTCCTGGGAAGTTGTCCCTGGATCACGGGACCCTGGCAGTGGTGGGCTGCACAGGCTCCTGGGAGTGGAGTTGTGGATAGTGACCTGTGCTTGCACACAGGCTTCTTGGTGGCGGCAGCAGCAGCCTTAGAGTCTTATGCCCGTCTCTGAGGTCTGTGCTGATAGCCGCAGCTCACACCCATCTCTGGAGCTCTTTTAAGCAGCGCTGTTTATCTCCTCTCCTCATGCAGCAAGAAACAAAGAGGCAAGAAATATTATCTTGCCTCTTCGGCAGCTGCAGACTCTTTCCCGGACTCGCTCCTGGCTAGCCATGGCACACTAGCCCCTTCAGGCTGTGTTCACGCTGCCAAACCCAGTCCTCTCCGTGGGATCTGACCGAAGCCCAAGCCTCAGCTCCCAGCCCCCATCCATCCCGGGGGGTGAGCAGAAAAGCCTCTCAGGCTGGTGAGTGCTGGTCGGCACCGATCCTCTGTGCAGGAATCTCTCAGCTTTGTCCTCCACACCCGTTGCTGCGCTCTCCTCCGTGGCTCTGAAGCTTCCCCCCTCTGCCACCCACCATCTCCACCCGTAAAGGGGCTCCTAGTGTGTAGAAACCTTTCCTCCTTCACAGCTCCTCCCACTGGTGCAGGTCCCATCCCTATTCTTTTGTCTGTGTTTTTTCTTTTTTCTTTTGCCCTACCCAGGTACGTGGGGTGTTACCTGACTTTTGGGAGGTCTGAGGTCTTCTGCCAACGTTCAGTAGGTGTTCTGTAGGAGTTGTTCCACATGTAGATGTATTTCTGATATATTTGCGGGGAGGAAGATGATCTCCATGTCTTACTCTTCCTCCAACTGGAAGCTCCTCTCTTTCTCTCTGGTATTTTCTTAATGCTCTGAGAACCACTGGGCTTGGAGCATCTCTCACGCCCTTCCTTTTTTCACCTGACTTATGCATGAGAGTGGAAGGGGGAAAACACTCCCAAATAAGACTAGGAGGGCACCCTGGCAAGCCTTGCTGGGAAGAGAAAGTAGAATGGCTGAAGGGCCATTGGCTTCCTCTGGTCCTACCTGTTGTTTTGAATTAAAGCCTGATGAACTGAAGACTGAACAGCTTGCAGGTACAGAGTGTCATCATTACTGAGGTGTCAAGGATCATAGACATATTATTAATATCTCTGAAGTTCAATTTCCTCAAATGCAAAATGAAAATAATGACAGTAAGATCCACTGGATGATTTTGATATTTTGTGAGCATAATCTGAACTGACAGTTTGCTCAATTCCAAGTGAAACTCCAAATGATGGTCTTCTTCCTATTCCCATATACCTAGATGGCAGGTCATGAAAGGAAGCATTCCAGATGGGAATAAAAGATAATTTAAAAAAAAAGAAAATGGAAAAGACAAAGGCTTATTCAGGGCCAAATAATGTTGCATGGGAAAAGCATTCAAATATTAATGTCTCAAATTAAAAGGATTTCACATGTTTATGATATTGTCATATTCTTGGCTCAGAAGTTATACTGTGATTTAGTAAAACCAACAGCCCAAATCCTCTGTTTCCTGGTAACTGGTGGGAAAAAATGACATTGTGAAGTTTTATTTCCATTTTTCAAAGAAGTTAAATGGACTTAAGGCAGTTGGCTATTTATCCTATAATTTTGCCTCCCCCCTTTTCTAAACAGGGGCTACCAGTAGGATTGAGAAGAGACCAGAGTACAAAAACTTTTCCCTCTGAAACATAAGTTTCCACTAGTCTGAAAGGCCACTCAATTTGGATACAGGAATGCAACCAAGCAACTTATACTAGGTTAATTTTTAAACATAACTACACCAGCACAGCTCTCCAAGTTCACTTATTCTACTTCCTTTCTTTCTTCAACAATACAATTTTTGTTTTGATGTTCCATGGAGGTGTTGTCATGAGAAATGATTTGTCTGTGTCAAAATTTCTATTCAAGGATGTATTTACTCAACATTGTTGTAACAGATCATCAATTCCTCAACTACACAATAGGGCAACTGAACTAGATCTCCTCTAAATATCTGTCGTTTCTTTGTCTACATTGCACAACATTTGACCTATGATTTGAAATTAAATAAGCTAAGAAGGAAAGCAAGCCTACTCAAAGTCGTCACCACCATCATCATAATCGTCATCATCTTCATGTTTATGAGTAAATCTAGACTTTAGCATAATGTAAACCATCTGTAACAAAGTACATTATATTGAGCAAGATGGCCTTAACATTCCCCTCAGCTCTCCTAAACTTTAGATAGGTTTTTTCTTCACTACAGGATCCTAACCTCCCTTTTCTTAGATCACTTAGGTTAGAAAACTTGCAAATGTAAATTTTGTCTTTGGTCTTTTGACATGCAAATCTTCTCTCAGCCTCCTGCCTATTTTACACTTCAGGAATGTCTTCCTCAAGGATCTGCAAGTCATGAGAGGGTAGGAGCCTAATTTAGATAAACATCAAATAGCAAACACAGATGGCCTAATCACCCTCCTCATCAGCCCTCCTCAAGTTCTCCAGTACTATTCCACTAGCTCACCTCAGCTCTTAAACACTCTCCCACCATTTCTTTCAACAGAGCTGAGTTTGCAGGGGAGGGAAATGGATCCTCTTAGGATCCCTGGCTAGATCTGAAAATTAAACTGACAAAGAGAGATTAACAGAAGAAAAGCATACAAATTATTTCATGCAAGTTTTACATGACAAGGCTTTATAAGGAAATAAAAGCCCAAAGAAAAAGTTGGACCTGTGTATTTCTATGCCAGATTTGATGAAGAGTAAAGAGTTGTAGAGGAATATGACAGGTTAAGGAGTAAGCTATTATAAACTGGGATAAACTTAGAAAGCCCTGTTAGGATTCTTCTTGGCTCCCCTTTATTTTTGGAAAGAAGGATGGGAGGGCACCTCTCTCTGCAGGATATTATGACCTGTTCAAGGAAGAAGGGTGAAGGGAGAAGGAGGGCAGAATGATCATCCTGCTCCTGACATTTTCTCAAACTCCTTCAGCTTAAAATATTCAATATGCCAGGATGCCATATTTTGGGATAGCACGTACTGAACTCCATCGAGTTCAATCTCTCTTCCCTATTTCAACAGTCTCAGATAAAATCTTCCTTGTTTGTTTAATTTGTTCAACTCAATATTTATTTAACCATATATATTATCTCACTGTTATATTTCCATATAACAATGGAAAACAGAAAATTGCATTATTGGCTACAGTTTATATTTGAGGGAACACAAGATTAGATCACAGGCTCTGCTTCTCAGATAGCTCATTTGTAAAGTGGAGTAGTTGTGAGGGCTAGAATTAGGAATATTCATTAACATTTATGGAATGGTTATTGTGAACCAGGCATTTTTTAAAGTGGTTTACATACATTAACTTATTTAATGCCTCAATTAAGTCATTAATAGCTAAATTATCATTCCCATTTTACAAATGAAGAAACTCAAAGTAGAGAGAAGTTAAGTCATTTGCACATACTGACACTATAGGAAGTGATAGAGCCAGGATGGGAAAGCAGAGAATCTACCACACAAGCCCATGTTCTTATCAGGCTGGACAGCATCTCTATAGTGAGAAGTACTCAGACCCAGCATCCAGATGTACCATACAGGGCATAATCAAAAAGTTTATCATTGTTATCATTATTTATCATTTTAGTAACATGCAGACAACACGTCATTCTTGTTAGAATATCTCAATAAAATATAAGCATGGATTAATTGGGGTGGCATTTATAAGATAGGAAGCTCTCTGTATTGTCCATATATATACATATATATGTGTGTGTGTGTGTATATATATATATATATATATATATATATATATATATATATATATATATATATAATATTCCATATATTTCTTTATCATGTCAGCCTCCTGGTAAGAATCATCTGTGTAGGCAGGAAGCCCAGATTTAGGACAGGTGAGTATGTGAGTAGCAGGGTTCCAGAGAAATGGGAAGCTAGCATGTCCCATCTTACCTAGGATATCTGACAGAGAGAATTATGTATTTAATCAAAATACAGCATCCATTCCTGATGGAAGAGTAACAAAGTATGAGCCTGGAGATTGAGGAAGAGGAGGTTAGATTGGAGATGGGAATGGAGAATAAAACCAACACCTGCATGTTGGGGCTACTTTTCTCCCTTCCTTCAATGTATCATTTAACTAATCTGTGACATTATAATAAACATAATCCTTCCCCCCAATACCTCGATGCAATGAAAATAGATAAGTTGTATAAAGTCTTTGGGTATAAAATTGACTGTCAAAAGTCTCAAAAGGAAGCCATAGGGACCCTTGGTGGATGTCTCCTTGCAATAAAAGAGTATGATATTCTTCAGTCATGGAGAATGGAGACTATTCTCAACAATGGAAGCATCATAATTTCATTTATCATACATTCAAGGGCATGAAGATACTGGTTATTTTAAATCTACTAATGAAAATATTTAAAAAGCTAAGAGAATTTTAGTAGTGCCTAAAACAGACTGGATAATTAGAGGACGATTTGAAAGCTTCACAGCCAAAAAAAGCTTTTGTTTACATTCCTGTTTTACTCTTTGTGAAGACCTCACATTGACAAACAAATAAGCTCATGACAAATCTTCTATTCTTCCAGCAACACATTTTCCTCTTTGTCAGACTGTTTGTCTTTTTATCATTTAAGGACTAACATTGACACCTTATGAAATCAGCTTATTGTCTTAAGCCATACAAATGAAGCCCAATATTGTTTCTCTGATGAGAGGGCTGTTACTGCTTGTTAATCAAACAATCACCGTGCCCCTTTTTACATACATACAGAAGTTTTGCTGGCTTGGTCTATTAAAACTGAGAACCAGAGAAAAGATAACACTCTGAATGGTATGCAAATATTTCAATTGTTTTTTAAATTACCCACTGCAATCTTTGGCTAAAGGTAAATAGAATCTGGTAATTATTTTTATTGATATGTATGTTCGCTTAGCAAGTGTTATTTCTAAAGGTTAATTATTTACATAACTTCTCTGAGTTATGTCTCCAGCTGACTTGGAATATATCTCAGCACAACTTAAATTCAAAAAAATCTAAATCTGCCTTTCTGTAGTATCCAAGAGCTATGTGATATGGTTGATTAAAAAGGAAGCAACCAGGAATTTGTTCAAATTTTTCATGAATATCTGATGAATGTTTTCCAAATCTTTGGAGAATCAGCTCCTACTTAAAATTTTGACTCTATCTTGTAGATAAAGACATTTTAGACAATCTTGAAAAGTAAAGAAATAATTTTTCTAAAGTATATAACACAGTCAATATGGATTACTATATGTAAGATTATTACATATAAGAAACCCTAGATATTGTTTGGGTCCTTTGTTTATTCAGCTATGGCTTCTTTTAAAATAGTTATTATGGAAGCCATTCACTATATTAAATACTCTGTTCATGTTGTAAATCAACTCTAAGCCCCCTATGATCCCCACTTCCTGGTATTACTTCTGGTTTTATTCTCCTGCTATTGAATATGGGTGAGACCTGTGACTTGGTTCTAACCAGAGAAACATGGAAAAGATGCTTAGATGTCATTCCTGTAGTTACATTATATAAAATGTCATCTCACTAGCAATGTCTATCTAAAGACTCTCAAACTCAACCTAGAGGTTCTTTTTTATGGCTTGATGAAGTAAGCAACCATGTTGAAGAATCCCAAGTGGCAAGGAAATGTGAGTGGCCACTCAGAGCTGTGTGTGGCTGGCCTTCAACCAACAGCCAGCAGGAGGTTGGGGCCTTCAGTCCTATCACCTAAAGGAAATTAATTCTGCCTACAACCTGAGTGAGCTTGGAAGTAGATTTTTCTAATTCAGCCTCCCTGTAAAAACACAGGCCAATCACCACCTTGATTATATCCTTGTGAGAATGAAAGCAGAGGATCCAGTTGAACTTTATCTGGACTCCTGATTTACAAAAATGTTTATGTAATAAATATGTGTTGCTTTATGTCACTATGTTTGTAGTAATTTGTTATGCAGCAATATTAAGCTAATAGACCTCATTTTTTGCTACTAATTAAATGAAAATTCAAGCACCAAATTCAAAAATTTATACATTCACATAATAAAAATAATACAGAGAACAAAGAGTGCATGATGAAAATGTCTTTCTCATAAGAAAATAAGTGCTACTTCCAAAATGTAACCATTATTAAAGCATTCCTGTGTAATCTACCCAAAATATTCTGAACAATTTCAAGCAATTCATTAGGATTTTATTTCCCCCAAATTTTTCCTGAACATATATACTTTAAAGATTATTTTATTTGAGTAAAAGAAATACAGTAGTAAAAGGTTAATTTTTCATTCTTTTAAATCTATCAGTGAGATTAGGATATTTGTATTTGTGCAACTGAAATTTGTCCTTTCTTCTGTGAATGATCTGTTTGCCCAGTTTTATTCAGTAATTTATCATTTTCTCTTCAATTTATGGATGTCATTAGTATATTACTAACAGCAATATATTGTTTCTCACAAATGTTTACATTGTTTTATAATTTTCTGATATGTTTTTTGACTTCGTTTTGGACATCTGTTTCTCTGGAGAAATGTTTAAACTTAATACAACCAAATCTGTAGAGCTTTCCCTTTATGGTACTTCTGAAACAAATGTTTTATAAAATAATATTTACCAAGTATGTGTGTTACATATACTGATTTTCTTCTTCTTATTTACTTCTTTGAAAATGCTCAGAATGACCTACTAAATTGATTTTTTTCATAGTTTTGAAGTTACAAATAAGTTCCTATTCTTTTCAATGAATACCCTACATATTTATTAACAGCATAAATCCACTAAACTGACATATCCTTATGTTATTATTTTTCCTCTTGAAATATTAACAAAAACACAAAATTTTGGAGTACTAAAATTACAAGAGACCCCTACTGACTTGGTTGACTGACACTATGGTTCTATGTTGTATTTTGTATTTATATAAATTACATACTATCATTATTTTATACAATGAATATGCATATCCATACATGTATTATTTGCT
Source organism: Mesoplodon densirostris (assembly GCF_025265405.1). Taxonomy (NCBI): domain Eukaryota; kingdom Metazoa; phylum Chordata; class Mammalia; order Artiodactyla; family Ziphiidae; genus Mesoplodon; species Mesoplodon densirostris. The sequence goes on from NC_082664.1 coordinate 21,632,430, forward strand.
CTGTTCATTGTTCCATGTATAATCACTAATTTATCAACTTGGATCATTTTCCATTTTTTTCTTGAGATAACTTTTTTATGATCTCATGATTACCGTCGAGAATTGATGAGAATATCAGATGATATGCAAAGATAAATAACTGGTGAATGATAAGGTATTAATCAACATTTCCTCTCTATCCCACTCCACAATCAATGAAGCATTAGTGATAAAAATATATAAAAATTAAGATCTGGAACTCAAAAGAGAAACTTAGGCTTTTTCAGAGTCCAAACATTCCTAAAAATGTTAAAAACAGCCAGTGGGGTTTAAGATGTCAAAGCACTATGGAGATCAACTTTGACAAAATCTAGTAAATTTGAAGATGCAGTAGAATTTTGCTTCAACCAATATTCCAGTCATATATATACACACAAACACACACACAGACACAGACACACACACACACACACACATATATATATACATCCACCCTTGTAAAAATCTTGCACTTGTGTCCAAGGAGATGTACATGACATTATTTATTGCAGCACTGTTCATAAGAATGAAAAAAAAATTTAATATGTATTAACAGAAGAATAAATAAATAACTTTGGTCTATTTATACTTGAACTAGAACAATAAAATGAATGAGCTACAACTGTAAGTATCATATTAGTCAGAGGAACATTATATGGTGTGTATAACAGCTCAAATACTTTAGAGATTTCTTTACTCACATGTTTTCTCTGCAGCTGTCAGATTTTCCCGAAGTGGTATTCTAGGGACTAGGCTTATTCCATGTTGTGTTTTCATTATCCTCTAAGACTTTTTCATCGTCTTCATCCTGCAAGCAAAAATGAAAAGATGTCGGGGAGTACACTTGTTATTTAAAATTAACTGACCAGAAACTAACACACCATTGTAAAGCAATTATACTCCAATAAAGATGTAAAAATAAATAAATAAATAAAATAAATTATTAAAGGTGGGATGGGAGGGAGGGAGATGCAAGAGATATGGGAACATACGTATATGTATAACTGATTCACTTTGTTATAAAGCAGAAACTAACACACCATTGTAAAGCAATTATACTCCAATAAAGATGTTAAAAAAATAATAAAAATTTTTTAAAAATAAATTAAATTAACTGACCTTCTATACCATCACTTCTATTCACATTCCATTACATAATTCAATCATATGACCACACATATCTTTTTTTATGTTTATTTTCTATTTTTTTATTTTCTTATTAGTCATCCATTTGTATTATGTGTATCCATTTTATACACATCAGTGTATACATGTCAATCCCAATCTCCCAATTCATCACACCACAACCCCCACCCCCTGCCGCTTTCCCCCCATGGTGTCCATACGTTTGTTCTCTACATCTATATCTAAATTTCTGCCCTGCAAACCGGTTCATATGTACCATTTTCTAGGTTCCACATATATGCGTTAATATACGATATTTATTTTTCTCTTTCTTACTTCAGTCTGTATGACAGTCTCTATATGTATCCACGACTCTACAAATGACCCAATTTCATTACTTTTTATGGCTGAGTAATATTCCATTGTATATATGTACCACAACTTCTTCATCCATTTATCTGTTGATGGGCATTTAGGTTGCTTCCATGACCTGGCTATTGTAAATAGTACTGCAATGAACATTGGGGTGCATGTGTCTTTTTGCATTATGGTTTTCTCTGGGTATATGCCCAGTAGCAGGATTGCTGGGTCGTATGGTAATTCTATTTTTAGTTCTTTAAGGAATCTCCATACTGTTCTCCATAGTGGCTGTATCAATTTACATTCCCACCAACAGTGCAAGACAGTTCCCTTTTCTCCACAGCCCCTACAGCATTTGTCTGTAGATTTTCTGATGATGCCCATTCTAACTGGTGTGAGGTGATACCTCATTGTAGTTTTGATTTGCATTTCTATACTAGTGATGTTGAGCAGCTTTTCATGTGCTTCTTGGCCATCCCTATGTCCTCTTTGGAGAAATGTCTATTTAGGTCTTCTGTCCATTTTTTGGTTGCATTGTTTGTTTTTTAAATGTTGAGCTGTATGAGCTGTTTATATATTTTGGAAATTAATCCTTTGTCTGTTGATTTACTTGCAAATATTTTTTTCCCATTCTGACTGTTGTCTGTTCGTCTTGTTTGTAGTTTGCGTTGCAAAAGCTTTTAAGTTTCATTAGGTCCCATTTGTTTATTTTTGGTTTTATTTCCATTACTCAAGGAGGTGGTTAAAAAAGATCTTGCTGTGATTTATGTCAAAGAGTGTTCTTCCTATGTTTTCCTCTACGAGTTTTATGGTGTTTATTTAGATCTCTAATCCATTTTGAGCTTATTTTTGCATATGGTGTAAGGGAGTGTTCTAATTTCATTCTTTTACATGTAGCTGTCCAGTTTTCCCAGCACCACTTATTGAAGAGACAGTCTTTTCCGTCTTTTCTCCATTGTATATTCTTGCCTCCTTTGTCATAGATTAGCTGACCATATGTGCGTGGGTTTATCTCTGGGCTTTCTATCCTTTTCCATTGATATATATTTCTATATTTCCCTATACTGGATTTCAATATGCAGGCAAGAGACACGAACAACTTTGTAAGTCATCTCAAGATAATATTTATTTAGAATATATGTCTGATAAAACCACAAATATCGATGTCGTATGTGAAGATGGGCAAGTACAGAGAATTATTCAATTCCTTCTTTATATATCGAATAACTATCTAGATATATTTCCTTCTCCATATAAAAGGATTTTATATTTAAAATTTATCTGTAAAAATTATTATTTACTTCAACAAAGCTACTACAATAGTACATAAAAATACAACAACTACCATATATTCTCAATACAGAGTTACAGGAAGTAAATATATGTGATTGGTTTAAAATAAATTGATAAACTGTGAATGTTGTTCTTAAGACTAGAGATATACATGATTAAAGAATATTTGTTGTGGGCTAGCCAAATATATATTGAATCTGAAAATGAGATCTAAAAATGTAACTATATGAATATATTAAAACAAATTATTTGAGTAGTTAATAATAAGACTATATATTTCTTTGACATGTTAAAATAATTTTCTTTTTCAACGACTAGAATGTAAAACCCACAAAGGCATAACGTTTTCTGAGTGGTTTCTTGTTATATTTCCAAGACCTTGGACAGTGCCTGGCATAGCAGTTCAATGTAGTAGTTAAAATAGTATATTTCTCACTTATATACATTTTCACATTTATAATTATAACATAACATACTTATTTAAATATATATTTGTCTATATAGTGTAAGAATATTTTATCAAGTTACATATCTTAAATGTACTATTTATCTCTACAAATTTTATATTTCTACACTTTAATAAGCCAGGAGGAGACCTTCAAGATGGTGGAAGAGTAAGACGTGGAGATCACCTTCCTCCCTCAAATTACATCAGAAATACATCTACATGTGGAACAACTCCTAAGGAACATCAACTGAATGCTGGCAAAAGACCCCAGACCTCCCAAAAGGCAAGAAACTCCCTACTTACATGGGTAGGACAAAAGAAAAAAGAAAAACAGAGACAAAAGAACAGGGATGGAAGCTGCACCAGTGGGAGGGAGCTGTGAAGGAGGAAAAGGTTCCACACACTAGGAAGCCCCCTCACTGGTGGAGACAACAGGCGGCGGTGTGGGGGGAAGCTTAGAAGACACAGAGGAGAGCACAGCAACAGGGGTGCAGAGGGAAAACCGGAGAGATTCCCACACAGAGGATCGCTGCCGACCAGCACTCACCACCCCAAGAGACTTCTCTGCTCACCCGCTGGGATGGGCGGGGGCTGAGAGCTGAGGCTCAGGCTTCAGAGGTCAGATCCCAGGGAGAGGAATGGGGTTGGCTGTGTGAACACAGCCTGAAGGGGACTACTGCGCCACAGATAGCCAGGAGGGAGTCCAGGAAAAAGTATGGAACTGCCGAACAGGCAAGAGACTTTTTCTTGCCTCTTTGTTTCATGGTGCACGAGGAGAGGAGATTCAGAGCACCACTTAAACAAGCTCCAGAGATGGGCACAAGATGCAGCTATCAGCATGGACACCAGAGATGGGCATAAGACGCTAAGGCTGCTGCTGCCACCACCAAGAAGCCTGTGTGCAAGCACAGGTCACTATCCACACCTTCCCTCCCGGAAGCCAGTGCAGCCCACCACTGCCAGGTTCCCGTGATACAGGGACAACTTCCCCGGGAGAACACACAGCATGCCTCAGGCTGGTGCAACGTACTGCCAGACTCTGCCCCGCAGGCTTGCCCTGCTTCCGTACCCCTCCCTACCCCCAGCCTGAGTGAGCTAGAGCCCGCGAATCAGCTGCTTCTTTAACCCTGTCCTGTCTGAGCAAAGAACAGACGCCCTCAGGTGACCTACTCACAGAGGCGGGGCCAAATCCAAAGCTGAACCCCAGGAGCTGTGCAAACAAAGAAGAGAAAGGGAAATCTCTCCCTGCAGCCTCAGGAGCAGAGGATTATATTCCACAATCAACTTGATGTACCCTGCATCTGTATAATACCTGAATAGACAATGAATCATCCCAAATTGAGGTGGTGGACTTTAGGAGCCATGATATATATATTTTTTCCTTTTTCTCTTTTTGTGAGTGTGTATGTGTATGCTTCTGTGTGTAATTTTGTCTGTATAGCTTTGCTTTTACAATTTGTCCTAGGGTCCTGTAAGCCCTTTTTTTTTTTTTTTAAGAATAGATTTTATCACTTGTTATCATTGGTGGATTTGTTTTTCGGTTTGGTTGCTTTCTTCTTTCTTTCTTTGGTTCCTTTTTTTTCATTACTTTTTAATTTCTTAAAATTAAAAAATTTTTTTTATTATAATACTTTATTTATTTATTTTTTCTCCCTTTTATTCTGAGCCATGTGGATGACAGGATCTTGGTGATCCGGCCAGTGTAACACCTGTGCCTCTGAGGTGGGAGAGCCAATTTCAGGACCTTCGTCCACAAGAGACCTCGCAGCTCCACGTAATATCAAATGGTAAAAATGTCCCATAGGTCTCCATCTCAATGCCAAGATGCAGTTCCATTCAATGAGCAGCAAGCTACAGTACTGGTCACCCTATGTCAAACAACTAGAAAGGCAGGAACAGAAGCTCACCCACTAGCAGAAAGGCCGATTAAAATCATAATAAGGTCACAGACACACCAAAACACACCACCAGACGTGGACCTCCCCAGCAGAAAGACAAGATCCAGCCTCATCCACTAGAAAACAGGCACTAGTCCCTCCACCAAAAAGTCTACACAACTCACTGAGCCAGCCTTAGTCACTGGGGGCAGACACCAAAAACAACAGGAACTAAGAACCTGCAGCCTGAAAAAAGGAGACCTCGAACACAGTAAGTTAAGAAAAATGAGAAGAGAGAGAAACACACAGCAGATGAAGGAGCAAGGTAAAAACCCACTAGACCAAACAAATGAAGAGGAAATAGGCAGTCTACCTGAAAAAGAATTCAGAGTAATGATAGTAAAGATGATCCAAAACCTTGGAAATAGAATGGAGAACATACAAGAAACATTTAACAAGGACATAGAAGAACTAAAGAACAAACAAAGATGATGAACAACACAATAAATGAAATTAAAAATTCTCTAGAAGGGTCAATAGCAGAATAACAGAGGCTGAAGAACGGATAAGTAACCTGGAAGATAAAATAGTGGAAATAACTACTGCAGAGCAGAATAAAGCAAAAAGAATGGAAAGAATTGAGGACAGTCTCAGAGACCTCTGGGACAACATGAAATACACCAACATTCAAATTATAGGGGTCCCAGAAGGAGAAGAGAAAAAGAAAGGGACTGAGAAAATATTTGAGGAGATTACAGTTGAAAACTTCCCTGATATGGGAAAGGAAACAGTTAATCAAGTCCAGGAAGCACAGAGAGAACCATACGGGATTAATCCAAGGAGAAACAAACCAAGGTATACATTAATCAAACTATCAAAAATTAAATACAGGGCTACCCTGGTGGCACAGTGGTTGAGAGTCCACCTGCCGATGCAGGGGATGCGGGTTCATGCCCCAGTCCGGGAGGAGCACACATGTCATGGAGCGGCTGGGCCCGTAAGCCATGGCCACTGAGCCTGTGCGTCCGGAGCCTGTGCTCCGCAGTGGAAGGGGCCATGACAGTGAGAGGCCCGCATAACGAAAAAAAAAAAATTAAATACAAAGAAAAAATATTAAACGTAGCAAGGGAAAAACAACAAATAACATATAAGGGAATCCCCATAAGGTTAACAGCTAACCTTTTGGCAGAAATTCTGCAACCCAGAAGGGAGTGGCAGGACGTATTTAAAATGATGAAAGGGAAAAACCTACAACCAAGATTACTCTACCCAACAAGGATCTCATTCAGATTTCACAAGGAATTAAAACCTTACAGACAAGCAAAAGATAAGAAAATTCAGCACCACCAAACCAGCTTTACAATATATGCTAAAGCAACTTCTTTAGGCAGGAAACACAAGAGAAGTAAAAGACCTACAATCACAAACCCCAAACAATTAATAAAATGGTAATAGAAACATACATATCAATAACGACCTTAAATGTAAATGCATTAAATCTCCCAGCAAAAGACACAGACTGGCTGAATGGATACAAAAATAAGACGCATACATATGCTGTCTACAAGAGAACCACTTCAGACCTAGGGACGCATACACACTGAAAGTGAGGGGATGGAAAAATATACGCCATGCAAATGGAAATCAAAAGAAAGCTGGAGTAGCAATTCTCATATATGACAAAATAGACTGTAAAATAAAGACTATTGCAAGAAATAAACAAGAACATTACATAATGATCAAGGGATCAATTCAAGAAGATATAACAATTGTAAATATTTATGCACCCAACATAGGAGCACCTCAATACATAAGGCTAATGCTAACAGTAATAAAAGGAGACATCAACTGTAACACATAGTCGGGGACTTTAACACCCCACTTTCACCAATGGACAGATCATCCAAAATGAAAATAAATAAGGAAACAGAAGCTTTAAATGATACATTAAACAAGATGGTCTTAATTGATATTTATAGGACATTCCATCCAAAAACAGCAGAATACACTTTCTTAAGTGCTCATGGAAAATTCTCTGGAATAGATCATATCTTCGGCCACAAATCAAGCCTTGGTAAATTTAAGAATATTGAAATCGTATCAAGTATCTTTTCCAGCCACAACGCTATGAGACTAGATATCAATTACAGGAAATAATCTGTAAATATACAAACACATGGAGTTTAAACAATATGTTACTAAATAACCAAGAAATTACTGAAGAAATAAAAGAGGAAATCAAAAAATACGTAGAACCAAATTACAATGAAAAAATGATGACTCAAAACGTATGGGATGCAGGAAAAGCAGTTTTAAGAGGGAAGTTTCTAGCAGTACAATCCTAACTTTAAGAAACAAGAAACATCCCAAATAAACAACCTAACCTTACACTTAAAGCAATTAGAGAAAGAAGAACAAAAAACCCCCAAAGTTAGCAGAAGGAAAGAAATCATAAAAATCAGATCAGAAATAAATGAAACAGAAATGAAGGAAACACTAACAAAGATCAATAAAACTAAAAGCCAGTTCTTTGAGAAGATAAACAAAATTGTTAAACCATTAACCAGACTTATCAAGAAAAAAAGGGAGAAGACTCAAACCAACAGAATTAGAAATGAAAAGGGAGAAGTAACAACTGACACTGCAGAAATACAAAGGATCATGAGAGATTACTACAAGCAACGATATTGCAATAAAATGGACAACCAGAAAGAAATGGACACTTTCTTAGAAAAGCACGACCTTCTGAGACTGAACCTGGAAGAAATAAAAAATATACACAGACCAATCACAAGCAGTGAAGTTCACACTGTGATTAAAAATCTTCCAACAAACAAAAGCCCAGGACCAGATGGCTTCAGAGGTGAATTCCATCAAACATTTAGAGAAGCGTTAACACCTATCCTTCTCAAACTCTTCCAAAACATAGCAGAGGGAGGAACACTCCCAAACTCGTCCTACAAGGCCACCATCACCCTGATACCAAAACTAGACAAAGATGTCACAAAGAAAGAAAACTACAGGCCAATATCACTGATAAACATAGATGCAAAAAATAATCAACAAAATACTAGCAAACAGAATCCAACAGCACATTAAAAGGATCATACACCATGATAAAGTGGGGTTTATCTGAGGAATGCAAGGATTCTTCAATATATGCAAACCAATCAATGTGACACACCATATTAACAAATTGAAGGAGAAAAACCATATGATCATCACAATAGATGCAGAAAAAGCTTTTGATGAAATTCATCAACCATTTATGATAAAAACCCTCAGAAAGTAGGCATAGAGGTAACTTATCTCAACGTAATAAAGGCCATATATGACAAACCCACAGCATACATTGTCCTCAATGGTGAAAAACTGAAACCATTTCCACTAAGATCAGGAACAAGACATAGTTACCCAGTCTCACCACTATTATTCAACATAGTTTTGGAAGTTTTAGCCACAGCACTCAGAGAAGAAAAAGAAATAAAATGAATACAAACCGGAAGAGAAGAAGTAAAGCTGTCACTGTTTGCAGATGACATGATACTATACATAGAGAATCCTAAAGATGCTACCAGAAAACTACTAGAGCTAATCAATGAATTTGGTAATGTAGCAGGATACAAAATTACTTCACAGAAATCTCTTGCATTCTTATACACAAATGATGAAAAGTCTATAAGAGAAATTAAGGAAACACTCCCATTTATCATTGCAACAAAAAGAATAAAATACCTAGGAATAAACCTACCTATGGAGACAAAAGAACTGTATGCAGAAAATTATAAGATACTGATAAAAGAAATTAAAGATGATACAAATAGATGGAGAGATATACCATGTTCTGGATTGGAAGAATCAACATTGTGAAAATGACTATACTGCCCAAAGCAATTTACAGATTCAATGCAATCCCTATCAAACTACCTATGGCATTTTCACAGAACTAGAACAAAAAATTTCATAATTTGTATGGAAACACAAAAGACCCCAAAGAGCCAAAACAATCTTGAGAAAGGAAAATTGAGCCAGAGGAATCAGGCTCCCTGACTTTAGACTATCCTACAAAGCTATAGTAATCAAGACAGTATGGTACTGGCACAAAAACAGAAATATAGATCAATGCAACAGGAGACAAAGCCTAGAGATAAACCCACGCACATATGGTCACTTTATCTTTGATAAAGGAGGCAAGAATATACAATGGAGAAGAGACAGTCTCTTCAGTAAGTGGTGCTGGGAAAACTCGACAGTTATATGTAAGAGAATGAAATTACAACACTCCCTAACACCATACACGAAAATAAACTCAAAATGGATTAAAGACCTAAATATAAGCCCAGACACTATAAAACTTTTAGAGGAAAACATAGGCTGAACACTCTATGGCATAAATCACAGCAAGATACTTTTTGACACACCTCCTAGAGAAATGGAAATAAAAATAAATATAAACAAATATGACCTAATGAAACTTAAAAGCTTTTACACAGCAAAGGAAACCATAAATAAGATGAAAAGTCAACACTCAATATGGGAGCAAATATTTACAAATGAAGAAACTGACAAAGGATTCATCTCCAAATTTTATAAGCACCTCATACAGCTCAATATCAAAAAACAAACAACCGAAACCAAAAATCGGCAGAAGACCTAAATAGACATTTCTCCAAGAAGATATACAGATTGCCAACAAACAGATGAAAGGATGCTCAACATCACTAATCATTAGAGAAATGCAAATCAAAACTACAATGAGGTATCACTTGACACCGGTGAGAATGGCCATCATCAAAAAATCTACAAATGATAAATGCTGGAGAGGGTGTGGAGAAAAGGGAACCCTCTTGCACTGCTGGTGGGAATGTAAATTGATACAGCCACTATGGAGAACAGTATGGAAGTTCCTTAAAAAACTAAAAATAGAACTACCATATGACCCAGCAATCCCACTACTGGGCATATACCCTGAGAAAACCATAATTCACAAAGAGTTATGTACCACAATGTTCATTGCAGCAGTATTTACAATATTCAGGATATGGAAGCAACCTAAGTGTCCATTGACAGATGAATGGATAAAGAAGATGAGGCACATATATACAATGGAATATTACTCAGCCATAAAAAGAAATGAAATTGAGTTATTTGTAGTGAGGTGGATGGATCTTGAGTCTATCATACATGGTGAAATAAGTCAGAAAGAGAAAAACAAATACCATATGCTAACACATATATATGGAATCTAAAAAAAAATAATGGTTCTGAAGTACCTAGGGGCAGGATAGGAATAAAGATGCAGACATAGAGAATGGACTTGAGGACACAGGGAAGGGGAATGATAAGCTGGGACAAAGTGAGAGAGTGGTATTGACATATATATACTACCAAATGTAAATTAGAGTGCTAGTGGGAAGCAGCCGCATAGCACAAGGAGATCAGCTCCGTGCTTTGTGACCACCTAGAGGGGTGGGATATGGAGTGTGGGAGGGAGGGAGATGCAGGAGGGAAGAGATTTGGGGATATATGTATATGTATAGCTGATTCACTTTGTTATAAAGCAGAAACTAATACACCATTATAAAGCCCTTATACTGCAATAAAGATGGTTAAAAAGCAACAACAGTAAAAAAGAAGTCTTACGTTTATGTTCCCCTACACTAAAAATGTAATTAAAAAGTTAAAAAAATAATAAGAATTGAGATTGAGAAGCAACGTAAATCAGGATAGGACTATTTATTCATGCATACATTTTATTAATTTAGCCATTAATGTTTACCAATTAATATCTCCCTAAACTGATATCAAAGGAAAAAATCTTAATTTGGCAAAATTTGTTTTAAGTCTCTGAATAAAGTAATGCTTATTTTAACTTCCTAATAACAAAACACCATATTTAATACATAGAAGTTTATTCCTCACTCATGTTAAATCCGTTCAGAAGCATGGTGTTCTCCTGTTCCATGCAGTTGCAATCATTCAGTATCCCAAGCTGCCAGAAGTTCTGCCACTGTCATCATGCACCTTCCTAGGTTTCCCAGATGTTGCCAAATAGCCAGAGCCTCTGGACAGAAGAGAGATCACACACGAAGGTGTTTATAAACCAGGCCTTGAATTGGCATACATTCTTCCACTCACTTTGCATTAGCTGGAACTCTACATATGGCCACCCTTACCCACAGGGATTCTGGAAAACGTAATCTAGCTACATGTCCATAAGAGTAAATCATTTTGGTGTGTACTTAGCGGTCTCTCCCATACACTCAATCATCTGATCTCATCACTCCATCTGGAGACATGGATTTTATTTAGAAGGAAGTACAACTGAAGGATTGAGGTGAAGGATTATGTATTTTGATAAAGGAACATGTGTTGACGTTGATTGAAAAGTGCAGAGGTAGATGCAACCTTGGGCTTTGGGAGCAGGTTTATAAAACAATCATAAAATTTGCATCCATGAATGTCTTTTAGACCAAGTGGTAAGAGGAGCCTTTCCAGATGTGGGTTTTGCAACTTTAAGGATAAAGACAACTCCTTGGGTCTGGCCTCGAAATTGTCAGACTTTATTCCAATTAATATACAGACAGTATTCAGCCCTCGCATAGTTTGTGATTCAATATATGAAAGGAAAAAATTATTACAAAGAGGTGTTATAAACCTTAGGCTGCACAGAAAAATGTCCAGAAATACAAGGGAGCTGACAGTCACTTCAGGTATAAATTATCACCCAGGTTAATGAGGATCGAGGAACAAGACATATGAACTATGATCCTTACACAATGCCTGTAAAATAAGTTCAATAGCTAAATAACTTAATATGTTTTCAGAATAACTTTGTGAAATATCTGAAATGAAAAAAAGAAAAAAATACAGCTTTTCAAAATATGCCTTGTAGGGTTGGAAAAATTTTCCCTTCTTCCCTTCTAGGTTCTTTGGCTGATCAAATAATTAAACTGACATAAGACAGATTAACAGGAGAAAAACATGGAAAATTACATACATAAGGGAGCCCCATAAAAATAAGAAGACACAAAAGGCAGCCAGGCAATTGAATGCTATATAACATCTGGAGCTAAGTAAAGGAGTGGGGTTCTAGGGATACAAGGGAGAGGAAAGCCATTCACAGGAAGTCGGAACTGTTTAGAAAATAAATGTTGCCCTGTTTTGTAGTTATGTTTCATAGGAAAAAGGTGTCTCTGGTAATAGCTCTATTCCTGGTACAGGCTCCCTTTCCAATGTACATTTTGGCAGTTAAAGGGGAGGTTAAAGAGCTTTTCCTGAATCTGCTGGGTTTTGATTACCTTTAGCTCAAAATAATCCTTATGCCAAAGTGGCATATTTTGGGGTGACAAATTTTGCTCCCCTTCAGCCTCGCTGCTTATGTGAATTCTTGAAAGGTTGTAGAGTAATACAAATTTTTAATATAAAACCAAAGGGACTCCCTCACTTCTGCAAGCACTTATCAACCATCCTGTTGGTAGGAGGTATAATAAAATAAGCTATGAGAAAGCAAAAATAAACATACTGAGGTTCTTTCTCTTAGAATCTATGTTCTAAAACAAATACTCTAATTTCCTCATAACATGAATACCCTTTTGTGACAAGGTATCTTCATTCCTTTCTTCACGTAATTCCAAAGATAGCAAAACTGGGTGTTAAGGGCACAGATATTGAATTCAGATCTAGCAGTAATTCTCTGACTTTTGTCTAATTTCTTATGATCCATAAATCTCATCTATAAAGTGGAGTAATAAAATATATCCTTCATGCACAGTGCTTAGCACACTGCAACTTCTCAAAAAGTGTTGTCATTACCATAGATTTTTTTTTTAGTCAAGTTTTCTCAAGATAAATGATAATCATTTTGGCTGATGTAAGTCTATTCTCTACTGCTGAATAATGGTGATCTATCTATAAAATTCTGCCTGTACTAATGATTCTGATCAAAATGTAATGACTTAATTGGCAGCTGTTATTTTTATTATTGGGGTTGTTGAAAACATTAGTATGTAAAGAAGCAGGACCCTATGGGGCCTTCCCAGGACAGACCCCTCCCCATATCCTCTGCTTTAGCTATTCCCTGAAGTACCTAAATAACAGTATCTGATGCACATTTCCTGAGTTGTTTTACAGATGCTAAAACCACCACCAAATGGAAATTAACTACTTGATGAGCACATAGCTCCCAGGCCTACTGGCACCTAAGGGTTGATAATGTTAACCCCTGTAACACCACCCTGTTACCTCAACATCTACCTATCAGAGAATTGTGCACCAGCTGATCATAAACCCTGAGATGCCCTTCCTTCACCTGGCCTTTAAAAATGCTTTCCTGAAACCCACTGGGGAGTTCAGGTGTTTGGGGCACTAGCTGCCCTGGACTGCTTGCTTGGCGCCCTGCAATACATGCTGTACTTTTCTTCACCAAACCTGTTGTCAGTAGATTGGGTTTACTGTGCATGGGCGAGCGGACCCAAGTTTGTCTCGCTAACAAGTATATATTTTTTTAAACTGGCAAGATGATAAAAACTATTCTTGTACTTATTCTTAGATCCATGGTATTTGTATATGTGTTTTGGGTGTTTCAATTATTAATGATTGGAAGTCAGTTATCAGTTTAAAGGTGGAAAATAAAGAAGAAATTAGGGGACTTCCCTGGTGGTGCAGTGGTTGGGAATCTGCCTGCCAATGCAGGGGACATGTGTTTGAGCCCTGGTCCGGGAAGATCCCACATGCCCCAGAGCAACTAAGCCCATGCACCACAACTACTGAGCCTGCACTCTAGACCCTGAGAGCCACAACTACTGAAGTCCATGTGCCTAGACCCATGCTCCACAATAAGAGAAGCCACCACAATGAGAAGCCCACGCTCTGCAATGAAGAGTAGCTCCCACTCACCGCAACTTGAGAAAGCCTGAGTGTAGCAATGAAGACCCAATGCAGCCAAGAAAGAAAGGAAGAAAAGAAAGAAAGAAAAGAAAGTAAGAATTAGATTTTGAACAGATTTTCAATGAACTCTATTAATTTGCCAATGTGTTACGGAGTCCAAGCTTGCTCTGCTCACCACACAACAGGCCAAAAAATTGGAGGACGAGGTGTTGAGGCAAGGAATAGTGACTTTATTTGGAAAGCTGGGTGTCCAAGAAGATGGTGGACTAATGTCCTGAGTACCATATTATTGAGGTCTGAATGCTAGTTTCTTTTATGGAACAGAGAGGGGGAGGAGGTGAGGAAGTAAAGTAAAAAGGCCACAAGTCTTGCAAAACGTCTCTTGGTTTGGCCAACCTCAAGGAGGGGATGTGTTAATTTCTTCTTTCTTGCAGCCATTCACAGATGGGCAGGATCAGAATGTTTCCCTGTGAGCTGAACAAAGGCACTTTAGTTTAACATTTAGGCAGAGGGGCAGGGGTCCCCAAGGGAGGCCACTATGTATGCCAACAGCTATAGACAACATCCTTTTAGCGATTGTAGTAACAAAAAGCAACAGAGAGCAAAGATTAAAGTAAAAGAAACAAACCCAACATGGAGTCAGACTTTGTTCTTCCCTGTTACAAACGGAGTTGAGTATTAGCTGTTTTAAGGCCATGTGCCTAAAATATAACCTTCTTTTAAGATTCCTAGATGAAATTATGAATTGGGACATTCTATCACCCACAGTATTTATGAAAGTCTTTTTCTATTTGTTTTATTGAATTAGAGACTGAATTTCCAAATACCAAAGAGGTACACTTTCCTGGATTGGTTTGTCATCTAAATACTTTTTTGTTGGATAACAAGATCATATAAAAATGGAGCTGTGTTTTAGTCAACTGAGCTGTATGAAGATGGTTCAATAAGTGAGGTTTTCGAAAGTGACCTCTTTCTCTTTCAGGACTTTGACTAGATTAGGGGTCAGCAACATTTTTCTGTAAAAGGCCAGATTGTAAATGTTTTCACTTTGTGAGCCATATGGTTGTGTTACAAATACTAAAACTCTGCCATTGTAGCATGAAAGCAGCCATAGAAAACACAAAAGTGAATGAGTGTGTCTGTCTTTATTCCAATAAAAATTTATTGATAACAGGGTACAGGTCAGATCATTTGGGAAAAGAAATATCTGATATTTTCAAATTGCTTCTATCATTTCCATCTGCCATCATTCCTTTTTTTGCAGCTTAAAATAAATTTATTGTACAATACAAAAAGTAGGCAGACTGGAAAATAAAAGGTACATTAATATACAAACAAATAAAAGAAAGCTAAATAACACAAATGGTTTAGTCCAAACACTACAATAAAATGTACAACATTTATGCTAAAAATAAAGTATTTCAGAAAGGATATGCATTTCAAATGAAATGTTAATGATGGGGAAAAAAAATGTGCTAACTTCAAAATTCTTGAATATCAAGAATCAGTAATGGCATAAAACATTAAATCCAACAATACTGGGTACTTTCCAAGAACTTTATTTGAAAAGATATTTAAAATACTGAAAGACTCAAAATAATGTCTTTAAATCTGGCAAAGGTTTTCCGTTTTTTTTTTTTTTTTTTAAGTCTGGGGGCCAATTCACAATATCTTCCCTCTTCTTCATTTATACCTTCCTACAAAAATTTCTGGATGCCCATCCTTAAGATTCTATAAACAAAGTAGCTTAGGTAACCCTACTCCATTGATAAGTGTGTATTTAAGCTTTACCAACATAATAAGTGGCACAAATTAACATAATTTTGAAATCTATACAAATATGGACACAATATGAAACATTAAATTTTCATTTTATAAAGTAAAACCTACCTCCAAATGAAACAGTAAAATGTAACAATTAGAGCATAGGTGGGAAAAAATAAAGCCTGTTTTACAAACCATACATTAAGACATTCAGTTCCCCAAACCACAATAGCTCTGTGAAACTAATACGAATGACACTGTTCAAAGGTATAGCCAAGGTAAGGCCTTCAGACACACACCAATCTCGTGTAAATGGCCAAACCAGAAGCATCCAGTTAAGATATGCATCTGTACATCAGAGGAACATTGAATTAGCCATAAAATCCTTGGTAATATCCTCTAAAACTTAACATATAATTATTTAAATATATGTTTAATACTTCAGTTAGGCCAAAAGACATTTGACTAAGTTTGGAAGGGAATTTCTTTTCCTAATATCATAGTTCCCAAACTTATATAATCAAGACTTTCTATATCTGTATTTGCACTAGCATCTAAATTATCCAGGAAAAAACTTTTTGCTACACTACAATTACTTTTATAGACTTTACCCTACCACATGTATGCCATGATACTAAGAAACTATCAAGTTCTCATTTTGACCTCACCCCTGCTCCTCCAAAATCTTGAAGCTGTGGGGAACTGTGGGGAGAACCAGAGAGGTATATGGAGGAAGGTAGGAGTGTGAATAGGTCCTACACAATTTTACAATCTCTGCTATCATTCTTAAAATTAAGTATATCAATAATATACTTAAAACATTAGTAATTTATTTTTGGTTTAATTAAAAGAAATTTTGTAACTTAAAACAAAGTTGCACAAGTGCTTTAGTATCTCAAAATTAGAACATTTGTATAGACAAGAGTTCTTTGGACTCTGGGCTTCTTGGACCCCTCTTTTTTCTCTTTCCATTTCTGCTCTGCTCCTCTACCCTCTAATCAATATTAACTACTCCCACCTCATCCCACCCCCACACACATACTTACAGGTGAAAAAAACAATATTTACTCAGGAGGGATGTCTGAGCAGCTGTAGTTCTCAGCTATGTAAATGTTAAAAGGATAATTAATCTTTCTTGTCCTTCGTTGTTACCCACTCCCCAAGCCGCTTTCACTGTCATGTAAATTAGACTTGAACGGCTCTGTTTTGACAGTTTGAAAGGCATTTCACAAGACTCTTCTATGCTTGGATTATGGTGGTCCAAACACCTCAAGTTCCCTGAGAGGATATAAAGAAACCATCAAAGCGTAGATTTCTCTACGACTAACAACACACCAAATATAGGAAGAGGATTTTAGAAGAGTGGCTCCAACTCAGAGGAAAAAGAATGGTTTTGCTTTAGACATATGACATTCTCTTACCTGGGTTGCCCACAATGAAGTTTGCCTCCTGGATTCACATCCTTCCTGAATATGAACTGATCCTGGGACTTGTTTTAAGCATGGAATGTAGCAGAAGTGATGTTGTGCCATTTCTAGGACTAGGCTGAAAGAATGCCTGGAAGCATCTGAAAGGGAACAGAATATGGATTATTTTAAACTGGTTATTTTAAAAAAGTAGAAATTACCCTTTTGTAAGGGTGAAATAAAATTCACATTTTATGGGAAGACAAAAAAAATGTCAAACATAAAAATTTTTCTACATCCTTTAGCTTCCTCTTGTCCCTCTACTGTACATTGTGTATCTGCATTATGCATTGACCAAACCTCCCCATTACCCACTGCCCGCTACATTGTACAGTAAGTCACCTACATACGAACCTTCAAGTTGCAAACTTTCAAAGATGTGAACATGCATTCCATCAGCATCAGGCGTTGAGTGCAACTGCAGCTTGCTTGCTCTCCATCTCCTATTGCTGATGATCCTTCAGCTCTACCACCTCCCACCTCCTCTCCCTCCTCCAGTCAGTAACTCTTCTGGCATGTTCACTCAACGCCAGATCCTGTATGCCAGCTGTTGTACTGTACTACTATACTTTTCAAGGTACTGTACTGTAAGATTAAAAATGTTTTATTATTTGTTTGTTTATGTATTATTTGTGTGAAAAGTATTATAAAACTATTACAGTATAGTACCATATAGCCGATTATGTTAGGTGGGTACCTAGGCTAACTGTTGGACTTATAAACAAATTGGACTTATGAACATGCTCTTAGAATGGAAGTTGTTCGTATGTAGGGAACTTACCGTATAACCTGTCAATAATTCCTCATTTAATATACAGCCCTCTGTCTCTAAAACTTATATAATTGTGCTTTGACCTCTAACTAATGGAACAGTTTTCAGAGCTCTCTGAGAGGCAAAACCTGGGTTATAGTCCTCAATTTGGCTCAAATAAAATTTTCCATTTCTTTCTTAGATTGATTTTTTTTTTTTGTCAACAGTAAGAGACATTTACATTTATAAGGGCAATCTCCATTTGTAAGGGTGTCTCCCTCTCTGAACCAAGAAGAGAAGGATGACACTAAAGCTCTAGAAACTTATTAATGGAGAAGGAAATTACCTAAATCTGCATAACAACCTCACCCTTGTTTACTTGTTTACCTTGTATTTCCCAACGATAGCCTCCTATAACTGGTGTCCCCCAACCCCAACATCTTTCATATTTAGCTGGAGATGGTATTTAAGGGGATGGCTTGGGCCATTTCTGGGATTTACTCAGTTTTCCTGGGTCTCTCCTATGTAAACAGGAAGTATACATGTTATTAAACTTGTGTTTATTTTTATCCTGTAATTTGTCCTTATGTGGTGGGAGTGGGGGGGTCTCAGCCAAGGACTTAGAAACGTAGAGAAAAAATTAGTTTTCCTCCCAACACTTCCATGTGGTGTTCTTAGGTCCTGACTCATTGAGTCTCCAAGTGTGAAATATGGCTATTCTGCTCCAGAATAAATGGAGAGGTCACATGGAGAGGGAGAGTTCCTGAAACTATGTACTCCGGGGGGGGGGGCGTGGGAAGAATGGGAGGGGAGCAGGGGGCGTAGGACAGGAGAGAGGGAGAGGAAGACAGAGACCTAGCCAATCCTAGCCCTCTAGGTAAGCCCAGAACCCGGATCCTGACAGCTGAATGAAGCTACACCAAGCCCATTGACAAGAACATCAAAAGAAATATCTAGCTCGACTGAGCCCTGATTGAAGATTTGTGAGTGAATAAAATGATGTTATTTTAAACCACTGATTTGGGGGTGGTTAGATATGTACCAATATATAATTGAAATGAAATTGATACCTGGCAATAGGGGGTTGTCAAAACAAAACCTAAAACTTATGGCACTGACTTTGGGAGCAACCAAGGAGAAGACCGAAAGTGCTAGGGAGGAAGAAATTTTCTACCCTTCTAAGTTCCTCTGGTTGGTCTAAGAATTAAATTGACATGAGACAGAATAACAAGAGGAAACCAAACAAAAGTTTAATAAAATATATACGTGGAGAGACCCAGGAAAATTTAGTAAATTGCCAAAATGGCCAAAGCTAACACCTTAAATACCATTTTCAGCTAAAGACAAAAGACGATGGTGGGGGTGAGGAGTCAGTTAAGGAAGGTTGTCAGGAAAAGCACAGTAAACAAGGGTAAGGTTGTGATGCAGATGTGAGTCCCTGACTTCTCCACTGATAAGTTTCTAGAGATAAGGTCACCCCCCACCATAATCCCAGTATAGGCATATATCATTTTGTTGTGCTTGCCTTAGGTATGCTTCACAGATATTCGTTTTTTTCACAAATTGAAGTTTTGTGGCAACCCTGCCTTGAGCAAGTCTGTCAGAGTCATTTTCCAAAAGCATTTGCTCACTTTGAGACTTTGTGTCACATTTTGGTAATTCTTGCAATATTTCAAACATTTTCATATTATTATATTTGTTATGGTGATCCATGATCACTGATCTTTTATGTTACTATTGTGATTGCTTTGGGGCACCTGGAACTGCACCCATATAAGATGGCAAACTTAATAAATGATGTATGTGTTGTGACTGCTCCACCAACTGGATACTCCTCCATCTCTTCAGGTCTCCCTATTCTCTGAGACAAAACAATATTGAAATTAAGCTATAATCTTCAAGTGTTCAAGTGATAGGAAGAGTCACATGTCTCTCACTTTAAATCAAAAGCTAGAAATTATTAAGCTAAGGGAAGAAGGCATGTCAAAAGCCAAGACAGGCTGAAAGCTAGGCCTCTTGCACCAAACAGTAGCCTAGCTGTTAATTCAAAGGAAAAGCTCTTGAAGGAAATTAAAAGTTACTACTCCAGTGAACACATGTATGATAAGAAAGTTAAACAGCCTTATTGCTAATAGGGAGAAAGTTTTAGTGTTCTAGATAGATCAAACCAGCCACAACATTCCCTTAAGCCAAAGCATAATTCTTCAATTCTAAGAAGGCTAAGAGAGGTGAGGAAGCTACAAAAGAAAAGTTTGAAGCTAGCAGAGGTTGGTTCATGAGGTTTAAGGAGAGAAGCCATCTCTATAACATAAAGTGCAAGGTGAAGCAGCAAGTGCTGATGGAGAAGCTATAGCAAGTTATCCAGATCTAGCGAAGATAATTAATGAAAGTGACTACACTAAGCCACAGATTTTCAATGTAGACAGAACAGCCTTCTACTGGAAGAAGATGCCATCTAGGACTTTCATAGCTAGAGAGGAGAAGTCAATGCATGGCTTCAGAGCCTCAAAGGACAGGTTGATTGCTTATTAGGGGGCTAATGAAGCTGGTGACTTTAAGTTGAAGTTAATGTTCATTTACCATTCTAAGAATCCTAGAGCTTTTAAGAATTATGCTAAATCTACTCTACCTATGCTTTATAAATGGAACTATAAAGCCTGAATGACAGCACATCTATTGACAATCTGGTTTACTGAAAATTTTAAGCCCACTGTTGAGACCTACTGCTCAGAAAAAAATGATATTTTTCAAAATATTACTGCTGACAATGCACCTGGTCACTCAAGAGCTCTGATGGAGATATATGAGATTAATGCTGTTTTCATGCCTGCTAACACAACATCCATTCTGCATCCTATGGATCAAGGAGTAATTTTGAATTTCAAGTCTAATTATTTAAGAAATATATTTCATGTGGGTATAGCTGCCACAGATAGGGGGTCTTCTGATGGATCTGGGCAAAGTAAGTTGAGACCTTCTGGAAAGGATCCATCATTCTAGATGCCATTAAGAATATTCCTGATTTATGGGTAGGTCAAAATATCAACATTAACAGGTGTTTGGAAGAGGCTGATTCTCACTTTCATGGATGACTTCGAAGGTATAAAGACTTCCATGGAGAAGTAACTGCAGATGTAGTGGAAATAGCAAGTGAACTAGGATTAGAACTGGAGCCTGAAGATGTGACTGCTTTGCTTCAATCTCATGATAAAACTTTAACAGATGAGGATTTGCTTCTCATGGATGAGAAAAGAAAGTTTCTTGAGATGGAATCTATTTCTGATGAAGAGGTTGTGAACACTGTAGAAATGACAACAAAGGATTTAGAAGAGTATATAAACTTAGTTGATTAAACAGCAGCAGGGTTTGAGAAGATTGACTTCAGTTCTGTAAGAAGTGCTACTGTGGGCAAAATGTTATCAAACAGCACTGCATGCTACAGAGATATCGTTCACGAAAGGAAGAGTCACTCAATGCAGCAAACTTCACTGTCGTCTTATTTCAAGAAATTGCCACAGCCACCCCCATCTTCATCAACCATGCTCTGATCAGTCATCAGCCGTCCGCATCAAGGCAAGACCCTCACCAGCAAAATAATTATAACTTACTGAAGGCTCAGAAGATGGTTAGCATTTTTTAGCAATCAAGCATTTTTCAATTACGGTATGTACACTTTTTTTTAGACATAATACATTACACACTTAATAGACTAAAATATAATGTAAACATGACTTTTATATGCACTGGGAGGCCAAAAAATTCATGTTAGTCATTTTTTTTTATTGTGGTATTTCCTTATTGTGGTGGTCTGGATCCAAACCAGCAATATCTCCAAGGTACACCTAAACAGCAAGAAAGTTACCCTTACAAATGAAAATTTTCCTTAGACATGTAAATGTCTCTTAAAAACGGGTAACTTCTGCTTGGTTTTCAGAGCTCTTCCTAGGTCTGTGTTTTCTTTAAAAATAACCAGCCTAAAATAATCCTTATCCCAAAGGCATCTTTTGGGGTGGCAAATTCTGCCCCCCTACAAATGACTCCAAGGAGAGTATTATTGGAGGCTGGGAAAGCAATAAGAAACCTAACTTGAGGCTAAAGAAAGGAGATCTGAATTATTTACTGAAAGAATAATCAGAGAAACTGTCACCTATGGTAATTAGAAAATGTTCCTAATAAGCTAAAGAATTTTGCTAAGGGGATTTCTAGGGAGAATTCTGCAAGTGCTTACTGGCTTCTTTGTTTTTTTATGAGAAATTACAGGTAGAAATAAACTAAAGAAGGAAATGTTTCCTTTTCCAACAGAATCTACAGGAAACATTTCCAATCTGGACTTGCTGGGTTGGAAAACAAAAACTTTTAATTCATAGCATCTGCATCTAGCAAAAGGTTCTCAAAATAGAAGTGGCTCCAGGGCAAAAATCAAGTTCAAGACAAAAACCAAATGTGGACTTAGGAGTAAAATCAAGTCAAAGGTGTGACTATAAGACTTTTGTAAAGACTTCAAAAGGACTTACAGCAGAGCTTCTCAGACACTTTAGAGAGCAAAAGAGACTTCTAATGGTCTTAAAAGCATGCCTCATAGACACTCTCACCTAGAAAACTTCTGGAAATTCTAATTATATTGTTACACGGCCTCCTGACTCTAGGTCCAGGTGGAGTTGGGCCTATCTTAGAGAGATTTGTGGGCATGGCTTTTGTCTAATGAAGTGAATTGCAATTTAAATCTTAAAAGGTCCTCAAAGTTTTTAAAGGAATTAGAATAGCTTGGTCTAAAAGGGACAGATAGCACAAAACACAAATGAGCCTCTGGATTCCAAAACTTCTAATGTGAGGAAACTACCTCACATGCAAACATTAACTTGAGAAAACTACCCAGATGCAAACATTAACCATTTCTTATGGAAAATTAATCATTAAGAGTCAAAGGTCCAGATTTCAAAATCAAGCCAAGAAGTGAATCACTCTTAGGTGAAGTGGAACAGAAATGGGTCCCAAACAACTTACATCCCCCATTCCAGAAGAGAGGATGGGGGATGGTGCCATATACTTGGGTAGATTTCAGAATTTCTGTGAATTACTGAGTGCTATGTCTCCAGTCTCCCCATACCCTACTCTCAACCAAACATTTGTGTGGAAGTGTCCATGCATATATGTTCCCCTGTCTTACCATCAAAGATAAAGCAAAATAAAGCAGAAGCCTAGGTCAGCTTGAATAATCATGAACAAATAAAACAGTTGTTTCTTAAATCAGTAAGATTTGGAGTGTGTTGTTACATGGCACTAAATAACTGAAAGAAGACTCATACTCTAGGAAAACAGAGTAAAGTCACAATTCACTGGATACATCAGCTGAATGAATAAATTATTGAAGGAAAACAGACATATAATAAATATATGTACTTCTATTTCATAAATACTATTTATATGTATTTGTAGATGCATTTGTGTATATGCATGTATGAGTGTTTATATATAATTATAAAAATATTATTAAGAACACAAAGGCTGGGTCGACTTGATTAACTTCATTAACTCATTAGTAACCAGTTATAAGTTTGTCAGTTGATTAAAATCATTTCATCAATTACAATGATATGGTATCGATCACTACAGTATCTCAGCACTCTTTTAAAATAATGGTGGGATTATTTTTACTTTTAGTTGTACTGTTTGTGAAACTTCAGAAAGCAAAATTCAAAAACACTGACACAATCACCATAACTTGTCCCTCATGACCTACTGTACAGTAGTTCCTCACTATGCAAAACATTAAATAGTTGAAAATTAATATCAAATCATTTTTTCACATAAAAGGAATTTTTAAGATATTTCTGTTACAAAAAGATAGAGTCCAATGTTAACCTTTTGTTTAAACTCCCTCCAGTTGTAAACTAGTTTTTACTAGTAATTCAGCACATTTGTGAAAAAAAAAAAAAATGCCCTTTTGTACTGGTGAGCCTTTTCCCATGTCATTTGTGAGGAAACTATGTTTTACCAAAGCTAAGTGACTTGCCCACATTATACAATACACAATTCTACAACTGATATTTGAACAACTACTCCTTAACTCCAAAGCCTGGGACTTCTTTTTTTTCATTATACCCACTTACTCTAATAAATAATTTAATGCTCTGAGACTTCAACATAGCAAATCTTATGCTTGTAACTTACCAGTCCACACAAGTTTTGAAAGACTTGAATTAAGGTAGAAACTCAAAGTAATTCTTTACCAAGTCAGTTCAAAATATACTATGTAGTATCTAGTAATAAAATGTAAAGATAAATAAATATCCAAGCTATTATATATTGTTAGAATCATTCTTTGCCTTTGTCAAGAAACTACAAATCTCATTTTATCCTTTTAAATCTTTGTGGGTGTCCTACTATTGAAGTAAAAGAAGGAGAAGAGAGAAGACATATGATTTCCCAATATACATACCACAGCACTTGGAAAAATCAGATTCGTAATAACAATGACAACTAATCAGCACCAAAACATCTGGATCAAAAGTGAAAAATTCAACCACTTACATCAAACATCTATAGGTTCAGAAGCATCTGTGTGGTTAGGAACATCTGGACAATTGACCAAATGATTGGATTCTCACTAATAATTTAGGAATTGGATAAATAATACCCTCTAATGCTACATACTACGAGGTTACTGGAATATTAAACACATAATCAGGAATGCTCCCTATAGTACCTGAGACTGGAGAGGTCAAATGAGGGCCACTTTGTAGAGAGAAATAAAGGCAGTTTCAGATATTGAGATTCATTTATTCAATACAACCTTCCCTGATTTAGTCCTAATTATATGATATACTTTGACTTAGATTAATAGCTCTGAAACTAATCCCATTAGGCTGCACAGACAATTCTATGGCACCCTATTCTAATCAGTCCACTCCTACTTTCCATCAGAAAAGTTACTCTATCATGAAAATTGTCATTTTGTACCTTATCTTCCAGGGGTATGTGTGTGTGTCTGTGGCATGTCTGTGTGTGAGCAGAATTATGATAAAAACAAAGTTATACGTGATCATTATTTGAACCATGATATCTATGTACCTTAAAACAGAGTTTTAAAAAAGTCTAAAATATAAAATACTATTGCTACAAATAAGTTTTACCAATGGTAAGCATACAATAAACTTAAAGATGATTGAGATACATCAAAACTTATTTATAACTGAAAAGGAAAGCAGCAATTTAAAACCATTTTCAGTTCAAAACAGTATTGATATCAAAGCATTCGTGCCCCAAATGGTGGGGATTCTTATTTTCCCTTTGTGTGTTTGAAGCTTCACAAGGCTAATACGGTATGACAGTCAGACTTTTAGCACTGAACTTAAAACATCAACCATGCTCCACAGTGTTTCAGAAGACTTCCTTTTAGTAACCTTTAAGAACCCACTTGATGGCTTGCCAATATGTGCTCTCTTAATGTTATTCAAAACTAAAAGTTTATAGAGTTGCAGTCACACTCCAGTAACACTTGAAAAAAAAAGATTTGAGATGGTGGATGTGTTTGCAGTTTTTCAAGAGGCTCCATATAGCCCATCAGTGGACCTTATATTATCCTCAGAGAACCATTACAATAGGTATTTTTCCTCATTCTTAAGTATGACTTTAAATCAAACACTGAGTTTTCTAATCACGCTTGTTCAACAAAAGAGCAGGCTAGAAATAGAAACATGACAGGAAATGGTGATGTGACTGACTGATCTATTGGTTCAAATTCTTCATTCTTCCCTTGTTCCATACATTTGCCAAGGAATTATCTCAGGCAGAGTATACTTCTCCATCACTTGATTCTGAGCTTGACCACTTAAACTTGTGTTGGCCCAAGGGATGACACAGAAACGACAGAAATGACATCACCATGAGGAAAAAAAATCAGTTATTTAACCTGTCACCCTCTCCGTTAATATTAATCTACTTGCATGGATATTGTATAAGAATTCTCATACATTACTTTAAGCATTATCCTTATCTTTATACTATGACATTATATTCCACGCACTCATGTACAAATGCCAAATTCCTCAGTAAATGGGGGCCAATATTCTGCTTCTCATTTCAATCAATACCAACAACTCATGGAAATGTTTTAATGAAGGATAGTTAAGTCATTTTAGGGAAACTTCGAGATAGACTCTAAAGCAAGCAGTGGAACCGTTTTCACTTGTAAAGCACTAGAGACTGAACATGTGTGTGTGTGTATGTGTGTGTGTGCATGTTTGACAGCATTTAATACATTCATATGGATTTTATGTGAACCTCCTTCAGGTACCCTGTACTTTAAAGAATATTACTTCTTTTGATTCCATATAATCAACTATGAGACAAATTCTGTGATTTCTAATAATATATGCAAGAAAACTTTGGTGATAAAAATATTTATTATATTGTAGCATGAGTAATGAGTATAAATGAATCTCAATTCAGTCATAACTGTACTCCCAGCTAAAGTGTGACAGTAAATCCATAGATAAAATGAAAAATTAATTTGTGGGGGTGGCAGTTGGGCAGACACATACTACTGTCATATCGTCAGTCTTGAGGCACTGTGGGTTGCATTTTTTTTCTTCATGCCACATATATTTGCTTTGGTTTCCAGAACAGGAAAAAGTGGGGTTTTTTCCAACTGCCTGATATTAGGTGGTGTCACCTCATAGTGGACATGGTTATGAATCAATTAATAAACATTTCTCTTGATTGGGAGTAGATTATTCATAGACAACCCTGAGCAGTGATGGTAATGTAGTAGGCATGCAGGCAGAGCCTAAGGAGTGTGCCTAACAAAGCAGTGCGTAGAGTGGCCCTCAGCTGGCAATTTGCATGAACTGATTTACAGGAGGGAGGAGAGCTGCTAGATTCAGCAGTGGTTATGATTTTGAGGAATAGACAGGGAGTGGAAGAAGAAAGTATGGTACAAGTCTCCAGGCTCTGCCTCAAGCACTAAGCATGTGAAGATAGTGGATGCAAAGGTGCAGAGCTGCTTCACTTGAGACTCAGAGACACATGGACCATAATGGCATCAGCATCAGTGCTCAAGGAGCAGAGGGAAACCTGAGAGCAGGATGCCTGTGGTGTGGGCAATGTTAAGAGGCAGCCTCCTTGGCGCTGGTGTGTCATTGGCAGGCAGGTACCAGCAGTAGTGGAAGGATACTGCAGAGCTGGTGCAGCAGGGGGCAAAATGCTGACAGAGGGTGGGTGTGTAGGGGATAACATGAGAGAACTGTAAGTGAATTTTCATCAAAAAATCTCCAAGGACATTCAGAACTCACCATTTAAGAATTTTAGTTATGTACCAGGTTCTCTGCTACTACACAGTTGGGGCACTGTGAAATTTGTTGCTAGCATGACCCCATTTGTACTCACAGCCTGTGAGGCCTGGGAAGCAGGTTTCTGCCTTCAAAGAGCTCGCCATGTAACAAGGATGAGAGAATAATACACATGAAAAGATAGCATAATGCAAATGCTCCATGAAAGCTACAGACAACAACTGCTCTGAGATCAGACAAGAGAGAAAATTATAAACAAAGATTTGAGGGTGGGTTTCATTTCACGTGCATGCGATGAACATCAGAATATCAGAAACTTGGGAAGGCCCTGCGTCCCTTTCTCTCCCTCTGGGGTTCAGGAACCTGTCTATGTGCTCTCAAGGCATCCTGTATTATCATTTTTACTGAATTCTGCATGTTTTCTTGCCTATCTAAACCCAGACTGCAAACTCTGGCATATAAAGAATTGTTTATTTCCAGTTTCTGATTTTTAACTATTTTAAGTTAATATGTTAGCTATCATTAACTTAATGACTAAAAACGGATAAATATATCTTCATAAAAGGAACCTACATACATTAATTTTCACAAGCACAAATCTAAAGGCTATCACAGCCATAGCTGTCCTATCCAAAAATGATTTCCAGTTGCTAATCATTAGATTTCAGATAATATTCGACAACTTTCTATTTCACAATTGAATTCTATAGTTTGAAATACATGACCTCTTGATCCCAGAAATTGCACCCCCCCCCATATTTATAGTCCAATAAAAGTAGCTGGATAAACTTCTGTGAGAGCACGTGTGAGGTGATAGAAGGCCTATCCTTCTGTATCTTTGCAGACTCCAAAGTTCCCACAAGAAACAGAGGCCCAGTGAAATATACAGTGCTCTGTATATTTCCTTTCACTGTTAAGATGCCCAATCACTCTTCTATTTCAATGTCCTTAATGTCTGGGATATTTTCATACAACCTTATCAGAAATAGTATTTCGGGCAAAAAAGAAAATAAAACCATAATGTAGGCAAAAAAATCTCTCTACAAAGCTATACATTATCCTTTGTAACTTGGAAGCTCCTTCCAGTGTGTAGTCTTAAAACAACTTAAGTGTCCCATACTCATAAGTCTAACCTTGTGGGTCTACTCACTTCATGTTGCCCTTCCCCAGCAGCCATTACCCACTCAGGCTTGCCAGAGCCCAATAGCATCCGCCTTCATTTATGGCAGAAAGAATGAAGTGAAAACAGATGCTATTAATTAGTCTGGTCTGAACTTGAGAACTCAGAGAACGCACGGTTGAGAAAGTAAAGCGATTTATTACATCTCTTTTAATTTTCCTCTATTAGTTGGGTACATCGGTGGTAGGTAAAGGAGATTATATGTCTCCCAAAAAAGTGCTGTAGTGTTCGAGGAGTTTAAAAAACATTTAGGTGTTCATCATATGGACTTCCTTGTTTTTGTCTAAGTCACTAGGCAGATGGTTTATAAAAAGTGGCCCTGGTTTTATGTTTTTCCATCGAAGAATTTTAGAGAAATGGCCATAAGTTGGCCATCTTTTTTTTAATAAACTATCAATCTAGCTTATATAATTTTAGTTAAGTAGGTCAATTTTTCCTCCATTTGTGCACAATGGTCATGATTTTCTCACCTACCCACTGATGTCTGTGTAGCCTATTATCCCTTTCCGTAAACCTTTTTTAATCCTTCTTGATGATATACTAAATTGCAATGATGCTTAACAATTCAACCACAAGAACACGTATGATGTATTTAATGGTCACAATGGCCATGATCTCTTTTTCTATTTTTTAAATATGACACATAAAGTATATCATCTTCAAGTGTGCAAAGTATTGCCTTGGTGCCCATTTAGAAGTAGGAGAGTCTCCTTTAGACTGACTTTTCTATTCCAAACAATGGTGCTCAGTGTTTCTCAGCAAGCTGAACCCAGGTGTTCAACAGGTAGAAATAAACGTCCTCTATCCCTGACAAGCTCTTAGATTTACAAATTGCGTTCATTTCTTTAATTTGTCAGTATTAATGTCTCAAAGTGTCTGTAGAATATACAGAAATGACCCCCTTGAGCTTATCAAAGATAAAACACTCAAAAATGTCAAATCTTGTTTTAGGCAGTTGCTATCTGAATACTGTTCTTGGGAGGGAGGTCTGAAGAGGGAAGCGGGTAGGAATGATTAAGTAGGCTAAAGACAGGAACCTTCTGAAGTAAGTGAAAACAGATGGGACTTATGCTTTAGTATTGTTCATTTTAAGTGTCACTGCTGGTCAATGATTTGTTTCTGTATCACATAATATTTATTATTGATAACCAGTTAGAGATTTAGGTAACTTAAAGATTCCCAGAAGGGAGAGAAAAAAAAAAGTGCATAGAAAACCTAGTGAAATCTGAATAAGGTCTGTATTTGAGTTAATATAATTTTACCAATGTCAATTTCCTGGTTTTGACAATGTATTATGTTTATGTAAGATGTTATCATTGAGGAAAGCTGGGTGAACAGTACATGGGAATTCTCTGTACTATTTGTGCAACTTTTTGTGAGTCTTAACCTATTTGAAAATAACAAGCCTGAAAAAGATAAAGAATACTTAAGGCTATCACTTAAAAAAAAAAGATTCCTTGAGAAAGGTTAAGAGTGACCAGCCATTTAATCTTTGAAAACAATGAACAACAGAAATCAGTGAGGAACAGCAGAAGTGGCATCCTTCTTTTACTTTTTTTTAATCTTTCAAATGTTTTAGATTCAACAAAATACCACTTGCATTTCATTAGCTATTGACATCCCAGTAAGTGGTACCAGATTTGACAACACTACTAATAAGGGGTTGGTGTTCTTCATCTAAAACATATCTTAACGTTTCTGATCACATTTTCTATTGTGACTCAGGGCATGATTTGACAGCTCTTTCAAAATTCAACATTCTTACCTAGTGGCAGCAGAGTAGGTCTTCATATTTGCCTAGGTCTTCCTTAAGAAAGATTTGCTTTGCATTTCTAAAGGATTTGACAAGAGTGGCAAGCCTGAAGATTAAAACACTTTTGAATAAAGTTTGACAAGTGCCAATCTTCATAATAACAAAATATTTTGTCATAAGATGTGTAAGGTAGTGTGGGTTTCAGAAAGTTCAAATTCTCCTTATTTCTGGAAGCACTACAATTTGACGCAGACCAGCACTTTCTCACGCTTGCCCTGAATTGTGAACTCTTCCCGCCTCTGACAACACACACACAATCCTACACAGGAGAGACAGACAGACAGACACACACACACACACCATTTTAAGTTTCCTTTAAAGTCCAAAGAAATTCTTAGAAGATATATAACAAACGAGAAACAGTTTTCTGTTCCTTTACACCTAGGATGTTGGAAATAACGTACTGAGATT
Organism: Mesoplodon densirostris; assembly: GCF_025265405.1. Taxonomy (NCBI): domain Eukaryota; kingdom Metazoa; phylum Chordata; class Mammalia; order Artiodactyla; family Ziphiidae; genus Mesoplodon; species Mesoplodon densirostris. The sequence goes on from NC_082664.1 coordinate 21,663,115, forward strand.
TTTCTTAGATCCTTGCTCATTTTCTTATAAGCTATAATGCAATGTCCAGATACTCAAAGGGAAGTTTTCCTCTCCTATGCACCTCTTATGGGTATTCCGTAGTACTCTCAGAGTACAGATTTCTAGTTAGCTTTTTTGCTTGTTTTTATTTTGCTGTGAAGTCTTCTCCTTTGCATTCACAAATATTTGTTGAGCACATAACATGCATTCTCTGTGGCTTTTAAGATGAGTAGGCTGCAAGCCTACAAGAGATTCACATTTTCTATTATATTGCTAAGGAATTAATAGCTAAAATCATAATATAACATCTATTTTACTCATCTGAGAATTATAATACTTTGCTCCAGACAAGAATACTATCTACATTACCTTACATTTGTTTATCCCCTGCCTTTTTTTGGGGGGGGAGTTATTTCTTTGATTTAAATTTATTTAATTTTCACAGTTCTACTAGGAATCGGGATAGCCACTTGAAAGATGATATGGCTGAGCTCCAGAGAGAGTATGATTTGCCTTTTTTAAAATATAACGAGACAGTGCTGGAATCCAAAAAATGATTCAGATGTCTTCCAGCCCTGTGCTTCTACCACTATGCTATGGGCATTGGGAGCAGGCTGATGATGGATGTCTGTGTCTTAGAACAATGGGACCGCTCTTTGGCAACTCATGCCACAGACCAAACATTCCTAATTAAGCTGTTGTCATTTTACCTAGGGGAAAGCTTTGGCCAGATTCCAGCATGCCCATAAATAAGAGAGTCTACTAGAAATATGAGAAAGAATAGTTTCAAGCAAAAGTATCCTTCCATGATTAAGAACATAACTCAACCTACTACCCAAACTGATTTATGGACCCATATACCAGGCTAGTTTGTAATTCAGCCCTTTGTGCAGCATACCTTCTGCTGGCCAAATATGAAACTGCATTTGTAAAGCTGGAAATGGAGCTCATTAATCCAAAGAATATCCCATTTTTTCCTCCAAAATTTATCACTTTTCCCAATAAAGAAGACACTAAAATTTTATTCCTATATACACCCTTTTATTTCTCAATGCTAGCCTCCAACACACAAGTATATGCACAGTCCCATTCAATCCATTCTGTGTTTTATTTTTGGTGGAAAATATGTTCTACTGTACCCCCTTAGGAAAAGATAAAAGAAAATCTTTTCAATATGAAATCCAAATTAACTCCCTGTGGTTTCATCACACATACGGCATTCCACTTTTTCCCTCCTCAGATGTATTTCCGGTCCTTAGTTTCTTTCAACTGTCTACTTCTCCTTTTTACCCGTTAGGTTGCAAGTCAGCAGCAACACACATGAACTTATTTCACTAATCAGAGAATTCTCCCATGAAAATCATTAACATAAAATATTCAGTGAACTATTAATGGAGTTTTTTTCCTTAAAAAAACTACATCATGTTTTTAAATATACAGAATATGATGAGCTGACCAGTCAACTCTGTATTCAGGGCATTAAGAGAAACATCTGTGTCTTTTTCTTTTATGAGTACAACCCCATAGACATTAAACATTAAAGAGTTTAGCCCTAACATTAAAGAGGAACCCGAGGGAAATCTTCAGCTGAAGAAAAAGCAATGCTAAATTACTTCAAACTAAAGTCTTGACCCTGTTCTTTTGAAATCTCCATAGGAATCCTGGTTCACAGTCCTAAATCAGACTGGTTTGACTGTCTTTGCTTCTTCATTCCATATGGAGGACAGAATATCTCTTGTGTGTCATAACAGTAGGGCAACTGGAAATTCCCTCCAGAAGGAAGCCAGTGTCTTCTCTGCAGCCTAATTACTCTTTCTCTGATCAGCAGCTAGATGGGCAATCCCTGTCTGGAACTTGGAAGTGTTTCTAACGGCAACAGTCACAGACAGTGGCTGCTTTGGTAAAGTGAGCTGCGAGGTTACCTGGCTGGGGACAGGCTCTGCCAGGAAAAGCAACAGACATTTCGTGTTGAAGATATCCGGCCCCAAGCACCTCTTCTACTCATCTTCTATCGGTTGATGTAATCCTCCAGACAGTTAGGAAGGTCTCAGTTATCCCATACAGGCATGTTTCCCTCTTGACCTTAGAAAGGAAGGCTGAAAAGCAGTACCTAAACAAGTGTGCATGATTCCTGGCTCAGCCAAGCCCCTCAGCTTCAATGCTTCCTTTTTCTTTCTCTGCAGGGGATTGAGTGAAATAAGAAAGCTTTCATTTTTGTTAGCACCCGCTACTTGGCTTTTTAAAAATATGGTTCTATTTATGATGCATGGTACTTACTTTAGTTTGCCTCTATAAAATAATAAAATACATTAAGTCTCTCTATTCCCTTTGTTGTTTGGGCAATAACATTCCTTAGATTGCATGTGACAGTTTCTAGGCATTTACGATAGAGAAGAAAAATATTATCAATAATGAATAGAGATATAAATCATGGTGGCTACAGCATCCAGGCATTTGTTTTCCTTGAACTTAAATCCACAAGTTTTCTGGAAACTGAAAGCCTGCAGCTCTGGAGCCAGGAGTCGACTTTGCTCCCACTGAGCTGTAAGAAGCAAGTATTAAAGAGGCAAGTGAGAGAACCTGGAGTTGTTTTCAGAGTTTCAGTCTCTAGAGAAGAACCGAAATTTATTTACACCTGTTACTAAACTTTCAGGTTCCCACTGTTTTTGCCCTGGGATAATCTTCCCAAAGACTTTGGGAGGTTTCCATGGTAATTCAGAAGAAAATATCCCCCGCTATCTTCCAAGATTTGAGGGCAGAAACATTGTGGAATTATAACCTGGGTTAAGAAATGAGGAACAAGATTTGACTTTAGCCTAAGAATCCACAGAATTAACATCCTTCTATTCTCTTTTGGTTTCCTAGTGAAATGACATATAGAAGGAAAACAATAAGTATGTACTTATTGGAGGCTGTTAAATGAATAGAGGGTAAAAAGGGAAATGCCCTTTCAGAGGAAGTGAAGAAGAGGTACAAGGCTGTTGTCTCAGAGTTTTTGAAGGTAAATTTGGTTCTACTACAACAATTCTCCTTAGAAAGATGTCATTAGTCCATGTATTCTAATATCATTACCCCAGCATCTTTGGGTTCATGAAAGGGGGTATTTCACTGGAAAGGAAATTTTTTAAAAGAGTTGTGAGAAAAGTAGCTGTTCAAAATCTTAGATGAGCACAAATCAATCCTGTAAGAACACTTTAATCTTTGCCAAAAGGGAGGTAAAGTAATCTCCCAGGTGGCATTTTCTGAGTTTTTATAGCTCTGAAATTCCTATAGGGGTTTAAGGGATCTTTGTTTTATTGCAGACAGATGGACTAGGAATGGCCAACAAAATCCATTAAAATCAATAGTTAGCAGAGGGTGGGATGCCTTCGGCAGTATAAACACTCTGCCAACAAAGAAAGCTAGAATAAGCCTTGCTCACCAATTCTTTGCTCTAAACCAACTTGCTAGCTAAGCTCTAAGGGAGAGTGGGGAGAAAGTCAGCTAAGAAGCTTTTAATGGAAAAGGGAAAAAAAAAGTACAAAAGTTCTACTCTTAACACACAGTTAGACTAAATGTATCTTAAATCATAGATTAAAAATAGTGGTTTCCACTCTGGTAGTGGATGTTGATTACGAGGGAGGCTATGCATGTGTAGGGATGAGGAGTATATAGAAAATCTCCATACCTTCTGTGCAATTTTTCTGTGAAGCTAAAAACTACTCTAAAAACTAAAGCCTACTTACAAAAAATAACAACAACAAAGAAAGTAGCTTTGTCTAACTGGCACATGAAGAGGTTAATGGGTTAATAAGGAGGGCAGGAATATGTTTGTTTTGTTTTTCCAAATTTACTATTGAATTCTTCAGCATTTCTAATGGGCAAACTCAGGGTCTATTCACCTTGTTTTAAAGGTATCATAAATAAAATCTGGAATTGGGAATGAAATGTAAATATTTAACTTAATAGAGTTAGAAAGAAAACAATGCAATTCATACTTAAGAAATGCCTGCATCTTATTTGTATGTGCATGTTCAATAAATGATAACATAATGTATTGTCTGTGTATATATTTGGCAAAATATTGACCTATTAATCTGACCCTCCAAGACTGAGCTACTGGCAACCCAGTATGTTTCCAAACATATTTAATGTAAAGCTATCCTCTAATTTCCTGAATCCCATTAAAAGTGCTCATGGGGAGACTGATGTCCTGCTCACAGCTAAAGGTTACGGTGCACCGTTTAAGGCAATTTTGGCGGCTAAACCAAACACCTGGCGACTAGAGGGCAGCAGGCAACACTCATGTCACTGGCCCCTTGTTTCAAAGGCACTTACTTTAATTAACAAACACACTGTATTTGTTCCCTGAAAAAGAAGTGGAGGATACACTTATGTGTGCACACATATGTGACTGGAAAGGGTCGGGAGAAAGAGATATAAGTCACCTCTGTTCATCTTTCACATTTTACCACATGTTCAAGTAGGAACTTCGTTTCCTGTGAATGCACTTCACACAGCGCTAGATGAAAAATCTAAACTGGAGGTCGACCAAACCCATCGCGGCTTATCGAAGTGCAACTGTTAATAATGATACAAATCTGCTCACCAGCTAGGATTCTGACACCAATTCCAATACGTGTGTTTCTTCCCCACACCAAGCTTCCGTCGCCTCCCTCGACGGCGACAGCACCTCCGCCTCAGCGCGTCCGGAAACAGCAGGAGCCGCGATGGGAGGGGCACGCCTGCAGCGAAGGCGGCTACGTAGCGTGACGGCGCGCCGCGGGGCGTTACCGCGGCTGGGGCCGCTGTATGGCCACCTGGAGAACCCAGCAGATGGACGATGCAGGAATAGGATGGATAAAGACCAAAGGGGAGAAAACGCGATGTCAAGGAAGGAAGGGGTAGCATGTCTGGAGACCTGTCACTACCCAGACCTAGTTCTCAATAGTCTTCCGAAAGAAAGTGACTTGAATCATGTTTTCAAATGAAAAAAGGGGCAAATGCTAAACTGGACTGGAAACTGGGGCAACAGACGTGAACAGGGTCTGTCTCAGGCAAACTGGGAAGTAGCTTGCGTTTATTTATAATCCTGACAATATAGGGTATGTCACTATGAGATCCACTCTTGGAAAGGATGTCCTTCTCAACTCATGATTAATTCTCTCCAGCTACTTAGATAGAATGTGCACGCAGATGTACAAACACACATGTAGTATTTTTATAAAAAAGAAACAAAAAATACTCTAAATATATGTATATAGAGAAAGAAGCTGGGAAAAGTAATAATAGGTAAAGAAAGCTGGCCAAGAAGGCAGAGGATGGACTATGTTAAGAATAGTTTTCATGTCTACGTCTTTATTCCTGCCACTACGTTCATCAGTATCATTTTTTTTTTTTTTTTAGATTCCATAAAATAGCTAGTGGGAAGCAGCAGCATAGCACAGGGAGATCAGCTCCCGCTTTGCAATGACCTAGACAGGTGGGAGGTAGGCTGAGGAGGGAGGCTCAAGGTGGAGGGGATATGGGGATATATGTATGCATATGGCTGATTGACTTTGTTTTACAACAGAAACTAACATAGTATTGTGAAGCAGTTATACCCCAATAAAGATCTATTTAAAAAAAATTGTTTTCAATTCCAAAATATACCTGTGCCTCTTGAATATTTTCAAACTATTACCTATAGATATTGATTTGCTTAACACATCTATTTAGGTTAATATGAATCCACCTTAAATTTTACATATTTCTTGCATAGGTAAATTATTATCAGCCATTAATGTGTAAGTAGATTAGTTTAATCTAATTGTGTTACCCAAAATCTACCTTTCATCACCTACTGGATGAGGACCTGAAATAAGGTATTTGAGTTAAATGGGAGGCAATTAAACAGTATTAAAAATTTGAGTTTGTACTTACATACCCTGAATCCTTTGTACTGTACCAGAACAACATGTATTTAAAAAAATTAATTAACTAACTAATTAATAGCTATGTTAAGCTCTGTTTCTGAGTAGCAGTTAAGCTAGTAAGTATAATTTAAGCAGTAGTATAATTTATCTCTACTGAAAAATTTAGAATTGTTCAATCTAACTAATCCAATTGGTGGCCTGAATCTTTCAAAAGATCTGCTTGGTAAATAATCATACAAATCCTTATATTCAAGTATTTCTGGTACACAAGTAAAAAATTATTATATTTTCCTATCCAGTAAGTCAACACCTGGTCTTTCCCAGTTGCTCATGGATTTATTCGACAGTTATACTACACACACATACACACACACACACCCTCCACATGTACAGACAATGCATATAAAATATTATTATAAATCAATATTGCATAATATATTCTGAAGGCATTGTCTAGAAAAAACAATGTTCAGCTTTAGGTGGTAACTTTGAAAATCTTAATTCCTTGACTGGACAAGTATCTAACTGGGGTAATGTAGTAGTCGTTTAAATGACAGATCAGGACTGAACTGGGGATATATTTATAGGTATTTTTGTCTTTTATGTGTGTGTGTTTTTTGTTTTTTTTTTTTGTTTTTTTTTGCAATCTGAGGGCATAGGATTCTCTGTATATTTAGATTTCCTTGTTCTTTGGGGAACAAGTCAGTATCAAATGTGCTTATCCATGTCTTTCCTCAAAAACTAGCTGAAGAGAACTGATTGCTCTCAAAGTGAGAAAAGCTTCTCTCAGCACTCTGCTACTTATTTCCCAGTAGTGGTACTCTTCATCACCCCAAAAGCCAAAATTCACACATGGAAATATACAATTAAGTAGACGTCTTCATCCTTAATAAGTTTCTTTTCTCTTTAATAGCTTTTGATCTTCATGTTCATCCCAAGCACACATATCAATGTTTCCCTAAACAAGAGGGGTTTTCTCTTATGACACCCTCTCCGTGCCCTGCATAAATATTCCTACAAAAAAAGTGAACTGTTAATTATGAGTAATTGCTTTTCTCATCCCAGGGTGACTGAGGAATAATTTCAACTAAGTATTCATAGTCAGGGATCATCAAGTGATTGCTCTCCAGATTAATTTCTCTGGGCCCAACTACTGCCTTGTTGTAGCCTGAACATGGCACTGAATTCTATCTGTCCTATTCAGCCTGAATAAGGAGGCCTTATTTGCTAAACCACTTTAATTCTTTCTGCATAATTTAATTATGCTTCAGTGCAAAACCACCTGTGACCTTAGGTTTAGTAATGAAATCCACTCCCCAGTCACTGCTGCAGAGTGGTCTGTTTGGTAAAGATGGTGGGAAATAAGAATCTTAAATATTGTTCCTAACCAGAAGAGTCATACTCTTTTTGGCTTGTTCTCTTTCAGTTTTCTTGCAGGCAGTTTGCTGTTTTCTGGAGGAGATTTTGTATAAGTACCTTCACTTGGAAGATTTAAATGAAATTCAAAATGAATCATAGCTATTTCAGTGAGAAAACAGAGGGAAATGTCCTTTTTTTTTTCTTCACTCTGTGAACCTGAGGGCATTTAATAAAGTCCTTTATTTCTCTCCCTGAGAACTACGATGAAAGCATATAACATGTAATTGAATGCTACTTTTGCATAAAACTGGGTCATTTGATATTCAGTTATTAACTGGAGGTGTTATTTAGTTTATAATGAGCCTTTCAGAACCCAGTTTCACATCTGGCAAGTTCTCTGACTAGAACAGTTCATTAGGAATTTTTTTTAGATCCATACAGATATACCTTTCAAAAGAACTTATTTGGATCTGCCATGGTTCTTAGTGTTACATCTCCTTTTACATGTCCTGCCCCCAGCTTTTTCAGTTCTGGGCCTTGTGACTTTTCCCCCAAACAATGTCCACACATCCACACACACATTTACCATGCTGGTTGCTGAACTTCTTCCCATACTCTCACCCATAAAATGAATGTTACTACATTTTGCTGATGTTTTAGATGCATATTTATTTTGCCACATTTTAACATCTCTGAAAATTGGCTTCCTTTCATTCAATAGTATACTATCATCTCTGTTAGCCAGGTGGCAGTTAGGGTGCAATTGTCATTAACTCTGTTTCGGTAAACTTGGTCATAGGGTCATAGCTGTTCATGTGGTCTTTTATATGCAAATGAGTATAATGGAGCCTTTTAAAAATATTGACATATAATTGACATATAACATTATATTAGTTTCAGGTGTACAACATAATGATTTGATATATGTGTATATTGCACAATGATCACTACAATAAGAAGTTTTAAGATCTTCTTTTAGTAATTTTCAAATATACAATAAAGTATTGTAAACTAGTCACCATGGTGGTGCTGAATATTACATCCCTGGGACTTATGTATTTTACAACTGGAAGTTTGTACCTTTGACCCCTTTCACCTATTTTGTCCACTTTATCTTTCTCTGACTTATTTCACTTAACATAATGCCCTCAAGCTCCATCCATGTTGTCACAAATGGCAATGTTGTCTTTTTATGGCTGAAAAATATATACATACATATATACATATATATGTGTGTATGTAATATACATACACACATTCTTTTTTCTTTTTCTATTCATTCATCAATGGACACTTAGGTTGTTTCCATGTCTTGGCTATTGTAAATAATGCTGAAATGAACACGGGGGTGCAGATATCTTTTCGAGTTAGTAGAACTGCTAGATCACATTGTAGTTCTCTTTTTAATTTTTTGAGGAACCTCTATACTTTCCACAGCGACAGTACCAATTTATATTGCCACCAAGAGTGTACAAGTGTTTCCTTTTCTCCACATCCTCACCAACACATAGCCATTCTAACAGGTGTGAAGTGATAGCTCATTGTGGGTCTGATTTACATTTACCTGATGATTAGAGATGTTGAGCACTTTTTCATGTGCCTGTTGACAATCTGTCTTCTTTTACAGCCAAATGATTATAAAGGAGCTTTTTAAATAAATGTAAAGTTAAAAAATCAGAGGTAACAAAGCACACAATTGGTACCATTTTCCCTGTTAGTGATGCATAAAATAATAATGTGTCTTATAATCAATGACATTATACATTTGATGAAATATGCTGATTCCATTGTTTCCTCTCTGTTAGGCCATCCACCCTCTGCCTAACTTCAAGACTGGTCAGTTTCTGCATCTTCTAACAGGACTTTTCAATCATTGCAGTTGCTTATTTCCCCATTTACTATTCATACATAGACTTGTCTTTCACCCACATAGGATCTGTATTATATTTGATTGGGCACTCTGTGGCTCATGGTCTTGTATGATTCTTATTTCAAGAATCATGGAAGATTCTAGGATTATAGAGTCAATTTAGTGTAACTGTTTCATTTACAGACAAAGAAATTGAGACAGAGTTTAAGCATTAGTGACAGGCCTGAGACTGTGTGACCATCTATTAAAAGCCAAATGCAATCCCCAAATTAGATGAGGTTGCTGACCTTACAAGAGCTTACAGACCAAAGATCTGATAGTAGTCCTCATTTTGTTTAAGAGCGTTCTCTCATATATAACTCACCTTCTTCTTCTGTCCTTGAAAGATGTTTCATGTGCCAGATATTGTGCCTCTCCCAGTGTCTAGCTGTATACTAAATCCACACAAAAGGAAGTTAAAATGTCCTTAAAATTACAAGCATGGGTGAAGTTTGCAATGCCTCAAACTCTAAGCAGTCTCATTTCATTTCTGTCAGTCTTCGTAGCCCTGTATGCTTTTTTCTCCCCTCAAAACTGAACGACAGAGAACCAAAAAGCACAGCAGATGAGCTCCTCATTCCTAGTCTGATTGAAAACACCAAGGCTCTCTGTGGATGTTCCTAGACATGAGATTCTCTTAATAAGAAAATTGCAACATTGTAAGCCATTCAAGCATTACAGGCCAATCAATGCCCTTCTTGTTTTGAGGAAAAAAAAGATAATAAAGTTTTTGAAGGATACAGAGTAGCATCAGAGGGAACTAATTATAATAAGATTAAAAAGGATGGCAAAAAGCAGTGATGATAAAAAAGAAAAAAAAAAAGCACTAAGAGGAAAAACACTTGTATCCCTTGTGATCTGTATAACTCTATTCTATTAAGAAAGAATTTTTGAACAGAAATATGATTTTCAAACTAAGACACCAAAAGGACAGAAGAAATCAATCCCACCCTCAACCCTGCCCAATCCCAGTTGAAGGTTAAATCTGTTAAGATTTAAGTCATGGTTTCAATTCAGCTCGCCTATGAGTAGAAGCAACAGCATTATATTCAGTGATACATGGCATCAAGGAAAGATCGTGCAAGATGACTAGTCTTACTCATAGGAGTCCATGGACAGTTGTGATTTTAGAAGGACTCCCCCACCAATCAGAAACAGGTGCATCCAGGCTCAGGAATTTGCTGAGGTGGAATAAAGAAAGTAAAAATGCAAATATACTAGGCTGTCATTACATGTTAAACAACTGTCCACTGTTAATGTCTCAGAGTGATCTCATTCATCATGTGTTGTTCTAAGGGAATAGCTAATTAACCACATATTTCTCCAGGATACACACAATAGATATAATCTCTCATGAAAGTAATGGAGCAAATGATGGAGAGGCCAAAGGAAGTGATGTGAATGAGCGAGAGTAGTTTTAAGGCAACAGGAGGATCTTGGGCTGGCTCAGTAAGTAACAAAAGACAGATGCTGGGCTTCCCTCATGGCGCAGTGGTTGAGAGTCCTCCTGCTGATGCAGGGGACGTGGGTTTGTGCTCCGGTCCAGGAAGATCCCACATGCCGCAGAGCGGCTGGGCCCGTGAGCCATGGCTGCTGAGCCTGCGTGTCCGGAGCCTGTGCTCCGCAACGGGAGAGGCCACAACAGTGAAGAGCCCGCGTACCACCCCCCCCAAAAAAAAGTCCCCTACTATGATACTGTTACTTTCGATTTCCCCTTTTATGGCTGTTAGCATTTGCCGTATGTATTGAGGTGCTCCTATGTTGGGTGCATAAATATTTACAATTGTTATGTCTTCTTCTTGGATTGATCCTTTGATCATTATGTAGTGTCCTTTGTCTCTTGTAACAGTCTTTATTTTAAAGTGCATTTTGTCTGATATGAGTATTGCTACTCCAGCTTTCTTTTGATTTCCATTTGCATGGAACAACTTTTTCCATCCCCTCACTTTCAGTGTGTATGTGTCGCTAGGTCTGAAGTGGGTCTTGTAGATAGCATATATACAGATCTTGTTTATGTATCCATACAGCCAGTCTATGTCTTTTGGTGGGAGCATTTAATCCATTTACTTTTAAGGTAATATTGATATGTATGTTCTTAGTACCATTTTCTTAACTGTTTAGGGTTTGTTATTGTAGGTCTTTTCCTTCTCTTGTGTTTCCTGCCTAGAGAAGTGCCTTTAGCATTGTAAAGCTTGTTTGGTGGTGCTGACTTCTCTTAGCCTGTCTTTTCTGTAAAGGTTTTAATTTCTCCGTTGAATGTGAATGAGATCCTTGCTGGGTAGAGTAATCTTTGTTGTAGGTTTCTCCCTTTCATCACTTTAAATATGTCCTGTCACTCCCTTCCGGCTTGCAGAGTTTCTGCTGAAAGATCAGCTGTTAACCTTATGGGGATTCCTTTGTATGTTATTTGTTGTTTTTCCCTTGCTGCTTTCAATATTTTTTCTTTGTATTTAATTTTTGATATTTTGGCTAATATGTGTCTTGGCATGTTTCTCCTTGGTTTTATCCTGTATGGGACTCTCTGTGCTTCCTGGGCTTGATTAAATATTTCCTTTCCCATATTAGGGAAATTTTCAATTATAATCTCTTCCAATATATTCTCAGTCTCTTTCTTTTTCTCTTCTTATTCTTGGACCCCTATAATTCAAAATTTCACGTGTTTAATGTTGTCCTAGACGTCTCTGAGGCTGTCCTCATTTCTTCATTCTTTTTTCTTTATTCTGCTCTGCAGTAGTTATTTCCACTATTTTATCTTCCAGGTCACTTATCCATTTTTCTGCCTCAGTTATTCTGCTATTGATTTTTTTCTAGAGAATTTTTTATTTAATTTACTCTGTTTTCATCATTGTTTGTTTGCTCTTTAGTTCTTCTAGGTCCTTGTTAAACGTTTCTTGTATTTTCTCCATTCTATTTCCAAGATTTTGGATCATCTTTACTATCATTTCTCTGAATTTTTTTTCAAGTAGACTGCCTATTTCCTCTTCATTTTTTTGTTCTGGTGGGTTTTTACCTTGTTCATTCATCTGCTGTGTGTTTCTCTGTCTTCTCATTTTGCTTATCTCTGTGTTTGGTGTCTCCTTTTTTCAGGCTGCAGGTTCGTAGTTCCTGTTCTTTTTGGTGTCTGCTCCCAGTGGCTAAAGTTGGTTCAGTGAATTGTGTAAACTTCCTGGTGGAGGGTTCTAGTTCCTGTGTTCTGGTGGATGAGGCTGGATCTTGTCTTTCTGGTGGGCAAGTCCACGTCTGGTGGTGTGTTTTGAGGTGTCTGTGAAGTTATTATGATTTTAGGCAGCCTCTCTGTTAATGGGTTGGGTTGTGTTCCTCTTGCTAGTTGTTTGGCATAGGGTGTCCAGCACTGTAGCTTGCTAGTCATTGAGTGGAACTGGGTCTTAGCATTGAGATGGAGATCTCTAGGAGATTTTCACTGTTTGATATTACATGGAGCTGGGAGGTCTCTGGTGGACCCATGTCCTGAACTCAGCTCTTGCACCTCAGAGACAGAGGCCTGACACCCAGCTGGACCACCAAGACCCTGTCAGCCACATGGGTCAGAAGAAAAGGGGAAAAAGAAGAAATGAAGACAGAAAAAAATAAAATAAATTTATTAAAATAAAAAATAATTATTAAAAATAAAAAAAATTAAAAAGTAACAAAAATGAAAAAAAGAAGAAACAAGAAAGCAGTCAAACCAAAAAACAAATCCACCAATGATTACAAGCACTAAAAACTATACTAAAAAAAGAAACAAACCAAAAAACAAAAAAAACACAACAGACAGAACTCTAGAATAAATGGTAAAAGCAAAGCTATACAGACAAAATCATACAAAGTGTACACATACACACTCAGAAAAAGAGAAAAAGGAACAAATGTATATATGTCATTGCTCCCAAAATCCACTGCCTCAATTTTGGGATGACTCATTGTCTATTCAGGTATTCCACAGATGCAGGGTACATCAAGTTGATTGTGCAGATTTAATCCACTACTCCTTAGGCTGCTGGGAGAGATTCCCCTTTCTCTTCTTTGTTCACACAGCTCCTGGGGTTCAGCTTTGAATTCGGACCCACCTCTGTGTGTAGGTCGCCTGAAGGTGTCTGTTGTTCACTCAGACAGGACAGGGTCAAAGGAGCAGCTGATTAGGGGGCTCCGGCTCACTCAGGCAGGGGGAGGGAGGGGTACAGAATGCGGGGTGATCCTGTGGTGACAGAGGCCGGCATGAAGTTGCACCAGCCTGAGGCACACCGGTGTTCTCCTGGGGAAATTGTCCCTGGATCACAGGACCCTGGCAGTGGCATGCTGCACAGGCTCCCGGGAGGGGGGGTGTGGATAGTGACCTGTGCTTGCACACAGGCTTCTTGGTGGCAGCAACATCAGCCTTAGCATCTCATGCCCGTCTCTGCTGTCCGTGCTGATATCTGCAGCTTGCTCCCATCTCTGGAGCTCGTTCAGGCAGTGCTCTGAATCCCCTCTTCTCGCGCACCCCGAAACAATGCTCTCTTGTCTCTTAGGCAGGTTCCCGGACTCCCTTCAGCTAGCTGTGGGACACTACCCCCATTCAGGCTTTGTTCATGCAGCCAACACCAGTCCTCTCCCTGGAATCTGTCCTCTGAAGCCCCAGCCTCAGCTCCCAACCCCCACCCGCCCCAGAGGGTGAGCAGACAAGGCTCTTGGGCTGGTGAGTGCTGTTCGGCATCGATCCTCTGTGTGGGAATCTCCCCGCTTTGCTCTCTGCATCCCCGTTGCTGAGCTCTCCTCCGTGGCTCCGAAGCTTCCCCTCAGCCACCAACGCCCCCACTCCGTCTCCACCAGTGAAGGGGCTTCTAGTGTGTGGAAACTTTTCCTCCTTCACGGCTCCCTCCCACTGGTGCAGGTACCGTCCCTATTCTTTTTTCTCTGTTTTTTTCTTTTTTCTTTTGCCCTACCCAGGTATGTGGGGAGTATCTTGCCTTTTGGGAAGTCTGAGGTCTTCTGTCAGCGTTCAGTAGGTGTTCTGTAGGAGTTGTTCCACGTGTAGATGAATTTCTGATGTATCTGTGGGGAGGAAGGTGATCTTCACGTCTTCCACCATCTTGAAGGTCTCCCCGAGAAAACACATCTTAACTTGCTTACTAAATAATAGTTGAAATAATATGACTATCACGTAGTATTTGTTATTTGTCAGGCATTAAGCTAAATATTTTATATATTTTATCACATTTAAATCTCACACATTACCAGGCAATAATATTAGTAATGACAATAATGATGATGGTGAAAACTAAAAATCACATAGTGCTTAATGTGAGCCAGACAATATTCTAAGCACTTTAAATAAATCCTGAAAACAACCTTATGAAAGAGGAAATATTAATATTCCCATTGTATAGTTTAGAAAACAAAGGCCAAGGAAAGTTAAATAGGTAGTTTTATCTTTGTTTCATAGATGAAGAATCAGGGTTCAAATAGGTGAAATGATTCATCTAAGATCATTTGGCAAATAATAGGTCAATATTTTAAATCTCAGTTTAATTTCAAAGTCAGCTGTCTTTCTTTTCCATAAATAAAAATAGATATTATACAAAGTTAAGCAGATATTAATTATTAATATATTTTTATATAATTTCAGATATATCTCTATTATAATTGAATACATTACTTAAGATGGAAGTTATGGCTTCAGTAACAAAAACTCAAATATATAAGTGCTTTAAACAAGGTAGAATTTCATTTGTTTTTCATGCAACAAGTCTGGTATAAACCACTCATGGCTGATAGGGAAGTCCTATGCTGTCAGAAACCCAGTTGGCTTTAATTTTGTTGCTTTACTAGCCTGATCATGGACCATCTCTAGGTCCAAGATGGTGACTGTTTCTACCCATAACCCTCACAAGTCAACCAGTAGGAAAGTGGAAAGATTAATGTATGCATTCTTTCTTTAATCACATTTTAGAAAATACACTTCTATTTTTACTCCATGACCAGAACTTAAGTAACACCCTGCCATCTAGTTGCAACAGAGACCAGGAAGTATCTTTTGAGAGAATTCTCTTTTCAAGGAAATGGGTGTAGGGGCATTTAGGGAAAACTGAGAGCTTTTGCTTCATTTTCTGTTATTAATTTAATGTTTAGCTTATCTATCCTCGCTGCTTATAATTTAATTATTAGTTCTGTAATAATCTTGTTTCTTCTTTGATTTGCTTCCTTAGCTATGCAATCTCACTTTTCATCTCTGTTTTTGTTGCCTAGGTCTGCTGTAACAAAGTACTACAAAAGCAGTGGCTTAAAATAACACAAATGTATTCATTCTCTCACAGTTTCAGAGGCCAGAAGTCTGAAATCAAGTTGTGAAGAAGGTTGGTTCTTTCTAGAGGCTCTGAGAGAGAATTCATTCCATGCCTCTCTCTTAGCTTCTGCTGGGTACTGGCAATCCTTGGCATTTTTTAGCTTGTAGTTGCAATACCTCCAGCCTTTGCCTACATCTTCTCATGGCTTTCTCTCCTGTTTCTCTACATCTACTTCTCCCCTGTGTTTCTGTGTCTTTTTCCTCTCTTATAAGGACACTCTTCATTGATTTAGGTCCACCCTAATCCAGAGAGATCACATCTGAGATCCTTACCTTTATTATTATATCTGCAAAGACTCTTATTCCATATATAACGTCACAGTCTAAATTTCTGAGTGAACATATTTTTGGGAGCCACAGCTCAGTGCATTACAATCACATTTTGCTATTTTATCATCTTTTTGAATTATGTATTTATTGAATTTATATTTTTAATAAGTTTTTTCTACAGCCTAAATCATCTCTTAGAAATTTTCACCTTAATTCTTACATTATATTTTATTTAAGATTGTTTTGTCCATATAAATTATCATGCTATTTTTCTTCTTTCCTTTCTTTTGTTGTCCATAAGAATATTTTTCTTTCAAAACATTTTTTATGATGATGATGATAGGGAAGTGGATGTATATTTTCTTGGTTACCTTGATATTCTTTTTCCATCTTACTTCATCTTGTATGTCTTTGTCCAGACCATCTGTTCATTTTGATATGATGTGGATGATTTATTTTTGTCTCTCTTCCTAAATATCAGAATAGAAACCTTTTGTTTCTTCTCTCTGAGTATTCTGTATTTTGACATTATTTAAGTAATCTGAGGACATGGAGAAGGAGGATGTATCAAACAAAATTGTATATGATATTTGACTATTTGGCATCTTCTCTCCCTTGTGAGGTATTCCAAAGTCTGTACCAGGGTTCTTATCAATTGTGGGGGAAGAGTGAATTCTGATTATTCCATGCTAAATCTTCAGGTCATTTTTCCTGGTTCAGATTCTGGAGTCTTCTCTCCCATCATAGCATTAGCATTTTTATAGTGTTTCCCACTTCAAATTCCACTAGAAACTCACACATCATTTTCCATTATGTCCAGAAAGTGCTCACCAAGAGGACTGCCTCATCCACAGGTGCTTTGGACATCACATAGGTGAAGAGTTTTCTCACCTGCTACCTACAGGGTCAGCATCTTGAAGTGGGTGGACATTGCACTATGGTTCTTACCAAATACCTGTTACTTCACATAGGACTTTCCATCAGGCTCTGTCCTGCAGGCAGACCCAGGCACATGTGGCTTTTCAGAGCTCTTAAGGGGTCTGGCCAGGCACAAGGCAATGTGTCTGGACAAAGACATACAAGAGGAAGTAAGATGGAAAAAAGAATATCATGGTAACCAAGAAAATAAATGTTCTCTTCCCTATCATCATCATCATCAAAAAAAAATTTTTTTTTGAAAGAAAAATATTCCTGTAGATGACAAAAGGAAGAAAGGAAAGAAGAAGGCTGTCATCTCCAGAAAGCCTTCCCTGACCTGAACTTCAACTTGTGTCAACCTATGGAACTGCCCTCTCAAGACTTCTGTGCCCTGCTTGGCTCACTCAGGAGGCAGAAGAATGAAAATGTAGACAATAACTCAATTTGCTTTCTCAGATTTGTTGGCATTTGTTAGAATTCTTAGCAGTTGCCATCATAGCTTGGGGATCAAGGTAATATGTCTAAATTCCATGCCAAAGTCCTAAATCTGTCTCTATCTCTGTCCTTTCTCAGTTTCTCTCTCTCTCTCTTTCACTCTCGATATATCTATATATATCTATATCTATATCTATATCTATATCTATCTATCTATCTATATATATATAGTAACTCTATCTTATATATGTAGTATTAGGCTGTGCTCTTGTTTTGATTGCTGAAGGTGATTTGTTTAATGTTTTAGAACGTTTCTGTTGATTTCATCAGGTATTATGAGAATACTTTGACTTACCATTACTACGTGGTATACTCTGCTCTTGCCTTCTCCTATTTCATGTTTGATGAAAACAAATCTAGATCTAGAGGGGAAAATAATAACTGGAATCAAATTGATGATCTCTCTAATAATCCATTAAAAATTCAAAAATAAATTAAATGCCTTCCAAGAGGTGAGTTCACCTGATTTGATATACAAATATTTTATCAGAAAACTTTTATTGGTACCATTTTCTGAGACCAACTTATGTTGTAAAGAAAACTGGTGAGTTCAAAGTTCACAATATCAGTTGATCTTTACAATGAACATTCCCCAGATATTAATTTAACGTTTTTCTGCCAAATATAAAGTCAAAAAATAATATTCCCAGCAGGCTTAAAACATAATTTCTTCTTAACACTGAGTATGATTGAAGCTATAGAATTGCAAAATTTATGTTGCTGCATTAGGATCACAGGCACTTATGGCATAACATGAACTATTTCAAGGAAACTGAAGGAATTGTGACTATTTAGCTATCCAGATTATAAACCAAAATGAGCAGGTAAAAATATATGTAAGCTAGTAAATATATTTTTTTAAATATACATAAGTAAATAACATCATTTCACAAGGGAAAAGGATCCAGCCAACTCTTCAATAATACAAAGCCTAAAGTACCCAGAAGAGAAGAAAAGAAAAATCATAGTGTTTTACTTTCACCTGAAATGCAATGGTTTGAAATTGCAAGAGTGCAGAAAAAGTTATCAAAACATTTTTTTTTCTTGCACATAAAGAGTTGTTTTAAGGATAGGATAGAGTTACATCATAATTATAAAAATTACAGAATTAAGAGATTTTTATTGTTTATACTTCAAAATGCAGAGACCAGGGAACTGTCTACACATTATATTAAATAAAATTAAAAATAGGAATTTGGGAATAACATATACACACTACTATATATAAAATAGATAAACAACAAGAACCTACTGTATAGCACAGGGAACCATACTCAATATTTTGTAATAATCTATATAGGAAAAGAATCTGAAAAAGAAAAAAATATATGTATATATATATAACTGAATCACTTTGCTGTACACCTGAAACTAACACAACATTGTAAACCAACTCTGCTTCAATAAAAAATAAACATTTTTTTAAAAAGGTACCTTTAAAAAATGAAT
This sequence comes from Mesoplodon densirostris, assembly GCF_025265405.1. Taxonomy (NCBI): domain Eukaryota; kingdom Metazoa; phylum Chordata; class Mammalia; order Artiodactyla; family Ziphiidae; genus Mesoplodon; species Mesoplodon densirostris. The sequence continues at coordinate 21,681,731 of NC_082664.1, forward strand.
TCAAATTTGAAAAATGAGGTCATTTACCTAAATTTAAAATGCAAACACGATGACCTGTGAACTATACACATTCATTCAAACTGCATTAATGATGGAAAATACAAAAAGCACAACATTTCTAAGGAACCACAGAGATTTCAACCATAATTATTTTCTGTTATAATAATTGTTCTTGTTTTGTCTTTGGAGAGCTTTCTTTCTTTCTTTCTTTCTTTTTTAAGACAATTAGCTTAAGAATATTTTCAGGCACTACAGTTTGTGACAATCAAAACAGTCTTCTAATGGGTCCACAGCGTTCAGAGATTCAAGCCCAACCCACTTTGGGGTTTGGCACGTAATACAATAATAGAAATGAAATCTGGTTTAGAAACAACTGTTATTGTTTTAAGAATGCACAGTCCCTTCAAATGTTGCATGACATACACAACTGGAAAATCACCTTCTGTTGGCACTACATTTGCTTCACCAGTGCATTTTATCCTACAACCACTAAAACAGCACAGTTAATCAAACATACAGAAACCAAAAACAAATAAAAACAAAGATAGAAAACCAAAAACCTAAATATATTTAACACACACTTTTAGTTAGTTACATTGAATATTCTTAGAATAGAGCATGCAAAAAAGATGCTCTGCTTTTAAGGTTTTCCTTTGAAGTTTTACCTGGCAGCCAGACATCACACACACACACACACACACACACACACACACACACACACACACACATCACAATAATACTATAGCAGGTCCATGAGAAAGACCAATACATTTAATAGAGATTCATGTCTTGTGTTGTCACAGTCCCATGATAATTTTGGAAATTAATGTTCTATTCCTAGAACAAGGAACCAAAAAGAAGGGAATCTGAAAATCACGTGGGTCTGCATTGGGTTAAACAAAGTGGGAAAGGAAGGTACACAATGGTACCCTTTCTAACAATGTCAACTTTTGCTTTTATTTGGACCACCTTTTCCATATTATCAAAGTGTATTTAGATTATTTCCTATTCCTTGCAAGATTATCTTAATATAGAAACACATGAAAATGGTGTGCATACAGTTTTTTTTTTTTTTTTTTTTTTTTTTTACTTTTTTTTTTTTTTATTTTACAAATTTAATCAGTTATACATATACATATGTTCCCATATCCCCTCCCCTTTGCGTCTCCCTCCCACCCTCCCTATCCCACCCCTCCAGGCGGTCACAAAGAACCGAGCTGATCTCCCTGTGCTATGCGGCTGCTTCCCACTAGCTATCTACCTTACGTTTGGTAGTGTATATATGTCCATGCCGCTCTTTCACTTTGTCACAGCTTACCCTTCCCCCTCCCCATATCCTCAAGTCCATGCTCTAGTAGGTCTGTGTCTTTATTCCTGTCTTACCCCTATATTCTTGATGACATTTTTTTCTTAAATTCCATATATATGTGTCAGCATACAGTATTTGTCTTTCTCTTTCTGACTTACTTCACTCTGTATGACAGACTCTAGGTCCATCCACCTCATTACAAATAGCTCAGTTTCGTTTCTTTTTATGGCTGAGTAATATTCCATTGTATATATGTGCCACATCTTCTTTATCCATTCATCCGATGATGGACACTTAGGTTGTTTCCATCTCCGGGCTATTGTAAATAGGGCTGCTATGAACATTTTGGTACATGACTCTTTTTGAATTATGGTTTTCTCAGGGTATATGCCCAGTAGTGGGATTGCTGGGTCATATGGTAGTTCTATTTGTAGTTTTTTAAGGAACCTCCATACTGTTCTCCATAGTGGCTGTACCAATTCACATTCCCACCAGCAGTGCAAGAGTGTTCCCTTTTTTCCACACCCTCTCCAGCATTTATTGTTTCTAGATTTTTTGATGATGGCCATTCTGACTGGTGTGAGATGATATCTCATTGTAGTTTTGATTTGCATTTCTCTAATGAGTAAAGATGTTGAGCATCCTTTCATGTGTTTGTTGGCTGTCTGTATATCTTCTGTGGAGAAATGTCTATTTAGGTCTTCTGCCCATTTTTGGATTGGGTTGTTTGTTTTTTTGCTATTGAGCTGCATGAGCTGCTTATAAATTTTGGAGATTAATCCTTTGTCAGTTGCTTCATTTGCAAATATTTTCTCCCATTCTGAGGGTTGTCTTTTGGTCTTGTTTATGGTTTCCTTTGCTGTGCAAAAGCTTTGAAGTTTCATTAGGTCCCATGTGTTTATTTTTGTCTTTATTTCCATTTCTCTAGGAGGTGGGTCAAAAAGGATCTTGCTGTGATTTATGTCATAGAGTGTTCTGCCTATGTTTTCCTCTAGGAGTTTGATAGTGTCTGGCCTTACATTTAGGTCTTTAATCCATTTTGAGCTAATTTTTGTGTATGGTGTTAGGGAGTGATCTAATCTCATACTTTTACATGTCCCTGTCCAGTTTTCCCAGCACCACTTATTGAAGAGACTGTCCTTTCTCCACTGTACATTCCTGCCTCCTTTATCAAAGATAAGGTGACCATATGTCCGTGGGTTTATCTCTGGGCTTTCTATCCTGTTCCATTGATCTATCTTTCTGTTTTTGTGCCAGTACCATACTGTCTTGATTACTGTAGCTTTGTAGTATAGTCTGAAGTCAGGGAGCCTGATTCCTCCAGCTCCATTTTTCGTTCTCAAGATTGCTTTGGCTATTCGGGGTCTTTTGTGTTTCCATACAAATTGTGAAATTTTTTGTTCTAGTTCTGTGAAAAATGCCATTGGTAGTTTGATAGGGATTGCATTGAATCTGTAGATTGCTTTGGGTAGTAGAGTCATTTTCACAATGTTGATTCTTCCAATCCAAGAACATGGTACATCTCTCCATCTATTTGTATCATCTTTAATTTCTTTCATCAGTGTCTTATAATTTTCTGCATACAGGTCTTTTGTCTCCTTAGGTAGGTTTATTCCTAGATATTTTATTCTTTTTGTTGCAATGGTAAATGGGAGTGTTTCCTTGATTTCACTTTCAGATTTTTCATCATTAGTATATAGGAATGCCAGAGATTTCTGTGCATTAATTTTGTATCCTGCTACTTTACCAAATTCATTGATTAGCTCTAGTAGTTTTCTGGTAGCATCTTTAGGATTCTCTATGTATAGTATCATGTCATCTGCAAACAGTGACAGCTTTACTTCTTCTTTTCCCATTTGGATTCCTTTTATTTCCTTTTCTTCTCTGATTGCTGTGGCTAAAACTTCCAAAACTATGTTGAATAAGAGTGGTGAGAGTGGGCAACCTTGTCTTGTTCCTGATCTTAGTGGAAATGGTTTCAGTTTTTCACCATTGAGGATGATGCTGGCTGTGGGTTTGTCATATATGGCCTTTATTATGTTGAGGAAAGTTCCCTCTATGCCTACTTTCTGCAGGGTTTTTATCATAAATGGGTGTTGAATTTTGTCAAAAGCTTTCTCTGCATCTATTGAGATGATCATATGGTTTTTCTCCTTCAACTTGTTAATATGGTGTATCACATTGATTGATTTGCGTATATTGAAGAATCCTTGCATTCCTGGAATAAACCCCACTTGATCATGGTGTATGATCCTTTTAATGTACCGTTGGATTCTGTTTGCTAGTATTTTGTTGAGGATTTTTGCATCTATGTTCATCAGTGATATTGGCCTGTAGTTTTCTTTCTTTGTGACATCCTTGTCTGGTTTTGGTATCAAGGTGATGGTGGCCTCGTAGAATGAGTTTGGGAGTGTTCCTCCCTCTGCTATATTTTGGAAGAGTTTGAGAAGGATAGGTGTTAGCTCTTCTCTAAATGCTTGATAGAATTCGCCTGTGAAGCCATCTGGTCCTGGGCTTTTGTTTGTTGGAAGATTTTTTATCACAGTTTCAATTTCAGTGCTTGTGATTGGTCTGTTCATATTTTCTATTTCTTCCTGATTCAGTCTTGGCAGGTTGTGCATTTCTAAGAAGTTGTCCATTTCTTCCAGGTTGTCCATTTTATTGGCATAGAGTTGCTTATAGTAATCTCTCATGATCTTTTGTATTTCTGCAGTGTCAGTTGTTACTTCTCCTTTTTCATTTCTAATTCTATTGATTTGAGTCTTCTCCCTTTTTTTCTTGATGAGTCTGGCTAATGGTTTATCAATTTTGTTTATCTTCTCAAAGAACCAGCTTTTAGTCTTATTGATCTTTGCTATCGTTTCCTTCATTTCTTTTTCATTTATTTCTGATCTGATTTTTATGATTTCTTTCCTTCTGCTAACTTTGGGATGTTTTTGTTCTTCTTTCTCTAATTGCTTTAGGTGCAAGGTTAGGTTGTTTATTCGAGATATTTCCTGTTTCTTAAGGTGGGATTGTATTGCCATAAACTTCCCTCTTAGAACTGCTTTTGCTGCATCCCATAGGTTTTGGGTCGTCGTGTCTCCATTGTCATTTGTTTCTAGGTATTTTTTAATTTCCTCTTTGATTTCTTCAGTGATCACTTCGTTATTAAGTAGTGTATTGTTTAGCCTCCATGTGTTTGTATGTTTTACAGCTTTTTTCCTGTAATTGATATCTAGTCTCATAGCATTGTGGTCGGAAAAGATACTTGATACAATTTCAATTTTCTTAAATTTACCAAGGCTTGATTTGTGACCCAAGATATGATCTATCCTGGAGAATGTTCCATGAGCACTTGAGAAAAATGTGTATTCTGTTGTTTTTGGATGGAATGTCCTATAAATATCAATTAAGTCCATCTTGTTTAATGTATCATTTAAAGCTTGTGTTTCCTTATTTATTTTCATTTTGGATGACCTGTCCATTGGTGAAAGTGGGGTGTTAAAGTCCCCTACTATGATTGTGTTACTGTCGATTTCTCCTTTTATGGCTGTTAATATTTCCCTTATGTATTGAGGTGCTCCTATGTTTGGTGCATAAATATTTACAATTGTTATATCTTCTTCTTGGATTGATCCCTTGATCATTATGTAGTGTCCTTCTTTGTCTCTTCTAGTAGTCTTTATTTTAAAGTCTATTTTGTCTGATATGAGAATTGCTACTCCAGCTTTCTTTTGGTTTCCATTTGCATGGAATATCTTTTTCCATCCCCTTACTTTCAGTCTGTATGTGTCTCTAGGTCTGAAGTGGGTCTCTCGTAGACAGCATATATATGGGTCTTGTTTTTGTATCCATTCAGCACATCTGTGTCTTTTGGTGGGAGCATTTAGTCCATTTACATTTAAGGTAATTATTGATATGTATGTTCCTATTCCCATTTTCTTAATTGTTTTGGGTTCGTTATTGTAGTTCTTTTCCTTCTGTTGTGTTTCTTGCCTAGAGAAGTTCCTTTAGCATTTGTTGTAAAGCTGGTTTGGTGGTGCTGAACTCTCTCAGCTTTTGCTTGTCTGTAAAGGTTTTAATTTCTCCATCAAATCTGAATGAGATCCTTGCTGGGTAGAGTAATCTTGGTTGCAGGTTTTTCTCCTTCATCACTTTAAGTATGTCCTGCCACTCCCTTCTGGCTTGTAGAGTTTCTGCTGAGAGATCAGCTGTTATCCTGATGGGGATTCCCTTGTGTGTTATTTGTTGTTTTTGCCTTGCTGCTTTTAATATGATTTCTTTGTGTTTAATTTTTGACAGTTTGATTAATATGTGTCTTGGTGTATTTCTCCTTGGATTTATTCTGTATGGGACTCTCTGTGCCTCCTGGACTTGATTAACTATTTCCTTTCCCATATTAGGGAAGTTTTCAACTATAATCTCTTCAAATATTTTCTCAGTCCCTTTCTTTTTCTCTTCTTCTTCTGGAACCCCTATAATTCGAATGTTGGTGCGTTTAATGTTGTCCCAGAGGTCCCTGAGAGTGTCCTCTGTTCTTTTCATTCTTTTTTCTTTATTTTGCTGTGCAGCAGTTATTTCCACTATTTTATCTTCCACCTCACTTATCCGTTCTTCTGCCTCAGTTATTCTGCTATTGATCCCATCTAGAGTATTTTTTATTTCATTTATTGTGTTTTTAATCGATGCTTGATTCGTCTTTAGTTCTTCTAGGTCCTTGTTAACTGTTTCTTGCATTTTGTCTATTCTATTTCCAAGATTTTGGATCATCTTTACCATCATTATTCTGAATTCTTTTTCAGATAGACTGCCTATTACCTCTTCATTTGTTAGGTCTGGTGGGTTTTTATCTTGCTCCTTCTCCTGCTGTGTGTTTTTCTGTCTTCTCATTTTGCTTATGTTACTGTGTTTGGGGTCTCCTCTTTGCAGGCTGCAGGTTCGTAGTTCCCGTTGTTTTTGGTGTCTGTCCCCAGTGGCTAAGGTTGGTTTAGTGGGTTGTGTAGGCTTCTTGGTGGAGGGGACTACTGCCTGTGTTCTGGTGGATGAGGCTGGATCTTGCCTTTCTGGTGGGCAGGTCCTCGTCTGGTGGTGTGTTTTGGGGTGTTTGCAGACTTTTTATGATTTGAGGCAGCCTCTCTGCTAATGGGTGGTGTTGTGTTCCTGTCTTGCTAGTTGTTTGGCATAGGGTGTCCAGCACTGTAGCTTGCTGGTCGTTGAGTGAAGCTGGGTGCTGGTGTTGAGATGGAGATCTCTGGAAGATTTTCGCCGTTTGATATTATGTGGAGCTGGGAGGTCTCTTGTGGACCAGTGTCCTGAAGTTCGCTCTCCCACCTCAGAGGCACAGCACTGACTCCTGGCTCCTCAATTTGGGATGATTTGTTGTCTATTCATGTATTCCACAGATGCAGGGTACATGAAGTTGATTGTGGAGCTTTAATCTGCTGCTTCTGAGGCTGCTGGGAGAGGTTTCCCTTTCTCTTCTTTGTTCTCACAGCTCCTGGGTCTCAGCTTTGGATTTGGCCCCGCCTCTGCGTGTAGGTCGCCGGAGGGCGTCTGTTCTTCGCTCAGACAGGACAGGGTTAAAGGAGCAGCCTCTTTGGGGACTCTGGCTCACTCAGGCCGGGCGGGAGGGAGGGGCACGGAGTGCGGGGCGTGCCTGCAGCGGCAGAGGTCGGCCTAATGTTGCACCAGCCCGGGGCGCGCCGTGCGTTCTCCCAGGGAAGCCGCCCCTGGATCCCGGGACCCCGGCAGTGGCAGGCTGCACAGGCTCCCGGAAGGGCGGTGTGGACAGTGTCTTGCGCTCGCACACAGGCTTCTTGGCGGCGGCAGCTGCAGCCCCAGCGTCCCACGCCCGTCTCTGGGCTCCGCGCTTTCAGCCGCGACTTGCGCCCGTCTCTGGAGCTCCTTTACGCGGCGCTCTTAATCCCCTCTCCTCGCGCACCAGGAAACCAAGAGGGAAGAAAAAGTCTCCTGCCTCTTCGGCAGCTCCAGAGTTTTCCCGGACTCCCTCCCGGCTAGCTGTGGCACATTAGCCCCCTTCAGGCTGAGTTCTCGCCGCCAGTCCCAGTCCTCTCCCTGCGCTCTGACCGAAGCCCGAGCCTCAGCTCCAGCGCCGCCCGCCCTGGCGGGGGAGCAGACAAGCCTCTCGGGCTGGTGAGTGCCGCTCGGCACCGCTCCTCTCTGCGGGAATCTCTCTGCTTTGCCCTACCCAGGTATGTGGGGAGTTTCTTGCCTTTTGGGAGGTCTGGGGTCTTCTGCCAGCGTTCAGTAGTTGTTCTGTAGGAGTTGTTGCACGTGTAGCTGTATTTCTGGTGTATCTGTGGGGAGGAAGGTGATCTCCGCGTCTTACTCTTCCGCCATCTTACCCGGAAGTCGGATTCTTAATATGTATCAAAGTGTATGTGGAATCTTCTCCGGAGGGATCGAATCAGCGCATGTCCCCGCGCCGGCTGCCCCGGGGCCGCAGTGCCGCCGCGCCGGGTCTGTGCTTGGTCAGTTCGGCCGGCCCCCAGCCCACCTGCCAGCTGCAGCAGCTGCTCCCGCCGCTCCCTACATACAGTTTTTGCTGAAGTTTTGTATTTTTCTTAGACTCTACCATCAAACTCAGAGAATTGCAGCTCATTGTTTATGCATAGACACCTCAGTTTTCTCAGATTCTCTGGTCTTGGAAAGAAAAATAAATAAATTCATTCAAACTAAAAAGTTAAGGTCTGTAAAAGGTTAACCTTCTAAAGCAGTACAGATACAAAGAAAATCTTAGTCCAAAGAATAAACTAGAAATTTGGAATTCAGTTAAGACAATCAGAAAATAATTTGGCTGAGAAGCTCTTAACCTGTTAAAAACATGTGCAGTCTCCAAAGGTAATTAAGAGTTTATAGTATATTCTACCCAAATTAAAAAAAGATCAGAATGCATATTGCTTCTTGATGGAGGCTTTGTTCCTGAGATCCTAGGACTAAGTCTGGGAAATAGAGCAGAGTAGGAAGTAAGAACTTAGAATATGGAATTTGATAGACTGAAGCAAGTTCAGGATGTACAGTCCCTGGTTAAATCGGGTCCCTCACCATCTGTCTATTTCCTCAGCGGTAAACTTATACTGTAATATTATCTGCCTCTTGGAGTTATTTTAAGGCTAACACTTGACAAAAAAAAAAAATTAAGCGTTTTGTATAGAGCCAGACACACAAAAAAATAAGCTATTATTTTCATTAAGGTATGTAAATTATCCGCTCCTACATCTATGAAACATAGGTGTTTGGTAGCTTTTGACTATTGTGAGGTTTCTCCCATGTCATCATAATGAGAAAAGATTGGCAGCCAGAGGGTAGTGCTAAGGAGTTAAGAATCACTTTAAAAACTATGAAAGGCAAAGGTGGTAAACACCCAATAAGACTTGACTTCTACAATAAACACTCTGAAAACTTAGACATTATAAAGGGGACCTTAAGAAGGGGTTAATTTGCAAATAAGGTTTTATAACAGAAATTCTTCATAGTTACTGCATCAGTTTTTCTTTTGCATTATACATAATCTTTTAATTATTCTATTTTTAATATTTGCATGCATTAGTTAAGCAAAGACTACAGCTCAGGATAAAAGCATAATTTAATAAGCAAAATTATTTGGTAGGAAAAAATGTGCTGACAGATTCATTACGGAAGATTTTGGATTTTGCCTCATCAGTTGGGAAATAGCAAAAAGAGTCTAAAATGGCAACGTGTTTCAGTATTGGCTTGGAAAATGAATTCTGGGCAGTAAGTTAAGGCCAGCTGCTTTAGATACGAGGAGATGCTTAGAAGAACAAAACCCCAGCAGAGTTAGGTTAAAATGAGAAATAATGATTCTATAGGACAGCACTTCGTACTTTGAAAGGATTTTACTGAACACGATTTCCCTCAGGGCATCTGCTTCCAGAGTGGTTTCTGACCAGAGCCATTCTTCACCAAACTCTGAAAGTACTGTTGCACCTGCTGCTCTTGCCATTCCCTACATTTTGTTCAGCCTGCCCAGTTCTCTGACTAACCCAGACTTTCCAGTTGGCAGGGATGGCAGCTTAGAAACCCATTCACATCAAGTTAAGGACTCAATGAGCTATGCTACCTAGAAGATGTTGATTTTGTTAAAAAAAAAAAGTGAACACAGGTGAAAGGATAATATTAATTGTAAAACGAATCATTCTGATGTTGAATACGAGCTTCCAGATTGCATAAAAAACAACGCAAAAAAAAGAGGGAAGGGCTTCCCTGGTGGCGCAGTGGTTGAGAGTCCGCCTGCCGATGCAGGGGACACGGGTTCGTGCCCCGGTCCGGGAAGATCCCACATGCCGCGGAGCAGCTGAGCCCGTGATCCATGGCCACTGAGCCTGCGCGTCCGGAGCCTGTGCTCCACAACAGGAGAGGCCACAACAGTGAGAGGCCCGCGTACCACAAAAAAAAAAAAAAAAAAAAAGAGGGAAGAAAGAGTTATTTTGGCATTCCTGTGTCATGTTATTTAATTTATGCTGATTATAATTTATATATTAGAAATATTGCAACTTCCCTATGGAGAGATCTATGTGGCCAGGAAGAGTACAGCCTGTGACTAACAGCCAGTAGAGAACTAAAGGCCTCAGTCTAAGAACCCTGAGTAAACTTAAAAGTAGTTCTATGCCCATGGAACCTTAAGATGATGGCATTCCCAGCTGACTCCTTAGCAGAAGTCTTGTTAGAGACTCAGAGTCTAAAGGTCCAGCTAAACCACATCTGATTCCTGACCTACACATATAGTGAAATAATATTAGTTATTGCTTAACACTGATGCATCTTGGGGTAATTTGTAGTGCACTAACAGGTCACAAATATACCTAACAACAATAGCAAGCATCTTCCTGCCTCAGTTGACAATATTCATTATAGATTTATTCTCTTGGGTTACATGTTGTTTATCCATGCTAAGATTCAGGAATGAAGACGTAAGTAGGGGAAAAGGGGGATTAATCAAGAGCACCCCAGTCCTTAAGATTTTCCTGGACAACCAGTGGTTGCTTATTTGTGAAAGACCCAGGTTTCACAATTGGAAGAAATGAATATGTATGGCTCTCATGTAGCTGGCATCTGACTGATTGGGCTCTGACCCACAAAGGCCATCTTCTTTTGGGAGCATGTCGCTAAAATATACCAACCTCTGTATATGAATTATATGAATAAATATTACAAACTTGTTCTAGATGTGCCTTGTTATAAATGAGACTCTGTGCCAGATAGGTAGAGGAAAGCGGGCAGAAAGAAAACAGAGATGGTATTGTCACCCAGATACTTATCAGGAGTCATCTTACCATCTTAGGCCATCTACTCTGACACGTTTCTTCTCATATATATCTATTCCTTTGGGCCTTCATTCATATGTTTATTGTTTTCATTATACATTTGTTGAATATCTAATAACAATAGGTAATATATATAAATACTCGCTATTACAGGCACTGTGTCAGGTGCTTTTCATATATTAATTCCTCTTAATGCTCACTACCCTTTGGTAATCAAGTTGATTTTCTGAGGCTCCGAGTCAGTTGATCTTGTGTAGAGCCTAGATACCTATATCTCTAACAAACTCCTAAGTGATTTTGAACCCCATTTAATTTGGAGGGTTGCTCTACTACACTGTAAATTTAAAGCACTGATATGGGACATGCCTCTTTCAAGGTAAATATGATGATTTTGGATGTTTGTTTAACAATACTTAGTCAACATTTGTAAGAAGCACTAAGATAAAAGTGTACTGATTTAGTATCAAAGTTTTCAAACAGGTGAAGAATTAGCTGTGGTTGACTGTGATGAGTGAAATAAGAGAAACAAAGGTGCAATAGGAAATCAGAGCTAACATATTGCATCTAACTAGCAACTAGTTTCTAATTTATTTTTATATAATTTTAAAGGTTACATTCCATTTACAGTGTTTATAAAATATTGGCTATATTCCCCATGTTGTACAATACATCCTTGTAGTCTTACACCCAATAGTCTGTACCTCCCACTCCCAATACCCTTATATTATATTGCTCTCCCTCTCTCACTAGTAACCACTAGTTTGTTCTCTGTATCTGTGAGACTGCTTCTTTTTGTTATAATCACTAGTTTGTTGTATTTTTTAAATTCCACATATAAGTGATATCATATAGCATTTTTCTTTCTCTGACTTATTTCACTTAGCACAATGCCCTCCAAGTCCATCCATATTGCTGCAAATGGCAAAATTTTGTTCCTTTTTATGGCTGAGTAGTGTTCCATTGTATATACATACCACATCTTCTTTATCCATTCATCTGTTGATGGACACTTAGGCTGCTTCCATATCTTGGCAATTGTAAATAATGCTAGCAACTACTCAGGGGGAAAAACAAACAACTAAAACTCAAAATTATAAGTTAAAAAAATAATTTGCCACTTTTTAAATATCACATTACCTCCCTTCCAGAAAGTCTACTTTTCTCCTTAAATTAACTCTTTGCCTTTAGTACAGGTCAATGATTTCATTTAACTTTACAAATATTTATCAAGAAGTTACTGATGGCCAACAGGCACATGAAAAGATGCTCAATATTGCTAATTATTAGAGAATGCAAATCAAAAGTACAATGAGGTATCACCTCACAACAGTCAGAATGGCTATCATTAAAACGTCTACAAATAATAAATGCTGAAGAGGGTGTGGAGAAAAAGGAACCCTCCTTCACTGTTGGTGGGAATGTAAATTGGTACAGCCACTATGGAGAACAGCATGGAAGTTCCTTAAAAAACTGAAAATAGAGTTACCATATGATCCTGCAATCTCACTCTTGGGCATATATCTGAAGAAAACTATAATTTGAAAACACATATGCACCCCAGTGTTCATTGCAGTACTATTTACAATAGCCAAGACATGGAAGCAACCTAAATGTCCATCGTCAGATGAATGGATAAAGAAGATGTGGCATATATATATATATATATATATATATATATATATATATATATATATATATATAAATATTACTCAGCCATAAAATAGAATGAAATAATGCCATTTGCAGCTACATGGATGGACCTGGAGGTTATCATGCTAAGTAAGCCAGACAGAGAAAGACAAAAATCATATTATATCACATATATGTGGAATTGAAAAAAAAAGGTACAAATGAACTTATTTATAAAACATAAATAGATTCACAGACATAGAAAACAAACTTATGGTTACCAAAAGGGAAAGGGGGGGAGAGAGATAAATTGGGAGATTGGGATTAATATATGCACACCACTATACATAAAATAAAGAATCAAAAAGGACCTACTGTATAGCACAGGGAACTCTACTCAATATTTGTAATAACCTATAAGGGAAAATAATCTGAAAAAAGGATATATATGTATAACTGAATCACTTTGCTGTACACCCAAAACTAACACAACATTGTAAATTAAAGGAAAAAGAAGTTATGTAGGGCAGATAATGGTCCAGGCTACTCAAGCAAAACTGAGGTGAGTAGCTCAACATTCCTGGCTTTAGGCAGTTTATAGTCTAACAGGAAGAAGATAAGACAAGTAAGTGAATATTACAATATGGCAGAAGAATACAAGAAAGAAATTAAGAAAAGTTTAGAAGCATGTAGCACTATCTGAGGAAAAAGAAAAACACCAACCATGTTTACATTCCTAACTTGTTCTTAGAACAGTTAAATTTTACATGCATTCAAACTCATTTCTTTTTCTTCATCTTTACCATCTTGGCTCCCTCCCTCCCACAAGATCCTTTTAGGTTGGTGCTGGGTGCTGAAAAATTCCATATAACCTTCTGGAACTGACATCCATACAGACAAGAGTGAGAGAAGTCAAGTTTAAAAAATGCATATGTTGTTCTGTCAGCACCAAAACAGGACTGGAGGGTTATGAGGGACATTTAAATTTTTCTCTCAGTTGACTGAGAGAGTGCAACCAGCTGCACTCAAATTGCATTGAAAATAGATACTCTGCAAATTCTCATCTAAATGAAAGTTTAAATTACCAAAAGCAGTCTGACCGGTTATCTTTGACTAAAGTGGTTTACAATTTGCATATAAACTTCACTTCTTTTTCTAATTATCCTGAATAAAATGCATTCATTTTCTCTGTGATTATAGGCTAGCCCTGCCAAACACCTGTGACTGCCACAAATCCTAACTTGATATTTATTTACTTCAAAGCAATCTTATTATCTAAATGATTCCAGGCATCAAAGCCCTTAATTATTGATAGTCCATTCGATAGGGTTAGCTTCCATGTCCTTGAGTGGGAGTTTCTGATTTGCTCTTTCTTTTTTAAGCATTACTTGGCTGTAAGGCCATATGATTCTGCAATTAAGGGTATTGGAAATTGCATTCTTATTTAATTGAAACTAGATTTAGACAGTATCAAAGAGCCAAGATTGACAGCTGCAATTTGCAGGCTTCCAGGTAATATTTTTTTAATCCTTGTTTATACTTAGTCTTCAAAATAGGCATTGTATCTTTTATTTATTTCCCAACCCTTTGGAGAAAGGAAAAAAATTTCATTTCTCTCATATTTTAGAAGCAGCTGAGGTTTTGCTGGAAAGACAAGATGCTGTCTTGCTGCTCCCTGTTATTCTGTGGGCAAAAAGGGGTACTGATAGGGAAGTCATTGGATGAGGGGGTTGAGAATGGCTAGACATTGCTTTGTGACAAAATCATTTTTAAGTATGGGATTTATAGAAATGGAGGAAGTGAGTGGAAGAGTTGAATGTGAAGACCCACCTTTGTAAAATTTTACAACTTACCAATAGGTCCCTCAGGTTCAATGTCACAGACCTAGCTCATCTTTTTCTATGCAACATTTTATTGGAAATTAGTGGTCACTGAAAGCGAATAGAGTTTCAGAAACATTTATTAGAGTTTCTCAAAGTGAGTCCCAGGACAACCCAGGGTCTTTGAGATCCTTTCAGGGGTTCCATGATGTCAACACTATTTCCATAATAACACTAAAAAGTCATTTTCCTTTATCACTCTCATTCTCCTGAAAATGTACAGTGAGTGTTCCAGGGGTTACACATTACATGTGATTTTGCAGCAGAGTGATTGCAGAGACCAATATGAGAATGTCTTTGATTAAGTTAAATGTTAGAGCTGCGTAAAACTTAAAAAAAAAAAAGGCCACTCTTCCCATAAATTCATTTTCTTGTTGATATTATAGACATTTTTCATAAAATATAGTATTTATGTTACCATATAATGGGTTTATTTCTTCTTTTTAAAGTGAATAAATAAATAAATATTCCAAAAATGCCTTAGGCTTTTAAATATGACATATACTATTAGACATAATCCATATAAACAAAAGATCTATGGGTGGCTAACACTTTAAGAGTGTAAAGAGGCCCTGAGGCTGAAATGTTCGACAGCCTCTGATTTATGTGAATGAATAAACTACACATTCTTCTTAACACTGACTTTTTCATCACTAGCATACTCTTGAAAGGGAGCAGAACCCTAAATTTCTTCCCTACCTTGCCCTCTGCCTGCATTTTGTCTATGGAAAAACTTTAGCCAAAGAATAAGTTTAATCAGAGAAATGAGAAAATGCAGAAACAAAGGAAAAAAGTCAAAGGAGACCAAATAGTGATAACTTAGTCATTAAGCAAAGTCAAGAGCCTTTAGTTCCTCCTTAAGGGCTATAGATAATATTCTGAGCCGTATACCGTGAGCTGTCTTATAGGTGATGAAACCCCCAGCAGGTGGAAGAAGTTAACTACATGATGACCAGGCTCTAGCCATGAGATAGGCTGCCACAACTCTGAGAACTAGCCTCAAGGAAATGGGAACAAACTGACCCTGGAACTGAAGATTAATTGTACTTAAAATAATCAAGATGACACTGATCAGACCACTGCATGACCAACTTCAAGATGACTATCAGAGCTGACTGTGCTGTTTCTGCATGTAGCCCCCTCTCTCTGCCTATAAAAGCTCTTGTCCACTGATTGTCAGTTGGGGGATTCATCCACTCCCCCTCCACCCAGTTGCTGGCATCCAAAATAAAGCAAACTTTCTTTCCACCAACCTGGCCTCTTTATTGGCTTTTGAGTGGCGAGCAGACGGACCCCAACTTTTGGTTACACTCTTTGGCCAAATTCTTAGTTAAGGCCTTCTCTTTGCTCTGCTTTGTACAGATCCTATAATAAACAATGAGGATATAGCTTTCAGAAAGCACACACTTTGGTGTTAGAAGTCTACTGGCAAAAAGGTAATTATATAGTAAAATTGATAGGCTCAGTTGCTGTGGTAACACAGATGATTAATGTGACAAGCACTGCTTGGGAGAGTCAGGCAGGGCTTGGTGGACAATATCTGGCTTATAGTATTTGACCAACATTAAAATCAAACCTCTGCTCCTTCCTTTCTCCTTACCATCTTCTCCTCCCCACTTCTCAACCCACTAGCTTTTAGATCCCCTTAAAATGACTATTGATTCCTCATGTGTGACTCCATCCAGCAGCCTTGCAGATGTACTTCTAGCATTTCTTCCTGAAATGCAAACTTTTAATGAAGCAAAGGCATGGGCAGGGGTACAGTGCTGTGGCTTGGGAGGGTGGAGGCTTACAATCCGGGTGTAGATAAAGCAGCAGTATCTTAGTGGCCCGTAAATCAATCTAAATGGCTATGTGCTTAAATCATACTGGGAAAGGTGGGGAGAGGGAAAAAGGATTTGCAATGGTTGTCAAGAAGATGGGCCATGGGGTCTACCTATAGCCATTGCCAGATCAATGAAATGTTTTATTTATGCTTGCTCTGAGCTATCACATATCAGGGATGATCTCTTGTTGTGTGCTTCAAAACAGAGGTAGCATGAACACAGTGTGACACTCAATTAACCACGTGTCAGTCAGGAGAAACCCAGTAGATTCTACTTTGTCAGCAGCCCAGCTCACTGCGTGTGGGTGGAGACAAAGCCTTTCATTACCACACTTCCTGGAGACCTCCTGTTTCCAGGCCTCCCCCAGATCAATTCTGTATTCCTGAACTAATGTTCCAGTTCGGAAATCTGAAAGGTGAACCACAGGATTGCATTTATTGTCTCTGCTTGTTACAGTGCTCAGGCCACAATTCAGCGCTGAAAGAGGTTCACAACATAACTTCTCTCTCCTTTTCTCTTCCGCCTTAAACTCAGATTTCTCACCCATTTAACTGTGTGTAATCATGATGTTGACTAGGAGAAAACGGTGCTTTTTCCTGAGTTTAGTTGAGTTCTCATCCTTCTGCTCTTACTCTTTCTCTTGACAAAGACTGGAAATTTACCAAGTTAAGTAGATTCAGTTTGGTGAACTGAGATTTTTTTTTAACCTTTTTTTTTGAACATCTCTTTAAACCCCTTAGCTCCAGGGAACTGGAAGGAAATTCCAGCTGCCATCTCTGGTTTCTGTGTTGGTTCAAAATAATTATTTTGTTAAATGAATGAACCGATCTTGTTATTTGTTTTACAAAACACAAGTAAGAAAATAAAGACTCAATTTTCAGAAGCAAGGCTTTTATTACACTTAGAAAAAAAATCATTGGGTATTGTGGTATTGTAAAGACATATATTATTTAACCCTTTTATTGTTTTTTTCTTTATAGGAATATGTATTCACTTTTCTAAACTGATGGCTTCCTCTTTTGTCTCCGATTTCATGATTTACTTCCTGAAATAAGACTGAAGGAGTTGGTCTGTTTTTATACTTATCCAAGGAAATTATAACTTAAAATTATAAGCATTAACATGCATTAATAAAAGGTTATAAATTTTATAATGATAAGGGGAAAGTACTTCTCTAGGAAAACTGAAGATACCACAGCATCTAGCAGATTTTGAGTGAGGGCTACATCAGCCTCCAACCCCATGCAGAAGGCAGTCTGCAGTGGTAAAACCAAGAACCGTGGAACTAAGACTACTTGGGTTTGAATCTTACTCTGTCACTTACTAGGTGTGTGGGCTTGGCCAAGTTATTTAAACTTTCTGTGCCTCTATTTTATCTTTGTACAATGGAGATAATCACATTAGCTACCTTGTGGGGTTGTTGTGATTATTGTATGAATAAATGCATTTAAAACACTTATAAGAGTGGGAGAACCATTCTAAGTGATATATGTTTTCATTCTTATTATGTTATTCTTTCTGAAATAATTCTGTCATCCAAGTGCTGCTAGTCTCAGGTAGCTTATTAGTTTTAATTTTATTACTCAACATTTTGGGTTGAAGTACATCTCTTTGTGTATCCCATCCATTGGTTTCAGTTTTGCCTTTCTGGAATACCCATTACAAATATACAGTTTCTTCTATATGGTGGGCTTTCAGCCACTTGACTTTAATGTTCAGATCACCATTTGGACTTCACTTGTCTGAGCTAATCAAAGGCACATTTGACTTTGAGCTCAGGATCTGGAACTGGGGTGTCCAAGTTCATATTGGAGATCAACCAACTTTAGATATGCAGTTGTGGGCACTCTTACTTTATTTAAACCAATCTATACCTCAGATTTCTCATCTATAAAATGGAATAATATCACCTGCCTCATAGTATTTATCTTGAAAATTCAATATGCCAATTCATGAAAGATACACCAACACCTCTCAAGCAGGTGGAACATAACTCCCCACCTTTTAAGTACAGGCTGTACATAGTTCATTTCTTCCAATGAGTGAAGTATGAAAAGGGGAAAATAAGAACCTTGCAGTGGAGAAAATCTAACAAACACTTCTGCAGCCATGTGATCAAGGTTAACATCAACAGTGATAAGGGATGTTGATAGTGTGTATCCTTGATATGATGTAATGAGAATGGCACTTTATCTCTATGGTCTTCCTCCCCAAAACCCATAACCCCAGTCTAATTGTGAGAAAAACCTCCATCAGTTGAAGGAAATTCTGTAAAATACCTGACCAGTTCCCTCAAAATTATCAACATCATCAGAGTCAAGGCAAGTCTGAAAAACTGTCACACAGGAATCTAATGAGACATGATGAATAAATGTAATATGGTACCCTGGGTGGGATCTTGGAATGAAACAAGATAATTAGGAAAAAATGCAAATAAATTATGAATTTAATTAATAATGTATCAGTATTGGTTCACTAATTGTACCAAATGTATCATATTAATATAGGAGCTAAACAATAGAGGAAACCAGATGCAGGGTATATGGAAATTCTTTGTGCTATATTTGCAACTTTTCTGTAAATCTAACAGTATTCTAAAATTAAAAGTTAGAAGAATTGTTACAACACTGCCTGAACTTAGGGAAAACTCAATATGTATTGGCTATTATTATTACATTTTTATTAAAACTGTTCTCATGTGACGTGTATTTCAGTTTAGATTGAGGGAGACTTGAGAAATATGTGGGTGTGAGCAGGGGGAAGAGACATGCTTGTGAGAGAGTGGCTTATTCACAATCATTGATCTGTATCTCAGGTCTTTACATTGATAGGAATCCAAAAGATAATTTGTGATTTGGTTCTGAACTCCCACAGCAAACACTACTATTTAATAAACATTTTTCTGGGAGGTCACTTGACTGTCCTCTAACTGAATCAAACTCTGAAACTCTAAATTAAAAGTAGGATGATGAAACTTTACATTAATGTATTAGTGTGAATTTTGGCTCAGTGCTGTGTCTAAGTTAAAGGAGTAAAATTGACCTTAGAGGTATAATTTGAAATGATTGTCATTTGCTTGGCTATAGGCAGCTTGCTGCCATTGAATACCTAACTGCACTTAATAAGTGCCAGGATTATATCCAGTTAGCTTCATAAAATAGAGGTCTCCAGGGTTCTTGTGCTAAAGCAGCCTGTGGTAATAAGACACCCGTGACATCGGATGCTATTGCCCTTACATATTCTGAAGCTCTCTCATTCAATTGTTTTACTTCGTAGGATCTGACAAGACAGATCTAGGTCTTCACAGCCCACAGGATGTACAAAAATGCCCAAGTCTTTTCTTCTGCCATTCAAATACTGATCTCTAGTCTGGAATGATGGGTAGTGTATCCCTGTGCCTTCACTTTTGGAACTACTTTTTTTTCAGCCAACAAAGGTAAACATCATAGAGGCAAAATTATTTCTCGAAAATATGGACATTTGGTGACTTATGTTTAACTATTCTTAGTACTTGTGGTTTTTTTTCTTTGACATTTTATTTTGTTCATAGAAATTTAGTAATATTTACTACATAACAAAACAAATAGAACCATGATATCTTTCCCACTTTACATAAATGGATCCATGAACTTTTGACGGTTTTCTCACAGACACTGACAGTATATTTCCCATCTGAGTATATGAGGATGCATAATTCTCTATCAACCCCACTTTACATTGATGCTTGTGATTTCCCATCCACAGATTGTTCATCTCAAGATGTATGCTAGTATTTCAAATAAGGTACACGAACCAGAACATAGCCATCCAGATGTGTTGGCCCATATTGTAGGATGGGCAATTATCTTAATTTATCTTAATTCCTCACTTACATTAATGTCTCATCAATTATACATTTTATCTTTTTTTCAGTAGGCTGTCTCTGGTTTATGACTCACGTACTTCACAATAACCACTGACAATTCCTGTGTTTGTGCAATCAAGCTATATACCATGGATGATAAAACACCTGACAGAATTTCCCCAGGGGTTTTTAATCTATGGAAATTGGTAGAAAATAAGTACTAAATGTTATAAACACTCATATTTATTTTTCCCAAAGACTATTTAATGTTATGATGGCTCCTGTAAACAAGTAAAATGGTGAAAAATTTGTGATGAGGAAAATTATATTTTCTTTAACTTTCCCAGATTTGTGATTGGAAATAGAATGCGTTAAACATTTCCAGAGAATTTTATCTGCACCTGACCTATGAGGTCATTTTTTTCACTCTTATGTTGTAATAAATGAGCAATAGTATAATCCCTACTAAAGAGTAAAGCCCCTTGATAGTCTGCCACCTTCCTTGTCTTCCACACAGTACCTCTCAGTAATTCACTCTACACATATTTTCTCCATGTTGGGCATACAAAAGTGGACATGCCATGATTGTTGTCATTAAGAAGTACATATTTTTGAGGGGAATACATTTTGAATACGTTGTTGAAGTGAAAAATTACTTTATTGATTCTTGAAAAGTCCTTTGCAGTCAGTGGCCTCTCATCTGTGAACTGAAAGGAGTTAGCCAGGTTGTGTGAAGTAGGAAGAGAAGAAAACATTTCAGGGAGATATAATAATACTCACAAATTGCCTTTGTGAAGATACTCAATATATGTGTGAGGAATAGTTTTGAAAAAAATAGCAAGAACAATAGAGAGAGTTTCTGTCTTCCGTTGAAAGTTTGAACTGCAAGAGAGGGCTGGAAAAGGCTGGTTGATGATATTTAATGGCAAGTAATGGTATTGTAGGGCAGCATCAGCTGAACATGAAAAACGGTCCACCGAAACTCAATGTTATCTTTAAAAAGAATCATGACTGTTCTCACCCAAAATGTAACACTTTTATTGGCTCCAGGAGGAAGCTTTTGCTCAAAAACATTTCTTCTGAAATTCCAACATTAGAGATTTATGCATGTGTCTTAAGAAGTTCAATTTTTTAAATGTCAGTACTACCTGAGGTTAAGCAGAGCTATAACTCATCCACAGTTTGGTGTAGAGTTCCGTAATAAGGATGCTTTTTTCTCTTTATGTCTTAATCATACTAATTATGACTGGAAAATGGGGACTTCCATGGAAAGGTCACCCTTCCTCTTTGAATTATCAGAGAAGAGACCTGTGCAA
The DNA here is from genome assembly GCF_025265405.1 of Mesoplodon densirostris. NCBI lineage: Eukaryota > Metazoa > Chordata > Mammalia > Artiodactyla > Ziphiidae > Mesoplodon > Mesoplodon densirostris. The sequence continues at coordinate 21,702,822 of NC_082664.1, forward strand.
AGAGCAAGCCACTCGGAGGGGTTGTAGAAGGTCGCTTGGTACAGAGAGGGAGCTGTGTGGCATAATACACATGAACTTGGCCTTTTCTCTGGATCTCTTAGCAAAGTACAAGTAATTTAGTTTTGTTTTATTTTGTTTTCAAATACTATTATACTTTCAATATTTTTAGATAAATGACCCTTTTAATTGAGAAATCAGTATCATTTTTAGTATAGCTCTTCCTGTTTTTTCTATAAAAGTGACCTACCTACCCACAATAAAGACACCAGCTGCTGCTAATTAGAATATTGATAACATATTTTTGGCAGTGTATTATATAGTGTAGACACAGGAACAAGAAAAAACACACTTTACTTCCAGTCTTCTTGTCATTCACAACGTTATCAGTAACTTTTAATTTCATAACTAGAAATATATGAGGATAGAAAGCCAAGAGAGTCAGAATGTGATAAATTAGTAATGCTAATGTAACAAAGAATAATTTGAAATTTAGACAAACCTGAGTTTGAATCTCAGCTCTTGAAAGTAATATTGATTAAACTCTCTGAAGCTCATTTCTCCCATTAGCTAAACTTGAATAATAGACATATTATAGGACTTTAGTGAGGAATAAATAAGGTAAAATAAAGTTTTTACCACAGTAGCCTGTATATGTTGGGTGATCAACTAATCATAACTAATATAATTATAATAATGTTAATAGGTATGTGATTCAAAACTACTGTTCAAGACTGGTCAATTATAAGAGGGCATCTCACAACAGATCTGTGAAAGAGGATATAAAAATACATGTGAACATTTATAGAGAGTTTCCTATGGACCAGAAAATAACTTTTCCTTATATTAGTTAAAACTTTCCATATTTAATTATTTAATTTAAATTTAATTAAAATTTTCCATTTAATTCTCACAATAAATCAATGAAATGGGTGTGCTATGATGGCTAACATTTTATACATAAGGAAATTAAGGCATAGAGAAGTTAACTTTATCAAGGTCAAAGAAAGAAACAAACAAAAAAACACTAAGTGGCACAGTCAGTATTTGAGCCAAAGCAATTTGGTTCAATGCAGAGCTCTTAAGACACTGTACAATAATGTCTCTGGAATAAATTCCCTGCTCACACTCAAAAATTATCTTTATTCTGCATTATATTAACATTAAAACTATTGCTATCATATTGTAATTAATCACTTTGTAGATACTCTTGTGGAAAGTATCAAAAGTTAATTTAATTAATTAGTGAAGATACTTGGATTTAAGGCATATTTTTAATTCAGAATATGCATGATTCAAAGCACAGGGATAAGTGATGACAGTTTGATAACCTAATGTACTTTGCAAACATATTGAGTGGATCTTTAATATATACCATATATTTATTTTATGTGGGCAATCTTCCTTGTGACAATTATTATTAATTTAGCATATGTAACAAGAACAATGAATTGTCTTTTTCTGCAGGCAGATGAGAAATTTCACATCTAAATCAGTATTTCCCCTTCAGAGTAGTCACTTTTAGAAGCCAGATGTTTACTTCCATGAGGGTAACTTTGTTATTTCTTATTTTATTTTTTCAGAAGCTTTCAAAGTATGATATATATTTGATTACTAATTTTAGTATTCTCAATGGTAGCAAAATTTCCTTTTTATGCATAGAGTTGTAGAAAGATAGACATAGATGGATGGATAGATAGATACTTAGATCAATAGATAAATATTTAGATCGATAGATATTTAGACAGATAATAGATAGATAGATATTTAAATAGATAGATGATAGATAGATAGATAGATAGATAGATAGATGATAGAGTTGAAGGGGGTCATGTAGAGGATGTGACTGCCAGTTGACCTGCCAGCTTGACCTGGTCAGTCTTAGGCTCTGCACCCTCACCCCTGTCCTTGGAATGTACATTCTGCCCACTGTTCCCAGAACCAGAGGCGTTTTCAAGGACACAGTTTTGAGAGAGCAATGTGTTGTTGAGACCATCTGGGCTGGATACATGGCTGAACCCAGGTAAGTCCTCTATATAAACTTTTAAGATTCTGATGGGTGTGGGGACCTACTACTACTCTTGAGGCTGCCCAAGACAAGCTTGGTATATAAGTTCCCTTGCTTATTACACCTACAGACTAACAATATGAAGTGGTCTGACTTTTTCTTCAATCTCTTCTTGCTCTTTGTATATGGGAACCCGTGTCCCCTGCATCGGCAGGTGGACTCTCAACCACTGTGCCACCAGGGAAGCCCTCCACTCTTGTTTTAGAGGCAGACACCAGAAATGAGTCAGAATTAATTTTTTGATGTGAATTATTCTTGTGTTGAAAATCTATCTATACAGATATGTATATCTTAAATGTGCTATACTATTACTACAAAGTCAATTTATAATATAGCTTCTCAATCAAAAGACTAGCCGAGAAAAATATGAGACATCTCTAATATAAACACAACACTTACATTGTTGGACCTTATGGATTACCTAACTTTGTTATTTAAGAAGATACTTTATTCAGAATGCCAGTTTAACTTATAAGCATATACTTGCAAAAACAGATGTTAATGTAAAATATTTAGGACATTAAAATTAAATGTTTCATGCCCAGACATAGGAATAGGCACTTTTATGTCAATATTTATGTTATTTGTAGTTAAATGTATGTTTTCCCATATGTTCAAAAATAAAAAATAGTATGTAGCAATTTTTTCCTTTCATAGGTTTATGATACAGCAGGTTGCTGCTTAGATAAAACATGATGACAGTGTCATTCAAAAAAATTTTTGGTTTGATTTTAATAAAGAAAACACCACACACATGTGTTATAATTTTGATAAAACAAAAAATAGAAGGAAAAGTATCAATACTATTCATACTACTCATTCTATCACTCATACTTTCTCTTTGCTTGTTTGAATTTTGAGAACATTACTAGACCAGTAAAAGTAGGCCCATTACTGACTTACTATAACAAAGTAATACCTAAAAACAGCTATTAATATAGTTTTAATGTAATTTTTTCCTAATTTTCTGTTTTGTGTGCTTGTGTATATATGTGTATATGTATGTAAATTTACATAGTGGTTATCGTTTGCTATGGTCTCTAAAGGGTATGAGGGGGCCTAAAAAATAACTTTTTTTAAATCCAAATGTATACAAATTGGGAAATAAGATAAAGGAATATTAAATGTTGGTCAAACTTCACTGTTATTTCTGATAGAGACAGAGATGGAAGTTAGAACTTAGCATGTGAAAAAAATATCCCAGGTAGGTATAGGCAAGCATACCTGTGAGAGCACTGGATAAGGCTGGCTATGCCACAGGTGAGGCTTACCCAGCTAGTATTTATGACATTAAAAAACAAAGGATTTGCATTTCTCTAATGATTAGTGATGTTGAGCATCTTTTCATGTGTTTGTTGGCAATCTGTATGTCTTCTTTGGAGAAATTTCTATTTACATCTTCTGCCCATTTTTGGATTGGGTTGTTTGCTTTTTTGATATTGAGCTGCATGAGCTGCTAGTATATTTTGGAGATTAATCCTTTGTCAGTTGCTTCATTTGTAAATATTTTCTCCCATTCTGAGGGTTATCTTTTCATCTTATTTACAGTTTTCTTTGCTGTGCAAAAGCTTTAAGTTTCATTAGGTCCAATTTCTTTATTTTTATTTTATTTCCATTACTCTAGGAGGTGGGTCAAAAAAGATCTTGCTGTGATTTATGTCATAGAGTGTTCTGCCTATGTTTTCCTCTAAGAGTTTTACAGTGTCTGGCCTTACATTTAGGTCTCGAATCCATTTTGAGTTTATTTTTGTGTATGATATTAGGAAGTGTTCTAATTTCACTCTTTTACATGTAGCTGTCCAGTTTTCCCAACACCACTTATTGAAGAGGCTGTCTTTTCTCCATTGTATATTCTTGCCTCCTTTGTCAATTAGAGAAATGCAAATCAAAACTAAAATGAGGTATCACCTCACACTGGTCAGAATGTCCATCATCAAAAAATCTACAAACAAAAAATGCTGGAGAGGGTGTGGTGAAAAGGGAACCCTCTTGCACTGTTGGTGGGAATGTAAATTGATACAACCAGTATGGAAAACAATATGGAGGTTCCTTAAAAAACTAAAAATAGAACTACTATATGACTCAGCAATCCCACTACTGGGCATATACCCTGAGAAAACAATAATTCAAAAAGAGTCATGTACCACAATGTTCATTGCAGCTCTATTTACAATAGCCAGGACATGGAAGCAACCTAAGTGTCCATTGACAGATGAATGGATAAAGAGGATGTGGCACATATATACAATGGAATATTACTCACCATAAAAAGAAACAGAATTGAGTTATTTGTAGTGAGGTGGATGGACATAGAGTCTGTCATACAGAGTGAAATAAGTCAGAAAGAGAAAAACAAATACCATATGCTAACACATATATATGGAATCTAAAAAAAAAATTGGTTCTAAAGAACCTAGGGGCAGGACAGGAATAAAGATGCAGACCATAGAGAATGGACTTGAGGACACAGGGAGGGGGAAGGGTAAGCTGGGATGAAGTGAGAGAGTGGCATGGACATATATACACTACCAAATGTAAAATAGATAGCTAGTGGGAAGCAGCCACATAGCACAGGGAGATCAGCTAGGTGCTTTGTGACCACATAGAGGTGTGGGATAGGGAGTGTGGGAGGGAGATGCAAGAGGGTGAAGATATGGGGATATATGTATACATATAGCTGATTCACTTTGTTGTACAGCAGAAACTAACACAACATTGTAAAGCAATTATACTCCAATAAAGATATTATATATATATATATATATATATATAAAATTTAACAAAGATGAAAACAAGAAGAACGATACAAAAGTGGATTAAAAACATAATTTAAATTGCCCTAAAAAAGAAAAAAAAAAGAACAGAGAAGAACTCCCAATTCTAGTAGGTAGCTTGTTCCTAAGATAAATAAGGGAGTTACTTAGCCAAACCTTGTTTTTCCAAATTTAGTTTTCCAAATGTATTAGTCAGAGAAGTGACTACACTTCTCCTGGGCCAAGATAAGTAAAGAAAAAAAAAGAAGGGTCAGAAATGTTATACTATTGAGCTTCTTTCATGTGATTGAAACTACTGAGTGGAGAATCCACATTGTCCCATACACTCTACATATTTATTTATATATTTGTTTGTCTTTTGTACCTTTATTTGAGTAGAGAACTTAATGAGAAGATATGGAATCACTTTGAATACAAAGAGAACTAGCCTGGCATTGATGCTGATGAATGAGAGAACCTTCAATTCATTCAGTCATAAGTGGAGGTTTGGCATAATGAAAGACTGTGTGAGCTGGGAATATAACTTACTAGCTGTCGAGACATGGGCAAATTACTAAAACTTTTTGAGTGTCTCCTTCAATTATGAAATAAGGATTATAATAGAAAAATCACTGAGTTGAAATGAAGATGAAGTAAAATTAAATTACATGACACATAACAGATTTGTAATAAATAATCACTGCTTTTAGTACTTAGTATTGCAAACAATGTCTGTTTTTCAAATTTAGCTTAAATTATCATGGACTCCATGAGGCATTATATACAAATTTTAAAGTGATTAGGATAATATTCATATAATAAATAGTGGTAGTAAAGTAAAATAAGCATGGTGTTTTCTAACTACATAGATATGGTATGAAAGAATTAGATCATCCATCAAATAAATAAAAACACATAGCATTTACTTAAACTTTTTAAGCAAAGTAGATATGTTATTTTATTAATCTGATTAAATTCAACTGACAGTCTTGATTTTTTAACAGAATCACTTTTGTGACCTTTGAACTAAAACCCTTTTTTTTTTTCTTTTGGCTGCATTGAGTCTTCATTGCTGTACACGAGCTTTCTCTAGTTGCAGCAAGCGGGGGCTACTCTTCGTTGTGGTGTGCGGGCTTCTCATTGCAGTGGCTTCTGTTGTTGCGGTGCATGGGCTCTAGGTGCGTGGGCTTCAGTAGTTGTGGCACGTGGGCTCAGTAGTTGAGGCACGGGGGCTCTAGGACGCAGGCTCAGTAGTTGTGGTGCACGTGCTTAGTTGCTCTGCAGCATGTGGGATCTTCCTGGATCAGAGATCGAAACTGTGTCCCCTTCAGTGGCAGGTGGATTCTTAACCACTGCACCACCAGGGAAACCTTGAACTAAAAACCCTTTAAAGCAGTGGACCAATATCCAATTTTGATGTCTAGCCTCTGGGGAAAGTGTTGTAAGTTTCATCCTTAACTCATGAAATGGATCTTTACCTAATAATTCTCACTGACAAAAAATGTAATTTCCCCTGGTGTTTTGGACCCCTGGATATACGTACTGATGAAATCAAGCAAGTAGCGAGCATGTGAGAAAATCTATTCAAATATAGTTAATTATGGGAGCACTTCAGTCTTGTTCAGCAGAGTGAAGTATTGCCATCCCCCAAGTGTACAAGTTGACATAAATGACTCATTACAGAATATTTGAAAATTTGAAATAGTTTACTTCATATTTTCCTGAACACCTAGGGAAATGTTAATAGGCCAAATTATTTTCCTTATTGTATTGTTAACATATTAAGCAAAGCTCCTTTGATTTTCGTTCTTTTATTCATTCATCTACTTATTGAGTAATTTGTTTAAAAAAATATGTATTGAGCACGAGTTAAGTAACAGACCATTGAGCACCAACTCTACCTTATGTACTGGGAGTACAGAAATCGTTATCATACCCTCCTCGTCTACAAAGAACTCATAATCTTACAGCTTTTTATAAGGAATTTTCCATTTTGGGAACAGAGAGGAACTCATCTATTTATTTGATTTTATTTCACGAATCATACCTTACATCATTTACTATTTCCTGACACATTTCCATTCAGAGGATGCATTTACTCTAAGCAACACAAACCTGTATTTGTATCTTTGACAGCAAAGGAGAGACTGACTAATGGAATTGATGCTTGGTTTGAATAATGTAGGATGATGTGACAATGACAGTAGCAAGGAATCTTAAATATTAGGCCCTACCTGATGCAATTTAAAAATATGCCCAGGGCCTCCCTGGTGGCGCAAGTGGTTGAGAGTCCGCCTGCCGATGCAGGGGATATGGGTTCGTGCCCCGGTCTGGGAGGATCCCATATGCCGCGGAGCGGCTGGGCCCGTGAGCCATGGCCGCTGAGCCTGCGCGTCCGGAGCCTGTGCGTCCGGAGCCTGTGCTCTGCAACGGGGGAGGCCACAACAGTGAGAGGCCCACATACCGCAAAAAAAAAAAAAAAATTAAAAAAAAAATAATAAATAAATAAAAATATGCCCACTATTTTCTTAGTTGCAAATATGTTAGATTTCATTTCTGCTTCTGTGATGAAGCTGAGTGTAATTCATCTTGATGACAGTTAACAAGAGAAACTAATTTCTCTTAAAAGCACCTCCCAATTACCTTTTTCTTCCCCCTAAACACTAAGCAGTTTGAGGCACTTGGAACAAACTCTTTCCTGTGTCTTTTCTCTATGTAGAAGAAAGAAATTAAGGGGTATGGCATGTATTACTTGTTACTTCTCTCTCTGGCTTGCAAAAATTAACTTCAAATGGTAGATGGCCTGAGGATATGTAATTGTAACAAACGTTAGGGTAGATGCGATGTACATTGCTAATGGGAATGATTTAAGGGAAGCAGATTCATATGTCAACTTCCTTTTTACTTAAAGCAAATATATCTTGAAAGGAAGGAAGGAGGAAAGGAAGAGAGGGAGGAAAAGAGGGAGGGAGGGATGGGGAAAAGACAAGAAAGAAAATATTTCTTCTTTTCCACCCTTAAAGAAAAACCTCAGAACAAAGTAAGAGAATCTTCCTTGCTCATGTATACATGCATGAAAGCTGTCCAAAGTTTTTAAACAACAAAACAGCTAAATTTAATAATATGCAATATTAGAAAGATTTGAAATATGACTATGTGTACTCTTTTCTTAAATGATAATCATATAACAAGAGTTACCCATGATGATAAAGTGTGCTTCATCTCAAGTGTCATTGCTTGAAATTTAAATATTGGAGTATGAGTGGTTGCAGAAAATTAGCAGGATCAAATATTACTCAACGGACTGCATATATCATTTCAATATCATTTCATTTTATATATTCATCCTAATTTATATCAATCTTTCATTGACAAAATTGTAATTAATTTTGTAACTTGCCTATAGAAATTGGATGAACTTTTCTTTCACTCACAGTGATTTGGCATTAAGGATTAGATTGATGGTGTTTTAATGGAGAAAAGAGAATAATAAACGACTTTAAAAGAAAACGACTTGTTTTGGTAATGAGACACAATATTACCTTGATGAAGTTTAAGAGAGCTGGAGTCCATATAAGGAAAAAAACATTCTCAGAACATTTAATAGGACTGACAATCATAACAAAAGATGAATGAAAGAAATTGTGCTATGGTAATAATTTATATAAATGAATAAGAGTTTTTCATAGTACAATTCTAAAACTATAAAGAACACTTACAGTTTATTTGAAGCAGAATACAGAAGAAAATATTAAACTAGGTGAGGTATATTCCAAATGAGATACTGAAAAACAATGAAAGGTTTAGAATAGTTGTTGAAATATGTTAGATAAACTTTGATCCTCTCACTCATAACAAGGATATAATAGATGTTAAGATTTTGAACGTGAGAGAGGATTTTAAAAGATTTATCTGGAATGAGTTGTGCTGTAAATCTCTCTTCCTGTCCTGCCCCACCAAAGGGGTATGGGAGTTTGGTGGCTACCTCCAAACCCTAAAACCAGTTATAAGAACTTCCAAGAAATTATTCAAAGACTATGTGCAGAGACATTTTTTTGTGGACTAGGATTCTCCTCTATTCAAAAAGGAATGCAACACTGGAGGTAATTCCTCTTTAATAAAATTAAGAGGATTCAGGAAGAATACTTAAAACTTAAAACTGAAGGTTAGAGAATGCAAAGGCTGAGGTCTGACTGCCACCTGGAAGATCTAAGGGAAAGAGATTCTTAGCTAGCTGATTTGAAGGCATAGTAAAGGAAGAGCTTGTTCAGCTGGATTCTCCAAGTGTTTGTCAGTACTCCTGAGCCAGCTGTGGGCTAATAATGAGCAAGAACTTCCATGGGTCATTTTAGGTCTTGTCCAAACCCCAGTCTAGAAGGACAAATAGGCTTCAGTCAGGAAAAAATGGAGGAGACAATCCTTAGTGATGAAGAAAGATGAAGGGACCAGCAGGAATAGTGGCACATTTACTCCTGTCAGGGGGACTGCAGGTAACTGAGTCTTCAAAATGGATGAGGAGGGTTTCTGAAGAGCCATAAAAGTGAGTCAGCTTTGAATACCAAATACCAAATTCAGAGAGCACTAGTTAATCCAGTGTCCATAGAGAAGTTTTCTTTATCCTTTACCTCTGCTCTTTTTATTGTTCCAGATGCTAAGGCAAGGAGTAAGACTGCTATAGAGGGAAAAGAGCAAAACAAGTTAGAAAGCTTGGGAGGAAGGATGGGGGAAGAAAGGAAACTATTGCTTTCTTTGCCAAATTTCAAGATTCTTCCAGATTTAGGTGGGAAATCAAAAGAGCCTCACTTAATTTTAAATCAGATTTTGACCTTAATTATTTCATGGGAATGGATATTTTTATTACCTGATTGTGATTATGTTTTAAGACTGAAATTAACCAACCATTGGTTTTGCTGAGGTGGTTTCCAAGTTTTCATCTGAGGGCACGGAAAGAATTTGCTCTTTGCAATCATTTAAAAGAAGCTGGAAAAAGCATTACATCAGTTCCTCAAAAAATTAATAAGGTAACTACCATACAATCCAGCAATTCCACTTCTGGGTATTTATCTAAAGAAAACAAAACAGTCTAAAAAAGGTATATGCACCCTCATGCTCATTGCAGTATTATTTACAGTAGCAAAGATTTGGAAACAAACTAAGTGACCATCGATGCATGAATAAATAAATTGCAGTATGTATATATATATATGTGTGTGTGTGCATATATGTGTGTGTGTGTGTGTGTGTATATATATATATATATATATATATGAAATCTTACCATTTGTAACAACATGGATGGACCTTAACAGCATTATGCTAAGTGAAATAAGTCAAAAAAAGACAAATATCATATATAATCTTACTTATTTGTGGAATCTGAGGAAAAAAAAAAACCTTAAAAACTAAAATAACAAGCTCAAAGACACAGAGAATAGATTGGTGGTTGCCAGAGCTGGAGGATTAGAGGTGGGATAAATGAATGGACTATTTTGTTTTTGTTTTGTTCTTTTTAGTTTAAATAAGTTGAATTAAAAGCACACACACACACACACACACAAAAGTGTGGTATATATACATGAATAAAATTTAGTAATTTTTAAAAATTTTTCATGGTTCCACCAACTAGAAACAATTACTGTTATCATGTTAAGTGTATTTCCTTCCAGTCTTTTTTTATAAATGCTGAAATTTTACTGGTTTTGTATTATATATCATACATATTATGTGTTATAAATCAGCATGCTTGCTGTAAACAATTCACATACAGAAAATGAAAAAAGGAAAAACTAACATTTCCTGTAATTCCAACAAACAATTGTTATAAAGTTTAGATATTCAGCAGTATGTATGTAGAATTTAAGAATTTGTTCAAAATTAAATATTAATTTTAATATTGACAGACATCTATTATAAATGACAAACATGACATTATAAATTAATGTCCTCTATTAATTTTATAGATGACAGTGATATTAAGTCATTCTAAACCTGTGCCTTGGTCATGAACATTTCCTTCTCTTCATGTTCATGTTGTAAAGTCACAGCTAAATCTTCCCTTTTGTACATTGTAGACTTGCCTTTGTTGGTTTTAGTGAACATTTTAATTAGCTCTTATTTAGTTTCTGGAACAGGGAAATTCTTCCATATTTACTCTAAAAGCCCAACTCTAGCCATACTTGAAAACACACTGAATTTTTTTTCAAATGTATTATTATGTTTTGTTTTTTCTTTTTGGACCCTTAAGAAATTCTATTTTACTGCTACTTCTTATCTTTTTGACCAGCAGTGGAAATATTGCTCTTCTTCCAAATATATCCAAGAATCTTCTCCTTAAATTACTTTATTTCTCTTATGATAGTCTAATGAGCAATATATGTGGATATAACAGCAAAAATCAAGTACACTACCAGAAAATAATGGCAACTCCAAGTTAGCCAAAGAAATATTAGGAAACGTTTTACAGAATCCAATCAATAAATTCAGGCTGTATATATACTGGGTGTTATTAGTAGTTTATGGCATCACAAAATGATTTCTAATTATTTTTGGAAGAAAAAGTTCTGATAAGCTCTCTAGAAACCTGATTCAGACTATGTAGAGCAATGTAGTTTTCTGAACAAGAAATGTGCTTAATAAGCTAATGTAACCAATAATGAAACATCAAAAATAAATAAAACACAAATTTTAGATTCCTAGTATTTGCAATTAGAGCCCATCACTGATAGAGGGATATAATTTTTTCTAAAGCGTTAAAAAAAAACATATCTTTTGCAAAATACACAATTGCTGCAAACCACTCTGCATTCTCAGAATATATTTAGTTCAAGTGCACTAAGTATCATAAGCTATTCTGTTCTAAATTTGTTATGGAAAAGGAATTTCTGTTAAAGATGAAATAAACATGTGGATTGCTAAGTGTCTCCATGTACTTTTCAGATAAAGGTACAAAAGAAATGATATATTATTTGCCTGCGCTTAGAAGATGGAGTTTCTGTTAAATTGAATTATTATAGCTAGCTTTAAATCAAGAAAGACTAGGATAATGGTGGCTCCCACTAGATGACATAAATTTCCTTAAGTGTTTGCTAGGTAAAGGAATGGTGACCAGATAGGTATGGCTAGAAACTGATAGGAGCTTTGAAATAAAGTGGCTGCATATGGAAGATTTGCTTATTTCTTGATTTAATTCCTGGGGTTGTTGATTTAATTCCTAGGATTTTCTGACTTTGAATTCTGAATTAAAACAGATTTATCCTCTCCTCATTCAAAAGGAAATCAGGCAAAAAACATCAAGATGTCTTTGGTTTACCCACAATCCATTCAAGAGCTGAAACTGAGGGATCTATTTAGCTGCTGTTTAATAATGTGGTGCATCCAATCATATCGGGGAAATGAGAACAAAGACCTTCTAAAGACATCGCACTACCACAGAGCATATGTAAGGCACCTAACAAAACTATGAAAACTATTAATAACAGTGAAGGGATTTGTACCAACATATGAAAAGGGAAAAGAGTAAAGTGACTGAAAGAGAAATTAACTAGTGGGGGGGTGGGGTCTTTTTCAAAGATTTTTAAAAAAAATCAATGCTGCTTCTCTGATTGCTATATTGTACAGCCTGAGAGTTGTTTCTGTGGAAATGTGTGGTCTCACTGAGGCTAAATTTGTCATATTTTCCTCTGTAAATCAATTCTGTCCTTTTTTGCCAGTCCCTGAAATTTTTCCAGGATTTTTTTTTCTTTCTTTTTAGATTTTGGCTCTTATACTTTCATTTTTGAAGCATATCTGAGTGAGAACGGCTTGATTTATGAAGTAGCATGTGAGTATTAGAGGTTTAAGCAGAAAAATTGTGCATAGAGTCAAAAGTGTTTGGCAGCAGGCAAGGTGGGTAATGCCTCAGCAGGTGGGTGACCAGCGCTGTAGTGGGCTAAATAGGTGAAATGAAGATTTCACTCAAGGAGGCTGGAGAGGCAGAACAGTACTTTAGTCCCTAGAAATGTTGCTATTTCGATGTTAAAAAAAAAAAAAAAAACTGGGTCGGGCTTCCCTGGTGGCGCAGTGGTTGAGAGTCCACCTGCTGATGCAGGGGACACGGGTTTGTGCCCCAGTCCGGGAGGATCCCACATGCCGCGGAGCGGCTGGGCCCGTGACCCATGGATGCTGAGCCTGCGCGTCCAGAGCCTGTGCTCTGCAAGGGGAGAGGCCACAACAGTGAGAGGCCCGCGTACCGCAAAAAAACAAAACAAAACTGGGTCAAATGACATTGGAGTATGAGACAAAGAACCAAAAAAGCAAGGATTTAGTGATGAACTGGTACCTGGGCCAAGCAATAAAGTCACAGAAGGAGTGGACCGAATTGTTTGTGGGTTAACTAGCCAGTGTTTGAAGTAGGTCATGCTCCAAAAACACAATGGTGAAATTCAGAAGACTTTACTAACTAAAACAGGGCAGCAGTTGAGACACAGATTAAGTAGAATGTTTTGCATCTTTTTTTGAACCTTTTATCCGGTAATTCTCACCTGGGACTATTTTGCCTCCTAGGGGACATTTGGCAATATCAGAAGGTATTTTACGTAATCACTCCACAGGGAGGCTGCTACTGGCATGTAGTTGGAAGAGGCCAGGGATCCTGCTAAACATCTTACAAGGCACAGGACAGCCTCCACAATGAAGAACTATCTGGTTCAAAATGTTAATAATGTCGAGATAGAGAATCTCCGCACTTTGCCTCCTTTTGCAGAATTTTTTAAATGCAGTTTGTTACTTTCATTCAATTATGTTCTCATTTTTCTCTTTCTTCTGCTATTTACCACCTTTTCTCCTAACAAAGAAAAACATGAATGCATAGAGAAAATAAAGTTAAGGAACATAAAGAAAATTATAAAAAATACGATAGATTTCATTTTCTCTTCAATTTGCTTTACTCAAAGAACCAATTCAATTTAAAAGAGAGATGGTGCAAGGGTGTTAAGCCTGAAAACCCACCAAAAAAATAAGCTATAAGTAATTTTAGAAAAATACTATATCAGAAAAATTTCTTTAAACAAGAAGCTGAAAAAAATGACCAAGTTTATAGATTTTACATTTTGGAGAATCAGTAAGGTTCTGCCTTTGAAGACATAACTGGCTTAATTCCTAGGCCTACCAATTAATAATCATATGGTCTTTCTATGAACCTAAACTAATTCAGATGTTGAAAGGAATTGAAAATAGTCTCTTTCAGGGTTAGGGGAATGATCTGCAATATTACATGCAATGTTCCAGCAAATGCTATACCTGATTCAAAGTAGGCCCTAAGAACCGCAAAAAACTCTCAGCACAAAATGATTCTATTCAAACTCCTACACTAAGAGACTTGACCAAACTCTAACCCGGCTTCCAGAAGCTTAAGGCCATATTCCTAGGTTGACCCCAGGTGCCCTTAAAATGCTGCCTGAGAAGGCTCAGCACTGCCCAAAGAATTTACTGTTTATTCTAGCTGAAACTTTGTAGATCGGCCCTTGAACTCCTGCTTAGAGCTGTTACATTAGAAAGTTTGCAATTATATATCCTTTCTCTGCCCCTTTGAAACATAAATCTACCACCCAGAACTGTCTTCTCAAGGACTTGGTAGTAGTCTCTGAAATGCAAACAATTCTAGGGGACAGATCTCACCTGCAGTCCCTTTGGGAAGGTAAAGGCCTAATTTCAGTGGGTGCCCTGCTATAACTTGCACAACTACCTTTTGTCACAAGACCAGAGAAGTCCGTTTTTCCTCTGGATAAGCAGCAATTAGCAAACACAGATGACTGACTCTCACGGGCTCATTCCCCCTCAATGGCTTTCCTGTCTTTCCTTTAGCACATCCAGCATTCACAAAGTCTCCTGCCTTTTGTCTTGGTGATGTTGATCTCAGTTTACCCTGGAGTTCACTTGAGCTCCCTACTTCCATAGTTATCACTGAATAAAATCTGCCTTTACCACCTTTTACTAGTGTCTGGCTTTGTCTCTCTTAGACCACCCTCACAAGCAACAACAGCTACAATAATAGTAGCTGTCACAATGTGGCAATTTCTTAAAAGTCTCATCTGCAGAATAATGAAAAGGACAATGAAGTATCTGTCTGTGAATGGGAACTTTCTTACAGAATATTGTTATGACCATTCCTCTTAGAAAAAAGAGACAGAAAAGTCACATTACTTAGGTTAAGGGTATATATGGTGTACATTTATTTTCAGATTCATTGTCATCAAAGATATCTCTGTACTTGCTGGTTACCGTTATCTGACTGGAAAAGTATTTTGTGTTTGAATATCAAACACCATGAGCAAAGTAAGAAAAATCAGTTGAGTCAACGATGATTTGTAGATCTTTATCTTTTCAACTAGATCTTAGGAACAAATTAGCCAATGATCAATAACCGTCTGATTCAGTAGCAATCTTTAGGGATCAGTCAGGTACAAATAGGAACAAATCGGTCTGAGACTCCAGTTAGGAGTGAACTTGTCAGTTGGTAATTTGAAACTGACTTAACTGATTAATTTTGCACATGACCACAAGGAAAGCAATCAAATACAGGGGCCTGGGGCAACCAAGTCACAATCTAAAGAGACTATGTTATCATGCTCAATCCCAGCAGCATCTGTTCTAAAGAAGAAAATAGATAATCTTGAGAGTGTCCTGCTTGAATGCAGAGGTGGGAGAAGAAAGCATAGGCGATGTCTCCCCCTACTTCTGTCTTTTTGCTCCAAAACATCCAAATTTATAGAATTGATCTTCTTGGAAAGAATTTGCTATAAAGGATGATCTCTATGATTAAAGCACTACAGTTACATTAGGAAGGGCTTAAGAGTTTAGTCCAGAATCTGCTATGAAAAATTATTTTTATTTAATATACTACCACAGTTACTTAGCATACCCCAAACCGTCTGAAATCTTGGCAGTTAGGAGGGCAGACTGGATGGTAAAGGAAGGACAGGCTCAAGCAACGATATCAATGAGTCATAGTAGTTCCCATTCTCCACAGTTTGTTATGAGACTTTGAGTCTCTATCTACAAATTAAGAGTTTAAACTGGTTTTTCTTGAGTGTCCTTCCAACTGGAACATTCTGTCTTATTTTTTAAAGTGTAAGAATTGGAAGATTAATATTGAGGCCATTGGAATAGGAGTGGAGACCTAAACATAAAATCATAACCATGAACTTGACACAGACTGTCCTGAGAGCTAGATGATGTCTATTTTCATGTGCATACTCTTCTGTTATTTTCATTATAGGACAGCTTTCCAAAATGAGAGTGAGACAAAGAAACAATTATAGATGGTGTAAAACTAAGGCTTTTTTTTTTTTTAATAGAGAAAAAAACCTCATGCCACAAATTCGAGATTATAAAGATTAAGGGATGGCATATGGTCATCTGTGTTTCCTCAGCTCTGCTAGTTTTAAAGATAATTTAGTGAACTGGGTTTTGTATAATATTCTCAATAAAGTAATTTGCACATAGTGGTTAAATTTTTTGCAAAGTACTTTTACTTTTGCTGCCTGATTTGATCCTCAGCCCTGCAATAGCTAGTATTATATGTGTGAGAAGTATCATTATTTTTTTTATTTTTATTTTTAGTTTTTTTGAATTTCCTTATCTTTATTTTATTTTTTAAATGTTTATTTTATATTGGAGTATAGTTGATTTACAATGTGGTGTTAGATTCAGGTGTACAGAAAATTAATTCAGTTATACAGATACATATATCCATTCTTCTTCAGGTCCTTTTCCCACTTAGGTTATTATGGAGTATTGAGTAGAGTTCCCTGTGCTACACAGTAGGTCCTTGTTGATTATCTATTTTATATATAGCAGTGTGTATATTATTAATGTTCTCCATTATAGATTAGGGATTGTTCAACTTCAATGGTGTGGAGAGGTTTAGTAAGAAAAGAACTGAGAACTAAACAGATTGTATAGGGTACAGGTCACCTGTAGCTTTCAGTTAAGTGGGGGGATGAAAAACTGATCAAAGTGGACTAAGGAATGATAGAAGACACCATAGAAGCTGCTGGTATAGACAAGCAACTCATGGAGTTCTACTATACAGGGGAGCAGAATAATAGCAGAGAGCAGGTGTGAGACATGGAAATTATGTAAGGAAATATTACTGCATGTTTGAATGCTGATGGGAATAGTAAAGTAGAGGGAAAATTGCATCAATAACACAGAAGATGTAAGAGATAGCTGGAAAGCTCCTGGGGGAGGTGGTGTTTTCACTAAGTTATAAATTATGAGTGCTCATTGTGTATGAGGACGTGGCATCTGTGCTGAGAAAAGGAGTTCAATGTCCAACAGAGTATGAGTAAATCAGAAAATGAGGAGAGGATTACAGGGTCTGTAAGAGCTGGTGGGAGCTGAGTGATGATCAGATTTATTAGATAAAATATTCTCTTACCAAGCTTAGTCTTCTTGTAGAGTGTGACTTTCCCATAGAATGAAATTCTTCAGCCCAGTTAAAATGTCACTAGAAGCTGATACAGTGGGATACATTTAGTGGGAAGAGGAGGAAAGAGGTTTTCCTGGCCTCACGTTTTGACAGTGGTGTAACCAGCCCTAGTTCTGTCCTTTTCTTCTCAGCTTTGATTAACCATGCATTTTGAGGAGAGGAAGATGTACATGAGCAGGTCAAGGGAGACAGCTCCAAATCTTCACCACTGTTAGGGAACAGAGTGTGGGCATTTGGTTAAGCACTATGCAATTTGAACTCCTGTCCAGAACCCAATGGATTATCTGCTAGCAACATCTTCAAAGGCATTTATTTAAAGTTGAAAAAGCTACAAGAATTATCATGCTTTACAGCATCATTATTCATAAGGGTTTGAAAAGGACCTAAGTCCTGTAGCACAGTCTTGGAAATGGGCCTATGGAGAGTGATGTTTCTTCAAATGAGAAACATGCTGCCCTACTCATTTTCCATTGCTGAAGGTATGATCCATTCATTTGACAACTCTAACCCAGGAGTCAGCTGGTGCATGCTGAGAACTTGGAAATGTGTGTATCATTAGTAAGGAATTACTTCTACAGTGTGGGAAAATCCAACTCTCTTCCCAAATATTTATTTTTGTTCCCTTTCTAAGACTTAGGATTTGATGATGAAGGCCCAGTGAAGACCTCTGCTACATTTGCTATTTCTCATGCCCCTAAGGCGAAAGTTATCACCCTTTAACATTTTATACAAAAGTACACACACCTCAAAACTCCAGTGGACTTAGGGACATTACTGGGTCTTTGAAGGAGGGCAGGGAAGGGTAATCTATGTGTTACATGCCCCTTCTTGTGCTCATTTGAGCCTCCTCCTCACTTCCTTCCTCCCTATTCTATTTTCTCTTAATACCCTCCTTCACAGAACACCCCACATGCTGACCATTCTTCTCTCTTCTGCAGAGTAACTGTTCCCCAATCAGAAATGTTAGCTCAAGCTGACTTACCCCAAGCAGGCTCATCAAGCTCTTTTCCCAATAAAGAATAAATTTTGATACTCAACTCCACGACCACAGAACTTTCCACCAAGTTACTCAACTGTTACCAAGATATTATCCTTAATGCCTTCAGTTACTGTGGCTCCTGCAGGTAGGAATGAAGCTCTTTTCAGATCAAACGTTATGCAAAGGTTCAGGGGGGAAAAAGGATTGTTATGTTTCTGTCTTCTTCCTCTGAAACTTTGTGCTTCATAGAGTCTCTCCACAGGTAGAGAAGATAGTGGCCTTTGAAGTCTCTGAGCCATCCCAGAATTTTCTGGGGAAAATTTAAGTGAGGACTCTGGAGCCTGTCTGGAGCACAGATGCATTCCAGATGTCATCGTGGGGAGAGCAATCCAGGGGGTGAATTACAGTGGCTGGCAGATGCTGGCTCACGTACCCCTCCATATGGCTGTGGGGTGTCAGGCACCATGATTGGCTGCTTCATTGGAACACAAGAAATGGAGAAAGATCGAGTGGAAAAGAGGAGAGTGTCATTGTTTAAAAGAAAAGAAACAAAGAATATTAAAAGTATAGCTACCAGCATTTACACAGTGAGGCAAATTGGCCCTTGATTCTTTTTAAAATAAATTTATTTATTTACTTATTTTTATTTTTGGCTGCATTGGGTCCCCGTCGCTGCACGTGGGCCCCCTCCAGCTGCAGTGAGTGGAGGCCACTCCCGCCACGGTGCGCGGGTCGTGTGGGGGGAGGGTGCCCTCACCGTGTCCGCCGCCCCTGCTGCAGAACACAGGCTCCAGGTGGATGGGCCCCAGTAGCCATGGTGCTCAGACTCAGCAGCCATGGCTCTCAGGCTCTAGGGAGCAGGCTCAGTAGTTGTGGCACATGGGCTCAGTCGCTCAGCAGCATGCGGGATCCTCCGGCCCAGGGCCAGAACCCGTGTCCCCCGCACTGGCAGGCGGACTCTCAACCACTGCGCCACCAGGGAAGCCCATTGGCCCTTGTTTACAAAATTCGTAAAAGAGGCTAGAAGTTGCTAAAGTACTTAAACCATTTTATACGTGCAAATATAAATAAAAATATGCATGTATATACATATTCTTTACTATATATGTATATAATATGTATATCTGCATCTATATCTTCTAATATACAATTATGTATTTCTCTACTTAAACATTATAATTCTGATTAAAGACTGCAAGTCTTTTCCAAGGAGAATTACAAAAAACCTTGAGCAGATACTTGCCATTTCTAACTATTCTTCAGTCTTCTGAAACAAGTTACCAACTCAGGTTTCTATGTCTTAGCGTTTCTAGAGAATCCCATTAAAGAACATTTTTTCCCCTCTTATAGCCCTTTGGCTGAGAATAAATTGCAATAGAAACTGTGACCTGTGTATGCATTTCTTACTTAGGATGGTATGTGTGAAAGCCGAGGAGCAGGGGCCACATCCTCTGTGTTCAAACCTTTACCTTCATTATTCTTATTATTATCTTTAGCAAAGAGGGGCTCTTGCTGGGGTCGTACTCCTGGCTTTAGCCATGGGTGAGTAGAGATTTTGAGACTAGCAGCTGAGAAAATACACACTGTTTCTCCTCTACTTGAGTTGGTTTTTGTAAGACTGAACAGTGATGGCAGTTGCTGAATTAGGTGCTTTGGGGCAAAGCCAAGTTCATTCTTAAGGTCATGAATGCTATTGGACAAATCCCAGCATGCTCTTTGCCCACCTGATTAGTCCAGATTGGAGTGTGTGTGTGTGTGTGTATTCTGCTTTGTCTGCTTTAAATGAACTACAAGATTCTTTTGGAAGGGAAACTAAGGGGAGAAGAAATCATAGAAGGGAAGGATGCAGTTTGAGAGTGGAATGTCGAAATAAGGATTTAATTGCCCTTTATTTTATTCAATCATTTATTCATTTAATCATTGTTTTACTAAATTTACTTTATTATATATATCATTTAGTGAAGGTTTGCTCAGTACCAGGTAAAGTACACAGTGATGGGAAAATATTGCTAAGTAGATAAGCTTAGTTGTTCCCTTGTTGCTCTTCTGTTTGGTGCTCAGATATGATTTAGGTCTTTTATGTCACTAGCTGGTGAAGGTGCTTTGTCATTCTGCCCAACTCCTCTCTGAGCCACTCTGTAGTTTCAGCTACCAAAACTAACAACAGTGTTGGGCACCCCCAAACCTGGTGCTGTAGTGCTCCTATTAGGCATATAGTCTGGTCCATACACGGACATATCAAGAAAGAAGATTTGTAGTCAGAACATATGGCCCCTAGAGACATGAGATAGTACATTTGATAGAAATAGCTCTGACTATTGGTGTTGAGTTTTGGGTTTCTCTCTGCTTCCTACCAATAGGAAGGGATAAATTGATTGCTTAAAAAGAAATAAAATTAAATGCTATGAACTTAGTTTTTAAGGGAAATAAAAAATCAATTTTCCTTTAAAATAAAAAAAGGGGGCATCTGTCTTTGATTTTTCATTTCTGACTTAATGCTAATACCCACATCACACTCAAAGTGACCCTGGCAGATGTTTGATAATGAATCTGCTTTGAAATTCATCCCAGAAAGTAAAGTCTACAGAGGGATTCCAAAATTCTAGCACATAAGGGATAGCTTCAGATCAGCCCCAAGACTGATAGCACACTTGCACTTACACTGAGGTTTCCATAGGCTAATTACTAAAAATATGAGTGATGGAGAGCCAGAAACTTCTCTGATGACAGTTTCTCCTCAGTCGTTCCACAGGGAGCAGTATAAACTGTGCCCTTTACTGAGTGTTTGACACAATTAAAATGGTATCAAATTTTAGGGAAACAGTGCCTAAGTAGCTTTCTCTTTGTAAATCAGTTTGCAAATCTTTCACATTCTGCTAAATATAATATAAATTGAATAGTAATTTTTAAATGCAACAACAAAACCTTGGAGAGACAGGGAAATGGACAGACTGGTTGATTGCAGTAACGTGAATATACACAACTATATAAAAGAGTAACAATAATAATTGTACAATGAGCCTGTGCCAGGCATTTCTATAGAGTTTTCAAATTTCAAGGAAATTTTGCATTTTTTTTTTCAAATTCAACTTTGGTGTTTCATGATATAGGAGAGAGCTGGAAAATTATTGTTCTCCCAATTTCTAGATGAAAAAAATTAGACCCAGGTATATTAACAAAGTTTTCTAATGTAATGTATCTGCTGTGTCTGTGGTTCTCTCTGCTTCTCTTTCCACCAAACACCCTCCTGTACCAAATTTGGAACACAAATGGCAAATAAATTCGGTTGACTTTGAGACACAAGGCTAGGCTGCATCCATTATGAATGGATGGAGATTCCTCTGTCTGGTCCAGTGACGCTCCCATGGGTCAGGTTAACAGTAACACACAGGAAGCAGCTCAGTGACAGCAATGAGAGCTCCTGAGTCAGACCATCTGGGTTTCATCCCCAACTTAACCACTGCGACCTATAGTCAATTACTCCCCTTCTCCAAGTCTCAATTTCCTCAGATGGAAGATGGAAAATATAATACCATTTCCCTCCAAAGCTTTTTGCAAGGACTTACTAACTGAGGCAAAGAAAGCATTTGGTACAGTTCCTGGTGTCCTGCAAGCTCTCTACAAGTGTTAGTGGTTGGAATTATCATAGACACATATTTTGCATTCTTGTAAAGGAAAGGGATCTTTCCGCATCCACACATTGTCTCTGGGATTTGCTTTTGTGGGAGGGATGCTTTCTTAGAAATGTGGGCCACAATAAGACTTAAAGGGGGGCGGGATAATTTGAAACCCAAGATAGATGAGCTTATTGGTTTACATAGTATTAGCAACTTTTAAAATATATATACATGTGTAGGCTCTGGAACTTGGTAGAAAAATTGAGCTAGAATGCACTTCATAATGAAGTAACAAGGACTTCAGTTCTTCCTTAAAATGGGGGTGGAGAGAGGGTTTGTGGTGGTGGAGAAAGTAGGAGAGGAAGAAAATAAGAAAAGGATCCAGGCGTCCCTGATGGCACAGTGGTTGAGAGTCCGCCTGCCGATGCAGGGGACATGGGTTCGTGCCCCGGTCTGGGAAGATCCCACATGCCGCAGAGCGGCTGGGCCCGTGAGCCATGGCCGCTGAGCCTGCGCGTCCGGAGCCTGTGATCCGCAACGGGAGAGGCCACAACAGTGAGAGACCTGCGTACCGCAAAAAAAAAAAAAAAAAAAAAAAAAAAGGATCCAATTAGATGGTTGAAGAGAATTTCCAGTAACTTATTGGCAGGAAGAGGTTAAATAGAACAAAAGTCAGTAAAAGTTTACCGTATTAGAAAAGACTGAGGTACTTTAGGACAGCGATTTTTGAGACTGTTACTTTTTTTGGACTGTTTGCAAGTCTCAGTAAAAGTCTGTTTCTTGAATCAACTAAGTGTTAGTAATGTATTGTGCAAAAACAGGGAGGAAAATGGATAGTGGGGTGAGCAGTGGCTTGGGGAGGAAAGAAAGCAGAAGCCACTGGGGGCTTCTCAACAGTTAAGAGCAGAATCTCTGGGGCCAGGAGTCACAAGCATGTAAGCCCACCTGAGCAAGTGCTGAATGTCCAAGGTGCACAGAATGCAGACGTTATAGGAAATAATAACTCTAGAAAGCCAGTGGAGGTGGAGACATCATATTACATACATATTAGGTGCACACATTTTAAAGCAAGCATATCACAAGAAGATATTTTCATGTCATTCTAATAGAATTTTTGTACAAATTCACATCCATATCTATTGTTTTCTATTTAGTCTTCCCAATTCTTATATCCCTTTATTTAATGCCAATTTAAGGCAGCAGAAACATTAAGAGGCAGAAAAATGCATTTGTTTCCCAACGTTGTTCGTTCCCTCTGGATTTGAAGAAACATAATCGCTGGAGTTTCACATTGATTTCTAGACTTGTATTACTCCCCTTTGCTACCATATAAACCCTTCACTAAAGCTATGTGTTGTGACATTTAAAGAGCAAGTGGCACCATGAATGGAATAATCCAGGTGAAAGATCAGCCCTAGCATCAGCCCTTCCCATTATTTCCTGGAGTGTCAATTCAGTAATAATCATTTGCCCCTACACTCAACCAAATCCCCACCTGGATCTCTATCTGGACGTCCGTGGCAACTGCCCAACTTGCCTGGTTCCTAGGGACTTCTGATTCCTCACAGGCTAATATAACAGACTCCACAGAGGCTGCTGTAAAATGCTAATCTCATTTATGTTAAATAAAGCATGACAGTCTGATGGCTTTTTAGAAGTCAAAGTTACCATTTTCATTAGGCAGACAATCTATATGCTAGTGTCACCCAAGTGTCTAAATTATTTTCATCTAGGAACCACAGAACAGTCCACACTATTAACAGTATTATTATTTTTATTATTAAATTACAACATATTTTGTTGACTGCAAACACTAATTAAGTCCATAGTCTGTGTCAGATATTTTGCTAAGAACATGGTAGGAATTAATTCTCACCATAAGCCTTTGAGGTATGAACAATACTTTCCCCATTTCAGGGATGAGTAAACTCAGGCTAACAGGTGTGAAATCACTTTCTTCAGGCTGCACCAGGGGGAGGAGCAAAATCCAATTCAGAACTTGTGCTGTTTACCATGACTCTGAACTGCCGAGTAAAGCTGAGCAGTAATATCACCTGTCAATTCAATTCCACTCTCTGCTCCTAGGAGTTGCCTCCAGAGGGAAAGTGTCACCTTCATTCCTGGGACCTGGATGCAGTACCTTGCACCTCCATGCTGGCCTAAGATCGAGAAAGACAGAGGAGGTGGGGGCTGAAGGGCCCCATGTGCAATTCCATCCATCTGCTGGGCCAGTCCAGCTGGTATGGCATGTCACTCCACATCAGGCAGAAAGCAAGACTGAATTAAATCTGGCTGTCAAGACACCCAGATTTGCAGCAAGTAGAGATGTTCTTTACTCTTTATGTGAAAGTTCTGATTGAAAAGACAAAAAGAATTTAATCAGTCATTCGGCACTGCTGCTCTGGTAGCTCCAAAGATTTTGTCTTGCTTTGCCCCCTTGCCTGGCCCCTTTCTTTTGAAGGCCAATGTGCACTACTTTGTTTGGGATAAGCTCTCTCAGCTAAACTTCAATAATTGGATTACTAGCACATTGTGTGAGGAGTCGGCAGTTTATGGAACTGAGCAAACAGGCAGGTCCTGGACCAGAAAGGGCACACTTTTCCCAGGTTGGCTCAGGATCCTCACCATGCTTTAAAGTTTGATGGTCTGAAGTGGAAATGCCAGTGCAACCCGTAGGTGATAAAGAAGGACAGTTCAGCGGTGCCAGTCACTCAGGCAGAAAGATAAAGGACTGTAGGGCAAACATACAGTTTGAGAAATTGTGTGTAATTTTGCCTGAATCACTCCGAATTTTCAGATTAAGGTCAAAAGATTATGGAAGTAGCTTACCGGGGCAAGGCAAGCCTCTCTTAGCAAGACTGACTCAGATGTAAGTGCCCTGGTTTTGGTGACCTTCGTAAAATCTGAAGATATAAAATAACTATTTGCACAAGTTATTAACCAGCTATGTTGCCTAAAAGAAGTAGAAAGAGGGGCTATGCATCCAAAACTTAGAGTTCTTCATAGTGAAAAAGTGAGAACCCTTAAAAAGTAGTTGACATTTATGAACAAAAAAGTGCAGGGAGTCAGTCCATCACTGCCACATGGTAACGCATGGTAAAAAATTGTTTTTTTTTATTGAAGTATAATTTACATACAACATTATATTAGTTACATGTGCACAACATGATAATTTGATATTTGTATGTTTTGCAAATGATCGCCACACTGTCTAGTTAACCTTCATCGCCTTACATACAGATTTTTTTTATTGTAACGAGAGCTTTTAAGATCTACTCTCTTAGCAACTTTCAAATATGCACTACAGTATTATTAACTATGGTTCTCATGCTGTGTGTTACATCCCCATGACTTATATTATTTATATTATAACTGGAAGTTTGTACCTTTCAACCCCTTCACCTATTTTGCCCACCCTCCATCTCCAGCCTCTGGCAACCATCAATCTATTCTCTATGTCTATGAGCTTTCTGAAAATTGTTTTTAGAGTCCACATATAAGGAGACCATATGGTATTTGTCTTTCTCTATCTGACTTATTTCACTTCACAATGCCCTCAAGGTCCATCCATGTTGTTGCAAATAGTAACATTTCATTAATTTTTATTGCTGAATCATACATATATATATAGTCCACCTTTTATTTATCCATTTACCCATCAATAGACACTTGTTTCCATATCTTGGCTGTTGTAACTAATGATGCAATGAACATGGGGGTTCATGTAGCTTTTTGAGTTAGTGTTTTGGTATACTTAGGATAACTACCCAGAAGTGAAATTCGTGGATCATATGGTAATTCTAATTTTAGTTTTTTTGAGGAACTTCTATACTGTTTTCTATAGTGTCTGTACCAATTTACAATCCCAAAAACAGTGCATGAGGGACTTCCCTGGTGGCGCAGTGGTTAAGAATCCACCTGTCAATGCAGGGGACATGGTTTCAATCCCTGGTCCAGGAAGATCCCACATGCCGTGGGACAACTAAGCCTGTGAGCCAAAACTACTGAGCCTGCAATCTAGAGCCCACAAGCCACAACTACTGAAGCCCACACGCCTAGAGCCCGTGCTCCGCAACTAGAGAATCCACTGCAGTGAGAAGCCTGCACACCACAACGAAGAGTAGCCCCTGCTCACCACAACCAGAGAAAGCCTGCATGCAGCAACAAAGACCCAACACAGCCAAAAATAAATAAATAAATAAATTTATTTAAAAAAAAAAAACAGTGCATGAAACTTCCCTTTTCTTCACATCCTCACCAACACGTTATTTCTTGTATTTTTGATAAGAGCCATTCTAACACATATGGGGTGATACCTCATCATTCTGGTTTTGAATTACATTTACCTGATCATTAATGATGTTGAGTATCTTTTCACATAACTGTTGACTGTCTGTAAAACCTCTTTGGAAAAGTGTCTATTTAGATTCATTGCCCATTTTTAAATCAGATTATTTATTTGTGTTTTTTGCTATTGAGCTGTATGAGTTCTATATATATATTGGATATTAACCCCTTATCCAATATCTGATTTGCAAATATTTTCTCCCATTCAGTAGTTTACCTTTTCATGTTGTTGATGGTTTCCTTTGCTGTGCAGAAGATTGTTACTTTGATGTAGTCCTCCATGTTTATTTTGCTTTTGCTGCCTTGCTTTTGGGGCCAAATCCAAAAAATAATTGCCAAGACTGATATCAAGGACCTTACTATCTATGTTTTCTTCCAGGAGTTTTATGGGAAACACACAATTCTTAAAGCAGGTTCCTACTCTCATGTCTAGATGTCACTGCAGCTACCAAAACAGAAGTTAAGAAGGGCTCGCTTTATGCATCTGGGATTACTGCATAGTAATTGTATGTTGCTTTTGCTCCTCCATGAGACCATGAGTTCCTCTTACACATGGCAGTGTCTTATCTTATTTCCCTAATGTCTGGTATTGTTTCATAGACTAAGTACTCAATAAATATTATGTATTAAATGACATAAAATGACAATAGTTATCTGTGCATCTTTTTAAAAGGGCTTTATATATATAATTTCCAATCCTTACAGCATCCTTTCAGAATAGGAGTAGTTCACATTTTACAAAATAAAGATATTCAAGTTAACTAATTAAGCAGATTACAGAAAGCTGCATAGCTAGTAAGAGGTAAATCAAGGTTTCAGATATAAATTAATGTGAGGTCAAAAAGCAAGTTTTTCCAGGAAAGTTACAATGATGAAGAAAAAAAGAAATGGAGTCCAGAAACCCTCAGTTGCTAGAAAATCCTGCTGTGACCGTCAGCAATACATTTAACCTTTACTGCCTCAGTTGCATTCTATAACATGCAATAATCACTTATTGCCTTAAGGTGGCAGCTAAATTAGATAATCTCTTGAGGTCATTTCAGCTCTAGAAAAAAAAATCTTTTTTTTTTCTTTTTTGGTAAGCAAAAGTAGGTTTTAATCAAACTGTGAACCCAGAACTGAACAATATTTTCATACAGATAGAAACATACTTTGTAGAAAAACAAATTCTTAACCATTATCATTCTTGGATTAGCATAAAGTCATTATTTAAGACAATACTGAAATTTCTTTCATTTTTCAAGTAAGAGAATTACACTGCAATGTAAATGTACATTAAAATTGCTCAGTTTGGCAGTGTCAGCCTGGCTTCTGCCTGCATAGCTTGTACCTAATTTCACATTTCTTAGAGAAATCACAGCCTGAGGTGGACTCTTTGGGTGCTGAGTGGTCTGTCTTGGGTGACAGTGATGCAGCAGAGTGGCTGAAGGGTCTTGGTGCTCAGGCCAGGTGTCAGGCCTATGCCTCGGGGGTGGGAAAGCCCAGTTGAGGACATTGGTACACAAGAGACCTCCTGGCACCATGTAATATCAAACAGCAAAAGCTCTCCCAGAGATCTCCATCTCAACACAAAGACCAGCTACACTCAACGACTAACAAGCTACAGTGCTGGACACCCTATGCCAAACAACTAGCAAGAGAGGAACACAACCTCACCCATTAGCAGAGAGGCTGCCTAAAATAATAATAATGTCACTGACACCCAAAAACACACCACTGGATGCAATCCTGCCCACCAAAAAGAAAAGATCCAGCCTCATCCACCAGAACACAGGCACCAGTCCTCTCCACCAGGAAGCCTACACAGCCCACTGAACCAACCTTACACACTGGAGGCAGAAACCAAAAACAGCAGGAACTACAAACCTGCAGCCTGCAAAAAGGAGATCACAAACACAGTAGTTAAACAAAATGAGAAGACAGAGAAGCACACAGCAGATGAAGGAGCAAAGTAAAAACCCACCAGACCAAACAAATGAAGAGGAAACATGCAGTGTACATGAAAAAGAATTCAGAGTAATGAAAATAAAGATGATCCAAAATCTTGGAAATATAATGGAGAAAATACAAGAAATTTTAACAAGGAACTAAAGAACTAAAGAGCAAAATCAATGATGAACAGCATAATAAATGAAATTAAAAATTCTCTAGAAGGAATCAATAGCAGAATAACTTAGGCAGACGGATAAGTGACCTAGAAGATAAAATAGTAAAAATAATTACCACAGAGCAGAATAAGGAAAAAAGAATGAAAAGAATTGAGGAAAGCCTCAGAGACTTCTGGGGCAATATTAAACATTCGAATATTTGAATTATAGTGGTCCCAGAAGAGCAAGAGAAAAAGAAAGGGACTGAGAAAATATTTGAAGAGATTATAGTTGAAAACTTCCCTAATATGGGAAAGGAAATGGGAGTCAAGCCGAGGAAGTGCAGAGAGTCCTATACAGGATAAATCCAAGGAGAAACACGCCAAGACACATATTAATCAAACTATCAAAAACTAAATACAAAGAAAAAATATTAAAAACAGCAAGGGAAAAGCAACAATTCACATACAAGGGAAACCCCATAAGGTTAGCAGCTGATCTTTCAGCAGAAACTCTGCAAGCCAGAAGGGAGTGGCAGGACATATTTGAAGGGATGAAAGGGAAAAACCTACAACCAAGATTACTCTACCCACAAAGGACTTCATTCAGATTTGACAGAGAAATTAAAACGTTTACAGACAAGCAAAAGCTAAAAGAATTCAGCATCACCAAACCAGCTTTACAACAAATGCTAAAGGAACTGCTCTAGGCAGTACACACAGGAGAAGGAAAACGACCTACAAAAACAAACCTAAAACAACTAAGATAATGGTAATAGGAACATACATATCGATAATTATCTTAAGCATAGATGGATTAAATGCTCCAACCAAAGACATAGACTGACTGACTGGATACAAAAACAAGACCTGTACATATGCTGTCTACAAGAGACCCACTTCAGACCTAGGGAAACATGCAGACTGAAAATGAGGGGTTGGAAAAAGAAATTCCATGAAAATGGAAATCAAAAGAAAGTTGGAGTAGCAATTCTCATAACAGACAAAATAGACTTTAAAATAAAGACTATTACAAGAGACAAAGAAGGACACTACATAATGATCAAGGGATCAATCCAAGAAGAAGATATAACAATTATAAATATTTATGTACCCAACATAGGAGCACCTCAATACGTAAGGCAAATGCTAACATCATAAAAGGGGAAATGGACAGTAACACAATCATAGTAGGGGACTTTAACACCCCACTTTCACCAATGGACAGATCACCCAAAATGAAAATAAATAAGGAAGCACAAGCTTTAAATGATACATTAAGCAAGATGGAGTTAGTGGATATTTATAGGATGTTCCACCCAAAAGCAACACACTCTTCTCAAGTGCTCATGGAACATTCTCCAGAATAGATCACATTTTGGGTCACAAATCAAGCCTCAATAAATTCAAGAAAATTGAAATCCTATCAAATATGTTTTCCGACCACAACACTATGAGACTAGATATCAATTACAGGAAAAAAAAAAGCTCTAAAAAATACAAACACATGGAGGCTAAACAATACTCTACTCAATAACCAAGAGATCACTGAAGAAATTTAAAAATACCTAGAAACAAATGACAATGAAACCACGGTGACCCAAAACCTATGGAATGAAGCAAAAGCAGTTCTAAGAGGGAAGTTTATAGCAATACAATCCTACCTCAAGAAACAAGAAACATCTCAAATAAACAACCTAACCTTACACCTAAAGCAATTAGAGAGTGAAGAACAAAAAGAAACCCAAACTTAGCAGAAGGAAAGAAATCATAAAGGTCAGATCAGAAATAAATGAAAAATAAATGAAGGAAACAATAACAAAGATCAATAAAACTAAAAGCTGGTTCTTTGAGAAGATAAACAAAATTGCTAAACCATTAGCCAGACTCATCAAGAAAAAAAGGGAGAAGACTCAAATCAATAGAATTAGACATGAAAAAGGAGAAGTAATAACTGACACTGCAGAAATACAAAGGATCATGAGAGATTACTACAAGCGACTATATGCCAATGAAATGGACAACCTGGAAGAAATGGACAAATTCTTAGAAAATCACAATCTTCTGAGGCTGAACCAGGAAGAAATAGAAAATATAAACACACCAATCACAAGCCCTGAAATAGAGACTGTGATTAAAAATCTTCCAACAAACAAAAGCGCAGGACCAGATGGCTTCACAGGCGATTTTATCAAACATTTAGAAAAGAGCTAACACCTATCCTTCTCAAAGCCTTCCAAAATATAGCAGAGGGAGGAACGTTCCCAACCACATTCTATGAGGCCACCATTACCCTGATACCAAAACCAGACAAAGATGTCACAAAGAAAGAAAACTACAGGCCAATATCACTGATGAGTATAGATGCAAAAATCCTCAACAAAATACTAGCAAACAGAATCCAACAGCACATTAAAAGGATCATACACTATGATCAAGTGGGGTTTATCCCAGGAATGCAAGGATTCTTCAATACACACAAATTAATCAATGTGATTCACCATATTAAAAAACTGAAGGAGAAAAACCATATGATCATCTCAATAGGTGCAGAAAAAGCTGTCAACAAAATTCAACACCCATTTATGATAAAAACACACCAAAAAATAGACATAGAGGGAACTTATCTCAACATAATAAAGGCCATATATGACAAACCCACAGCCAACATTGTTCTCAGTGGTGAAAAACTGAAATCATTTCCTCTAAGTTCATGAACAAGACAAGGTTGCCCACTCTCACCACTATTATTCAACATAGATTTGGAAGTTTTAGCCACGGCAATCAGAGAAGAAAAATAAATAAAAGGAATCCAAATCAGAAAAGAAGAAGTAAAGCTGTCACTGTTTGCAGATGACATGATACTATACATAGAGAATCCTAAAGATGCCACCAGAAAACTACTAGAGCTAATCAATGAATTTGGTAAAGTAGCAGGGTACAAAATTAATGCACAGAAATTTCTTGCCATCCTATACACTAATGATGAAAAATCTGAAAGAGAAATTAAGGAGACACTGCCATTTACCATTGCAACAAAAAGAATAAAATATCTAGGAATAAACCTACCTAAGGAGACAAAAGACCTGTATGCAGAAAATTATGACACTAATGAAAGAAATTAAAGATGCTACAAACAGATGGAGAGATATACCATGTTCTTGGATTGGAAGAATCAACATTGTGAAAAATGACTCTACTACCCAAAGCAATCTACAGATTCAATGCAATCCCTATCAAACTACCAATGGCATTTTTCACAGAACTAGAACAATAAATTTCACAATTTGTATGAAACACAGAAGACCGTGAATAACGAAAGCAATCTTGAGAAAGAAAAACGGAGCTAGAGGAATAAGTCTCCAGACTTCAGACAATACTACAAAGCTACAGTAATCAATACAGTATGGTACTTGCACAAAAACAGAAATATAGATCAATGGAACAGGATAGAAAACCCAGAGATAAAGCCATGCACATATGGTCACCTTATCTTTGATAAAGGAGGCAAGAATATACAGTGGAGAAAAGACAGCCTCTTCAATAAGTGGTGCTGGGAAAACTGGATAGCTACATGTAAAAGAATGAAATTAGAACATTCCTAACACCATACACAAAAATAAACTAAAAATGGATTAAGGTCCTAAATGTAAGGCCGGAGACTCTAAAACTCTTAGAGGAAAACATATCAGAACACTCTGACATCAGTCATACCAAGATCCTTTTTTGACCCACCTCCCAGAGAAATGGATTTAAAAACAAAAATAAACAAATGGGACCTAATGAAACATAAAAGTCTTGCACAGCAAAGGAAACCATAAACAAGATGAAAAGACAACCCTTAGAATGGGAGAAAATATTTGCAAATGAAGCAAATAACAAAGGATTAATCTCCAAAATTTACAAGCAGCTCATGCAGCTCGGTATTAAAAGGAAAAAAAAAAAAGAAAAAAGAAAACCAACACAATCCAAAATTGGGCAGAAGATCTAAATAGACATTTCTCCAAAGAAGATATACAGGGCTTCCTTGGTGGCGCAGTGGTTAAGAATCTGTCTGCCGATGCAGGAGACACAGGTTCGAGCCCTAGTCTGGGAAGATCCCACATGCCACGGAGCAACTGGGCCTGTGAGCCACAATTACTGAGCCTGTGTGTCTGGAGCCTGTGCTCCGCAACAAGAGAGGCCACAATAGTGAGAGGCCCGCGCACCGCAATGAAGAGTGGCCCCCACTTGCCGCAACTGGAGAAAGCCCTCACACAGAAACGAAGACCCAACACAGCCATAAATAAATAAATAAATAAATAAATAATTTAAAACAAATATCTGCTTAAAAAAAAAAAATATATATATATATATATATATATATATACACACAGATTGCCAACAAACCCATGAAAGGATCTGCAGACTACAACGAGGTATCCCCTCACACCGGTCAGAATGGCCATCATAAAAATATCTACATACAATAAATGCTGGAGAGTGTGTGGAGAACATGGAAGTGTCCTGCACTGTTGGTGGGAATGTAAGTTGATACAGCCAGTATGGAGAATAGTATGGAGTTTCTTTAAAAAACTAAAAAAGGACTACCATATGACCCAGCAATCCCACTACTGCACTTTTACCCTGAGAAAACCATAATTCAAAAAGAGTCATGTACCACAATGTTCTTTGCAGCTCTATTTACAATAGCCAGGACATGGAAGCAACCTAAGTGTCCACTGACAGATGAATGGATAAAGAAGATGTGGCACATATGTACAATGGAATATTACTCAGCCATAAAAAGAAACAAAAGTGATTTATTTGTAGTGAGATGTGTGGACATAGAGTCTGTCATACAGAGTGAAGTAAGTCAGAAAGAGAAAAACAAATACCGTATGCTAACACATATATATGGAATCTAAAAAGTAAAAATGGTTCTGAAGAATCTAGGGGCAGGACAGGAATAAAGATGCAGAAATGGAGAATGGAGTTGAGGACACAGGGAGGGGGAAGGGTAAGCTGGGATGAAGTGAGTGAGTCGCATGGACATATATTCACTACCAAATGTAAAATAGCTAGTGGGAAACAGCCACATAGCACAGAGTGATCAGCTTGGTGCTTTGTGACCACCTAGAGGGGTGGGATAGGGAGGGTGGGTGGGAGACGCAAGAGTGAGGGGACATGGGGATATATGTATATGTATAACTGATTCACTTTGTTATAAAGCAGAAACTAATACACCATTGTAAAGCAATTATAGTCCATTAAAGGTGTTAAAAAATTGCTCCATTTGTGGACTTATCCAAATATTTTATACACATTTAACTCAAACTTAGAATTCTTCAAGATAGCACCAAATGACACAAGAGATCTAAAGCAGGTTGACAAAATGTTCTGTGAAGCCTGCTTTCTTGAATTAATTCCTCCTATTGGCAATTAAATTTCAATGTAGATAGAGGGTTGAAAATGATTATGTTGAAATGACCCATAAGTGGGTTATTGGGTTCGTGTTTTTCTTGTACAGAATCATGGAGTTTTGAATAAGGACAAAAATACAAAGAGAGAAGCTCTACTGAAAGGAGATTGTTTTTCTTTCTTTTGAGAGACAAACAGAACTTAGAGTCTTTTGATCATTAAAAGTAGGGGTCAGGGAAGAAGTGAGGCACATAGCTCAGTGAAAATAGCCTTCAGGACCAAATTCAGGTCAGTCAAATAGAAGCGATGAGAAGTGTGCACCTCAAGACTCATTATAACACTGAGGTACTGTCTTTGGATAACTGGTTGAATGACTAAGGTCTGCCTAATGATTCATTTCTTTACTCCTCTTTTATTCTCCTTCGAAATCCCTGCAATCTGTCTTCCACCTCTACCATTCCAATGAAAGTTCTATCTTCGAGATTAATAATTGTAGTTGAAAACTGCAAAATATTGTACAGCAACTTATTTATAATTCTTCAAGTTTCCTGTAAACCTATAAATATTTGTTCAGTAAATGAATAAAGAATGGAGGAATAAGGGCAAGTAGACATATAAAAATGCAACGAATTCCAAGCACTAAGGAATGTGCTTCATTTCTAATATATACATTATTTTTTAACATTTTTACTGGAGTATAATTGCTTTACAATGGTGTGTTAGTTTCTGCTTTATAACAAAGTGAATCAGCTATACATATACATATATCCCCATATCTCCTCCCTCTTGCATCTCCCTCCCACCCTCCCTATCCCACCCCTCTAGGTGGTCACAAAGCACCGAGCTGATCTCTCTGCACTATGTGGCTGCTTCCCACTAGTTATCAGTTTTATATTTGGTAGTATATATATATGTCCATGCCACTTTCTCACTTCATCCCAGCTTACTCTTGGAAGATTCTGGGGCTACAGAAACTAGAGGATATACTATCACTGCCCTAGGAACTTAAAATCAAGCTATATTTATAAGGTCATTGACCTATTCTTTCTTCTTTCATCTCTTATTCTGAATCTGATGAAGATATGTCTTCTGCACTCACAATTACAAGTATAGGATAGAGACTGATGGGAGAAAAACTAGGTTAGGTGCAGTACTATTTCTATGTGTGGGGTGGAAGTGTGATGTTCACATGTTCTGATTGGTGCCAGGCTGTGATGCACAAAGAGCTGTATCAGTTCAGAAGGTCGGAGCCTTCTTTTGTCTTGTTAACATGATCTACAGCACCAAGCATATAAGTGGATATTAAATAAATATTTGGTGATTGAATAAAAAAGTTAGTGAATGAATAAATGCAGCTAAGTATTTAGAACAAATAACACACATACATGTACAGACGTACACACAACTTAGAGTGAGAATATCTTTTCATTATGGCTTGAATCTGAATAGAGGCCAACAAATAAAAAATAAATTTAAATGATCTAACATATTTAGGCCATGGTTAGATAGTCTACATTTTCGAAGAAGGCCTTGGTATTCATCAGACAAATGTGACCTTAGGCTTAAAAGTAAATGCCAAAGTAAGTCAAAGTATAATATAGATTTTACTGGACTACTCTGTCCTCCCAAAGGAGTAAAATATATAGACTTATACGAAATCATTTTTAATTGTAGGGTTGACATCAATCACTGCTCTTAAGATAGCTTAGGAAGACAGACTTGGTAAAAGCCCACCATCTCTTTTTCTTTCCTCTTACTTGCCTGTAGTTTGCACCTTTGTAAGGCATTCTAACATACCGTCATCAATGAGAGAGTGCTAAATAAGCCATCTAAAGGACTGTCCCCAAGCCCCACCCTCCCTGCTCCCTCTCCTCGCATATGGGAATGACTATACAGGGATTTATGCAGTTATGCCTTTAGGCTTCATAATCAGCATTCAAGTCTACCTTCTCAATTTAGGATTTGTCCACTATTATCAAAACTCACCAACCCTGACAGAACATGGTTTATATTCATGGCTAAAGTTTATTTTAATTCAAAATTTATAAATAGAAAATAAACAGAAAAAGAGCCAAGATTTTCTTTCTTTCTTTCTTTTTTATTAGAGGCTTAGAGGTCTGATACCAATCAGTATTTGATAAACAGAGATAACAGTGAGAAAACAATCAAACAATGAACATGAAATCCATCATCAATGCACAACTGTATTAAGTTACTCATTTTATGGTCCTGTCCTAGCAGTCTCCAAGTAAACTTTGGGCTTGTGAATAAGAGAGATTGTTGATAAGCAATAGGAAACAATAAGGAAAGGTTTTTTCCTTGTCTTATTTATCCATTAGTGAATTGAAAACACTGTCAGTGGCATAACCCATATCCAGTCCCTAAGATTCCTTATAATATAATCCTAATTTTATTTACTACAGCAATATAATCAGCTCCAATATCCCTTACAGGTAGGCATACCATTAGATGTTCAATGAGATGAACTGGAGCTTCCTGTGAAATTTTTTCTTTTCTAGTAAAGAGGTTCAGGCATACCTGGCATCTACCTTCACTTTTATACTTACTTTGAACATGAACATGATGTCTGACGTTATGGTAATGACACGACAAGCATGATAGTGACACCAAAAAAGTAGGCATGGCAAAAGTAACATGCTTTGGTACCAGATGACATCCCTAAATGTCTCAGCCCAATACCTGTAAATGTCTCTCTAATTATTTTGAGAAAAATTAATAAATAACATAAACAAAAAATCTGTTTGCTTAAGCTATAATTTTTCTGTTAGCAGGTTAATACAAGCTACATGAAAAATATGGTTCAAGTCCTGATAATGGCATTGAAGTTGAAATAGTTGATAATATGGTTCTTTAAAATGGCACGTGTATATGAATTTTAGACCACAAGTTCAGATGTGCAAATGATGTGACTTTTTAATTATTCTACTAGGTGGCAGGATAAAAAATTGACTATTCCTTTCCCAATTTTCCTCCCACTCAAGTTTAATACACAGTTATGGACTCTTATGCTGTGTATGGCGTCAAGGAATAAGGGAAACTGTCAGTCCTCAGTCTCTGGTTCACACAGATTGAAAGGAGATGTCATTGTGCTTACCAGCATGGCCTCTTCAAGTCCCCAGCAGTTCTGCTGCTTCTTTACCAGCAGAGGGTCTATGTTTTGGTGAGAGTTCCTATGTTCTATTTGCCCAGATGTATACCATCATTATACACAGTTTTTAGAGTCTTGACATCTCCCTGGCACTGCTTCTAAGAAGAAAGATGTTTGATGTTAGTTCTCTTTATCCACTTGAAACTCTCAGATCTCTACCTGTGTCCCTCTCTCCCTCCTTACTTCTCTTCCTCCTTCTTTCTCACTGCCTCAGTGAAGAGGTTTACAATTGGTGGAAATCCTCTCCTTTCTTGTATCATCAAGGGACTCTGTATGTCTAAGAATCCCATTCCCTCTTCCTTGTACACCACCCATCAGAATAATACTCCATCAATTTTCCTAAGGAATTAGGCTTTAAAAACAAAGCTAAAATACTGTGTGCTCTTCTGGTTTCCATCCTTGCCCTATGCCTCCCCTAAGGCAATGAAGTACAGCTCAAGCACATTGCTTAAGTAGAAGACAGTAGAACAGGAAGATATTGAGAGGAAAAAAAAAAAAAACAACAACAATAGAAAGGGTTACTATATAATATATGGAGATATGGTGGGGGAGAGGTGTGGTGGGTTGCATGGCCTAATTGTTCCAAGAATGTGGGCATTTTATGAATTGAGCCAGACGAGTCCCCTTAAGCTAACCCTGGGATACCTGTATAGTTTTTATACCCAAGGGTGTCTATCACTGCAGCATTCAGAGCATGGAGTTGCAACTTTCCAACTTCTGCCTTCATTTTCACATGGTTGCTTCCCTCTGTATGTGTGTATCTCTTCTGGTCTCCATCTCCAAATCTCTCCCTACTTATAAAGACACCAGTCTTTGGAGTTGGGGCCCACCCTAACCACAAATGACCTCAATTTTAAACCTGGTTAACTTGATTACATCTGCAAAACCTCCATTTCCAAAAAAGATTTATAGGTATAGGGGTTAGGACTTCAACATATATTTTTCAAGAACACAATTCAACCCACATGAACCAACATATTTCTTATTTTTAGAAACATTTTGCATCATGGCTTCTATTATTTGCAACTGAAGAGTATCCTGGTCAGTATTCCCTTCCTTAACCCCCTTACAAATTTGGGGTACTCTTCATTATATTTCCTTACAAAATTTGTCTTACTCCATCATTGCTCGTAGTTCATTATGCTCTGGTTATATTTGAATTGTTTTTTCACTAGTCCTTGTAAGAAGTTAGCTAACTTCCTTTGCCTATCTCAATAACAATTCTGTCTGCAACATTTAGCAGGGAACTTGACATATTTTGTGTTCTATAAATATTTGTTGAGTGAATAACTTAAACAGAATTTCAGAAATATATGAAAGTAGGAAGTACTTTTAAATCATCCAAAATACAACTACTCATGTGAAAATACCGTAAATATTTTGTGTAAATCCTTCCAGCATTTTTATGCAAAGTATTCTTTTAATTCCATAATTATCACACTGATTTAAAATTGTGAGTCCTGCCTTTTTAACTTTTTATAAAACAAACATTTTTCTATGTTCTTGCAGTCTTCACAAACTTTTTAAGTAGTTGTGTAAATTTCATGGAATGATTGTACAAGAATGTACTTAAACATTCCCTGAAGGTAGGACACTTAGTATATTTTTGTTATTTTAAAGATTTTCTTACATTTATTATTTTTATACTTATTTTTCTAATATCAAGGAATATTTCCTTAGCATCAATATAAAACTGACTTAGTTAAATTAAATTTTAAGGCCCTTTAAGAATGCAAGAATTCAAGTCTATGTTATGGACTGGAAAAATCAAGAAGGTTCCCATGAAGCTGGAGAAAAACGCCTCAGATTAGGAAGCAAGCAGACCATGGACACTCAAGAAGGCTGAGTGGGGAGAGGGGAGAGTGAGAACCTCTGCGTCCTCACCAAGTGTAATTTCTTTCTGTGAAATGTGACCCTCGTCTGTCAGGCCACGGTGTCATGATTTGGTGGCACCCTAGGTTTTATCTGCATCCCAAGAAATTAAGAAGAGACAAACTCAAGTGTAAGACATAAGAGTGGAATGTACTACAATTTTCTCTTTCTGGCATTCCATCATTGAATGCATTTATCGATACAATAATGATTTATTTCTCTTGTTTTAGGAGCATAATCAAAAGTAAACTACAAGTAAACCATGAAAATGCCATCCTAGATAAAAGACTTCTGTTGAAAATAATTTATAGACTGAGCCTTACATTCTCAGAGGGAAACTTAAAATTGTTAAGTAGACTGAATACAAAGCAATGGTGTTTGGACTTTTTCTTAAGAAAGAGTAGAAGACAAGAACAAAGCCTCACTTGATAGTATTGTCTATTTCTAAACATATTGTACGTTTGTCTTTTCAACTAAACTCAGCATTTTATGTGTAACTGCGTCATGACAGTGAAGGAATGTTATAGAGGAATGAATTCAGCACCAAAGTTGGCAAGTGGGTCTAGTCCCAGCTCTGCCACTTCCCTGTTTTGTGATTTAGAACAAAACATATTGCACCTTTTTTCCTGGGATTTGTCTCCCACATTCACGGATTGAAATGATCAGACATGATAATTCTTTAGATGCATAGCCCTCTAAAAATCTTTGATTCCAAGCAATGTGTGATGTAAAGTTACAAAACTAACTTAACTTTGTTGAATATTGATTCTGTCTTGGCAGTAAGGTAATAAACCATAGTCCCAAAGAGTTAATTTTGAAGAGTAAACTTCCATTCAATTCACTGAAGTAGTCCGGGTTATTGGCCGTCAGATAAATGAAAGCTGAAATTGTTTACAAGAAAAAATCCAGCATCCTTGAAACTTTCCCATGGTTTACCCTAAAGAAGAAATGGTATTTCTCAAATCCACATATTTCTTCCATAATAAAAACAATTTGGATCCCATTGTATATGATCACAGTGCATCTGTCAGAAGTAAGATGTTAAGGAATACTTTCTAAACATGTCTTACAAATATTTTAGAAATTAAAAGGTGCCTGGCAGCATGGCAAGAGAGAAAAAAAGAAAAGCAATGACATTTAGATTATTCAAGAAATTCTCGC
The DNA here is from genome assembly GCF_025265405.1 of Mesoplodon densirostris. Taxonomy (NCBI): domain Eukaryota; kingdom Metazoa; phylum Chordata; class Mammalia; order Artiodactyla; family Ziphiidae; genus Mesoplodon; species Mesoplodon densirostris. The sequence goes on from NC_082664.1 coordinate 21,742,740, forward strand.
ATTCATTCATATATAGTGTGAATGATTTTTCTCTACTGAATTGAGGTATTTTAACATGAAATACCTCCACGTTCTGCCTCAAGGACTTTAGGAAAATGGACTCCAGGATTATTGCTGTTCTAAAGAGGATAGCTTGGGTGGTGCCTATACTTCCAAGAGCCTGCATTGGCAGATGGCTTACAATGTGTATGTTGCCTCATATTTTCAGTTCTCTCTTCTTTTTTTACAATGATGAAATTTAGAAAACAGAATGTTATAAATGAACCTCACATATCCGAGGGGGTGATGCTACTAACACTTTACAGATATTCAAGTTCAAACAACAGGGCCCTGAGTATATCAAATGACATCCAACTACTAGAAATTTGGTAATTATTTCAGGCAGCTGGTTATGATTATAGCATAATGAGAAGACGCTAATACCTGTTCTACAGCTCATCAGGTTGTCCTCTATAATTTTATTAAAAGTTAATAGTTAGTGAGGAAAGACACTTAAATGTCAGCGGTTCACTGTTCTTTATCTATCATTCAGCCAGGTGCCATACTCTAGTCCCTGACTAGCCCAAATTCTGTCTCCTCCCATTGCCCTGCAAAGCTTTATATATCAATGAGATGAACAGGACCAAGGCCGGCCTTTGGAGGAAATACCTGAGTTCTAACTGCAAAAACCAATACTTGCAAGTAGTGAGGCTGCTAGCAAATTCTTCCACATTTCTAAACCTCAGTGTCCTCTTCAGTAAAATGAGGATATTGATTATCTCACATGGTTTCTGTAAGGATTAAATGAAGCAATGCATGTGGAACATCTAGCCGAGCATCAAAAGCAGGCCCAGGAAGCAATGCAATGTGTGAATCCCTGCCTGAGCTTTTCTCCTTTCCCCTCCATTGTGGTATCGAAGTTCATTCAGTAGGCTCAGGCACAAGCAAGGTCTCATGAGCAATGGTGATATTAAGCAGGACAACTTCAGTGAGATATTTTTGAGTTCATTCATTTTGTGACTTAATCTTATATATAAAATGGAAGCATTAAGAAAGTTCATTGGAATGAAATGGGGCAGATTTAAATAATGGGACCTGAAACTATATCCACACATCAGCATTAGAGAATAGCCAGCCAAGGAAAAGCACTATAAGTGTTAAAGACAATGGAACAATTGTTAACTCTTCTCCTCCAGTGACAGTCGGAATTCTCTCTCATTTACTCTGGAGTTTGCTTCTGCATAACATCAACTTGTTATAGAATAGCCTGTCTTAAATAAATAAATTAATTAATTAAGTAAACATTTTAAAAAAACAAAGCAAAAAAATATTCAGCATAAAGCAAAACCCCACTTGATTCCACATTCCCCTCCAGCTACTACTGACTTTCTCATTTCCTCTTTATAACAAAAGGCCTCAACAGAATGATAAATATTTGCTGCTTCACTTCCTCATCTTTCACATTTAATTAATATATTACCCCAAGCAATCCACTAAAACAAAGCAGAGGACATCAAGTCAGGGAGGACATTACCATGATTGGGGTAAAAATCTTCAGACTTTAATACTGAGATAAGACATACTGGTGAAATGGCCAGAATCCAATTTATTTGCTATTAGTAAAAATGGACAAATAGCCCAAACCATTTACCTTATATTTACTTTAAATACTCTCTGGTATAAGGTACATATATAAAGCAAACTCTGCTTAATAATAATTTTAAAAACTTGTAAAATACATTTGTAATATACTCAGGACTGAATGCATGGCTTATGTAGCATGATTTAATAATCTCCAAATCAATGGATATTCTTCCAATAATTCCCCCACACAATCATGCAAACTTAGGCCAGTAAATAACAGAAAAAAAAATCAGTCATACTTATATTCACTGTACAATAAATTCTGTATCAAATAACAGGAATTGATAGATTTGATGAAATTACTACAAATTAACTTTTCTTGAAATTGCATCTTATCCTGGGGTATTCAAGGCACTGGAGATAAATGCTCACTTAGTAGAAATGTTCCTCTGTGTTCAAAGTTAAGCAATATTAAAAATTATCTCATTTTCCCACAATTGCTTCTGATGCCATTGCCTATTATCATCTCAAACCAGTTTAGTTCCCTAGAAATAGAGGAAGGAGACACGTAGGGAGCCACTGAATAAACACCTCTGCCCCTTGTACAATATCACACCTTTAAATTACGAAAATTCTAGGAAAAATGCAAGTGTCCAAAGGTCTTAAAAATGCAGGTTATGTGGAATGACAATAGAGTGGTTGAGAAAACTATCGCATTCATTACTGTTTATATGCAAGATCAGATATATAATCATGTGTCCTGTAGCTGAAAGGATTCAGGATTCTATCAGCATTTTGAATACCTTGCACTTATAAACACTGCACTAAGCCTACAATGAAACAATCCAACTGTCATTTACCTTCCGGAAGTGAAGACCAGCACTTAGCTTTGAGAACATGCTTTAAAACCATACCACCAGCTACATACATGTTTCTACTCTGGGCACACCCATCATTCCCCTCCTAATAGGATACAGGAGGAAGAAGCAGTCAAGCATGGGTCTCAGAATAAACTGTGGGTTCTAAGACCACACAAAATTTCCTGCCAGATCATCTTGAGCCTGGAGGGAGGAACTAAAGGATATAAATCCTCTCCATGAACTTTCCCATGTGAGTAACAAGGCATTCCCAGTCGGGGTTTTGGAACCATAGACTCTCAATTATTTTCAGGTTCCCTCTATAGAGAGCTAATGTAATGTGGGAATAAAAAACACTACATGATTTCCCTGTGTTATGGAGCTAGAAGTCCACGTGTTTTCTTTATCTAAAGTCTGGAGACTATAAGGAGCTTACAGCTGAGGCTGGTTGGGGGTGTAAGGCGGGCAGCAACTATCAGGTTACCAAGCTGAAACTAACCCTTCTCCCTCCCAATTTCCTGAAATTTTCCACATTTTTGTCCTGTACTTATAACACCTATTTCAGCACTACACAGATTTTTTTCCAATGTTAAACACAGCTCTTCAGATACTAATTAGAGTTCTTTATGGTGCCTATAACGTTAGAATGAACAGTTAAACATTACATGTGACCCCAAAACTTGGACTTTGTGACACCAAAGAGGTCTGAAGAGAGGAGCAGTTAGGTTAGGTTTCTTCCCTTCTGCTATAAGCTGAATTGTGTCGCCCACCTCCCCAAATTTATATATTCAAGTCCTAACACCCAAAGTAACTTTATTTGGAAATGGGGCCTACAGGAGGTAAGTAAGGTTAAATGAGGTCATAAGGGTGGAGCCCTGATCCTATAGGGTTAGTACCCTTATAAGAAGAGACACCAGAAAGCTTGTTCCCTCTCTGCCACATGAATACACATCCAGAAAGTTGCCATCTGCAAGCCAGGAAAAGAGTTCTCACCAGAAACTGAACTGGCCTACACCCTCGTCTTAGACTTTCCAACCTCCAGAACTGTGGGGAAATAAATGTCTTTGTTTAAGCCACACAGTCTATGTATTTTGTTATGGTAGTTGTCAAATACTATTTCTGCTGGTTAAGACCTTCACTGGCACCTGAATAAATTTTTGTAATCACCTTTTAGTCAGCCTTCCTCTTAAGTCTCTCTCCTTCTAACCTGTAACTAACATTTGCTCTAATCTGTATCTTTCTTACCTACCTGCCCTTAGTCTCCCAGGCATCTCAACTTAAGTAGAGTCTGATTGTCATCAAATTTAAATTTTTTATTCAAGCATCTGGGTAAGCTCCTCTATTCATCCAAAATCTACAGTGATGATCTCTGACATGTACAAATATTTGACATCACTTAACCTGACATGCAAAGTTTCCCAATCTGTCTTCAGCCTGCCTTTGCATATGTCCAGTATTCTTCTCCATCCAACAACCATACCCTCTCCAGCCTAATGACATCTGTTTCCCTACCTGCATCCCTTGGCTCAATTGTCTCCTTTAGTAACAATGTTCTAGGCATCACAACAGATACAATATTCTATATTGTTGCTCTTTTCAACTCAATTTAAAAAGTTTAGAGGAAGGAGCCATCAACTTTAAACAGGTATACATACAGAGATATTACACAAATAGTAATAAAGACACCAGTGCAAGAAACCCTTATGCATAAGACACATACATGTAATTCTGTGTAAAATAACACCTAGCTAAAATTGGAAAGAAGAAAGAGGAAGGAGGGGGAAGAGGAAGAGGAGAAGAAAAAAGGTGAGGGACCAAGGCAAGGGAAGGAAGAGGAGAAGGGGAAAAAAATTATGTCAGAAAAAAAGATACTGTTCCAACAGACCAAGGATTTTTACTAGTTACTTGTGAAGATTTGGAAATACTATTAAAACACAATAGGAAATGAATATCAGAATATTACTGCATCATGATGATAAAGTAGCTGTAGAGAAACTTGTATATAATTCACATGTCATAATATATCTTTAAGTCGTTCTGAAAGAAAATATTTTCCTGTGAAGCCACAAAAGAAACAAAAAAAGAATCAAAAAATCCTTCCAGGTATTGTTATTGGTAGAGTTTGGGCCCAAGTAAGCTGTGCATAACAATTGTAGTGAAGATGTTGACATGCTAAGTGGGCAGACCAGAAAGAAAATAGATTTTGTCCAGGCCTGGGTTGTTTTTATAGCAAAGGGCAGAGAACGAAGGTCTCTTACTCCCACTAGGATAATGGCACTTTCTCCCTTCATCACAATACAGTGTAAAGCTGTGGATTTACAGGGTCACCTTGGGAACAGTGTACAGAATAGAATAAAGCGAGCACATTCTTAAGCTGCTACATTCCTTTGAGTGCTTAAACCCAATCAGCATCGGGGTTGGGGTTCAAAGGAGGCAACCTGGAGACTTTGGCCCTCAGAAGGGTCTAAAGGGAGCCTGAGGGGAGCAGCTCATTTTCTAGAAAACAGAATTCAATGACACCATCTCTCTCTTTGCTATTATAGTGGGTGGGTGTTGGGCTTTTATTGTTTACCTCTCTTACCAGGGTGAAGTTCAGTGATATACAAATAAATTTTTTATGAGAGCCCCTGTTAACCACAAAAAGAAAAATAGTTAATCTGCCTAATCATTTAATTTCACACACCCAAGGATTCATTTTTCTTCTCCTCCAATGAGGCTGTATGTTCATATTTCTCATGGTGACGACAAGAACCAGGCATCTACCTTCAGGGATACAGACTGGAAACATTTCAGTTTGCCAGTGTTATTATAGATGGTGATGGCATTTGATAAAATTTGCCAGTGACTTGACAAACTGCTTTGTATAATTAAATCTAACCAATGAGCAATATGAATTCTTAATCATATTTATGACCATTACTATTATTGTAATGAAAAAATTCGGCCAGTTCCAGCTAATGAAGTTTCATTCCTTTGACAATTTCCTGCATTTGCATCCATAACCTCAAGCCCAGATAGTGACTTCCAAGCAGCAGACCCATGTACTATTGTGTATCTGATCTTAATTGACTGGGCATCCAGGGAGGATATATTTAGTACTGATCATTGAAAAGAAGGGCAGATCTGGCCATTTATAAGAAAAATGGAAGGAATAGGCAGGCTCCCCATCCCTGCTCCTTTTGAGACAGGAAAACTATCCTTATAAATTAACATATAAAATTAATAGTAGCAGAATTTAATAATCTTTTCAAAATGATTGATCACATAGGTCGATTAAAGCTAACATGTTCTGTTTTGGCCAATATTCTGAGTTGTTTCACCAACTTTCTTTTCTTGGAATGAAATCCAGGAATGAAAGCACTGTATCTTTCTCCTTTGGGGTAAATAATGTGTACCGCTTGTAATGACAGATAGCCACTGTGGGAATGGCAGACTTATTTCTACCCTGGCTGCTGTTCTTACTTACCATTTAAGTAGGCTGTCATATAGGTGATATTTTCAAGGTAGCTCAAAAGGTTTCCCTGGATTATAAAAACAACTTCCTCACTTATTATTATGGTAACCAAAATGCCATTCTCCTTCCAATGGACCATTCATTTTTCAGTCATTCAGCAACAGTATTGTGTAGCTAGTATATCCCAAGCCCTGCCCCAGAATTAAAAAAAAAAAAAAAGTAAAAACAAACAACAGAGATTTCAATTTCAAAGCTCCATGTCTAGTATGAGAAGTAAGAAAACACATGTGATTAAAAAACAGTGAAAAAATGGCTATGATACGTGTTAATGGAGGGATGAGATTATAACACCATTAAGTATTTTTTACTTCATGTTGTTTTTTATTCTTTCCAATAGTCTTTTAAAAATTGTTACTAGCTTTTGGGAGAGGTGATGCATTATTGAGTGGACATTTGGCACCTTAGTACTTCATATAAGAGAAATTATCTAATGGTAATTGAAAGATCTACATTGTAGTCCTAATTAATTTGTGAATTAAGAGTGGAACACAGCAACTTACTTTTCTGGGAATATATTTATGCATATATTCTGTTTACCTAGAAATATATATAATATGCATATATTATTTTATCTATATCCCTATCTATCTATCTACATCTAGAAAGCCCCAAAGGCACCAAAGCATTCCATAATTTTAGTGGAGTATGGATAAGAAGAATTGTTATTATAATAATAGAATAATAATAAAATTTCCTTCAGAGTGAGACATACCTGATTTTTCATCTTAACTTTATTTCAAATGGACATACTTTGGCATAACATTTAATTACACTGAGATCAATTTTTATCTTGCAGTGTTGTGAGGATTTATTAAGATACATAAAATATCCAGTATGGTACCTATTACTGCATTTGTCATCAACTCACTGTCCCCTACCACACACACACAGGCACACACACACACATACACATACACACAAATACCTTACCCACCCGCTTCTTACAGCTAACTGAGGTCACTTTACAGAGAAGAGCCAAAATGATGAATGTATGCCCATATGTTTTGTTGAAACAAGCTGAGATAGCTTCATGGAAGTCTTTGGAGCACGGAGGGGGATTGGCCAAGGAAGGTCCAGTGACTGAGCAGCCAGGAAGCATGTGGATTTAAGATGTAGTGCAGACATGAGGAGAGAAAGAAATGAAGTTTGCAAGATTTATCAAAGACACATCCTGTATTTTTGAAGTTTCTTTCACTTGATTAGAGGGTATATATTTCTCAAATATCTTTTCTGTTCCCATTGGTCTTCTAGGTATTAGAAGTGGAGAATGCAAAACAATTCTTAAAAAAGTATCATTGTGTAGATTAACCATTTTACTCATGATTAATAATGTTTTATTTATTTATCTAATTTAATTTTAATTTTATATTGCAGTATAGTTGATTTACAATGTTGCATTAGTTCCAGGTATACAGCAAAGTGATTTAGTTATACATATACATATACATATGTCTATTCTTTTTCAGATTCTTTTCCCATACAGGTTATTGAAGAGTACTGAGTAGAGTTCCCTGTGTTATACAGTAGGTCCTTGTTGGTTATCTATTTTATATATAGTAGTGTGTATATCTCAATCCCAACCTCCTAATTTATCCCTTCCCCCACCTTTCCCTTTTGGTAACCATAAGTTTGTTTTCTAAGTCTGTGAATCTGTTTCTGTTTTGTAAATCAGTTCATTTGTATCATTTATTAGATTTCACATATAAGTGATATCATAAAAATGAGTTTTACATTCTTTTTGAATAGTTTATAATATGCACAGTTTAAAAACTACTAAGTAAGTTTCTTATGCCTATGTAACAAAGTGAGCATTGGACAAAGTTATTGCTGCATTAATTTTATATACATAATACTATATATTATGTAATATATATTATATATATATACTTATATGTAATATATATTTATTTTTACCTTTTTAGGTAAGATAAATCTTACACAGTAAAGTATATTGATCTTAAACATACAACTTGATAATTTTTACATGTGTATGCCCTGTGTAATCATCACCCAGAGCAAGATAGAAAATATTTCCAGTTTATGGCAGAGTTTTATCTCCTATTACTTGTTTACATTCTTTTTCAGATTTTAAGGGAAGCAACTTGATTCTCAGCCCTCTGTATTCTTCTATAATAATAAAAATGGAAAAACTCTGAAATATTTTTAAAAACCACATCTTTTGCTTAACAACTAAAATAGGAAACCGCAGAAAATTCTATACTCTATTTAAGTTCAGTTATTCAGAACTTCTAACAGTGGCATTTATAAAAACAATAGAATAGAACTCTAGAGTTTAGACCAAAATCTGCCAATTACTGCCTGTGACCCTAGACAAGTATCTTTTTTTGTGTCTCAGTTTCATAATCTGTAAAATAATGAAATAATAATCCTTAGCCTATATACTTCACAAGAAAATTGTAACAATCAAATGATAAAATGCATATGGTAATCCATTTTAAATTGCAAAGGACTATAAAAAGCAACATTTTTCTTTTTATCAAACAAACCAGTTTGGAACATTTCAAATTATTCTGATTTATTCCCAAAGGAAATAGTTGCTATCTCTTGATTGGGAAACTATTGAAGTTTTTCTAATAATCAGCTGTTTATACTTCATTTGCCCTTATTCACTTTCATCCTGTTAACAAATATCTTCCTTTTAAATTCTTTTCCCTTGGATATTTACGCTTTTCTGGCATTTCTACTGTAGCAATGATTGTCTGTGATATATTAGTTGGAAATTTTACTGTAGTAATAAGACCTTGATTATTGAGCCTCATACAGAGGTCTCTCTAAAAAAAGAAACTGGTAAGCATTTTGCAATCTATAGATAAAAGTCCTGTGAAATGCCAGGTTGATCATAAAAATCACTCACTCTTTCAAACTTAAATTTTTATTTTTATTTTTATTTTTTTTTTTTTATTTTTTATTTTTTTGTTGTTGTTGTGGTACGCGGGCCTCTCACTGTTGTGGCCTCTCCCGTTGCTGACCACAGTCTCCGGACGCGCAGGCTCAGTAGCCATGGCTCACGGGTCCAGCCGCTCCGCGGCATGTGGGATCTTCCCGGACTGGGGCACGAACCCGTGTCCCCTGCATCGGCAGGTGGACTCTCAACCACTGTGCCACCAGGGAAGCCCCAAACTTAAATTTTTAAACAGAAGTCACCTGCATTATGAAAAATATTCTTTAATGAAAATGCTATGGTAATTTTATATAAATCTCTATTTGAACACATGAATATTTACCTCCCATGGAGAACTTGGAGACTTTATTTTCAGGTAAGAATTTCCTGTTTTCACTTTTTCTATATACTACATATGCTGAGGTAGAGGTTTAAACTTTCTAGACTGTTTAAATGTGCCTTTTGAAAACTCTCTTGAGTATGGAAAATAACACCTAGGTATAGAAAAATTGAGAATCAATATTTGAATCAAATTATCTTATTCTTCACTCATATAGAATATTTTTTGTCAAGCGAAAAGTGAACATGAGGTAGAAGAATATGCTATCTTTGAGGTTCAACTACTTCAGATAGCAAAGGTTTATTTTCATACTTTAAAGAAAACAAAAATAAGCTGGGTGCTCATCCTCAGTATTTTAGTGAAATATTCTCCCCTATGCTTATTATCACTGTGAAATCCAGATGTTCTGAACCATTTGGTCAACAGAGTATTTGAAAGAAACCTAATGAAAACCATACAAAAATGTGGAAGCCTTCCTAAACATTAATGTTATGGAAGGATAAATCCTCTACACAGAAGTGTCAGGTGGCCCAAATCTGAATGCTAACACTTCCACCAACTACCTATAAAAAAATTGATCAAGCCACTAAAATTATCTGAGGCTTACTTGTCAGTCATTATGCTTCCTGATGCAAGTAACAGAATACCAACAAAGGTGGCTCAAACAGGAGTGAATTCTTTTTTTTTTTTTTTTTTTAATCTGAAGAGTTTCAAAGTTGGTTCAGTGCTCATGTTTGTGTTTCATTTAGTGTCCTGACCTTCACCATCTCCCTGATCTCTACTCTTGTTGCATTGTCAGTGTCATCCTTTGAGGTCAGAAGATGGCTGTAGCCTCCCTGTGAGCACATTCTCACAGAAACACCAGGAACAATAGGTTGTTCTTACTTATTGGGCATGTTTCTTTCTTTTTAATCAGGGAGGGGAATCATTCTCAGAATTCCAAAGGAGAGGTCACACGACCATTCCTAGCCACAAGAAAGACAGGGAAAGAGTGACATTTTCAGCCATTATGATACAAAGTAAATACTTTCAGTAGGGTAAAAGAAGACAGAGATGGACGTAGGGGACAAAACCAATGGTATCTGTCTGCCACAAATATTCAGTTTACATTGTATAGTGGAGGCTCAATCAAATCACACGCTAAATTATTTAGTCTGGTGTCTCAAATATGTATGTCCTTATCCACTTGGGATTTGGGGACTGAAATTATAGACCTGTAGTCAAAGATCAATTTGGGTCTATAAAAGTCATTTTAAAAAAATAAAATAAAGTCTGAATGGATTTTGTGGTGATCCAAGATCTTGTTTCAACAACTATTTCAAATGTATACCATCTTATATCTGAGCCTGTTCACATGCATAATACCTTCCTGATTTCTAAAGCCGTTTGCACTGGTGACTGGCTGTAATAACTTACCAGTTATTCTGAAATAATGTATCAATTATTCTGAAATAATAGAGAAAGAAGTAACTAATTTTTTTGAACCCCAAGTTTCTCACAGGCAAAATGACAGTAGCAATACCAGCTTCATGGAGTTCACCTGAGAAATATCTTAAGTTAGGTTTCCTAAAGGCAAAACTTGAGAAGCAGATTTTTGTGCCAAGGCTTTGTAGAAAGAGTGCTCTTAGGAGGCAGGAAATGTGAGGCATAGATAAGACAGGGTAAAACAATCTAGGCAAGGATGTGGTTTCAGCTAGAGACCAGCTTCAGCTTTGGTCTGATCCCATGGAAAGTATGAAGAGCATGATATATCCAGAGCTACTCCCACTTGGAGAAAAGTTGGCTGGATTTTTAACCCCTGTCAGTCACTAGCTGTGGGTGGGATGAAAAGTGTGAGTGGGTAATGTGTAACCTCCTGGGTGAAGTGACTTCCATTTGACAGAGGGCAAGACTTTATTAGTTGTTAGCATCCAATCCTCACTGCAACAGAGAGTGGTAGCTGCCAGTAAAGGGGATCTAGCTGGGGCATCTGCAGTGTCCACTACAAGGAATAAATATGATGATGTATATGAAGTATAAGCACCGTGTTTTGGACACAGGAAATGCTCAATGAATATTTCTATAAAACAATAAACAAGATTGTGTGATTGCAAGAAAGAGTGGCCAGTGTGAATTAAAGTTTGATCTTCATTCTGCATATAATAGTAGGATGGAGGCAAATTTTAAACAGGAAGGTGAAATGTTTATATTTGGATATTACAAAAGAAAACCCCAGTGACAAAATGGAGAGATGTTAGAAAGTAGATGCACTAGGGGCAGGTAGAATGATTAGAATCCTATTATGAAAATCTGGGACAGATATGACGTAAGTGTAAACTAAGGTGATGAAAAAATGGCAAAAAAAATCAAAGCTTACAAGCAATACTTCCCAAAATAGTCTATTTATTGCATATCATGGTAAGAGGTGGCAAATTATACAATTAATAATTACAAAAATATGACATTTTCTTCCAATTGCCACTCTGGAAGAGGGAATAATTTTTAACCTTTATAACTTAGCCTTTCTAACATTATAATAATTTTTTTGTCTCATTTCTTATCAATCTGTTTCAAAAAAAAAGGTATAGAGTCTATTCGGTGTTAATAAATGATAAAGATTGAGCCTACTCCCCAAATGGAAGGAATCCTCTGACTATCAATTTTACAAATAACTGATGCATTTGCTCAGATGACTGGTTTCACTTTTTTGCCTTTCTCTGAATTTGTTGACCTATTGATCAAGTACATGGTCCTCTGGTGTCTATAAAATACATGTTGAATATAATTATTTGGGCAATGGTAATTATAATGAAAGTTTGAATTCTTTTGGTTTGTTTGATTTTTAATAAATTTATAAGCATAATTTTTGGAACCATTATTATGGCCCTAATTCCTGAGCTCTCATATTTGATATTTTTTCTCTGCTACTGTGTAAGGTTCAGGACTGTCTTTAGATTTGTCCCCTTTCATCACTGTATAACTTTAAGACATCCCAGTCTTGCTCATTTAACTGGTTTCAGTAATTCTTTAACTAATAATCTGAAATGCACACTTTCAAGAACCATGTGCATCACCTAACATCAAAGATTTGAGATGAATCATAGAACACTTTCAAATTTTAGACACAAGTTTTCTCTTTCAGCCATTTCCTTGGTGAAGTATTTGATATTGGCTTTGTGCTCTGTCTAAAGATCAAGGGAGGCACTTGGTCTTTACCTGTGTATTTGGCAGTCTGATGTCATAAGAGGAAATAAAAAGTTTGCTTGTTTATACTACATGCAGTTTAACAAGCAAAATAAAAAATAATTAGAATAAACTGTTTCTTCAGAAGTTACTAAGAAATTGGGGTGTTTTGTGTAAATTGTACTTGTTTTCTATTTTAATATGTTACAAAATTAGATAAACTGAAATGTTCACTTCTCTTGTTAATATGTTATTGGTTTAAATTCTGGCATATTCTTTTCCTTATTGACATCAGGAAAAAATTAAATAGATGCTTTACTCATAGGGGGAGCAGTATTTACTGATATCAACTGCAACTGTCAACCTAAACTGGTCCACCACAACTGGTTCTCAAGACTACCTCTTTTGTAATGCTCTTGGAACTTAAATCATAAAGACATTCAATTTACAAAAGATTTACTGAACAACAATATGGCCCAAAATCTATGCTAAGTGCTAAGGGGATGCAACTATGAATGAAAACACTTCCTGCTATCAGGCATCTTAAAATTTATTAGTTGTGACAAATACACAAAACGGATCCAAACAGATTAAGACCAATGGAAATGTACCTGATGCTATGAGGATAAAGCCAATGACCGTAATCCCTTGGGGAGACTGAGGAAATCCCTTGTGATAGGGTTTTCAAGTAAGGTTTAGAAGGTAAGGTAGAATAATAGAGCAAAAAAAGAAGAAAAAAATGAACAAAGATATGAAAAATAAATTATAAAGAGTAAACTAGTTTAAAAAACAGTTTGGGCATTTGGAATTTTCTTTTTCTTTTTTTTTTTTTGGAAGGTTGCTGAAGTCTCATTTCAAAGAGTGGGAAAATATGAGAAGTTTTAGAAACATATCTATTTGGTACTGTTATATTAAAACATCTGAACAGCTAAATAAAGTTTTATTTTTTACCTGGATATTCGTTTACCTAAAAATAAAATTTTAACCATAAACTTCATGGCAATAATATATCAATATTTTTATTATTGATATTTCTCAACCTTTTTATTCTCCTCTCAAAAGAATAGTATTAAAACTGACATATAAAAAATAATGTTCAGCAATTCAACAATGGAAGGATAGAACTCATTATTCATGATATGAACATCGCATTAACCCATATAATGCAATTAAGTCTATCTTTAAGATAATAAAGTAAAAACATTTTCCCCCCAAACTTTCAATCTTTAAAAGGTGAGCATTGCTTGACTATGAAACAAACAACAAGCAAGAATAAAGGTATATTTGCATATTAGGAATAATGAGACATTATAAATATGTTACAACTTTCTTGAAAGAAATTCCAAACCTAAATATTTTCTTTCTCTTCAATAAATATGAACTAGGTATCTTTATTCTATTTTGTTATATGGAGAAATTCACTTACTCAACAACAATGCCAGAGCTGTGACTATACATATGAAACCCTGTGCTCACATGGCAAGACTGGATGGTGTAGTAGATAAATAACAGCAAAAACAGCAATACACCTTTTTTTGACTATGTCTTTGAAGATCATATCTTATTCATTAGAGATCAAAAACTCTGTTAAGGCCAAACCCATAACTCTATGTTTACAATTAAATCCCTGGCATCTAGATCATGCAAAACATATTTATCGAAAATCTGCTTTGTGATAGACACTATTCTGGGTATTCAGAATAAAATAGGTACAAAATCCACAAATTCTTCCCTCTCAAAGTAGAGGGAGTCAAAAATATACAAGTAAATAACAAAAAAAATCAGTTAAAGACAAAAGTCAGGATAGAAATTAAATAAGGGCAGTCAAAAGGCCACTTTGAGGAAGTGACATTTGAGTTCAGTGGTAAAGTATGAAAAAGAATCAATCATTCAAGGAGCAGAGGTTAGGTGAATGGGGTGGGGAGGGATGAGTGTTACCAAGAGACCTAACAGTAAGTACAAACACTCTGGACTTTGGAGATTTATAGAAACAGAAGGGAGAGCTGCTTGGTGAGAAATAGTGAGTCAGAGAAATGCATGTGTTCAGGTTAGACCTCGGAGGAAATATTAAGAACATTATCATTTATTTTAATGGCAATGAGAAGTTATTGGAAGGATATAAGCAAGATAGTAATATCTTACTATCTTGGTACTCATAGTAGGTACTCAATATAACTTGGTTGAAAAAAATAAATACAATTAAAACTTTCTTTGTCTGATGTTATGTTGATGCTTTATTTTATATTTTAAGTAATGGTTTAAGTAAAATCTACCTGTGATTATAATATGCATGATTTGACCACCTGCTTTTTTTTATAGTAACATTAGGTCAGGATTTTCATTTCAGAAAAAATAAAAACTAATCTGAAATAGATAGGAAAGCATTCTTGTTAGCATTCAACCATAAGGTTGGATTCACATAAGCATGCATGTAAATGTCATAATATATTTAACACAATTTTCATGTTTTGAAAGAGGATTCCTACTATACATGGCTATCATAATTTCTGAAGGGGTGATCAAAGATCCCAAAGTCTGGAAGTGGCACATAAGCCACAGAAAGAATCTAGAAATGATGCTTATTGCATATGAACTGAAGAAACGTTCAAGTGACCTTATGTCTATTTTAAATCCTCCTTTTGTGTTATTTTTTTTTTCCTAACAATAATAGAAACTTAGAAATGAATGTGATGAAATTTCATGCTATAGAGTCATGGCAGGCTCAGAATTTCATCCAAATAATAAACTAGGACACTGCATTCAAAGCACTGTGTTAATAGAGTTTGTATGAAATACGTCTGCTTTATTGATTCACGTTATATTTGGTTTCCCTTCCCTTGGTGAGGTCATTCTCATTTTTTACCCAGGGTAGTTTATGCCTTGCCACTCCAATACACGAATATCAGTTCTTGGATTCTGCAGATCTAATTTCAGTATGGAAATTTGGATGACTTTATCGATAATCCTTTCCAGAGTACCTAAGAGATTGTGATGGCCATAGCATGTGTGGATTATCTTTATTTTACACAAAGGAATGTGATCCCTGTCACACTAGTCCTCCATTCCCCACAGATGTGGCCACTTGTTTCCCATACACGGGTCAAAAGCTATCTCAGCCTCTGGGATTAGTCCTCTCCTAATCCAGGGGAATTTAAACTCTAGTAAATAAAACCTGAGCAGGATGGAGTAATTCTTACCTAGACACCAAGATATATTAACTCAATTTTCTTTTCTTATTCCTATGACTGGACTTTGAGCTTCTACTCTGTTCTAGTAACAACATGCCTTTGGTTTCAATAAAGCAGCTTAATTCCTTGAAAAATTGCCAGGATCTCAGTTATTCCAACACATCTTTCTGAGTATTAAGACTACAAAACTCTCCTCATAATTTTTTTCTAGTAAATGATTTTTCTTCACTAATAAAATTCATCTGAAAATCTACATGTAAAAATTTCCATAAGCATTGCCTCCTAAGAGAATATGTTCACTTTGACAAAGTTATCATATGTTCTAGAAAGTTCTTAGGTCATTTTCAGATAGATACTAGGATTGAAAATTATTTTCTACATGAAAGGACAATATTATACTTGGCAAGACCTGATCAATACACACAGGATATGGAAGGAAAACATTAGTACAACTGGGGAATGGCACCTGGAGGAGAAATGCCTCTTGCACACTCTAAGAGCTGCTGCATGAGTGACTTCCGAAAATATAGAAAACAGAGGAGAGAATGACCTAATGTTCAGCCATGTCTCCACGGAGGAAGGTATCATATGTGATTTGTTCCAAACCACCTGAACAAATAGGCTCCAGGTAGGCTTATCTATTTGCACCAAAGGAGAGGGAAAAAATTTAACACCAAGACTGCAAAAAAGAGAATACATTTCTGAGAAGGGTTTTCTAATGATAATGTGGGAAAATGAAGAGTTAGAGACATTGGTTCTACAGAAAATATTGGACTCTAAGATGAAGGGATATATTACAAGTTTATGCTTCATTAGATATATTTCCCTTCCTTCCTTCCTTCCTCACTCCCTTCTCCCTTCCTTCCTTCCTTCCCTTCCCTTCCTTTCTTCTTCCTTCACTTCTTTCTTTCTGTCACATTTTCCATTTTTTTTTCCTTAACCTGGTTCACTCTCCTCTTTATTCTCTGATGCCCTAAAGATAACTAACAACTCATCTAACAGGAAGCATACAGGAGCCATACACCAGATTGGTTTGAAGCATCTGCATTAATGGAGTCTCATCAAAGGTTCTAATCAGGGTGCAGAGCCTTTATTCAGCCTTTTCTCTCACTGCCCCACAGTCTCCTTTTACTCAAGTGTCCACTCCTAGTGTTTTTGGGGGTTTTCCACTTCAATTATCAGCAGTTAGCCAGGCTTGTATGGTGTCTCACAAAGGTACAGACAGTAGAGCTCATAGAGGATTCTGGAAATCTGTAGACATGACCAGAAAAAAATGAGATTTTAAAGGATTCCAAATGAAGTTACAAGTTAGCCTCCATAACAAGTTAATTTTGATTTTGAAAATTTACATTTATATAAGCATATTAAATCAGATCCATTGTTAATTTTTCTTTATCTTCTCTACTGTGAACTTATTCATCTCTGTATTTTTAATACTTAGAATAGTAACTGGGCCATAGTTAATACTTAATAAGTATCAAATAGAATTAAATTGAAATACACAGTATTTAAAATATATTTTTGTTTCTTATTTCATCTTCAATAATTTAAATATCTTCAGTAGTAGTCCATGTTGGGCAGAGTGACATAAAATTTGAGTTAATTTTCTAAGCAATTTGGGTATCTTCCTCTTTTCCCCCATTATAAAATGTAGTAAAATAAAATAATTCCCTTTAAATCCCTCTTTTTTTTTTTCATAGACACGGTAAGGGAGAGTGCAGTGTTCATATAGCTTGAGAAAGATGATACCTTGGATTTAGAGAATGGCAAATATAAAGCAAAGAAAAAGTATATTGAAAACTTAACCAAGGTAAAAATGGCAAGGTAAAAATGCCACCCTACGTATGTTCAGAAACAATGTACAGAAACAATTCTTTGTCCATTTGTGATGAAGGGGTACATTCTGGTCCCTATGAAGACATTTCAAAGATAAACATTTGACATAGGCACAAAGGAAACACATTTTATACTACCTAGAGGATGAGTCCCTATTGAAACTGTGTCCTGCCCATAGCAGTACTCAGTATAAGGGGAAGGTTGGGTGCGGGGCTGTGGGAGGGGGAGGAGGAAAGTTATTCTATGCAGAAGAACAGCATCCACAAGGGCCAGGAGCACTGCATATTCAGGAAAGTGGAGCCAGCATTGTGCAACCAGATCCTTTTATACCCAGCACCAAGCACAGCTGTACGGGTAGAGTAGTAAGTCAGGGTCTGATTGTGATTGCTTGTTTGATTGTTAGCCTAAAAAGGCAGCTGAAGTCTTAGGATTCCTTTGCAAAGCTTGTCCTCAGAATTGGACCACACTTACAACAGGGGGCAGGGTAGAGACCTGACCACACTGCCTGATTCTAGACATCAGATGATTTCTTACCTAAACCTTTTCCCCCTTGTCACCCTGCATTTGTGCTTTAAATACAAGCATTAGAGTGTCATCAGAGAATCTTTTTTAAAACAAACAAGAACAGGAACAAGAACAGAACACTTCCCTGAGAGGAAAATATTAAATTCACCATCCCATTAATTACTCTTTCCAACTAATAATGGAATGAAGGAGAGGAATCATTTTAGAGGCTGGGACACTGGCTGCAAAAGGCAATCCTGTTTAGGTGGCACAGAACTAGTGAATTGGAAAGTCCAAGCCTGCATTCATGCAGACAAGCAGGCACAAGAACACTGGGAAAATGGGCACAAGTAAGCAGGAGGGGCACACAAACAGACGAGGTTAAGGAGGACACAAAGTACAAGCTGAGGGGACCCTGGGAAGATGGCAGAAGAGTAAGACGCGGAGATCACCTTCCTCCCCACAGATACATCAGAAATTCATCTACACGTGGAACAACTCCTACAGAACACCTACTGAACGCTGACAGAAGACCTCAGACCCCCCAAAAGGCAAGAAACTCCCCACATACCTGGGTAGGGCAAAAGAAAAAAGAATAAACAGAGACAAAAGGATAGGGACGGGACCTGCACCAGTGGGAGGGAGCCGTGAAGGAGGAAAGGTTTCCACACACTACAAGCCCCTTCGCGGGCGGAGAATGCAGGTGGCGGAGGGGGAAAGCTTCAGAGTAGCGGACGAGAGCACAGCAACAGGGGTGTGGAGGGCAAAGCGGAGAGATTCCGGCACAGAGGATCGGTGCCCTCAGGCACACAACAGGCCGAGAGGCTTGTCTGCTCGGCCGCCGGGGCGGGCGGGGCTGGGAACTGAGGCTCGGGTATCAGCTTTCAGTCCGAGCGCAGAGAGAGGACTGGGGCTGGCGGCAGGAAGAGAGCCTGAAGGGGTTAGTGCACCACGGCTAGCCCGGAGGGAGTCCGGGGAAAGGGTCTGGAGCTGCCGAAGAGGCAAGAGGCTTTTTCTTCCCTTTTGTTTCCTGGTGCGCGAGGAGAGGGCATTAAGAGGGCTGCTTTGGGAAGCGCAGGAGACGGGCGCGAGCCGCGGCTAAAGGCGCGGACCCCGGAGACGGGCGTGGGACGCTGGGGCTGCTGCTGCTGCCGCCGCCGCGGGGCCTGTGTGTGAGCGCGGGTCACTGTCCGCCCGGCCTTCCGGGGGGGCCTGTGCACCCCGCCACTGCCGGGGTCCCGGAACCCGGGGATGGCTTTTCCAGAAAAGCGCACGGAGCGCCTCGGTCTGGTGCAACGTCATGCCGGCCTCTGCCGCCGCAGGCCCGCCCCACACTGCGCGCCCCTCCCTCCCCTCTGCCTGAGTGAGCCAGAGACCCCACATCAGCGGCTCCTTTAAACCCGTCCTGTCTGAGCAAAGAACGGACGCCCTCCGGCGACCTACGCGCAGAGGCGGGGCCAGGTCCAAGGCTGAGACCCGGGAGCTGTGAGAGCAGAGAAGAGACAGGGAAATCTCTCTGTGCAGCCTCGGAGGCAGCGGATTAAAGCTCCACGGTCCACTTGATGTACCCTGCGTCTGTGGAGTGCATGAATGGACAGCGAATCATCCCAAATTGAGGAAGTGGACTTTGAGGACAAGATTTAAGACTTTTCCCCCTTTTCCTCTTTTTACAACGAATTATCCCAAATTAAGGAGGTGGACTTAGCAAGATTTCAGACTTCTCGCCCTTTTCCTCTTTTTACAACGAAGTATCCCAAATTGAGGAGGTGGACTTGGAGAGCAAGATTTTTCCCCCTGCTCTCTTTTTGTGAATGTGTATGTGTATTCTTCTGTGTAAGATTCTCTCTGTATAGCTTTGCTTCCACCATATGTCCCAGGGTTCTATCTGTCCGTTTTTTTTCAATAATTACTTTTTAATTTTAATAACGCTACTGGGCCTCCCTGGTGGCGCAAGTGGTTGAGAGTCCGCCTGCCGATGCAGGGGATACGGGTTCGTGCCCCGGTCTGGGAGGATCCCATATGCCGCGGAGCGGCTGGGCCCGTGAGCCATGGCCGCTGAGCCTGCGCGTCCGGAGCCTGCGCGTCCGGAGCCTGTGTTCCGCAACGGGGGAGGCCACAACAGTGAGAGGCCCGCATATCGCAAAAAATAAAAATAAAAATAATAAAAAAAAAATAACGCTACTATATTTCATACTTTATTCTATTTTACTTTACCTGCTCTTTCTTTTTTTCCTACCTTCCCTTCCTCCCTCCCTCCCTCCGCCCCTCCTTTCCATCTTTCTCTCTTTCTTTCCTTCCTCCCTCCCTCCCTTCTTCCTTTCACTCTTTCTTTTTCTTTCCTTCCTCCCTCCCTCCCTCCCTCCTGTCTTTCTTTCCTCCCTCCCTCCCTCCCACCCCTCTTCCTTTCACTTTCTTTTTCTTTCCTTCCTCCCTCCCTCCCTCCCTCCTGTCTTTCTTTCCTCCCTCCCTCCCTCCCACCCCTCTTCCTTTCACTTTCTTTTTCTTTCCTTCCTCCCTCCCTCCCTCCCTCCTGTCTTTCTTTCCTCCCTCCCTCCCTCCCACCCCTCTTCCTTTCACTTTCTTTTTCTTTCCTTCCTCCCTCCCTCCCTCCTGTCTTTCTTTCTTCCTTTCTTTCCTACCTCCCTCCCTCCCTCCCTTCTTCCATTCACTCTTCCTTTTTCTTTCATTCCTCCCTCTCTCCCTCCTTTCTTTTTCTTTCTTTCCATCCTTCCTCCCTCCCTCCCTCCTTTCTCTCTTCCTTCCTTCCTTCTTTCCTTCTTCCTTTCTTTCTCTCTCTCTATCTTTCTTCTACTAATTCTTTCTTTCTACATTTTCTCCCTTTTATTCTGAGCCAGGTAGATGAAAGGCTCTTGGTGATGCAGCCAGGAGTCAGTGCTGTGCCTCTGAAGTGGGAGAGCCAACTTCAGGACACGGGTCCACAAGAGACCTCCCAGCTCCACATAATATCAAGCAGCAAAAATCTCCCAGAGATCTCCACCTCAACAAGAGCACCCAGCTTCAGTCAATGACCAGCAAACTACAGTGCTGGTCACCCTATGCCAAGCAACTAGCAAGGCAGGAACACAACCCCACCCATTAACAGAGAGGCTGCCTAAAAACATAATAAGGCCACAGGCACCCCAAACCACACCACCAGACGTGGACCTGTCCACCAGAAATACAAGATCGAGCCTCAACCACCAGAACACAGGCACTAGTCCCCCCCCACCAGGAAGCCTACACAACCTACTGAAACAACATTAGCCACTGGGGACAGACACCAAAAACAACGGGAACTACGAATCTGCAGCCTGCAAAAAGGAGACCCAAACACAGTAACATAAGCAAAATGAGAAGACAGAAAAACACACAGCAGGAGAAGGAGCAAGATAAAAACCTACCAGACCTAACAAATGAAGAGGTAATAGGTAGTCTACCTGAAAAAGAATTCAGAATAATGATAGTAAAGATGATCCAAGATTCTAATTCCAAGATCCAAAATCTTGGAAATAGAATAGACAAAATGCAAGAAACAGTTAACAAGGACCTAGAAGAACTAAAGATGAATCAAGCATCAATTAAAAACACAATAAATGAAATGAAAAATACTCTAGATGGGATCAATAGCAGAATAACTGAGGCAGAAGAATGGATAAGTGAGGTGGAAGATAAAATAGTGGAAATAAGTGATACAGAGCAAAATAAAGAAAAAAGAATGAAAAGAACAGAGGACAGTCTCAGAGACCTCTGGGACAACATTAAATGCACCAACATTCGAATTACAGGGGTTCCAGAACAAGAAGAGAAAAAGAAAGGGACTGAGAAAATATTTGAAGAGATTATAGTTGAAAACTTCCCTAATATGGGAAAGGAAATAATCAAGTCCAGGAGGCACAGAGAGTCCCATACAGAATAAATCCAAGGAGAAATACGCCAAGACACATATTAATCAAACTGTCAAAAATTAAACACAAAGAAATCATATTAAAAACAGCAAGGGAAAAAAAACAAATAACACACAAGGGAATCCCCATCAGGTTAACAGCTGATATCTCAGCAGAAACTCTACAAGCCAAAAGGGAGTGGCAGGACATGATTAAAGTGATGAAAGAGAGAAACCTGCAACCAAGATTACTCTACCCAGCAAGGATCTCATTCAGATTTGATGGAGAAATTAAAATGTTTACAGACAAGCAAAAACTGAGAGAGTTCACCACCAAACCAGCTTTACAACAAATACTAAAGGAACTTCTCTAGGCAAGAAACATAACAGAAGGAATATACCTACAATAACAAACCCAAAGCAATTAAGGAAATGGGAATAGGAACATACATATCAATAATTACCTTAAATGCAAATGGACTAAATGCTCCCACCAAAAGACACAGATTGGCTGAATGGATACAAAAACAAGACCCATATATATGCTGTCTACAAGAGACCCACTTCAGATCTAGAGACACATACAGATTGAAAGTAAGGGGATGGAAAAAGATATTCCATGCAAATGGAAATCAAAAGAAAGCTGGAGTAGCAATTCTTATATCAGACAAAATAGACTTTAAAATAAAGACTATTAGAAGAGACAAAGAAGGACACTACATAAGGATCAAGGGATCGATCCAAGAAGATATAACAATTGTAAATATTTTTGCATCCAACATAGGAGCACCTCAATACATAAGGCAAATACTAACAGCCATAAAAGGAGAAATGGACAGTAACACACTCATGGTAGGGGACTTTAACACCCCACTTTCACCAATGGACAGATCATCCAAAATGAAAATCAATAAGGAAACACAAGCTTTAAATGATACATTAAACAAGATGGACTTAATTGATATTTATAGGACATTCCATCCAAAAACAACAGAATACACATTTTTCTCAAGTGCTCATGGAACATTCTCCAGGATAGATCATATCTTGGGTCACAAATCAAGCCTTGGTAAATTTAAGAAAATTGAAATTGTATCAAGTATCTTTTCCGACCACAATGCTATGAGACTAGACATCAATTACAGGAAAAGATCTTTAAAAAATACAAACACATGGAGGCTAAACAATACACTACTCAATAACGAAGTGATCACTGAAGAAATCAAAGAGGAAATTAAAAAATACCTAGAAAAAAATGACAATGGAGACATGATGACCCAAAACCTATGGGATGCAGCAAAAGCAGTTCTAAGGGGGAAGTTTATAGCAATACAATCCCACCTTAAGAAACATGAAACATGTCGAGCAAACAACCTGACCCTGCACCTAAAGCAATTAGAGAAAGAAGAACAAAAAACCCCCAAAGCTAGCAGAAGGAAAGAAATCATAAAGATCAGATCAGAAAGAAATGAAAAAGAAATGAAGGAAACAATAGCAAAGATCAATTAAACTAAAAGCTGGTTCTTTGAGAAAATAAACAAAATTGACAAACCATTAGCCAGACTCATCAAGAAAAGAAGGGAGAAGACTCAAATCAATAGAATTAGAAATGAAAAAGGAGAAGTAACAACTGACACTGCAGAAATACAAAAGATCATGAGAGATTACTATAAGCAACTCTATGCCAATAAAATGGACAACCTGGAAGAAGTGGACAAATCCTTAGAAATGCACAACCTGCCAAGACTGAATCAGGAAGAAATAGAAAATATGAATAGACCAATCACAAGCACTGAAATTGAAACTGTGATTAAAAATCTTCCAACAAACAAAAGCCCAGGACAGATGGCTTCACAGGCGAATTCTATCAAACATTTAGAGAGGAGCTAACACCCATCTTTCTCAAACTCTTCCAAACAATTTCAGAGGAAGGAACACTCCCAAACTCATTCTATGAGACCACCATCACCTTGATACCAACACCAGGCAAGGATGTCACAAAGAAAGAAAACTACAGGGCAATATCACTGATGAACATAGATGCAAAAATCCTCAACAAAATACTAGCAAACAGAATCCAACAGCACATTAAAAGGATCATACACCATGATCCAGTGGGGTTTATTCCAGGAATGCAAGGATTCTTCAATATATGCAAATCAATCAATGTGATACACCATATTAACAAGTTGAAGGAGAAAAACCATATGATCATCTCAATAGATGCAGAGAAAGCTTTCGACAAAATTCAACACCCACTTATGATAAAAACCCTCCAGAAAGTAGGCATAGAGGGAACTTTCCTCAACATAATAAAGGCCATATATGACAAACCCACAGCCAACATTGTCCTCAATGGTGAAAAACTGAAACCATTTCCACTAAGATCAGGAACAAGACAAGGCTGCCCACTCTCACCACTCTTATTCAACTTAGTTTTGGAAGTTTTAGCCACAGCAATCAGAGAAGAAAAGGAAATAAAAGGAACCCAAATTGGAAAAGAATAAGTAAAGCTGTCACTGTTTGCAGATGACATGATACTATACATAGAGAATCCTAAAGATGCTACCAGAAAACTACTAGAGCTAATCAATGAATTTGGTAAAGTAGCAGGATACAAAATTAATGCACAGAAATCTCTGGCATTCCTGTACACTAATGATGAAAAATCTGAAAATGAAATCAAGAAAACACTCCCATTTACCATTGCAACAAAAAGAATAAAATATCTAGGAATAAACCTACCTAAGGAGACAAAAGACCTGTATGCAGAAAATTATAAGACACTGATGAAAGAAATTAAAGATGATACAAATAGATGGAGAGATATACCATGCTCCTGGATTGGAAGAATCAATATCGTGAAAATGACTCTACTACCCAAAGCAATCTACAGATTCAATGCAATCCCTATCAAACTACCACTGGCATTTTTCACAGAACTAGAGCAAAAAATTTCAAAATTTGTTTGGAAAAGCAAAAGACCCTGAATAGCCAAAGCAATCTTGAGAATGAAATATGGAGCTGGAGGAATCAGGCTCCCTGACTTCAGACTATACTACAAAGCTACAGTAATCAAGATAGTGTGGTACTGGCACAAAAACAGAAAGATAGATCAATGGAACAGGATAGAAAGCCCAGATATAAACCCACGCACATATGGTCAACTTATCTTTGATAAAGGAGGCAGGAATGTACAGTGGAGAAAGGACAGCCTCTTCAATAAGTGGTGCTGGGAAAACTGGACAGGGACATGTAAAAGTATGAGATTAGATCATTCCCTAACACCATACACAAAAATAAGCTCAAAATGGATTAAAGATCTAAATGTAAGGCCAGAAACCATCAAACTCTTAGAGGAAATCATAGGCAGAACACTCTATGACATAAATCACAGCAAGATCCTTTTGAACCCACCTCCTAGAGAAATGGAAATAAAAACAAAGATAAACAAATGGGACCTAATGAAACTTCAAAGCTTTTGCACAACAAAGGAAACCATAAACAAGACCAAAAGACAACCCTCAGAATGGGAGAAAATTTTTGCAAATGAAGCAACTGACAAAGGAATAATCTCCAAAATTTATAAACAGCTCATGCAGCTCAATAGCAAAAAAACAAACAACCCAATCCAAAAATGGGCAGAAGACTTCAATAGGCATTTCTCCAAAGAAGATATACAGACTGCCAACAAACACATGAAAGAATGCTCAACATCATTAATCATTAGAGAAATGCAAATCAAAACTACAATGAGATATCATCTCACACCAGTCAGAATGGCCATCATCAAGAAATCTAGAAACAATAAATGCTGGAGAGGGTGTGGAGAAAAGGGAACACTCTTGCACTGCTGGTGGGAATGTGAATTGGTACAGCCACTATGGAGAACAGTATGGAGGTTCCTCAAAAAACTAAAAATAGAACTACGATATGATCCAGCAATCCCACTACTAGGCATATACCCTGAGAAAACCATAATTCAAAAAGAGTCATGTACCAAAATGTTCATTGCAGCTCTATTTACAATAGCCCGGAGCTGGAAACAACCTAAGTGTCCATCATCGGATGAATGGATAAAGAAGATGTGGCACATATATATAATGGAATATTACTCAGCCATAGAAAGAAATGAAACTGAGCTATTTGTAATGAGGTGGATAAACCTAGAGTCTGTCATACAGAGTGAAGTAAGTCAGAAAGAGAAAGACAAATACCGTATGCTTACACATATATATGGAATTTAAAAAAAATGTCATGAAGAACCTAGGGGTAAAATGGGAATAAAGACACAGACCTACTTGAGAATGGACTTGAGGATATGGGGAGGGGGAAGGGTATGCTGTGAGAAAACGAAAGAGAGGCATGGACATATATACACTACCAAACGTAAGGTAGATAGACAGTGGGAAGCAGCCGCAGAGCACAGGGAGATCAGCTCGGTGCTTTGTGACCACCTGGAGGGGTGGGATGGGGAGGGTGGGAGGGAGGGAGATGCATGAGGGAAGGGATGTGGGAACAGATGTATATGTATGACTGATTCACTTTGTTATAAAGCAGAATCTAATAAAAATAAAAAATAAAAAAATAAAAAGTACAAGCTGATTTAATAAGCATTTATTAATGCTGACTCTAAATATTGTGGAAAGTGCTGCATATTATGCAATATCGTATAAGACAGAGCCACTGGCCTCAGATCACAGACTCTCTCCACTGAGAAACATATCTGGATGCCTAGAAGCAGAGTCTGAATTGTTGAGTGTCCAGTTTGGGTTTACGGTTTTATTCTCGTGTTCTACCCTGCCTTCTCAATTGTGTAAAGGACATGAACTCTTTTGGAGAGGGTCTATCCTACTTCCTCCAGAGGCTCTCTGGAGCAGTAACTACAGGTGCTGGGGTCTGCCTCTGTTAGTTCTCAGCTGTGTGACCTTAATTAGGTAGCTTGACCATTCTTTGCCTCCATTTCCTCATTTGTAAAATAAGAAACACAGCAGTACATTTCTCATGTGGTTATTGGAGGGGTTAATGGTTTTAATACTTATGAAGTCCCTGGAAGAGTTTCTGACATGTAATTAGTGCCGTAGAAGTGTTAGGTGTTATTATTTCACCCAGGATTTGCAAAAAGAAAAGGAGCAACATGAACGAAGCTAAGAACCTTCTTACATGACTCTTACAGAAACAGTCAAATAGAGAAAGATGAGTTCACTTTTTAAAAAATGTTAGCCATTTTTAAACATTATACATGTCCCAAACTTAAAAACTTGCATAAACTTGTTAAAAGAAGATGTTTGGCCACTCAGTTCTTAGCTCAGGCTGTGATGATCTAAACACCAGGGCAACCAAAGCCAAAAAATAATAAAACAAAACAAATAAAATAAAAATAGGATCATGGCTCCATCTCAGACTTCTACTCAGAGAGTGAGTTGATAAAATAACCATAGTTCAATGCTACTAATGCAACAATGGATGTCTTATTATTGATTTTTATTTTATATTGTATTGAATTTTGCTCCAGGATAGTCGTTATATCTTAACTTCCCAGCAGGAAAATCTCCTATCCCATTTGTGGCTCAGGAGGCCATAAGTGAATCTAGGAAATCTGTCTTGTGATGGTCAAATTGTCAAAACTAGTTTGGCCAGTTTTGTGATATGGGGGGAATTCTGATAGAGGTGGTTAAGATTGAAGTTTGCACTCATCATCCAAGAGGTACATCTAACAGTTGCCACAGGCATGAGGAAGACTCTAGAACAAAACATTCTTCCTTACCCTCTCCCATCCTCTCACCTCCCTGGGCAGACTCAGCTAAATGTGGGGTAATGGGACAGAGATGTTGAAATTTTGCTTGTCTAGGGATTCACATGAACATCAGGAGCTCATGGTTATTTTGAGCCTCCTCCTCATTTGTTATTCCTTCTTTGAAATTCTATTGATATGAGCAGCCAATATTTGTGACAATTCCTGATTCTTCCTGGTAGAAAAGTTGGTGATTGAAAAATCACTTCCCTAACAATCAAAACAAGCTGTGTGGTGCTAAACAAGGACCAACCATATTGATGTTGGACCACTTTCCAAATTAAGTCTTTGATGACAACTGGAATCTGATATTGTGTTTTGAATCCTTTGGTGGGCTCCTGAAGGTACAATGAGATTCACAAAGTATGCCCACAAATTAAAGGTGACAGAAAACTTATAAGGATTTGGGAAGTGAAGACAGAAACAGACCAGAACTGGTTTAGAGGCACTGGAAAATCTTCTTAGAGATAAAACAGGGGCCAAATTATATGAAGTAGAATTATTATGAAAATGAAAGCTTTTGTTAACAACCATAGTTACATGCAGAAAAATGTTGTTGGAAGTATTTTATAGATTTTCTGTGGTTTATCTCCTGTTGTATGTAGACATTTATGCTTATCATGGACTCTGGCAAATCAAAACACTTGGGTCATTTTTACCTTACATATTCTGATTTCAAAGCATTTGGAAACAGGACCTCAGATGGAGGCCCTGACTACTCATAAAACTCATTTGATTTATTTTTTAAGCCAACTAATTTTGATTTTTTTAAAGTGAATTGATTAATTATTTCTGTCAAGATAGTCAAAACGTACCTACACAAAACTCACCGTACACATGGATAAGCACATGTGTCCTCATGCTCTTATTTTTCTGTTTTCTTTGGTTTCTTTTGGAGCATTTCCCACAATTCCAATAATTAGCAGAGAAATAATGTGACATACACAAGTTACTCAGTAATGACACTCAATTAGCAGATGGGTCATGTAGAAAGAAGATGGCCAATGGAGCAATGAGAAAACCTTCCTTATTGCCCCAGCTCTGTCCTTGATTGTGTGTGAATCAGGGCAAGTCACTTCATCTTCTACGTTCCTCATCTACAAAATGAGAAGTTCTATTAGCTAATCCCAAATGTCCCTTTAAATGCTAGAACTCCATGATTCCAAGCTCAGAGAAAAATTTAGGACAAATTGCTTAGATGTGAATTGAGAAGACCAAGCAAACTTTTGCAGACAAGGGGCTGAGTTAGCTGCATTGCTTTGTATTTTAGTTTGCTTAGTCAAGTCCTCAGAGCTTTTACCTGTCACAGTAACTTCCGATGATTTGTTAGATATCTTAGTTCTTCTGACTTTTGTCTGAATTCCCATTGCACTTACATCACCAATTCTAGTTTTTACTGATTTGACTACTATTATAAAAATAATGCATGAGCATTGTAAAATGAAATTAAAGTGCATACAAGAATAGATTTTCCATATAAATCCAGAAAAAAATTTCTTGAATATCCTTGTAGAAATTTCCCATTTATTTAAAGCACACACACAAATATACATTCACATACATTCTTTAGATACCCTTTAATACCTTAGTTATTTGAGTTAACAATATATCCTTAAAATCCTTCCATATCAGTACATAGAGTATACCACATTCTTTTAAAATAATGGTTTATGTTTGAATATTTTATAATTCATATATTTTATGATTTATGGAAATTTTCTTAGATTATAATTTTAAATATTAATTGTTATTACATTTTTCTTCAGTAATATTTTCAGCATTATTGAGATAGATATAATTGACAAACTACATTGTGTAAATTTAATGCATATAATGTGATGATTTAGTATACATATATATTGTGAAATGATTACCACAATAAAGTTAGTTAATATATTCATCTCTTCATGTAGTTACCTTTTTGTGTGTGCAGTAAGAACATTTAAGATCTACTCTCTTAGCAAATTTTAGTATCTGATGCAGCGTTCTTAACTATTGTCAGCATGTCAACTATTGTCACTGTATCAGTATCTGATACAGCGTTCTTAACTATTGTCTTAACTATTGTCACCATGTTAAATCCCCAGAATTTATTCATCTTTTCTTCAGTAATTTTGAAGTTCAGGTGTCTTCAAGTTATGCTGAAGTTATAATTGTTTTTTGTGTATTTTCATTTGTTTTTCTTTTTTTCTACTGCAAAAAGTTGCACACAGAGAAGGAACCCAATGGAGTAATTATTACTTCTCACTAAAAGATATTTCAAACAGAAAATTTATGCAAGTATTTGCATTAATAACTTAAAATAGGTCCCTAAACAGAGCATTGGTAGCACTACAAAGTTAAATCGCTAGTCTCTATGCCTGAAATGAATCGGACATTTCATTTCAGTTACTGAGGAGTATACTGATAACAAAAATATATAGATAACTTCCTGTCACTAAAAGTTTCCAGGAACAACCAGAAAAAGACTCAGCCTCCTAAGATTATTTGTAACCTTTAACATGTTTTTTTAATTGTTTTTTGTTTTGTTTATTTTGAGCACATTAACAGCAAAAGAAAAAAAAAAAGCCTGGACCCCAGGAGAGTATTTGGCCCACGTGAAGACTATCAGGCAATGGCAAAGACATAGAAACATTATTTTTTTAATAGAACTTCTGTCAACATACTCATGCTTTTTGATTAACTTGGCTCAAATCTCTTACTCGTCCTAAATGACTCTTCACAGTTTTGCTAAATGGTCTCTTAATGCTGGGCATCTTGTCTTTTGATTCACAAGTCTGCCATTCTTCCTGCCTATCTTATCGTTTCTGGGTTCGTGGACGCAACAAAGGATTAAAGAAAATCGCACCAACTAATGACCAAGAGGTATTATGCTACCTTATTTTTTTTCAAGAATCACAAATTCATGTTTTATCACAAAAGTTTCGCTTCTCTTTCTTTCTCTTCCATTGTGCAGGGGCTACCCCTCCTCCCACTACAACAATTTGTAAGTATGGGAAACTATCGCAAAGAGGAAGGTAACACCAGCAACAAGAGCTCTTTCTAACCTCAGCAAACAGTGCACAGAAAATCTAGGATAAGAAAATGTTCTCTATAGCAGATGATCTTGGAACAACACTGGAGTAGCCCAGATTTATATCTGCTTATTGGTCAGCCACCAGCGTTCTTTCCCACAGAGCTATGAACAGGCTCACTTAGTTTCACGATCCTGCTCAACAACCTTCACTAACTTAAATCTCTCACTACATTCTCACTAACTTCTCTAATTCTGGAGGTACAAAGGCCTCTCAGACTATATGTAGAGTAAAACCAAATTAAATATTACCTATCATTACAAATGGAAAATTATCCCAAGGAGAAGCAGTATGTTTCAAAGGCAAAGGGTGAACATTCTGCATGCTGGCGAATGTCTCTTTCTGCTCCTATGTCAGGTTGTTATGGAGGCTATTCTTTCTGCAAGTCTTTCACTGGGAGCTGTGCCTTGCTAAAGGAAATGCACTGGCAGAAATGTGAAATAATTTTACACTTTTATTGAAACTCCGTAAAGACGTTTGTTCTTTTGTGGACACAGTTTATGCTTTGCTGCCACTAAAACTCAGCTTACCCACGTTTCTACTAAACCTTACTTGCTGTACTTCACCTGAATGGATTTAAATGAATTCATTCCTGTGAATTATACATGTCCAGATAACTTTTTTTAGCTATTAATTTTAAACTTTTTATTATTATTATTCTTTACTGAAGTATAGTTGATTTACAATGTTGCATTGGTTTCAGGTATACAGCAAAGTGATTCAGCCACTTTTCTTTTTCAGATTATTTTCCCTTAGAGGTTATTATAAAATATTCAGCATAGTTCCCTGTGCTATAAGTAGGTCCTTGTTGGTTATCTATTTTGTATATAATTGTGTGTATATGTTAATCCCAACTTCCTAATTTATTCCTTCTCCCCCGCCTTTCCCCTTTGGTAATCATAAGTTTGTTTTCTGTTAGTGAATCTATTTATGTTTTGTAAATAAGTTCATTTGTATCATTTTTTTTTCAGTTCCACATGTATGCGATATCACATGATATTTGACTTTGTCTGGATTACTTCATTTAGTATGATAATCTCCATGTCCATCCATGTTGCTACAAATGGCATTACTTCATTCTTTTTTATGGCTAAGTAATATTCTATTGTGTATGTATGTGTATTTGTATATATATATACATATATATATATATATATATATATCACATATTTTTTATCCTTTCTTCTGTCCATGGTATCCAGATAACTTTTTAAAAGCTACCATGTAACTAACCAGAGCGTGCGGGTTGATATGTTTTATTAAGCTAATTTTCTATTTCAGATTTAACTCTTGCCAAAGATTTTGGTCTATCTGCCATGAGTAGAAGAGAAGAAATGAAATGAAAAGAATAGGGGAAAAGTACTTTAAAAGGGAAAACCCAAGAAAATTAATATCACCAAGCTTCCAAGTTTGGCATATTTTATTACCCTGCTACTTTAAATGTACAAGGTAAGCAAGAATTATTATTTTGTGTCAAACTTTGGTTCATCTTTTCACAGACTCTGTCTCTAAAATAAATGTTGCTAGAGAGATAAACTTTCTCATCTTTCAGTTATCTCAGAGCTGAGTACAGTCTTAGATTTCTTACATTAGTGCTTCTAAAAATTGACAGAGGTTTTGCGCCAGTACTGATTGTTGATGTGATAATTGAGTAAATGAGCTTCATATTAATGAAGCAACACACACATGCCACACATTGGTTCTGAACATTACACTCCTGAACCTCAAAGGAAGTATTTACTCTAATATTCATGTGCCTTCATTCTGTGTTCTCTTGAAAATATTGATCAATTTTTCTATTTCCTTATACTCCCTCAAGTAATTTTACATAAACTTACATACATATATAGAGCACACACTCCAAGAGGAAATTGTTGGGATTTTGAAAAACACGGAATGCAATAAAATATGACTGTTGAAATTAAAGATCCTCTTACTGTCCCTAAAGTACTCCAAATGAATAATTGGTTACAACTGTGTTTATATTTCATTTCAGGATAAGGTTTGAACTCAATAGTTTACAAAGTCCCCTTCACATAGCTATGAATTATTCTCCCAAGGGAAAAACTATCCACTTTTACTATTTATCAATAGTCTTTGAAGAAGACTAGTACATCTTAAGTTTGTTTTAAAAGTAGGAGATAACATTTTCGTGTTGATATTGTCATCAGCATAATTCCACTCCATGTTAAAACATTATCCTCTTGCATTCATTAAACAATGCATTATTTTATGTTGGGAAGGAGCATGTGAATAGGATGGTAAGATTATTAGCTGTGCACTGTGTTTCCCAAGTTTTGCCCCCCTAATTTATCAGAGAAGGAAATGTGCTTGCAAAAAAGAAAAGTTGTTGCTGGCTTTTAAAGTTAAGGGGCAACTATGGTAACTTTCAGAGTCACTAGCAATCTTAGTGCCCAAGTTATTCCCTTACATAAACAAGAGCTTCATTTTGATTGCAGTTAGGAGATTATATTGTTCAGGGTCAGAAGGCATTTTTGACATTAGCAGATATTTTCAAGGAAAGCTCCAAATGATTTTCTTACTGAAAAAAAATCTAATTTCAAAATGGTAACAATCTATATGGATGGTATATCATGACTGCAGTTGAATGACTTATGCTTTTCTATGTAAACACTAGTGATGCCTCGACTGATAGAATTGCCTTGATAATTGATCATAAAAAGATGCTTACTCTTGGCAGGGCAAGAAGTAAAGCATCTGGTTTAATAGATGTTGATGCACAAGTAGGGATGTCAATCGCCTGCAGATTGGATTGTTTGGATTTGATGCTAAATGGAAACTTGCAGATGTGATTATTAAAATGGCAAAGCAATCCTTTATAATGGCCACAGGTATAAACATCATTTGGAAAATAGG
The DNA here is from genome assembly GCF_025265405.1 of Mesoplodon densirostris. Classification (NCBI taxonomy): domain Eukaryota; kingdom Metazoa; phylum Chordata; class Mammalia; order Artiodactyla; family Ziphiidae; genus Mesoplodon; species Mesoplodon densirostris. Next base: position 21,776,234 of record NC_082664.1, read on the forward strand.
GCAAAAGCCAAAGTTTTAGCAATGTATAGTTGTTCAGAAACTCAATCCACTTCCTTCAAAGTGAAAGGTAAGTATACACTCTTCCCCCACTAGCCCCGCAAATGATTCCCAGTCTGAGGAATATGACTTTTTAAATGCAATACCCATTGGTGGCCTCATGTTCAGAGCAGGAGTCTAAAGGAAATTTCTATTTGGAGATCATCTTTACAAAGATCTGAAAAGCAAATAGCCACGTTAACATGGTATTATAAATTAACATTCAAGGCATCAAAGCAAAAGATTAGAAGAGTTGTATAGTAATAGTGATAATTTGAATGTTCCTCTTGGCAGAAATGGAATTGTGATAGACTGAAAATTCATTGAAAGATTCTTCACTTTGCTGTTTAGCTGCATTTAGTTTTGTTTTATATACACAAAAACATATCAGAAAGAATACATCAAAATAAATAAAAGTAGTCATAGTGGAAAGACATATTTAAGAATTCCAGGATCTTCACTTGTAGAAATTCCAACAGAACAGTTTTTTGAGGTAAATGAGCAAACTTTTCTCCTTAATTCAGATTCATGTATTGCTTTAGATGTATGTTATTATTCTACGTTAGAGTTTTAGAAATAGTCTCAATTTTTAAAATCACATGTTTGTTTCAGAGAATTCTAACCCCATATATGTTAAGTAGATTTGATTTACAGAATTTCTCCATAAGTCAACAGATACAGGCACCATATATATATATATTCCCCCCACCATGGGAAAACATTTCAAAGAGGTTAGCCTTCTCTTAATTTTTGAAAGTCTAAAGATGGTCTAGAGTCAGTCATTATGATTGATTCCACAAGAGTTTTCTCTCTTATCTCCCCACAAGCAGTGGAAATTCAAGGCCATTATATATCACTTAGTAATGTATTCAGTAATTCACTGAACATTTGTCCGGTGCCCAGTGTGGCAGGCCCTGGGATACACAATAAAGGGAAGCTAGGTGAAGGCAGGTTTTTTTCTTTTTTCTCCTTGATTCATTTCTATATCCTCAACATCAAGAAAATTACTTTGCAGGGAGTAAGATGCTCACAAAAATAATGTTTGAATGAAAAAATTAACAAAGAATGAGTAAGTAATAGATGTGCTTATCTCCAAAGAGGTTAGATCTTATTTGTGTTTTCAAGAGAAATAATTACAGACATTTAAATGGCTTCTCTATATATAAGAAAAAAGAAAACACAAGGGAATTTATAGTGCCTAACTAGTTGAAAAACTAAAAGTCAAAGGCTTTAATACTTAATCCTTTAACAACATGATAAACTAGATATAATTTTACACTTTTATTCCATACTTTGCTATTTCCTATTCTAATGTATAAAACTGGTGCTTGTTTAATTAAGTAAATATAACCTGTGTTTAGAGAGATGCACAAAATGGGTTTTAGAACATAGTTTGGCAAACTTTACCTTAAAAGACCAGGTAGTAAATATTTTAGGCTTCACGGATCTTTGTGCAAATATTCAGCTTTGTCATAGTATTGTGGAAGCACAGTAGGCAATATGTGAATGAATGAGTGTGACTCTGTTCCAATAAAACTTTATTTACAAAGATAGGCGACAGACCAGATTTGGTCCATGGACTGTAGTTTGATGACTGCTGTCTCAGAAAGTAAAAAAAAAGCAGAGCAGTTTCCAAAGAATTTCTGCTATAAAAATTTGTATCATAAATAATACTTCTTCTGGATTAAGTGAGTTAAGATATCCCTCTTCAGACTTGTCATGAGTGCTCTGGCCTTACTGAAGAGAGATTCATATTTGGTTTATATCACTTCCCAGAATTATTCCCCAAGAGTACCCTTTGTGACTTCTCATTTTGTTTTATGTTACAATGTTTTCTTAATGTTATTACATGGTTTTCAGCATCTCTATTGCATTTTAGGTAAAACTCAGATATCTCTAATCCTTCAGTGATGCCACAGAGAGACACTTTCAGTTCCTTATTATATATCTTAAGTGTTTTAACCATTTTTTGAAGTAGAAACCAAATAAAATCAAGGTTTTAACTACAATTTTAGTGTTTATTGACTGCCCCTTAGCACTTACTCTCCCCTTTGGAGTTAAGCCAGGACAATTAGCAGGTTATTCCTCCTCAGACATGGAACTAGAATCTAAGAAGTTTGGGATGCCCTGCCATGGTCACCCAGCCTATCATTGTAGGGGTTCCAGTGGGTTTGTGTTGTTTCTTCTAGGGGCTCTGGAAGCCCCACTCTTTCATGTCACACTAAAACGTTTTAAAAATAATGTCTTGAAAGCTTTATTTCATTTCCATTTAGTGACTTTCTTTTTTTTTTGGTCTGGAGAACTATTCTCTCTACACTGAGATGCATACAAGTGTGTGGAAGATAGAGAAGCAGCTCTGGCACATGTACATGTTGAGAACTTCCCCAAATAGAAGACACATCAAACCTAGATCTTACCAAATGGAACCAAAATAATAATAATAATAATAATAATAATAATAATAATAATGAAGATAGAAAAAGAATAGGTAACAATTTATTCTCCCTTCCTAAACTGTAACTCTAATTTCCTGCTCCTTTCCCTTGGAGTCCAACTGGCCTCCCACTTTGGGCCTCTATATTAGTGAGTACTTCCCAGGTAGAAACTTCAGCATCTCATTAATTTTAATCTGGTATTATTTATAAAAATAGAACAAACACTAAACTGAAAGTTGAATTTTTGCTTCTTTCACTGATAACTCTACTCCTCAGTGTAAGGATCACCCCTAAATGCTTGATGTCTTTTATATTATTCTTGAAAGATACCAGTGCTCCTCATTGCAGTGTAAGGATGTAATAGAATAGAAGGCAAAGGTTGAGAAGTTTCCATGAGAGGGATTAGGATAGTAGAGTGTATAGGAGGGAAGAATTGTATGTGCAACCAAAAAGGAGATCTCTAGGATTCACATTTAAAAGAATGAGGAATAAAATTAACGGAGCCTATATGGTCTTTCTTTGACTTAAACCTTGGTTTGAGAAGCTAATTTTTGCCATGATGGTTATAATGCATTGGATCTAATCTCTGGACAACAAAATAGATCTGTAAACATGATGTGGTTGACCTTGGTCTTAATTTTGCATTTTCACCTACTAATTTGTTGTGTGACTATGAACAAAATACATAATTTATCGCCATATAGGTTGCATTTTATATAAAAGAGAGATAATATCTACTCATATCATGATGCTTCTTATGGGCACAAAGTGTGTTACTGTAGCTTAAAGGATATTGTCAGTCATATAAATGATTAGAAAAATGTAGAGTATACATAAAGATTTTCTAATTGTTCTACTCTGAATCCTAGTGTTTTGCTGAGATTCATCATGGGCTTCTAGGGGGCACTGAAGAGATGAAAGGGCAGGAATCAGGCTCCCTAGCCTCAACTCAAATAAAACATCTCAGGATCTGTTTCATATTTTGGGGATTTTAGTAGGAGTTTGCTCCAAGAGATAATCTGTTAATTTAAAAAAAAAAGAAAACCACTTTAATAATAATGATAATTGAATTATGAATTAGAAAAATCTATATTTTTGTCACAGGTTTGAAACTTACTTGCTATATGACCTCAAAAAGTTAGTCAGATCTATCAAAAATGGCTATTTATTTAGCCATGATAACTCTGTAATAAAAGTTTCTGATTGATTAGCTTGGAATGCAATTTGCCCTAAATTTAAAGGGTAATCCTGTTGTCCTCTACAGTTTGAGGCTCAAATTTTTAGTAGCCATTCTGTCTTCATTCTTTGCCAGTTTCTTCTTTGTGTAAGTAAGTCTGTATTTCTGAAGCTACATGTACTCTCACATAGAGACACACACACAGTGACAGAAGCACAGACAGCTTTAATTTTACTCATCATAGTAGTCTTTGTAATATACTTTATTGCCACCTGGAATAAGTCTTTAAGAAAGAATATCAAATTATTTGTAGAGTATATTGATTAAACACAAAGAAACTTATTGATTGTAATCAAAGCATTACAAATCAATTCATGTTGAAAGTAGTTATTTTGTTCAATATGGCTTATGTTTGCTGATACAGATTTTAAACCTTAACCTTAAGGTAGGATCATAGGTATTTTGTCATTAACAAGTTATCTAATCATTTTAAGCTCCATAAACCACAAATGTGTTTAGACCACCATTTTGTAAAAAATAAAAATTTGCATTGTTTCTGAGTGAAATGCATGGCCCCTATCTATAGAGAACAGTTTGTTCTCCTCTAGGCAGATGACATTGAGTTTTATCATGAATTTGAAACAAATGTTAAGAAAGAGTGAAGCTGATAATTACCAGATAGACTGACTTAAGATTTTTTTCTCTAAGACTGATTTTTATTTTTGCAAATAACAAAATTAATAATTGCTAGCATCAAGTGCTTACTGTGGATTAGTCTCTATGTTCAGCACTTTACATGGATCATCTCATTTGATCTTCAAAACATCTGTCAGGTGGATATTAATAGTACTATTTTACAGATGAAGAAACAAACTGGAAGCAGTTAAAAAACTAGTCTCCCATCTAGGGAAAAGTGAGAATGGGAATTGGGCTTAACCACTCTGGTTTTGGAGTCCATACAGCGACCCCTCTGACACTGAATTGCTTTATATCCAGCAACTTGACCTGGTGGGATATGTCACATCAGGAGTTCATCTTCTCCAACAGCAGGAAGTTATACTTCTCAACATTAGAGGTCTCATGGGTAAAGGACTGCAATTTCTCTATTGCCATTTTGAACCATTGGCGATGACTGAAGTTTTGCTGGCAGAAGTTGTTCCTGCATCCAGCCAGAGTATTAGAGAGATGAGAGATATGACTTTGAGAGACTACGTTGTCCCCTCAAAGAGTTGATTTTACCACAATGGGAGGGGATCATATTATGTCTGTTGCTCAAGGAAGTCTTCCACATATTGTGTGAATGATTGTAGGGATGCAGGCCACTTTAGTCACAGTGTTTCTCCCTTAAAGGGGAGAAATTTTGTTGAAACCTCAATAAAAAGAAAAGCTATGCATATACTCAGAAGCAACTGTTAGGGTGTGTGCGTGTGTCTGTGTGTGAGTGTGTGTGAATGCATGTGTGAATGAGACTATAAGTGGATGTGTGAGAGTGAGAATATGTGTGTGATTGTATGTTTCTTAACTGCCTGGTGAATCTTAAAACTAATTATATTTCTTTCTTGGGTTTGGCTACTAAGGTACTTAGATTTTTGTTTCACCTCTAGTAACTGTACACTAACATGGTATGAATTTCATGAACTTATTCTACCTTTTACTTTATCTTACAGTACTGCCATTGTTTACTCCATTTATGCTGATTTCCCTATTTTTAATTTATTGTGTTGTATTCATTTCTGTAAATGTTCTCTCTCTCTCTCTTTTTTTATCTAAGAGGAAAAAGCCAGCTTCTAACTAAATACAGCCATCATTTGGTATTTGAGGGGGATAAGTTCCAGGACCGCCCACAGATACCAAGATCCCCAGTTGCTCAAGTCCCTTATATAAAATGGCATGGTATTTGCATATAACCTGTGTACATCTTCCCCTATACTTTAAATCATCTCTAGATTACTTTTAATACCTAATACAATGTAAATGCTATATAAATACTTGCCATGGTAAATTCGAGTTTTGGTTTCTGGAAATTTCTGTAAAATTTTTTAAAATATTTTGAATCTGCAGTTGGTTGAATCTGTGGGTGTAGAACCCATGAATACAAGGACTGACTGTATATAAATTGCTTAAGGTATAGTGTTCTCTTCTTTAAAATGGGGATAATAAAATCCCTCTTGGAAGACAACTAAGGCAGGTGAAAGAATTTTGAAACTATTAAGCTTGATTCTACTGTAAGGAACTATTGCTTCACAATTATTGGATACATTGCCATACACTATTTACAACTTTCAATTATTTTTCTGAGCTGCAGTCTTCCTTCAGCAAAAAAATAAAAAATAAACACTTATTGGCACTCACCACATGCCAGGTACTGCTCCAAGTGTTTTATATATATTTAATTTGTTTCCACAACAACACTTTTGAGTAGATACTGCTGTTATTCCCATTTTACAGATAGAGAAACTGAGGCACAGAGAAATTTGATAACTTCTCTAATTTTAAAGTGCTAAGACTTGATGAAGTCGTGACTTAAGACCAGTATTATTAGCTTTCTTTGTACTACTTTAGTATGTGCTCTTTTTATTTTAGGAGTAGAAGTTCTCTTTTTCACTAATGTACTTTATCATTACAAGATTACAATTTTTAAGAGTGTAATTCCAGGTGTATATTTTAATGATATTCAAATATGCCATTATAAAACTGCTATTTTAAGTATCCACCAATTAGATTCAAATAATATATTTTCCCTCTTTTCACCAAAGATACATACTTAATTTTAAAGGCTGAAATAAAATGTACCTCAAAGGGCATATGCTAGGATGTTTAAAGCAGCACCATTTGTAAGACTACACACTAGAAACAATGCAAACACCCATAGTAATATAATTTAAAAATTAAAATGTAATATGTTCACACACAAATACATGCAGCATAACAATGAACAATCTACAACTACACACAAAAATATAAATGAATCTCACAAACATAACATTGTGAGAAAGAAGCCAGATAAAATAGTACATGCAATTTAGGTCAACTTCTCCAAAGGACAAAAGCAGGTAATGTTAGAGGTCAAGGTAACAGCTACCTTTGGATTATCCAATGAAAAGAGGCATGAGAAAAATTTCTAGGTTTTGGTAACATTCTGTTTCTAAATCTAGGTGCTACTTTCAAGGTAGTATTCTTTCTCTGTTTTTAAGACTTTAATTTTTTAGAGCAGTTTTAGGTTCACAGCAAAATTGAGGGGAAAGTACAGAGATTTCCCTTATACCCCCTGCCCCACACATGCACAGCTTCCCCCATTATCAACACAGTGGTACATTTGTTACAATTGATGAACTTACATCAGTACATCATAATCATCCAAAATCCATTGGTTACCTTAAGGTTCACTCTTGGTGTTACACATTCTATGGGATGAATAAATGTATACTGACATGTATCCATCATTGTAGTATCATACAGAGTATTTTCAGTGTCCTGAAAATACTCTGTGTTCCATCTTTTCATCCTCCCTCCTCCTCAACCCCTGGCAACCACTGATATTTTGACTCCATAGTTTTGCTGTTTCCAGAATGGCATATAGTTGGGATCACATAGTGTGCAGCCTTTTGAGACTGGCTTCTTTCACTTAGTGAAAATGCATTTAAGGTTCCTTTATGGCTTTATGTGATTTGATAGCCAATTTCTTTAGCACTGAAAAATATTCCATTGTCTGGGTATAACAGAGTTCATTTATTCATTCACCTAAGGAAGAACATTTTTGTTGCTTCTAAATTTTGGCAATCATAAATAAATCTGCTATAAACATGTGCAAGATTTTGTGTGGACATGTTTTCAGCTCTTCTGGATAAATAACAAGGAGCACAATTGCTGGATCGTTTGGTAAGTGTGTGGTTAGTTTTAAAGAAACTGCCAAACTGTCTTCCAAATTTGTTGTAACATTTTGCAACCCTACCAGCAATGAATGAGAATTCCTGTTACTCCACATTCATGCCAGCATTTGGCGTTGTCAGTTTTTCAGTTTTGGCCATTTTAATATGTGTGTAGTGGTATTTCATTGTTATTTGCATTTCCCTGATAAGATATTATGTTGAGTATTTTTTCATATTCTTCTTTGCCTTCTATATACTTTCTTTGTTGAGCTGTCTGTTAAAGTCTTTGGCTCAATTTCTAATCAGTTTGTTTATTTTCTTACTCTTGGGTTTTAAGAGTTCATTGTATATTTTTATAACAGTTCTTATCAGATGTGCCTTTGCAAATATTTTCTCCCAGTCTGTGGCTTGTCTTCTCATTCTCTTGAAATTGACAGAGCAGGAGGTTTTAATTTTAATGAAGTCCAGCTTGTCAATTTTTTTTTTCATGGATTGTGCCTTTAGGGTTGTACCTAAAAAGTCATTGCCATGCTCAAGGTCATCTAGGTTTCTCCTATGTTACCTTCTAAGAGTTTAATAATTTTGCATTTAGATCTATGATCCATATTGAGTTAATTCTTGGGATGAATGTAAGGTCTGTGTCTAGATTAATTCTACTTTTTTGGCATGTGGATAGACAGTTGTTCCAACAGCATTTGTTGAAAAGACTGTATTTGCTCTGTTGTATTGCCTGTACTCTATTGTCAAAGTCAGTTTACTATATTTATATGGGTCTCTTTCTGTGAGCTCTAGTCTATTCCATTGATCTGTTTGTCTATTCTCTCACCAATGTCCCACTAACTTGATTACTGTAGTGTTATAGTAAGCATTGACTTTGGGTAGCATGAGTCCTCCAACTGTTCTTCTCCTTCAATATTTTATTGGCTATTCTGGGTTTTTTGTTCTTCCACATAAACTTTAGAAACAATTTGTCAATATCCATGAAATAACTTTTTTGGAGTTTGATTGGGATTGTGTTGAACCTATAAATCAAAGTGAGAAGAACCAGTATCTTGACAATATTGAGTCTTCCCAGCCATAAATATTTTACTTTAATTTTATCAGTTTTATAATTTTCCTCATAAAGGAAATCTTCCTTGTATATATATTTTTAGATTTATACCTAATTATTTTTTGAGGGGTGCTATTATAAATTGTTTTGTATATTTAATTTCAAATCCCAATTGTTCATTGTTAGTATATAGGAAGCAATTGACTTTTGCATATTAACTTTGTATCTTGCAACCTTGCTATAATAGCTTATTAGTTCCATGAGTTTGTCAATTCTTTCAGATTTTCTGCATAGATGGTCATGTCATCTAAGAATAAAAACAGTTATATTTTTTTCATTTTAATCTGTATACCTTTAATTTCCTCTTCTTATTATATTAGCTAGAATTTCCAGTATGATGCGAAAAAGGAGTAGTAAGAGGGGGTATATTTTTGCCTTGTACCTGATTAATGGGAAAGCTTTGAGTGTCTAATCTTAAGCATGATGTTAATTGTAGGTTATTTGTAGATATTCTTCATCAAGTTGAGACTGTTGCTCTCTATTCCCAGTTTACTAGAAGTTTCTCTTTTTGACATTTATGGATATTGGATTTTGTCAAATTTTTTCTGTGTCTTTTGATATGATCATGTAATTTTTCTCTTTTGGTAAGTTGATGTCATGGATTACATTAATTGATTTTCAAATTGAGACAGGAGGGAAAGGGGCAGGACATAAATGCTAGATAATGAAGAAGGGGTGCGTCTGTTGGGATTTGATAAAGACTGGCTGGAACAAGCTGAAACCAAGGTGGATTTGAGAATAGTCCAATCATTAACCTTTAGCTCAATATACCCTCATTATGATACTAAAATTTATTTCCGCTTATGCCATGACAGTTCCAAGGCAGACCATAAAAGACCAAAAAGTGAACAGTGGCTCAATTTCTGGGAAATCCCCACACTACCCCAAAATAAGAAGAATATTTCTCCTGCTCATTAGCATATGAAATCACTTAGCCCATAAAAACCAATGACCCCATGCCCAGGGGCCAATCTGGCTTTCTGAGATGGGCTGCATTCTGCCTATGGAATGTGTATCTCTAAATGAACTTGCTTTCCTTTACTTTTGTTCACTCTGAATTCTTTCCTGCATGAAGCCAAGGACCCTCATTTGGGGGCCATCCTTGAACCACCCTCACATACCTGGATAAATCTCAACTGGTCATGGTGTATACATTGTTTGATTCAATTTGCTAATATTTTGTGGAGGATTTTTGTATCTATGTACACGAGAGATATTGGCTTGTAGTTTTCTCTTATTGTAATGTGTTTGTCTGATTTGGGTATTTGGGTAATACTGGCCTCACAGAATGAGTTAGAAAGTATTCCATTTGCTTCTATCCTCTGAAAGTTATCTACATATGCTGATATAAAAAGGTATTCCTCTTAAACAAATAGGTTAATAAAAACAGAGACTTGGAGCAGTGAAGGTGCTGCATATATTATGATCCCATTTGTGTTAAAAAATATATAGATTTTTTAAATGTAGATTTCCTACTCTCCCTTTTAAATGTATTCTGAGAATGTTATGTTCCCCAACTCCTTTTTCTGAGTACTCTGCAAATCTGTACCTTCTCTGCTAACTTGTACGTAATGCAGACATTTCTACAATCATTTATAATCAGTCAAGATGTTGATGGAAATTTCTAACTTGATTCAGTGTTAAACTCTTCCCTTCATCCCTAATTAGGACCTGCTTCATTCTGGAAGCCAGCAGTGGAGAGGGAGGATTGGGTCCTGCTGAATCTCTACTCTCCCCCAGCTCACTATCTCCTCTTACTCCTTCCTTAGCTTCCTTGTTCTTTCCCAGATGCAGTGGGGAAGTTGAAAGGGGATGGATGAGATGTAATGAGACATAAAGCACAGTGGGCCTGGAAGATGGTTCAAGCTGACCCTATCTCATACCCTGAGCATCATGTGATACTTTTGCAGTGCTTATCTGCTGCAGTTACCTTGCATGTCAGAAAAACTCAATTTCATAGGGCCCTAAGCAGCCCCAAGCTGATTCTGTCACCTATGTGTCCATTATTGCCAACGTCATCTTTTTTCTAATATCCTGACAATATTCTTTCTACTTTCTCCTATCTTACTATATTGTGTAAGTGAATTACAGTGTTCAAAATCATAAACTGTTCTCTTCATGTTTTGTAATAAATTCCATAATATGTGGTCATGTTTGGAATTGTATCATATTAACTTTAACATCCTGGTTTCTATTATATGAGCAACTCATCTAAAATGGAGGCAGAGCAAGTCCAGTATGGGTATCCTGTCTGGTGAACGTCTATGCATATATGTACTCTACTAATAATTCTTTTTTTTTTTTTTTTTTTTTCAGCACGCTGGCCTCTCACTTTTGTGGCCTCTCCCGTTGCGGAGCACAGGCTCCAGATGCACAGGCTCAGCGGCCATGGTTCATGGGCCCAGCCACTCCGCAGCACGTGGGATCCTCCCCGACTGGGGCACGAACCCGTGTCCCCTGCATCGGCAGGTGGACTCTCAACCACTGCGCCACCAGGGAAGCCTTGGTTTCACTCTTAATACTGGTTATATAAGTAACATTGGATCGTTTGCAGCACCAATAATAACTTTTTTAAATATAATTTTGGACATTTTAAATTATTTTTTCACCTTCAGCATATGTTACCCTAAACATTATCCTCTTCATCATCAATTATACTTTTAAATAAAATTAAATAAACGAATAAGATTGCAGCATTTCCAACAATTTGAGCCTCAGAATTATGCTAATGTTAAGATCTCCTGTACCCTACACTGGCTTGGTGAAGAACTACTGAGCTGTATAATATATTTCTCTGATCTTCCTCAAAAATTAGCAATGCTCCTTTCACCCTTCATGGGAATAACTGGGCAAACGGATATTGACAGCATTTCCCTCTTCCCCTTTTGGATGACCATACCTCTCTCCCTCTGTTGAAAATCTTTCCTCCTTCACCTGTTATTCTTATTCACCTGTTCCAACAATTGCCTTTCACATCTTGTTCACTTTTAGGTATATCAGTCATTCTATAATCAGTTTGTTGGTTAACTATTGATTGAGGTTCATAAAGACTCATTGTTATCCAGATTTTTCACAACTCTGGCATGTGTACTAAAATTGTAAGACCCAGCAAAATAATAACATATTTGTGTGTGCCAAGTACTGGTCAAAGCACTTTATTTATACAATTAAGTTAATCCTCACAACAAACCTATGAGGAAATAATTAAATTATTTTCATTTTGTAGATGGGACTGAGGCACAGAGTGATGAAATACTTTACCCAAGATCACAGAGCTAGCAGAGGAAAGAGATTCCCAGTAGGTACACAGGTAGTCTTGCTACAGAACACTTGCATTTCACATTGATGCTTTACTACCCTTCAGTACAGGGACATTTTATAAATCTACTTGTCCTAATAGCAGGAAGACATGTAATAAGTATTTAATTCAATGCCACTGAAGACTGGCATACCTGTGTGATCAATATTTTTCTCAAATGTAAATGTAAATACGATTTTCTGAAATAGTATATGTAAATATGTCAAGGTGGAAACGAAGGCAAATTAATCAGTAATAAGTGGCCTTTTCCAACTTTAAATTTATACCTTTTATGGGTTAGGGTGACCAATTCCAAAGCATATGACTGGCAGCACATGTAGATTTAATTTTTTTTTTTTTTTAGTTTTAAAATCCCATAAAGCAAGTCCATTTAATTTCCCCTCAGGTTTCATGTTATATCAGTTAAACAGCTGAAATAATGTTTCATGAGAGTATTATTTCGACTAAGAACATCTGCAATGGTCTTAAACATTTTTTCCCCAAGAGTTCATGTTAAACTTATAAGAGATATCCAACATTTTCTTCCATATATGTAAAATATTTCTGTATTATTTATAAGTACACCTATAGTTTTATTAATAATTTCCATCTGATTCATATGTATACCTATAGTTTTAGTAACAATCTGACTTGAAAAATGTCTTCAAAACTTTGGCACCATTACAGATAAAATACTATTTAAGTAATTAATGTTTAAGAAATATCCTTTTAAGTACTTTTTTTCTAGTTATATTTTGAATTTTCCATAAGTAAGCAAAATTATTCTGTGATAGTTTCTTTGCATTTATATGTCACTGATTTATTCTTCATTACTGAGCTTCATTACTGAGCTCAACTCTGTTCAAACAAATGTCATTGAGTGAATTGATAACTTCATGTAAATCCAGTTTTATTTCTCTTGACTATTTTATTTACCTTATGTTGTTCTATCTGATGGATTCGACATATAACGTCTGGCTTTGGAGCCAGCTGTTTTTCTCCTGTTTACTGTCTTGGAGAGTACATTTGTTGTTTCTCAATATTAGCTTCCTCATTCATAGTTTGGAGGAAAAATTCTACCTTGCAAGGTTGTTTTAATAATTAGAAATCCTCTATTTATAGTATACTTTACAGCACCAACACATTAGGAATCAATTTGCAGAAATTATCACCAGCAACATCACTGCAACCATAATCATCATCATCATTATCATCACTATTAGGTCAAACTAATTTCTTTGTTATACTATAAATACAAAAGGCCCTGATTCCATGAAAAATAATGATGCAAAAGAGAGCTGTTTCTGTGTGAGATTTCTAGACATGGACTCCATATCATTTCAAAAATTTGAAAGCCATTGTCTATGCCTAATAACAACCTCTTTACTATAAAAGTCAGGTAATGCCCAATAAAATTAGAGGAATTGGCCACAGTGTACTGATACTGCACTAAAAATGTTAAGAAACTAATTTGAAAACATATAGCTATCTAACCAACTCTTATAATTTCATCTGATTTCAGATCAATATGCTATATCATTTGGATGACAGACTGTGTTATTTCTATTAAAATGGCTTATGTGATTTAAGAATCACCCTTAAGACTACAGCTAAAGGTGAAATTTGATTATCCCTTTAATTACAGAGTGAGCATGAAAATATTGTGCAGGTTAATTTTATATGGACGCAATTGACTTGAATATTAGAGTTATAAAATGCAACCAAGCTAGAATGTTTTACTTAGCATTTTGAAGCCCCTCAGGGACATTTAAGTTAAGTTTTTATATTCACACACACTCAGTTAATGATGATCTAAATGCAGACTCTACATTTCATATCTAGCTCCTTCCCTTTAAGTATATTTTATATGAATTACTATTATTGAAAAAAAACAGTTTCCCAAATGGAGATATCAAGGTTTGGTAGTAGGAATGTGTATTAACTATGATTTTTTAAATTAAAAATAAAAATGTCACTTATTTACTTATTTGTGTGATTAGGTATCCCTAATCTAAAGTCAAAAGTGACTATCACAGTGGTACTCAATACATTGCAAGAAACACTTAAAAGATCTTGAACTAAAAAAACAAAAATGCTTTTATAATTTCAGAACCCATAGATCATCTCTTCCAACTTTCCTTGTTCTACTGGTCAGACAGTCCCAGATGACAGATGATAAAATAGTTACTTTTACATTTGGTTTAATCTCTTTAAATTTGTGATGATTGGACTTATATTTCTTCTGCAACAAATTAGTATATATTTACTGGTTAAAAAAGAAACCTTGCCTAGTAATTAAATTAAAAGTTTATGTGCTTCTGAAATATAAATTGTAGGCCAAATTATTATGCCAAGATGATCAAAACCACAGTGCAGACAATTGTAAAAGGCATTACTAGGGATTCACGATTCACTTTTTTAAACATTGGGCAAATATTTTACTTAAAAGGAAAGTTACACTTCCAATGATATACATATTATCAACTTTTTAAGCAAAATATTCAAGGCAATGATATTGAATTTTTAAAATTAAGCTATATTTTTAAAACAATTTAGCTGGTTTAAAGTTGTCAATTCTATAAGGCAATATAAGTATAGTGCCCAATTTAAAACACCAAATTAAACTGTGAGGTAATAATTCTTATCCCAGGACACCACTTCTCAGAAAAAATTAGATGATTATAATCTAATTTCAATATTGCCTTTGTTAAAATTAGGTTATGTGGAGGATCATTATTTACAGGAAAATTTGTGCATCAATATCTGCTGGTTCTGTATTATTTTCATTATTAGGGATACTATCAATGTTTCCAAATATTTCACAATATTTATAGCATCTTATTTTTATTTTTTTAACGTCATTATTGGAGCATAATTGCTTTACAATGGTGTGTTAGCTTCTGCTTTATAACAAAGTGAATCAGTTATACATATACTTATGTCCCCATATCTCTTCCCTCTTACATATCCCTCCCTCCCACCCTCCCTATCCCACCCCTCTAGGTGGTCACAAACACCGAGCTGATCTCCCTGTGCTATGCGGCTGCTTCCCACTAGCTATCTATTTTACGTTTGGTAGTGTATATATGTCCATGCAACTCTCACATGTCCCAGATTACCCTTCCCCCTCAAAGTATCCTCAAGTCCATTCGCTAGTAGGTCAGCGTCTTTATTCCAATCTTACCCCTAGGTTCTTCATGACCCTTTTTTTTTTCCCAATTCCAAATATATGTGTTAGCATATGGTATTTGTTTTGCTGTTTCTGACTTACTTCACTTTGAATGACAGTCTCTAGGTCCATCCACCTCACTACAAATCACTCAGTTTCATTCATTTTTATGGCTGAGAAATATTCCATTGTATATATGTGCCACATCTTCTTTATCCATTCATCTGTTGATGGACACTTAGGTTGCTTCCATGTCCTGGCTATTGTAAATAGAGCTGCAATGAACATTGTGATACATGACTCTTTTTGAATTATGGTTTTTTCAGGGTATATGCCCAGTAGTGGGATTCCTGGGTCGTATGGTAGATCTATTTTTAGATTTTTAAGGAACCTCCATACTGCTCTCCATAGTGGCTGTATCAATTTACATTCCCACCAATAGTGCAAGAGGGTTCCCTTTTCTCCACACCCTTTCCAGCATTTATTGTTTGCAGATTTTTGATGATGGCCATTCTGACTGGTGTGAGATGATATCTCATTGTAGATTTGTTTTGCATTTCTCTAATGATTAATGATGTTGAGCATTCTTTCATGTATTTGTTGGCAATCTGTATATCTTTGGAGAAATGTCTATTTTGGTCTTCTGCCCATTTTTGGATTGGGTTGTTCGTTTTTTTGATATTGAGCTGCATGAGCTGCTTGTAAATTTTGGAGATTAATCCTTTGCCAGTTGCTTCATTTGCAAATACTTTGTCCCATTCTGAGGGTTGTATTTTTGTCTTGTTTATGGATTCCTTTGCTGTGCAAAAGCTTTGAAGTTTCATTAAGTCCCATTTATTTTTGTTTTTATTTCCAGTTCTCTAGGAGGTGTGTCAAAAAGGATCTTGCGGTGATTTATGTAATAGAGTGTTCTGCCTATGTTTTCCTCTATGAGTTTGATGGTATCTGGCCTTACATTTAGGTTTTTAATCCATTTTGAGTTTATTTTTGTGTATGGTATTACGGAGTGTTCTAACTTCATTCTTTTACATGCAGCTGTCCAGTTTTCTCAGCACCATTTATTGAAGAAGCTGTTTTCTCTCCACTGTATATTCTTTCCTCCTTTATCAAAGACAGGGTGACCACATGTGTGTGGGCTTATCTCTGGGCTTTCTAGTCTGTTCCACTGATCTATATTTCTGGCTCTTTGCCAGTACCATACTGTTTTGATTACTGTAGCTTTGTAGTATAGTCTGAAGTCAGGGAACTGATTCCTCCAGCTCCGTTTTTCTTTCTCCAGATTTCTTTGGCTATTTGGGGTCTTTTGTGTTTCCAAACAAATTTTGAAATTTTTTGTTCTAGTTCTGTGAAAAATGCCATTGGTAGTTTGATAGTGATTGCACTGAATCTGTAGATTGCGTTGGGTAGTATAGTCATTTTCACAATGTTGATTCTTCCAATCCAAGAACATGTTATATCTCTCCATCTATTTGTATGATCTTTAATTTCTTTCATCCATGTCTTATAATTTTCTGTATATAGATCTCTTGTTTCCTTAGGTAGGTTTATTCCTAGATATTTTATTCTTTTTGTTGCAATGGTAAATGGCAGTGTTTTCTTAATTTCACATTCAGATTTTTCATCATTAGTGTATAGGAATGCCAGAGATTTCTGTGCATTAATCTTGTATCCTGGTACTTTACCAAATTCATTGATTAGCTCTAGTAGTTTTCTGGTAGCATCTTTAGGATTCTCCATGTACAGTATCCTGTTATCTGCAAACGGTGACAGATTTACTTCTTCTTTTCCAATTTGGATTCCTTTTATTTCTTTTTCTTCTCTGATTGCTGTGGCTAAAACTTCCAAAACTATGTTGAATAATAGTGGTGAGCATGGGCAAACTTGTCTTGTTCCTGATCTTAGTGGAAATGGTTTCAGTTTTTCACCATTGAGGATGATTTTGGCTGTGGGTTTGTCATATATGGCCTTTATTATGTTGAGGAAAGTTCCCTCTAGGCCTACATTCTGGAGGTTTTTTATCATAAATGTGTGTTGAATTTTGTCAAAAGCTTTCTCTGCATCTATTGAGATAATCATATGGTTTTTCTCCTTCAACTTTTTAATATGGTTTAGCATGTTGATTGATTTGCATATATTGAAGAATCCTTGCATTCCTGGGATAAACCCCACTTGATCATAGTGTATGATCCGTTTAATGTGCTGTTGGATTCTGTTTGCTAGTATTTTGTTGAGGATTTTTGTATCTAAGTTCATCAGTGATGTTGGCCTGTATTTTTCCTTCCTTGTGACATCTTTTTCTGGTTTTGGTATTGGGGTGATGGTGGCCTCGTAGAATGAGTTTGTGAGTGTTCCTCCCTCTGCTATATTTTGGGAGAGTTTGAGAAGGATAGGTGTTACCTCTTCTCTAAATATTTGGTAGAATTTGCCTGTGAAGCCATCTGGTCATAGGCTTTTGTTTGTAGGAAGATTTTTAATCACAGTTTCAATTTCAGTGCTTGTGATTGGTCTGTTCATATTTTCTATTTCTTCATGGTTCAGTCTCAGAATGTTGTGCATTTCTAAGAATTTGTCCATTTCTTCCAGGTTATCCATTTGATTGGCATATAGTTGCTTGTATTAATCTCTCATGATGCTTTGTATTTCTGCAGTGTCAGTTGTTACTTCTCCTTTATCTTTTCTAAATCTATTGATTTGAGTCTTCCCCTTTTGTTCTTGATAACACTGGCTAATTGTTTATCAATTTTGTTTATCTTCTCAAAGAACCAGGTTTTAGTTTTATTGATCCTTTCTATCATTTCCTTCATTCCTTTTTCATTTATTTCTGATCTGATCTTTATGATTTCTTTCCTTCTGCTAACTTTGGGTACTTTTTGTTCTTCTTTCTCTGTTTGCTTTAGGTGTATGGTTAGGTTGTTTATTTGAGATGTTTCTTGTTTCTTAAGGTAGGATTGTATTACTATAAACTTCCCCCTTAGAACTGCTTTTGCTGCATCCCATAGGTTTGGGGTCATTGTGTTTTCATTGTTATTTATCTCTAGGTATTTTTTGATTTCCCCTTTGATTTGTTCAGTGATCTCTTGGTTATTAAGTAGTGTTTTGTTTAGCCTCCATGTGTTTGTATTTCTTACAAATTTTTTCCTGTAATTGATATCTAGTCTCATAGTGTTTGGTCGGAAAAGATATTTGATACAATTTCAATTTTCTTAAATTTACCAAGGCTTGATCTGTTACACAAGATATGATCTATCCTGCAGATTGTTCCATGAGCACTTGAGAAGAATGTGTATTCTGTTGTTTTTGGATGGAATGTCTTATAAATATCAGTTAAGTCCATCTTCTTTAGTGTAGCATTTAAAGCTTGTGCTTCCTTATTTATTTTCATTTTGAATGATCTGTCCATTGGTGAAAGTGGGGTGTTAGTATCCGCTACTATGATTGTGTTACTGTCCATTTCCCCTTTTATGGCTGTTAGTATTTGCCTGATGTATTGAGGTGCTCCTATGTTGGGTGCATAGATATTTACAATTGTTATATCTTCTTCTTGGATTGATCCCTTGATCATTATGTAGTGTCCTTCTTTATCTCTTGTAATAGTCATTATTTTAAAATCTCTTTTGTCTGTCATGGGAATTGCTACTCCAGCTTTTTTTGATTTCCATTTCCATGGAATTTCTTTTTCCATCCCCTCACTTTCAGTCTGTATGTGTTCCTAGGTCTGAAGTCGGTCTCTTGTAGACAACATATATATGGGTCTTCTTCTTGTATCCATTCAGTCACTCTATGTCTTCTGGTTGGAGCATATAATCCATTTACATTTAAGGTAATTATCGATATGTATGTTCCTATTTTCATTTTCTTAATTGTTTTGGGTTTATTATTGTAGGTCATTTCCTTCTCTTGTGCTTCCTGCCTAGAGAAGTTCCTTTAGCATTTGTTGTAAAGCTGGTTTGGTGGTGCTGAGTTCTCCTAGCTTTTGCTTGTCTGTAAAACTTTTAACTTCTCCATCAAATTTGAATGAGATCATTGCTGGGTAGAGTAATCTTGGTTATAGGTTTTTCTCCTTCATCACTTTAAATATGTCCTGCCACAACCTTCTGGTTTGCAGAGTTTCTGCTGAAAGATCAGCTGTTAACCTTATGGGGATTCCCTTGTATGTTATTTGTTGTTTTACCCTTGCTGCTTTTAATATTTGTTCTTTGTATTTAAATTTTTATAGTTTGATTAATATGTTTCTTGACATGTTCTCCTTGAATTTATCCTATATGGGACAGTCTGTGCTTCCTGGACTTGATTAACTATTTCCTTTCCCATATTAGGGAAGTTTTCAACTATAATCTCTTCAAATATTTTCTCAGTCCCTTTCTTTTTCTCTTCTTCTTCTGGGACCCCTATAATTCGAAGGTTGGTGCATTTAATGTTGTCCCAGAAGTCTCTGAGACTGTCCTCAATTCTTTTCATTCTTTTTTCTTTATTCTGCTCTGTGGCAGTTATTTCCACTATTTTATCTTCCAAGTCACTTATCCATTCTTATGCCTCAGCTATTCTGCTATTGATCCCTTCTAGAGAATTTTTAATTTCATTTATTTTGTTTTTCATCACTGTTTGTTTGCTCTTTAGTTCTTCTACGTCCTTGCTAAACATTTCTTGTGTTTTCTCCATTCATTTTCCAAGATTTTGGATCATCTTTACTATCATTACTCTGAATTATTTTTCAGGTAGACTGCCTGTTTCTTCTTCATTTGTTAGGTCTGGTGGGTTTTTGCCTTGCTCCTTCATCTGTTGTGCATTTCTCTGTCTTCTCATTTTGCTTAACTTCCTGTATTTGGGGTCTCCTTTTTGCAGGCTGCATGTTCATAGTTCCCTTTTTTTTTTGGTGTCTTTCCCCAGTGGCTGAGTTTGGTTCAGTGGTTTGTGTAGGCTTCCTCTTGGAGGGGACTAATGCCAGTGTTCTGGTGGATGAGACTGGATCTTGTCTTTGTGGTGGGCAGATCCACATCTGGTGGTGTGTTTTGGGGTGTCTGTGGCCTTATTATGATTTTAGGCAGCCTCTGTGCTCTTGGGTGGGGTTGTGTTCCTGTCTTGTTAGTTGTCTGGCATAGAGTGTCCAGCACTGTAGCTTGCTGGTTGTTGAGTGGAGCTGGTTCTTGGCATTGAGATGCAGATTTCTGGGAGATTTTCACTGTTTGATATTACGTGGACCTGGGAGGTCTCCTGTGGACCAGTGTCCTGAACTTGACTTTCCCACCTCTGTGGCACAGCCCTGACACCTGGCTGGAACACCAAGAACCTGTCCAGCACACAGCTCAGAATAAAAGGGTGAAAACAAAAGAAGAAACAAAGAAGAAGATAAAATAAAGTTATTAAAAAATAATTATAAGGAAAACATTTTTAAGTCAAAAAAAAAAAAAAAGGACAGACAGAACCCTAGGACAAATGGTAAAAGCAAAGCTATACAGAGAAAATCATACACAGACGCATCCAAATTCACACTCACAAGAAGAGAAAAAGGAAAAATATATATATATCGTTGCTCCCAAAGTCCACCTCCTCAATTTGGGATGATTTGTTGTCTATTCAGGTATTCCACAGATGCAGGGTACATCAAGTTGATTGTGGAGATTTAATCCTCTGCTCCTGAGGCTGATGGGGGCGATTTCCCTTTCTCTTCTTTGTTCGCACAGCTCCCGGGGGTTTAGCTTTGGATTTGGACCCGCCTCTGTGTGTAGGTCGCCTGAGGGCATCTGTTCTTCGCTCAGACAGGATGGGGTTAAAGGAGCAGCTGATTCGGGGGCTCTGGTTCACCCAGGCCAGGGGGAGGTAGGGGTACGGATGCGGGGTGAGCCTGCAGCAGCAGAGGCCGGCATAACTTTGCACCAGCCTCAGGCGCGCCATGCGTTCTCCCAGGGAAGTTGTCCCTGGATCTCGGGACCCTGGCAGTGGCAGGCTGCACAGGCTCCCGGGAGGGGAGGTGTGGCAAGTGACCTGTGCTCGCACACAGGCTTCTTGGTGGTGGCAGCAGCAGCTTTAGCATCTCATGCCCGTCTCTGAGGTCCATGCTGATAGCCACGTCTCGAGCCCGTCTCTGGAGCTCCTTTAAGCGGCGCTCTGAATCCCCTCTGCTCGCGGACCAGGAAACAAAGAGGCAAGAGAAAGTCTCTTGCCTCTTCAGCAGCTCCAGACCTTTTCCCGGACAGCCTCCTGGCTAGACGTGGCGTACTAACCCCTTTAGGCTGTGTTCACGCCAACAACCCCACTCCTCTCCCTGCGCTCCGACCAAAGCCCGAGCCTCAGCTTCCAGCCCCCGCCCACCCCGCCGGGTGAGCAGACAAACCTCTTGGGCTGGTGAGTGCTGGTCAGCACCAATCCTCTGTGCGGGAACCTCTCTGCTTTGACCTCTGAACCCCTGTGGCTGCGCTCTCCTCCGCGGCTCCGAAGCTTCCCCCCTCTGCCACCCACAGTCTCCGCCTGCAAAGGGGCTTCCTAGTGTGTGGAAACCTTTCTTCCTTCACAGCTCCCTCCCAGAAGTGCAGGTCCCGTCCCTATTCTTTGTCTCTGTTTATTCTTTTTTCTTTTGCCCTACCCTGGTACGTGGGGAGTTTCTTGCCTTTTGGGAGGTCTGAGGTCTTCTGCCAGTGTTCAGTAGGTCTTGTGTAGGAGTTGAAATACATGTAGATGTATTTCTGATGTATTTGTGGGGAGGAAGGTGATCTCCACGTCTTACTCTTGAAGCTCCTCTCGCATTTTATTTTTTTAATCCTATATTCCTATGGTCTGTGTTACTGGATGAGTTTGTCATACATAATAATGGTGCTTTCTTCTACAAATACAAATGGCCACATAGAGGTGAACTGATGGCACAAATGAAAAGAGATGATCTGAAATGAACAAAGAAGTTTCTTTTTCCTTTCTAAAAGTGCTGTAAAGGAACAAAGCTGTGAACACATTTTTTTGATCCATTTCTCCTTCCTAACTTGTAAACTTTGGATGAAAACTTACAGGGAGAAGACAACATAGTGATATGTTTGAGAGACATTTCTTGGCTTTTCTTAAACAAAAATAATCTCATAATTAATAAATTCTCATATATCACTAAATATTTTAAACATAATTTTTTTTTTCTGTTTGTGAGAACTCACTCCAAACCATTGAAGTGAGCATCATTTTCTCTGTGGCCTTTTACTTTTCTTTTTAAATTAATTAGGTCTTTTTTGGATTCTGGGATCTTTTAATTGCATGTTCTATTGTTAAGTCTTTACTTTTATTTATAATGAACTACTTTTTTTAATAAGGCAGGGAAGGCTCTGTGTAGCAAGAGACGAATTGGTTCATTACTGTTGGTTGAAAAGCATCATGACACACAGATTTCTCAGACAAGGGCAGATGATTTTCTATAAATGTCTCAACCGTTCATGTGCTACACTCAACTTCCAGAAGAATGAATAGCTAAAAATATCCGCACTCCCCAAACAAACAGCAAAGACAAGTTTCTATAGGAAAGTACTCATTATTTCCTCTGTTCCTACTGCTTATCCAAATGAAAAGAGTGAAAGCAGCACCCTTCTCTAAGAAAGAATGTGGGCATATGTAGAACACAGTATTGAAGATAGAAGATTTGATTTTTTTTTTTTTACTTTAGATATGCACTGCCCAAAGTCAATGTTTGAGCAGGACTAATTATCTCTGAAGTTTAAGACTTGGCATATTGTGTTTAAAAGTTTGTTTTCTGGGTTGATTGCCTAGCTTTGTTCTGGAACCATAAAGTAAAATTTTAACTCTTACCAAGAAATATTAAATATAACATCATTTGGGAGCTAAAACAGCCTCAGGATATAGTTCAGCTCTTTGATTTTCACATTAAGTCTACACAGGTTATGTTACTTGCCTTGATTCTTAAGTTCATTCAAGACAGGGTGAGGTCTAAAACCATGTTTTATTATTACACCATAGAACCTCACTTGTCTGGATCAAAGGCCCAAAAATGATTGAGTGAAAAAGAGAGAGAGATCATCATAAATTTTTCTTAATATAAAAATCCAGAAAGTATATCTGCCAAGTTAGTAGAAGAACAATAGCTATCCATTATTTTTTCCATTCATTTATTGGGAATTGTCTGTGAAGCTCCTATAACACTTAGGCACTGTGATAGGTGTTGAGGACAAAAAAATAAATCAGATTCCTGACTCATTGACAGGGTTATTATATATGGGAGTTTCTTTGTAGTGGTTTTACTTATGAGCCAAAAAACATGATTAAGTTTCTTCTGGGAGTTCATCACTGCTAGAGCTCACGTTGAGAATTCTCACAAGCTTGCCTACATAGGACCTACTGGGGAGAGCATCAACCCATCATACCTGTACTTATAAACCTCTTTACTCAGGGATAAAAGACAAACAGTTAAGCACTTCTGTAACAGAGAAGAACAAACCTGACTCTATATAGGATCAACTCTTTAGCTCTAACCTTTGTGCTCTGTTGCCTGTGCTTAGTCATTTTGGCTCTGCACATTTGTAAAAGAATGTTGCCTATAGCCTTAAATATATGTGATAACCCATTCTCAAGGCTCTGCCTCTCAGGCTTGACTTTTAAAGGTGTTTGTCTTCTACCCCTGAGTACATGTTTACAAGTACCAGTTGAGAATTCCCAACTTGAGCACTAGCAGAACAGAAAACAACAATTGTCATGTTGGAGGAAAACAACAATTGTCATGTTTGAGGTTTACATTTTGACCAGAACTGCATGGAAGGCTGCAAGAACAAAGGATTCCTGTACCAAGAAGTTTGTAACAAACAGCCACACCCCCTCCCCTTTTAGTATAAAAGAAGCCTGAATTTTCTAACTCTGGTAAGATGGTTCTTTGGGACACTAGTCCACCATCTTCTTGGTCTGCTGGCTTTCTGAATAAAGTTGCTATTCCTTGCCCCAACACCACATCTCTTGATTTATTGGCCTGTCGTGTGGGAAGCAGAACAAGCTTTGACTTGGTAACACTTTGCCTTCTGTATTCTTCAGATACCTCAGAAAATTCAACATTATTGTCACAGTGTTATAGGCAAAGAGTTTAAATAATTTGCCTAAAGTCAACAAGTGTGTAAGTGGTAAAATTATAAATAGAACCCAGATAATGTGACTACTGTCTCTGTATTAGTCCTACAATGTTATTCTGATATCAGGGGGTGACTAATGCCTCCCTATGTATATTTTTTCTTTTATAACAAAATCAAAATAACTTTTAGTTAATTAGAATTATGTGATTCAATAATATTGTGCATTTATTTAGAACATATTTCACCAAGTTTCTGTGCTAAGCACTTTATAATGATCATCTCATTTAATTATTAAAATGGCCTTGAAAATACATATAATTTTTTCCACATGACAGTTCAGAGAATTCAGGTTTATAAAGATTATGTAACTTACTAGTTGCCTGGCTTTGACTGACTGGTAGAGTTGAGGTTTAAAGTTAGGTCAGTTCAAAGACAAATCCTTTGCCTTAAAACAAAACAAAATAAACAAAACCAAAAAAAAAAAAAAACCTGTGCAATTATTTTAGTTCTTTCAGGTAGGGTTGTCTATAAATGTCATACCAGTGTAAAACACTGCAAAATACCACTCTACATGTTATCTTTCACACAAAAGACTAACCAAGTATAGCAAGTAAGTTATTAACTGAAGTGAACAAAGAACAGAGCAGAAGATGAAAAATGAATTCACAACTTCAGTAGTTGAGAGAGCTATGTCAGAGAAGACAGAAGACAGGAAAGGAGGAAGACAGAAAAGTTATGCCAAATGGCTGGGGATGCTTTTGCTCATGTCCTGGTGAAAGGGTTTAACTACAAACTGCTTACTTCAGAGTAGAACATGTTTAGGGAGACATTTAATTTCCACATATTCAACTTATTTCTATATTTTAGTGCTCAGTAATAAAACAAAAATTGTAATAGACCTTAAAAATAAAAGCTGAGCTAATGGAATAATAAGGTTGTCATAAGGGCTCCATTCTTCTCTGCAGTGAATCAGGGAAGCCCAGTTTCAGTGTTGCTGCCGTGTTCTGGGGATTTGTTGGGTTTGACAAGGAATTTTATTTTTTTTATTTTTTTTAATTTTATTTTTTATTTTATTTTTTTTTTGCGGTACACGGGCCTCTCACTGTTGTGGCCTCTCCCATTGCGGAGCACAGGCTCCGGACACGGAGGCTCAGTGGCCATGGTTCACAGGCCCAGCTGCTCTGCGGCATGTGGGATCCTCCCGGACCAGGGCACGAACCCATGTCCCCTGCACCAGCAGGCGGACTCCCAACCGCTGCGCCACCAGGGAAGCCCAGGAATTTTATTTTGATTGTCATGTGCTATCACGAGCAGAGAGCTTATAGAGCAGCATGGCTCCCAAATCACTCTCCTTCTTCAAGTGTCACCCAGAAAACAGCCTGTGAGTTATCACTGTTAAAATTTATAACCTAAATATTTTATATTCTGCCTAAAAGTAAGCCTAAGTCTTGAAGACACATAACTTTTATATTTGCAGTCCTGCTCTCTTTGCTGGTAATGGGCCATTCACAGTTTGTTTCATGTTGGTGCATCATCACAGAAACTGACAGAGAGAAAGAAACACTTTTTAACATTCACCCCCAGTTTAAAGCCAAAGACAGGCAAGATGCAAATAATTAGATTCAAAGTTTGCATCTCCACAAATATATTAACAGGCATGAATTCACATGTCCCTCAATTTACCCTGTTATCCAGGGTATTCGGTGATGTGGAAACACGATGACCAGGCTGTTTCAATGCAGGTATCTGCTCATTTGTTAGAACTAGCAATGAAGCAGGCCATGTTTAGTCCCAATCTCGGCATTAACTTTTATTTGTTGCACAGATAGAGACCATGGTCTTACCATGATACTCCCAACCTCTCCCCACCCACGCATATACAAACACACACACACACACACACACACAATTTTTAAACAAGGACTATATAAGTGTATAGAAAGTCAGTAAAAATCTAGTTTTACTAACCAGGACATGGACCTAAAATGTAATAACAAAAACAAACAAACAGAAGAATCTCAGTAATTACCAGTTATCCATCTAAGCACACTGCTAAACATTTTACAAATATATCTCATGTTCTTTACAACATCTTCAATTTTTCCTAAGCAATTTATTGAATGTCAAGATGCTGATAGTGGCATAGCCAGATTGAAATTCATCTTTGGCCATTTCTAATGCTTTCATTCTTCCATTCCACACTGCATTGTCCCTAGGAATGCCCGGTCTGCTAATGGGGTTACAATGTCACCATCTCAAGAAACGAAAAAATTCAAAAAGTCATTGATGAGCCACAGTCACAAAGGGAACTCACAGTCCCATGAAAGAGTGATAAAATAATGATTTTAAAGATCTGCAGAGATTCAACATCAAGCAACTTTGATGTATGAAGGAAACTAGTGAGTCACAGAGGAGGAAGGGGCAAAGTTCTGTTTAAAATATTTTGTTTACTAATTTTTGAGACATTTCTTGATATTAAGAGCAAAAGTAAAAGAGACCATCAAAAGTTGAATAACACAGCCTGACTGGTGAGGTGGAATGAGGAGCATTCAATAAAACAACAAATTTACCACATTTTTTAAAAAAGCCATATTTGAGGATGTGAATATGTGTTGCTGTGTTCATACAAAGTACATATGTCTTACAGGTAGCATGATAGGAGTCTAAATCCATGGCAGATGTCTTAACTTGGTATTTAAATTTGAGACTTTACATATCATTGTTAATTATGATGTAGGAGGATTAGAACTCCAGAGCAGGAAGAAAGTACTGAGCTGTTAACAGAATGGAGTGGGATGTTTGTCTAAATCAGGAGAGGAAGGGATACTCAGAAATAAGCAGGGATCAGAGTGGTATTATGAGATCTAAGAGGATTTACAGCACAGAGGAAATGGTGAACACAGGCTAATGCACAACACAGGTCCAGGAAGATAATGACTTGAGCTCCTGGGATTGAGAATTCAGATGCCATGATGATCTCAATGGGAAGAGTTTCAGTGCAAAGACAAGGACCAGATGGTAAGCTGTGGATTGCAGAGAAGTAAGAAAAGTAAACTCAGTGTGCAGGAAACTATTCAGAGAAATGTAGATAAAAGTGAACAAGATATATGATAGTAGCTATAGATGATATGATATGATATCCAGGGAGAAGAGAAGAGAAGAGAAGAGAAGAGAAGAAACAAAGTACATATAAATAATGGAGCAAGGGTCCTTTGCTAAACTGTGGATCACAAAAACATATCTGAACTCTTGATATGAGAAATTTACATGACTGCTATGTCAGCAAAAACCTGAATTCTCATGAACTTAGTGGATCTTGCTCTTTTTACCTCTCAAAGCATCTCAATGATGGACAAACTGTGAAATCTTAGTTTCTAGTATTTGACATGCCTTGCTGAATTATCAGACTTTGTGCCCCTGAGCAAGATAAATGATGTTTATACAAGTGTATTGGAAATCAAGGTATAAGAGTTGCAGAATTTGAATATGGCAACTAATATTTTAGTCTATCACCATTTTTTTAAATGAAACTGTCCTAAGTGTTTCAGGATACTCTTAGATAAGGCCAAGAAATGAACCTGATACTTTGAAAATATTCTCTGCTTCATAGGGGCCAAATGATCACCAGCCACAAGAGAAGACAAAACTGAAAAATACATGATTAGTATTCTAGGAACAAGAAATAAACTGTACTGGAAGGCAGAGAAGAGACTGGGGATATGAATCTGTGGATGGTGTCCAGATTTAATTGGTTCCATTGTGCAAGTTAAATCATGATCTTCCTAATGACCAGCTCCCTAGGCAGATTCAAGCCATTAATGACTAACAGGATCTGGGTTGACTTTTTAACCTTAGCTTAGGCTGTCAGTGCCATAGTATTTGAAGCCACAGGGGCAGGTTGCTAAATACAAAATCTGAACTTCATTTTTATTGTCTATCCTATATTTTAAAAGAGCTGAGGGAGAGCAGGGCAAGGGATTAAATGAAAGATCTATGATGATAAGTATAAGAACATTTAGCTCCTTTAGAGTTCCAGCTGGAGGCAGGCACACTCACCTTATTCATTTATTCTTCAACAACTCTTGGAGATCTATGGTTTTAACTCCACTTTTTGTAATTAAGGAAACAGAAGTATATCCCTGATAATCCTTTAAGTGACTTCTCCTGACTTGTAGTTGTTCTTCTTTATGGCTTTATGTTCTTTACTTTTCTTTCCTCCTCTGGAGGTCCTCTCTGGTTCTCTTCTCATTCTAACCTTCCTAGTATTGCTCATCGTTCTATGGGTTCAAACTTCACAAATGTGTTAATGACTTCCAAATCAGGTCAGCTGAGCTCTAAACATGTCTACTTGGATAACTCAAAGATTTAACATCTACAAAATATAAGTCATATTTACCTTCAGATGCCTTCCTCCTCCTGCATTCCTATTATTACTGCCATTCACCTAATTTCTCTGTTTTGACTTCTTTCTCTCTGTCAGGCCCTTCTGCCAATTCATCACTGAGACCTGTTGATGCTAATCTAAATATTTCATAAATCCACCTCTACTTCATTACTCGAGATGACCATTGTCCTTTACCTGGAACCCTTCCACAGCTTGCCCTTCTGTTTGTCTTCCCTATCTTTGCTCCATTTCCTACACTGCAGTCAGAGGGATCTTCCTGAAATGTATACCTTATCAGGCCATTCTTTGGCTTGGAAGTTTTCAGAGATTCCTGATTAGCCTTATAATCAATTCAAAGCTGGTGAATGCCATGACTCTCTCTCACCCCCAACTTCATTTATTTCTGCTTGACACTGCTCTCTCTCAGCACACTCTAAAATCTATTCCCTCATAAACATGTCATGTTCTTGGTAGCTTCTAAGTGGGAACACCTGTCAGGCCCTTTGTCAAGGTCATCCTTTCTCAATGTCTCCCCTGAGTTAATAAATACCACTTACCCTTCAGGATTTAGCTCTGCCATTTCTTCCACCTTGAAGCCTTCCCTGAGTGTGGGTCCTCTACAGAGGTTTTCCATGGCACATAAGTTTACCATAGCTGGCACTTATGAAATACAAGCACTCTAATTTCTTCCTTATTTTTTGCTTTTTGAGCTTTTTTTGAGTTTAAGTGGCTTGCCTAAGATAACAAAACCAGTAAGTAGCAGAATTAAAATCCAAATCCAGTTCCACCCTCTTTCCATGAGTCACACTGAATGTAATCCCACAGTGTTCAGCAACCTAGCATTCTAACTTTCTTATAACTATCAGTAAAAATATAGGGATGGAGAGACTTCCATGCATGTTCATTCTTATTCCATCATATATTTGGTGCATCTTTCATCGCCAAAATCACTACGACAATTTGGGTAATACTCTATGGTATTCTGTTAACTACCTCAGTTTGAACTGATACATATACAGTCATTCCTTGGCATCCATGGAGGATTGATTCCAGGACCATCCTCCACCAGGCCAAAATCTGCAGATGCTCAAGTCCATTATATAAAATGGCATAATATTTGCATGTAACCTATGCACATCCTCCTGTATACTTTAAATCATCTGTATATTACCTATAATATCTAATGCAATGTAAATGTTAGGTACATAGTTGTAAATTCAATGTAAATGCTATGTAAATATTTGCCTGTGCATAGAAAATTCAATTTTTGCTCCTTGGAACTTTCTGAAATTTTTCTTTTTTAATAGTTTCAAACCACAGTTGGTTGAATCTGCAGATACAAAATCCATAGATATGGAAGGCCAACTGAACACCTTGTTTTGTGCTGGTCTCAGCCTACTGATAATGAGTTTTGGGATTGACTGACTCTTGTGGTTCTTGTTATGATAGCAAGACACCCTCAGCAATAACCATCAAAGGACTTTTGAAAAAAAAAGGGTTTATTATTCACAGTCCTGGAAAGCACATGGCACACCTACTGCCACACAATGAGGTTGGTGGCTGTGGGGCGTGAGACAGAAATTGAGAGAGAGAGAGAAAGAGAAAGAGAAAGGGAGGGAGAAAGCAAGAGAGAGCTTCTGGGGTTTAGTTTTTATTGGGGTCAAGGGTGGGAACCTAGGGTTTTGAGAACTCACTCTTTAGTGGTGAATTTAAAACATAAGAGCAGGCATATAAAGCAAGGGAAGAGAAAAAACAAATGGCCCAAATGGTCAGTTATGAAAATCAGCCAAGATCTCTAAACCAAAGGAGCCTAGGAGGGAGGCTGGGGGGTAGGGAGGTTCAGTCCTGTGGCTGGCTATGCATTTATGTGAGATAGCCACCTTTAAGTGGATGCCTTTTTTAAATGGTTTGAAATTAAAGCTTAAGTCAGACATTTGTATTACAAAAAAAGGAATAAAAAGAAAGAAAACCAACCGTCAGGACTTACACTACACACCTAAGCTCCTTAGGTTTGACTTTGGAACACTGGTTCTCAAATTTGGCTGCATATTGAAATTTCCTGGGGAGATTTAAAAAGTATTGATACCTGGATTTCACACCCAGAAATTCACATTTATTTTTTATGGGGTATTGCCTAGACACTAGGATATTTTTCAAAACTTGTGGGATTATTCTAATGTGCACTAGTGTTTGAGAACCACTGCCTTTGAAAGGATCTAGTTTACTTTCTCTTTTCGAAGATGAGGCAAATGAAGTGTAAAGAGATTAAGTGAGCTGCCTGAGGTTAAATGATACAGTTCATGTGAGTAATTAGTCACATGTGATTGATTCCTGAATCAACGATTAACTGCCCATGCAGATAAAATTAGGTAGCGTTTCCAGACTCTGTCCCCACTGCAATGTGGCTACACCAAAAGAAAGAGTAAAGCCATGTCTTTCCTATGATATCACAGCCCTCCATGGCTGCTCAATAAAGTAGCAGTACTCTCCTTTTGTATCATGCTTTTGGTAAATATTTTCAGATCTACTTCATCAGATATATTTATTAAGTGCTTTTGTTAGGTACTTTCAGATTTACTATATAATTTTTCTACAATTTTTCGATAGTTTTTTCATTGACATATTTTTTTAAAAATTGTAAACAATAGCAAGCTGCGAGTTAAAATTTTAAACTAATAAATACTACTTTGAAATATATGTAGGAAATCTTAGTCTAGACTTGAACATAGTTAAGAGGAGTGACTTTGGAATCAGTCAGTGTTGAGTTTAAGTCTTGACCCTCACATACATGAGCTATATGACATTGGGCAAATCGCTCAACTTTTCTGAATCTCAGTTGCCATAGAGAGGATGGCAATCATGCTATCTATGGTGATAAATATTAACTCTTACAAGTGTATGATACATATATGAGTGGAATATTGGTGATACCACAGAGGGAGTAGTCACCACTGAGTGGCTAGAGGGTACTTAGAAAGGGTTTTATGAAAACAAGTCCTGAGGAGGAAGAAATTTTCCTCTACCCTTCTAGGTTTTTCTGGCTGGTCTAAGAATTAAATTGACTTGAGACAGATTAACAGGAGAAAATCAAACAAAAATTTGATAACATGTATACGTGGGAGAGACCCAGGAAAACTGCATAACTCACCAAAATGGCCAAAGCTCTCACTTTAAATACCATCTTCATAAATAAAAGAGGATGTTGGGGGTAGTGGTTTGGGATTTCAAAGGGAAGAAAGGCAATTCACACGAAGATAGAAAAGCAAATGGTTAGTAAACAAATGTTTGTTGGGCCATGTATAGACAACGGGATATAAAGAGGACTCATATCTAGCCCTTGCCTGAGTTTCCCCAAGACACTGATCCCACATTCTTTGCAGATATCTCTGTGATAGTTCTATTCTGGGAACCAGACCTTTATTTAAATTATTTTAGGCAGTTAGGGGAAAGGTCAAAGGTTTTTCCTATTTTGGACCTTAAAAATAATCAGCCTAAATAAACCCTCATGCCATAGAGACACATTTTGGGGTGACAAATTTTGCTCCTCTCAAAGGTACAAGATAAGCTGAGTTTTAAGACAGGAACTGATATACCACAGGGTTTGTATTGCCATATTGTTCTAAGTGAAGAATTTGAAACTAGAGAAGTTAAGTCCCATATATATAGTCGACATAATTGTGGTTTTAAAGTTGAGCTCTAATGAGACTCAGTCCTTTCTCCACAATGTTCTTATTTATTTAAGCTTCACACTCAGAATGTGGCACAGATCTCCGTACATCCAACCTCCCATGAACATTGAAAGTATAGGCTAGACAATACTTATTCCCAATTTAAGCTGGAAAGTATTCACAAAACAAGTGCATCCAAATAGTGTTAACTCTCCTAGCTGAACTTCCAGCAATGAGACTCCTAGGAATCAGAGCCACCCCTGGAAACAAAGCAGAGATAAGATTGAAATGCCAATTAATAAAATACATCCTCTGAGCAGCCCCTTCTGAAAGAGAACAAGTACAGGTTGCCTAGGTACATGCTTTTGAACTCCAAGGGACAAGTTGACTTTTCTCCTCCCCAGAGTCTGAGAGTCATAACATTCTCTTCCTCTGTGATGGAGAGAACTTTGTTGAGTTTGCATGCTCTCTGGTAGTATAGCCTTGGAGAGTTCTCCTAAATCTTCTTGCCATAATTTCTTTATCTGCAAAATGGATGGATACCAGCTATTTTCTAGGGTCAACATGAGGATTGAATACAATAAAGCATGCAAAATATTTTGTAAACTATCAAGTTCCATAGTAGTATCCATAATCCTGCTCTCCCCAAAAGTACAACAGCTGATTATTCCAGAGCATATTGAAGGCCATAGATGTTTCTTCAGGACAAAGAGTTATGCTTCAGGGAAACCCAGTGATACTGCATTGTGTTCCACTTTTCACCTTATCCTGGTATTGGAAGTAGTTAATGGTAAATCCTTGGTCGTGTGAGGTGATGGATGATTACCTAATTAAGAAGTCATTCCCTTTCATTCTTTCTAATCGATCTGAAAATACATTATCTGCTTGGTTTTATGGGAAAATTCATTATTTCATGGGAAATGGGAAGGTATTAAGAAAATCAGAACATATGGAAAACAGTGAGGGGACCAACCAAAAGCATTTTGGAAATCTTTAAAAATATCTAGAAAGGAGAAGAGATTTCTAATGGGATCCTGGGCTCAATTTTTCTGTTCTCAATTTGTTAATGCATTTCATTCTTTCATCAGTTACAGCCCATAAAAGCCTGCTGTTCATTCCCATCAGGTCTGCTTTTCCTCTCATGGAACTGGATCCCAGGGGAGAGAATAAAACCAAAAAAAAATTGCTTCTCAGAAACATAAGATGGATGTACTCTGAGAAATACCACTGGCAGCAAACTTTCCCCTTCATAGGGAAAAAAAGAAATCATTTCTTACATCTTTAGAATTTGAGGCCAACTTGTAAACCAGCTGATGGCAGAGGCCTCAAGGGATGGCCAAATAGCTTCATCATTTCATTGGTTGTCATGTTTTAAAAATCAGTGTCCACCTCACTATACAGTCTGCTTTTATTTTTTCTTTGATTTTTGAAATATCAGTTAAATCTGCAAGTTAAGAATCGAAACACATAACTCTACATGGAAAAAGAAGTAAAGCACCAGAAAACACTATCCTGAAACATGGGGTTTCTTGCCTTAATAGGCAAGTGTTAGGTCAAATATCAGTGAACAACTAAATGTAGACTATTTGAGTACATTTTTTTTGAGGGCCCACCAGGAATCTGAGTATTTTGGAGAATACAAATGCATATATTTTCATAATCTTCATAATTTTCTCTGCCTTTATCAATGAAAACCAAACCAAATGAAACCAAACAATGAAAACCAACCTCAGAAATACCCGGTGTTTAAATGAAACTAATAAAATCTAAGAATATAAAGGGATCTCATAGCTCTTTTTCAATTGATGAAGAAACTGAGGTCAAATTAACTGATCTGTCTTGGCCTAAATGACAAGTTAGGGCTACTCATTTGGATTATTCTGGAGGTCTTTTGGCTTTTCACTATATTTGCATGTAAAAATGACTAGAATATGTTACTGTACTAAACCTGACCAACGAAGGTTATTTGGCTAAAAGAAAAAGAAAGTTGTGCCCATCACTGACACAATTCAGTATTTCTCAGTTAAGATTCAGCTTCTAAAACATATGAAGGGATTCAGGTGGGACATGAGGGAAATAATGGACTCCAAGGTGTAATTATACAGAATTTTTTATCTTTTGCTTTTTCATCTCCACTCCTTCTAGACTAAATATATTTGTGATCAGACCACGTAAGTCCCGCAGTAATAATATTTTCTAAACCCAGATGATAGATATTCTTCTGCGTTCCCAGCCTACCTGGAGTCTAAACACTGGCCTGGAAATATGTTTATTCCCTTGATAGCTTTTTTCCCAATCATTGACCTTCAGTTCACAAATGCCTCATTTCAAATAGTGAATGGTTTTATTACATGAAATGACTGGGGTGGGAGGGAGAGGACTGACTAGGCATTTTCTATGACCAGACAATGACTCAAGATGAGGGATTACTTCACAGTATGCTATTTACAGCCTTACAACAGATGAGACAGCTCAGAAGGAGATGGAGGAGGAAGAGAAAGTAAGAGAAGAACAAGAAAAAACAAGATAAAGAAGGAGAAAGAATATTCCTTGTATCAGAAAAGAATGGATTAAAAACAAGGTGAAATCATTACACAATGCCAACTAGATAAGAATACCTTTTATTCCATCTACCCTATCTCAGTTTCATCTCTGGTGAAACACTTGAGACAGAATCACTCTTTAACTTCTGCATCAGTCACAGTGAGCGTGGATTAATCAAGAGATCTAGTGCAACAAATTGCATTTGCTGAGGTTAGTTTCTATCTTCTAAGTCCAGACATAAGACCCAGCTCTGTGTACAGAATATACATAAAGACTTCTAGATTTTTTTTAAAGCACACATTACCTGAGGTTTTTCAATCCCACACTGCCCTGTGTGTTATTTCTTCTCCCTCACTGTCTTTTCTGCCCCTTCTCCCTCAGTCCTTCTCATATCTTAACTCCCAGTCTCACTTCACAGTACCTTTTTCATGAGCCACATAGGGCTCCAAGTTCTAATCCTTTAACTCTTGACCTGGCCTATCTTCTCCCAGCACATGAATTGAACAGTCCTGGTTCTTCCTCTTTTGCTGTTTCCCATTTCCCTCCTAAACCACCCCCTTTCCTTACCGATTCCATCTGCACTGACTAGTCTTTGTATTGATAAGGCTGTGCATGAGCTGAAGGACGTCAATCCTAAGGACATACTGTATCTTACAGCTTCAACTTTACACTGTATCCTCAAGTTTTTGTCCAAGATTGGCCTGAATTTCTCAAAGATTTAGAAGGAAAGAAGAATGAGAGAATTATCTTTTTTAAAAATTATTTTACTATGTTCCATTGCAAATGTTAAATTCCTTAATTCCTTCACCTTGTAAGTTTCTACCACTTTCTCTCCTCTCTTCTTCCCTCCCTTTTCCCACCAAAGATCATAATTCCTGGGTAAATATTTTATCACCTTATCATCTCTGTGTATAACCCTATCTTCATATCTATAACATAATATTCTTTTCAAATGTACTCCTCTAGGCTGTAACACTGTAAATTTTACCAAATAGAACCTGGTTCTATTTCTTCTGGTTCTCCTAGAATTTTGCTAAGTGACTTTAGACAAGTCATCTAACATATGTTTTCATATGTTTCATTCATATACAATAGTCAATGCATGCGAAAGTTCCTTACAAAAGTAAATTTATAGTCTTATACATGCTAATTCTGAAACATCTCGTCCTTTCTGAGGCAGTCTTCTTACCCTTGAGTCCTTTTTGAAGGAACGACTTAAGAAGCCAGATATAGCTTTATCTAAACAGAAAACACCTGGTTCAAAGAGATTTGTCTACTTAGGAAATTGAAGTGGGAAACAGTAAAGACCAGGCAGTTTGTGGCAGGACATGAAGCAAAATAATCATGAAGAAATGTAGGCCAAAGAATTCACTGGGAATCATTAGTGAGTCAAAAATTAGTAAACCAAAGTTATAATTACATAATAGTTATAAAAGAGTACATGATAAAGTCAACTAGCAATGAGAAGACTTAAAAGACAAAAAAAAAATTGATGGTGACAATAGCTCATTTAAATTCATGGAATTGTACTGGATAGTTGCTGTTTGCCTTTCCAAATACACTTTTCAAACTCTATTGACCTACTTTGTTCCCAAGGACACATCCATTATCTATGGCTTGCACCACCCACTATGCTTTGCTTTTTGGCTTCTGATTGGGCTTCATCATGGCAGGTGTGGTAGGAGATTGGACAAAGATGGAGATATTGGTGACTGTATTCCCTCAGATTCTTCTCTGCAAAGCTGCTGTGTGGCAGGTGCTATAAAAGACCATGACACCAGATGGGAAGCACACTGTGATAGTCACAGGTCTTGCTGGACTTCAGTAACCACTCCTTTCCTTTGTCCCTTTTGGACTAAGAGTGGCAATGGCTTACTTCACTTTATAAATCCAGGATGTGTCACCACCTCATGCAAGTTTTTCTTAACCTCTCTACATTCTTATAAACCACCCCTTCAAAAAATTCCTTTCAATGAACCCTTTTAAATATGCCACCTGTTTCTTTCAAACCTGACTGAACCAGAATTAACAGAAGAGATTTATAGGTATTCATTGTTAAGACACATTGGATCTAGAATGACTCTTTGGTTCTAGTCTTTGTGACCTTTCCTTTCTTGTCCTAATTTTACAATTGTTCATCAACCCAGTACCCTCTGGCTTCAGGCTGCACCTCTCCAGTTACTACTGTCTGGTTAAGATCTCCAACAACATCTTTGTTCCCACATTCGATGAACAATTCTTTGTCCTCATCTTACTCAGCTTCTCAGCAGGCATACCTACCACCACTCTTGATTATCTTTCTCTTCCACAGATTGTTCTGCATTATTATCATTGTTACCAAAGTAACACATGCCAAATAATTTTATAAAGTTTATGTAAAATAGCTCCTAAACTACTTTTCCCCATACCCAGTTCCCATTTTTCTAGAAACAATGGCTTTCAACTCTTCCAAACTTCCTTTCCCCTAGTATTAGTATTCTAATTTCTAAATAATATGTTTAAAATAATTTTTGCCTGACTTTTTCAGTTTAAGAAAAATCTATCAAATTCCTATTAAGAAAGCTGATACTCCCATAAGTTTTTATATTGCCTCCATATACCCACACACATGAATTACTTCTTTCTTTTTCACTTGATACAGTTACACCGTAATTTTTAGTTGAAACACTACACCCTGCATATATGATTATGGCTGGGTAAATATTCA
This sequence comes from Mesoplodon densirostris, assembly GCF_025265405.1. Lineage (NCBI taxonomy): Eukaryota > Metazoa > Chordata > Mammalia > Artiodactyla > Ziphiidae > Mesoplodon > Mesoplodon densirostris. Next base: position 21,813,676 of record NC_082664.1, read on the forward strand.
TAAGTAATTCATACAGTGTATGTTTTCTTTTTTAAAAATTTTTTTGTTAACCTTTTTATTTGCAATTGTTCTCTCTAGACTCATCCTAAATGTACTGTCATAAGTAAAATTTTCTCTCATTAATTTTAAGCACTTTTGTCTTAGTGCTCTCCTTTCTGGAGATCTTAATTCTCTATTATGGTTGCTGAAAGGATGTCATCTGGGTAGACTTCTTTGCCATCACCTTGGAAATTCTTTTTCCTTTATCTGCATGTGAGATCCCTAGTTTTGCAGATACCATGACTTTTACTTTCTTAGCTTACTCCTTTATCTTAGTGGAGTAGATTTCTGGAAAAACTGTGTAAATGAGGGAAAATTTTTGAGACCATGCATGATGACAGTGTGTCTAGCTATAGAATTCTGGGTTTGCAAATATTTCTCCTCAGAATTTTGGTAGCTTTGCACCATTATCTTCTAACTTCCAGTGGGCTATTGAGCAGTTTGATACTTTTTTGATTCTGTCTCTTTTGTATTTGAGGCTTTTCCTCTTTCTGATTTTATGTAAGATCATCATTTTGTCCCAAAAGTTTCATGATAGTATATGACTTGGGATGGGTCGTTTTATCCATTACACTGACATTTGGTGAGTAAGGTGACCAATGCTTCCCAATATGCCTGGGACTGTCATGATTTTAAAACTGAAAGTCCCACATTCTGAGAACCCCCCAGTTTCAGGTAAACCACGACAGTGGGTCACTCTGTTGATTGGTCCTCTCAGTTTGGAGCATTGTGAACTTCAGTTGTGGGAAGTTTGCTTCAATTGTTTAATGATTATCTCCTTTTCTTTTAATTTGTTCAGATACAACCATATTTCAGATGCTAAGTCTCTGGACTGAGAAGACAGTTTATCATATCTTTTCTTATTATCATATTTTTCTTTCTGTTCTTCCATAACTTTTATTAAACTGTACTAATATTCCCACTTTTCTATTTTATTTTTTATATCTGCTGTCTTATTTTTATTTTGCAAGGACTTGTTTTTCCTCATTGATTGTTTGGATTTTCCATAGCAATCCAACACTGTTTAATGACTGTGTCATTTTTCTTATGTCTGTATAGATCTTGTACTGCTTTTGACATAATTTCTGCTTCACTCTTAGTATTTAACATTTGAGATCTTCCTCAAGTATTTGGTAATCATTTGATTCTGTCACATTTAAAAGTGATGCAATTAAAGTATCTTACGAAGGCACAAGTACTGGATCAGTGAAGATGATCTGGCTGGACTCTTCTTGGACCTCCAGTTGCCAGTATCTGAAGGCTCTTTGTCTTGAAGTTATTGGTTTACTCAGAAGAATTTTTCAGTCTCCTTCAGTGTAAATCTTGCTGCCATGTCCTTGGAGTTAAGTAAGAAGAAACTTAGAGATATCATTTTTTGTTTGTAGACTTTAACATTATCTCCTTTTATGAATATGTATTCCTCCCCTTTATCTGGGTCCTTGAGTTGAGAATCTCTCAAGTTAACCAACCTCTTTAGAGAGTAAATCCCTAAAATGTCCTGTGATGGTGAAGGACAACTAATTACAGTAAGTCCCTTGCATATGAATGAGTTTTATTCTGAGAATGTGTTTGTAAATCCAATTTATTTGTAAGTCCAACAAAGTTAGCCTAGGTACCTAACTAACACAATCAGCTATATAGTACTGTACTGTAATAGATTTATGATACCTTTCACACAAATAATACACAAAAACCAAACAAATAATAAAGAAAACATTTTAATCTTACAGTACAGTACCTTGAAAAGTACAATAGTACAGTACAACAGCTGGTATACCAGGGCTGGTATTGAGTGAACAGGCAAGAAGAGTTACTGACTGAGGAGGGAGAGGAGGTGGGAGATGGTAGAGCTGAAGGATCATCAGCATTAGGAGACGGAGGGCAGGCTGCAACTTCACTCATGCCTGATATTGATGGAATGCACATTTACATTTTTATTTATTTATTTATTTATTTATTTGTGGTACGCAGGCCTCTCACTGTTGTGGCCTCTCCCATTATGGAGCATAGTCTCTGGACATGCAGGCTCAGCAGCCATGGCTTACAGGCCCAGCTGCTCTGCGGCATGTGGAATCCTCCCAGACCGAGGCATGAACCCGCGTCCCCTGCATCGGCAGGCAGACTCTCAACCACTGTGCCACCAGGGAAGCCCACATTTACATCTTTGAAAGTTCACTACTTGAAGGTTCGTAAGTAGACCACCTACTGTACTAGTCTGAGTTTAGTGAGGGAAGCAATTTAGGAGTCCAAGTCTTTCTCATACAAATTCTCAAACAATGCTCCTATCTACAGCATCATTTGTACTTCCATTTTCAGAAAACACTCATATGTTTAGTTTTTGAGTACTTGCAGCATTTTGTGTTATAAATCATCTTTCAATCTAGCTATCCCAGCAGCCTTCCATATGTCCCCTTGATCCAATTCAATCCACCATCGTTTCTCCAGAAAATCAAATCAGGTCATGTGTCATCTGAGAATCCTTCAATGACTTCCCAGAACACTAGGAAAAAAATCCAAATTATTGCATGATATATTTTTTTAAAAATTCTGCAGATCTGGCCCTTGCTTAAAGAAAAACTTCGTTTTGTACAGTTTTCTTTTTTACTAAATTAGTCCAACCACATTATTATTATGCCAAGCTCTGTCCTGACACTAGGTCTTTGCATGCCATGTTCCCATGCTTCTGGACACTTTCAACACACACACACACACACATAGACCGCATGCACTTTGCACACAGTCAGATCCTACTCATCTTTCATGTCTCAGCTTTAGTGTCACCTCTTCAGCAAGACCTTTCCTGATCACTTGCTCTGAGTATTCCACCCATCCCTAATTCCTACTTTAGCCCTTTATGTACTTCCGCTTTAGCACTTATCTCAATTTCTAACTATTTTCTTTATTTCTCTCAGGAATACAGTCGAGGGGTATTTGCATGAGTAATTTATATATGCAATGTAATTTTGCATATTTATGTAAACCACATTAATCTTCCTGGTCAATATGTACACGAGATTATTTTCAGGAAATCGCGTTTGCTCATATTACTCAGATGCTGTTATTTTCACACGATATATTGCAGTGCATTTACAGGTTACTGGAAGGCATTTTTATAAATAAAAACTAAACCACGCCTGTCAAAATAGAATAATAAAGTATGATGAGTGTTGACTGTTTAGATTAGGTATTCAATTGAGCAGTCAGAATACTAACCTCAGGGGGTTAAAACTGGCACAGGAGGATAACTGATAGACATGAAACAATGAGAAGCAGGGTGAACAAAGTGCATTTATTGAATTCAGTAATCTAGAATATATTTCCCATACACAAAATGAGAGAGGCAATGAAACTGATCCAAAATAAAAGGTGACATTGATGAACTAGAATAAAATGACATCAGTGTTTTTCTTGCAAAAGAAAGTTTGCATAGTACATTTAGTAATTATAAGACACTGTGTTAGATGCTGTAATATCAATATGCCTAGGGTGCTATAAGAACATACCGGAGGGTCACACAAGCTGTAACGAGAAGAGAGTAAGAGCTGACAGAAGGGTAAGAGCAAGATAAGACACTGTTTTGTGGTCTAGATTTGGAAATAACCTTACAAATGATCAAATCTAATGTCAGTTTTGTTCTTTTTTCAAATGAGACACATGAGGTCTAATGAGGTGTAATGAATTATTCAATTCCTCAGAGCTTGACAGAAGCAATCTCTGCAGAGGACTTGGTATACCCAGGTGCCTAGTGTAGGATTTTCTCTATTTACCATTAATTAACTCTTCCATTCCTATCTGTTGTGAATTCAATTTTGTGCCCTAAAAAGATACGTTCAAACCCATGTTGCGGGCCTCCCTGGTGGCGCAAGTGGTTGAGAGTCCGCCTGCTGATGCAGGGGATACGGGTTCGTGCCCCGGTCTGGGAGGATCCCATATGCCGCGGAGCGGCTGGGCCCGTGAGCCATGGCCGCTGAGCCTGCGCGTCCGGAGCCTGCGCGTCTGGAGCCTGTGCTCCGCAACGGGGGAGGCCACAACAGTGAGAGGCCCGCATACCGCAAAAAAAAAAAAAAAAAAAAAAAAAAACCATGTTGCCTGTGAATGTGACCTTATTTGAAAATAGGATCTTTGCAGATATAATTAAAATGAGATCAACCTGGATTAGAGTGGGGCTTCAATCCAATGACTGGTGTCTTTATAAGAGAGAGAGATTTGTGTACAGGCACAGAGGATACACAGAGGGAAGAAGGCCATGTAGAAAGGGAGGACAGAGATTAAAGTGATGTGTCTACAAACCAAGGGCCACCAAGTGTTGCTGGTAACCACCTGATGCTAAGTATGGGCAAGAAGGGATTTTTCCCTAGAGTCTTTCTAGGGAGTGTAACCCTGCTGAACTCTTGATTTTGGAGTTCTAGACTCCAGACTGTGTGAGAATAAATTCTTGCTGTTTTAAGCCACTCAGTCTGTGGTGATTTGTTATAGCCACCTTAGAAAAGGAGCACACTGTCCATCAATAATAGACAAATCTTACTACCCTATTACATTCAGTGAGAGACTATTCAAACACTTTCCTTGCTTTCTGCCAACAAGATAAAGTCAAGTGCTCCATTGATGCATGTGCTTCCAATATTCACTCAACGGTGATTTTTCTATTCAATTTTCTGACTGTCCAACCAGCTCATCTGCTCTCTGAGAGCAAGGATAATGTCAATTTGTTCATTTGTTTGTTTTCAAACACTGGTGATGATTAATTTTATGTATCAACTTGACTGGCTCAAAGATTCCCAGATAGCTGGTAAAATATTATTTCTGGGCGTATCCGTGAGGGTGTTTCTACAAGAGATTAGCCTTTGAATCTACACTGAGTAAAGAAGATTGATCTCACCAATGTGAATTAGCTCAGTCAATCCATTGAGAACCCAAGTAGTACAAAAAGAAGTAGAAAAGGTGAATTTTCTCTATCTGCTTGAACAGAGACATCCACCTTATCTTGTGCTTGGACATTGGTGCTCCTGGTCCTTGGGCTTTTGGACTTGCTCCAGGACTTACACCATCACCCCGCTAGTTCTCAGGACTTCAGACTTGAATTAAGACTTAAACCATTGGCTTCTCTGTTTCTCAAGCCTTTAGATTTGGACTGGAACTACACCACTGGCTTTTCTGTGCTTCCAGCTTGCAGATGGCAGGTCATGGGACTTCTCACCCTCCACAATTACATGACACAATCCTTGATAATAAATCTCTTTATATATATATATATATATATATATATATATATATATATATAGTCTGTTTCTGGTTCTCTGAAGAACACTAATTCACCATTTTCTCTAGATTTTAACCGTGTCATGATAGGCAATCAATAAATATTTGTTAAATCGAACGAAAAATGAAAGTGGGCAAAATGTATGAACAGACACCTCAACAAGGAAGAAAATAAATGGTTAATAATCCCAGGAATAAGTGTTCCATATCATTAGTCATTAGGAAAATACAAATTAAAACCACAATGAGATACCACTAATTACCCACTAGAAGGCTAAACTTTTTTTTTTTTTTTTTTTTTTTTTTGCGATACGCGGGCCTCTCACTGTTGTGGTCTCTCCCATTGCGGAGCACAGGCTTCGGACGCGAAGGCTCAGCGGCCATGGTTCACGGGCCCAGCCTCTCCGTGGCATGTGGGATCTTCCTGGACCGGGGCACGAACCCATATCCCCTGCATCGGCAGGCGGATTCTCAACCACTGCGCCACCAGGGAAGCCCTAGAAGGCTAAACTTTTAAAAGACTGATAACACCAAATGTTGGCAATAATCTAAAGCATTCAGAATGCCCTCTTCTTGTTGGGAGTAATAAAATGGTAAAACCATTTTGGGAAAGGATCTGGCAGTTTCTTATAAAATTGCATATATTTTAACCCTGTGATCCAACAATTTCACTCCTAGGTACTTACTCTCTCCCCCACAAAAGGAAATATATATCCACAAAATAGTTGTACAAGAATGTTCATAGGAGCTTTACTAATAATAGCCTAAGTTTAGAAATAGAGTAGGTGTTCATCAACAAGACAATAATAAACACACTGAAATATATTCATTTAATAAAATTCATTACTCATTAATGAAAAGGAATGAATTACTGATCTACAGAACATAGATAAATCTGTAAAATATTATGCTGAGTAAAATAAGCCTTAAACAAAAGAACACCTGCTATATGACACCATTTATACAAAATTCTAGAATAGGTTAGACCATTCTATGTTAAAACAAAACAAACATCTTCTTTCCTGTGAAGACATGGGCGTGGGAATTGCTGGAAAAGGATATGAGGGAACTTTCTGGGTTTCAAGAGGGGATTGGTTTACACAGGTGTATGCATCTGTTAAAACTCATTGCTATACTTACAACTTGTGCATTTCATTGTATTTAAGTTTTATATCAAGAAAAGGGAACTCTAACCTATAAATACTGACGATGTGTTTAGACCTGTAGAGTACTGATGTCTGAAAACTATTTTGAAATGCTCTAAGTATAAAAAGAGATTAATTAATGAATGAATAGCAAGGTAGGCTGATGGAGAGCTATATGATAATAAAATTATAGCAAATGTAAATCATTTAATTTAGAGACACGTATTTGAGGGTTCGTGGTCAATTCTTCAAACTTTTCTGTAGATTTGAACAGTTTCAGTGTAAAATGTTAGGGTAGATGCCATAAAATACAAAGGAATTTAAAAATGAGTGAAACAACAAATTAAAACATAAAACAACATGAATTGGCAATAAAAAATATAAGATTAAAAAGTCACAAGTACAGGGCCAGAAGAGTCTGATTTAGGGCGTCAGCCTTCACTGCTGAAAAGCTTCAGGCTGGACTAGAACCCAAGACAAACACCAGTCCGCCTGGAGCTTCTGTGGTGAGGCTTGGGGAGAAACATCCACATTGCCCGACTTAAAAATTTTCTTTGTTGGAGCTTGGGCTATCTATCCATCTCCCTCAGCCAAAGCTCAAAACCAGCAGGCAATAATAGATAGCTTTTCTTTAGCTGAATTCTAAGTGAAAACAATTCCAACCAGCAAGAAAAATATGTCTCTGCCCTATTAGGCTTCTCCCCAGCCCCTGCCTAGAAGAATTTGGCTGCGGCGGTAGAGCAGTTCTGCGGTTCTGCGGTCTGAGAGCGCCTGTCTAAAAGGAAGGACCCCTCTGCCTTTGAATTGGAGACTTGCTGCTGCTACCTGCCGAGTAAAAGGGAGACAAATGACTGCTTTCCAAGAAGGAAGAGGCTGTGTGAAATTCTGATCCCTGGGGAGCCTTCCTGCCCTCTGAAACCCCGCTCTCTTTGGCATATGCTGGTCACGCAGAGACTAAGATTACAGGACTTGTGAGAGGTCATTATCAGGTCTAAGACTTCAGCTATTGAAGTTGGAAACAACCTGTTATGTCACCAAATCCCATTCCCTCTCCTAAGGAGAAAAGCAGCCTTATCGGATTGTTGCATTCAAGTGATCCTGGTGGGCAGAGAAGCATAATCTTTAGCTCAAGTCTTTAGATACTCAATAGACAACTCATGAACATGTGCAGAAGTATTTGCAAAACAAACAAACATCTTCTCTCTGAGAGTAATAGCCAATTTTCAATTTGATTTTTTTAAACTCCAAATATGCTTAACCAAGCAATCATCTATAATAAAGATTTGGATTCAGATTTCAAAGTCCTGAATTGAAGTCCTGGCTCTAATGCTTCCTAGTTTTGTTAACTTAGGCAGGTCATTTCTATTGATGTCAGTTTTTTTTTTTTTAAGCCTCATTTTGCAAATTTAAGGTCTGTGTCATTTGGGATATTAAATTTACAAGTAGTTAAAATGACAAAGTCGAACTGGCTTAAACAAACTGGCTTAAAGCAAAGGAATTTATTAGCTCTTAGTATTGAAAAGTCCACAGTCAGGACCTCATCCAGCAGCTCAAATCATAGGAAAAGGACATTATTTTCTCCTCTCTCTCTCATTTTCATGCCTCTTCTTCATCTTCATTTTGGCTTTTTCTCAGCAAACTTTTGCTATCTTGGTCCAACATAGTTGTCAACAAAGGAATGGAATGAAAGAAGGGAAAATGGCAATGACGACAACCACAGTTAGACATGACACAATAGGGAAATATATAATCAAATGTGTAGCAAGTGTAGTACAAAACATGCTTCCCTCCTTGAACTCTCCATTTACTTAATATCTGTTAGGGAGGCAACCATCACTAGACCTGCCACCTCTCTTTGAGTTTGCCCAGTGAGTGCCTTGGGCCTGAAATATTTCACCAATATGGGAGGTGGGTGACAAGCTGTTCCTTGGCCCCAGATATTCTTCCTTATTAAGAGAAACCTGTCCCCTGCTCTGGGTACGTAGTGAGCTTCCTTGTATTGCCTAAGCATGTGGATCATATGGCACCTGCCAGCCCCACCAGTTTATTTGTCCCCTCAACGCTTGTGGGAAAGAAATAGGGTCTTTGCAGTAGGAAAGGAATGGTTGCATGCCATCAGCCTCTGAAGGGTTTCAGAAAGAACCTACTAGCCATGAGAGACCAGCACATTCTAAAGACGCTGATCTTGCTGCATCTCTTCTCCTTTCCGTGAGTAAAGCATTATTCCAACCCGTGTCTGTGTTGAATCCTCCTTGGTGACTCCCAACCCATAGAAGGTATAGTGGGTTGAGGTCTGTGGGCCCCTACATCTGGGGGTTGACATCATTATGATTTTGCTGTCCTCCACATGGTAGGAATCCTCAGTCTGGATTGGTAGCTAGATCCAACCTGGAAAAGCATCTTTTCAGGTAGTTCAGGTGAAGAGGAAAGAAGCTCTCTTCCCAAAGCTCTCAGAAAACATCTACACAGTTGTCATTGTACCCAAATGAGTCCAGTATCTGAGTCAACCAGTCAGTGGGGTCACAGGAATAAGACTCTTTAGCACCCCTAGAGCTAGTTTTAGGATCAGCTTCCCTCAAATCGCATTGGTTGAGTATAAGGAGAACAAATTCAGTACAAAAAGTGAAGTATCATTATGAAGAGGAAGGAGAAATGGATGCTAGAGATTCCAGAGTTAATAACCACAATAAAGCCAAATGGTGTTAAAGTTCATGAGATAACAGATTTGAATATATTTTATAAACTTAGGCACATATATCCTAAAGTTATATGCCCCTAAACCAAAACAATATGAGGACCAGACAAAAGAGTTTAAAGAAGCTATAACCAGAGCATTGCCCCAGTAGCACAGAACTTTCAAGAGTTTTAGAAAAACAACAGTGAAGTAAAAAGGAAAAATTTAAATTAGTAGGTCTGCTAAACAAGTGTTTCTGCAGTACAAAAGCAGTGTTCAGAGATCCCATTCTTCTTTTCCTGATTAATGATGATGATGAAATGAAAATATGAAATGAAAATATTTGAGGTAATTAAAGCATTTGAGAGTGGATTAATTATCTTTGATCTACTTCAAGAGTGTTTTGCACAGTTATTTAATGTTTAAGAAGTGTTCTGAGGTTTAGGTTGTAACTGGTTTTCTACTAATATACATAAATTCTGAAACACATAGAATGGAATATTATTCAGACACTAAGAACCATATTTTCAAAGAATATTTCATTGGCTGGTAAAATCACCATATCCTAACAAATAAAAGAAAAACAGCCAGATCCATCAATCCAAATTTTACCTCGCTCCTCTCACCTACAAACAGTTGTGCTTTCTGCCTATGACTTATAATTTTTATATGTAAAATTAAAAGGAAGAAAAAGTAGTGAGTAAACAAAAGCATTAAATTACTAGGTATGCCAATTAAATCTAATTACTACAGTATAGAAGTGATTATACAGTTTCCTAAATTCAGTATCTAAATATTTTTTAACATCTTTATTGGAGAATAATTGCTTTACAATGGTGTATTAGTTTCTGCTGTATAACAAAGTGAATCAGCTATACATATACCCTAAATATTTTTTATATTGGAATTTTAAATGAATGCTATGCTTCTTGAAGCCAGGAATCACACCACTTTTATTTCTTTCCAAGCAATGCTAGCACACACCCTCTAATGATAGAGGCAGGTGGTAGATACTCGCTGAGTTAACCAGCAAATGTGTGGATTAATGAAGAGTGAATGTAATGTGTAATGGATAAAAAGACCCATCCCAAGTCATATACCATCATGAAACCTATGGGACAAAACGATAATCTTATATAAAATCAGAAAAAGGAAAAGCCTCAAATACAAAGGAGACAGAATCAGAAAAGAATCAAACCACTCAATAGCCCACTGTAAGTGACTGAGATGTGCTTAAAGAAAAGTGTGTTTGTTTATTTACTTATGCATTATAAAATATTTTTTACTTTATAAAAGTTTGGCACATAATTACATTAAAATAAACCATATACAATTTTAACTTATGGATATATTTTTATGGAAGCAAGCTTTTTAATATAATGAGACACCTGGCAGTCCCCCCTCTTCTTTCAAAGATGTTTCTGTGTCCAATACATAAATAAATAAATCAACAATTATCAGAAGATTATGAAGAAATAGAAGACTGTAAGACATGTGTATAAGGATATCAAGTGGGGGACTTGCCTGGTGGTCCAGTGGTTAAGACTCAATGATTTTACTGCCATGGGCCGGGGTTTGATCCCTGGTGGGAGAGCTAAGACCACGCAAGAGGCTGGGCATGGTCAAAGAAAAAAAAAAAGTGAATGACAATCCACATGTATTCTCCCTTTTCTTACAATATTTACAATGACTTCCTTTGATCTAGTAAATAATTACATTAGAATGCAATTGAACTTAACAAATAAACTGAATGCTAAATGAATACTCTCTTTCATATAGTAGGAACTCAGTAAATATTTCCTAAATTCTGTTAATGCAGAAATTTTATGATCCATGCTACTTGCAAGAATTACTCCAATTTCTGTGACTGAACTTGAATTACTATTTTTTGAAAGATCGGTCTACTGTACTGTAAATTTTCCTTTCTGACCCCCAGAAAGGAAAAGTATGAGGATTTCTGATATACGGGAAAAAAAGACAAAGGAAAACAGAGTCCTCCTTGAAAAATCACATGCAGGACTTGCCAAAGTCAGGATGGGGCTAATTTGATCACTTGTTTTCCACTAGCTGGCTGCACTCAAGGCAGACACAGATCTTCAGGTAGATGTAGCCTCTGCTAAAGCCTGGAAGAGAAGTCTGTCCTGACTTCAGAGCTGCTCATGTACCTCTAAGCCTGAGTGACACAGTTCTGATAAATTCTGCTATAGAAGATTGTCACATCTTTCTGCCAAAACCTCTAGGGAACCTGTGAAGTAAACGTTGTTGTATTCAGTCCCTTGCCACCCAACTGTAATGTTCTGTCTACTGCTGAAGATGCAGGGTCCCTCATTCTTTCCATTAGTCTTTACCAGGGGTCAGGGAACATTCTTTGTTAAAGAGCCAGACAGTGCTCTTTTGACCAATGTAGAAGAAAAAGAGACAAACAAGAAAACCAGAGCTTGGCTTGGGGGCCATATAGTTTCAGATGGGCTATTACAAAGAGATATGAGTATCTTTGCTGTGAGCATCCTTACACATGGATCATGTATAAGATACTCAAAGGTATATTCCCAGAGGTGAACATGCAGCATCATAGGCTATGGGTATTGTCAACTGAACTGAATCTTAAGTAGTTTAAACAATTGACACATTATTGGCAGTATATGAAAATTCGCATTCTGCATATTCCACCAACACTTGGTTCAGCCCCTTTACTCCACATGCTAAATAACACTTGAAGTATTAGACATGTAGTTTTGGCAATATGGTAGGTGTGAAACTGTATCTCTTTGTGATTTTATTATTAGGTATTCTCTTGGTTGCAATAAAATCGAGCAACCTTTATATGTTTATTGGACATCTTTATTTCCTCTTTTATGAAGTGCCTGAACAAGTTATTTGCCCATTTTATTACTGGATTTCTCAAGTTAAAAAAAAAAGAGGGCTTCCCTGGTGGCGCAGTGGTTGAGAGTCCGCCTGCCGATGCAGGGGACACGGGTTCGTGCCCCGATCCCGGAAGATCCCACATGCCGCGGAGCGGCTGGGCCCGCAAGCCATGGCCGTGCAGCCTGTGCGTCCGGAGCCTGTGCTCCGCAACGGGAGAGGCCACAGCAGTGAGAGGCCCGCGTACAGCAAAAAAAAAAAAAAAAAAAAAAAAAAAGAACATTTGATATATGTTTATTATGTATATAATTTATAGTGATTCATATATGTCACAAATATGTATAAAATATACATATGCACACAATGGAGCTATACATTTTTGGATAGTAGTGCAAAACATTATTCATATTTGGATTGATGTGATGAATATAAATTTTCTCTTACCTCCATAATTCATTTGCATTATAATGGGAATTAACACTTTATGCCAAATGAATAAGACCTTGTTTAACTCTCCCAATATGAGGACTTTATAAATTTACCCTCAGGTCAATCCCCAAGATGTTGTGATGGAGGTTTTTAACATCCTATCCAATCCTGTCTTCATTTTTTCCTTGATAGTCTTCTGCCATTATGCAGCTATTCTCCTGATCAACAATATCCACTGACAAATCACCATGGATAGAGAATAACTTTATTAAAGGTCATAAAAATCACCGAATGTCAGAACAGGAAGGGAACCTAGACCCAGCCTCCTCCTTTGAGAGAGGAGGACTCTGAGAACTTGTGTGTGTTGTGGGGTGGATGGGGTTGAGTTCAGAGAGTTGCCAGACAGAGCAAAGTTGGTTATGGTCAGAGACAGGATGGGGCCAGATTTTTGTTTGTTTGTTTTTATTTCATACCTCCTCAATTTACTTGGAAATTTGGGATTTTTTTTCAGAAAGATAACATGTTTATTTTTTAAATTAATTTTTATTGGAGCATAGTTGTTTCACAATGTTGTGTTAATTTCTACTGTACAGCAAAGTGACTCAGCTATACATATATATATCTAGATATCTAGATATCTAGATATCTAGATATCTATATAGATATATCCCCCTTTTTGGATTTCCTTCCCATTTAGGTCAGCACATAACATTAAGTAGAGTTCCCTGTGATATACAGTCGGTTCTCTTTGTCTATTTTATACGTGGTATCAATAGTGTATATGTGTCAATCCCAGTCTCCCAATTCCTCTCATCCCCCCTTTCCCCCTTGGTATACATACATTTGTTCTCTGTCTGTGTCTCTATTTCTGCTTTGCAAATAAGATCGTTTTTCTGGAAAATTTATTTTCTTGTTTATGGCAGCAGAATATAAGCAAGGGAGAGAGAGAGACAGACATGGACTAGATAGATCAGAAGAGTGAGGGAAGCATGGATTCCTCTCTACCACGTGGCAGTGTGGCCAAAGCTAGTGTCTCTGTCAAGTCTATCATTGGACACAGTATGTCCTGGAAATTCCATGACCATTTCCCCCCAAAAAAGGGAAGGACTCAGCTAAATTCCCATTAATTAAATTGTTTCTAGTTTTTAGACCACCTACCAATCCAAATAATCCCTTTATGACTTTTCCTCCTTAACAGGCTCAGATCACCTCAACTTCCTTGAATCTCTGTCATCCCCCAACATTCAGGCCCCCACCAGGCACTGAGGAATAATGGGAAAGGGGAAAGAGAGGTGGTACTAGGGCATTCTCACATTTGCAAAGTAGAGAGAGAACGCTCCTTGGACACTAGTATAATTAGAATGTGCAAAAATATTCACACCTCCACAAAGACTCACCCTACTATGTCCTGGAGAGTCATATGTTTCAGTGTCTGGATCATTCTCCTTGACTTTTATCATCTAAAGTCAAACTAAAAGCAGGTCCCGAGTAGGAGAGGAAGTTTAGTATGCTCTTATGATGGAGCAAATTTATCTGCCTCAGAGTAGTTCAGATGTTTTTGCAGAAATATAAAATTCAGTTAAAGAAATGGCCTGAAATGAACTGTTTGATGATTAACCATGATGACTGCAGTGATAGCATAGTCCTAAGAGCCCTTCTGAAGCTAAGCCAATCTGGCAAACTGGGGGTAACGACTTCTTAAAAATACATTTGTAAAATATTTCTTAATACAATAATAGTTTATGTGCCAAGTACTGTTATAAGATATATAGATTAATCTTCACAAAAACCCTATGAAGTAGATATTACTATCAAAATTTTAAAGCTCAGGAAACAAGGCACAGAAATGTTAATAAATTGTCCAAGGTCACAGAATAGATAAATGGTAACCTAAGTCACAGAATCTGTACTGCTGGTCACTTCTCCATAATTCCTCTCCAATTAGAAATGGGAGGAAACTATAAGGTTTTTAAAATGTTAGAATTTGGTTTGAGGATAATCTGGGAAAAAATGATGCTGTATTTGTATGGTATTCCTTTTTAAAAATTTTTTTAATTAAAAATTTTTTATTGAAGTATAGTTGATTTACAATGTCATGTTTTCAGGTGTAAGCACAGCAATTCAGTTATTTACATATATTACATATAATATAGTATATACTATATGTTATATATATTTATATGTATATTATTATATATATTATTTTCCAGATTGTTTTCTCTTATAGCTTATTACAAAATATTGAATACAGTTCCCTGTGCTATACAATAGATCCTTGTTCATTATCTATTTTATGTATGTGGTGTGTATTTTCTAATCCCAACTTCCTAATTTATCCCCCCCCTTTCCCCTTTGGTAACCATAAGTTTGTTTTCTATGTCTGTGGGCCTATTTCTGTTTTGTAAATAAGTTCATTTGTATCTTTTTTTAGATTCCACATATAAATGATATCATATATTTGTCTTTCTCTTTATAGCTTACTTCACTCAGTGTGATAATCTCTAGGTATATCCATGTTGCTGCAAATGACATTATTTCATTCTTTTTTATGGCTGAGTAATATTTCATTATATATATATATATATATATATATATATATATATATATATATATATATATATATATATATATATATATATATATACCACATCTTCTTCACCCATTCATATGTCAGTGGACATTTAGGTTGCTTCCATGTCTTGGCTATTGTAAATAGTGCTGCAATGAACATTGGGGTGCATGTATCTTTTTGAATTAGAGTATTTGTCTTTTCCAGGTATATGCCCAGGAGTGGAATTGCTGGATCATATGGTAACTCTATTTTTCGTTTTTTAAGGAGCCTCCATACTGTTTTCCACAGTAGCTGCATCAATTTACATTCTCACCAACAGTGTAGGAGGGTTCCCTTTTCTCCACACCCTGTCCAGCATTTATTACCTATAGACTTTTTAATAATGGCCATTCTGACCAGTGTGAGGTAGTACCTCATTGTAGTTTTGATTTGCATTTCTATAATAATTAGCAGTGTTGAGCATTTTTTCATGTGCCTGATGGTTATCTGCATGTCTTTTTTTTCAGAAATGTCTATTTAGATCTTCTGCCCATTTTTTTATTGGGTTGTTTGGTTTTTTGATATTGAGCTGTATGAGCTGTTTGTATATTTTGGAAATTAATCCCTTGTTGGTTGCATCATTTGTAAATATATTCTCCCATTTTGTAGATTGTCTTTTTGTTTGTTGATGGTTTTCTTTGCTGTACAAAGCTTTTAAGGATTTTTATTGCATTTAAAACAAATGACCATGCTTTTGTTTTGAAAGCAAAGTTTATAAAGTAGATAAGTATATTAAATCTGTTTTTTTTAAGCTTTCATACTGTTCATTCCCAGAAATGTAATACATTTGCCATCTAGGGACCAATAGACTAGATTTGAAGTCAGAAGACTAAGATTTAAACTCTGACACTAATTTTGGGTAACCTGGGTCAAGTTAGTGGTTTGAGTAGTCAAAATTCTCATGCACAAAATAAAGGCCTTTCTGGTTCTTGAATGTGAGACTATCCATTGAGTGCTTTCTGTGTATAAAGCACCCACTGTGTAAGCAGTGTGTTAAACACTAGTGGGCAATTGTGGAAAGTGGAATAAGAAACCAGTTGGTTAATACATTCTAACTCCTTTAAGGATGGATACTTCTTAATTTGAGCTGCTATATATATATGCAAAGTACCATAGACTGAGTGACTAAAAGAAACAAAAATTCTCACATTTCTGAAAGCTGGAAATCCAAAGTCATAGCACTGGCAGATTAAGTGTCTTCTGGGAGCCCCCTTCCTGCTTCAAAGACAGCAATCTTCCTTCTATGTCCTCACATGGCCAAAAAAGGGTGAGAGAGCCCTTTGGGAACTTTTTAAGGAACACTAATTTCATTCATGATCTAATCACCTTGCAAAGACCTCCACCTCATAATATTGTTATATTGGGGATTAGGATTTTCTTTTTTCCAGTTTTATTGAGGTATAATTGACAAATAAAATTGTAATATATTTAAAGTGTACAACATGACGATTAGATCCTCAGACCTCATTCATAGATGATCAGACCTCATTCATCTTAAAGCTGAAAGTTTGCACCCTTTAACAAACTCCTTCCCAATTACTCCACCCCCAGCCCCAGGTAACCACCATTCCACTCTGTTTCTATGAGTTTGATTTAATACATATATATATATATATATATATATATATATATATATATATATATATATATATATACATATTCCACATATAAGTGATACCATCCAGCATTTGTTTTTCTCTGATAGGCTTATTTCAATTTATAGCATAATGCCCTCCATTTTCATCCATGGTGCTGCAAATGACATTATATCCTTTTTTTTTAAGACTGAATAATATTCTTTTATAGGTAGATAAATAGATATATATCACATTTTTTAATCCATTCATCTCGACTGACATTTAGTTTGTTTCCGTACTTTGGCTATTGTAAATAATGCTGCAATGAGTAAAGTTGCAAAGATATCTTTTTGAAACAATAATTTTACTTCCTCTGGGTATATATCTAGAAGTGGGAGTGCTGGATCACATGGTGGTTCTATTTTTAATTTATTGAGGTGCCTCCCTACTGTTGTGCACAGAGGCTGTACCAGTTTACATCTACATCAACAGTGTACAAACTTTATCTTCTCTCTGCATCCTAGCCAGCACTTATCACTTGTCTTTTTGATAATAGACATCCTAACAGGTGTGAAGAAATACCTCATTGTAGATTTGATTTGTATTTCTCTGGTAATTAGTGATATTGAGCACCTTTTCATGTACCTGTTGGTCACTTGCATGTCTTCTTTGGAATTATACCTATTCAGGTTCTTTGTCCATGTTTTAATTGGGTTATTTGCTTTTTTGGTATTGAGTTGTATGGGTTCCTTTTATATTTTGGATATTAATCTCTTATTAGATATGTGGTTTGCCAATATGTTCTCCCATTCTTTAGGCTGATTTTTTATTTTGTTGATGGTTTCTTTTGCTTTAATATTATTTATTTTCGCTTTTGTTGCCTTGACTTTGTTGTCAAAACCAAAAAATCATTGCCAAGATCAATATCAAAAAGCTTCCCTCACTATGTTTTCTTCTAGCAGTTGAATGGTGTTAGGCCTTACGTTTGTCTTCAATCCATTTTGAGTTGACTTTTGTGTATAGTGAGAGATGAGGCCAAGTTTCATTCTTTTGCATGTGGCTATCCAGTGTCCCCTAACATCATTTATTGATAAGACTATCCTTTCTCCATTGTATATACTTGGCATCTTTGTTAAAATTAATTGACCATATGTGCATAGGTTTATTTCTGAGCTCTTTGTTCTCTTTCATTGATATATTTGTCTATTTTTATGACAATATCATACTGTTTCAATTACAAAAGCTTTGTAATATTGTTTGAAATCAGAATGTACGATGCCTCTACCTTTGTTTTTCTTTCTCAAGATTGCTTTGGTTAGTGGAGATCTTTTGTGGTTCCAAAAAATTTTCCAAACAATTTTAGGATTGTTTTTCTATTTCTGTTAAAAATGCCTTTGGAATTTTGATAAAGATTGCATTGAGTCTGTAGCTCACTTTGTGAAGTATGTGCATTTTAACAATATTGATTCTTCCAACCCATGAGCACAAAATATCTTTCCATTTATGTTTTCTTCAATTTCTTTTATCAATGTTTTATAATTTTCAATGTACATAATGCTTTGTAAATGGGACTGTTTTGTTAATTTCTCTTTTCAATAGTCCTTTAATGTGCTTTGTGAGACAAGTCTAGCAGTGATAAACTCCTTCAACTTTTGCTTGTCTAGGAAACTCTTTATTGCTCCTTCAATTCTGTAGAACAATTTTACTGGGTAGCGTATTCTTGGTTGGCTATGTCTGAGACCTTTGTGATTGTAGAGCCACCTGTTTGTTCTTAGTGGCTCCTAGAAGTTGAGGGTGTGCCAAGACCTGTTAGTGTCCTAACTGTGTGGGAAAAGCCCATATACCTGCTTAAGCTGACAAAGGAATATTGTCTACCCCTTCAGCTCCCCAATGCAGGCTAATTGGAAGCCCAGTCTTCAGGCAGCATCTGGGAAAGTCAAGGCATTAGATAAGCATTCTAGATCCTATCCAGGAGAAACTGAGAGCTGGGTGTTTGTGTTTCTCAACCTATTCTGAGCCAGAGGGCATAGGCACTGGGAG
The DNA here is from genome assembly GCF_025265405.1 of Mesoplodon densirostris. Taxonomy (NCBI): domain Eukaryota; kingdom Metazoa; phylum Chordata; class Mammalia; order Artiodactyla; family Ziphiidae; genus Mesoplodon; species Mesoplodon densirostris. The sequence goes on from NC_082664.1 coordinate 21,832,312, forward strand.
TGTATGTGCACCCAAATAGAACCACCTTTTTTGTGTGTGTGTGGTCCCTGGGGGAGTCATGAATGTCAAACCCCACTGGCTCCCAGAGCTATTTGGGAGCCAGTACCTCAGGCGTCAGCCATAGCAGTTGGGGTATGAGATATCTTTCCAGAGAGGTGCTGGAGACTTGGTTTTACTGTTGGAGGGATCCAGAGGGAGAAGGCAGGAGAAGTGCCCATTAGCTCTTTCAGACTACCTGGATGATCCCTGTCAGCACCTAGATGCTCACTACTTAGAAGTCAGACTCTTACTGAGCAGCTGGTAAATGATGTAAACTCCTACTGAGGAAACCGAGGAGATGAGCATTTTTGTCTGCTCCTTCTGTGCTGAGCCAGTGTCAGGGTGTAGGTGAGGCTGGGATGCAGGGCTGGAGGCAGGGTTCTTTAGTTGTGGAGAACATTTACCTGTGCATTTAACAATTTTGTTTCGTTTGCTATAGTCGTGTTGTAATCATGAACACAAGCCCTATTTGGCCTCTGAGAGCTAGGTGTTTTGGGGTCCTGTATCTTGGGTGGCAGCTTCAAAATTTGTGGCCCTGTATATGTGGTCCAAACTCTCTCCTACTCAGGGAAAAGCTGAGAACTGGAGCTCTCTTCTGCCATAGTATGGCGCTGTGTCCAGGATGGGGTTTATGGCAACAGTGTGTCTCACCATTTTGATGTGGGTGTTTTCTCAGTACCCAATGTGCAGGAATCACTCATAAAGTTTCTGGATCTCTCTCAGCAGGAATCAAGCCATGCATAGCTGTATTTGTGGTGCATCTGTGGGAGGAGGAATATTCAGGAGCTTCATATGTCACCATCTTGGTGACATCCCTGATGTTAGGAATTCAACATATGAATTTTGGGATGAGACCAATATTGTCCATTTCAAATACCTCTCTCAGTGCTAAGTTTGCCTTACTATTATTGTCCTTGAAGACATCCAAAACTATTGCTTTATCTGGAAAGCATATTGGTACCCACATGTTCATAATAGGAAAAACACATACTTGGATAGAACCTTGATTCTGTTTTTAAAAGTCCAACACTAATTATGACCCCCATAGTGGCTGTGGTTATTCCCTTCCTGAGCTACTGGCTCCATCAGTTTATCATGTTTATATATATCATTATTATGTGCATAAAAATCATTGAGGCTTGGAGGAGCTTCAAGATGGTGGAAAAATAAGATGCGGAGATCACCTTCCTCCCCAAAAATACATCAGAAATGCATCTATATGTGGAACAACTCTGACAGAACACCTACTGAATGCAGGCAGAAGACCTCAGACCTCCCAAAAGGCAAGAAACTCCCCACGTACCTGGGTGGGGCAAAAGAAGAAAGAATAAATGGAGACAAAAGGATAGGGATGGGACCTGCACCAGTGGGAGGGAGCCATGAAGGAGGAAAGGTTTCCACACACTAGGAAGGCCCTTCCCGGGTGGGGACGGTGGGTGGCAGAGGAGGGAAGCTTCGGAGAGCACAGCAACAGGGGTGCGGAGGGCAAAGCGGAGAGATTCCCACACAGAGGATCAGTGTCGACTAGCACTCACCAGCCCCAGAGGCTTGTCTGCTCAACCGCTGGGGCGGGCGGGGGCTGGGAGCTGAAGCTCAGGCTTCAGAGGTCAGACTCCAGGGAGAGGACTGGGGTTGGCGGCGTGAACACAGCCTGAAAGGACTAGTGCACCACAGCTGGCCGGGAGGGAGTCCAGGAAAATGTCTGGAGCTGCCGAAGAGACAAGAGACATTTTCTTGCCTCTTTGTATCCTGGGGCACGAGGAGAGGGGATTAAGAGTGCCGCTTAAAGGAGCTCCAGAGACAGGCGCGAGACGCGGCTATCACCGCGGACCCCAGAGACGGTCATGAGACGCTAACGCTGCTGCTGCCACCACCAAGAAGCCTGTGTGCAAGCACAGGTCACTATCCACAATTCCACTCCTGGGAGTCTGTGCAGCCCGCCACTGCCAGGGTTCCGTGATCCAGGGGCACCTTCCCTGGGAGAATGCATGGCACGCCTCAGGCTGCTGCAATGTCACGCCGGCCTCTGCCACTGCAGGCTCACCACACATCCATACCCCTCCCTCTCCCTGGCCTGGGTGAGCCAGAGACCCCGAATCAGCTGCTACTTTAACCCCGTCCTGTATGAACGAAGAACAGACACCGTCAGGTGACCTACATGCAGAGGTGGGTCCAAATCCAAAGCTGAACCCTGGGAGCTGTGCAAAGAAGAGAAAGGGAAATCTTTCCCAGCAGCCTCAGGAGCGGCGGATTAAATCTCCACAATCAACTTGATGTACCCTGCATCTGTGGAATACCTGAATAGACAACGAATCATCCCAAACTGAGAAGGTGGACTTTGGGAGAAACGATATATATATTTTTTCCACTTTTTCTCTTTTTGTGAGTGTGTATGTGTATGCTTCTGTGTGTGATTTTGTCTGTATAGCTTTGCTTTTACCATTTGCCCTAGGGTTCTGCCTGTCCATTATTTGTTTTTTTTTCTCATTAATTAAAAAAAAATTTTTTCTTAATAATTATTTTTATTTTATTTTATTTTATTTTACCTTCTTCTTTCTTTTTTATCTACCTTTTATTCTGAGCCGTATGGATGAAAGGCTCCTGATGCTCCAGGCAGGCATCAGGGCTGTGTGACTGAGGTGGAAGAGCCAAGTCCAGGACACTGGTCCACAAGAGACCTCCCACCTCCACATAATATCAAACAGCAAAAACCTCCCAGAGATCTCCATCTCAACACCAACACCCAGCTTCACTTAACGACTAGCAAGCTACAGTGCTGGACACCCTATACCAAAGAACTAGCAAGACAGGAACACAACCCCATCCATTAGCACAGAAGCTGCCTAAAATCATAATAAGGCCACAGACACCACAAAACACAACACCAGACATGGACCTGCCCATCACAAAGACAAGATCCAGCCTCATCCACCAGAACACAGACACTAGTCCCCTCCAACAGGAAGCCTACACAACCCACTGAACCAACTTTAGCCACTGGGAACAGACACCAAAAACAATGTGAACTACGGACCTGCAGCCTGAAAAAAGGAGAACCCAAACACAGTAAGTTAAGCAAAATGAGAAGACAGAGAAACACACAGCAGATGAAGGAGCAAGGCAAAAACCCACCAGACATATCAAATGAAGAGGAAATAGGCAGTCTACATGAAAAAGAATTCAGAATAATTATAGGAAAGGTGATCCAAAATCTTGGAAATAGAATGGAGAAAATACAGGAAACGTTTAACAAGGACCTACAAGAACTAAAGAGCAAACAAACAATGATGAAAAACACAATAAATGAAATTAAAAATTCTCTAGAAGGGATCAATAGCAGAATAACTGAGGCAGAAGAATGGATAAGTGACCTGGAAGATAAAATAGTAGAAATAACTACTGCAGAGCAGAATAAAGAAAAAAGAATGAAAAGAATTGAACACAGTCTCAGAGACATCTTGGACAAGATTAAACGCAGCAACATTCGAGTTATAGGGGTCCCAGAAGAAGAAGAGAAAAAGAAGGGACAGAGAAAATATTTGAAGAGATTATAGTTGAAAACTTCCTTAATATGGAAAAGGAAATAGTTAATCAAGTCCAGAAAGCACAAAGAGACCCATACATCATAAATCCAAGGAGAAACACACCAAAACACATATTAATCAAACTATCAAAAATTAAACACAAAGAATAAATATTAAAAGCAGCAAGGGAAAAACAACAAATAACACACAAGGGAATCCCCATCAGGTTAAAAGCTGATCTTTCAGCAAAAACTCTGCAAGCCAAAAGGGAGTGGCAGGACATATTTGAAGTGATGAAAGAGAAAAACCTATAACCAAGATTGGTATATTACTCTACCCTGCAAGGATATCATTCAGATTTGATGGAAAAATTAAAAGCTTTACAGACAAGCAAAAGCTAAGACAATTCAGCATCACCAAACCAGATTTAAAACAAATGCTAAAGGAACTTCTCTAGGCATGAAACACAAGAGAAAGGAAACACCTACAATAATAAACCTAAAACAACTAAGAAAATGGTAATAGAACATACATATTGATAATTACCTTAAATGTAAATGGATTAAATATTCCAAACTAAAAGACATAGATTGGATGAATGGATACAAAAAGAAGACCCATATATATGCTATCTACAAGAGACCCACTTCAGACCTAGGAACACATACAGACTGAAAGTGAGGGGATGGAAAATGATATTCCATGTAAATGGAAATCAAAAAATACCTGGAGTAGCAATTCTCATATCACAGAAAATAGACTTTAAAACAAAGATTATTACAAGAGACAAAGAAGGACACTACATGATGATCAAGGGATTGATCCCAGAAGAAGATATAACAAATGTAAATATTTATGCACCCAACATAGGAACACCTCAATAAATAAGGCAAATACTAACAACCATAAAAAGGCAAATCGACAGTAACACAATCATAGTAGGGGACTTTAACACCCCACTTGTACCAATGGACAGATAATCCAAAATGCAAATAAATAAGGAAACATGAGCTATAAATGATACATTAAACAAAATAGACTTAATTGATATTTATAGGATATTCCATCCAAAAAAACAGAATACACATTTTTCTCAAGGGCTCATGGAACATTCTCCAGGATAGATCATATCTAAGGGTCATAAATCAAGCCTTGGTAAATTTAAGAAAATTGAAATTGTATCAAGTATCTTTTCTGACAACAATGCTATGAGACTAGATATCAATTACAGGAAAAAGTCTGTAAGAAATACAAACACATGGAGGCTAAACAAAACACTATTTAATAACCAAGAGATCACTGAAGAAATCAAAGAGGAAATCAAAAAATACCTAGAAACAAATGACAATGAAAACACGATGACCCAAAACCTATGGGATGCAGCAAAAACAGTTCTAAGAGGGAAGTTTATGGCTATACAAGCCTACCTTAAGAAACAGGAAACATCTCAAATAACCAACCTAACCTCACACCTAAAGCAATTAGAGAAAGAAGAACAAAATAACCCCAAAGTTAGCAGAATAATAGAAATCACAAAGATCAGATCAGAAATAAATGAAAAAGGAATGAAGGAAATGATAACAAAGATCAATAAAACTAAAAGCTTCTTCTTTGAGAAGATAAACAAAATTGATAAACCATTAGCCAGAGTTATAAAGAAAAAAAGAGAGAAGACTCAAATCAATAGAATTAGAAATGAAAAAGGCGAAGTAACAACTGATGCTGCAGAAATACAAAGGATCATGAGAGGTTACTACAAGCAACTATATGCCAATAAAATGGACAACCTAGAAGAAATGGACAAATTATTAGAAATGCACAACCTTCCGATACTGAACCAGAAGAAACAGAAAATATGAACAGACCAATCACAAGCACTGAAATTGAAACTGTGATTAAAACTCTTCCAACAAACAAAAGCCCAGAACCAGATGGCTTGCACAGGCGAATTCTGTCAAACATTTAGAGAAGAGCTAACACCTATCCTTCTCAAACTCTTCCAAAATATAGCACAAGGAGGAACACTCCGAAACTCATTCTATGAGGCCACCATCACCCTGATACCAAAACCAGACAAAGGTGTCACAAAAAAAGAAAACTACATGCCAATATCACTGATGAACATAGATGCAAAAATTCCTCAACAAAATACTAGCAAACAGAATCGAACGGCACATTAAAAGGATCATAAACCATGATCAAGTGGGGTTTATCCCAGGAATGCAAGGTTTCTTCAATATATGCAAATCAATCAATGTGATACACCATATTAACAAATTGAAGGAGAAAAACCATATGACCATCTCAGTATATGCAGAGATAGCTTTTGACAAAATTCAACACCCTTTTATGATAAAAAGCCTCCAGAAAGTAGGCATAGAGGGAACTTTCCTCAACATAATAAAGGCCATATATGACAAAGCCACAGCCAACATCATCCTCAATGGTGAAAAACTGAAACCATTTCCAATAAGATCAGGAAAAAGACAAGTTTGCCCACTCTCACAACTATTATTCAACATAGTTTTGGAGGTTTTAGCCACAGGATTAAAGAGAAGAAAAAGACATAAAAGGAATCCAAATGGGAAAAGAAGAAGTAAAGCTGTCGCTGTTTGCAGATGACATGATACTATACATAGAGAATCCTAAAGAAGCTACCAGAGCTAATCAATGATTTTGGTAGAGTAGCAGGATACAAAATTAATGCATAGAAATCTCTGGCATTCCTATATACTAATGATGAAAAATCTGAAAGTGAAATTAAGAAAACACTCCCATTTACCATTGTAGCAAAAAGAATAAAATATCTAGGAATAAACCTACGTACAGAGACAAAAGACCTGTATGCAGAAAATTATAAGACACTGATGAAAGAAATTAAAGATGATACAAATAGATGGAGAAATACACCATAGTTTTGGATTGGAAGAATCAATATTGTGTAAATGACTCTACTACCCAAAGCAATCTACAGATTCAATGCAATCCCTATCAAACTACCACCGGCATTTTTCACAGAATTAGAACAAAAAATTTCACAATTTGTATGGAAGCACAAAAGACCCTGAATAGCCAAAGCAATCTTGAGAAACAAAAACAGAGCTGGAGGATTCAGCCTCCCTGACTTCAGACTATACTACAAAGCTACTGTAATCAAGAAGTATGGTACTGGCACAAAAACAGAAACATAAATCAATGGAACAGGATAGAAACCCCAGAGATAAACCCACACACATATGGTCACCCTATCTTTGATAAAGGTGGCAAGAATATACAGTGGAGAAAAGACAGCCTTTTCAATAAATAGTGTTGGGAAAACTGGACAGCTACATGTAAAAGAATGAAATTAGATCACTCCCTAACACCATACACAAAAATAAACTCTAAATGGATTAAAGACCTAAATGTAAGACCATCCAACTCTTAGAGGAAAATATAGGCAGAACACTCCATGACATACATCACAGCCAGATCCTTTTTGATCCACCTCCTAGAGAAATGGAAATAAAAACAAAAATAAACAAATGGGACCTAATGAAAATTAAAAGCTCTTGCACAGCAAAGGAAGCCATAAACAAGACAAAAAGACAACCCTCAGAATGGGAGAAAATTTTTGCAAATGAAGCAACTGGCAAAGGATTCATCTCCAAAACATACAAGCAACTCATGCAGCTCAATATCAAGAAAATAAACAAACCAATCCAAAAATGAGCAAGAGACCTAAATAGACATTTCTCCAAAGAAGATATACAGATTTCCCACAAACACATGAAAGAATGCTCCACATCATTAATCATTAGAGAAATACAAATCAAAACTACAATGTGATATCATCTCACACCGGTCAGAATGGCCATCATCAAAAAATCTAAAAACAATAAATGCTGGAGAGGGTGTGGAGAAAAGGGAACCCTCTTGCACTGTTGGTGGGAATGTAAATTGATACAGCCACTATGGAGAACAGTATGGAGGTTCCTTAAATAACTAAAAATAGAACTACCATACGACCCAGCAATCCCACTACTGGGCATACACCCTGAGAAAACCATAATTGAAAAAAAGTCATGTACCAAAATGTTCATTGCAGCTCTATTTACAATAGCCAGGACATGAAAGCAACCTAAATGTCCATCAACAGATGAATGGGTAAAGAAGATGTGGAACATATATACAATGGAATATTACTCAGCCATAAAAAGGAACAAAACTGAGTTATTTGTAGTGAGGTGGATGGACCTAAAGACTGTCATACAGAGTGAAGTAAGTCCGAAAGAGAAAAACAAATACCGTATGCTAACACATATATATGGAACCTAAAAAAAAAAAAGAAAAAAGAAAAAAGAAAGAAAATGGTCAGAAGAACCTAAGGGCAAGATGGGAATAAAGATGCAGACCTCTTGGAGAATGAACTTGAGGATATGGGGAGGGTGAAGGGTAAGCTGGGACAAAGTGAGAGAGTGGCATGGACATATACACAGTACCAAATGTAAAATAGATAACTAGTCAGAAGCAGCCGCATAGCACAGGGAGATCAGCTCCGTGCTTTGTGACCACCTAGAGGGGTGGGATACAGAGTGTGGGAGGGAGACACAAGAGGGAAGAGATATGGGGACATATGTATATGTATAACTGATTCACTTTGTTATAAAGAAGAAACTGGCACACCATTGTAAAGCAATTATACTCTAATAAAGATGTTAAAAATAAAAATTTTTTAAAAATCAATGAGGCTTGAAAGGGTGACTGGTGGGGTTTTCTATCTTTGCATACTCTGCTTTTTTCCAGGCTTGGCAGCTTGAATATGCAGACCATGCCCACAGGGCATTTTATTTGCAAATGTTGTCACTTTATTCTCTTTGCACTTCCCCAAAAGTGCTTGGAAAATTTCAGCTGGAGCTGTGTGTACAGCTGTCATCCGTAGTGTCCCTGTCATGTCTTTCTCAAATGTTCTATTTGGCTTTGCAACATTTGTCATATAGCCACTTAGTTGTCTTCCACAGGCTTTGGATATCTGCTCTGGTGTAGTCTCTGAGATTTAGTATTACAAAGTATCATGGTACAAGTTCTACAAGAATTATTAAGGTGAGCTACATAGATGAATTACATATAGGACATCTCCCACTAAAGTCCTAATCTTCCATTAGGAAATATGCATGTAAATGTAAATAACAAGAGGGGATTAATAAAATAGAATGTCCAAAGATAGTACTGGAAGGAGCCTACTTCAGTATTCCTAATTGGATTACTGGCGCGACACAGTGCAAAATTTACTCAAAATCTTAGCCGCTTTGTGTTTAGTTTCCTCATCCCAATTATATTCTTCTTCAGAATATACTGAGAGGAAGACTGATCAGGACTCCCCATCAGTCTCTCCATTTAGCAGACACCAGTTAAAAAAGATATTAAAGCTGGAGTTGCCTTCAGAATTGTCCAATCCAATTCTTTTTTTTAACTATTGAACTGACTTTCAGAGAGGTTAAAAAACCTGTCTAGAGTCACACAGCTTTTTACTAGCAAAGCTGGTACAATAACTCACATTTCTCAAAATTTTCTGGAGAAAATCCATAGTTTATTGATTCAGATTTATTTGTAAACTATGTGCTTCTCCAAGTCAGAAGTCACAGTGTAGATCCTCTTTTTGTTGTTGAAATTATAATATCTCTTAGGCCCATCTGCAAACGTTTCCCCATATGGATGGAGGCTGGCAGCACCAGGTGAATGGGCTCTGGATCATTTAGCAATGATTTAGAGCTTCACTGTAGCCTTTGATCACTGGCACACTTTGCCTTGCTGTGAATTCTACGGATGGAGTTTTCTTGGGTAACTGTATAACTTTCTTGCTTATGTAGTTGAAATAAATCTCTTCTAAACCCAGCTATTTTACCCTCCTGCTCAGTTCTTTATTAACTGCAGGTTGTAAGGCTTTTCCTGGGCCAAGTTTTGTGCGTGGTATGCCACTGCCCTCTGCTGGTGGGACCATCTTCATGATGTGTTTAATCCCAGGGTGAGGCAAATTTTGTGATCCTTGCAGTTCTTTTGGCTGCTGGACCTGCAGGTAAAGGACGCTAACAAAAGAACTACTGCATTCAGGAATTTAATTCAGCAAAAGATTTTCACCATTTTCTATGCTGATGCTTCTTTATCCCTGGCAAAACCAAGGACAGATGTTATGGATGTGAGTGTGTGTGTGTGAGTGTGTGTGTATTTGTGGACATCAGACCTGTGGGTTCATGGTTATGGGAGGGGAAGTTAAAACAAAGCAAATGGCCAGTTAAATTATGCCGGATGCTTTTCCACAGTTAAGGGGGAAATGTTCTCTGAAATATTCACTGGTTTGTGTCAACTATAGATGGTTCTCAGCCCCCGACTTTACTTCATATATAGTCAGTGTGATCTATTCTGGCTCAGAATATTAAAAACTCTGCATTTTGTAACTGGTATGATCGGTCTGCTGCCTCCCTTTTGAAATAGTGGCTCATGGATTGTCAAATGTACCATCCTGTTTCTCTTCTGTTGTCCATTAATGTTAAGTTGTAGGGGAGTTGGAATTTTATTTATATTTATAGCATATGGAATCATACACTAGAAAACCTATGAGCATGAATTTGGCAGGAAAGAAAGGATATCTCTGTCAACATCACCAGGGAGGGCCTCCCTGGTGGCGCAAGTGGTTGGGAGTCCGCCTGCCGATGCAGGGGATACGGGTTCGTGCCCCGGTCTGGGAGGATCCCATATGCCGTGGAGCGGCTGGGCCCGTGAGCCATGGCTGCTGGGCCTGCGCGTCCGGAGCCTGTGCTCCGCAACGGGAGAGGCCACAACAGTGAGAGGCCCACATACCGCAAAAAGAAAAAAAAAAAAAAAAAAAAAAAAAAAAAAACATCACCAGGGACTCAGCAGTTTCTAGGTTATTAATGTGCCTCAAAAAATTGTAGGAGCTGCATATGTATTGAGGTAGTGAACTATTTTTCCACCAGCTGTGTGTATTCCTCTAATTCTGGCTTCTACAAGTTTTCAACACAGTGAAAGAAAAGCAAATATTCTTGCACCTGGCCTCATGCCACTTGGCAAAACTCAGACTTTAAAAACGTATTTGAAGCCAAGATTAACGCCTGACTTATTCTGGAGAAAGACTATTCTCTTAAACAAGGTTGTTTAAACTTGCTGGTTCCATGGATGCCAGGATTCTGGGTTTTTTCTCACAAAATTTTACATAAGTCCTTGCATTTCTATACTAATAAAAAGGATTCATAAGACTGTGAAGATATTCCCCCCTGAACATTCAAAACACCACTTATTAATAGAATCAGAATTCAGAGATATCTCAGTGGTAATACTTTAGAGTTGATTCTACAAGCACCCCCTTTATTTTGATCTATCCATCAGTTTATCGATAATTTATCATCTATCTATTAATTAGGTAGTTAGATTGTAGATGTATCCATTTTGAATCCCATATTATTCAACAGAATCGAGAAGTTGGAATAATCAAGACATAATATCTAGTCCCTCTTACTTTAAATACAGAGTTAAATTTATGACAGAAACAATAAAAACAAAATTTCTATTATACAGGTGAAAAACTAGTTACTTATTATCCAACTTTTCAAGTGTTCAAAATTATATTTCTCAGTTGAACAATTCTTTGAAAATATTTATTTGCTTTAAATGAGTCTTATGTCTGTTTCTTCCTGTGCATTGGTGGTTGTCTTAATCATTTCCATCTTATTGTTTTTTTAAAGAAAGCTTTATTGAGATATAATTTACACACTATACATTTCAGCCATTATAGTTGTAGAATTCAGTGGCTTTAGTGTTTCACAGAGTTGTGCAACCATTACCAAAATCTAAATTTTGTCACCACAAAAATAAATCCCATTCAAATTAGCAATCACACACCCATCTTTTCCTCTTTCACTCACCTATTCCCAGCCCAAGGGAACTACTAATCTAATTTCTGTCTCTATAGACCCACCTTTTCTGGATATTTCATATAAATGGAATCATACCATATATGGTCTTTTGTGACTGATTTGTTTTCTTAGCATAATGTTTTCAAGGTTCACTTATATTGTAGCACATATCAGAACGTCACTGTTTTTTATGGCCAAATAATATTTCATTGTGGGTATTCATCCATTAGATTCATCCAGCAGTTTCTGGACATTTGGGTTCTTTCACTTTTTGGCTATTATTAATAATGCATGAGCATTCATGTAAACGTTTTATATGGATATATGCTTTCATTTCTCTTGGGTACATACCTAGGAATGAAATTGCTTTGTTATATGGTAACTCTTATGTTTAACTTTTGGGGAGAAATGCCAGTTGTTTTCCAGAGCAGCTCTACCATTTCATATTCCTACCAGCAATATATGAGAGTTCCAGTTTCTCCACATTATCTTCAACATTGCCACTGTCTATGTTCTTATTATGACTTTCCTAGTGGGTATGAAGTGGTATCTCGTTGTCTTAATTTGCTTTTCCCTGATGGCTGATGATGTTAAGCATCTTTTCATGTGCTTATTAGCAGTTTGTATCTACTTTGAAGAAATGACTATTCAGATCCTTTGCCAAAATTTTAATTGGTTATGTATCTCTTAATTATTAAGATATAAGAATACTTTATATATGCCAAATACTAATCCCATACCAGCTATACAATTTTCCAATATTTTTCCCATTCTGTGGGTTCATCTTTTCACTTTCTTTTTTGCAACACAAAATATTTTAGTTTTAATGAAGTCCAAATTATCTAATTTTTCTTTTGTTACTTGTGTTTTGGTGTATAGAAAACATTGCCTAAACCAAAACTGAGGTTACAAAGATTTACTTCCATATTTTCTTTTAAGAGGTTTTTTAATTTGTTTGTTTGGGTTTTTTGGGTTTTTTTTGTTTGTTTGTTTGGGGTTTTTAGCTCTTGTATTTAGGTCTGTGATCCATTTTGAATTCATTTTTGTATATAACATAAGGAAGAAGTCCAACTCCATTCTTTTGTATGTGGATATACAGTTGTTCAGGGAAATTTGTTGAAAAAAATGTCTTCCAATTAATTCTCATGGTACCAGTGTTGAAAATTAATTGATCATAAATGTAAAGGTTTATTTCTAGATTCTCCAACTTGTTCCATTGATCTACATATCTATCCTTATGTTAGTACCACACTGTCTTGATTACACTTTGCCATAGGTTTTGAAATCAGGAAGTAGGTGTCCTCCAACTCCATCCTTTTTCAAGTGTCAAAGGTATGTTTCTTAGTAGGACAACTTTACTGAAAATATTTCTTCTGCTCTAAAGTGTTGGAAAGCTGGAGTGATAAAGTGTTTTGGATGTTTCTTCCCATGCATTGGTAGCTGCCTTAATAATTTTCATCTTGTTCTTTTGGTTGAAGCAAATTACTTGGTTTTAATATTATGCCCCTCAAACATTTTTATGCAGTTTGAAACAAATATAAGACATTTAAAGAGGAATTTCTCTTTTTAACTTGTGTTAATTTTGTTTCCAGAGGCTTGTCCAAGACAGAAACATATTGTGTAGACTTCTCTGATTCAGCTGGGCAAAGATCCAGGATTGTAGCTATTAGCTTTCAGCTGGCCCAGGTCATTTGTCACATGTTGGAAGCTGGGGTCCTCTCTTTGAGAGGAAAGAATGAAAGAAGGTGTAGAGAATGAAAACTAAGTACTAGTGTAACCAGAAAGAGAAAACTACAAATTAAAATAAGTTAACTCCATATTTTGGGGCTTTTTTCTTCCAGAGAAGCATGAAGTTTGATTGTTAGAATTATATGATGAGAAGAAATAGAAGTTTTGGTGAAAGACTCTGATAGCTATATATTAAAGAGGAAGATAGAGCTTCTAATAACACCTAGAATAGTCACATCACTTTTTAAGGAATACTTTTGATTACTTACTCCGAAGTGCTAGTTTTGAAGATAAACAAGAAGCTCATACAGGATAACTTGACCAAAATTATCTAGATAGCAAGTGTCCACATCAGTACTAAACACAAGATCCCCTGGCACCAAAGTCATATATCATTAGAAAGTTATAGCAAATATGACTTTTGTTTTATAAGAAAAATTAAGAGGAGGACAGAAATAAATATCAGAGAACACTACAACTTAGTGTAACTTTGGCATTCTTAAATTTCCTGTATATGGTACAGCATGACAGTAGTACCCAGTGGAAGTTCATGTTTAAATCTCCTGAGGAAACATATTGTCTTCTAAATTCCATATTACATCTTTACTCCAATCAAATTCAGCCTGTGCACAGGAACTTGTACATAGAAAGATAATTGCATAACTATAAACTATGCCTACATTCAGGCCCCAAATGGTCAACTCTGATATCTGCAGGACTACAACCAACTTGGAAACAAGGCAGAATTTCCTACTGAGAACATGGAACACCATATTCTTTCTTTTCCTGTACATGTAGTTAGCTTCCTGATTTATTGTTATTTAGACACTGGTTCAAGTTCTATAGGCAGTGACAGAAGTAGAAGATTCCGTAAATCAATCTGGGTTTAAACAGCTCTAGGATACATCCTTACTGCTTCAAAACTAGAATAGCTTCCAGAAAATCCTATTGTACATGTACCTTGTCCTTCATCTTCCCCAAGCATATATATCCTTTGCCTTATACCAAAATCTAAAATTGCCTTTTATTACCACTATCAGTCTTGGATCATATTGTTTTGGGAAAGGCCAGCCTCACCCTATTCCAGAGGTATAAGTGTAATCTAGATCGGACTAAACCAGTGTTATGTAACCCCAGTTGATCAATTGGTCCATGATTTTGAAATCCATTAGCAATGGCTAATCAGTAGAGTGGCACCTTTTCTTTTTCAGCAGACTTGTATTCTGATGGATGGCAGCTTGGAGCTACTCACAGTCTTTTACAGCCTGAGTGAAGATTATGCCAACACAGAGAGAAATAGGGGCAAGATGAGCAAGAACAGGTTCTAATTGTGTTGTCTGAGATTCTGGTTGAACTAATTTAGGTTGGGTTTTCTGTAACTTACAACCAAAAGAGTCCTAATAGATATAGCACTGAATGTACTATTTTGACTCCTAGAAGAGAGAGAGAGAGATGAATCTTAGATCACCTTGAATTAAAAATAAAATATATGAGACAGAATTTCTGGCTAAAAATATACTTGAATTGAAGGAGAAACAACAATGTTAGACTGAAATAAATTATCATGGAATTCACAAGGCAGATCGCTAGAATGATCATTCTATGGCTATTTTGAAGAATTTGAGTTATGGAGAAACATGGTCAATGGTGGCTCCAATAAGCAAAAAGAAGGGTAAGAAACCAAAGGCAGTCCTTTACCAATGGGCCTTCTAATCAAGAAAAATATACTTCATACCTCCACTTCTCATAATTTTCCATCGTTTCATGCAGTTTTAACTTTTCTTTGCTTCCTGTGCATTAACGGAGAACAAAAAAGGAATGATGGTAAAGAGCTTAATTAAGACTTTTTTGCCAATGAGCTTAATAAAAAAGGTTAAATTTATTTTTCTGTCACTTAGTCTTTATGTGTATTGTAGCTTTTCTGAAGGAACAAGAAGACATGCATTTTTCATTTCCTTAAAATAGATTAATTCACTGGCTTGCACTTTCCAAGCCTGAAAATACCCCTGAGAAGTTTTTGAAAACCGGAAAGTATCAAAGGCCTCCATTTTTCTCCTCTCACAAAATTCTTCTCAAAGCAGAATGTTGTCACTTCACATTTTCATATGTCCTGCTCATGAAGAAACCCCCAGGAGAAGAAGGAAAATGAGAAATAAAGTTTGGTAATAAAATTAGATTAAAACCAGGAAATGTGTTTCAGAAAACCTAATATCATCGGCCTTCACAACAGTGCTCTTTCAGTCTCTGCTTTTGAGCCATATTCTCAGATTGTTGAAATGGATTGTGAAGGAAGCCCAGTGACTTGATGGCATCTTACCAATTTCTCATTCCATTTTTAAGCTTTTCAATATTGTGTTAGCATGTTATCCTAGCCTAACAATTGTCCCCACATCTTCCTACTAGGTCTTCGCAATTCTTCCTCCTATCCTAGGGCACTTGCCTCCTCACATTATTTGGGATGGGCTGCTTCTTTTCTTTGAATCATGGTTTTTCCATGTTTTTCCATGTTTCCTTGTGCTTGCATTCAATTTCCTTTCAATGAGGCAAAATGACTTCTTTTGAGCAAAGATCTTTGCTGCATGTACCCATTAGGGAGGGGTAGCATAGATGTTAGGGAGGAACTACAATGCACAGTATGCTTGTATAATCAAGAATAAATATGAAAAGTATAGAAAAGACAATTGATGGTGAGAGGAAACATATTTGTTTATATAAGTGGAAGAATGACAGTAGCTTATCTGACTTCAAGGATCCTTTTCTTCCGATATAAAAAAAAATTTTTTAATATATATGTATATTGATTTTATTTGGTTGCCAATGGGCCTTCAGAGGTTTCACCTCCCCAGACTTCCTTGTAGCTCTGAGTGGCCATATGACCCAGCTCTGACCAATGGGATTTTAACAAAGCCAAATTCCTGACACTTTGCCTTTTACCTTCCTCATTTTTTTTTCTTTCATGGAATGAGGATGTGATTCCTAGGATTCAAAGATTATCCTGTGAATATGAGAAAGAAGCCACAGGATACTGCTGGTTGAGAGAAGCTACCTGGACTGCCAATCATAAACCACTTGAAACATTGGAAAAATAAACCCTATTAATTCTGTATGCCACTGAATATTTGAAGGTGTTTAAATATAATCCCAATATGTTTGTGTATGTGAATATATATGTGTTTGTGTATATGTATTATAAATTATAATCTTCCAAGTCAAGAAATAATCTTTTAAAATATATCATAGAGCTTCATAAATGGATACACCAACATTTTTTTTTTTTAACCAGTGCCGTCTTGCAAATGTTTAGACGTCAGTTTCCCAGCAAGGACAATATTATTACCCTGGGGGGATAGAGATACATGTTGGAGAGGAGTGTTTTTGGTTGTCACAGGGGTTAGTGTGGGGGCATGTCTGGCATTTAATGGATAAAGGAAAGCAATATTTAATCTCCTGCAGTGCACAGGCCAGGCACACAAATAAAGAACTACACCTCTCAAATGCCAGTATTATTTGTTGAAAACCACCAATTTAAGTGTTTTATACTTTTTGAACATCATGAACAATATAAAAATGTTGTGGTAAAAATTTTGTACAAGCAGTTAATTGTTTTCTTAGTGGAAATTACCTAAAAGTAAAAATACTGGGTCCAAGTTCAGTTATTTCAGGATTTTAAGATTACGTTTGTATGTATCTGTGTATATATAATTTTCTTCAAAGTTGTCTTTCAGAAAATCTGTACCAACTTAAGTTCTGAAATTATGTATTATAGTTTTCAAATACAAATAAATTTGGCTTTTAACAGTAGTAGGTAATTAACGTTGAGTTAACCACTTCTTAAAGCAAGTCATCTTTGCCCTCGGGTTCCAGGCCATCACTGCTGTATAAATCAAGAATGAAAGTACCAGCGAAGGCGTGGGGGGAGCTACTAATCACATTTCTAAAAACACTTTACTTCTCTTCTCCTACAAGCAATGAAGTCATTCCCCCAACGATCATGGCAATGAAAATAGAAGAAAAAACATTGGAATAGACATTTCCAGACTACACATTCCATGCTCAAGTGACCTCAGGAGGAATTTTATTATTTTAATCTTAGAGATGAGGAAATGAGAAACCAAGACTTTCTTGAGTGTGATATGAAAGAAGGAAGAATGAGGCTTCTCAGAAATTCCTGTTATAAAATAAGCTCAAACATGCTGTAAATTTCTGAGTGACAAAAATGTCTTATTAAGTGATTAATAAATCACAAAGATTTTGCTTTGTGTTATTCCAAAAATTTTAAAAAATATGTTATATACAATTTATGAAATAGAAAATGCCTTGACCAAGAGATTTAGCATCACTATGACCTACAGTTAACAACTCTTAATATTTTAGGGTGTTTTGCCTGTATATGGGTTTGTGTCTGTGTATTTGTACATATACTTTTATACAAGTCATAATAAAAATGTACTGTGATGTGTGGCATCCTCATCCTTTAATTGCTAGTGTTTAGCATGTGTCCTTGCACACAGGAGGCCCTTAGTATACCTGCTGAATGCTGGACCTGGGGGAAGTATGTCAGGACTCTTTTAGACTGTGTGCTTGTCCATCTGTACAACAATGAGATCAGTCTTCCCAAGTGATAAATAGCAGCTTGCATGACACCACAAAATACTGTTTCTCTTTTATGGATGAAAATACTAACATTCAGAAAGTTAAATTGTTTGTTCTGGATTGCATAGTTAATAAACTGCAGAAAAAAGATTTGAGTCTAGGTCTTCATATTCTAAGCTCTATAAGTTCAGTACTCCTCTAAGCTACATTACAGTTGCTTCAAATTCCCTTGTGATTCCTTGGTTAGAATCACATTAAAAAGTAAAGTAAAACTTACATTCATGAATTTAGGAAGACTGCAGTAAAAGTGAATATATGTGTGTATGTATAAGAAGGATTAAACTAATCTGTTATTTCTCACATCAAATTTAACCTTCTATGGATGCACATACTGTAATTACCTGGTTACTGTGACACTATGTGGAGTTTTGCCTATAACTGTATATATCTCTGAGTAGCTATGTCATATGTAGAAAAGAGCCTGACTTTTAGATGGCATATTATATTGTGAGAGAATGTTGTAATGGTAAAGCTTATATACAAAGTACCTCTAGTGTTAACCATATATGGGAATAAAAGACTGCAATTGTGTGGTTTACTGGGACACAAAATTAAGGGCTGTAACATGGTGTTCCTGGAATCTATATGTCACCTTGCCAGTATTATTTTTTGTTCTCAATTTAAAATTTTTGAAATTATTATATTGTTTCCTTTATTTTTAACACTTGCTGTAAATGGCACAACTGCTGACGTGAAAGACAGGAATAGGGTGTAAATCTATTTTCCTGAACCACTCTTCATTGACCTAAATGTTTCTATGCTGGCTGCTCATCACCATTTTTTCAGTCTTTCAAATTTTATTCCTGGATTCTACAGCTGACTTGTATATTGGCATCTCAATTTTTTAACAGAACTTTAAAGTTGGTACATTTGTCTGCTCTATTTTACTCAGAAACAGTGGGAAAATATTCAAGAGGATTAATGAAAGATAAATAATCGCTATTTAGTGTGGGAAAATAAGAAGGAGGAATCAAACTCCAAGCTTTCTCAAAGGAAAAGATTCAACTTCAAACTACTGCAGAAAGTACACGAAGCACTGACCGTGTGTTTACCTGGATGTTGAGAGAAATCGCTAACAACCGTGTTTTATCTATAAGGAGCTTTGGGCTCAGTTCAGAAGCAAGGACAACAACAACAAAGACACAAAAGAGATAATTATAAAGATGCACTTTTAAGTGCTTAAATAAGTGATACAGATATGATATATGATAAGAGTTTGTGAAAGAGAGTAGTCAGTAAAATTTGGAAAGACACATAAGTTTGATTAGGTCTTAAAGCACTTAGTGTACCATGCAATATGTCACATAGCCACACCCTCCAAGGCCAAAACAATCAAAACTCAGAAATCTTGTCTTTTTCCTTTTTATCTGTTGATAAGAAAAAAAATATTCCCAGGCCTTGCCTTGTTCTAGTGTAACCAACCATGGGAAACACGCTGAGCTTTTTCCCATGTGGATCTCTCTTTTAGTGATATCACACCTGGATACCTACATGAGGAGTACTAGCCAGAGCTTCCCCCCATCCCTGAAGATAGGTGAGCATTGACTTTCAGGTCAGCGGCGTGTCTACTGCCATCAGCTAGTCATGAATTTTACATATATGAGAGTCAGGGCAACTCTCCCAACTGTGTGAGCCTGAATACATTTGCTGCATAGACTTTGAGTTCTGTGATTCTCAGTGCCTTAGGCCTCACCTTTTAGGCCTCACCTTTTGAGCTTGTTGGTAAACCATAGATGCTTCTGATCTCATGCAGTGTAACATCCAGGCCAGGCGACTTCTATAAGACATGCAGGGTGAAGGAGACATCGGTGGATATCAATAAAATAGCAACTCTAGTTTCTCATTCTATTCTGTCTGGAAACCCAAATTTTTATAGGGTTACAAGTTAGGAAGCATATTTATAATAGTCCTTGTATTAAAGTGAACTCATGCTCAGGTAAGAGAAGCATTGATACAGTTGCAACATGTTTTCTCCTTACCACTTCTGTCAGGGACCCTAGAACATTTTGGTTTGGGTAGACATAGTATACTCTTTAGCCAATAAACCAAACCTAAAACCTCCTTTATCAAAATGGAAATTGTTAGGATTAACTACTAGAACATCAAACCACAGAGGCAAATGTAGTGGCTGAGAACCCAGGAAATGCTGATTATACAGCTAAATGTGATGATGAAAGATATAATTTAAGACCTTATAAGCATTTGGAATGAAAAATTGTTTACTTGACATTTCTTTTTGTTTCCAATATGTGGCTACCTATTCAAGGTCTGGAATAAGTGACTGCTTCTTCTAGTGGGAAACAGCACAGCATAATGTCCCTCCAATGCAGCTGCCTATCAGAACTGTCCCTGTACCAGATCCCATGCCAGAGCAAGGGGTTGGTCAAAAATCCTAATCTTAAACAATTATAATGACCAATAGCTATTCAGTACTTCCTATTTGCCAAGCATGATTAGCGCCATATCTATATCTACATATCTGTAGTTAAACTCACTTAATGTGAATAATATCCATTCATAAACTGGGAAATTTTCTGAGGGTTGAGACTAGACTATGTGAGAACTCACTCAACTCTTGAAAGGATAAAACTGTTCTACTAAAAGACATGAGTGAAATCAGTCATTGGATTTAAATAAATATTAAGGTCAAATATTTTACATGGTAGATCTTTTTTAATATTAGGAAAAGAGTAGATAATTTCACACTGGACTAGGGAATTATGATGTAATTAAGAAGATTAATGTTAATTTCAAAGTCTCCATGAAGGCCCAGGCCTACAAAGGTAGGGAATCTATAATCACTAGCCTTTCTCTTTAATAAGGAAAAATGGACAGCTCAAGAGTATAAAGTGCTTTGATCATTGAATAAAGGCCAGGTTTAATATAGTGGTGCCCTGGTGAATTAGAAGCAATCCCGGTTTGTAGATTACCTTAATCTGATTGAAATCCAAATGAAATATATATATCTGCCTTATATAAGAAGTTAATACAAAATGAAAAGTCCATACTGTTGGAAATCAAATTCATAAAATGAACTCCAAAGCAAATATATAATCCAAATTAATAACAATTTAAAATTCTCTGAATCTGCTAGCAGTAAAAACACCCATACCACCCATGTTTGAATTCACCCATGCTTGAATTCTTATTGCTGTTACACCATTGACACTAATTTAGCAAACTATACTATTGAAAAGCTAGAAAGACAAAGACCTCTTTCTTTCATTTTTGCCTTGGATAATGCCCCAATGCAAAGATTTACAATAATAGCAACTAACCTATATATATCTGGCTCTATTCTGAATGTCTGGCATTAATGAACTCATTGAATATACAAAGTGTCATTATTTTTGTTTTAGATGGTGGATATGCTAGGGGACATCAAGAAGTGTTGCACCAGCCAATAGGGATACCCCTTAGCCCTTTTGACAATGCTTGCTTCATTTCTGAGAAAATGGACTTGATATATACTGTCACTAGGAGAGCATGGTACCATAAGGCCTAATTTATTTCATTGTGAGATAATGTTTATCAGTTGCAACAAGAGGAGGAAGGAAAGCATGACATGACATCAGATATATATATATATATATATATATATATATATATATATATATATATTTGTTTGAAATAATGTGCCAAATAGTAAGGGAAAGTTATGATCCTATGTCCTTACTTTCAATCATTTTGGGAACAGAAGAAAAAGACAGGTTTCTTCCTAGGGAGAAAAGTAGTGATGAGATTCCGCCCATAGGGTTAGATGGTAAATGATCCTCTCTTGGTTCACATTTTCAAAGATGATGAGTGGGTGAAGTGGGTAAGGGACTCCAGTCCTGGTCAGATCTTTGAAATAGCTCAAGGAAAGGGACATCATTTAAAGAGTTGTGAAAAACAATTACAGGTAATAACTATTTATTAATTAATATTATTTTAGTTATTGACTAAAAGGATTTTGTTGAATACTCTTTTGAATATTGCCTTGTAGATTTCTGAGATGTTCTCTCACTGCCTTATAAAAAACACTTATTCAATATGGCACCTCATGAGGACTTGGGAGTCTCTCCAAATCTTTATAAAAATTCCCCTAGGATGTATATTTAGGTGATGGGACCAGGGATAATTCCCTAGTTGAAACACAGTAGTTTGTTCCATCAAAGAGCAAACTGATTTTAAACAAACCACACTCTCTAATGAACAAAAATTCAAAACTTCTTCCCTAACACCTGAGGAGATGTGAACTCCTCAGACTATATTAAAAATGAGGGAGCCAGGACAGTTCCAAGGCTAACCATAAAAGGCCAAAGAGTGTGTGGTGGCCCAATTCCTGGAAATTCCCACCCCTTCTCCAAAATAGTTGGAATAATCTTCCCACTCATTACCCTATGAAATTACCCAGCCCATAAAAACTAACCATCCCATATTCTGGGGCCTATTGTCTTCTGAGATGCCCACACTCTGTCTGTAGAGGGTGTTTCTCCCTGGGCCACGTGCCTTTCAAGATGGACCTCATTCTGTCTCCGGAATGTGTATCTCTCTAAATAAATCCACTTCTTACCTATCAAAAAAAAAAAAAAAAAAGAAAAAAAAAATGAGGGAAGTGCTTTTCATTGTTCATGAGCATGGTAGGAAGTTTTACTGTATATTCTCTCAACAGAGGACCCTTTAGTTATTATAGAACATTTCCCCCACTGCATCCTACAAGTATTCACACAAAAATGTCATCTCTTTCACCTTAGCTTAGTGATGAAATACTCATTAATGAAAGGAAACCCTACATTTTAATAACCCTAACATCTTAACTTAAAGTGACAAAAAATGTAGCGATAACTTCATGAGTCTTATCTCAACACACTTCTGGTGCCTATAGAAAAATGAAGAAATGGGAAAAATATCTAGCTGGAATAATTTTTTTTTCTTTGCTATAAAAGAGTAAGATAATGTCCAAAGGTAAATATATTGACATCTCCTTATTTATAATTCAAGTAGTATGAATGTGAAGGTCCTAGTTTGCAACTGGGTGTTTCAATTCTAAAGCCATAGGGTTATTTTCAAAGCTTAAGTTTGCTAGAGGTTCCTAGTATTGAAAGTGGTGCTCAGGCATCTCTCCTACTGTCCCCACATCCAGCGCATAATGACAAAGGTTAACCTCAACTGTGTCAGAGTTTGGAGAAGAAACTGAAAGTAAATATCACTTGTTTATCTGAGATATCCAAACACTTATGAGGAAAGGAAACCAGAGTCTGAACTATGGGTATTCTGACTCAGCTCATCACCTGTTTTCTCGACAGCAACAAGCACTCCAGCTAGATGTTTAGAATAAATCTTCCAAAATAGTCACCGTCATAATTTAGATTTCTCCAGAAGCTGACCTCAAGGCAAGGATTTGAGTTCAATTTATTTATTTAGGAGATGAGACACAATTAGGGGAGTTAAGAAAGTGAGACTGAGATGAGAAGAGAAAAAAATAAAGGGTGCATTACCAAAATAGTATCCACTTTGCAGAACTGGAACTCATGCTATTAGGCAGCTCTGGAGACATAGAGTAAGCCTTAGAGGCATCCCAGTTGAGGCAGAGGAAAGCTGGAGTATTAATCCACTCCCCTCCCTCTGCCATTAGTGTGTGTTTTTGGGAAAGAGCAAAATAGTGCTTGTGGATAGAGAACTAACTTAGCTCCACCTCCCTCAGTCTGCTCCACCAGTTTAACTGAATATATATTCCTGTTTTAATATCCTTGTCTGTTAATTCTAAATCTATGCCAGTTCTAGTTTGGTTTTGATGATTTGATTCATCTTGCAGTTATGGGTGATATTTTCTAACTTCTATAATGCCTGCTACTTGTGACTGGGTGTTAGACATTTTGATTTTGCTTTTTGGGGAGCTAGATTTAAAAAATTCTTATTAGCATTCTTGAACTTCATGCTGAGACATAATTGTGTTAATTGGAAGTAGTTTGACTTTGGTGGAAGAGGAGGTCTTGTTTTTAATATCTGTTAGGAGGGACCAGAGCTATGCTCATTCTAGGGCTGTGCCCCACACAACCAAAACTGAGACAAAACCATTTGTGAGTTCTACCTAATGCTCCAGGAATCATGAGAGTCTCCAGCCTGGCTGGTGAAATCAATACATTTCTAGGCCCTATGTGAATGCCAAGCATTTTTTCCACTAATCCTTTCAGGTGGTTCTTTTCTCAGCCCTGTGTGATCTCCTCACATGCAAGTGCTGATCAGTATTAGCTGAACACTCAAGTGGAACACTGCAGAGTTCCAGATTTCATGCTTTGGTTAGTTTTGTGTGGTATGGTTGGATATGCATTTATCAACTGTCAAATGTTTTCTCTCAGTGATGGATGATTCCTACACAGCGACTTGCTTAGGAGTTAGTATAGTTGGAAAATAACAATTATTTTCAGGATCAATGGTACTTGATCCTGGTGGTAGCATATTTGCCATCATTACAGCTCTTAAAACTTTATAACAATGATGTGTACCTGGGCCTTCTATGAACCATCGCACCTGACACCTTCATCCCAACCCTCACCTTTAAAAGAAAATACACTAATTTTCCCTGTTAACCACTTTGTTCAGGTTTGCTTTAAAAACTATACTTGCTCTGGAAAGCTGTCAGCTGCTTTAAATCTAGTGATAAAAATGGTAAAATACCATTGGACACCTACTCTATTTCAAGAATTTTACAAGTTGGGTTAAAAAAAGGAAAAAATGTATTAACATTTCTACTTTGTTTTTTCTTCAGTTATAAATGCAAACAATCCTATCGTGACAAGTGACAACACAAGCTGTGTAAAATGTAATTCTCCACCCCCAACCTCCCCAGGCTTAAGTAAACCAAGTACTCTTATTAAGGATATATTTAGTAGCATTATCCTTACACTGTTAAATTGTATCTATAACAACAACAGCACAATCCCTCAGAGTTCTGTGATTGCACCTTCCTTCTGCAAACAGATCCTTTTTGTCTCTAATGAATGTGTTTGGATCTGGTCATCCAAAATGTTGTAGAAGTGCATGGGCAGTAGTCCTGCTTTACTTACCTATCCTGTGAATGGTGATTAGCCTTGGTGAGAGATTCTGCCTTGATTAAGACAGATAATTTTCCCACAGAGGAACCGTTAAACTTCTAGCCATATATAGTGGAAAAGATTTGAACCTTGATTTTAGAAGCCATGTTTGAAAATTAAAAACAATATAAAAAGCTTTTAATTCTGCCTTTATTGTAAGACTTGAAGGAGTCCCCTGGCAATAATTCCTGGGCTAAGCAGGAAAGAAGAATGACTCTGCAGTGTTTAAAGTTTAGAAGAAGAGGTGAATAAGAGGAAATGGAAAGAAATTTAAGTGAAAAACAAGATCCTCAAAACTTAGATATCCTTAGAACCATGAAAACTCTGTGACACTGTAGAAGGTAATATTTTCCTGTTTTTCATTTTCTATCCCTTGATTACCATTATATCCTTTTACAAATAAAAAACACAAGGTTCACAACAAGACTCATAAGAATATGAAGTAGGTCCTGACTCTCTTCCTGTCATAATCTGGGTCTTTCTTGATGATATATCCATTTTCAAAAACATGATTCTTAATATAACAGTTATCACAAAACAATCCATGCTAGCATGCCTCAAAATATGTCTCATGAATCATTTCTTGAGATATTTATTGAAAAGAAAAAAAGATTTCACAGTCAAAAAGTGTTT
Organism: Mesoplodon densirostris; assembly: GCF_025265405.1. Lineage (NCBI taxonomy): Eukaryota > Metazoa > Chordata > Mammalia > Artiodactyla > Ziphiidae > Mesoplodon > Mesoplodon densirostris. Next base: position 21,857,875 of record NC_082664.1, read on the forward strand.
TTTTTTTTTTTTTTTTTTTTTTTTGCTGTACGCGGGCCTCTCACTGCTGTGGCCCCTCCCGTTGCAGAGCACAGGCTCCGGACACACAGGCTCCGCGGCCATGGCTCGCGGGCCCAGCCGCTCCGCGGCATGTGGGATCCTCCGGGATCGGGGCACGAACCCGTGTCCCCTGCATCGGCAGGCGGACTCTCAACCACTGCGCCACCAGGGAGGCCCTCAAAAAGTGTTTTGAATTATCTGAATGTTAGATAATTTTCTTGGAGACATCAAATGCACATTATATAGTGAAGTAATTCAACCTACATTACCTGTTTAACTCTGCAATTTTCAAGTGCATTTAATCAAGATTGCATTTTTCCTACAGTGTATAATTACTATTATTGAACACATAGGGAATGTTGCCTTAAGTCTTCCCCAACAAAACCTTTTATTTGTATTGTTTTCCTCTTGTCATTGTTTAATTAAAAGCAAACTGCTAGTGAGAGGGGGGCATAGCCTGAGAGGCGTGGCTGGGCTTTAAAGACAGTCTTGATCCCTTGCATATTGTGCTAAAGGCTGCCACTCTTTGACTCACAATCCCCCTCAAGGACCCCTCTGGTTAGGAAGCTGGGACTTCAGTCCCTGTCACAGAATTAACTTCATTGAGTGATATTCATATCAATAGCTTGATAAGTCTCTGGCCCTGGATTATCCCATATCTGCCCCATCCAATTTCTGAACTAAAAAAGTCAAATCTCTCTCTGACAGTAACATTGTGGATTCCAATGTTTTGTCAGAGAAATTGTGAGAAATTTCATCTTTAACTTATTTACCCACATAAGCATATGTTTTAAAATTTTAAAAATATGATCTTTCATGGCTTCTAAAATGAGAAAGTATAATCTCATATTTCAGAACATGTGGAAAAAAGTTTATATTCTTAGATTTGTGACTCTAAAAAGCTGTATAGAGAAAAGAAATGGGAAGGGGAAAGATAATAAAAAAAATGATATATTACACCTGAACTTTTGAATTTGAATGTCTTGCATGGGATCTGTGCAGATTTTATTCAGGTGATTCAGGGCTTGATGTCTTCTCTTAGAGGTTCTGAAACAGCTCAACTTCAACTAGTCTAAAATCAAACTTGTGTTCTTCCTTCAAATACTTTTCCAAAGCAGAGTACTCTTCCTTAGGGAATTACTACCACCACTTAGCTAACTGAGCAAGCCAGAATGATGAAGCAGACCCTTAAACCTTCTTCTTATTCATGCCTCAAATCTAATCCATCAAACATTTTTGTTACTGTAGCTTACTAAATATCTCATGAATAGTATCATGCGTGAAGTATTTATTTATCAGCACGTGTCTTTTGAGGACCTTCTAAGTATCTGGCATTATAATACATGTAAGACATATAATCTGGAACAAAACAGAATTCCTGCATTCATAAGTGTCCATTCTACTGAAGTGGAGGTAAAGACAGCAAACAAATAAATAAACATAAAATATATTAGCTAAAGATAAGTACTACCATAAAACTAAAGCAAAATAAATATGATAAAGAGTGACAATTAGGTATGTGCCATTTTTTTTAATAGCAGTAGTTTTCAAACTGCAAAAAAGGAGGTTATGAAATCAGTTTAGTATGTTAAGGGTGGCATTTTATTTGAGGCATAAATGGGATTTTTCAAATTTTAATTTTAACTTTTTAATTGAAGCATAGTTGATTTACAATATTATGTTAGCTTCAGGTGTACAACATAATGATTCTACATTTAAATACATTATGAACTCATCAGCATAGTAAGTCTAGTAACCATTTGTTCCCATACAAAGTTATTAAAGTATTATTCACCATATTCCTTATGCTATATATTACATATCTTTGACATTTATTTTATAACTGGAAACATGTACCTCTTAATATTCACCTATTTCGCCTCAGCCCCCACTCTTTCCTTCAGACAACCACCAGTTTATTCTATGAATCTGTTTTCATTTTGTTTTGTTTGTTCATTTGTTTTGTTTCTTTTAGACTCCACATATAAGTGAGATCATATGGTATTTGTCTTCCTCTGATTTATTTCACTTAGCACAATATCCTCTAAATGCAACTGTGTTGTTGGCAAGATTTCATTTTTAATGGTTTAGTAATATTCCATTGTATATGTATACCACATCTTCCTTATCTATTCATCTATCAATGGACACTTGGGTTGCTTCCATATCTTGGCTAGTGTAAATAATGCTGCAATGAATATTGGAGTGCACATATCTTTTAAAATAGTGTTTTGGTTTTCATCAGGTAAATACCAAGAATTGCTGAATCATTTGGCAATTTTATTTTTAATTTGTTGAGGAACCTCTATACTGTACTTCGTAGTTGCCGCAACAATTACAATCCCACCAAAAGTGCACAATAGTTCCTTTCCTCCACATCCTTGCCATTGCTTGTTATTTGTTCTCTTTTTAATAACAGCCATTCTGACAGGTGTGAAGTGATATCTTATTGTGGTTTTGATTTGCATTTTCCTGATGATTAGTGGTGTTGAACACGTTTTCGTGTGTCTGTGGACCATCTGTATATATTTATATAATGTCTGTTCAGGTCCTCTGCCCATTTTTAAAGCAGGTTGTTTGTATTTGATATTGAGTTGTATGAGTTCTTTTATATTTTGGATGTTAATCCCTTATTGGGTATATCATTTGCAAATATTTTCTCTCAATCAGTAGATTGCCATTTCACTTTGTTGATGGCTTCCTTTGTTATGCAAAAGATTTTTATTTTGATGAAGTCCCATTTGTTCGTTCATGCATTTGCTTCCCTTGCCTGAGGAGACAGATCCAAAAGAAAGATTGCTAAGAAAAAGAACATACTGCCTAAGTTTTCTTCTAGGAGGTTTATGGTGTCAGGTCTTACATTTAAGTCTTTAATCTATTTTGAGTTTATTTTCATATATGGTATAAGAAAGTGGCCTGGTTTCATTCTTTTGCATGTAGTTGTCCCATTTTCCCAATACTATTTATTGAAGAGGCAGTCTTGATGAACTCTTTTAGCTTTTGCTTGTCTGTAAAACTGTTTATATTTTCTGCAATTCTGAATGATAACTTTGTCAGATAGAGTATTCTAGGTTGTAGGGTTTTTTTTGTGTGTTTTGTTTGTTTGTGTTTTTCCCCTTTCAGCACTTTGAATACATCATGCCACTCCCTTTTGGCTTGCAAAGTTATTGCTGAAAATTCAGTTGCTAGTGTCTCTACTAGTAACTGGTTGCTTTTCCCTTGCTGCTTTTAACAGTCTCTCTTTATCTTTAAATTTTGATATTTTAATTATGATGTGTCTTGGTGTGGACCTCTTTGGGTTTATCTTGTGGGTTTATCTTGTTTGGGGTTCTCCGTCCTTCCTGTACCTGGATGTCTGTTTCTTTCCCCAGGTTAGGAAAGTTTTTGGCTATTATGTCTTCAAATATGTTATCTTCCTTTTCCTCACTCTCTTCTCCTTCTATGATCCCTATAGTGCAAATGTTAGTACACTTGATGTTGTTCCAGAGGTCTCTTAAACTATCCTCATTATTTTATATATATATATATATTTTCTGTTCAGCTTAGGTGATTTCCACTACTCTGTCTTCCAGATTGCTGATCCATTCTTTTAGATCAATCCACTCTTTCATCTAATCTACTTATGATTCTCTTTAGTGTATTTTTTATTTCAGTTATTGTACTTTTCAGCTCTGATTGGTTCTTTTTTATATTTTTTAAGTGTTTGTTGAAGTTTTCATTATTCTGACTGGTATGTGGAGATCAGACATAGGAAGGCAAGGATAGAAACAGGGACAACAGTAGGAGACTATAGCAATAGTCCAAAAAGACTATGAGAACTGGCTTGAGACAAAATGGTAATTATACAGAAATTTGAGAAGTCATTTGATTCTGGTCATATTTTGAAGTTATGGACAAAAGGATTTGCTTATGGATTAGATGTGAGTGAGATGCATAGAGGAGTGAATGACACCAAGAGAATTGGGCCTGAAGTTAGGAGAATGGAGTTTCCATTTACCGAGAAACTCTATGAGAGGGGCAGTTTTGTAGTCTAGAGGGGAGACAAGTGACCAATTAAGAAGAGATTTTGCAGAAGCAGTTGGGCATGTGGATTTAGCACTCAGGGAAGTGATTTTCTGGCTGTCAACAGGAACAACAACAAAAGAGGTAGAATGTGAAGACTTGAGAGTGGATGAGAACCACAAGGAAGTTATGTAAACTGAGAAGGAAAGAAAAGGGAAGGGAAAGAAAGGAAAGGAAAAAGATCTAAGAAATGATCCTTGAGGCATTTTAATTTTTAGAGATTTGGAAAATAGGGCAGAAAGATCAGCCAGTAATATACGGGAGAAAACAAGAGGAAGTAGAATCACAGAAACCAAAAAAAAAAAAAATTATTTCAGGAAAGTAGTAGTGATCAACTATGCCACATACTAGTAAGTCAAATATTGTAGGGTTTTTAGTGTGGAGGCTGTTGGTGACCTTGATTGCTATTAGAGCAGACTGGTGAGAATTGAAGCATGGGAGTGAGTTAAAGAGAAAATGAATATTGGAAATATGGAAATGGTTAATAAGTAGAGTTAACTTTTTTAAAACTTTGCTAATAAAGGAAGCAGATAAATGGAAGGGCTGATGGTTGTTGTGGGATGTGGGGATGAGGTCTACTGAACAGATGGAGGAATCAACCTTGAATAGGAAGAGCAAACTTTCCTTCCTAGTATCAAAAGGGGAGGCAGAGGATATGAATTTGACACATGCAATTTAATAGAGGTGAGGATGGAAGCTTATGCAAGCTTCTTCTGATCTTTTTTATCATCTCAGTGAAATATGAATCATGGTCATCAGTGTATGTGAAAAGGAACAAGGGGGTGATGGAGGTTTAAGGATTATGCACAGCGTTCCTAAATCTTCAATTGGCATACACTTTTGCCCCCAAAGAAGCCTTTTTTTCTAGTTTTAAAAAAATTAATATAGGAATAGTACTAGGTAGCTTGAAAACCTTCAAGGGCTCCCCTTTGCTCCTTAACTAACACCTACGTTTAAATTGCCTACCAGCCCCTTAATGGACTGGCTCCTTCCTCCCTCTCCAGCATCATGTCATCTCATACCTCTTATGCTCACCCTTGTTTCAAGCCAGACTGACCCTGGGATAAGATATGTTCCTTCTTGTTATCAAGACCTCTGTCCATGCTATTACTTATGCTCTAAAAGCCTCAGTCTTGCCTAATTAATCTACTCATCCTTTTCATCTCAATTCAAACATTATTTCTTCAGGTAGTTTACTTCTTAACCACCTCCACTATCTTCCCACTCCTATGAGTAGATTAGATCTATCTGATATAGTCCCTGTTGGCTATTTTGTTTCTTACCCTGAGTCCTTATAATTTATAATTCTTTATTTTCTCAAGAAGTATCTGTCTCCTCCTATGGTTTCTAAGGGAGCACTGTCCATGTGTGTTGTGCTCAATTCTGAGGTCTCTGGCTTAGAGAGTGCTTTGTGGTTACCATTATTGACCTCTCTTATCTGGAAGGAAGCTTGAATATCAGCTCAGCTTCTATACTTCCACCTGCTTTGTTCACTCCTGGGAAAGGATTTCAATCAGGCAGGTCAGGCTGGGGAAAGAGACTCTTATATGAATGGCATCCTGCCTGTAGATTCCATAAAGCTACCTATAGATGTATTTTCAGTCTTCCTTCTTAAGCATCACTATCCAGATAGCTAAGAAGGTCAGACAAACAGAGAAATTGTCTTTGTATAGTTTTCTTAATGATATAGTTCTAGTCAGCTATGTTCTTAGCAGTACCTCTACCTTTTCCAAATAAAGTGGAAAGTGGAAAAAAATGTATTTTGCTACACTCATTCATCTAATTATCTCATCCTATAAAAGGTGGGGGGCATAACTGTAGTTCCTGTAGTATATTTAATTTTTATTAAAAATTATCTTTGGATAATTGTTTAAACCACAAAGCATGCACAGTAACTAACACTGGGTTTACAAAGTATATCTAAATGCATTGAAAGAATGTAAACTGGAGGTGAAAATTCAGAAAAATATAACAGCAAACATTTATGGCACACTTACTATATACAGACAATGTTTTAAGCATTACTGTAGTTAATCTTTTATAGGAAACCTTGGCAGGTAGGTACTACAATTAACCATATTTGATAAAAGATGAAAATGAGGCATGGGATAGATAAAGAAACTTGTCCACCAAGATCACAAAATCACTAAGTAATGAAGGTGGGATTCAAAGACCTTACACCAGAGGCTTTCCAATTTTTTTTTTATTGTTGTTCACTGTGTCCTTAGCATTCAACTAATTTTTTCATGGTACCAAAAGAAATGGAATGCACAGTTTCATTGGTTAAGTAGTGATGTCTAAGAATTTTAGTAAGAATTTATGTCCTTTCAACTTAGTAGCCACTTAAGAAATAGTAAACATAAATTGAAAGAAAAATATTTTTATTTCATTCTTACATAACTGTAATTACTTGCTAATGAGGTGTGTATACCTGTTGGGCATTGCATAGCCTCTCAAAGCTTAGAATTCAGTTGGCTATCACCACCCTAATTTCTGCTCTACATTGATTTTCATGTGGTGATTAATTTTTATCTCAGCAACCTTCAGAAAGGTTTCACAAAGTTATGTCAACAGAAGTAGTGTGATCTAATCCTGAAACTGTGAACACCCTGGAGCTAATAGTGCTGAAGGTGTCCAGAAGATGCATCTGTGTTTCCCTGGGATATTTAACATATCCCATGGTGACCCTGTGAGTACATCATGGCACCCTGACATGCATTAGTGCAAAGTTTAGGAACCACAACCTTGTTCATAGCCTTGTTGCTTCATAGCCTCCTGTTAAGTGCTGTCTGCAAAGAACAGTGGCATATAATACTGGGAGTTCCAAGGACTAAACATACAGTCCTTACTTTCAGGTTAGAAGAAGCTAAGAGTGAGTCTAAGGCATAGACATGGTAAAAATGGGGAAATGATGAGAATGGTGCAACATAAAGAGCAGAAGCTTACAAATAAGACAGTCCTAAATTTGCATTGAGGCTCAATGATTCTAGTGCTGCTCTAAGCACAAATGTGTGCCAATTCTTGCCACATCTTAGAGGCACAAAAAAAGATTTGTTAATAGAATGAAATTAAGTGATAAAAGTCAAATAAAAATTATAGGCAGGGCTTCCCTGGTGGTGCAGTGGTTGAGAGTCTGCCTGCCGATGCAGGGGACACGGGTTCGTGCCCCAATCCAGGAGGACCCCACATGCCGTGGAGCGGCTGGACCCGTGAGCCATGGCTGCTGGGCCTGCACATCCGGAGCCTGTGCTCTGCAACGGAAGAGGCCACAACGGTGAGAGGCCCATGTACCGCAAAAAAAAAAAAAAAATTATAGGCAGTAATTGATATCCTGTCATTTTCACCTCAGTAATAATTCCTAAATTCGTTCCATTTTTCGCCTTTCCACCATAGTTACTTGAACCAAACATTTATTACTTGCTGCTTATTTGGGAATGGAATTCTGGCATCCTAGGAACCCAGAACATAGTTTTTACTAAAATGGTACTCAAAGTGTGTTCTGTAGACTCTTATCACTTTGGAAAAAGTTTGTTATTGGTCTGCAAGACAATAAGGGCAGAAACTGATGTAAGAATTTAGAAACATTTTAAAGTAATTTGGCAAAGTAATTTAATTCCTGCTTAATTTAATAATTAAAAAATGAGGTTTGCATTTTATGTCAGCTTTTTAGATTTAATTTACCTAGTAATTCTTTTTTATTATATTTTACAGAAGTATTTGTCCACAGCAGATTGAACATGAAAGGATGGAACAAAAATGGTTTCTCCATCACAGCTAGTTTGAGAAGCACTGGTCTAGAAGTGGTGCATTGGGTGGACATGTTTCCTTGGCCCTGTGGACTCCTGGTCCCATGGGGAGGTACATGAATGGGAGAGGGCTGGATAGGGGTCCTCCAAAGAAATAGGCCCATGATAGGTTCCCAGAAGCCCAGTTCTACATGCTGTACTGATTACAATCATTAACCCACAAGGAATAACATAACAGAGAGAGATAACTCATCTCATTTGTCTTCCCAGCAGCTAGTACCATAACTGATGCATTAAAGGCACTAAATAAGTGATATTTGAATGAACAAAGCATTAAATACAGTGACGAAAATGATGATGATTATGATGGTAATGACAATTTCTATCATTTATTTCATTTGTGCCCTGTGCCAGGAGCTATGTTAGATACTTTATATAAATTATCTCTAATCATGACCAGAACCATGAAGATAGGTATTATACTCTCTCCTGAGAGATGAAATCTCTATTTTATAATTTTGAAGAGAGTATGCACTTTGTAGCTTGGGCTTGGGAAAATGGAAAAGTGGCTTTATTGAAAGAAATTAGATTTGAACTGAGTTGTAAAGGATGAGCAGAGCTGTTGGAAGCAGAGAGAAAGAAACACCATGGCCTATGTGGGAGAATTGTACAAACCAAAGAATGTAAGATACAAAGCACCCTCAGGGTGAGATGGATAAGAAACATATGAAGAGTCCAAATATAAGACACTAAGGACTGTGGAGCGTGCGATCTTAGTAAATAGGGTATGTTCCACTTAAAAGTATTTCACATTTATTAAAAGCAAAACAACAACAACAACATAAACAAAATTAAAACACTGTGTCATTAAACCAATTCTTTTACTGGCTTGGTGCAGTGCTGAGTCTCTGATTCATTATATCACTTCAGAATGGACTTTCCTTACTTCTAATCTATTTCTTTTATAAGACCCTGTTTTAATTCCCCATGCAAAATATATCACTATGTTATATACTAATATATAGTATTTTCCTGGACATGTATTTATGTATTTTTGTCATTCTCTGCTTACCAGGCTTTAAAATTCAGGTAATCGAGGTCCTTGCCTATCTTTTTTATTAGTAATGAATACCTGACGCCTAAAAATGTATCTAGCACATACTTGATGTATGAACTATTTTGCTATGTAATAAACTACCGATACTTAGCAACAAATACACTTAGTGGTTTAAAACACTATATTATTATCACAATTTGGGGGGTGTAGTGTGCAGTTCCTTTGCTGGTTTCACCTAGGCTTACTCCTGTGGTTGTACTTAAATGTAACGTCACCTCAGCTGGAAGATCCAAGTTGATCTCACTCATGCTTGGCAGTTGGTACTGGCTGTCAGCTAAGATGCCTCCTATCTCCTCCACATGGTCTCTTATCCTCCATTGGGTTAGACTGGTTTCCTTATGTGGTGCTCCCTGGGCCACACTCCAAGAGGGTGAAGACAGAATCTGTGAAGCCTCTGTAGTCCAGCCTTAGAAGCTGTGCAATATTACTTCCACTGCTGGATTGATTACAGTAAGTCATGCCACCAGCCCAGATACAGGGAGTGGGGAAACCAACTCTACTTCTTTTTTTTTTTTTTTTTTGCGGTATGTGGGCCTCTCACTGTTGTGGCCTCTCCCGTTGCGGAGCACAGGCTCCGGATGCGCAGGCCCAGCGGCCATGGCTCACGGGCCCAGCCGCTCCGCGGCATATGGGATCCTCCCAGACCGGGGCATGAACCCGTATCCCCTGCATCGGCAGGCGGACTCTTAACCACTGCGCCACCAGGGAGGCCCAAACTCTACTTCTTAATGGAAGAAACTGAAAAATTTTGTGGATATGTTTTTAATCAATCACATTTGAGGTTCGATAAGAATGCATTATACAAATGAATAAACAGTGTGATTAAAGGCACAGAGAGGAAAGAATACAGCATATTCCTTAGTTTATAAGCAATAGGTAGTCATGTGGATTCTTGAATATGAGGTGACATGATCAAAGTGACGTTTTAGGAAGATTAATCTACCTGTGCCTGTAGGAGGAAATAAACTGGAGACAAACTAGATGCAGGAAGATCATTTGAAGCCTGCCATGATAAACCCAAAGTAATGAAATAAGGAAACGGAGATTCATCGTAAACTCTACTCCTGTTTCCCGTTTACTTGTTTGGGGTTTCCAGCAATGCATGAAGGTAGCTGGCACAATGCAAAAGGGTGGTTTACTTAAGGACAGATGCATAGGACCTGCTAATGGATGGCAGGAGGATAAATAGAATGAACCTGGAAAGGAATTAGGATGGTATTGATATCTGAGTGGTTCCAGCCAGTTGTCCATATATTTCCTGGTTCATTTGAATTTATTGGCAATTTGAGGTAGTTTGAATAATTCAAAGTAGAATGAGAGATCTGTTCTTTGGGGAAAAAATTTCCTTGGGATATTTTTTTAACTTCCGAAGACATTACATTTAGAGGTGGCACTTTGTATACTGAAGTAAACTTGAAGCCTCGTGGCCATTTACTCAGAACTGACTGACACAAAAGAAATGGAAATATTAAAAGACACAGAATTTCAATTTTCCCTAGAGACATTCCAGCTCAGCATCTTCTAATGCTGCTAAAAAATGAAGAAGCTCATATATCTCAAGGCGTTTTTATTCTGGATGGTTATGCTTCTCCTGTTCAAACATAGGTTTGAAAACACTCCACTTTTAGGGATGTTTTCCTTTAGAAAAAACTATTATTTTCTTTCTTAGAAAGGCAATAGGGAGAGAATTCAAGCTTAAAAGAAATCAAGTCATAAATATATCTGGAGAATGCTGACTTTTATACTTCACCATAAGAAAGAAGAATTGATGGAAATGTACCCGATTCCTATGTAGAAATGTTCTCTTTCAGAGTCTAAAAAGGTATGTCATTTAAAAAATTTGCACAGTTTTAATTTGTACAAATCTAATTTTTTAAATGATGTACAATGAACAAAGTATAAAATCTCAACAGCAACACATTGAATAGCTACCTAGCAGTTAAGATCTTTTATATAATTGTGATTTCTTTGACAGCTAAAAAATAATAAACAACAATGAGAATTATCAATAAACTTTAGTTAAATCAGCTTTTTCTAAACAAAGGTCCTTAAACTCACAGGTATAAGAATGTGAAGTTGGCCTATCTTTTATGTATTAATCATAATGCAATTTAATTCTAGCTCTAACTTTTTGTAAGCATTTTTGTTGTAAATACATTTTGACCTTCTGTAATGAAAATAAAGACTCAGGATTCAGATACTCTTCTCTCAATTCCAACTGCCAATTATACTTTTACCTGGTTGGAAGGGAGAGTTTTTTTGTTTTTCATTTTATTCTGAGAAGCTTAGGCCAGTGTGTCTATAAGTTTGGTCTGCTGAAAATCTATGTCAAAATCGTCAGTGGCCCCAATTCAAATGTGCAAAATCAGAATCTTTGAAAATGTGTTTTTTGGATCTTTATTTTAAATAAATTACTTAGGTGATTATTTTGAACAATAAAGTTTAGACATTTGCTCTAGATTTGGCTCCCAAGGAAGTTGCTTATTACAGTCTTGAGTAGGTAGGTAGTAATTTCTCCTTTGAAATAAAATAGGAGTCACCTAAATATTTTACAAATACTTATTAGCTGCTTTCTTTATGCTAGAAAATGTTCAAGGTGCTGGAAATACAGTAGCTAATCAAATTGATTGTCTTCAGGGACCTCTAGATCTAGAGAGATAATTCAGTTACAACACAATCAGAAATATACCAGGAGTCATGTTATGACACAATATCATGAGAACTTCAGAGAATAGTGGGTGTAGGGTCATTAGGAAAGGTTTTCTGGAGGAATTTACATCACAGCACAGTCTTAAAGGATAAAGGGTAGGGATCTTCACATAGACGTGAGAGAGATCATGGTGTTTTCAGATACTGCAATTTGTTCTTTATTACTGCATCAGAAAATAAAAGTGGAAATGCGAGATAAAGCTGAGGGGATCTACTGAAGTCACTTGTGAAATTTCTTGTTCTAGTTTTTTTTTAATAAATTGTATTTGGCTAAACTCATTTAGCCAATAGACCCTATATGAGGTGAACTAATATTAGCCAGCTAGATTGGACGTCTGTATTCCTAGAGAAAATGGTTAGTATTATTGTCAGAAACATGTTGCTAAAGTGAGAATCCCATTCTATAGGAACAGATAATAACCTTGTTTCTAAAATAAATCTTTCCATATATAAAATAAGCTCACTGCCAAAAAATGGAATCTTTGACTTGCACAATTTAGAAAATAATCATGCTTGACTGCAATCTTCATCTCATACCTCACGTACACTCTCTCAACAAATCTTGTTGGCTCTACCTTCAAAATACATCCAGAACTTGATGACCTTTCACCATTTGCTTTAACCACCATCTTGGCCCAAGCCTCGATTATCTTTCCTGTTCTGTAGTTGAATACGAGCTGACTGGCTTTTTTGCTTTTACCCTTGCCTGCTTACAATTTGTTCTCCATACAGAAACTAGAATAAGGCTAAGGTAGGACTTCTGTTATGTAATGCAATCAAGGAGGAAAGTTTTTGGCTCTCAACTGATCCATGTGAGGATCTTTTGTTATTCTTTTCCCCAGTTCTGATGGTAAATGTACAAATGTAGCAGGCATGGCCTAAGAAGAACATGGTGACAATGGTGTAGACCCTTAACAAGTGTCTGTGTCACCCCACTAGGTAAATTACACAGATTAACAAAGGGATGGACGAAATCTGAGGGGAATCTAGAAGCGGTAATAAAGGAGGAAACACTGAGAATCAGCTGTGACCTTATGGCCAGCTCCTTCTGTGAGGGTTATATTTTTTTTTCCACAAACCATCTTTCTCATAAGTCCCCCCTACCTCCATCAAAGAGTCTCAAGCATCCTGGAGAAGTTGCTTCTAGAACTTGTACAAATAGATCTAAGTGACATAAGGGTGGACTGTGGGTGATGTGCTATGAAATCCAGGTGTGCTTTCAGACCAAAGAAATTATTCTCCTGGGAAACTGCTGTTGTCTTAAGCCCTCAGCTATCAACCTTCTCTGGGATTTTTACCTTGTCTGGACCTCAGTTGAATCATCACCAAATATTAATGATACCAAGATATTTCATTTTCTTCCTAACAATCAGGGAAAGATACAGAATTAAAAGAACTCATATGAGCTTAGTCTGATCTTCTTCAAGGACCCAAAGTCTAAGGCATACCAAAGCCTAAGAAAACTCTTTCAGAACAGATTGATAGGTGTTTATGTCTTAGAAATACTTAATTTCTTCTTCTCAGATAACAAAAAGATCTAGTCCCTGAAAAGAATAAGTAGAAATAACCAGCAGGAAGAAGGAGCCACTCATATTTCTGCTACTACTGCTTTTGTCCTTGAAGATACAAGTAATATCAGGCAGGGGCTATTCTCTCTACAAGTGACCTTTCCTAAGCTGAATGCTTGAAATAAAACACATTTTGTCATGACCTGTACTTCCAAGATACACTTTTGTTTCTGGCCTGACAAAAATGGCACTATGTCTTATTCGGTTTTGTTGTTTGTTCTTTAATTGACCATTATCTTATAATTTAAAAAATAAAGATAGAACCCCCCAAATATAGTAAGAATGTTTAAGGTAATAATAGCATCATCAGAAACATTCTATAGTGAGTAAGAAGATTAATGTAATACCCACCCTTCTTAAAAGCTCCAACTTTACCATGACATTTGACTCCACACATATGGGTAAGCATATGGTTTTCCATTTTATTTTTCCTGAATGTTGCAACACTTTTCTAAGCTGAAGTGAATCTGAAATCATGAACATTGTCTCTTTCTGCACATGAAAAAAAATTTATATAAATGTTCAGTAGAAGATATTTTAAATCAGGAGAAATGAAGAACTTCAGTCTTCCCTGCTTTAAAAACAAACAAACAAACAAACAAACAAAACTTCTTTGGCTATTAACCACTTAAGAGTCATTTGGAAAATACTAATGATAAAAAGCTTAGCATAGTTTGGGGCACTGAATACAACCATATTTTGATTCCCTGGTTTATTTACTCTCATACTAACTTATCTTTTTGTATTCTAAATTTTGAAAATTTCGAGACATTCAGTAAAGGTTGTAAAATTTCAAGACATTCAGTTCACAGTAAAGGTAACTCAGAATATAAAAGCAGAAAAACCCTCACCTTGCATATCCAAAAGCTCAATAAGTTTTAATTATGTAATTTTGATTAATTTGCTCTCTGGACCTCACATTTGTTATGTATAAAAATACTTTACCTAATAGGAATTTCAACTTAGAGTTTTGGATACTATGAACATTAAAAGTATTTTATGCTTACTCAATAAACATAACTAAAGTATCCCAGTGTAAAATCTGTATAAACTACAAGGGAATTAGAAAATAAATAGAATTAGATAAAAGTGAACATTACAGTGCATTCTCTTGTTTCTTTACAATGGTTAAGCTACAGAGATTCAGAATGTCCTAGTGAAAATTCTATTTACCTATTTATTCCTCTAATGGGATATTAATAAATGTGTCAGACACTTCTTTGTACTGGTCATGATTTTGTTAGACCTTGGAGAGAAAAATATGAATTGCTTGTCACAGGCTTCCAAACTAGAAATATTATGGGATAGACTGATAACAGTTAGTTGCCCTTCAATGTGCATTTCTTCTGTAATAATAAAATTTAGGGCACCTAAAATAACAAACAAACGTATCAACCTTCCTTGCAGCAAGACTTAGATATGTGATTGCCAATAGAACACAAATATGGGTTTCTTATGTCATCTTCTTAGATCATCTTTAAGATACCATTGGTGCTTTTCCTTTGCCAGGTCTCTTCCACCTTCTTCTCTATCTTCATTTAACTGTTTAGGACACAGATGTCACGATCGTGGACCACAGGATTGGGACTATACCTAATGTGTTGTGAAGTCATCAAACTGAAATCCATAGGGACCTCACCATCAGTTCTTCAATGCAGTAATAGATTACTTACCTTCATTGATGTGGGCATTAAATATTCCCCTCCCTTCTTTAGGCTATGATCATTTGAAGTTTCTCTTACACCATACTGAATGAATATTAACTAATTCACCTATTTTTAGAAGTTTACCAGATGAGCCAAGTTAATTTGCACCCCATTTCCTACATTATATTTTTATGCAACATTAATGGAAAAAAGAATAATGAAAATAATAAAACACAGAACAAATATTCCTTCCTCTCATCCACACCCAATTTCCTTGTGCCTAGAATTCGCTTTTTTTAAAATATGGAATTTGTTGATGGACTATGCCCTGTTTAAGACTTAAATGAGATCAAACAAGCAATTTGGCCCAAACTCCTACTAGAAAAATTTATAATAATCTAATAATTCAAATTTTATAGATGAAGTCCTGAGGCTATTAAGACAGTATTGACTGAATGAAACATAAAATCATTAAAGGGATGGTGTTACACGGTGGCTGCAGGTGATGGATAGTGGAGTGACTCATGTCTTCTTTTTCTTAGTACTATGTTATTTTCAGGTAAATCCTCAAGCCGCAGTCTTAATTTTTGACTCCTTCCCAAAAGATCAATAGAATATCACTTGGATATTGGAAAATTGGAAAATGGGAGCAAGGCTGGTATATATCTTCTTTTTCTTAGGCTTGGTAACATTAGTAACTGACTTTCTAAATCAAAAGTAATGTTTCATAAAAAGAAATAACTTGCATGAAGTCAAACCTCTGTCTTGACTCTCAGGTGTCCTTGAAGAGAGTACAAAGCCTGGCTGCACTCAGGGTATTTCCTGCTTTCTTTGGTCAGGAACTTTCAATAAACAAGTACCTTTCTTCTCACATTAGTATTACTTATAAGGGAACTTGTCAGTAAAAGGAGGCAGCCAAATTCCTTCAGGAAATAACAGTCCAGTAGAGTTGCTATGGGAGCAGTAAATGTATTTTATTTCTGCCCTTCACACATCTGCAACCCCAGTCATACATTTTACCAAGTTAAATCTTAAGAAAAAAGTCAATTAGATTCCAAACTTAATTAATTCTTAAATTTTTGGTGTGGTTCACCATGCATATGAATGGGTTAAGGTGAAGAGGAAAATGGATTCTTCTTCCATTTTCTCATTCTTCTCTCTTCTCCTACAATATTTTCCTTTGACTGAGTGCCCATCTTTAGGACTCAATGGTGTAGGTTACCTTGCCTGATTATAGCCATCCAGTGGTGCACATCTTCCTTCTTTCTTGGGTTTTTGCTCTTTCCTCATAACTCCATTTCTTCAGTTCCCTGTATGTCTACACGTGTTCACACATGGGTGTGCACATTCAAACAGAATGATCTGTTTACTCTGGAAAGAGTCAGAGCACCATATTTGCCAATGTGAGATCATAGGAATAACTTTTGCTGATGGTTTCCACATGTTGGTTATTTGAATTCTAGTTGAACCAATGTGTGCAATCTCTCAATTCCCACAGATGCTAAGCAAGGCTCTTATTTAGAAGGCAGGGGAATTGCCAAGTGTCTGATGACAGCATTCTGTGAAATATTGCTTTATCTGAAAGAAAATGTGTCCTTAAAAAATCTGAGATCTCCTGTTGTTAAGCTAGTTGTATGTGAAAGTAACTTGGAATCATAATAACTTTTCCAGATTTCTTGGGTTAGTAATAACCAAAATTGAATAGAGAAAAAATGATTCCATGATATAAATAATTATATCATCTTTCCTTAGAGAAAAATGTTAATGAGATTCACAAGGCATTAATAGGGATAATTCATAGGCATAATCCTGTTTTAAGTTTTATTCTATTTGTCTCTATTTCTTGAGTAATGTGGCCATTTTTTGTTTGTGAATGGTCAGGAAGTGGCAATTTTGAATTTTCATACATTTCTTCAATTGGATTTACCTAGGTTTTGTCATGGGCCATACTGAGATTGTCTATTTTTGTCTATTGTCATGTTATCCGTTATCTACTTCATTCAGTTCTTTGCCCCAGCTATAAGGTGGTGTATTTCAAAGTGGAACATTATCTACATATGCTAGATAATGTTGAATTGGAATCTTTGGTGTTTTCTTGGTTAAGAATAATACTATGGAAATGCAGAGCAACATATCCTGGCTGGCTCTAACTTTCTCTTCAGGACTTTTTACTGAACTTTCCATTGATTTTTTCTTAAATGATATTCAGTTTCTTTCTGCCTTACAACATCTCCTGATAACTCAGCTCACTGAACTTTTTTAGCGCTTGATCTTACCACTGATAGGTAAATCCTGTTATGTATCCTTGACCTTCATCTGTCAAGGTTGTGCCAAGTTCCATTTGAATAAATTAGTTGGCAGAAAATTGAGGTCATTATTTGAAGGGATGTGATTGTAATATTTGAGGATGAGTATCATTTATAGTGATACAATAGACAATAGAATTTTTTCTAAATAGAAATAACAAATTTTGGACTCTGGATAATATAAAGAATGAGGTCAACTTAGGGCTGCTGTGATCTTGGGCTGTGAGTGTGAATATCTATCCCCCTGTCTCTTGAAATAACAATACAGATATTTTGAGTATATGATGAAACAAAGTGAAATTTATATTTTGCAGTGAATACAGAAGCTACCATGGCAGGCACTTTTAGGAATTAAAAATAGTTAAACCTAGAAATCATTAAGAAAGGCAGCTCCTATGATGAAACCAGTTATTTGTGAACTCAACCAATCCACAAATTTCCCGTGTCACTAAAATTAGACTATAAAAAGTATACCCATGCCCAGAACAGAGTCAATATATATATTCATTAATATGTCCCTTATGATAAAGATAATTGTTAGATTTCTTGTGATCTCAATGATACTGATGAACAGAGGCAATGTGAGTACAGTGAATGAGGCTTTGGCTGCATAGGCTGAGTTAATCTTGTGGATGGGCAACAATTCAATCTGTCATGAACCTCCTGTTGATCCATTTACCCAACAGTAACCCCATTAAGACCATAAAGGTCATCCCTATAGTACAAAGACAGCAGGAATCATGTGAACAGACATCCAGCATAGGCAACAGAAGAGTACTAGTTCTAAGTAACTAGGCATATTATTGGGTTCTTAGTCTAACTTAAATCTCAGCATAGCAAATACACTATGGTAATTATGTAATTCTCATGCAAATTAATACTAATGTTATTTACTAACACTAATGACAACGATAATACTAATAATGCCACTTTGATTACCTTAGTCAATAACTTTGTTCATAAAATTATTTATTTTCTTAGGGTAAATTCTTCGATATAGAATTGCTACATCAAAAAAGAAAAATCTGTGTATCCTTAGCAATGTTGATACATTCCAGGTGGATGCCTGTTTATCCCAATGTCTTGTAACAATAATTTTCCTTTATTGCTTAACTCACTTTCCCATTATTTTGTTTTTGTTATTATTTAAAGCTGAAAGTAACTTGACCCAGACCTTACTTTTAGCTTCAAGTTTTAGGCATGAATAGCAAATCTGGATGCAAATATTCTCAATGTTCACTGTAAAGTTCTGATACCCGTAGCATCTTCCTATTTATCCAAGTGAAATATCAATAATATGGGGTAGAATATAATAGGTGTGCTGAGGGAGATATGATGATTTAAAGTGTCCACATGTTTTTTCAAATTTTTATGGAGACTTGGGAATGTAGGAAAGAATACAGTGTGGAATGAAAAAGCTGAAATTCCATGGTAAATCTTGGCTCTTCCAGATATTACCCACAGCCCCTCACTGTGTTGAAATAGGGTTTGTGAAAATCATTTTCCCCTTGCTATTCTTCCTCATGCTTGCCTCATGTTCTACAGGAGAACACACATAGTCCAGATCATGCAGCCTCCAGTGAAATGTAACACGTGAAGTATTGTGTGGTGGGCTTGGGCTGTTTTGGGTTTGCTTATTTTAATGCCAGATGCTTTAATTACAGATTAGGGGATGGAGGGAGAATATAGAATTTCACACTAGACATACAAGTTTACTACTAACCCCTGATAAAGTTATGAATAGTGTATGTGGTTTCATTATCAGCAGTTAAAATATTTTTACCACACTAATTTCCATTTTTCAAATATTATTATAATTTCTGTTATTAGGTATCTACCATGGGAATGGAAAAAAATGTTCCTATCCTTGGTCTATTTCATTAAGTGGGCTTTCTCCACAAGGTTTACGATTTGTTTAAATTTTAACATGGCTTAGGCTGACTCTTATTCATTTCCTCTGATAATTAGCTACTGAACAGAATGCTATCTCTCTATGATATTAGGAATCTTATGGTATAAAAGCTGCTAAATATTTCTTGCTCATGGGACTTCAACAGAATGAAATGATCTAGGTTATAAATGTATTTCTCAGAGTTTGCTTGAGTTTGTCTGGAGTCCTGTCTGAATTTTAGCAGCAAGGTAATGCAATGGAAGACAAGTTATCAGCTACGTGAAGGACCGGTTAGAGTGTTTACTAAATCTTTAAGAGAGAGAATTAGAGCCTTTGCTTAGATTTTCTATTTCGTGTAGTCTGTGGGAAAGTGGAATATACTTCCTGATGAGCATACACTAGGCCAGAAAGGAAAGGCATTCCATGTTAACATTGCCAAATAGAGGCTGTAGATGCCCTGATGAGGGCTGGAGCTGAAGAAAAGGGGTTGATTTTCATATGTAGGTTAATACCATTTCCTGGAATGCATTTTATTATTTTCATATTAACATTTATGATTTTTGATCCTAACAAATATGTTTCAGTTGTTTACTTATACACATGCACGTGCACACACACACGCACACACACACACTCACTCATCCCCTTTCCTGTTCAGTACATATTTGTTAATCACCTTCTCCTCTAATTCCTTTAGACAGAAAAAGAAAGAAAATTTAAATAAAGAATGGGAAATGGTGCTGCAATTCTTTGTCACAGACATGACATTAGGTCCTCTAGAATTTCTCCCACTCCTGGCACCTTATGCACATTTCTGTTATGTGGCACTTATGATACCATATTTTGTTTACTTCTTTTCTATTTCCCATTTAAAAACATGAGATTTTTGAAAGCCGGGCCCGTATGCTTGATCCCCATGAGCACAGTGACTCATACACACTAGGCATTCATTACATGTCTGATAGAATTACATGAAATTAATATTTTGAGAGTATATAAATGGCTCCAACTAAAATGAGCCCTCATTCAGAAATAAGGGTGGTTCAAATCCTGAATGATTTATTCCAACACAATATGGAGAAGCAAGGATGACAATTATATTTCACTTGACTTATTCAGGATAAGGAACTTTGGCTCAGTTGTCTGACTTATAAGGTAAGTAGGAAGTGGACCAAAAAAGGATGCAACTACTCTAATTGATTTTGTAAAGAAAGACATTCTAAGACCACTTTTTTTTGTTTGATTCTTTGCAGAGAAATTTAAAATAAACCCAGAGGTTGTACATGACATATGGTGAAAAGGGTAAAATTGTTTATCCAATTCAAGACATGGGGACTGAGACAAATATTCAAGCTGTGTGCTTTATGGAAACTTCCCTGGAAAAGCACTATATCACTGTTAGTTATGGAGGACAATCAATCTCACTCAACATGATGTAGTTGCTAATGTACCAAAAAATATCATTAAAAGGTGAAAACCCTTTCAATGACTGTAGCTATGAACCCAATCTGAAGATAATTTTATGATAATTGCTAAGGTATATGGAAAAGTGACAATTTACTTTTACAGAATAATGACTAATGAACAGAGGATAACCAAGGAAAAGAATGAGCATATACATCTATGTCAGGATATCTGCATTGACATCAATTTCTGCCATTAACAGACTATAATCCTGGATAAGATATTTAGCCAATCATTTTTTCTGTTTTCTTTATCTGTAAAAAAGAAGTTGGCTCAGATTAGCTTCTATGAATGGTTTTCTGAAGAACATAGTTATTATAAAATGCTTAGAGATATAATACAAATGAATTTTCTGGTTAAGAAAGTTAAACACTTCATATACTGTAGGATCACCTGCAACCTTTATACGCTAACATGAAGTATGGCTCCCTAAGGCAGAGACTATAGTATTTAGTTGCAAAATGTCATGATTCTATCTGGTGCTAAGCTAGACCTGGTTACTTTTCAAACCTAGTTAATCTAATTGTATACATTTATGTAAAGAAGCATTAGTCTTTCAAAGAGGCTTGCAGACCTCAAAAGCTTGCATGAGTGGAAATCACCTTTCACCTACACTTTCAAAGCAATAGGGTGGCATCTCCATTTATTCATAGCAATCTAGAAAGGTAAAATACTTTCTTATTACATGTGCCCAGTACCTTAATAACCTATATTAATAAGCTAAGGGTAAAATTAGGATAGGATTATTTCTTGAAGGTATTAAGAATTAAATTACTGGAGCATTTTTTTTTATGTAATACAACTGGATGAGTTTTCTTTCCCTTGAAGTATCTGCAAGGCACTCAAATAGATCTCGGTTATTTTATTATAATCTGCAGCCAAATGTCCTTGCTCTCCAATCATATCATGAACTTTAGGAAATGAAAATGGCCAGAGTTGGTAATTTGGGACAAGGGAGATGTCCGAGAAGACCAAAATATATTGACAGGTGGTTTATGATTTAAGAAGGTACAGTTTTGTCTAGTCTAAAATTCAAAGTGTTCTTCTTCATGCACACATAGCAATAAATAATTGTTGAACAATGGAATTTAATGTTGGCTACATAGTTAAAGTGTTCAGAAAGGGCCTCCTTAAATTTTATTAATAAAAAATATAAATAACAGCTTTCCTTTTATGCCCTGACTTTAGTGCAGGGGGATATTTAGTAGCAAATATATTTCAAAGATATTTTATTCTCATTGATTTCATAGACGATGTAGAGAATGATGGACTAAAAATAGAGACAAATAGTAACTAGTTAAACCCAGGGAAAACAATGGCCATGATATTACCTTGTATATAAAAACTATTGTCTAAGGAGGCCATTAGTCATTCTCAATTCATGATGTTTCATTTACAACAAGTATAGAACAGATTAAAATTAGTTGTCACAGAAAAGTTTTACATTGGACACTGAAAAAAATTGTAGAGTAGGGTGATATTTCACTGAAGATATAGAATCATTATTAATAATTAATATTTACTGAATGTCAATAAATTTCACAGCATTAGACCCCAAATCATAGGGGAACAAACTAACTCTGGTCAACTTTGCACTTAGGAGAAATATTTAGTTCACAATGCTTGAATTAATTATTATCTTCTCTGGAGCTTGAAAAAGGATCTAGATAAATTACAATTCTTCCCAGTTTTGACTCTACCATCCTTTTTTCTATGATTGGTGGTATTAGCCTCTGGTGAGCTATTTTCATTCCCAGTGAGTAAATTCTTTCTAATAAAATTTCTCTTGCTTGTAGGGCAATTCTTCAAGCCTTCTCTGATTCTACAGAATGTTCTTAAGGAGGTTGTTCAGCAGAAGCCATTTTTCTCCCCCAGTGCTGACTGATAGGGCCTCAAGAGCTATGCAGTCTTAAGGTAACATTAGGAACATAAGACAGGTTATAGAAAATTGTGTAACAACAATGAAACTGATGGTCTCATAGTATGGTTCTTTAATAGAAGCATCTTCTCTTGACCTTTCTCACCACTCACTTAAGAGGTGGACTTTCCCAGCTTTAGTTTCATTAAATCTGTCCTACCTCATCTTCATCTCAGATTACATTGCAAAACATTATGAACCATTTGTTATTGCTTTAGGCTCAGTCATAAAAAAATGAAAAATACTCAGTGACAAGGGTTTTTGAGTTGCTTGAATCTGGCAGACTGGTACTGTCCTAATGAATCCAGAAAACTCACGTTTATGTCTTCACTTCAGGAAATCAGCAAGAAACTAGTTCTAGGAGAAGGAGAAGGGGCTGGCTCATCTTTGGGACTGACTGCTGCTTTCAATTGTGTTTTGGTTCAGACAGAAAGTTAACTCTGTCATGAAAACAATACAATTTACTCCTTAATAATTGCAAATATGCCTGAAAAAGGCATGACTCTAAAATGCAACCACTTTCCAACAAGTAGACAGACTCAAAAATAGGAAAATCAACTTTACAGCAGTCTAGTCTTATGGGAATGTCAACTCAGAAGATAGGAACTATTGCTCAAAAAGTACTTTTAAAATATTAGTACATTATGAGTTCTGAAGAAGTGTTACCTAAAGCAACTATTGCAGTAAGCAAGTGACCTAAGAAATCACCATTGATAAGTAATTATTTGGGTTCCTTGGACAGCCAAGAGATTATAGTTACTAATCTTTGGTCTTATGAGGCCTCTTTAATTGCAAAGGAGCAAGCACCTTAAAGATTTCTTTAAGGTACAGAATGAACTAGATTCTTAAAAAATAACAGTTCCAAAATTGTTACTAGGCAGGATGAGTAAATATTAAAATAATCCCTTGTATCCTCTAATCATGCATAGTTAGTAACCGAGCCATCTAAAACAAAATAGAAATCCCAAACTGTAGTAAAGCTAATGTTGCTAAATTTAAGTTTTCAGAACAGAGTCAGTTCATCATACTTAGTAGATGTTCAATGATAAGATTTTTAGAAACATTTTTTAAAACATTTAAAAATAATGTTTTATATAGTTTCACTGAAAAAATATAGAAAAGTATGAAAAGGAAAGAGCAATAATTTATAATATGATCACTATCAAAGGTGGGCATTTTTATTTCCTTCTACTCTCTATGTATTACGCATCATTTTATAATATCATAGTGCACATAAAACTGTGTAGCCTTCTTTCTCGCTTATAATGATATAAGATTTTTATTCATTTAAAACTTATAAGTATATTTTTAATAGCTGTATAATATTCCATGGTATGGATATGCTACAATTTACTTAAATGTTTCTTCTAGAAATGATCATTTATATTGGGTGTAAATAGTTTAATTTATCTGTGTATAAATATTTGAAAAAAATTATTATCCCCCCAGGATTTTATTCTTAGAAATTGAACTATTGGAACAAAGGATATAAACTCTTATGTTCTTTATTCAGTTCTCTTTATTCAAAAAGAATATTTATTGCTGAACTTTAAGGTTATATCTAATTTTGAAAGTTTAGCAGCTGAATTACTATAGTGTCCTGTTTTCACCAGTTGGAGCTATTTTGTAAATAACTACTTGTCAAAATTTTATATACAAGATGTTTTCTGGATTGTTTGATTACTGTTAATATCTTTAAACTTTTATGAATAAAACATTTTTAATATTGTTAGAAAGTAGCAAATTAGTTCCTAATGCCACTTGGGTTATTATGCTTTAATTTCATGCAATAAAATTTAACTTGAAACTGAAACATTTAATGTATCTTCAAACAGTGATTTCTTTATTGGCTTCTTATTAATCCGAATTTGAGTATACCATAGCAAGTTTATTACATAGGTAGTTAGTAATACCTCTTTGTTTGGCACATGGGCTAACTTTACAAAACTGATTACAGTAGTGAGAAAATCTGGGAATGGCTAAACATTCAAGGCAAAATACAGCCTGAAGCTCATATCAATCAAGTTATCTACCTTCTCCTTGAGAAACATATTTACAGAAGACCTTAGTTCCAGTGAACAGCCAAGTATTCTTTATATTTCTTACCATGCTTTTTTGTTTTAATAATCAAAAATTCCTAAATTGTGAAAGAGAAAGTGGATATTTTCAATAGAGAGATGATAATTATTTTGGGATAATCCCATCTTTAGGTGTATTATTTTATTCTGGATGTACAGAATTCTAAGGAAGTCTAAGGGAGTCTTCTATCATCAAGTGAATAACAAAATTAAAGCACTTAAACTTAATGGCCTGGATATTTGTGTAATGAATATTGTTTTAACCATGAATTACCAATAAATCTGCTTCATTGTCAATTTTTATTTTGAGGGACTATATTACAATTTTTTTAATGTTTTAGAAACTAAATATTAAAACCAAGTCTACTGGGAGGATTCTGGGGAAATGGCAGAAGAGGAAGCGCTGGGAATTTGTCTTCATACCTAGCCAACAATTTTGCTGGCAGAATCTGTCTGATGTAACTATTTTGGAACTGTGGAATCTGGCTTGCAACTTCCAAGGGAAGGAACAAAATTATCGGTGTTTGCAAAAAATATGATCTTTTACGTAAAAAACCCTAAAAGTGCAATGCACATATACACACAAAAAGCAAACTGTTAGAATAAATGAATTCAGCAAAGTAGCAGATTACAAAGTCGACACACAAAAATCAGTTACATTTCTATACACAAGCAATGTACAATCTGAAAAGAAAATTACAAAAACAATTCTACTTACAATGGCATCAATAAGAACACAATATTTAGAAGTTAACTTAATCAAGGAAGTGAAATAGCCTAGTAGGCCCAGAGGGAGGGTAAGTGATATATGAAGTCGAGCTGCCCAGTTGTAAACAGCCTAGATAAGGCAACTTCATGCTGAATCCTGCAGATGCGTGAGAAATCAATTTTTATTGTTATATATTACTGAGATCTCCAGTGCTTTGTTATGCAGCATTAGCATTCCAATATACCTACTAGAGCATTTTTATTTTTCATGGCTCATTTTACTCTGTGGCTCAGACATACAGAGACATGAGTCAGTCATGTCTGAGTACATTGAGTTTCTACAGGGCCAAGCCAACACACACATTTTTTGAATGAGCTTAATTGTGAAAGAACATAGGCATGAGAACACCTCTTTCTATTCCTTACTTGTTTTTATTTTCATTATTCTTGCCGAGATTTATGTTCTATTGGGATTCAGTTCTAGCACTGAAGTTTAATTCTTAAATATTAATGATTTAAGTAAGAAAACTGTTGAACATATGGACCTCTGGATCTCTTACAGTCATGGGAAATAAGCAAATGAGAGTTAAGACTGCCTTTGATGGATCAGCCTTGGAGTAAAGAAGCCAGAGAGAAGCCGGTCTTTCCTGAAGAACAGGAAGACCATAACAATGCATCTGATCATGAGCCACAACTCCACTCTACTTTCTGAAATGGGATGAGCTGGTGATCTCCTGTAGCAGAATTGGAGTCCAGAAGTAATAAATATGGTCTCATTTGGCACCAACCACATCATCCCACCCAGAAGCTGAGGGTATGCTACCATGGGGTGAGTAGTGAGGGAACATGTGGCTAACAAATGTGATAGGATTATTAAATAGTTCATGAAATAAGCCATGACAACCATGACTTGTTGATAATTTTGTTCTTTGACAGTGGGAGGCGGATCACATTTCCAGGATTTTTTTTTAAATCAAGAGTTTTACTATGTAAAAATCTAACGCCTTGAAATGATTTGTGCTCCCTACAATGTTGTTACTCTAAGCCTTGAAACTATCTCATAATAAATCGTAATTCAAATTTGAGGCATTTTCTTTTATAAATTGGCAAAATATTTGGTTAACATTTAAGAGAGGTAAGGAAGTATCAATGCACTTGGCATTAGAGAGGCTGCAATTCAAATCCCAGATCTGTAATTTTCTGTACCGAGTGCTCTGGGTCTATTACTTAACCTCTAAATCATCAGCTTTATCAGATGAAAATGTATTCTGATACCATCTACCTCACAGGAATGTAGAATATGTAAGAAAGAACTTAGCACACTGTATCACACTACTTCTAGAGTTTTCTTAAGTTTAATTAATCTTCTAGAATTAATACTTTACTATTTACTTAAAAGCTAAGATGGGCTTAAGAGAAAAGACTTCAAAACATGTGAATTTGTTTATGTTTTACCCTTCAATTTATGGATTATGAAGATTTCCTGTCAAAATGGAATTATGAGAGTTCAGGATGGTGAGAATAAATGATAGCAATTGAAAATAAAAAGTTCTAATTCAGTATGTTAAAAGATAAACCCAGGCATGTTAAAAATGTTAAGAGTTTGAGCAAAAATTTATTCCATTTGGGCAGCACCAAACTGGAAGAGGTTAGGAACACTCTACCAACAGGGAAGGACTTCTACTGAGAAGACAAGGAAGCAAAGTAAGGAAATTATTTGATTGGCTTAAGTGGTTGCCTTATTTGGGAAAGCTTAACTGGCTATGATTTGTTATCCGTAGGTTTTATTTTCTTAAACCTTGAGGCGTTTATAGGCTTAGGTTTTGGTTTGCTTGTGTACATGCCAAGGCATTAGAACCACCTCAATCTAATGGTCTCCTTGTTTAATTAACTGGTATATCCTTTTTCTTTAGCTTTAAAGGACATGGTTTTTTTCCCATGGCATTATTTTTATTTGCATCATATTCTTTTCCTGTTGAATTTAGTTATTTTTTTCCTTAGACTCTTCATGAATTTGATTTTTGGCCAGGAAGAAAACATGTCCATTGGCAGATTCCACCTACTTCCACCACCTTAAGCTAGTGTTAATGAAGATGTCTGTTTTTTAGAAAAACATTTATTTGGTCACCAATTTATCTTAGTTCAACAGCATTCATATTCAGAAGATGTACAGCACGCTAATCACAAAGAACAATATCATCGTTATCTGTTCTAGTGACTACAAGATAATTTATATCTAGTGATAGACACATTCAAAATTGCATTAATTATATTATGAACTCTTTTAATTAGGTTCCAATATACTTTCTTCGTTTACAAAACAAACTGAAAAGATCCCCCAGTTCACTATCTCTTGCTATTTATTCCCCAGGAAGATTTATCAAATGCTATAAAATCTATGAATTGGAATTAACTTGAGCTTTGTTTTCTTAGCTACTTTCTCCCCTCCCTACACCACGAATAAAATCTTAATAACAAAATAACTGCATGCATTATTTCCAGTTACCTCTCTTTCATTTTCTGGTCTCATATTGAGACCAGTATGCAAAACAAGGAATTAGAAGCATGGAGCTAGCTATCACCTTCCCCCTGATCTCTTAGAAAAAGATCAACCCCATTCACAAGAGTTTTCTTTTGATGTTGTAGTAATCATGACCAAATCACTGTGGCATTGCTGCTTGTGTCACTTGGGAAAGAAAACAGACATGCTCTCTGCTAGTTAGATTTACATGACTTCCTTTAGAAAGAAGAGAATAATTTATTTTTAAATGAAGTGAGCATTAGCCTAGGGTTTATGATGGTAGCCAGGCACACAGATGGCTTCTTTGTTTATATTTACCTAATGTAACAGAAATAAAAATGCAAGTGGAGTCCTGGATTCTACCCTCCCATTAATGCACTTAGAGGCTCTGGTCAGAAAATGACAGGTTGACCAGAAAAAAAAATGAAAGCACTTTTAATCTATAATTTTTTGTAATGGTCATATGGAAAAATAATGAGGTTGTGAAAGTGACAATAGCTCTGAAGACCTATTATAGCTATCAACAAGACTGTCAATTTAGGTATAAGACAATAAATATTTCTGGCTTCAAAGTCCTCATGATCTCTGAGATTTCTTCCACATCTACAGTTCTAGATTCTTACAATCACAAAGAAATGGGTTCTTGTCATATACTTTTAACTTACTGTGGAATTTTTTTCTTCTTTCAGGAGCTGAATATGATTCCATTTTCAAGAAAGCTCTTATCTTTCATTATTTTTCTCATCTTTTCCTCTTGATTTGTGAAAGGATAAGCTGTATGAGGTCGGTTGTATGCTGAAGTGATTAAGAAATGAGATTCTGCAGTCAAAATTGCTAGATTTCATATCCAGGCTTTTCTGCACATTGTTATGTACTTTAGATGAGATACTTAGCTGTTCTGTTACTTAGTTTTTGTCAAAAGAAATGGAGATAATCATAGGGCCTACTTTCCAGGGTCTCTCAGCATTTTACTTGTATCAGTACATAGCACTTGGCACATAGTAAGTGTTCCATAGATACTAATGTTGTTTTGAGGGTAACCCCAGCCTAAGGACTAAGACACTGGAGTCCTTTTTTAAGAGAAAGTCTTTCTTAAGCACTCAAATAAAACTTTGGATAACCATTCTTAACTTTGGGTAATCATCCATACCTATACAAATAGAATTAAATTTCCCTTTTCTCCATCTGTGAGGACTTGGCCTCAGCACAGGTTGAAATGTGCAAAATTTTTTCTTGAGTTGATTTATCTGTCACCTCTCCACCTTCACAGATGTTAGAGGGAAATTCTGGAGGCTGGAGTTTATTGTTCTTTGGTTTCCCTCTATTTTCACAAATCTCCTCAGCAAAATATGTATTAAAACTATGCTTTCCTAAGCATCTTTAAAAATGCACAATATCATTTGTCATAAAAGGATTATAAATTAAAGCAACAATGAGCTGCCATGGTATACCTATTAAAATAGCTAAAATTTTTTTAAAAAATGAAGAGGATGTAGGGCAATAGGAACTCTCATTCATTGCTGGTAGGAATTCAAAATAATACACCCCTTTTGGAAGACATTTTGCTAGATTTTTACAAACCTAAACATAGTCTTAGCATATGATCCAGCAGTTGTGCTCCTGGTTATATACTCAATTCAGCTGATACACAAAAATCTGCTTGTGAATGTTTTCAGAAGCTTTATTTATGATCACAGAAAACTGGAAACAAGATATCCTTCAGTCAATGAATGGATAAACTGTGGTATATCCATTCAATGGAACAGTATTCAGTGTTGAAGAGAAATGAACTATCAAGCCAAAATTAGGCATGGAAGAAACTTAAATGCATATTTCTAAGTGAATTAAAAAAGCTATATACTGTATGATTTCAATTACTTGACATTCCAGACAGGCAAAACTATTGAGACAGTAAAATGATTTGTGGTTGCCAGGGGCTAGTGAGGAGGGATAGGCATGAATAGGTGAAGCACAGGGGTAGTAAAATTATTCTGTATGATACCAGGATGGTGTATACATGACATTATGAATTTGTCAAAACTCATAGAACTTTACAACACAAAGAGTAAACTGTTAATATATGAAAATTTATTGACATATATACACTAATATGTATAAAATGGATAACTAATAAGAACCTGCTGTATTAAAAAATAAATAAAATAAAATTCAAAAACAACAATCATTGAGGAGGTCAGGGGATCCCAGGAAGATATGCGGACATGATAAGAGAATCTAACTGTATTTCAAATGTATGAGACAACCTCACTGAAGGCAGAGTGGGAAAAAGTGCTGACCTAAGTAACTTTATAAATGGGTGATGTCTCTAAGACTAAAGGCAAAAGGAACTGCACATAATCTAATTGTACTGTACTCTAATTGATAAAGTTATAAACCCAGGGAAGGGGGCACCAATTAATAATTCTAAAACTACTATATATATCTATAGATGATGTAGATATAGATATATATACTGAATTGAAAAAATTAGGTAAGTGAATGGCAGATGGTGGGAGATAGATTTCTCACTGTTGGAATAGGAATTCACAGATAAGTAAAAGAAGGAGGCTAACATCTTCTATGCAATAACAAATTAGACATGGAGACAACAGTATGAAGTTTAGCTTAATATAGGTGCATAAGGTTACATTTAGGAATATCTAAGGATATGTATATAAAATGGGAAAACAGGTATGAGGTATATGCAAATCCTCTGTATTATCTTCTCAATTTTTTGGTAGATCAAAAACTTTTTTAAATAATAAAGGTCATAATTAAAGAAAAATTCTGCTTTTCATATTGCCTCCATATTTCTCCCAAAACTATTCCTCTCCTCCTTCTATTTTATACCTATAGGGAAACACTTATTTACATGTCAACAAAAATAAAATCAACATCAGGCACACTATACATTTTGTCTTACTTATTGCCTTAGAATCTATAAATTCCATTGGAAAAGAGGATTTGTTTGTTTTGTTCACTACAGATTCCCCAGGACCTTGAATATTGTCAGATAAACAATGGATAATGTTTTAGCATAAGAATATCCCTAAATAATGCATGATAAATATTTAATGGGATATACTTATAGTATAAAAATACTCATTGTCTACAATTTAAATTTAACTGAGCATCCTGGAATTTTTTTTTTTTTGCCTGATTGGTTATTTTATTGTTGTTTTTGCTAAACCTGTTAACCCTACTTGCAACTTATACAACTTTGGAGACCTTCTTAGTCTCTTTGGGTTGCTATAATAAAATGAAACAGACTGGGTAACCTAAGAACAAGAGAAATTTATGTCCCATGGTTCTGGAGGCTGGGAAGTCTAAGATCAAGGTGCCAGCATTGTTGCCTCTGGTAAAGGGTTGATTCCTGGTTCATAGTCAATACCCTCTCTCTGTCCTCACATGGTGAAAGAGTCTAGGAATCTCTCTGGAACCT
The DNA here is from genome assembly GCF_025265405.1 of Mesoplodon densirostris. NCBI lineage: Eukaryota > Metazoa > Chordata > Mammalia > Artiodactyla > Ziphiidae > Mesoplodon > Mesoplodon densirostris. Next base: position 21,889,090 of record NC_082664.1, read on the forward strand.
CTTTTATAAGGGCACTAATCCCATTTATGAGGGTTCTATGCTCATGATTTATGCATCTCCCAAAGATCTCACCTCCTGATAACATTATTTTTGACGGTTAGAATATCAGCCTATGAATTTTGGGGAGGACCCAAACAGTCAGATCTTAGCAGAGACCCACTTTATAAATAATGCAAAATTTCAAATTAAATTTTTTTATATAGCCCAGGAATGATTCATACAAATGAGGATCCCAAAACTTAAACTTCATTAACTTCATGAAATATCTGCTTGTCTACAGGAAGAGCTGCCCTTCTCTAATCCAGATGGAGTTTGTAGAATGCATATCAGAGCAGCTTCGCTACCTCTTCCTGCTGCCATTGACAAAAATTTCTGTAGAGCCTCACCAGGTCAACTCTTTAGGAGCCTTTGTTTTGACACGTTGTAAATTACGTTCAGTTGCTCTCACCGTGGGGTCTATTATCTCTTGATGATCCCTTAACTCCAGTACATTAATGGAAACTATGTGCCATACTATCAAGAAGAGAAGCCTCCTTAAAGGTTAATTAGTCTCTAGAGAACAGAGCCAAATTGTGATCTCATTGGTACATAACAAGTTTTCAAATACTGGGAACTATCAACAAAAAGTTTGTCCTAGGGAATTTCAAAAGAAATACTCTGCAAAGAGATACAGAAGCAAACATTAGCTTTGCAAAAGGATCACCATCAAATGTGAAACCTTAGTCTTCCTAGAAACAGATAGCAGGCCCCACTGCCTCCAGAGAGTGGTAATGGCAGCAGAGGATGGGAAGCAAGACTCAGAAACAGACTAAGATGGAAGGAAATCCTGGAGGATAAAGAAGATGCCTCCAGGGCCCAGTATCTAAAAAACCTACCATATTCAGAAGTGAGGGGTCTTCTCCTCCCCCTCTTGGCATTAAGCCTTTCTCTTTGGGCAGCTTTCTCTCTAGTATTAAATCTTCCTTCCCTGGCTACTGCACAGTTCACGGCTGAAAGACTTGCCTAGTAACCTATATTATATTGAATAGATAATGTGTGAATCAAGATTACTCGAAAAACAATGGAGGATTACTTTTGTGTGTGTGCGTTTAAGAATTGCTTCAAATCTTGGAGACTATTAAAGCTCAAAAGAAAGGAAGGACAGAGAAAAGTGTGTCCCCATCCTAGATGTGAAGCCATCCTCATGGGTCCCTATTTTAAACTCACTGTGACTATTTGAAATTTGGAGTTCATGTTATAGAGTAAAACTTTGCATTTTCTTCTGAAGTGCTCATCCCCTTCTTTCTCCATCCTTCTCTCCTACTCAGTCTTCTTTTTAAAATTAACTTTGAGGAGATGACCTGAAGTTTTAGCATTAAAAACATAAATCAATCAGTTAAAAATGCTTTATTTTTATATTGAATGTTAGATTGGTTAATGAAAACAAAAAATGAGTAGTGGTTTAGAAGTCAACCCTATTTCAGTTCCTCAAAATGTTTAAATCATCATATGGTGAATCATAATTTTTTTTTTTTTTTTTTTTACTTTTTCACTCTTTGCTCTTTGGCCTGTCTCTTCCTTCCACTATTATTATTTTGGAATTTTCCCTACCTTCAAGAAGCTATTTATATTTCCCTATCTTTATTTCCATTTTAACTAATCAGACTGATAGTAGAAAAGTTGAATTTTATGGTCATGAAGTTCATGGCCATTTGCCGAAACTTTCTCATTCTTGGCCTGTTGTTGCTTTCTCCAGAACTGGTACCAAAATCTGGGTCTCGGTGACATTTGGAGTCAAAAATTTCTCATATTTTGTAAAAATTAAGAAAACAGGTATCTAGAGAGTTCAAATCAGATAAAGGAAAACAATGCAGGCTAAGCACAATATCCAAAAGGAAATAAGGCCTTATTTATTTATTTATTAAATAAGGTCTTTTAAATTCAGCATCCACAGAATCGTAAATATATGATTACTGTGTTTCTAACTGAGCATGATCATGTGAGGTCCTATGCATCCAAAGGCAGAAGTTGCATTCAAAGGCAAAGTTGCACCCAAGGCTATATCAGGCTGGATTAACTTTCCATTGACCGTGATGTTGGTGAGGTTTTGTTCTTAAGTCTTCAACATGCAAAATTGCACTTTGCTTTTCCCTGTTCACCTAGTGTCATCCTTACCAGTTACACATGTTTGACTACCTCTGTGCATCATAGCAATCTTAGTCCAGGCATCCTCATTTAAGATTATTCTCAAGGCAAGCAGGCTAATTACTGTGCACTTTAAGCAGCTGAGTTAAAATTAACTGCAGCCAAATATTTGCCAACATTGAGTAAACAAATTTTTGCTCATTTATCTCCTTCACATATATATGCTTTTCCTCTCGCCAATAAAAGACAGCACAGTGAAGACAGAAAAAAGTTTTTGCATGCATCTCGAAGCAGGGTGGCCTGGTTTTGAATACGCTTTCTATAGTTATTAGTTAAATGGATTTCTGGTAAATCATCTATTATCTATTAGTCCCCACTATAAGAGAAAAAGTTTCCAGCACTGAGATGATACTTAAAAATAGTGACTATCATTCATTCTCTCTTAATGAACACTCCTTTGTCACCTTCCTTCCAACCTGCTTTAACTTTGATTCCTAGCATCCTTATTCCTTATTGGGAAAGGATTTCCTTTCTTGAACATGGGTTAAAGGCAGCAAGAACAGAGCAGAGTCATGCTGCAACCCTATCCGAAGAGGGTTTTAGCATAGTCTTTGGGCTCTCAGGCACTGTCCCTGGTCAGGTGTTTCATTAGTTTTAACACTGTACTCTTCATTACACTCTTTTCTAAAGCCTCTCACATACAGTTGCCCCTCTGGGGAGCCAGATCTGACAAGGTTGAAACTGTGGTAATAAAGTTTACTTATCAGTGATGATGATATTTAATAATTGCATTCTCACTGGGAACAAATTTCCTAGAGAAATCATCTTGCTTCATTGCAATATGTGAATGATGAGACTAGTAAAATCTTACATGAGAAAATTTAAAACACTGGGATGAAACTTTTCCCAGAAAATGTTTATTGTATTTACATAAGTCATGGGAACTTTCTGTTTGGGTCAGAAGAAGATAGTGGATTTTGAATTGTCTTTGGTTTTAAGGTCTCAAAATAGAGTCAGTTCCCCCAGGGAGTAAGGGATGGATCCGTGCATCCAAGGGGTCAGGGAAATGGATTCATTTTACCAGGAAGTAAAGTTGAAGAAGAATATACTTGGATATAAACTAGTCTTAAATTTGGGAAAACAAACAGTCTTCAGTCTTTGAATTTCTTTCCAGATTAACACTGATGGTTTTTTTTCTCTTCATTAAAATGAATTTTAGCCATGCACGGTTGCTCCAATTTAACATAAAGATGAAAAGAATGCCAACTAAAGAGACTGTCATCGAACCAGATCTGGAAGAATTCAACCTTATTTCTCAGTATCAACATTAGTGCTCAGGTCCTTCTTAGGAAGTAAGATCCAACCCTATTTTCCCAGCTCTTTCTAGGATTACTTGTAACCATGATAGTTCCGGTGTGCTCTGGGAGTGATTCCAAGTGAAAATTTGTACAGAGTGTTTGTGTGTGTGTATGCAATTTTAAACAACACATATAAAGGACAGTGTGTCAAGTTTGCCTTGAACCCTTTTCCACATTTCTTATTGTCACCCTTGGTTTGGGAACTGCATTATGTTGTGGAATAGAAATGCAGGAAAGCACAATGCCAAGGTTTTAGTTAAGATTAAATATGTTATGAAAACGTTATCTTAGACCGTTACAGCCAGGCTGATGATAGAAAAAAGCATCATACCTTTAGTTATCATCTCATGTTCCTTGTTTATCTATTTCTTTCTCTTCAAATTAAGAAAAGAAATGAGGTACAGTGGACAAAATGACAAGGGGACACTAGATGTTTGCGGATCTTGAGAAATCAAGCTCTATCCTGCAGTGTCATGCTTAACAAGTGAAGTGTGCCTTTTACAGTGGGGAGAAAAAAGTCTGGAAATCAAAGTCAAGACACATCTCTAGACAGATGAAGACATTCACTTCCAAGAAGGTCTTTGGGTGGTTGTAAATTTAGTGTTTTTAAATGACACGTTATAACAACTGCTTAGTGAGAGTCCAGCCATTTTCACTTTCTCCTTGTGCACGATTAGCTGAAGCTGGTTTGACAGAAGTACTTGATGAGAATTTCTTCAAGAATGCCTTCCTGAGTGATGTTTCAGAGGTCTTCTCTTCTTTAGGCAGTCAGATCTTTATTTTATATTGACATGCTTAATTTAATGTTTTTCTTTGAAAGGATAAAAAGGGTATCCTTTTCTTGAAAAGGATAGTACTACAATTAGAAATGAATATTTAATAAATTTCAAAAATAGAGTTATCTCATGGCCAGTATTCTCCATTCACAATGCAATAAAGTTAGAAATTATTAACAGAACTGGAAACAAAATAAAAAGAAAAAAGAAAAAATCTAAAATGTTATCACCTGTAATTAAAAAATAATAAGTCATCTAAAGCATCAGTATCAATGGGTTCAAATATAAATGAAAGCCATAATTGCCTAACATGAATAAAATGGTAATAATTAAGACATTATCAATCAGAACATATGGGAAGAATAACCAAGGACAAAAGGAAAATTCAGTCTTTAATGTATGTATTAATAAACTTGAAAGAATGTAAATATCAGACTTCAAGATTTACAAAACAATAAAAAAATGAAAGAAAGGAACCAAAGAGAAATAAATACAAATAAAAACAAAATAGAACAGGATAGAAAATGAACAAACAAAAATCTTTAAAACTAACAAATATCCAAGATCTGGTTCATTGAGAGGAAGGAACAAATGAATCCTAAGTAAATAATAAAGGGAAAAAAGGAAAGAAAACCAATGTGCAAAACAATAAATTATAATGTTGAATTACCAAAGATACAGGGGAAATTAAAACACCACCAGAGACAATTTTCTCAGCTTTATATAAATCTGGATCAAATATATGATTTTCAAGGAAATAGAAATTACCAAAATTTACCCTATGGGAGGTAGAAATTCTAAAGAGATCAATCATTACCAAAGAAGAAATAGAAAATAAATAAGATGCTCATAATTCTTGAGAGTAAATCCTAAGAATTTTCATCACAAAGAAAATGTTTTTCTTTTTCTTTTCTTTCATATCTATGTGAAATGATCGATGTTCACTAAACTTATTGTGGTAATCATTTCATAATGAGAAATGGCATGTGTAATGATTCCCACTCGGTCACTGGGTGTTATAACAAAAGCTGCTAGACATTTAGGCTGTAGTGAATGAAGGAAAATGTTAAAAGTCTATGGTAAAACCATCCATGGATTATTATATAGCCATTGAGTATTATGCTGTTTATATGAACTAAAATTCAAGCTGCACAGTTTAGGGCATGCTATCATTAGTTTAAAGAATAAGAGTAAAAAGGAATGCATGTGTGTAAAAATTATATAAAAGGAACAAATATGCATAGAAAATTATAGAGGATAAAATATTTCTACAACATTTTTAGAAGAATATATGGTCCCTGAAGGAAAACTTGTATGGGAGGGCTACTGTGTCCAACTACATTAGATAAACTCGGTGTATGAATATTAAAGTCACAAAAACAAAAATTTAGAAATGGAGAGTTCAAGAGTTCATTTCTAATTTTTAGGGAGTTCTTAAATATACAAAATTTATGTTGCCCCAAATTATAGTATTAGTCCATACTATTATTGCTAACAAAGACATTAAACCAAAACAAAACTTATTTTGGCCTAAGTTTCAAATCAAATGTGATTTAGCTCAAACAAGTAAATCCTCATAAATCTCACATGTAACTTATTGTGAATTCTTTTGCAGGCTTGAAAAGACCTATTGGTTTTATTTTTTTTTTAATAATATGAAGACAACAGATATCTGATACTCAGGTGTAGTTCTAGGTTTTGTAGAAACAGGAACATATACTTTGGGTAAAGGATTTCAACATATGTATTTGGGGGGGATTTAAATATTTAGTCTATTGCAATTTTTATACCTTTTCTAATGAAAAAAAAGGACCATTTAGAAATTTCCCTCTGATACACATAAATCTTTTAGTTGATAGTATAAGAGAAATTAATATATAGAATTAGGGCCTCCCTGGTGGCGCAGTGGTTAAGAGTCCGCCTGCCGATGCAGGGGATACGGGTTCGTGCCCCGGTCTGGGAGGATCCCATATGCCGCGGAGCGGCTGGGCCCGTGAGCCATGGCCGCTGGGCCTGCGCATCTGGAGCCTGTGCTCCGCAACGGGAGAGGCCACAACAGTGAGAGGCCCGCATACTGCAAAAAGAAAAAAAAATATATATATATATATATAGAATTAATTGTTAAAGACTGATAGAATTAACAAGTATAGAGTGACCTCCTTGACAAGCAGTTATACAGTAACTTTTCCAAATTTTCTGTTCATTAACAGGAAACTCACAAAGATGGTGTGCAGCCATATTTTCCAAATTAATTCAATTTATTTCCTATATATATCTTTGATTTGGCCTCACAAAAATACTTCTTTCCAGTTTGGAACTTTCTCTTTTACCTGAACATAAACTGGTCTGCTCCCTTTTGAATATAATATTTAGAGGAACTTCTGAACTACTTTGCTCTAGGAAGGAGAAAATGGTAAATAATCACACACCCTGTTAAGTAATGAAAATTTTACTACATCTAAATGAAATAAGACAATGGCATTCAATTCATGAAAAATGCTTTGGATTAGTGTTGTTGATTAATGGAGAAATTGTTACTTCTTTATTTGTGAGAATTTAGAATTTGATCTTGAAGAATTGCAGGTGTTATCACTGAGTCAGCAGGGGACACTAATTGAAAATAATGCACTTTCAGATGGAAAATGTTTATACCCCTGAAAATTTCTAGTAGAGCCTTGCACCAACTTGATTATCATCAGATACTTTTCTAAACATTATGGCAGCTGAATTTAATTGTGTACCTGTTCCTTGTCTGTACTGTTGTTCCTTCTAATGGGGATCATACCAATCGTTGATTCTCTCAAGACCTCCCACCCCACCATAGTTCATCGGTCATTCTGTCTTTACCCCCAGTGAAATCCTTTAATTGTCTGTTCCTCAATGTGGCACCTATAGACATTTCAATGAACAGCAGGGGAATGCACACTTAACTTGTAAAAACACATGATTGTATACATTTTTGCCACTTTTAGAACTAAAGATTATGAAGGGAAGAAAATGAAAGAGGGAATGGAAGACTGAGGGTACATTAAATGTAGAATCTGTTTCCTGAATAAATTGGTCAGTGAAGGATTTACCTTTCCTGCCTCTAACCCAGCACATTTCTCCATGAAAGTGAACTATAGGAAGAAGCAGTACTCTTAATTAAAGAGGGAAAGATGATCATTTTCAAGAAGCTGTAGAATTTTCCCCTCTTCCAATTTATGAAGAACAAGTGTAAGCATGAATTGTTAGTGGACAAGTGAACAACAAGGAAAAATGTCCCTTAGCTTGGCAGAGAGATGTTTAACTCTGTCCTCAGAGTGTGACTCTATGGCCTGTTTCCTGTCATTCTCCTTTATCCTCCCATCCTCCCCTATTTCTGACTTCCATAGCATTTATGCTAAAATGTATAAACTCAGGCTCAGGGCACCTAGCTGTCAACCCTAGCTACACAACCTACTGTGGTAACTAGTTCTCCAAAGGTGGCCTTTGTGCACATCTCTTCCCAAAATTCATATTCTTGTATAGCCCCCTTGCACAGTGAATCTGGACTGGGCCTATAACTCACTTTGGTCAACAGAATACAGTAGAAGTGAAGCTATTTCAGTTGCAGGTAAGCCTTAAGAAAACATGGCCGTTCCTGTTTTTGTGCTTTGGGGAGCCCTGAGGTGCCACGTAAAATATCTGGTTACCCTGCTCAAGAGACCACATAGGGACATCAACCATTTGTCTTGAAGCGACCCATAGACTCCATAGAGAGGCAGGTCCAACCTTCCAGCTATCCCCACAAACATATCAGATATGCCAGATCATCTGGAACATTCCAGCTCACTCGAACCAAAATAATACTCCAGCTGAGCCCAGTCATGCTAGAATCATGAAAAACAAAACAAAAAACCTTGTTTTTTAAATTTTAAGCGACTGAGTCTCAGTTTGGATTGTCTGATAGCAATAGATTATTGAAACACATACTAACTGTGAAAGCTTGGGAGTCACTTGACCTTATTAATTATCTCGTTTTAAAATTGGAATTCTAATAATTACACAGTTCATGGGGTTGGTATGAGTATTAAATTAGCAAGACATGAAAAACTCTTGGATCCATATTTAGCATATAATCGTCCCCAATAAGATATTTGTTATTATTACTTTACTGGCTTTTCACAGTTCTCCAAATTTTCTAGGCCATTTGATTGCACTTGTTTGACTTGGTCTTATCCTCATATGGTGGTTAGATGACAAAGAATATCTGTGAAAGCCTGAATTTACATTCTCATTTGGTCTTTTACTATTGAAGAAATTTCTTTGATCATTGTCTGCAGAATGGCCATAGTAATACCTGTCTCTGATTGCTGGTAGGAGGTTTTAAAATGTTAATATATGTGAGGAATTTATGTATATTAGTAACTTAATAACAATAGCAGTTATCAAATGTGAACAAGTATTAGTCTTTGGACAAATATCATCTCTTCTGTGAAGTCTTCCCATGTTCCTATATGCAAAATCCTTTCCTCCTACTTCTGTGATCCCAAAGTAATCTGTGAAATGCCTCATGATATATACAAGAACCTCATGTTTTCATTTGTCTGTATAAGTGTCTGTTCAAATGAACTGTGAATTCCTCAAGGAGAAATTGACTTAGAGTCATGACTTAGTCATTCTACATAATGTGCTCATGTTATAGAATATTTCCAGTAATGAACGTCTGCCCTCCCACACCCTGCCCCCTCCCTTTTTTTTTTTTTTTTTTTTTTTTTTTTGCCTGCCTAGGATGTGATACTCTTCTGCCCCTGAGGAATTAACTGCTGTATAAATCTTGGTGGAAAACAGAATCTTACTTCTCATTTTAAAAACAATAAATTCCACCACTCAGTCTTCCCAACTCTTTGCAGCAAGAGAATGGACATGGTTTGACCAGTTAGATCGGACACTTGTATCCATGATTTTGACCCTGGAGTAAGTGACCCAAGGAGGAATAGAACATTCATTTCAGTGCAGGCAACAGGGTGACTCAGGCAGACAGGGACCAGAGTCAGCAGTGTGAATGTGACTGTCATGGGTGCCCAGCAGCAGTAACAACAATGTCCCAACCTGACTCTCCCTGTGAGTGGGAGGGCTGTGGTGCTCACCACTTACCCACCACAGGTTCCTGACACTTCCACAGCCTGATTCTCCAGGCTTCCCTTAGTTAGTGCCTGTGAGATCTTTGTTATTCTCTTCTAAATTCATTTTCTTCTTAACCTCCCAGAAGTGACATTAGCTGTTTGCAGCCAAGAACTCTGACTAGCACAATACCCTTGGGAAGAGAATCCTTGGAAGACTGGCAATAATGAGAATCCATAAAAGAGAAAGTTAGTAAGATTTTGTCTAATGAGAAAAATTGAGAGAGGAGGATAAAAGAGAAAATAGTCACAGAAGGAAAAAGAACAAGTAGACAAGATAGTAGACAAGCACGGCTCTTTATGTAGTTGTCAAATTCTTGGAATGTGAATAATAGAGGAAATAACAGCAAGGGTACAAGAAAGGCAGTCATAGAAAAGAAGGAAAAGGCTCAGAAGTAAGACTTCTGCTCATCTTTAAATATCTCAAATGAGGCCAGGATCATGTCATTAGCAGAACTAGAGAAACACATTGGCCAAATTCTCAGATGGATGTCTTATAAGCATTTACATTGTTTAGCTTTACTGAAAGATTAAACACTCCATCAAATCGGCTATCTACTTCCCAAAAGTCCTTTATGTCAACTGCACAATGGAAAGGTGAGAGAAAAAACTGATCAATGTACACTCCATCGTTAAGTGTGTTTATTGCTTCTCTATTATCGGTCTGGAATATACAAGAGAGAAATGGAAATAATCAGTTGCTGGGGAGTTTTTGATTCGGCAGAGTCAAAACCACAGCAGAGTGGAACTGTGAAATTTTAATGTATATTTTAAGAGGAACATGTGAATAAGATTTGATTCAAAAAATGATGATGAATCATTCTTGTAACAACTCACAAGTATTTTTCAAAGTGAAGTGTTCAGACCCACTGAGAAGGAAGAATGATATATATACAGAGAATTGCACTCACAAATATCTTTGTTTTCTTCCCAGTGACTCAGCAGCCCTGGGTGGGAGGGGGATGAGAGAAGATAATACAGAGCGACACACATCTGGTTTTCTTAACCTCAACTAGGACATTCTTCACTCTGCCTAGGTCATTGCCATAATACAGTTTCTCCTCTGAATTCCTGGATCCCATGTCATTCTAACACAGGAGACAGCACACAATATCATGGCCATTTGTTTATGTTTTATATCCCCAATTAACCTTAAGAGGAGGGACTTGACTTAAAATGTTTTTATCACCCAACCGCAGAGGTAATAAAAAATGACACAGTAAAGGTGTTATTTTATTAATCAATAAATTTTTGCCAAGAGCCAGAAAAAATATTTTTAAAATCAATTTAAATACTTACCTCAGAGTTTGAAAATGCAGACTTGGGGAGGAAGAATGACATCTAAAGAAAATTGTCCCTTTACTTGCAACATCTCAACATTTCTGTAGAGTGGTTTAATTCTACTTACAGAATGCCAGTTAACAGGAGGCACACATGGTCTCTGCCCTCATGGTCTGTCCTTAATTTAATAAATGCAGCATTTGGCTAAATTTGTTTCTCCTTGTCTTTAAAGCAGTTGTTGTCTATATTGGTTGTGATGAACTGCTTAACACCAATATTGCACAGTATAAAAAAAAGTAAAACATTAAATAAAACAACCTTGAGCCAAGGCCTTTCAACCTAAGTATTCCAGAGCCAAGTGCATTAATTTGCACACAGTGGGCACTTAATAAATATGTGTTAGTTTGGTTTATAGCAAATATTACTTCAGACACTGAGTACACATGATTTCTAAAAAAAAAATGTATAAACAAACAAAAAAGAAAAAGTGAATTAATTCATTTTTAAATGATGCCATTTTCCCAAATAAAATTATAATTCGGTATTATTAATGAACAGTTTTCTGCTTTATTCAATTTGAGTCAGTGAGAATGTTCTCCTGGCAACAGAATGTCTCCAACCTATTCTTAATTTGATCCTTGTCTGCTCTATCCTGATGTGAAGGACAGATTGTGCAGGCCCCTGGGCTCTCTACTGCTTCTTGCTATAAAAATGCTTATCATGTCCACCGTTTAAAAAAGCACTGGGGCATCACCACTCCTTCATATTTTGGAGGTCAAACTAAGTCATTTTTAGCATGGTTCAGACTAAGTAGAGTAACTTCTTTTTCCATTATTTCTTCATGTTAAATGATCCAGACACCATCTAACTTCAAGGACTGCTTATTTCTGAGCAATATAAATGAGAATCGTGTTTCCTTAACTCTGAAGCAACTGGATATTGGTGGCGAGGGGTTCTCTAACGTGTCACTCCACTGTCCATCCCTAAACCTCTTGTGACCAGGCTGAAATGAATGGAGACTGTGTTGATTTCCTTACCAGAGGAGGAGGGCTGATGCAGCAGGCACTTCCTGTAAGATGTTCTGGACTCTTCTCCAAACATATTGTGAGGGACATCCCCGACCTGCTGAGAGACAGCAGAAGAAGGCATCATGTCTGTTTTGATAAGGAGTTTCTAATCCAAGCAGAAATACACAAAGTAGGCCTGCTCTGATCCTCTACTCTCTCCCACCTTCTCCTTTAACCAGTTCATTTTAGCCCTCTTAGTGTGGCATGAAGTATATTTGCTCTGCCCTCTCTCATATAGGTCATGGGTTGAATTGATATGTTGAGAATTAAACCCCCAGTATCTAAGAATGTGATTTTTTGTGGGGGGCGGGGAGAGGGAGAATAGTGTCTTTACAGAGGCAATCAAGTTAAATGAAGTCATTAAAGAGGGTCCTAATCCAATATGCCTGGCGGCCTTATGAAAAACAGTAATTTGGACACAGAGATAGACACACACAGAGGAAGACAATGTGATAACGGAGGCAGGGATTAGAATAATGCAGCTTCAAGCCAAGGAATGCCAAGGGTTAATGGCCACTACCAGAAGCTAGAAAGAGTCAAGGAAGGAGTCTACCCAGAGTCTCAAAGGGAGCATGGACTTGCTGATCTCCTTGATTTTGGAGTTCTAGCCTCCAGAACTGTGAGGGGATAGATTTCTGTTGTCTTAAACTACCCAATTTATGGTAATCTGTGACGGCATCCCTACCAAACTAAAATAGAATGCTATGTTCTAAGTTAGTGATCTCTCTATACAACAATAGTAGATGAGATAAATCATGTTACCTATATATATAGTCAAGGGTCCACAAGGTTGTCAAGACTGAAGTACCATTTTTGTAAATATCTACACACATCATATTTTTCCTTGGTACATGGCTTTTCAATTCTGTTTTTCAGTGGTCTCTATTACCAGCTTTGTGGAGCAAGGATTATTTTTTTGCTTTTTTATAATTTATCAAAACTTTGTGGAAACATTGGTGTATTATCAAGTAATTATATTTGGTTTCTGATATCAGGGTACTATTCTTGACTTCAAGGTGCTGGTTGAATAGATAATATTCAGTTTGTATTGCTGTGGACATTAAGCTCCTCACAGATAATGTCGTTGTGTTGTTCTGTGCAAGTCATTAAAAATTTTCTGTTCTACCACTTTAGAGGAAAATGCAAAACAAATTGTCAAATAAGCTGTAAATGTTGGTTTCATAAAGAGAAGAGAGTGAGTTTGGAATGTTAAATATCATATTCCAAAAATATTAGCAGAGTGGAATAAACCTATAATGGACAGACTCCTAAAGATGGTGGGTGAGGGTAGGGATACTTTAGTTGTTTTTGTAACAACAAGGAGCAAGGACTTGAAATTAAATTAATGTTGCCGTTTTTTAGAATTAAAAATAAAGATTTATCTGTTGATATTTTACTAGTTTCTCCTAATTACTTTCTATTGGCCTTGTTTCCTTATCATAATCAGAAATCAAATTAATTTAAAGTTTTTATTGTTTTATTTTTTTATTGTTTTATTTTTTTTTTATTTTATGGTCTTAAAGTATTTATTGTTCTTCCCAGACATAACATGGTCTGCCTTAGATATCTAGATTTTATTGTTTCAAAACTTTCATAATAAAAACCAGAAATCTACATGTTCAGGGTGAGATAATGCCACACAGCAGTTACCAGACTGGGCTTTGGAGATAAAGAGAATAGCTAGATGACTCAATTTTTTCATCTGGTAATGGTAAATTCATCCTTATTTTATATAAATTTTAATAAGGATTTTAATAAGAAATAAATCATGTAATAATCATCATCATGGTGCAATACGTGGAAGCTCCTGTTCTGATTTTTAAAATTTTTCTTTTAGTTTACCCTAAAATGCATATGCAGTTCTTCAAAAGAAAAGAGCATGTTTTAAAAGCTTTGGTGTGAAGCTCATCCAGAGGTACTGCAAATTCCGAAAGAGATCAATTAAGTTAATGAAAAACTATTTTACTAGACTTTTGGTTGCATCTGATATAACTCCTTAATTCATCTTTAACAGATGCTGCCTAGATGATTTTCATGAATAAGATCGATTAAGGATAACATAAAACTGCATTTCTAATGACATCTAACAGTGTGGATCCCTGAAAGCTTTCTTACCATATAATCCATCTTTTCTTTTCCCACGAAAGCTCTCATCACATCATGCTATATCACTCTTTGGTTGGTTCCAAATCAAACACACTCAGTTTACAAGTCAAATGATTTCCCCACATGCCAGAGGCATAAACACTGACTTTAAATTAAAAAAAAAATCAAGTTGTTATTATTCTGTCTTTGAAAATCAATGAGTTTAGTATTAGGAATTAGTTTTTTCTTTCCCTCAGTACCAAAGAATCTTGTCAGAGTTCCTCAGACATGGTTTTGACGTTGTACAAAGCCAAAGGGAATCAGTTCACACCCCTGCGGCTATTTTGCTCTGCTTGGATACCTGGGGAAAAACACTGCTCTGTTGGTGCAACAATCAGAGAGCTTCTCACAGGGAGAACTTGTGAAAACAGTCTCAAGCTGTTACTAGGTCAAATAGTAGCTCCCTCTTGCACCTCAACACATGCAGACGAAGATTTGTCAACAATTCCATAAAGAATTTGTAGCATCCCTAGGTACAGTGGAGAGAAGTAGTTTGCATACTGGCTATTTGGGTAAAACACCAGGGACTTCAGGCAGCCATCCTGCAGGCTGTAAAATCACAGGAAGACAGAAGAGTCAAATGCCAGCCTGTCAACCTCTTTGAAGAAGATGGATGGGACTATCAATAAGCCAATAAAGCAAAGGCAGACTGATGCACAACAGTGGTGCCTGTGACAAGGAGTTGGCTAGAAGAGTGACAAGGCAGAAGTCAATAAGGCAGCTTATTACAGCCAAAGCTGTTAAGTGACATCATCATCAATAAGTAGAGACTGAGCCACCTGGGAGAATTCATGTGCCTTCAATCAGCAAGTCAGAGTGGGTGGCAGATACAGCTCTGTGTCGCAACCTAGGAACAGTAGAAACTCATTTTCCACTCTCTACAGCAACTGTGGTTCAGAGACAGAAGGATAGATGCCACACACCTGGACCAATGATTTCTCGACTCTATGCTGCAAGGCAGGTTTGGGAGGGAGGTGTCTCGACCACAACTTTAACTTCATGCCATGTCACTCTTTCTAGCTTATCACCACAACAATGTTACTTTATTTTTTGAAGATTATTTTTCAAAAATTTTTACCCAAGAGCCCAAACTGAGTTAAAATGCAGTTACTCTGCAGTCCTATTATAACTTAACATGGACTTGTCAGAAAACATTAGCCTATCAATAAATATTCGATGATGGCTCATTGTCAAAATGTGCAAAATTATTTCACACGATTGTATATGCATGTCTTTCTGTGCACTATAGAATAAAGTAAAACCAGAAATAATTAGGAAAAGTTTCATGTAGGCTGTGGAAAGTCAAGATTATTATCATCTGGGAATATTATTTATTTGAGATCTCAAACGGTTCTAATCCACAGGTCAAAAGGAGACCATTTCAAATATTTTCAACTACCTCATTTCTCCAAAAAAATGTGTATATTTTTTGTAGATATGGCCTTTCTATTATATTATATGGCTGAATATACTGATGAGATAATCTAGGGAGGAAACACATGTTAACTTATTATTTTATACCATCATTATTAAGAAATTTATTTATAAAAGAAGTAGCTTACTCAGGTTTATCGATATATTGATAAGCCATTCATTCAAAAATTAGAGGACTCAGATAAATTTGTTTGTTTCTTTAGAGAAGTTTGTTTTAAGTTCTGCAACTGCATTGAATCTTATTCAGCTTAACTCCACCCACCCTTCACCAGAGAAGTATAAAAATCTCAGGAGATTCAATCCCAGGCTATCTGAGATTGCTGACCTCTAGAATCATGAATTAATAAGAAAGTAGGGTTTTGTTAGGCATAGAGCTGCCAGATATAATATAGGACTCATAGATAATTTTGAATTTCACATAAGCAACAAATAACTTCCTAATGTAAGTATGTCCCATGTAATATTTAGGACATACTTATACTAAAATATTATCCATTGTTTAACTGAAATTCAAATATAAGGGGTCCTGTTTTTTTTTTTTTTTTTTTTTTTTTTTTTTGGTTAAACCTGGCAACACGAAAGCTAGCCTTCGGATATTTCCATGCCAAGCTGGGGTAGAAACTTTATTGTTCTGATCTGGGCTTCCTGTACTTGTCTTTCAGACCACTTTAGAATTCTCTAACTCCCAGCTTTCCTGACCCACTGCAGATAGACACTTTATGCAGCTCCAATTGTCTCTGTCAATCTTGCCTCTGTCCAGATTTAATTTAAGGCTGAGGCTACATTACAGCATTTGTTCAACTGCTCTCCTTCCTCTATATGTCATTCTTATATGTCTTTGCTCAGTGGAATTCCAGGTAAAGCTATGTATAAATATAACCCAGGATTAGGTCAGTTATGCCCAGAACTAGTTATTTCCTCATTTTCTTCCTGCTCTGAATCTACTGCAATGTGAGTACAATATTAAAATCCCAAGCATCATGTAAGAACAGCCCAGCAATAAAAAGAACACCATCCACCTAATAATCTATCCCATTACAATAATGGGATGAGATCATCCAAACTGTAACTTTTAATGGGATGTTTCAGCACTCAGCAGCTAAAATCTCCACTGCACTATGTCTGCCATAATCCAGTGTTATTTTCCACCGATGACTCAATTCACTTTGCCCTTTTCCCTTTTGCCTTGTTGCCCTGATCTGCCAAAGACTAGCCAAGCACCTAGAGCTGCTGGAAATCTAAATCGCACTATAAAACAAAAGGCAATACTGAAGCTCATACAGTGAATACTAAGGCTATTTTACTTCTTTAAATTCAGAAGAGAGTCCTTGCTTATTGTCTGACTCTATCTTTAAGTAAAGTTTGGAGTCATTGCGTCACATGCCTGTTGCTCAGGCCAGTTAGAAGGAAGGTGAAAGAATGCTCTAATACAGTTAGTTACTATTTAGGAAGAAGTAAGTTCAGTGATTTTCATAAAGAGTTTTCTAATTTAAGTTAGAAAACTGTGGTCTGATTCAATCATTTAAATTTTTTCCTCCACTAAATACTCATGTAATTTGTTGCTGGCTTATATCATTTTTGGTTTGAGATTTTTTTTTTAAGTGAGCCTTGAAAAGAAACCTCAAATGAATGTGGTATTCAAATATTATAATACCTCGGTCATTAGTCATTTAGATCTATTCCTCTTCCAAAACAAAATATCTTGTGCCTTTTAACTTCCCTCTTTGGGAAAACACATTGTCTTTTCCAAAAGTAAAGGATGATAGTTTACTTCTGTTTCCCAATTTGTGTAACTGAAGAACCAAAGAGTAGTTCTCTAAGAACTCTTCAAGGTACTAAAGGGGTTTGAAGAGTACTTTCAATATTTCAAAAAGTGTTACAAAAAATTAAAAATTGAACCCAACATAAGATTGCCTAGAAAAAATTCTTAACTTTTGGCTAGAATATTGTCAACTAAACACAGCTGTTATCTAATGAGTACTTTATATATGCTTTGACTAATATGTGGCTATACTAATAAATGCCTATTGAATACTAGGAAAGCTTTCTAAAACATTTGAATAAAACAGAAATAAAAATTACATTTTTGTCTTATACACTATACCAAAATCAATTTCAATACTATAAATACAGAAAAACCTGTGTGTGAATCTTACATTATGATGAGGATGTAAAATATTAAGTGTGACATCAAAATAAAAAATCATCACTAGATTGATGATATTTAAAAAATTATTTGACATAAAAGTCTGTGAATAAAGTCAAAGGCAAACAATGGTAAATAAAAAATGATAAAATGTTATGATAATACAGCATAAAGAATTTTTATGAATCAAAAAGGATGATGTCAATAGAACAGGAAACACAAAAAAGGTCAAAATCTATTAGCCATTATTTGGAAATATAACCCATTAACACCAGGAAGCACAATTTAAAAAATATATATATTCTTTTCCAGTTATCAGACTAAAAATTCTTTTTAAAAGTGATCTTGCCCAGTGTTTTCTGAGAGCAGGAGAGGGAAGAACTCTCTACACTGGTGGTAGAATGTTATTTTAGGTGGAATTATAGCAAAAAGTATCACCATGTTAAAAAACTGATCATAACTTTGTCACAGTTGCTTCACTTTGGAAAAAGGTTTTAAGCAAATAATCAGGGAGGTGACCGAAAATGTAGATTGACTATCACAAACGTGTATGTAACAATATCCATAACAGCATTTTTTATGACAATGAAAAAATTGTACAAATGTGAATGTCTACTAATAGGACAACATACAAACCATACAAAGATCAATGTGTTTATTGATGTCATGCATACACCAAAATCCAGGGATGCTCAAGTCCCATAGTTGGCACCCGATATCCTTCTATTCTACATCTGTTGATTCAACAAATCAAGGATCATAAACATAGTACATGATCACCAGTTGGTTGAATCCCACTATTTGGAAGCCATGAATATGGAGGACTGACTATATATTTATAGAAAAAAAATCTACATATGTGGATTCTTGCAGCTCAAACCTGCATTATTCAAGGGTCAACTACATATATGTATATATAGTAATGTAAGCCTGTTGATACAAAGGGAAAAAAAAGAAGTATTTACATGAAAAATTTCTAGAGAAGTCTTCTGGTGACAGTCAAGCTAGAAGAGCCCCACTACAGCCTCTCTCTGCCATTGATTATGACTAAAATCTTTTAAGGAAATATAAAAAGCAACTGCCTTGGATTTTGAAAAGTTAGTAATAGTAGGCAGAATGGAAGTGGGAGACAAACTTGAAGAATGGATCTTTAAGAGGTGAAATTATATCTTTTCCTGCCCAGATTTTACCTAAAAGCAGTTCTTGTGTAGTACTGTGCAGTGGGCTTGGACAGTAGCAGTACCCATCTATTTCTGGCCAGAGGACCAGGGATAGGAATCTCTTCTTTTTCTTTTCCTTTTCTTTCCTTCTCTTCTTTGTTCTTTTCCTTTTCCTTTTTTTATTTCTCTTTCCTTTCAATTCCATTTTATTTTATTTTGTTATATTTTATTTTGAATCTGCTTTCCCTCCCAGCCCTACCCTAAGAGTGTCCTCCGTTGCAGAACTGCAGTTGCAGGGGCAACAGCTGTGGTGCACACATATAAAATCCAGAAAAAAAAAAAAAAAGCAAAATAAACTTTTTTCTGTACAGAAAAACTGAAAAAAAATTATCCCCAGTGGACCAAAGAGTGTATGGGGATATCATTATTGTTTCTTTCACTTTACACTGCATTGTCCAGATAACAATTCCAGTCGTAAGGATTGTGAAACATTGCTTAGGAATAAAATTCTGAGGAAAAGAAAAAAAAAAGCCCTGCCTTTATAGGACTGGGAAAAGTTAACCCTGAGAGACAGAGATTGTGAAACAAATCCTGGAGACCTGGAAAAGGGGTTCCCTGATATTATATATGAGACAACCTTAGCCCTGGGCTTATGCTTGAGCTACATATATAGGGGAAAGGCCAAAAGAGGCAGAGCAAAGGCTGCGGAAATTGAAGTAACACTGAAATAACCACCTACAAAAACAAGGCAGAAATTCTGATCTAAACTCTACTTGGTTGATAGGCTACTAAAATAAAAATAAATCAACTTTCCACAAAGGATTGTGAAATGACCTAGAGAATCAAGCAGAAAAATAAACATATCTAGGGTACAACCTAAAACTGTTAAATATACAAAGAAGAAAGAAAAATGTGACAGATTCTCAAAGAGAAAAATGATTAACAGATGCTAAGCCAACCTGAGATGACCCAGATATTGAAATTATTAGTCAAAGGCTTAATCATAGCTGTAATAACCATGTTTCACGAGGTAAAGATAAACGTTCTTGAAATAAATGAAAAGATATAAATTTTTGGCAGAGAAATAGAAACTATTAAAAAGTAATCAGTTAGAAATGTTAGAAAGAAGAATTACAATATTTGAAGTAAAAACACAACTACAACACCCCCACAAGAACAGTCTCAATAGCTTAATACAGAAGACAGAAGAAAGAGAAAAAATAAGATTAAAAAAAAAGACTCTAAAAGACTTGTGGGACAATATCAAATCATCTACTATTCATACCATGAAATTCCAGAGAAAGAAAAAACATTTGGTTCATAAAAAATTGGA
The DNA here is from genome assembly GCF_025265405.1 of Mesoplodon densirostris. Taxonomy (NCBI): domain Eukaryota; kingdom Metazoa; phylum Chordata; class Mammalia; order Artiodactyla; family Ziphiidae; genus Mesoplodon; species Mesoplodon densirostris. Next base: position 21,909,058 of record NC_082664.1, read on the forward strand.
GGAAGTAATGACCTTGCAAACATTGGAAAAAAGCATAAAGGCACATAGTGAAGGAGTTCAAAGAAACTTCATCCATTCAAAACATAATCAATATGCTGAAAATCAAAGGCAAAGGAGAATCTTTATAGAGCCAGAGAAAGCTAGTATTTTATATGTGGGGACAAAAATTTAAATAACTACAGATTTCTTATCAGAAAACTTGGAGGCCAGAAGACAGTGGAAGAACATCTTTTAAAGTGCTTAAAAAGTTAAAAAAAAAACCAGTCAACTCCAAATTCTATATCTACTGAAAATACCTGTCAGAAATGACAGCAACAAAAAAGACATTCTCAGATGAAGAAAAACTACAAGAAATCAGCACCAGCAAACATCCTTTAAAAGAAATGTTAAAAGTGGTTCCTCAGGCTGAAGAGAGATTTTATCAGAGGAGAATGTGGAAGTTCAGGAATAAAGAAATAGTAACACAAATGGTAAATATCTAGGTAAATATTACAGATTATTTTTCTCCTCTTAAGATCTTTAAAATGCAACAAATTTTAGATGGCTTTTCAATGTATGTAGATACAATATGCAACTATAGTATAAATGTTTTACTTGAAATGGTCAAAGCTTAACTCTAAATAAACTGTGAAAGATCAGATATGTATGTAGCAATCCCTAGAGCAACTTCTTAAAAATAATACAAATAGATCAACCTAAAAAGTTAACAGAGAAATAAAACGTGGTGGAAGAAAATTTTATGTATTGAGATACACAGAACCATTCTGGCTTATACGTGATTTAACTTAAACTTTATGCTAACTAAAACAGCCTATCTGTAGCCTATCAAACATGCATTGCACATCTGCTTTAACCATTAAAGAAAAGAATACATTTACAAATCAAAATGGTGTAACTGTGGTTCAGGCATCCAAAATGGAGCCAGGTAGTCGTTGTGGATATGGTTTCAGACATGTTCCTGCTTCACTGAGAACTTGAATTTTCTGAACTGTATCAGACTAAAGGACACCACTAGTTGTTCTCAAAACAATATCTGCCAGCTGACAGCTGCAACCTTATGGTTTCAAGTTCTCCCCTTGTAACTAGCAACCATTCCAGACCTCAACCAACCTTTGCTTAATAAGCACTCTTATTTCTCGCCAACTCCAATGATAATTCTTGACAAAAACTTATGTAATTTTGTAGTTTTTACCTTCATAAGCCTCCCCCATTTTGTAGTCCAGTGGAACATAATTCAAGTGCTTCTTGAATCTGTGTCACTTGGGCTATAGTCCTCAGTTTAGCTCAATTAAACTCTTTCCTACCCCTATTATAGATTGTTTATTGCTTGTTTCCATCAACAAATGTATTGCTAAAAATATATTCAAATAAACTGAAAGAATGCAGGCTAGAAGAAAAAGAGGAATAAAAAACAAAGTAAAGAAAACAACAGACCAAATTATAAATTGGTTTATATTTCAAAAACTATTAAGATTACATGAAATGTAAATGTGATAAATAGGCCAACTATTGAGATTGTCAGACTAGATTTTAAACAGGAAGATAAAACTATGTGCTGTCTAAAATAAACACATTTATACAAAATTACTTTTAAGAAAAGGGGTCAAAATATACATCATATAAACACAAATGTTTAAAAAGCTGGTATGGCTATATTAATATCAGACAAAGTAGACTTTAGAAGAAAAAACATCACCCAGGATAAAAAAAGGGGTATTACATAATGATAAAAGATCAGTTCACCAAGAAAACACAGCAAAATAAAAAGCATATAAACCTAAATATAAAGCTTCAAAGTAATTGAGACAAAACTTATAGAATTTGATGGAGAAAAAGACAAATCCACAGTTATTTATGGATCCTTGAATACTCCTTTCTGAATAATTGGCAGAACAGAAAAGCATAAAATTTGCAAGATATAGAAGATCTAAGCAACACTATTGTCCAACTCGACCTGACATATTTATTGAACACTCCAACAAACAACAGCAGAATTCACATTCATTTAAAGTATGCATGAGTCATTACTAAGACAGATCATAATCTGGTCCATAAAATAAGCCTTTACAAATTTAATAGAATATAAGCCATACAAAGTATGTTCTTTAACCATAACACAATTATACAAGAAATTAATAACAGAAAGATCATAGAGAAATCGCCAACCACTTGGAAAGTAAATTAAATTAAACACTTTTAAATAACACATCAATACAAAGAGAAACTCTCAGGATAATTAGAAAATATTTTGAACTGAATAAAAAAATAACAAAATCTCATGTGATGCAGTTAAAAAAGAGCTTAAATAAAATTCATAGCATCAAAGGTTTACATTAGAAAAGAAAATAAATGTTTCAAGTCAAAAATCTATGCTTCTGCCATAAGAAACTTGAAAAATAAAAACACTGAATCAAAGTAATCAAAAATGAATTAATAAAGATAAAAATGGAAATAAATAAAAACAGAAAACCTCTCAAGGAAAATCTCTGAAACCAATAGCTAGTTTTTTAAAAGTTCAATAAACTGTTTAACTTTTAGCTAGGTAAAATTTACCAATATCAGGATTGAAAATAGAAAATCACTATAGAATCTACAACTACTAAAAAAATAATGAAAAGACTAAGAGCAATTCTCTGCCCATAAATTATACAACATAGATGAAACTCATCAAGTCATTGAAAGAAACACACTATCAATATTCACTCAAGAAGAAAGATAATTTGAATATCTTTTAGTTATTAAATAAGATAAATTCATACTTCAAAGAAAACCCAAGGTCAGTATAATTTTATTGGTTAGTTCTATGAATCATTTAAAAAATAATACCAAGTTGACACAATCTCTTCCAGAAAATAGATCAGGGTAGTCTTCCCAGCTCATTTTATGAGGCTAGTATTACCTTGATATCAAAACCAAAGAAAGACATAATGCTAGTGAAAGCAATACCTTTCATGAAGAGAGAAGCAAATTGCCTCAGTAAATCCAGCCATCTATTAAAAAAAATACATCTTGACCAAACTGAGTTTACACTGGGAATACCAGGCTAATTCACCATTCAAAATAAATCAGTGTAATTCATAACAGACTAAAGAAGAAAATATTAATATATAAGGTAAATTCAATAGATAGAAAAAAATAATTTGCCAAATTCAATACACATTCATGCTAAAAACACTCAGCAAACTAGGAATAGAAGGAAACATCCTTAACCTTGTAAAGATTATCTACAAGGAACTTTAGATAACAGTAGTGAAAGAGTATTTTTCCCTTAAGTTTGGTCATAAGGCAAGTATCTCCACACTCACCATTCTTTTTTTTTTTTTTTTTTTTTTTTTTTTGCGGTACAAGGGCCTCTCACCACCGCGGCCTCTCCCGTTGTGGAGCGCAGGCTCCCAACGCGCAGTCTCCCGACGCACAAGCTCCGAACGCGCAGGCTCCGAACGCGCAGGCTCCGGACGCGCAGGCTCAGCGGCCATGGCTCACGGGCCTAGCTGCTCCGCGGTATGTGGGACCCTCCCAGACTGGGGCACGAACCCGTGTCCCCTGAATCAGCATGCGGACTCTCAACCACTGCGCCACCAGGGAAGCCGTACACTTACCATTCTTAATTACATTATGCTGGAAATCCTACCCAGTTCAACAAGGCAAAATAAATAAATAAGAACATGCAGATTTGAAGTGAAGAAATGAAATCTGCCTCCACTTGCAGACAATGCAATAGTTGTTTACATAGAAAAATCTGAAAAAATGTACAAAAACATTCTAGAACTTAATAAGCAAGTTTAGCAAGGGCACAAGATGTAAGGTCAATATATAAAAATCAATTACCTACATAAAGGACATCTCATAGCACCTTGTAAAGAGTAGGTGCTAAGTATATATCTGTGGCTTAAAGCAAGCTAAAGTAGGCATTTAATTTGACCTAAGTATTAGCATCTAATAGCTAACATTAAAAAAAAATTATGAGATGTTATCATTAAAAGGCATGATTTTAAAGGTGGATAGAGATAAACGGGTTACAGAAAGTTACATTTATCTCTGGGGAAAGGGATGGTTGGTAATTTTTTACCTTATACCTTTTACCTTTTTATGTATGACAAAGAGAAAAAGAATAAAAGAAATATGTGAAATCTGTTGTCTCATAATATTTTGAAGACTCCCTATTTTTCTAATACCTTACTTCTTGGAGAATGTTTGAGGAAAAGGATGTTCCAAACCCATGATACTATTAGATCTGTTCCATAAATTTTACTGATTGTCAAATCTGTTCCATGCAACATCTTGGGAAATTGTGTACTAAGAAATTATGATTCAAGGAAGACTAGTTCTAGGAAGATCAGGGCATAAATCTTATCCACAAGGGTCTCAAATACTTGTTGGTAGATAGACAGATGCAAACACTTATTTGTCAGTTTGTATTAAAAAATTGAAACCCTAGTTGCTGATTGATAGACTCAGTCACATAACAAATTTGGTCTAAAGTTATAGTAGAAAATAATAGTTTTTCTTGAAACTGTAGTTTGATGCATGAATACTCATCCCTGCTGGGAACCTGAGAATGTGAAAATAGAACATTTCATAAATAGAAGGAATAAAATCTTTTTCCAGCTAATCTAAAGCTCTCACCTAAAAGTTCAAATCAAATACAACTTGATTTAGATCTAAAGATACTTAGTTTTGTAAGCTGATTCACTCACTCCTGATTGAATAGCAAGTCATTTTAATAGGAAAAAAAAAACCTAACTAAAAATAAATCTTGGTACAAGGAAAGAACTAAGAACAAAAGAAAAACAAGGAAGGTTTTTTTTTTTTTTAATTTTCCTCTCTAATTTCCAACCCTCCAAAATAGTCAAATAGATAAAAGAAAGAATATCTTCCTTGGGACCAGCAAAGAAAATAAATTATACATAATTGCACACAAGGAACTAATGTCAATTTGAAGACTTCAAGGGCAGATTTGCTTTGCATCATACAATTCTACGGTTATCAGCATACATTGGGCCAGCTATGTTTTCCTTCTACATCTTTATTTGTATTTATTTAGATGGGTTTCTTTAGTTTATTTTTTCTCTCTGTGTTTTTGCTTCCATTATGCTTACTTCATATGTCTTTGTTATTATTTGGGGATGGGGAGAATGAAACTATCTCTAATTGAAAAAAAATGTATTTCTTTTCTTTTTATATCTATTTATATTTTAAAATTCAAAATCTAGTAAAAAAAATAAAAACTTTATTTTAAATCCTAACAAATCACATCCCATTACAGGGTTAGGACAGTTAGAAAAGATGGCAACAATACTTATAGTATTTATTTGTACAATAAGTAAAGTTTCTGAAGGCTCAGCAAGTGGTTTTATTCTTTGAAGGAATGTGTCAATATAGTCAAATTCCATACAAGCAACAAACTGAGACTTAACATTTGTCAAACATCCATATGACCTGAAGTTCTCTCAGAGGAGCATAATAGATAGTCATAAAGTTGTAATTTAATCAAATATTAGTTGATAGTGATGCCCATGAGATACATCCCATTTTGTACATTTCTCAAAGCTATGTACAATGCTAAGCATTTAGTACTTGCTTAAATACCTTAGTGGATTTATTTTACAATGTTCCACATGATACCTTAATATCACTACAGGTTCTTGGAATTTGTGATTTTAACCCAAGATTTTTTCTACCTGGGCATGCACACAAGTATCCATGCACTTTTGCTGATCAGTTTCTGGACTGATCTGCTAATGGTTGGGAGGCCACTGTCAAGGAGCTGGGCAATATCTCTGGATGATTCTCTGGCAGCTGCTCCTTGTCAGAGCCAAGGATATTTGGAGAAGCGATGTTGTGCTCTTTTAAACTCTTTTTAAGGTTCAAAACCTGATAAATTCAGTATATCCCAGGTGAGAGAGGCTCTTTATCACACTATATGCAGAAGCAAACATTGGGAGCCTCCCAGCTGCCAAGGCCTGTGGAAGCTGGGAACATCTCAGTGTTGGTCAGGCTACATGTGCTTCTCCACAGATATAGTGATTCCAGTGACATACCAACTGGTCTCAAGCCTTGGGAGCAAAAAAGGATTTGGTTTGTAATTACTTTCAGTAATAGAATATGACTCTTGAATGTGTCATCATAGTCTGAGTCTAACAAGAGGTTACATTTATTTAACTTTGACCACAAACCTAAGAATCCACACTACCATTACCTCATTGTTGTTTTACAAATGAGGTAACTGAGACATGTTTGCAGAGTTTAGGGAACTTTCTCATAACCACCCAGCTAGTAATTGATAAAGCTGGAATTTGAACCCAAGTCCTTCAAACACCAAATCATATGCTTTGTTTTGCCTGCCAACTGAACATGGTACAGCTAAACTGGTAGTTTAAAAATATACACAGGAGCCATGCTACTCAACAGGTGACTCTCAATGGAGGTAGCATTGAGTAGAATAAAAGACTAGCAAAAAATTAGATGTTGAAGGACATAGCCCATCTGAATATCAGGGATGTCCTAGAGCCTATTTTTTCTCTAGTTTCTTTGGAAACACTTTAAATCTGCTTACCTAAAATGATAATGTCTGTACATTGGATTCAAACTGCTTTATAATGTTTTAAATCTAATTACACAGAGCCTTGCTATGAGCGTGTACTCATAGGACATATTCACATGATTTGTAACACGAATATATTGTTTAAGATAGTGAGGTCTTCCTCATACTCTCACCAATTTACTCTTCTGGTGGCTTATGAATTAGACAGTCATGTTAATCCCTGCACTCAAAATCCTTCCAAGTCCCTATCTTGCTCCTTAGACAAAATGGGAATATTTTTGCATGGCTTCCAAGTCTGTAAATGATCTGATAGCCTAATTTGTTAGTGTTAATTGAACCATCTCCCAATGCATCAAACATTCTTATATGCCACCCCATTCCCAAGCATAATCTATGCTTAGGCTTATTGAATTTTTCATGTCCTTGGATAAGATATATTCTTATATTGGGACTCTCATATATTCTGTTTCTTCTGCCTGCAATGATTCTATCTATACTCTTGTGCTAGATACTGCTAACCTTCACACTGCAGAGAAATTCCAGAGTATGCTCTGTTTTGATTACATCCACGGACCTCATGCCTTCTGTAGTCCAGTTGGGTTTGGTCAGTGAAGAACAGCACCAGAAAATTAGAGGAGGGAGATTGAAGACAGGGCTCTTCTTCTTCTTCCTCTCCCTCCCTGCATAGTACCATGACTGTGTGCTTGGACTGAGGGGCTCTGGCTCCATAAAAAGCATTCTTCACAAAGTACTCCCCCACCTTGCCATCCATGGAGCTCATTCATATTACTGCTCCTGAGATACTATACTATTCCTGTGGCTTCCCTATAGCATCCCCACATTTTGTAAGTATTTTTCATTAAATTACCCTTGAATTATCCTATTTTGTGGATACTGTCCATTTCCTTTTAGGTCCTGACTAATACAACCACCCTGCCCTCCTACGTTGGCTAATTGGCTAATCCTGTTCATTCTTTGGTTCTTGGTATAAATGTCACCTTCCCCTAGCAGTCTTCTTAACCCTAAGGAACACCTAAGTTAGGTGTTTTATTAATTTTTTTCCTCTTCCTAAGCATAGTTAACCTTATAAGACATATCATCCTACATTGTTCAATTTTGGATATACACACTTAATATTGGGCATGACACAATGGATTCCCAACCACTGAGGTTCAAATCTCAGTTCTGCCATGTCTTTGCTGTGTGAATATGGAGTATACCACTTAATATGACTTAGCCTCAATTTCAGCATGTTTAACATAATAATTATTTAGTCCATAATGAAATTGACAGATACCACAAGCCAATGTTTAGAAAATTTTTAATATACTGCCTGACAATTAATAAATGCTTAATAAATTTTGGTATTATTGTTATTATAATTACTATATAGTGCTTTATAAATAATTGCAAAATAAATATAAAAAGAATACGTTTATTGAATTTTATGATTATCTGAAAAGAAATCCACTCTCTAAAAGGCATGAAAGCAACAAATTGTTTTCTTATGATTTCCCCTCATTCAAGATAGCAGCTATGTCACCTATGGTGTTTATTTTGCAAAGAGACCAAATTTGTGATTTATAAAATGCATAATTATAAAAATATAAATTAGTTTCTTTTACCCTTTTTATTTCCCGTGATTTCAGAAGGATGTGAAATAGTTTCCACATTCATTCTGAGAGGAAGTGGTATCTAAACAAACCTAGGTTTAAGCAGTTTGTTTTCCAAAATTTTCAGTAAGTTGAGTAAATGTGTATGTTTTAGAGTATTATATTCTTTAAAAGGAACACTTTTTCCACAGGAAAAACCAAACCCTAAAGACGAAGAAATTCAATTAGCTGGCCTCTGTCATCAGAAAACTTAACCAAGTACACCTGTGCCTCCAAAGACCCCTAATAGGAGAAATACCCTACAGAAATAACCGGGGAGTGCGGTGACCACTTTACAGGCAAGAGCTCATGGAGAATAAATATTGGATAGAGATTCTGCAGGGGAAGTTTAGGGAGGCTCAATGTAATTGTCATGTTTCAAATTTTCCTAGTGTAGTCACCACAGGGTAAAAATCTCCTAGACACATTCTGCCCCTTGTCCTAATCCAGGTGACTAGTTTATCTCACTCCACTTGAGTTGATTTTTCTAGTCCATTTCAATAGAAAAGAATCAAATTACTTCCTCACAGCTCAGATGGAGAACCACTGGAGTAGAAAAGACAACAACACAGTTTTCTCCGGGGAAAAGACAACCTTTGAAATGGAAAATAAAAGAAGAAGATAAACCAGAGCCAAATAATGCCCACATAGCATTTCTACTAAAAGGAGTCTGAGCTATAGCCAACGGGTTTGGTCACGATTTGAGCTTCATCTATTTATTACAATAGCTACCTCAAGAAAAAAATTTTTTAAATATACAGTAGAATTATCTTGCTCGATCTTCAATATGCACAGCAAAACACCTACTCAGCCCTCAGCAGAAAATGAACTTCATGATCAATCACTGTAACTATTAGCTGGAACCTAAATCCTACTCTAATTAATTAGTCTTGAAATATTAAATATAACCAACTCTCTTTGGAATTGTTTCCCATGGGAATAAGTAAATAAATAAAGTAAAAAGCCTGCAGATTTATCTACAGACAGAGACATTTGGAATCTTTGCTATTTTGGCAGAAGTTGTCAAATGGCAATAATCTTGAACAATATTGCAGCCGTTTCTCATCCTGTAGGGTCAAAGTTACAGGCAAACTATAAAAAGTTTAAAATTATCTTTAAGATTTTCTTCCAACAGCTCAAAGGCAAGTAATAAGATCAGCCTTGGTGGCAAAACGAAAAACACGGTTTCATCCAACACTTGCTTCTGTCCTGTTTAACCCATGATATTAAATGTAAGATTGCACCAAACTTGAGTAGTGCAACATAACAGCCCTTCATTAGATCCTGGAAATACAGCTAGGCTTTCAGTCAAGGTGGGTCAGCTGAATCCCAAAAGACACTGACAAATATGTCAGTCAAGTGAAATTGCAAAGCTGAGTTCTAATTCTTTCTTTCACCCAGAGACCTCTTTTAGTATTAAGGTCACTGGGTAGTTCTGTCTTTGGATGAGAATTACCAGACTTGTTGCATCTCCTCACTGCTCCCCACACACCCCAAGAAAGGTTTTGGCTTTACAATCTGTAATGCTATTGTTGTCTGTCTTTTTTGGTTTACATTCTGTTGAAACTGGACTTAAAGCTCAATTAATTTATGAAAGCACTATGTTTTTCATGACTAAAATGAATATATTTAAGATACGAAATCATCAGAAAACTGGCTTGGTAATTTTAAACTTATTTAAAGAAGTTTGTGGGGAACACTCAACACATCACACACACACACACACAGACTTGCATACGTGTACACACATGTGCACACATAAACAGCCCATGTGCTTATCGACTACTCTACATCCGGTCTGCTATTCCATGAAATGAGAGGCTAATTTTCCCTTCATACTTCTCTGTCACAGGTTTTTGTTGTTAGAATGAAAAAGATCATAACTGAATGTGATTAACTGTTCTCCAAATTACAGTTATATGTGGAAACAACTTGAATAGCTTAAGTCTCTCTCAATAAATTTTATTAGGTTGACTTTTGGGGTTATACCTGGACAGTTTAATGACATGAGTCATTTGTGCTGTCCTCTGGGAAGAGATATTGATTTTTGTCTGAGTGTTAACTGATGATGTTCACAATGATTTTTGATGGTAGACTTTTTGTTTCTTGGTACTCTTAATAATTTGAGTTTGATTTCAAATAATCTACAATAATTCATTTATTTTTTATATTTCTGATTTCTTTTACATTTTCATTATGATTGAATCCATTTCATGATTTGTGAACTAAGAAATACAAAGGTAGATATATTCAGAAAGGGAAATATGAAAAAATATCAATTAAAAGTTTCATATTGTTTCCATTACTGTAGTGCATAATTACCAAATTCTCTGTTCGAGAAAGACAGTCTCTGTGCTGTTGAAGGTGTTCACATGAAAGTCAAAGCACAGTGCTTTAGCAAGGTACACATACTCTAAGTTACATATGGGTAGGATCAGACAGGAAGGAGGCTCAGACAAGAGAGGGATGTTCACCCAAGGGTAACACCACTGGACTCCGACTAGTTATATCTCTCATAGAAGCTAATGTAAATATACATATATTTATTATTTTTTCCTAAAGTCCATAGGCTAGCTTAGAATGTCACAGTTCCATGGAGTTCAGAAACATTCTGACTACACTCTAAGTTATATATAATGAATAAATATTTATAAATAAATGAATTTTAATTGAGGAAACAAAGAAGGCAAATTTCTTGTTCAAAAATGTATAGCTAACTAGTAGCAGATTGATATTAGGCTTCTTATAATAGAATTCTTAAATCTCCAACAAATATTGTTAAATTGCATTTTTATGTATTAATTTGTGTTTTTTCCCTATGTAGGCAAGGATAAAAGAAGAATGTGTCTTCATACTTTTAAATCCACTCAGAATCCACTTCTGTGTTTTTTCATATAGTTTTTCATAGAGTACTTAACCTCTTAGTAGGTATGAATGATGGACTTAACAGGTTAACACTCTACCAATGTATTGAAATAATTCTGTTCTTCTGTTAACATGTTAAAAATAGCAACTAACTGGGCTTCCTTGGTGGCACCGTGGTTGGGAGTCCGCCTGCCGATGCAGGGGACACGGGTTCGTGCCGCGGTCCGGGAGGATCCTGTGAGCCCTGGCCGCTGGGCCTGCGCATCCAGGGCCTGTGCTCCTCAGCGGGAGAGGCCACAGCAGTGAGAGGCCCGCGTACAGCAAAAAAAAAAAAAAAAAAAAAAATAGCAACTAACTGTTTTCATGTTTACCAAAGTAAATATTTGAAAATCATTGTGGATTCTTAAGCAAAGATCATTCTTTGGGTAAACACAACAGCAACAACAGCTGAAAAAAAAAGCCTTCCTTTCAAAATTTTTCTGTGCTAAAATAATCAAAATAAAAGTAAAAATATAAATTGCCTGATATGCTAGGTAACTTGAGGAATTTTGAAAAACTGAAGATCATCAGCTTATGTGGAGTTAGATGTATTTTAATTGTGCATCAAATTATGATTTCCTTTTATTGTACTGAGTCGCCTATAAACTGCCTTCCTGCAAAGTGCTATCGGATTCTAGGTGAAAGATGCAGAATTAAGAATGGTAACTCATTTGAGCTGAAAGACTGATCTAATTTATGATATACCTTACCACTAATTGCAGTACAAATGGGAATTGTATTAGATTTGGAAATTCTGACCCAGCTCCATGAAGTGAATTTGTACATTTTTTATCTTAATCCTTTGTAGATTTGGCTATAAATTGAGTTACACAGATAGGAACACAACCTTTCAGCTAAGACATAGAACTCCACTTCTTGGGGCTCCTTAAGTCTACACTGCTGCTTTTTCAAGAGTGGCAGGCAGAGTCAAGCAGGCCAAGATACTGCTTTAAAATTAATCACCATTTTTCTGTAATAAATTCTCAGTATAGCTGAAACATTTTGTATAAATATTCCCAAAATACTTGCCGAAGAACATGATAAATAAATTTACCTCCATCAAGTGACATATCTTTAATTGGTAGCAAATATTGCACAAATGTTTACAACATTGTACATATTTATCTACTGAAAAAAAGGCAATAGGAATTTATTATACTCTCTTCTTCCCTCCTTCCCTTCTCTCCACCCTCTAAATATAGATATTATATATTTTATATGTATTATATGTATGTGAATTTATATATTATGTCTCTGACTTTCTTGGTTGATATGTTTAAATTCTATAAGACTTTTCATCAAACATTACAATAATATTCAACAGAGACCCAAAGCATCCATCTCACAGCATCTCTTTATAAGAAATTTTTCATGTCAAAAAATAAGTGATTATCTGAGATTTTAACACTGTTAAAACTTTACTCTTAGTTTTCTGCTGAACATTAGTCAATTTCATCCTTTCTATTTTATATCTCCTTCTCAAGAAAGACTGTCATGAATTAGACATAGCAAAAGCATTAGATTTTATTCTCTTTTCCTAATTCCTAATTTTAAGCTACTTTGATGAATTCTCCATTTGCTTTTTGCTTGTTTGTTGGGTAGCTCTCAGAAACTATATTCTGAAGTTCATATATCCTTCCCATGTCATTCTAAGTATACTTTATTTCATCTGGACTCATTTTTGTCATTAGATCTTATCTGTCCACAAACTTAAATTGTTTTTTTTAATTTTGTTAAGCATTGGATTTATCCTGTAACTTTCTCAAACAATTTAGATTTCATACTTATTCAAATAAAATAACTCACCCCACAGTAACATTCTAAATTATCATTCCTGGTTTTTTTTTTTGTTGTTGTTGTTCATTTGTTTGTTCTTGAATGTTTATAGAATGTTAAATAAGGTAGAAAAACACTCTCAATTAAAAGAAAGAAAATACTTCGAAGAACTATCATTTAATATACAAAGCTTTGAAAAACAGTACTTTTATGAAAGCGTAATGCTGAATATAATTAGGGGAAAAACAGTAGCCAGAAGGGAAAAAAAAATGATAGTAACTGGATGGCAGGAAATAAACTTGTAACTTTTAGAGAAAAAGAGAGAAATGATCAGACACCCAAAATTGCAAACATTGTTTCTTTTCTAAGTGGCAGTAGCCTGAGAGATGTTTAATTAGGGTAATGCAGATTAATAAATGGGTCTTAGTGCACCCTGCTATACTCTGACAAGAAGCATTTTGGATCAAGCAAAGGTTACACTGCCTCATAAGGGAGAAAATTGGGCTGAGACCAACTTTTGAGGAACTTTCAAGTTTCTTTTATAGAACTTTCTCAGTTGAGGGTTAATTTTGCCTGGCATTTCCATGTGTAGTCTCTAAAATTAATCTGCACTTCTGGAGCCATATTCTGGACAACAATGGCAGAATCAAAATTGCTAGAGATGATAGTTGTCACAGAAAGACAAACCAAACAATAAAATGACTTGAGGCTATATCTACATTATTTTAATTTTTAGAAAAATAAGATTGGAAGAAAGGTGTTGAACTTTACACAGGTTCTGTAATAGAAGACATTAATCTTGAGAACAATGAATAGAATTTGAAAATATTCCCATAAATTTTATGGAGAATAGAAATAGATGATGGACAGAACCTTAGGAGGATCATGACTGAAAATGAGATTTTGTTGTGCTCCAATTTCATTACTTCAGCTCAGAAGGTGATTTTCATTATTTCTACACTCTGCGTATAGAAATAAAACAGAACACTTTCAAGTTGTTCTACTAATAAAGCAAAGAATAATTTCTGTGGTAAATAAGTCCATTCTCCAAGGTTTATTCAAACTTTGGCCTCTGTAAAGCCACAGAAGGGTCAATTAATTTCACAAATGTGAGAGAGATACCTGGACTTTTGGAATCAGACTCAAGTCAGTCTACTTGTCAAACCAGAATCACCAAACAATAATTGACCTTTAAACATGTGTAGCTTTGATTTGAACTATTTTACACAGGGTGAGGGCTTTGGATATCAATGTTAATCTTATTTTCTCAGAAACCTCTATATCTCTTGCAGCTAAGTTTTTTTAAAAAAACATAGTGTGACCTCATAGTGTCTCTATTAGCAATCTGGCACTATTGTACATCTTCATTTTACATCTGAAAAGACCCTGCTAATAAATAATAATCATGAAATGCCATTCTACAAAGAAGATCAGCTCTCTAGAGAAAGTAATATCACATGCTGGCCTGGAGGGGTTATGTTTCATTGCCAGCATCATCATCATGAAATGACTTAACATATTACAATGAAGTAAATGATTTTTCTTCAAAACATCTGGTAAGTTTTGTGTTCTTCTGTTCAAGAAGGTAAATGGAAGGCATAATCTGTGGGGAAAAATCCTTTAGAATTAAGAGAGATAGAAAGTAATTTACCTGTTACAATTTTTACATAAACTGAAAGGTGCAAATGAATTGCTTTAAAGTGAATACAACTGCAGTGAGATTCATTGACTGAAGCGATCATAGGTGAAGAGTAAAAAGGAAAGAGAATTAGCCAAACATTTTAGACAGCTAGAGAGAGAGAGAAAAAAAAAAGGCACACATAATTTAATGAAAGATAGTTCTATCACTCTTGATCACCTTTTCATCTCATAATCTGAATGAGATATTCTGGTTGCCTCCCTTGCATGTTTCAGGTGGATATTGCCACAGTGAACACTTAGTACTTTTGCTGTGGTCATATTTTAAACAGCAAAAGAAGATACACAATAAAGCAAAAAAAGAAAAAATGATGAATTCTATGTTTTTAACTGAAACATTTTCTAGAATCTAAATTTAATAAAAATAAAATGGTGAAGACATAACGGGAAGCAAATGACTGACCATTGCTTTAGAAAAGAATTGATTATGGATAGTTTTTGATTTGGATTAATTAAGTGCTATTGATCCCCCACGTGTCTCTTCTACTGAAATAAAATATGGAAGCACATCTACATTGACTTAACAGGGACTCATCAAATACTCTTTTATGGTGCTTATGGGTATTTCTTAACCCTATCATATCAATATACATTGCTATCGACAAACTTGTGCTTAAAACAATTAACATTTGTTTTTGCTCACATGTCTTTGGGTCAGCAAGGCAGTTGTGCTAATCTGAGCCAGGCTTGGCTGTTTTTGATTGGACTCCTTTGTCCAGTCTTTATGTCTGAGGGTCAGCTTGGCTGAGACCAAATGGACAAAGATGGCCTTACTAACGTGTCTGGGAATTGATTGTCAATAAAATAATGGTGTGAATAGGCAATATGCTTCTCATTGTACTGTAGTCTAGCCCTGATTTGTTTAGGCTTGGTTCCAGGAGAGAAAAAGAGTGTAAACATATAACCATTTGAAACACAGGCTTGGAGTTGCCAAAATATCATATTTGCTTTATGTTATTGCTCAAAGGTGAAGAATTAAGGTTGAATTTTTATATAAGAAACATGAATTTGTAAATAAGTGTTTGGTGAATATAAGGAAATGTTGATATTCTTATTAAGAAGTAGGCTTATCTGCTCTTACTCAGGGAAACATTATGTAACCATAATTATTTGTCCTGTATGTATTTAGCCAGAGTACTAGAACCAGATGGAATTTGTGGAGATTGGCAAATAAAGCTATTTGAACCAGCACTGCTGGAATTATTGCTTCTAGATAAAAGCTACACAGAAATTCTGACCAATTATAAAATGGTCCTCTGACAATTTCATAAAGAGAGCTAGAATTATTTGAAATATTCTTGCAATATCTTTTTAGAAGATTTTAATCTTTTGCCAAATGTGTCCCAGCTGTTCCATTTGGATGCTGAATCTAACCTTCTTGTTCACATCCCTACTCATTTTAAACTTTGTTTACACACTTATGATATGGGAATCTCAGCCATTCAGATTTTTCTCAAGATAATTAATTGTATAGAAAAATATCTGGAAATATCTACATAAAATCACCATGCCAAAAATATAACTTAATATATATAGTTTCCATGAGGAGTGTAATAGGTTAAATAGTGCTCTCCACCCAATTCATGTCCACCTGGAATCTCAGAATGTAACCTTATTGGAAACACGTAAGCAGGTCATTTGTCCCATTTCTGCTTGCCTGTTTCTGTTCCCCTTAAATGTTAAGTATAAAAATGAGATCACTAAGTAACATTTAACCTAACTCCTGACTTCTGCTCTACCTAATGTATGCAATACCTTGCCTAACCTGTTGATTCCTTTCCTAGATTAAAAGGAATATGAAGTAAGAATTAAGTAGTTAAATAATGACTGACTTTCTCCCCTCAGCCTCCCCCTTAGCAAATTTGCAAGCAGACCACATGAGCAAGATAGCATCCAATTGCAGGTGGACCATACCACAAGACAGAACCTAAAGAAAGATCAGGAGAAGTCAGCAGGTCTGCACACAACAGAAAAATGATGAAGAATCTGACATCCTATCTTAATGATTAATTGAGATTATTTCCTCTTTCTCCCTTTAAAACTTTCATGGCTGAGCAGAAACTTCAGACTTGGTTTTGGGACACGAGTTTGCCTTCTCCCCAGATGCCAGATTTTTCTGATTAAAGCAACTTTCCTTTCTACCAACACTTGCCTCTCGAGTATTGACTTTTGAATGGTGAGCAGCAGAACCTGAGTTCCATAACAAATACAGTCTTTATTGATATAATTAGTTCATTTAAAATGAGGTAATACCGAATTAGGGTAGGCCCTAATGTATTCAGTCTCCCTGAAGCATTCAGAGAGAGCATGGCCCAGCTGATACTTACTCTGATTCCTGACTTCTAGCTTCCAGAACTGTAAGAGAATAAATTTATATTGCTTTAAGTCACCAAGTTTATAGTAATTTGTTATGGCTGCCCTAGTAAACTAATACAAGAAGGGATATAGTAACTAATAAATATGTTCCTCCTTCTTTTCCATTAGCTTTATATCTCAGATTTTTAAGGAATATGTGCATGTTTAATTGAGGTAGAATTTACCTAGAGTAAAAATTACCCTTTTAAGAATATAGTTCTATGAGTTACATCCTACAGTCATGTAATCACCAGCACAATCAAGATATAGGACAGTTCTATCATCCAAGATTATTTTATTATCCCCCTCTGTAGTTTACTCTCTCCCACTATCACCAAGCACTGGCAATCATTGATCTATTTCTGTCTTTAACATTTTACCTATATAATAAAATCATATAAAGTGAATCGTATATGTGACTCTGGCTTCTTTTACTTAGTGTACTGCCTTTGAGATTCATCAGTGTTATTGCATATATCAGTATGAGATAATAGAAAATACATATTGGTCTCTGCCCTCAGTTCCTGGCATGGAGAGAGCTCCTAAAACCTTTGTAATTTCCTAAGTGATAATAGCACTAGGCGATTCTCTTGTTCTACTATTTGTCTCTGACCCCGTCCCTGAAAAGGAATGAATTACTGATTATTAGAAAAACTACCCAGTCTTCCCCACTGCATGTCTCCTTTTCTACTCACACAGCACACTTCAATTCTAACACTTTTCATCACCAAACCTGTGGAGGTTTTCCACCACACCAAACAATTCTCTGTGACACCAGCTGATTGTCCTACAAATTAGCTCAATTCTAGCACTATCTACATGGAGATAGTGTCAGATTCCACAGGTTAAGGGCTCAGTCCCTCAAGACTGCTTCCACTCTACTTCAGATGCCAATCAAAAGTAATAGGTGCCCTAAAAAAATAATTAATTAAATTAAATTTTTAAAAAAGAAAGTAATAGGTCCCCAGATTACCCACAACTTCTCTTTGATTTGACTACAAATCAGACGTTCCTATGACACACCCCCACATTCCATAAATTTGCTAGAGTGGCTCAAAGAACTTGGGGAGACACTGTGTGCTTACCAGTTTATTAAAGCATATGATAAAAGATACATATGAAGCGCCAGACAAAGAGATATGGAGCACAATGTCTGGGAGAGTCCTGAGTGCAGGAGTTTCTGTCCCGTGGAGTTGGTATGTGTCACCCTCCCAAAGCTTCCCCAAACTGGAAGCTCTCTGAACCCTGTACTTTGGGGATTTTATGGAGGCTTCCTCATGTAGGCATGATTAACTATTAACTCCAGTCACAGCCCCTCTCCCGTCTGGAGGAATGCTTATATCTCAGTTTTTAAAATATGCTTTCATATATTAAGTTGAGTCAGATTTAGACAAATGTATCATTTCTGGTCTCTTAAATAGGAGTCATTTAAGCATAGTGATTTCAACATGGGCTTTGGGATCATACAGAATTGATTTCTGTTACTTTCTTCAAGTTGGTGATATGTGACCTCAAGCAAGATACTTAATCTTCCTAAGCCTTTGGTTTTGTATCTGTCACATAGGGATAATACCTATTTAATGGAGGTGTTGTAGAAATCACATTGTATGACAATCTGATTAAAAAGTGGACTAAAGACTTTGTCACCTCACCAAGGTATGTATGCAGATGAAAATAATCATATAAAATGACATTCCACATCATATGTCATCAGAGGAATGCAAATTAAAACAACAATGGGATACCACTATATACCTATTAGAATGACCAAAATCCATAGAACTGACAACACCAAAGGCTGGTGAGGATATGGAGCAACAGGAACTCTCATTCGTTGCTGGTGGGAATCAACATGGTACAGGAACTTTAAAAGATAGTTTGGTGGCTTCTTACAAAACTAAACATGCTCTTACAATACAATGTAACAACCACACTCTTTACTCTTTACCCAAAAAAGCTGAAAACTTATGCCCACAAAAAAACATGCACATGTGTGTTTATATCAGCTTTATTCATAATGGCCAAAACCTGGAAGCAACCAAGATGTTCCTCAGCAGGTGAATGGATCAATAAACTGTAGTACATCCAGACAATGGATAATTATTCAGCACTAAAAAGAAATGAGCTATCAAGTCATGAAAAGCCATGAAAGAATCTTAAATGCATATTACTAAGTGAAAGAAACCAATCTGAAGAGGGTACATAACTGTATGATTCCAACTGTATGACATTTTGGAAAAGGCAAAACTATAGAGACAGGAAAAAATCAGTGGTTGCCAGGGGTTGGCAGGAGGAGAAGGGATGAATAGGTGGAGCACAGAAGATTTTTAGGGCCATGAAAATACTATGTATGATATTATTCTAATGGATATATGCCATCTTACATTTGTCCTAACCCACAGAATGTACAACACCACGAGTGAACCCTAAGGTAAACTATGGACTTTGGGTGATTATGATGTGTCAATGTAGGTTTATTAATTGTAACAAGTGTACCTTTCTGGTAAGGGATGTTGATAATGGGAGAGGCTATGTATGTGTGGGGACAGGGGGGCAATGGGAAAATCTCTATACTTTCCTTTTATTTTGTGAAGCTAATACTCTAAAAAATAAAAACTTAATTAAAAATTCATTAACTGCTCTATGTACTGAGTCTTTGAATTATTCAAGGCAAGGTTGAACTTTAAAAAGCATTTGCTGTGGTCCTACTTTATTGAAGGTACCATTCACTAAAGGCACAGTAGTTCTGAAATGAAAACAGTGCAAATCTTTGCCTTAAAAAATCTAAGTTGGATGAAGAATTTTAGTATTAAGAATATATCTTGGGGCCTCCCTGGTGGCGCAAGTGGTTGAGAGTCCGCCTGCCGATGCAGGGGATACGGGTTCGTGCCCCGGTCTGGGAGGATCCCATATGCCGCGGAGCGGCTGGGCCCATGAGCCATGGCCGCTGAGCCTGCGTGTCCGGAGCCTGCGCGTCCGGAGCCTGTGCTCCGCAACGGGGGAGGCCACAACAGTGAGAGGCCCGCATACCGCAAAAAAAAAAAAAAAAAAAAAGAATATATCTTGACCTGCCCTAAAGTTTTAATAACCACTGTGATGATAAAATCAAGCATTCATGAAGGTTTAATGAGAGACTGTGTAATGGATAGAGGTGTTAATTCTATCTGTTTGAGAGAAGTGCAATCTCCATTTTCTGTGATCCAAGACACACAATTTAATAAATTCCCAAATTTTGAAATTCTATATCATTTGATTTCAAATTCTGGACACTATGAATTCATTTCTTTGCATTTAATGATAATTGTACTCACTCAATCTTTTCCTCTCTCTTCCTTCATCCCTATAGCAAATATTAATAGTTCGTAGTGCAAGCTAAAAATTAATTTTATTTTCTGAATTTATCCAGTTGCCCAAAATCAAGTACCGTGGAGTAATGAGGCTGAACACCCTAGTTTGGTAAATACTTGATTTTAAATCTGAACCTAACTACAGAGAACAATTAAGGAATTCCAGGTGATCTGGTCAAATGGGACTGATATATAGGAGCTCAGGGAATGCTCAAACATTTACAAAGTGGTTTTGGGAAAAAGTCTTTTTATCTTTAATTCTATTTCTTTTACTCCTCAACTTTACCTTGCTGAGTTTTTATTCACACACTTCTTGACAAAAGTCTCCTGGTAAGAGTTTATAGTGCCAATTAGTGAATAAGCATCTTTGGAAAAGCTGAATCTACAGAGTCATTGATTTTTCTCATGGGATTGTAAATGAGTTTCTGTTTATTTCTGAGTGTAGAGCATAATGCTTAAAATATACCCATTCTCTTTTGTCATTTTTTAATCTCTCAGGGTATATTTTTAAAAGTAGATTGAAATATACAAATCTAAGAGATATAAGTACTAAATAAGGGATGCTGTCTTGGCCAACATGTACCTTGAAATTCTACGTTTACTACTACTGGGCTTTGGCACAACTGTACTGAATAATTTCTACTTCTTGAGGAAGGTTATGGACTGACACCTTCCTTGTTTAGTTTAAGCAAGATTAACATAAAATATCTATCAATAAATACATTTCAGATGGTAGGCCATGAAACCAAGAGAAATAATTAAACATGGATGAAGATTATCTTTTGTCAACATAATATACTGTAAGGCATACAAATATGCTGTTGAACTTTAGTTTCTGCATCTGTGAAATAGGGTTGCTAACAGTTATTAAGTGAGATAATAAACATAAAGCATCCAAACATAATACACAATAAATGTGTCTTTTTTTTACATTTAATGTTTTGCATAATTTCAGATGATTAGAGAAGAACAGTGTTTTCAGAAAAAAATGAGGAAATATTTAAAATATTGGGCAATGTTATGAAGAATATTTTATTTCATCCTGAAGAGTTGTAAAATATCAATAACCTATATGCTTGTTACATTTGATAATGCATCTGGACATAATTCAATGAGGAGTTAATTTGCATGTCTCTCTAGAGAAATTAATGACCTACTCCCCCCAAGTTTATTCTGTCAACAATCATTAGTAAGGTGGTTTTGTAAATGTGGGCTTTAAGGATGGCCATAGGAATGAGGCCATATTTTACATAAATACATCCATTAATTCACTTATCTGTGGTGTATAAAGAGGACTAAAATAGAATAAAATTACAAAAATGATCATAGTTCAAGAGATAGTTTGGAGGACATTAAAGTAAGTCTTTGCCATCAAAACGCTACATTTAACAATGAAAAAAATTAATTTAATGGCATATATGTTTTTTAAAATGGCATAAAATTAAATAAAAGGAAATAGAAATTGTTTTTGGAGCCCCAATTTTTAATAGGTGTTCCTATTCAAAATATCTGAGCATCTCCCATGGGAAATGATAGGCATGTCATAAAAGAGATTTTAAAAACCTTTCTACAGTGTTCATTTTTATAATAATTGTTGTTTTGACAACCAAGTCTTTTCAAGATAACACCCACTCTAAATAATTGCCATGAATTTTCTCTACCTTAATGAAAATTTTTTCAAAACAACTATTTTAAGATTTATGAAATGCCTCTTTCTTTTGTATATCCAAGAAGCTCTTTGTCTCCAGAGATTCCATTTCTTAAGAATGATAAAGATGTCTAATAAAAATATGTACAAATCTTGGAAAATTTGTTTTTATGGAGTTTGTTTAGAAAGTACTTTTTGAGTTGTGTTCCCTCTTTTCCCAGTTGTTCAGTGGTATTCCATTTCTTCTAATTCTTCACCACATATTTTTGTTTCATCTTTGTATCTTAGCTCCATAGCACTTTATACATATACATATATGTGTGTGTGTGTGTGTGTGCTTTTTAAAAAGTGCTATTTTTAACAGCTATATCTCCATATATCAAATAAATAGTACAGTGAGTATTTCTCAGTGTTTTCTGGATTGTTTTATAAAATATTAAAGAATATTAAGCAGTCTTCAGAAGATAAAAACTGTTTAATAGGCAAATGGTTGTATTGAAACAATCTTTTCTTAGTAAGCAACATAATGATATATAGGAGGTTAAGTCCTGCAATTTCTTTTTACACAAGAGCTTCCTACAAGAAATTCATCTGTGTCTGGGACTCCATGATAAGGTCTCTGTCTAGTCTCTTATATTCCTGTAAGCCAGACCTTGAACACCATGTGAATATCACCATAGTATTAATAATCACACTCAAAAATCCTTTGGGAGCCAGGGTGCTCATTAGATGTTAGTGAGAACTTACACTTTGCCAGGAACTCCATATGTATGGGTGCATTTTACTTACCTATTTTGGCTTAACCTATACAGAAAGCATCATATTATCAATATCTTAAAAGATGACACCATATTGGTGAATTTTCCCCCCAAATAGGAATGCTTTTAAAAATAATTTCCCCCTTTCCTCATTGTCATCTTCTGACTTTTCATTTGAAATTTGATAAATGTATTTTATTTCTGTGAACCTTCAAAATTCCCTAATAGAAGATGCATTTTAACCTATATAGGGCTTAATAGCAATAACAATAACAATGATAATAATGACAAAAATAAAAACAAGCTACCTACCATCAACTATGTTCCAAACACTTGGTGCCTTGAATATATTATCTCTAGCCCACCAAATAACTCTTCCCATTTAATGGATTAGGGATTTTAGCAATAACACTAGTTTATATTTATTAAATATATTTTGAATGTCAGGCTTCAGGCTAAGCACTTGACATGCCTTATCTGCAGTAAGCATTGCAACAATCCTATTTTAGAGAAATGGAAACAGAGTTAGAGGGAATAAATCACAAAGAGACTATCTCAGGATCTCTAAAACACCACGATCAGGTTCTCTTGACTTCACCTGGCTCTTGAATTTTGTCAGCTTATTGTCTTCTGCTCTGGGTGCCTCACATATTGATGCCTGTCTCTTGCACTTTGTCAGCTTATTGTCTTCTGCCCTGGATACCTCACTTATTGATGCCATTTTAGTGTGTCACCTGATCAGCAGAGCACACTGCAGCCCAGAACTCCTGGGCTCAGGTAATTCTCCTGCCTCAGCCTCTAACACATTGGCCAGCTCTGAGGGCCTCCAAACAACCTAATGTAAATATAACCAGACAGTGCTTCATCTCCATACTGTCATACCAGAGCTTCTGTACTCCATGATACTCCCTAGATTCGCCCTGCACTAAGCATTCAAAACCCAAGAGTGCCCATGAGGAAATTACCAGCCCATGGAGCAAAACATTGACTAATGGGACACCAAAACTGGTGGCTGTATTATTTTCTCTTCCTTCTTCTGCCTGGACTGTCCTGAAAAGCAATTTTTTAAAACAGCTTTTCAGAACATGCCCTGAAAAATAAAACAATACTTTGTTTTTGATCACTAGTACTGGTTAGTACTTATTATTGGTTATTCTTCCTTTCTTACCTTATCCCCCCATCTTATGGGCTGAATGTATCCACCCGCCCGCCAAAAAATTCTTATGGTGAAGCTCTTATTCCCAGTACATCAGAATGTGACTATATTTGGAGATAAGGATTTTAAAGAGGTAATTAAGTTAAGGTGAGGCCATGAGGGTGGGCCCTAATCCGATCTGACTGATGTCTTTACAAGAAGAAGAAATTTCGACACACAAAGTGATGCCAGGTTTGCACAACACAGAGAAAATACCATTTGAGCATCCAATGAGAAGGCAGCCATCTGCCAGCCAAGGAAGGAAGCCTCAGAAGAAGCCAAACCTGACAACACCTTGATCTTGGACTTCCAGCCTCCAGAACTGTGAGAAAGTACATGTCTGTTATGTAAGGCACCCAGTGTGGTATTTTGTTATGATAACCCTAGAAATCTAATATAACACCTCTTATATCTCATTCCTCCTTATGAAGATTGCACTCCCCAATAAAAAATAACAGTAGCACATGAGACACTGCCTCAGACTCTGCTTCTGGAGAAACTAGTCTAAGGCTGCTGGTAAGGGGGAAATCTGTGTTACAGCATCAAATGGCAAAAAAGAAATATCTCAAGAATCAATTTCCATGCATGTAAATCACTAGAGATAATTGTCAATTTTGATTAATTATTATATGTATGCAAATAATTTCTCATTGATGCTGCCATTTAAAATAGAGAAAGTGAGCAGAACTGGGAGAGATGAGTAGTCTTCATATTTTCTAAATCTTTTTTCATATGGTTTCTTCTGTAAGGGAGAGAGGAAAAAACAATCAATGAAGTTTTTGCTTTATGTCAATATCTGACTAAATTGTGATAACTTACTTTAAAATTGGTATAAATAATGTCATTAAAAAATAATAACAGTGCTCTCCAAAGTAAGTGTGGGCATCATCGGCCTTTAAATAAGAGAAGCAATCTCTGAGTAATTCACTAGCCACCCACATTTTCCTGCTGTCTACTTCCTCTCTGAGAGTAAAATGAATACATCTTATAGCTTACCTATTATATCCTTACATTTCACTCCAAACCTTTTTTTAAATTACAATTCCAACCCAGTCCAACCATGCACTTGAACAATTTTGAGGGAAAGAAGATCTCTATTTTTCCTAGAGACAGAGACAGAGACAGAAAGAGACTGACTATATCATTCTATCAATCCCTGAGAATAGCATTAACCATAGGCCAACAGAAGAATGGAACAGTAGGAAGGCTGTATGCATGTAGAAATAGTAGCCATCCAACCAGTGGGGACATACTTTTCTATCATTTCTATCAGCTGTGATGCATTAAAATATACTTTGAGCAGCACAGAGAAGATGTGGAATTTCCTTGACAAAATTTATTTGTTTGTTTGTTTGTTTATTTATTTAATTTATCATGTCTCCAGAGAAATTGCCTCGTTCAGATTACTTTACAGTTTATTTCACATTGACACGACCCATCCATGGGCACACAGTTTCTAGTTAGAATTTAGTGTTCCACTATAACTTGTGATCAGACATCTGAGGATTCACAAAACTGCAACTATATGAAAAGCAGAGGCAATGGCAAGCAAACAGAAAAATGAGTAGAAGAAACAGAGAGAAGGGGGATTCTCAGGCTACAATGTAGAATTCTCTATGCAGGAAAGCCCTCAATTAATCATAAAGGTGGCCAAAAGTCATAATCACTCCTGTAAGAACACCCTTCCTCAGGAGTCTGCTTGAGAATATGTTCCACCAAAAGAGGAAAACAAATTACACAGTGATAGGCACTAGGACCAATCAACAGAGAGTCCAAATCAAGAATGTAGAAGGAACTCCCTGAGATGAGGTTGAATGGAGAGTCCAGGATGTGAATTGTTTAAACAGCAACCAGTCCATCCCACAGCAGGTCAGGAAGATCTCAGAAAGAGATCCAGAAAAGGATAAAATTGAGAGATTATTTGGGATGTTTGACTCTACTGAGAGGATTCTAAGAAAATTGAGAAATAGTATAGTAATAAATTTGTGGTGAAAACAAAATCTAAGCAAAATAAAAATTTGAGAGAAACACAAGTAATTAAAGCATTATGTATGGCTTAGTTATACATGCTATTTACTTAACCATGGTAATATAAATGCTGAATATTCATATAAACCAAAATATATACATATATATTCATATACATATGAAATACTGGGTGCAAGATTGTTCATGTTATGGTGGAAGTGTAAAAAAATAGTTAAATCCTCAACTGATTTGATACTTGGTTGATAATTTCTAAAGTTGAAAATAATGTAAGAAGCATCATCATAAGCAAGTTATTTTGATATATGATGTTGAAGATGGAAGGATGGGGGAAATAAAGGTAGCAAAGGAGACTGCTGTTTTTCTTCATAATAAGTCTTGTACTACTGGTAGACCTTTTAAACTGCATCCCTACTCTAATCATTGCTCTTGCATCAGAAATATTGCCAAAGCTTAAAATTTATTTGTTATCTCATTTTAGGTTACATTTTTCATCATTTTAATATCATACTTCATTAGAAGAGAGGTTTCTACAATGTTCTTGTGAGGCCTTGTGAAACTTCTCACCTACTTTAAGACTTATTTAAAGAGTTTTGGATTTGTGATCCTGGACTGATCATGAATCATCTCTCATTGCTTCTGTGTTTTTGCAATATTCACTCAGTCATGAAAGAAGCAGTGAAGAGAAGCAAATAGCTTTTTGATAGTCTCAGCTATTCCATTTGTTCTGGAAATATTTCATATCCAACCCAAAAAGCCAAAACTGATGCTAAGGGGTTGGTAGGGTTTTTTTTGGTGTTTGTTTGTTTGTCTAAAAGGAACACAACTTGAAATGATGAGGTCATGAAGTATATAAGATAGTTTATTCATGGATAACCCAGACCTTTCAGAAAAAGGTCTACGTATCTCCTATAAAGAGTAGAGATTTAGAAGTTAAGAAATAACTAAGAAATTCTGATTATAATCATCAATAGCTGTAAGACTTGAATCAAGATATCTTGTATAATAAACTCCATGAGCCTCAATTTTTCTATATAATAGGGACACTAATATAAAATAGGGATGTCCCTATAAAATAGGGACACTAATAGCTACTTTAGAGGGTTATTGTGAAGATTAAAGTAAATAGAGAGGTACAAAATGCCTTAAAAAATTGTCTAGGACATTGAAAGTGCTGAAACATTTTGGTTTCAAAAGGCTCCAATGAATAGTCTTATATATATCATTTTGTAGAAGTATGAAGTTCTAAAATATTATTAACCTCCCTTCTCCCTTGCAGCCTTCTCAGTGTTAAAAGGAGTAATTAAGAGTATCTTTAATTATTAGCCTGCTCCAAACCTGAAAATAAGAAATGGATCACATTAGTAGTTAGCTCACTGAAGAGATTTATGAAGACAGACGTGACCTAGCTAATTCAAAACAGAATGCCTTTTTAAACACTTTACTGAGAATGTCACAAAACTCTGCCTAAACTTATCATTGTACTGCCTACTTGTCACTGTTGAACTTCATGTTGGCTCTTCCAGAGCCTAGGAGCTGTCCTTAGGAACTATGGAGTCTAAACTGGTAAACTGAAGTAAAGTACTTCTTTTATTGGATTATTGGTATTTGGGAAGAGATATAAAGATATGGACATATAGATATATCAAAATAAAAGGGAATTTATTCTGAAATATGGCCAAGATAAGATTTCCATTTAACTGCACCAGGCCATTCACAATGAGAGTAACTTCAGCACATTGAGACATCAAAAAAGCCATAAACAAAACAAGCAAACAAAATCATTGAAAGGTAATCTAATTCTTTACTGAATGATTAAAAGAATTAATAGCCATTGGATTAAATCATCATTGTTTTAAAAAAGAGAAAACTTTAAAATTTCTCTTTGGATAGCTTTTTTTCTCTTTGCCAAATTCTACACCTTCATGGAAGTTTAGGAGTTGAGAAAACTTGGAAATAAGAACAGGTCATATCAGATTAATTTCACTTATTTTTTTGCTAACTTGGTAAAGTATAAATGTTAGTGAATTAGATTTTACAATTATTTAAATGTTCTATATGGAAAACATATCATTGGTGGTCGACTTTTATGTGGGAAGTTTGCTTTATTCAGCAAAATGTAAAGCACTAGGAAGAAAACATAGAAAGCTGTGATGAGGGAAGAAGACTTCTTCTTAGTAACCAGTTCCATCAAGGGTACACCAGTGATCAGTGACGTTGTATTGCCATGAGACCTCTCAGAGGTGCGTTTTAAGAAATTCTGTTATTAAAAAAGAAAGGAAGAAAGAAAGAAAGAAAGAAAGAAAGAAAGAAAGAAAGAAAGAAAGAAAGAAAGAAAGAAATTCTGTTATCAATGCAGATAAGTTGGAGAACTAGAGCTATCTGGATGTATTTATAACTGAATAAAGGTTTTTATCAAAAGAATATACATTGTGTATCAAATTATATATGAATCTATTTAAAACTAAGCTCCCTTGAAAAAAATTTTAATAAGATTTAGATAAGGGTACTGCTAAGATACTGACCAAATTTTTTAATGCTATAAAACTGGAAGGACTTATTAGAATTCAACAAGATTTTAACAAAGTAAAAAAAAAAAAGGTTGAATTTAAAAGATAAATAATATTAAATATAGTATTTGTTTTTAGCCCATTTCAATCCACCATTTACTGCCATCCACCATGGCTGCCCTTGACATCCCACAATCAAATTTCCCAAATTAAAATGGTAGAAATATAGCTCAACAACAATATGTAAAACAGCTTTAGAATTTTTTAATAATAAGCTTCACATGAGTGAACAATATTTTTTATATATACATACATTTATTTGCCAAAAATGTTAAGGTAAACGTAGACTGTCACTTCAAAGAATGTCTAATGTCGAGAATTAAGACATTCTGTTCTCATGAATGGTTCAAACAAAACTACACTGGCAATATTTATCTTTGCCACAAACTAGAATGTGTAGAGAAAACAGTGGTGGCAACTGGGAGGGTAATCAAAACCCAACATATGAGGAACAGGTGAAGGAACTGGGGGTTTAATCCAGGAAGGTGAGTTACAGGGAAGACTGGAGAGTGACCCTTAAATATTTGTAGAGTTGTCACTGAAAGAAAGTTAAAATCTGTGCTGTTTGAACCTGAAGGCACAACTAGGATCAGGACAACCATTAAATGAAAGGTTTTACTTCAACATAGAGAGCTTTTGTGGAGCACTCTGGAAGTGTTCAATTCTTAACTGAGATCAGAGAAGACATTCAAGCAATGAAATCGTGGTTTAGTTTAGGTGACATCTATACTTTTATTCTGTCTTGAGAATCTATTGTTCTACATATTTATTTTCTACTCCCAAAACTCTGAAATAGATTCTTTTGAGCATGGATCAACAAATTATTGTTTAGGATAGCTTCAGGTTTATGTGCTTATGATTTAAATCTTCTTACTCTTGGCAGAAGGCTAGAATAGAGAACATCTTGAATTAATATTCTAGACCAAAAATGATTGCAAGTAAAAATAATCTCAAACTCATGTAAATAGTTTAGGTTAAGTTATTTCTAGAATTATATAGTGGAAGAAGGAATATGTGTGCTTATAAATCATCCATATTTCTACACATATATATGACGATTTGTAAACCGTCCATAAACTGAGCTACAAAATATATATCAAGGGAAATATGCAAGTCTACATTTTATGATAGGTTTCAGAGAGCTGTAAAAACCTCAAGTGGCTCCAGAGATCAACATTTGACTATACTTTGTTTACAATACAGTAGTAAAAGGTCAGCCACTAGCAAGACAGCCTAGGCTGATATCAAGGAAATATTACCTTTGATACTTAACAGCTGACATCTTTCTCTGTTCAAATATACTTGATCTTATAAACGTTTCTGCTTGCCATTGTACGGGAAGTTAAACAGGTACAAGGTGCAGCATGGAATATCTCTTCTTTCAGTAACATACCAATTCATCATTTGTCTCTGAAAAGAACAACTTATTTTAATGGGAACTTGGATGAGTTAACAAACATAAGAAATGTTACTTTTCCCCTTAACATTGAATGAAAAAAGAACAATGAAATTTTCAAGCCATTTGAAAGAAATACAGAACAGAAAATATGTTAGAAAGAGGAAGCAAGTTTGCCAGAGTAACTAGCTTGCTGAAAATCTGATTTACATTTTACCCTAAGAGACATGAATGTTTTATAAGAGTTAAGTGGAGTGAGTAGTGTGTGGCTCTATCCCTTGTGGATATGGGTGGTGCTTGCATTATAGAATTATAGCTTCATGAAGAGTACTTGAAAACATCACCTCATGATAGGCAGACTTTAGCCTGCAGTCATCTGTTGACCCCACTGGGCAGGTTGACACTGTCCTTGTATAAGAGTCCTTGGTCTGCCTGAGTGAAAAATGGACTTGATATAGACTGGTTTTTGTGTCCCTACGGCTGAGGGGTACAAGTAGGCATGGGAGTAAGTAGGCATGAACCTTTCAGATATTTTTACTGAGCCATGTGACCTGTTTAAGGGAACACTTCCTCTTCCACTTCCTCTTGGATTACTGCCACTCAGGAAACTGCAACTTCAAGGCTTAAGTCCTGCCATGTGGTCAACTAATAATAAGAATCCATTAAAGAGGCTCAAAGGGAGAAAAAAGGAATTGTCAGAAATGGCAGAAAATACTTTGGATTAACAAGAACTTTAGGAAAAGACAGAAATTAAAATTAAAAATAATAAGAATACTTAGCAGTTAAGCTGTCACTTTTATACACTGCTGGTAAAAATGAAAATTGGTAAATAACTTTATAAAACTCTTTGGCAGTATCTTCTGAAGGTGAAAATGTCCATCCTCAGTGCTTCAGAACTCCAATAGTAATGAGTGTATATGTGTTCCATGAAACATACAAAATGTTCATAACAGCTTTACTCATAATAGCCAAAAGCTTGAAGCAACATAGATATTCATCAACATTAGAATAAATAGATGTTTTACTGATGTATGGTTTATTTATACAATGGAATGATGTACAGCAGTGATCAATTATTATAGAGAATAACATGAATGAATCTTGCAAACATAATGCTGTAAGCCAGACACATACCATCTATACGATTCCATTTATAGAAAATTCAAAATCAAGAAAAACCATTCAATGCTGGCTAAAGTCAGAATGGAAATTATGGAGGGAGGGTGTTGACTGTGTGAGGATATAAAGGAGGCTTCTGGGATGAGGGTTTTATATATTAATATTTTATATTAATTAGAATTTGGATATATATATATATGTAAAATTAAATTTATGGTTCACATAAGATTATGAAATTTAAATTTGCTATAATTCAATGGTAAGTTAAGAAGGAAAACTAATAAGATGCAAATATAGCGCTCTCTTGTCCCCCCAAAATACCTCTTTCTAGAGTTTAAAACATGATTTTCCATTAAAGTAGTTCAGTGTATGGATAGAAGAAAATGTGGTCAACTTAAATGTAAAGAGATAAAAATCATGAAAAAAGTGATTTATCTTGGATATATCTAGGAAATCTAGTATCTTGAAGAAGCATTCCAGAAGGGGAAAGGAATCATAAGGAAGAGAAAATTAAAAAATAATAGAAAAACGTATTCCCTGAACTGAAAAAAAGTCCTGTGTCTGCAGATTAAAAGCACTATGGAGTCCTGGAAAATGGTTTAACTCCAAGGGTAAAGAGAAACACTTCCAAACAGAAAGAGCAATTTGCCGACAGCAATGAAGTGAATTATAATAGATTACAGTATTAAAAACAAGAAGACAGGATTTATATCTACAAATTATTTACAGCAAAAGAATCTGTCTCTGGTCTCTTTCCTACCAATGTGTCATTCATCTGTTGGGGTAAAAAGAAATGTTTAAAGTCATTCTGGCTATTTAACTGAACAGTAGCCAGGTGCTTATAAGTGCCTCCCAGGTACAATGTCTTGGAAAGAACTGGACACTCTATTCACTGAGTACCTACCATCTTCCAGGACATGGCTGGGCATTTCACTTGCACTGCATGTTCATTACAGCAAGGCATACTGAGACATCGAGTGAAATAACTTTCTACATTACATGAATATCAACTTCTGAGTCAGGAATCCAATCCAGATCTATACAAATCAGCTTTCCTCTAAATTCTGACCCTGAAGGGATCTCAGCTCATGCCCTTCCTCACCAAATGCCATACCCCATTGCTGATGTTTTATTTCCCCAATATACAGGTTTCATCTCCTGGTGAAAAGATAATATGCAACTCTTCCTGGAGATGATAATCCTGTAAAGCTATCAGCCATTTTACATGAGGGAGGGGAAAAAAAAGAGAGAGAGAGAGAGAAAGGTAAAAAAACAACAGATTTTGATAGAAGGGTATGGAAAAAGAGTATTCCTTGGTAATAAGTTTAGTAACATCCCACACTATGCTTTCAGCTGAGTAAGTCCCATACACAGAGAAATATAATATGTGCTGTAGCATCTTAATGCCTTACTTAACCTTATGTGTTTAGATCATGCCATCTAAATTCTTGACATAACTATCTGGTACTATTATTTTTCAAAATGCAGAGATAGGACTTCCCTGGTGGTGAAGTGGATAAGAATCCGCCTGCCAATGCAGGGGACATGGGTTCGGTCCGTGAAGATCCCAAATGCTGCGGAGCAACTAAACCCGTGCATCACAACTACAGAGCCTGTGCTCTAGAGCCCGTGTACCACAACTACTGAAGCCCAGGCGCCTAGAGCCCGTGCTCTGCAACAAGAGAAACCACCTCAATGAGAAGCCAGCATACTGCAATGAAAAGTAGCCCCTGCTCACCGTAACTAGAGAAAGCCCACGCACAGCAATGAAGATACATCGCAGCCAAAAATTAATTAATTAATTATTTTAAATGCAGAGATAACTGGTACACTGAACCTAATGTTGAAGAATGCATACAAATCCGTTGCTGATCTGAAAAAAAAAGAATAATGTGGGGTGGGGGAGCACTGACATCCTTTTCCTAGTGTATGACATATTAAAAATAGTTGTGCCTATATAAAAATACATTTAAGATAAGACACCAGGAGCATTCAATTATGAGTCTGCAGATGGAACATTTTCAAACAACAGTATGAAATTAGTCAACAAGGCCATGATTTCTCTGTGGAGAAAAGTTGTGAAATTTTTAAAAAGTGATAAGGTGAAAAGACTTACTGGTACATGATACATGTAAGAACAAGGCTATATTCTTATTATCTTCCTCACTAGCCTTCTTCTCCTCTTCCTCCTCCTCATCATCATTACTGCCAGGAAACTCATGGAAAAAAATCTCCAAAGAAAAGATAACATGGAAAATGATTTTAATAAGGAATTTCACAAGATTTCTCCAGTTCCCCATATTCAACCTGAAGTATGCCATAACTTTGGACTACCTTGACAGACATTTGCCTATAAAAATTTCATCTCCAAATTTGGTGGGTTCCAGGTTTGTTTGGCAAGCAATTATTTTGACATTGTTGTTGTTTCTTACCTCCTAAAATGCAATCTTCCACAAACACCCAGTACCTATACAAGGTAATATGTGATGCTGTTGTGTTGCATGGGTGTAGGGGTCTCTTCTCCTCAGTTTTTCTCATCTGTCCCAGCTCTTGCACTCCCTACCACCTCAGAGAACAACAGTCTTCCTAGAACTCTGTCTAAAAGTTTTGCATCTTCAAATTTAACCCAGGTTTCATATAACCCTGGTATCTCTCTCTCCACAGGCCAATTTTAATCATTAATTCCAGGAACCAATACTCAAGAACATTAGTAAGAGACAAATATCAGTAATACTGGAGTTTGCTTCTGGAGAATGTGTCCTGCCTTTTGTTAGATTTGGTGCAAGACACTGGTTGAAAATACTTTGAATTTTATAGTTGCTTTCTCCAAAAGCAATTTGTTCTAAGCACATTATCTTATTAATTTAAAAACTGAATATGTATTTCAAGGGAATTTTTATCTCTGTGTGTGATTAATCCATACTAAAGTCATCAAAATACAGTCAAGTCGAGTCCATTTCATGTCCAAGTGCCCTTTTATGAGGCATTTCAATCTTTTCTCTTTAATCGAGACTTTTTTAAAAAAAATCTAGCCATAAATAGAGCTCAGCCTCTAAAAAAGGCTTTGGCTTTGCATTGAAATGTAAAGGCTTATAAAATCAGGGAGATTTCAAGTATGTTCTTTTCTATCAGTAATTCTGATTATTCTCTGAAATATAATTCCGTGTTCTTAAAATTATAAAACTGGTTCATTTATCTTGAGGGTAAGAGAATTAATGAGGTGATACCTGGCCAAGCAATTTCGGTTCAGAGGTGGACTCTAAAAGTGTGATTCATATTTGTCATTATTACTGGTTGTTGTATTTACTTTTATAGGTACAATGAATCTGGTTTTAATTTATTATAGCTGCATTGACTGCATTGCCATACTGAATCATTGGGACAGATATTGCCATATGATCCGCACATCTCTGAAACTCTGCCTTTTTATAGACCAGAACACGGTAAATTCCTAGATTTATTTTTTGAAATATGCATGAGGGCTTACTCCATAATTAATTTTTATTAGTTACAATTATTGAGAGTATGTATCAGCCACTATGTTAAGTGCTATAAAAACACACTTTCTTTTACTATTAAAAAAAACTCTGTAAGCTGGGTATTATACGCAGTAAACTTGTTAGTGGCAGCACTGGAATTTAAGCCTGGGACCATTTTGATTTCCTTTCTACTATTTGTCATGAGCTATACAAGGTCTAAGGAGATTTAAAGCATAATCCCTCCATTCTTGCAAACTAGATAATAAATTTCCTTTAAACTTCTTTAACTTCTATATTAATCATTTTATTTTAGTCACCTACTTTGCTCTCTCTCCCATACCTAATAAGATATTTCTATTGATAACAACATTTGAAAATTGGAAAGTTTTACACAGACATAAAATACTTTCCATCCATCTTTTTATTTGAATCTCTAAAAAATTCTTTTTGGAAGACCAGAAAGAGTATTATTAGTTCTGCTATCTTTTCCAGAGAAGAAACTCATGCTTACCAAAGACAAATCACATACCTACATTTAAAAAATCAACAAATAGCAAAACTAAAGTAGAAATCAAGACTTCTGATGAGAGGCTAATGATCCTGCCACCATATTCCGCTTCCTAGAGAAACCACATTTTCCTTAATTATATTTAATAGTAAATATAGTTTAATATTCTATCTATCCATACATCCATCTATCATCTATCTATCTTTACATATTTATATACAGTATCCTACAATGATTCACTATCATTCCATTTAACCATTCTGAATTAACCATGTTATCTAAAAATCATTATAATAATATAAATTACAAAACTAAATATTTTAATGCTTTATTCTCTGCCTGCTTCTTTGCTATATGATTTATACAGCATGTCTAATAAATCTCATGAAGTATATTAAACATATAAGGATACTAAGGACCAGGGAATTTAAGTTATTTGCCCAAAGTCACCTGGAGGGTCAATAAGGATGTAACATACATATTTCTTAGTTCTAGAAATGTTTAACATTTCATAAAAGCATACTTATGTAATTTCTATCCTTCTATAGTAATTGTACTTAATGTTCCATTTTGGTTTGAAGCTTTGCTGGAGATAGTAAAGGTGAATTATTTTAGTTAACAGACATCCCTTACTAAATTTACAAAGGTTATCTGTCTGTCCAGCAACTACAGAAAAGTCAATGTTCATTTTTTCTCCTATTTTCCGAGGGACATGTACTTTCATTATCTTTCTTTTGTTAATATTTTACTATCCTCTGCAGCAATTAGACTCAGAGAAGATAAACCCCAATATCTTCTGTCCAGGATTGAAATCCTTGGAAAGCTAACAGATGGTGGCCTAGAAGTGATGCCTGCCTTTGTTCTGCTCTGGACCCATCCCAACTCACCACTGTCCTTACCACCACACACATACACACATTCACTGCACTTCATGCCTCTCTCAGTTGGGGATAGAATGATCATTATCATATTGATTCTGGCCAGGGCTGCACTATTGAGTGAATTGGCCATTAGATAACCTTGATTTTCAGCCTTTGTAAACTAATTATATCTATTAATCATGCAAGTTCCAGGATTGGTCTTTTTCAGTAAAAGTGTTCCCAAAGAGCAACTTAGAACTTTAAAAAAAATTCCATTTGCCTCTTCTTGTTTATGTTTATCCATCTAAAGCTTCATTTGTCTAGCCTTCCCAGATTAAACTTTTCAAAAACAATTATTCACAAAATATCAGAATGAATATTTTGTTTAATTAGGCACCTTAAGAAAATTTTTGTTTAACAACAACTAAATCAGAAAAATGTGAAGTTAACAGAATAATAAGAGAAGTTACCCAAATACAAATTTATGGTGAAATTCAAGTGACTAGAGCTAATGTTTTATATGATACATCACTTTTAATCCGACATTAAAATTTGCATTAAAATGATCTCATGTGTCTCATCAAGGTGTCTCTGCAATAGTACTGACAATAATAATACTGGTAACAGTGTCCATTCTTTATTGAGTGCTTGCCAAATAACAGATATATTTAACCCCTGCCCTGCGATATGGCAAAGCTTGTGATTTAGAATCACACTAATTTCACCTAATGACTGAAATTTCAATTGACAAATTTTCTTAATGTCAACTTCATCATGTGAAAACGTAAGTGCCTCTTAACATTAAATGATCTAAAGCTACATGGTCCAGTATGTTAGCTACTAGACATACGTCTATTGAGCACATAAACTGTGGCTTATATGATCAAGGAACTAAATTTTTAATTTTTAAATTTCATTTAACTTAAGTTTTACTTAAAAAATTAACTTTGTAAAACACGTGTTATGTTGGACATGGCTTTATTATTTGGTAAGTCTACCTTTCACTTTAACCATTGCATTGTAAAGGGCATCATTGTGATAGTGTGTTGAGTTAGGGCACTTATGTCATAAACAGTCTTGCAAATAAACACTTCACTGATCTAGTCAGTGTTAATGGATTGATTTAATTAAATGAGTTTTCTTACACATTGATATAACATTGTAAAATGTCTTATTTGAATCACTTATGCAGAGAACCTGAGTTAAAATTATATTTATGTATGTTGTAATTGGCATTTAAATTAAAATACTGTTTTTTAATCATAATTAAATTATTTTTGTAATTTAAAAAATAAATAAAGGATGCTTCTCATAATAGACCATCAAAATCAGTGAAGCAAAAGTTGACAGAATTGAAGGGAGAAATAGACAACTCTACAAACATAGATGGTGACTTTAATACTCTACTCTCAATAATGAATAGAAGAACCAGACTAAAGATAAACAAGGAAATAGAGGACTTGAACAACATAGTAAACCAACAAATTCTATCAGACATACAGAGAACACTTTTCCAATAACAACAGAATATACATTCTTCCCAAGTGTTCATGGGACATTTTCCAAGATAGACCATATGTTAGGCCACAAATTTTCATGGTATATTTTTTTTTAAAAATAGATATCATATAAATTATCTGATCATAATGAGATGAAGAAAAAAATGGCAGAAGGAAAATTAGAAAAATTATGAAATTGTGGAAATTAAACAACACATTCTTAACCAATGGATCAAAGAAGAAATCACAAGAGAAATTAGAAAATACTTAGAGGTGAATGAAAACAAAAACACAACATACAGAAACTTATGGGACACAGCAACAGCAGTGTTAAAGGGGAAATTTTCAGCTATAAATACTTACATTAAAAAACAAAAAGGATTCCCAATCAACAACCTAACTTTATAATTTACGGCCCTAGAGAAGGAAGAATACATTTAACCTAAAACTGGCAGTAATGAGGAAATAATAAATATTAGAGCAGAGATAAACAAAATAGAGAGTAGAAGAAACAATAGAAAAGATCAATGAAATTAAAATTTGGTTATTTGAAACCAACAAATTGACAAAGCTTTATCTAGGTGAACTAAGAATAAAAGAGATAAGACTCCAGTTACTAAAAACAGACATGAAAGTGGGAATATTATTACTAATTTTGTAGAATAAAAAGAATTATAAGAAAGTACTGCCAACAAATTGGTTAACTTAGAAGAAATGGACAAACTCTTAGAAACACAAAATCTACCAAGACTAAATCCCAAAGAAGTAGAAAATTTAAATAGACTTATAACTAGTAAGAACATTAAATCCATAATAAAAGTCTCCCAACAAAGAAAAACTTTGTACCTGATTGCTTTACAGGTGAACTTGGCCAAACAGCTAAAAAAGAACTAATATCAATCCTTCTCAAACTTCTCCAAAATATTTAAGATAAGGGAACAGTTATTAACTCATTCTTTGAGGTCAACACTACCCTGATATGAAAGCCAGACCAAGACATCACAAGAAAACTACAGACCAATATCTCTTATAAACACTGATGGAAAAACCTAAAGAAGTCACTGACAAACCAAACTCAACAACATATTAAACAGTTATATAATATAACCAAGTGGGATTTATTCCTTGAATGAAAGGATGTTTCAACATATAAAAATTGATCAGTGTAGTGCACCACATTAACAGAATGAAGTAAAACACACAGACATGCACATGATCACTTCGATTGATTCAGAAAAAGCATTTGACAAAATTCAACACCTTCTCATCATTAAAAACACTCAACAAACTAGGAATGAAAGGAAACTATTTCAACACA
Organism: Mesoplodon densirostris; assembly: GCF_025265405.1. Lineage (NCBI taxonomy): Eukaryota > Metazoa > Chordata > Mammalia > Artiodactyla > Ziphiidae > Mesoplodon > Mesoplodon densirostris. The sequence goes on from NC_082664.1 coordinate 21,947,670, forward strand.
ATAAAATCCATATATGGAAAATCCGCTGCAAACATTATACTCAGTGGTGAAAGACTGAAAACTTTTCCTCTAAGATCAGGAACAAGGAAAAGATGCCTGCTTGCACCACTTTTATTCAACATTGTACAGTTGTCTCTTGGTATCCGTGGGTGATTTATTCCAGGTCTACTACCAGGGATGCTCAAGTACCTTATATAAAATGGCATAGTATTTGCATTAACTTATAAACATACTTCTGTATACTTTAAATCATTTCTATATTACTCATAATATCGAATACAATATAAATGATATGTAAATAGCTGTAAATACAATGAAAATGCTTTGTAAATAGTTGCCAGTATGTGGCAAATTCAAATTTTGCTTTTTGGAACTTTCTGGAAATTTTTCTGAATATTTTTGATCCATGGTTAGTTGAATCCGTGGATGGGGAACCTGTGGATACAGAGGGCTAACTGTACTTGAAGTTCTAGCCAAAGCAATTAGATAAGGAAAAGAAATGCAAGACATCCAAACTAAAAACCACAAAGTAAAATTACATCTGTTTGTGAATAATATGCTCTTATATGTACAAAATCCTAAAGATTCCAAAAAATGTGTTAAGGCTAATAAATAATAGGTTTTTAAATTTTTTAATATCTTTCAAAGAAGAAATTTAGGTAGATATGAAAAAAATAGTTTCTATCACAATGGATTGAAATCTATCTGATTGCTTTATTTCACAGAATTTTTCTGTTTTCTGAAACAAATTCTAAGAAAACTGTCATGGATATAGTTCTTAAACTGTTAAGTATATAGGTAAAAGTGATAAACAGAATAGTTGTATGTTATAAGTGTACTGTTTTTTTACTGTCTTGATTGCATGCCTGATTGGGAGCTGTGGCTCACTGCCACTGTTCAGCACCAGGAGAGAGTATCATATCACACTGCATATCACTAGCCAGGGAAAAGATCAAAATTCCAAATTTGCAGTATGTTTTCTACTAAATATGTGTATAACTTTCATACCATGGTAAAGTTGAAAAATCATGTCAGACCATGTTAATTTGGGGACCATCTGTACTGAACTGTTAACCACAGTTCAAATATTTCCTGAAACAAAAGGAATATTTTCCTAATATTCAATAATAGTGGTAAAAACCTGGCACTATTTGTTATATTTTCTCACCAGTTTCATGTAACATATAAGTGAGTTAAATTTGAAGTTCTAAGAAAAGGAAAATCTTTTTCATGAACTAGCTAAAGAGGTAAATGAATTTATATTAATATTGAAACTTTTCAAGATAAAAACCAATAATAATTTACATGTTTTTCTAATAAGAATCAATATACAGAGGATTTTAATTCTAATTAACATTGTTATATAAATTAGCTGCAAAACTATAAGAAAAAATGTACTGATATTGATAATTTTAGAATTTCTATTTAATTTGTGCAATACTCTTGAAATCATTGTTAATGTTAATGAGCTGACATAGGAGTTAGTACATTTAATTTTGTTAGACAGATACAGTTTGAAACTGATATGCTGTTGATTCAAAACTAAATCAATTCTTCTAAAAAAGATGAAAAAGTTTCGTCGATGTGAATACAAATATTTTTTGGAGTACGTTTTATTTCCTGGAATACTTTTAGAAGTGTTTAGAACAGCTTGAATAGGTGAATCTAATTTTCAAACTATAGCTTTAAAAATCTATATACAGGTGAAGTATTTCCAATAAAAATTTGAAATCTGAATTGTGATGTGCTGTAATTGTAAAATATACATCAAATTTCAAAGACTTAGAATGAAAATATGTAAAATATCTCAATAATTTAATATTGACTACATGTTAAAATAATATATTGAATAATATGTTGTATTAATTAAAATATATTATTAAAATTAACTTTAGTTTTGTTTTACTTTAAAATGTGGCTAACTAGAAAATTTTAAGTTATTTATATGGCTTACATTGTATTTCTACTGGACAGTTCTGCTCAGGGAAGTTTTGTTTCTTTCTTTCTTTCTTTTGTTCATTCATAAACTGTTGTGAGGTCCATGCAGTTTGTTTTCATGTTTTCCTAATAATTTAGAAGTTTCTGGAAAATCCATAATGTAGTTATTATTTGCATGTCATTAATCTAGCATTGAGTTCAATTAAGAGTTACCGAGTGATAGTGAATTTGTTAAAATATAACTTTGCTTAAAATTTTGGGTCTTAGTTGTATGATTCTACCATAAGCTGCTAAATTATGCAAATATTTTGTCTACCTATGCCCAGACCATGGATCAATTCACATCTTGTCTAAGTAATCCCTGTACTCTATAGAACCAGTTGTGAACACCAAACAGAATCCCCTAAATAAGAATTATACCATGAGTGGAAATTAGAGCAAGATTCCATTTTACTGTGTCACTACTTTTCTAAAAATGTTAGGGGCAATAGAAATGTCTTCTTCCTAATGGAAGTTATACCATTAAAATAATCATATAAAAGAGCCATCACAGCTTTCCCCAAGGTGAATGCATTGCAACCATAAGATGATTCTTTTTTCTTCCATATGGTGTCAAGGAAAAAGAAAAGAAGAAGGAAATTTAAAAAGAAAAGAAAAAAAGAAAGTCTGAGATCTAACAATTAGTAAGCACTAAGTGAAAATAATGATGTTTTAGGCAAATAGATCAAATTAAAAAACAAAACAAAACGAAGTTTCTCCTATCAGAGAACCTAGCATATAAATCATCTTGGTACCTATTTGCGGAATGAATTAATGTTCTAGCCAAATATTTGAAGCAGAAATTCTACTAATAATGTCTTGGACCTTCTTGGACTTATAAATTTAATTTAATAGGCATTTCTAGCTGATTTATCCAGAATTTAAAATATTCTGAAATCCAATGTTAAGGCAGTTATGGCCAATTAAAAATAAATTATATAGACCAAAGATTAACCCCAAGCTTTATGTTTTTTGCTCTTAGGTAATTTGTCAGGAATGGAGTAAACTGTGACTGTGTCTAATATCCTCAAATGTAAAATGGGGAAAATAGCAGTACCATTTTATAGTGTTGTTCACATAGGAATTAAATTAATAATAAAAATGGATGTAAAAGTGCCCATTACAGAGTAAGCATTTAGTAGATGTTACCTGGATCATTAAACAAATTTAACTGATCCTTCAAGGTCTGGCATCAGTTCACTTCCTCCATGAAATCATCCCATATTCACTCATTGCCTTCTTATACAAATATTGATGTCTTTATTGTTTACATTTTCATTTGTGTGTTCTCGTACAAATGTAGTATGCTTCTGAAGTTTTTCCTGAAAGCAGCCACGTCTACAACTCTTTTTTTTTTTTTTTTTTTTTTGTGGTATGCGGGCCTCTCACTGTTGTGGCCTCTCCCGTTGTGGAGCACAGGCTCCGGAGGCGCAGGCTCAGTGGCCATGGCTCACGGGCCCAGCCGATTCGTGGCATGTGGGATCTTCCCGGACCAGGGCACGAACCTGTGTCCCCTGCATCGGCAGGCGGACTCTCAACCACTGCGCCACCAGGGAAGCCCTACAACTCTTTAACATATACATCAATCCCCTGCCAAAATGCTGTTTTTCATGAGCCTTCAATTCATCCTTGACTGTTTGCTTTTTGCTGTCCTTGTTCTACAGAGTTTTTCATTTCCACCAATTTCCCAAATTAAGTGGGATAATATTCATTCACCTACTGAAATATATAAAAGAATATTTGTGCAGAAATCCTGGCTGCAAATCTAAGGAATTGCCAAACAAATTAAAGTTTAGCATTTATGGCAGAGGATCAGGGAAGGCAATAAACTACTTTTTGGGTGACTAAATGGTAAAAGAGAGCTTAGACATTTGATTAGAACTGAAGTCATTTACATTGAATAAATTTCAATGTCACACATATTTCTCTGATTGTACCAGAAGAAACTAAAGAAAAAAGGAGGCATTGTGTTAAAAAAAAAAAGGAAGGAATTATTTTTTTAGCTTGTGGAAAATAAAAAATACTATGGAAATTCACAGGTACTATCAGAAGGCAACAGTATAACCCATATTAGGAGAACTTGGTGGTATTTAAATTAAATGTATTTATGTTGTCAAAATTTATTTACCAGGACAATTATTTCTTCCTAGTCCACCATTAACACTAGTAAAAATATGTAAGAAATATAACTTGACTGTATATAACTCTGATGTGAACATTACAGATATCTCCCTTGTAAGATAAGTGGTTATCCTAAATGTTATTTTTTGAATATACTGTTTCTTTGTATGCATGTTTTGGAGACAAAATACTGGCAAAATGGGCAGAAAAGAATGTTACATATTCCTAACTATTAAGTATGATTTGACTGATTGATGAATTCCTTCATTCTACCTGTGTGTATTAATTGATTATTATTATACATCAAGCACTGTTCTACAGCTAGTGATACAGATGAATAAAATAGTAAGCACCTGCTCTTTTCCAAGGTAGGTAGAGAATACTTATGTAAACAAATGGATACATGCTTTAATATCAAATTTCAATACACATATCAAAACACATAAGACATGGTAAAATACTAGAGTTTTGGCAAGTGAGGTTCTGTTTTTAAAAGGTGGAGTAGATATTTGGGAGAGGCATACATGAAATGACAAAACGAGCCTTGAAAATACCTGGGAGGAAATCATTTCAGCAAAGGAAGAACAACTGCAGGAGTGCTACGTTGGAAATGAGCTTGGCTTATTTGAAAATCTGCAAGGAGGCCATGTTGATTGAAGTAGAGTAAATATGGGAGATGCTGGGAGATGAGGTCTAAGAGGTATTCAGGACCAGCCCAGGAAGAGGGGTTTAATGTCATTCTAAGTGTGATGGTAAAACCTTATGGTATGTCCAGAGTATATATGTATATATCTAGAGATTTATTTTAAATCCTATTATAGAAGAGATTTATACTATTTTTAAGCCATTACGAGATGCATTATACCAGATTATATCTCCCTTGATCCTTGGAACCAGCTTGTCAGTGGTTCCCATTAGTTAGTTATAATTTCTATTTTATAGTTGAAGAAAGTAAGATTCAAAGAGGTTGGTCAAATTTCAAAAGTTAGTTATGTTGCCTCCATTGCAACCTGAGTTTGTATGATTCCAATAACTGCCTTCTTCTTTTTTTTTCTGTCTATTGCATACTGCCCTCCAAAGTTACATTATGTTCCCTGCATCTACCAGAATTTGTAAACATATGAAATCAAGTTCAATTGGAAAAGTACTTTTGTAAGGGATCTAGTATTATGATGCATATTATGATGCAAGAGTTTCTATATTCATCAGCAAATTCTTACTACAATTCTGTAAGGTGAGGGTATAATTATTTCTGTGTGATGGATAAGGGAAGCCAAGGATCATAGACTGTATATAACCTAACAAAGGGTCACATACCCAGTAACATGGACTCAGAAGAGGATTTGTCAGTCTGCCTGATTTCCATGGTAATACTGTCTTCATAAGAAGCAATAAACCTGAAAAATATACAAGAATGATGACACTCTACCTTTTAGTTACACCTCTAATGGTATTTTTGCTGCTGAGATAAATTGTTGCAATACAGAAAATGTGTTTGCTAAAGCAGGAAGTTGTCAGATCTGTGTTAAACTCTAAGCTACACTGAAGTGAAAGCATTCTGTGGTATCTGTTACCTGGTCTCTCAGAATTGACTCAAAGTTCTCGAAGATACTTTGTCACTTCTTAGCAATGAAGTTATGATGGGTTGGAGACAAAAAATGAAAAAAAAAGGAAAGGACATATAGAAGTTCTTTTGAGAAACTTAGCATTGTAAATATTTGCCCTAAGTACTGGTTTGACGCTTGTAGAAATCAGATTGGACAAAGTTCTTGCTAGACTGATAACCAGGAAAGAACGATCTTATTTTGTCCCAGGTAAATCAGAGGGAATGAATTATTTTTATGAGATAATCTCTAGTTCTGCGTGAAAAGTTTCATTACATCTGAATAAAGCTTAAATTCTGAGTGATTTCTAATATTCCATATATTTTACTAAGGAGTGCACATTTTACATGTTAGTGTGGGTGGGATTTTATTGCCACTATCAGCAGTATCAAAGATTACTTTCCTACTTCATATTTTGTTCTTCTTTATCATATGCTTCATTCTGTCTCTGATATTTATCACTTGCATTTCCCAGAAAGAACAAAGAAACACTATTATCCAGCCTCAGAACACTAAAAGCCCTGTTTTTTCTTTTTTCTTTTATTTCAAATTCTGCTGAAGCATTCTTCACTTCTCATGTTTTCCTTCCAAAAATGTTACAGCTAAAGTGAAACATGAAGCTTCATTGCAGAAGTCATTAAAGAGGTTTCTTACAGCAAACTGGGGAATCACAAAGACAAAAATTCTGTTATTTTGAAACCATGAAGGAAATGAAGGTCACTAAGAAGTCTGAATATTTTGCCTAGCCACTTGGAATTAGACTCAAAGGACTGAGGCTACAAATCTGAGATATGTCTTAGGATGAAATTGCAAGTGTTCTTTTTGATGCCTCCCCCTCCCCAAGAATAAGCATTAGCAAACAAATGAATGCTTGGAAAGACAGTCATGCATACAATATATAGCAGGAGCACTTATCTTTGGAAAAGCCAAGCTAACCAATTTACAAAACTCAAATAAGTTACAGTCATAGCCAGGTACTCTAGTAAAGGGGTCAAAAATCAAAAGGGTGGTTGCACAGATAAAATTCCAAAATAAGAAATCTCCAAACAAATACTGGATTTTTGGTGGCATATGTCAGTGATTTGACATACTTTAAAATACTCTTGTAATGTAGAAGAAAAAGACTCCAACTGTTGAACTAAGAAAATGTTCATCTCTCTTTGTATTATTAGATTTCCTAATTGCTCCAGATTAGGTGTCTAGTTAAAGAGAAACTGAGATTGTATAAAAGGAGAACAATTATGAAAAATAATATAATGTGAGAATATGGATGCAAAAGTCAAGAGGAGCTGTTCAATGGTTTAAAAAAGTATGAAGAGAGGAAAGAGGAAAATCAAAACATCAAAAGCCATAGGATCCTGTGACCCAATAATTTCACTCCTAGAGATATACATATACAAGAGAATTAATACATGTATACACCAAAAGACACATACATAAAAGTTTATTCATTGTAGCCTCAGACTTGGAACACCCCAAATGTCCAGCAAGAGGAGACTGGAACACACAAATTGTGGCATATTTATACAATAAGATATTATGCAGCAATAAAAAAGAACCAACTACTGACACACAAAACATCTTGGATACATCTCATAGATATGTCGTGGCATAAAACAAGCCAGACACAAAGAGTACATATTCGAAACAGTCAAAACTGACTAACAGGGCTTCCCTGGTGGCACAGTGGTTGAGAGTCCGCCTGCCGATGCAGGGGACACGGGTTCGTGCCCCGGTCCAGAAAGATCCCACATGCCGCGGAGTGGCTGGGCCCGTGAGCCATGGCCGCTGAGTGCGCGTCCGGAGCCTGTGCTCTGCAACGGGAGAGGCCACAACAGTGAGAGGCCCGCGTACTGCAAACAAACAAACAAACAAACCCTGACTAAGGTTGGAAGAAGTCAAGATAGCAAGGTTACATCTGGAGGGTGGCTGAGTATTGCCTGGGAAGTAGGAGCACGAGGAAATACTTTTGAGTGCTTAATATGTTTGTCTTAATCTGGATGGTAAATACATGGGTTTAGACAAATGTATAAAATCTACAAACTGTAGATTTGAATTCATATTTTATACTTTTTGCATGTATTTATACTTCAATTTTTTTAAGAATGCCATAGAGGTCTGTAACTTCCCAAGGCATTGTGTCTATAAGCATATGAAAGGAAACCGTGTGAGAAGGAAAGGCACAGCTTTTTAGATTCCTTTGTTTTCCCTTTCAATGATTTTCAGGATCATTAGTCCTTAAAGAATGATAAAAACACTTGATTATTCTGCAGTCAACATATTTCAGTATGCAACTTCCCCTCTAATCCTGCCTAAGACATAGATTGGGTCTTTGTCCTAGATACCAGATCAGAAAGGATATCATTGTATAGTGAACATGCTTATATCATGATTCATTGTGCAATCAAACATTTGTTCATCCATTCATTCACTATTGTTTAGCACTTTCTGCAAGTTAGAAGGTATGGGTACACTTGCTCAAATTACATTAGTGGGCAGAGCAGAGATTGAAGCATGTAGCGCCTTACATAAGCTGAAAGCTATAGGGTGCTATGGAAGAGTTTTGAAGTGAGTGAATTGATCAGACTTGCAGGTTAGAAAGACTAAACTGGCAAGATTGTGGAGAATAGCTTAGATGGAGAGAAGCCACGTAGCAGGAATAGCATGTCACAGAAAATTACGGAAATCCAACCAGTAAGTGAGGAGGGTCAGGGTTATACAACTGGCAGAGGAAAGTTAAGAGGGGAAATAGTTATGTGGCCACAAGGTGGAAAAAATACATCAGGGTCTAGTAGCTTATGGTATGAGATGTGTGGAAAAACTAGGTTACTCTTTGGACTCTGGTTAATCAACAACTCTCTCAGGGTTTTCCATAGATTAAATCTTTTAACTTGCAAGCAGCTCTATGAGGAAGGGATTATAACCAGCCTCACATCATGAAGGAGGGCACTGAGGCACAGAACACTTATGCAATTTACCTAAAAGTTACCTGGGAGTAGCAGAGTGAGATTTTTTACCTAGACCAGTGACCCCAGGTCCCATGTTCATAATCACTGAGAGAAAACAGGAGTTGTCCAGGCAGAGAGGGGAATAGTATTAGATCAGGGAATGGACTAAAAGACACAAGTAATGGCCTGTCAGAGATAGAGCATCTTTAAGAACTAAATGATCATTTGTTGTGCTTGGAAAACATGGAGGCAGGTGAGAGCTGGATGGAAAATAGAGCCAGCGGAGGAGACATGCATGGATGAGGGAAAAGCCTTGCATGTCATTCTAAAACTGCTGGGTTTTTCCACCAGACTTGAAAGAAGCTGAGTTATTGAAATTATGAAAGTTCATCAAGAAGACTTCAATTTCTAGAAAACTTTAGTTCAGTTTCTAAACTACCAAAGATGATATTGGACAAATTGTATAGTGTCTCTGAATTTCACGACCTTTGTTTTTAAGTGGAGATCATTGGCAAGATTCAATACAAAAGTCTGTAAATTCCAAACCTGGCAAACTTTATTTTCATATTTATACTCTGCTTTATTTCAGAAAGGATCAGTGGTGTAAGATTGTTTATAAAACACTTTAATATGAGAAAAAAGGTAACTGGAAAAAAAAGCAAAGACTTGTTATCATTGCTTATGTTGTCAAGAAAAAGCAAAAGCATTCCTTGAAACCAGGTACGATGTGTAGTTCTCCCTTGCTGCCTATTACCTGTTCTTTAGTTCCAACTTCGGATGGGCTTTATTTGGTGTTCCCTTCTGGATATTGTGTAGGGTGATTCACAGAGGCAAGATTTTTCTTTGGGTAAGAAGCTGTAATTCACAACCAGCTAGAGATGTAATAAAAGCAGATGCAGAAAGTATAAAGACAAGAGGCTTGCAGAACAAAGGGTGGGAGGCAAGCAAACTGTACCAAAAAAAAAAAAAAAGTGTTTTTGATGAATTTCCTCCAGAATGCTGAAAATAACTGAACTGTTGAAATCTTGCAAAACCCATCTGATCCCACAGGGAGAATATGTTGATCTTCTCTTTCTACCTTCCTATTCTGAATGTATTGAAGTTATGATTTTAAGCAGCCTTGTGATGATGCTCCGCTAGCACAGCTCCAGTAGAGCAGGCTTAAATAGTGAGGTTAAGAGGAAGCAAGGAGATGACATGCATCATTTTTGTAATGTTGGTGAGTAACTTGCATCACTCCATAGCATATTCACCACATGAGCATTATGATAATACAAATTCGGTATTGACTAGATTGTGAAATTGCATTAGCAACTTATTTGTCATACAAAAGGTTTTTTGTTTTAGTGGGTTGAATCCTCTCAGTTCTAAATAAGCCTGCTTATACACAGTAGGTGAGCAAATAAATAGGGCCCTGTATAGACAATAAGTCTGCTTTCTGATCGATTCTGACTGCTACGACCAAATTGATTACACAGCAATTCTTTAAACAGTCAAATTTAACAGACTACAAGGTACATTTTTTTCAAATATATGCATAACTGCCACTTATTGTGTTAAATCGATCCACAGACAATGCCTATACCTTTGATTAGTAGACCACTTGAAACGCTTGTGCCCTCTCTTCCTCCCCCCTTCTCTCCTCCCTCTCACTACCCCCTTCCTTGTTCAGTCTTCTTAGTTTTTCCTTCTTTCTTCATCCCCTATATTCACCTGTGCATGTGTGATATTCACATTTACTACATCTAAGCACTGTATTTGTTAGTTCACTGCAATGCTCTGCAAGGGTTAGTTGGCAAACAACATATCAACAAAACAAATTATCTGCTTAAAGTGCATGCAAACAAAGAAGAGTGTTCCTTTAGCAGTCTTGAGGTGGGGCAGTGTTTGTGTAGGGTGTTAATGGGAGGTGGGGAGGTTGGGATGGTGGTGCAGTGTTAAGAGAAGATGTAGTCTGTGTGGTTTCTTTGGCAATATCCAAGTCAGTGCTGGATTTATTTTTATTTTTTGGCTGAGCCACGTGGCATGTAGGATCTTAATTCTCCCACCAAGGATCAAACCTGCCCCCCTGCCCCCCCTGCAGTGGAAGTGCAGAGTCTTAACCACTGGACCGCCAGGGAAGTTCCAGTACTGGATTAAAAATATATATATTATGATATTTTGCCCAATATAGTCCTAGACAATTTTGCAGTATTTCTTCCATGATCAATAATGTTATATCTTTAAGCAGAATCTTGGTGGTAAAGACATTTGGCAAAATAAAAGAAAATTTTTTACTAATATATAAGTTATATATTTCAAAGACTATAAAGAAGAACTCTGTGAAAGTGAAACAAAAAAAGAAAAAAATCACGTTTCCATATCTGTCTCCACATACTCATTTTGACCCAGAAGTCAGCTGCTATTTTGAGTGTAGTGTTATAGAGGAAGAATACTGTTTCAGCTGTCTGAGTATTGAACACTGGATGAATTCTACATCTTATCTCTCCAGCTGGAGTCCTGGATATTGGCAGGAGGGGACATGGGAGAAATTTTGTTTGCTGCAGCTAATCTTACAATTCATTAGCGCCTTAGTGACTAGTAATCTCACTTCATTAAATGTGTTTATTTGGTAGTGTCAGCTTTCCTTTTGAAATGCCCTTAAATAATAATAGCAGTTCCTTTAAGGCTGGTGCTTCACAAAAGTGAAGAATAGAATTGTGCTGCAACAGACAAAGGTACCATTAGGGCTTTAATCTAAAATGAACAGCCCAGGGTCATTTGGATATTTCAGATTGAGAGATTAAAACTCTTATCTCATGCTGAGAAATGTAATACAAAACTTACAGTCCAGTTTTGAGAGCTCATTTCTGATGAATTTTTATGACTTGCTAAACCTAGAAAAAGGTCCCTTACTTTTTTTCCTCTTAAATTTAGTAATAAGCCAATGATGTCAATGGTCAGAGTAAGGTGAGAATAAACACATTCAAGGAAAATAAAAGCAATGACTGGGGATCTCTCCCTGGCATTATGTAAGGATTTATATTAAAAAATAATAAACATCACTCATATGCCTGCAAGTACATACCTCCCAGCAGCTCAGAATATTGGAAATGATCAAATCCTAATACTAAAATATAAATTTAAGGCTTATTGTGATATGATTCCTGTGCCCACTAAGGTATTCTCTGATGGTAGAAATTCATCGTTTCATGATAATTTTTAATTCTTTATCTGTAATCTCAACTAAAAGGTAATATAACCAATTCAGAAGTGCTTGCTTACCCCAGGGACTTAAAATGAAATTCAAATTCTTTGGATCTGTGTCAGGGCCTACTAATAAACATTGCATAAGAAGATCTTTTTATTCTTTTAGTGAATAATATTCCTAGTCAGTCTCTACCCTTGATTCTAGGGGAATCAATTTAACTGATACTCTTCAAATAAAAGCATTTCAAGAGGCAATTTTCTCTTGTTTCCTGCTGCAGTAGTTTATGTAGAGAAAATCTATCAATATATTTTAATAGAAAGCAGAAACAACTAAACTCTTTGTGTATTATCATATATTATCTGAGAGAGCATACTCACCAGTATTCTGATTTTAACTTCTCACCTATATTTAATGAAATATTTTTAAGAGATATCACAAATCATTCTGGAAAAATTTCAGAAAATGTCCAGTTAGTGCATCTATGTCTATATCAAGCTTTATTCTTCTTTTGCATTCTTTCTTTTTAAATCTTTTAAATATCAATAATAACGTGAGGTAAGATAGTGACAGAATATCTCTTTATTACTATAACAAAAAATCAAAATTATAAAGAAACTAAACCCATAATTACCAAAAAATATTAGGGCACAATAGTGACATAAAATGTAGTTATCTAGAGTTAAATTGACACATTCAAAATAAGATGACTTATCTTCTAATGGACTTGTCTGTTTTGATGGAAATATGTTGGTTATTCACTCACTTAGCAGATATTCAATGAGAGACCACTATGTCTGAGATACTGTTTGTGATCTGGGAATCAGAGAAAGTATTAAAATGACAAATAAAACCTCTGACTTCATGGTGAAAAAAATTATTGAAATTGAGGGAAAACGTCTTGTGGATGATATGTAATGCCCAGTGACAGACCAGTGCTGCTATTGAGAGCAGCCACAGTAAAAATAGAACAAAACAAAATACTACATAGCATACAAAAATATATGCTGAAGGACAGCAGAAAGTTAGATACAATGAGAACTGAGAACTCTATGGGCCAAGATTCCAGAAAGGGAAGAACTTCAAAAAAGTGATCTGATTATATGTAGTCACTTTTGCCCTTAAAGCTTTTTCTGATTATAAATAAGGGCAAGAAGTTGAAAATTTATCCACTGAGAGTTTCTGCCAATGTTCAGAATAAAACAGCAAAATTTTGGACAGAGACTTGGAAGGTGGGCTCAAGAGCATAGCTAGTTGCCCTATTGATACATTAGCCATATTCTGGAGCAGCATAGATTGGAAGGTATAGATTTAAAATCTTAAAAAGAAAGACTCTAAAAAGAAGAATTGAGGTTTCAACAGTTTCCTGAAACACAGGTTAGTGTTCCAGACTTATCAAGGTTTAGAGGCTTAAAGAAAACAAGCTCTTTGTTGAAAACCTGGAGACTGAGCCTTACCAAGAGAACAAGTAAGCCACTATTAAAAACAGTGTCTTGCTGGATTAAAGTAATCAGTCCCCAATCTGTAAGTGTAGCAAATGGAAAGCAAACACCTCTCTGGAGAAGATAGCCTCACCAGGTACTTTTTATTTATATATAATTTCAGATTTAATTGGAAATTACTTCACATGTCATAACATAGGCAACATGTCTAAAATCCAAGAAAAATATCAAACAACAGAGGCAAATCCAAAAATATTCCAGATACTGCATTTAATCATAAAGAACACTATGACTATGATAAAGATGTTTAAAAATATGAAAAAAAAACATGAAGACAAAGTTGAAATATGGACAATTTAACCAGATTATTGTAATATTCAAAATAATCTAATGGAAGTTATGTTTCAATATTTTAAAATTAATCAATATAATTCAGCAAATCAATAGACTAAAAAGAATAAACAAAGATATGCCCAAAAGATGCAGACAAAGCATTTGGCATTATTCAATATCTATTAATGATAAAAATTCTCAGCAAACTAAGAATAAACCTGATCAAGGGAATCTACAAAAACGTATAGCTAACATCATTTACAAGGGTACCAAGGTAATGATGACTCCTTTTAACACTCCTATAAAACATTATACTGGGAGTCTTATGCAATGCAATAAGCCATGGAAAAAATAAAATGCAGACAGATTAGGAAAACAACAAAAGTTTCTCCATTCTCATGATGCCATGCCTATATAAAAATTATAAAAGAATCCACACAAAAGGATATTAGAACTAGTAAGTTATTTTTCATGGTCACACAGTATAAATTAAGTATTTAAAAATCAATTGTATATCTATGTATTAGCAATGAACAATTGGAAACTGAATTTTTTAAGAGTATCATTTGTAATAGTTGCAAAAAGAGCATGAAATACTTAAATGAAATTTTTTTAAATGCATGCATAATTTGTATGATTAAACTACAAAACACTGATGAAAGTCATCAAAGAAGATCTAAGTAAATGGAGAGATCTACCTTGTCGCTGGATTGAGAGACTCAAGATTATTTGGGTGTTAGCTCTTCCCAAACTAACCTATACATATGCAGTCCCAATCAAACTTCAGCCAAAATGTTTGTATTAAAAAAGTAGTTGATTCTAAGTTTTACATGGAAAGGTAATAAACTTAAATAGCCAGAACAATCCTGAAAAAAAAAAGATCAAATTTAAAGGACCCACTATACCTAAATTTGAAACTTAGTGTAACATGACAGTGGTTAAAATAGTACTATATTGTACTTTATACAAAATTTATCATTAACCAAGATATAAGACCAAAAATTCTTTTCAAAATTTTAAAGATAATCTACGAGAAAACCTTTACAATATTAGATTAGTTGTATTATACTTCTTAGATATGACACCAAAATCATGGTGCACACACACCCAAAAAAAAAAAAATGATAAATTGGAATTCATCAAGATTAAAAACTTCTGTCTTTTGAAAGAAACCATTAAGAAAGTTAAAACAATCCACAGACTGTGTGAAAATATTTGCAAATCACGTATCTGGAAAAAGACTGTGTCTAGAATACCTAAAGGAATTCCAAAACCAGTGACAAGAAAATAAACAACCCATTAAAATAATGGGCATACAATTTGAAAAGATGCATCACCAAAAAGATATATAGATGGCAAACAAGCATATGAAAATTTTCCAAACATTGTTAGCCTTTAGGGAAATGTGAATTATACCCACAATGTGATACTAACACATACTTGTTAGAATGACTGAAAAACCAACATCAAAAGCAATACATACTAGCCATATCAATTGTGGACAAAGTTGCAGAAAAAAATTAAACTCAAATATATTTCTGGAATTAATGTAAAATGGGTAAAACTATTTTGGGAAAACATTTAATAATATCTTAATAAAGTTAAACTTATTCTTATTATATGACCCAGCATTCCCACTACTACATGTTTACTCCAGTGAAATGAAATGTATGTTCACAAAAAAACATGATATAATTGTTCATAGAGACTTTTTCATTATTAACGGAAATGGGTGACAGCCTACATATTCCTCAGTACTGGAATAAGCAACCTGTGATACATCCACACAATGAATTACTATTGGACTGCAGTTACTGGCACATGCAACATCATTGATGGGTCTCACATACATCATGCTAAGTGAAAGAGGTCAGACTCAAAAGACTGCATACTGTATGATACCCTTTACATGGCATCTGTAAAGACAAAATGATTCAGACAGTGAAAAGCTCAGTGTTTGCCAGAGGATGTAGAGAGAGTTTGATTCTGATGAGGCATGAAGAAAATTTTTGATATTATATAAATGTACTATAACTTGAATGTGGTGTTGTTTATTTAACTATGCAACTTGTCAAAATTTGCAAAAGTCTGCATGAATAAGGAGAGAAACTACTGTATGTAAATTATATTTTAATTTATAAAACCAAATAAACCAGTGTATTTTACTACATTTGTAGAAAAAGATGACAATATTAATAAATGCAATAAAAACATTTGACAAAGTTTAACAACTATAAAAGATTTTTTTAAATCTCTTAACATACTATATATAATTAGAAAAGAACTTCCTCAGTCTAATGAAGAGTATCTACACAAACTTTTAATAAACATCTGACTTAATGGTGAGCTATCATAATCAGTAAGAGAAAGAAATAAAGTTTAATTATCAGAAAAGTGGAAATAAATCTGTCACAATTCTTATTTACCATGATGTACATGTAGAAAATCTAAAGAAACTATGGGATTTAATAAGTTGTCTAGGAAGATTAAAGTTACAGTGTAACTATAAAGAATTCAATTTTATTTTTATATACCACTCACAAATAGAAATGAAAATTTAAGGAATAAATAGCTTACAACCTCATCAAAAAATCTCAGATATCTGCCAGTGAAACTAATAAAAGTTTGTAAAACCTGTACTCTGAATAATCCAAATCACTATTAAAACATTAAAATATCTAAATATTTGGAGAAATATAGCATGTTCAGGTAATGGTACACTCAATGTTGTGAAGAAGTCAAATCTCCACTCATTGATCTAGAGTTAATGCATTTCCATTAAAAAAACTACAGCCTTTTTTTTTCATGTGAAAATTAGCTCATTGTAAAATTTATATGGAAATCTGCAAGGTCCAGATATTCAAAACAATCTTGAAGAAGAATAAACCTTGAAGACTTACATACAAGACAAAGTCTTTATTTTAAATGATGTTAATTACAGCAGCAGAGATATAGCAAAATGAACAATTTACTAGAGTAGACTCTACAGACACTGTTCCACACACATATGATAAACTGATGTGCAGTGGAGAATAAATGGCAGTTTTATACAATGGTGCTGGGAAAATTGAATTTCTACCCCAACTTTACATCTTACATAAAAGTCTATTTCAGGTAGATTATAAACATAAATGTGCAAGGTGAAACAATAAATCTTTTAGACTAAAACATGAGAAAATATTTTTATGACCTCAGGTTATCAAAGACTACGTGTAAAGAACATGAAACACTAACAGAGAAAAGAAAGTAAACAATCAATGGAAGCTTATTAAAACTAAGAACATTTTTTCATCAAAAGGAAACATTAAAAAAATTAGAAAGTAAGTCACAAATTGGGAGAATCTATTTGTACTACATATAGTTGACAGAGAACTTAAAACAAATGCTAAGGATCCATATTTAAAAGGAAGACTAATAGACAAATGGGGGAAACTTTAATAGGGAATTCATAGAATAGGATATATAAATGGCCAATGGACACATTAAAAAAGAGGTTTTCAATGTAATTAATCATTTTGAAATGGAAATTCAAACCAAAATAAGGTACTTCAAATTCCAGCGAAGATGAAGCAATTGAGACAGCTCTGAGGTCCCACTATAACTAACTAGAAATCTGGAAAAAATATATGGGATGACTACTTTCAACAATTGACAACACATAGCACAAGAATGTGATTGTTGAGAGGAGGAGAATATTAAAAGTGAACACTAAGATCTCCTCAGCTTTCTGTTGGAAGGCAATTTCCAGACTAAAGCACAGGGCAGGGGATACCCAAACAAGATACAATATTAAAGAAATCTAAGAGAGAATGTGAAATCTGGGATATGTGGGTGGAGAATCAGAAAGGAAGAAAGTATGCTGAGAAAGAGCTCCAGAAATCTTCATAATGTTCCCTTGACTCTGTAGCTGAATACTGAATTTTGCATGTTTAGGGTAAAACTGCACAAGCCTGAATGAAAGCTGACCTATTTCAATACCTAAACTTAGGAGAGATACTAACTAGCCAAATTAGAGAGACTCCATTGAACACTGGGACATTCAGTTCAGATCATGGAAATGTCATAGCTTAATAATAGGACAAACCTAGCCTTGGAACATTTCTCAACCTTGTCACTATTGATATATTGACCCAGCAGCCAGCGTTGTCTACAGACATTGCCAAAGGCATCTTGGAGGACAAAATCACCCCTGGTTGAGACCATTGTCCTAGAGTAAAGTTTACCCTAAGACCTAAAAAATAAAACTTTAAGTCTTGCCTCAAAAAGATCAAGCTCATCCTTAAGAAACTTACTGCCTGCCATTAAAACAAAATTGGGCTTCCCTGGTGGTGCAGTGGTTGAGAGTCCACCTGCCGATGCAGGGGACGCGGGTTCGTGCCCCGGTCTGGGAAGATCCCACATGCCGCAGAGCGGCTGGGTCCATGCGCCATGGCCGCTGAGCCTGCGCATCCAGGAGCCTGTGCTCCGCAATGGGAGAGGCCACAGCAGTGAGAAGCCCGCATAACGCAAAAAAAAAAAAAAAAAAAAAAAAAAAAAAATTAAAAATAAAGAGAGCTAATCACAGATATCAAGCAACAATGTAACATTCATAACATTCTATCAAAATTTATTAAAAATGTGAAGAAACAGGATATTTTGACCAACAATCAGAGGAAAAGGAGTCAATAGAAACAGAGCAAGAAATCACGGCTATCTTTTAAAAAAGTCAAGTGTAAATTCTTTAAAAAATTGTAATAAACTATATATAATATACAATTTATCATTCTAATGGTTCTTAAATGTCTAGTTCAGTGACATTAGCACGTTCACACCATTGTACAACCATTACCATCATCCATCTCCAGAACTTTTTCATCTTCCCAAACTGAAACTCTGTGCCCATAAACTAAAACTCCCAATTCTACTATACTCCCAGCACATGGCAACCACCGTTGTACTTTATGTCTCTGTGAATTCGACTTCTCCAGGCATCTCATATAAGTGGAATCATACAGTATTTGTAATTTTGTAACTGGCTTATTAAAAGAGCTTCTAATTTCATGAACACTGCTATGTATGGAATAGATATCTAGTGAAAGCCTGTTGTATAGTGCAGGAAACTCTGCTCAGTGCTCTGTAGTGACCTAGATGGGAGGGAAATCCAGAAGGCAGGGGATATGTGTATGCATATGGCTGATTCACTTCACTGTATAGCAGAAACTTGCACAATATTGTGAAGCCACTATACTCTAATAAATAAATTTTTTAAAAAAACTGACAGAACTGGAAGAAGAAATGGACAAATTCTCAGGTATAGTCAGAAGTTTCAAACAATCTCAATAATTGACAGAGCAGAAATCAAAAAAATCACTGAGATATACAAGACCTGCATAAAACTGTCAAAACTTGATTTAATTGACATCTTAAAAATACTCAACTCCAAACTCTTCAGAAATATATTTCTCAAAACTTACCTTTTTCAAAACACCTGGGCCATTCATCAATAAAGTCCATATGCTAGTCCAAAGAAAATAACTATCAACAGAGTATTGCAAACATACAGAGTATACATTATGTCCTTTGAAGAAATTATTCTGAAGCACAATGGAATTATATTAAATCAGTAACATAAATATATTCACAAGTACCGGGAAATTGAAACAACACATTTCTATATGTCACATTACAAGGTAAATGAGAAAATTTTTGACAGAATTAAAATTAAACCAATTATTATGTATGGGGCTCAGCTAAGGCAGTGCTCAGAGATAAATTGCTAACTTTAAATGATTATATTATAAAAGAAAAAAATTCTCACATCAAATCTAATTTTCCATCTAAAATAGCTAGGAAAGGAAAACTTGAAACCACTGAAATAAGAAGTGGATAAAAAATAGAATAAGTCAATGAAACCAAAGATGATTTTTTGAAAAGATGATAAAATTGATGAATTTCTATCTAGGCCAATGAAAGAGACAGAAAGAGAGAGAGAAAGGAGAAAAGAGAGAGACTAATTAATTAACAATGTCAGGAATGAAAGAGACTAATTAATTAACAGTGTCAGGAATGAAGGAGGAACATCATAAAACATTCAACAGATGCTAAAATGATAAAAGGGAAATATTGTAAATGATTTTTTCTAATAAATTTGACAACTAAGACAAATGGAAAAATCCTTGACAGACACAATGTAACAAAACTGAATCAAGAAGAAATGAAAAATCTGAATAGCACTATACCTATTAAATAAAACCTTCTCAGAAAGAAAACACCAGGCTCAGATCACTTCTTTGGAGCATCCCATTGAATATTCATGGAAAAAAATAATAACCTCTTCAAGTGCTTTCATAGAGTAGTGGGGAGAAACGTGATGGTAAACTGGATAAGAACATTATGAGTCCTGACCAAATTTCCTCATGTACATACAGGAAAAAATTCTTCTTTTAAAAAAATAAAATGACACAGCAAATATGTTAATCTGTAAAAAATTAATACATAATAGCCAAGTCGGATTTATCACAAGGAGCCAATCAATGTAATTCACCATATCAACAAATAGAAGAGAAAAAAATATAAGTATTCTAATAAATACAGAGAGAGAATTTTACAGAATTTAGTACCCATTTATAATAAAGAATATGAATGGATAAAGAAATATTTAGAAGATCCTAAAGCTAACTTAATGGCTTTTTAAAAATGAATGTTTACCACATAAGACTGGGAATATGGCAAGACTGTCTACTCTCACTACTTCTGTCCAATATTATTCTGGAAGTTTTAGGTATTTCAATGAGGCAAGAAAAAGAAGTTAAAGAAAAATGGATTGGAAAGGAAAATACAACATCTTTGTTTGTAAACAACATGGTCAAGTAAGTGGAACCTCATAATATATATAGATAAAAGTTACTAGAATTAATTATTAATATATCATGCTCTCAGAATATAAAGTCAATATCGAAAAAGAAAATATATTTCTATATACCAGCAACAAAGTATCATGGATTAAAAATGTGTAAAAATTACATTTACAATAGCTTCAAAAATATAAAATAGGGCAAAATTTAATAACATTTAGATAAGACCTGTACCATGAAAGCACATACTTTAAAAATTTTTGAAAGAATTAAATAAATGAAATAATATAATAAATTTATATTATAAAGTTTATGTTTATAAAGTTGAAAAACAATTTTTTAAGATGCCAATTTTCCCCAAATTCATTAACTTATTCCACATAATGCCAATTCAAATAACAGTAGTTGGTTTTTGTTTTTTTTTTTTGGTTTGGTTTGGTTTCATTGTTTTATTTGGGATTGCAAAGGACTTACAATGGCCAAAACTTAAAACAAAATTGAAGACTAATAATTATCTGATCAATGCAGTAACCAATGCAATATGGTAGGAATTTAAAGATGTGTATATCAGTACACGAGAAAAGGGAGACCAGAAATAGATTTCCACATCTATATGTACATTTGATTTTTGCTCAAGGTGCCCAAGCAGCTAATTAGGGAAAGAAACGACATTTCCACAAATGATGCTGAAAGAGCTGAATATCCACATGAAAAAAACAAAAACTCAACTCCTACCTTATATTCTATATAAAAGAAAACAAATTAAAATGCATCCCAGGGGGCTTCCCTGGTGGCGCAGTGGTTGAGAATCTGCCTGCCGAAGAAGGGGACATGGATTCGAGCCCTGGTCCGGAAAGATCCCACATACCACGGAGCAACTGGGCCCATGAGCCACAACTACTGAGCCTGCACATCTGGAGCCTGTGCTCCGCAACAAGAGAGGCCACGACAGTGAGAGGCCCACACACTGCAATGAAGAGTGGCCCCCACTCACCGCAACTAGAGAAAGCCCTCGCACAGAAACGAAGACCCAACACGCCAAAAATTAATTAATTAATTAATTAATTAATTTTAAAAAAAAATGCATCCCAGGTCTAAAAGTAAGTGCTAAAACTATAAAATTTCTAGAAGAAAATATGGAAGAAACATCCTCACAATGTGGAGATAGGTGGCAATTTCTTAACTAAACACAAAATGCATATTTAATAAGAGAAAAGATTAATAAAGTTCATCAAAATTTAAAAGTTCTCTTTGAAAAATACTGTTAAGGTACTGAAAAGCCAAGGCACAGATTGGAAGAAAGTGTTTTCAGTTCATTTATCTGACCAAGGACAAATATCTGGAAGGTACAAAGAACACCTACAACTCAATATTTAAAAACGAGCCAAATAAAAAACTGGCAAAACATTTGAAAAGTCACTTCATAAAATAAAATATACAAACATCAATAAGTACATAATAAAATGCTCAATGATTTTTAGTCATCAGGGACTGTGATGAGAGTATATAAACATTAAACCACTTAAATCAAAATTGACACCAAATCTATTTGATCAGTAAATTTAAAATACCATACAATATGTTGGCAATATATGAAACAACTATAACTCTAATACATTTTATTGGTAATGTAAAATAGTACAACTATTTTGGAAAAGAGTTTGGCATTGTGTTATAAGGCTGCATAAATATTTACCATGTAACTTAAATATTCCACTCCTACCTATTTACCCTTGAAAGTAAAAATAGGTAACACCAAAATTTGTACAAAAATATTCTTACAAACATTATTCACAATAATCCCAAACTGTAAATGACCCAAATGTTCATCAACAAGTGGGGAAATAATCACATTGTAGTATATCCTTACGATGAATTCCTTATTACTCAGGAATAAAGAGAAATGAACTGTTGATACATAAAACAAGAAGGAAGAATATCAGAAATTTTCTAAATGAAAGAAGAGAAAAAAATATATTTCATAATTTTATTTTATATAAACTTTAGTAAAGACGAAGCTCATCTGTAGCCATGGAAAATGGGGTGGTGACCTATGGCTAAGGATGAAGATGTGACTACAAAGGGCATGGTGGAATTTGTGAGATTATGGAAATGTTCTAAACAGATGCTCCCCAATTTAACAATGATTTGACTTATGATTTTTTGATGTTATGAGGGTGAAAAATTGATACACATTTAGTAGAAACTCTACTCCAAATTTTTAATTTTGATCTTTCCCAGGCTAGTGATACATGGTATTATACTCTTCTGGTGCTGGGTAATGGCATCAAACCACAGTTCCTAGTCAGCCACATGATCACAAGGGGCACCAACCAATACACTTATAGACATTCTCTACCCACACAACAATTCTGTTTTTCACATTCAGAACAGTATTCAATTAATTACATGAGCTATGCAACTTTTTATTAAATGTAAAGTAATGTAAAATAATGTAAGTGTTCTGAGCACATTAAAGGTAGGTTAGGCTAAGCTATGATGTTTGGTAGGTTAGGTGTATTAAATGCAGTTTTGACTTGGGATATTTTCAGCTCACAATGTGTTTTATCAGGATTTCACCCCATTGGAAGTTGAGGAAGAGCTGTATCTTGATTATGGTGGTAGTTACATAGGTAAATGTATTTGTCTAATCTAATCAAACCCTATATTTAAAATGGATACAATTTATTTTATGTTACTGATACTTCAGGTTAATTCAAAATAGGTTATTATTACCAACCTACCAGAAAGGCTAAGTCTGTGAAAACTAGAACTCTCAAACACTGCTAGTAGAAATTGAAATTGATACTTCACAAATGTTTCATAGTACTTGCTCAAAAAACATACACACATCTCATGGCCCCATACATATCTGTCTAGGTAGATACTCCACAAAAAACATTTATGTTTATTTATGTAAGATTATTTATAAAAAGGCTGATAACTGCAACAATTGAAAGAAGTCAAATATCCATCAAGAGCAGAATGAATTATAAATTGTAGTGTATTCATTAAATGAAATCTGTTCAGCAGTTTTCTAGGGCTGCCATAACAAACTACAATAGGTCAGATGGCTTAAACAACAAAATTTTATTTTCTCGCAGTATGGAAGATAGCAGGGTTGATTTCTTTTGAGGTCTCTCTTCTTGACTTATAGATGGCAGTCATCTCCCTGTGCCTGTACAGGGTCCTCCCCCTGTGTATGTCTGAGTCCTATTCTCTTCTTAAAAAAACACCAGTCAAATTGAACTGGGGCCCACTTGATTATCTCATTTTAACTTAATTATCTCTTTAAAGACACTATCTCCAAATACAGTCACATTCTGAAGTACCAGGGTTAGGATTTCAACAAATGAATTTTGGGGGTATGCAATTAAACCCATAACAAAGATATAGATATCTCTTGGGGGTGGAGCATTTTTTAGCTTACCACAATGTACACTGTACTTAATGAATTAACCACTCTCCTATGCCTCTAGAATGGCATGAACTTTGTACCGTCTTTGGGAGAGTCAAGGAAATAGACATTCAAATCATGGGTGAAGGTTGTCAAAAGGTAAAAAATTCCACTCATAAAATAAGTCCTGGGGATGTAATATACCTCACGATGGCTATGATTAATAATAGTGTATTGTATATTTGAAAGTTGCTAAGAGAGTAGATCTTTAAAGTTCTTATCACAAGCAAATAATTTGTAACTCTGTGTGGTGATGGATAAAAAAAAAATAATTTTCTGTGTTCTGTGGTTCAGATGAGGAACTCTGGTTTGGTTCGACACTTTGGGGTGAATAAAAGAAAATGTTATGGCAAAAAGTCACACTTGTAAGAGTGAATAATTATGGAAAAACTCTATGACAGGCACATTTCTAAGTGTTTTATGTATATTAACATATTTAAACACCATAAGAACCCTAATATCACTACAGCTTTTCACATGAGGAATCTGAGGCACAAAGAGATGAAGCTACTTATTTAAGGAAACAAAACTAGTAAACGGCAGAGTCAGGCTTTAAACCAAATAAGCTTGGCTCTTAACCATCATAGGATTGACACTTGAACGTACCCAAAGTCCCAAAAGATTGACTTGCCTAATGTAATTGTCTGAGGTTGCATTTGATCAAGACTATATTTCCCAAGCAATTTCTGTTTAACTCTAAACTAACAGTTCTATCTGTGTTGATTATATTTTCAAAACAAGATAAGGCTGCTACCTCTTCAGGGTATCCTGAGAATACAATACCATTTCAACAGTTTCCAAGCATCTGAGCATTATTTGATTGGGCTCATCCTTTACTCTATTAAATATGACTTAAAGTAAGCCAAAATTTAGTTGGGGTTTTGAATTACATTTTTCTTTTTCAAAGATTTTATCTTGTCAGTGTTAGAGTATGGGAAAGGAATTTTACCATAGTGGAAGTTTATTACTACATTTATTTAAAGTTCAATTGAGTTTAAATAACAGGAAATTTAATTTTTGCTCTAAATAGTATAATTGGTGAATGATATTACTTTATACTAAATTCGTGTGATGACATGGATAATTCTTTTGGTTTCAATAAGGATAAACCACTAAGTATATTTATAAAAAAGAACGTAATGTTTAAAGCAAAGGATCATTTCTAAGAAATTAAAAATAAGCCCTACAGAAATTGAGTCAGGACAATTCTCCTTCATCAAAACCAAAAATAGAAATAAAATTACTATTGTTGTTCAATGGAAATTCTAGAATAGACCACAACCCAGATAAAATTTTGGTAGTATGAATAATATTGTAATACACTTGGGGGACATTATTTAGATAGCTAACTTTTTAATCCTCTTATTCACCCTTTACTTTTATATTAACAACTTCAAATGCATGATAACCAAACAGCTTCAATATTTCCATTGTCACTTTAATTCAGTTTTAAGTATAGTTATTTGTTCCAATTTAATGCATAATTTTTGCAATTAGAATTTGAGTAGAGTTAATTTTTATTCTCTGCAGCTCTGTATTGCTTTACTATGTCTAGACATACCACACATCTTCTGCAATAAACATTTTAGTTTGGCTTCTTAACGTTATTGAGTTGTTTACATCATTTACAATGTCTTAGTAATCCATCCATCATAGTAATGTCAAGTAAAATTTATTATCCTGGTGCTACTTCTGGTGACAACATCGTGAGAAGCAGATTAACCACAAGAAATTCATTGGTAGCAAAGTAAATAAGACTTTTCTGTACAGAAACTAGTCTAGCACATTTGTGATTGTACTGGAACTTTTGGTGCAATTGGTATCTTATAGAAATCTCTTCTCTTAAAGATAAGCAAATACCAGAAAACAGTGACATATTTGATCTCTACTTTCCCAATAAGTTTGTTTGCTGTAAAGGGTAGACAAAGAACATGAAAGGCAGTTTATACTGAATAACTGATTAAAATAACTTGAAGCATTAGGGAAATTTGAATTAGTATTGGCATTTGTTATTTTAAAAGTTGTGATGGGGCTTCCCTGGTGGTTAAGAATCCGCCTGCCAGTGCAAGGGATGCGGGTTTGAGCCCTGGTCCTGGAAGATCCCACATGCTGCGGAGCAACTAAGCCCGTATAACACAACTACTGAGCCTGCGCTCTAGAGCCCGTCAGCCACAACTACTGAGCCTACGTGTCACAACTACTGAAGCCCGCGCGCCTAGAGCCCATGCTCTGCAGCAAGAGGAGCCACCACAATGAGAAGCCCGTGCACCGCAACGAAGAGGAGCCCTGCTCGCCACAACTAGAGAAAGCCCGCGTGCAGCAACAAAAACCCAACGCAGCCAAAAATAAATAAATAAAATAAATAAATTTATTTTTTTAAATTGTGATAAACTCATGGTATTTTTAAAAGTATCCATAACAAAAGATCTGAAATTACTTGGCAAATTTTAAAGACAGTTTGAAGCCTTTGTTTTTAATCTAGTGATAAGTCTGTAACAACATATTCTGCTTAGAAAGATATAGTCTGTACCTGTCCATACTAGGACTAAATTTCATCGAGAGAGGTAAGTGAAAAAGCTACCTACTGTGCTTATGTAACAATAGGACTATATCCTTTTTTTCCTGCAACTCTGCTTTAAAAAACAAACAAAAAACCACAGAGAGTTACTGAAGCAATTTCCAGACTAGATTTTCATTTGCCTGTAAATCTCACAATTCTATTTACAAAAGGTATTCCATTATTTTAAATATCAATATTTGCATTTTAAAAGGACTATTTATTGGTTTGGCAGTGGGAGGGGGTGACAGCATGAAATGGATTGGAAAGTCGACAGGAGACAGGATACAATACAGTGTAGAAAGCCTCTGGGATGCTTGAATATGAAATACAATTTCTGGTTTCATAAGTTCCTCATTAAAAAAAAACATAACAGCAAGAATAAAATGGCCTAGATTGATTATTTTTCAGAAGGAGTGCTTACTCATAAAAGATGGAAAGTTTTTGTAATAAAATGATACTAAGAAACTCTTTTCATGTGAGCCAGTTTGCTACCTGATCAATTTAATCCACACCCAGGCATTGGAAAGCATGGGTTGAGCAGAAAAACATGTGGCTATGAACTGTGTGATACTGAGTAGAATTTGGAACTAGAACAAAAACAGATGTTGAAGCAACGGTACAAGAGACCCTTAAAATTACATTCATGTCTAGTACATCACACAAATAGCAGGTGTATTTTATTTTCGATATTTGTGCATTGGTTTTCCATGAGAAACTTCTTGAAAGTTTTTTTTTTTAAAGATTCAAAGGGTGAAACATTGGGTTGACCAAAAAGTGCCTTTGGTTTTTAAGTAAAAATTAAAGACACATTTTACATTTTAACCAAAAACTTTATTAAACAACATATTCACTCTTTTGTTCCACCACCTTCTGCCATTTTCCAGGCAACTTTATAATTCCATCTTCCCAAAATTTATCTTTTTGAGCAAAGAACTGTTCCAGGTGCCTTTTACAGTCTCCCAGGGAATTGAAATTTTTTCTATTAAGAGAATTTTGTAAAGACTAAAATAAATGTAAATCTGAAGGAGCAATGTCTGGTGAATACGCTGATGAATCAAAACTTCTCAGCCAAGCTGTAACAGTTTTTGGTTGGTCACCAAAGAAACATGTGGTTTTGCTGTATCATGATAGAAGATTATGCATTTTCTGTTGACTAATTCTGGACGTTTTTTGTCGAGTGCTGCTTTCATTTGGTCTAACTGGGAGCAGTACCTGTTGGAATTAATCCTTTGGTTTTCTGAAAGGAGCTCATAATAGAGGACTCCCTTCCAATCCCATCATATACACAATATCACCTTCTTTGGATGAAGACCGGCCTTTGGTGTGGTTGGTGGTGGTTCATTTCACTTGCCCCATGATCTCTTCCATTCCACATTGTTGTACAGTATCCTCTTTTCATCGCCCGTCACAATTTTTTTTTAACATCTTCATTGGAGTATAATTGCTTTACAGTGTTGTATTAGTTTCTGCTTTACAACAAAGTGAATCAGCTATACATATACATATATCCCCATATCTCCTCCCTCTTGCATCTCCGTCTCATCCTCCCTATCCCACCCTTCTAGGTGGTCACAATGCACCAAGCTGATCTCCCTATGTTATGCGGCTGCTTCCCACTAGTTATCCATTTTACATTTGGTAGTGTATATGTGTCCATGCCATTCTCTCACTTCGTCCCAGCTTACCCTTCCCCCCCCCCATGTCCTCAAGCCCATTCTCTACATCTGAATCTTTATTCCTCTCCTGCCCCTAGGTTCACAATTTGTTTTAAAAACGGAACATTTTCATTACGTTTAAGTAGAGAATCGCACGCAGAAATATGGTCAAGAAGGTTTTTATCGCTTAACTTATGTGGAACCTAAACATCAAGGCAATTAACAAAACCAAGCTGGTGCAAATGATTTTCAACGCTTGATTTGGATATTCTGAGTATGTCAGCTATCTCCCGTGTGGTATAACGTTGATTGTTCTCAATTAATGTCTCGATTTGATCTCTATCAACTTCAATTGGTCTTCCTGACCGTGGAACATTGTCCAGCGAGAAATCTCCAGCACGAAACTTTACAAACCACTTTTGACGCATTCAATCAGTCACAGCACCTTCTCTATACACCGCACAAATCTTTTTTTTTTTTTTTTTTTTTTTTTGCGTTTCGGTTGTTTTTTTTCCTTTCTGGAAATAATAAAACATAATATGCCGAAAATGTTGCTTTTTTCTTCCATCTTCAATATTAAAATGTCTAAACAAAAATTCAGCAATTTTGATAAGTCTTTTTTTAAATGCACGCTGATATGATAGCTGTCACATACAATCTAACAAAATTGTTTCCAGTGAAGTTAAAGATAACTAAGTGCTACTATAGCCATTGTACTGAAAAAACGGAACAAACCTTTTGGTCAACCCAATATAAATTGTTTAAATAAGTAACTTGTTTATTGAAAGATTTTAATTGGCCTCTAGGTATTGCACAGAGTTATCAGTAAATATTCATTCATCATTCACTACGTGAGAACTTGTGCCAGGCACTTCTGGGAGATTCAAAGAGAAATGACATTTGACTTCCCTTCTTGCAGAACCTGCACTGTTTTTTGGGCCATGAGTCATATAAGAGGCAAATAAAAAGTACCTCTAATGTAATGTCAGAAAAAAAGATTGATTGTGGTGACCCAAGCTGGTGAGGAAATGCTTTGTGGAAGAAATCAAACTTGACCTAGCATCATCTCATAAGCTATATCACGAGTTATTGGTTTGAAAGCACATTACTTAGGCATTACCTCATTTATCCCTCACAACTGAGGAAAAACAAGCAAGCAAATTTGCCTCAGGCTGGATACAACTGCTGTTAGGAGAACAAGGGTGTGCTATCATTAGAAGGGAAAGCTGCAGTCACATGGGAAAAGGCCACAAATCCCAGAAGCTGTAAGTTTGGACTGTGTGTTCTAAGCTATTAAAATTTTTTTGGTGCATGTGTATATAGATATAGATATAGATATGGATATAGATATAAACTATAAGTATAGATATAGATATATCTATATAGATGTAGGTATGTACATAAAATTTGAAAATGGGGTTGAGTTTTTAAAATTTAGGTTGATTGAGTTATTCAGATTTCTCTTTAGAGCTCAGGAAAATAGAGAATATTCAGAGTGTATCCTTGCCCAATTGTTTAATATGGAAAGGCATGTGGGACTCATTCTCATAACTGGCAACTTCAAGCTGGAAGCAGCACTACATATAGTTTTACGGTTATTACCAATTCTCCCTCATATATTGATCATGTATGTATGAAGTGTTTAACTGTGGAAAATAAATTATCAAACATCTTCTTGGGCAAATCAAGTGTGCATAATAAACAAATACTCACGTAAAAAAAGGTCTAGAAGTTTTAGGTTGCTCCATCAAATGAGAAAATTGCACAGCCTTAGTTCAAACACTTTCCTTCAGAACTTATTTTACTCCAAATATACAATGAAAAATATGCCAGTGGAGCTAGCTGAGTCAGTGAGAAATTAATGAAATGGCCTCCACTTAGAATAAAATGAAGAAAAATAAATGGTACCTGTTAAGAACCACAGATAATTACCTGAACTTTTCAACACTTGACAAGTATATATGACCTATAATAACAATGTCTAGTGAAGTGAGGGAAAGCTTTTGTCTTCCATGAGACATAAAGCATCTATGCCTTTCTTATTCTACAAATTTCAATTTTTTTTTCCTATGGGATATCACTTTACATTGAAGAGATGATAAATATTATTTTGGACTTACATGATACAATACTTTTCAGAGTCTATAAGATGTCAACTCTAATCTTCAACCATGTTGTAAAAGCTAATTATATCTTCCAAATAATATCCATGTGATGTCATATAATTTATCACACATTCACTTATGAAAAATTAAAGTATGTGAAACAGTTAAAGGAAAATTTGGCTATGAATATCATGGCAAAATTAGGTGACTTTTCACATAACTGAAAACTTTTGGGTGAGTTCCAAGTAAAATCATCCACAGGAGGTTAAATTTAGGTAAATATATCCATAACATTTATTGGGGAAAAGGGAATCAAAATTTATGATGTACTATGTCCCAGGTTATAGAAGATATTTTAGTTTTAGTAAGCACTTTAGACACTTGATTTCAATTAATAGTCAGTTGTGGGGGAGGTATATGTTCATATCCCTATTTTAAAGATGGGAAATTTAAAATTCAGAGAGATTTAATGACTTGCTCAAGTTCATGCATCCACTCAGCAATACAAAATCAATGTTCTTTCAGACATCGTGTTGCTCTCTTGTTCTTACTTTATAATCATCCTTTGTCCTACCACCACCAGATACCCAAATTCCTCATGCTGTTCCAAGGATCACCCATTTCCAAAACTTATCTGGTATAAAGGTCTGTCAGGCTTCATTTCAGTAAATTGTAAACACACCTAGGAGCTAACCACTCCTAGTCATATTTGCCTTTGTAGGAAAACAGAGGCTTGAACAGTTGACCCAAGGAAATAAGTAGTTACTGGAGAAATACATATCTTCTCAATTGAATTTTAGAGATTGTCAAAGTACCTTCAAAAAGGTTATTCTGTTTGTGGGAAGGTATTGCTGATGACTCCTCAAATTATACTGAATAAACAGTTTCAATTATTGAAGAATACCAGTGTGATTTTGCCTACTATATATAACTATAAAATAGCAGGGCTCTTTTTTTAGAAGGAAAAACATAGACAATATTTTATTTAGTGTTTTATAGTTTACTGAAATCTTTTACTTACATTTTTACATTTGAAACTCAGTAGAAACAGGTAGATTTTCCTATTTTCCCTGTTTTAGAGAAAACAACACAAAAAACTGAATCCCAGATGGTAAAGGAACTGGCCCAGGTGCCCAGGTGGTGAGCAAAAAGCCAGGTCTCACAACTTTCAGCCCCTTCTGACTAGGGCACTTCTTAACCTGTCTAGTCTCTTCCTTACAAATGAAATGAAAAATACAGAAAATATCACCCTTGCTCCTGCCTTTGAAACCAATAAATATCGTGCTTTTTCATGGTTGTAAGGAATCGTTCTAATTTCTACCTAAGATGCAGAGACCACTGTATTCGAGATGGTCTTAACTGGGTTATAGAGAGCAATTATTGTTGTAATTGTCTTCTATTGAATGACTATGAGAAGGGGATTGAGTCCTAGTGAAATAATTTAGCTTAGTTGTATATGAAAAATCCCAAACTGAAAATTTTGGAAGATTCAAGCGTTAGATTTTAAACAAAACTGTAGTAATCTTTTCCAGATTTCAGAACAGGGTTATACACAAAATAAATGAGCTTCCAGGATCATTTCATCATCTTTGATAATAGGATTGATGATAATTTATGATGTGGAATTTATTATTTTTTTTAAATCTTGCTTCCTGTGACCACCACTTGGATCAATGTTTCATTATCAATAGTGTTTCATTTTTAGAGGAAAGTATTGGAAGGTATATATAATCTTATCTCTTATTTGAATAGGTAGAATATAACCACTTATTTTTCAAGGTATAATGAGGTTATCTTGTGCATATGAAACGATGACCACGAGGCCAATAGCTTTTCTCTCTACCTATTTTAACTCATTTTAATCACTGCCATGACTGCAGAGTCATTAAAAGCAACTAACTACATTGCCCACAGGAAATTTTCTCCGATTCAGTAGCAGGATGTGTAGGTTTGATTTGTGAAAAAGTAAAGGTATTCAAGATTAAAACAAAAAAAAATGTGAACCTTTGTATTAAAAAAACAAAACAAAACAAAAGTCACTGACTCTGGGAAAGGTAAAAGGAACTAAGAAACATGAACTACCATATATAGATTTGTTCTAAGACTGAGACTTTTTTTTATTAACTTTTTTTTAACATCTTTATTGGAGTATAATTGCTTTACAGTGTTGTGTTAGTTTCTGCTGTATAACAAAGTGAATCAGCTATACATATACATATAACCCCATATCTCCTCCCTCTTGCATCTCCCTCTCACCCTTCTTATCCCACCCCTCTAGGTGGTCACAAAGCACCAAGCTGATCCCCCTGTGCCATGAAGCTGCTTCCCACTAGCTAACTATTTTACATCTGGTAGTGTATATATGTCATTGCTACTCTCTTACTTTGTCCCAGCTTATTATTAAGACTGAGACTTTTTCACAGTCTTTTTCTCTGGAAACTTGTGGAGAAGTGACTGCAGGATTCATCCTTTTAGAAGAGTAATGTGTGTTGAATGTTAAGTTCAATAAAGCAAGCTAGAACTGTCAGTCATACATAGGTATAGTTCTAGGAGATTCTTAGTTATTTTGAGATTCAATTAGGTCTACATCATGCCATTAATAATTTTGCTTTTTCTCATTATAAAAACAATATATAATAATTTTTAAATTACAAAACAAAATAAATATAAGGAAAACAAAACTAATCCACTATCCCACCATTAATATATTTCTATTTGAAACATTTAGGAGTAACACATATATTCCTGGATTATATGGTCTATAAAGAATTTATTATTTTATTACCTAACATTTTATCATTAAGTGTTTTAATAGAACTTTTTCAAAGTTTGAATCTTGTTTTCCTTTACTTCATCATAAATTAATCATTACCATATTTTTTGAAAACTGATATTTACTTTATACTAACTTTAAAATAATAAAACAATGTGCAATCACTGTGAAAATCATTCAAATACAGAACATAAAACTTAAGTCATAAATATGATTTTCAAACCAGTAAGTGAAACTGTGAGCAGTGTGTTTGCATGTGTTTGCGTGTGTGTGTGTGTGTGTGTGTGTGTTACAGGATATTAAAATAAAAGTTTTATCCGAGGTACTAAGACACGGGTCAACATTCCAAAATGAGGTAAGAGATCCTGGCTCTGGATTTACATAGATGTTTCAAGCCCAGTTATATATCTCTTAACCTCTTACCCACATCAAAAGTAAATAAAGGTCAGAAATTGAAGATTAGAGTAGGATTATTAGATTTTTAGGATTATTAGATTTTTTAATTAGAATTATTAGAGAAAACTGCTGTACGCCATGAGTCATGAGACAGTTGTTTTTCTTTCCCTTCCTTCTCTCCAGACCTCAAGTCAAAATGAAAAATTCTTTAAGAGTTTCCTTTAGAGATGTTATCGTGCCCTTATCATTTGTGTAGTATCTGACACTGTCTAGTAAACCTAATGCAAAAAGAGGCTGGTTGTGTTGATTGTGAACCAAACAGAGAGCTATTTGTTTCAAGTCTATGCTGTAAGTTTGCTAGGACAAAGATTGTGTGAATGTATATCTTGGACTGAGAGTTGTCAGGTTTAGCAAATAAATTTAGAGGTGCCAGTAAAACTTGAATTCAGATAAACAAACGATATCTGTTTAATATAATATATTGCATGTGATATTTTGGACATACTTAAAAATTAGTTCTTGCCTATCAGGAACTCAAATGTAACATATTGTCTTGTATTTCATTTGTCAATCCTACTTGGACTAG
The DNA here is from genome assembly GCF_025265405.1 of Mesoplodon densirostris. NCBI lineage: Eukaryota > Metazoa > Chordata > Mammalia > Artiodactyla > Ziphiidae > Mesoplodon > Mesoplodon densirostris. The sequence continues at coordinate 21,981,647 of NC_082664.1, forward strand.
ATGAGAGCTATTTGTGAGAGAAACTCAAAGAGAGGTGGTCTTGGAGCCTATTCAGGAGGGCTCTGAGAGGGGGCTTGTGCAGGATGCTGAAAGCACTACTGGATGCCCAGGACTGACCCAGAAGTGAACAACTCATGAGAACTGATCTGCCTTTATTATCAACCATTATCAACTATTCGATATCCCTGGCCACTATCAGCCAGGGACATCGAATGTACAGAGAGGAATGATTGGCTCTCTTAAAAACTCATGAAGATGCTAAGAGGAAAGTCAACTTTAAATATCTGAAACACCTGCCAAGATCAGACAGCACCAAAATTGGCTCTCCATGTGCAAGACAGACAAATCAGGGCTTTCCTCTTTCTTAATCCAAGTCTGAGAAATCTGAAACTACAGTTAATAAGACAGAACTAGAGGAGTAGAGGTGCTGGGCATAGGGAGAAGAGTCTAGTAATACTTGGCTTCAAGCCTGCAGGCTCCAACTTTTGTCAAGCCTGAGCTTGGGAGGGGGATTTTAAACTAAATCAAAGTTCATGTTTTCATAAATATATGGAACTGGTAATGCTAAATTACTAAACCAAAACTATTTTACAGTGACCTGAGAAATATCTGTATTACATTGTTTACTGAAATTACTTCCAAATGAAAAGTTAGAAAATGAAAGCAAGCAAGAAAGAAAGAAAGAAAGGGGGGGCGAGAGAGAGAGTGAGGGAGGGAAGGAGGAAAGAAGGAAGGAAGGAAGGAAGAGAGAGAGAGAGAAAGAAAGAAAGAAAGAAAGAAAGAAAGAAAGAAAGAAAGAAAAAGAAAGAAAAAGAAAGAAAGAATGAGGAAAGTTAGTAACTTATGGGGTCATCTGTAATTTTATCCATGGGGCAGAGGAAAAAGTAGTTCACTCCAAGTAGATTTGAAAGGACTATGAGAGAAAAAAAATATGGTGGTTCTATGATTAAATCTCTTGAATTATAAATATTAGACAAAATAGCTCATATAAACAGGTACATAGATAAATATACACAGAGATGACAGAATATATGAATACATATCATACTATGTTATCTTTTTCCTCTCTCTTTTGTTTCACCCTCTCATCCCTATGCCTCCATATTCTCTCACTGAATAGGGTAGAGGGAGGGTGGGAGAGGAATATTTCAAGGAAGAATGAAACAAAATGTTGTAGTAAATATTTGTTGATATATAAATTTAGCTTTAAACTTCTATTGTTACCAAATCCATTTCAATGTGTATGCATGATCAATAGATGATTTTTTTAAGTTGATTATGTCTTAATATAATCAAGGTTCCAAGTTTTTTGGAAGTAATTGATTTTTTAATGTATGCCATATACTGTGATGTGCATTAGAGCAATGGCTATATTTGTACAGCACGATTCTTCTAAGCCATGTGCAAAAGGTCAGAAATTTATTCGAACTCTGTGAGGGAAAAATGTAATAGCATTTTGTTCAACAAACTGATAAGAAAATAGAGGACAGAGCAAGAACCATGCTGTTTTTCACATTTTTAGACATTTAAGGTTTCATTTTCAACCCAATTTGCACATAAGAATTAAGAAATATACACATAAGTGGTCGTCAAAGCCACAAAAGCAATACTATAGAGGTGTATGAATGAAGATTCTCATTGCTCTAATTATAGATTAATCTACTGCCCTCTAGAAATTCCAGGGAAACAAAAGATTCTTTTTTTAAATAGATAAACTGAGACACAAACAACACATGAGGTTGATTGGAAAACACAATTATTTATTCTTCAAACATTTATTTGGATAAAACTCCTTAGATAAAACTGCTTCAAACAATGCTCCTTCTCAAGGACAGGCTCAGAGGGCCTGTACTTGTCTAGCAATATTGTCTACACTGCTAGAATAACACTCATCATGTTGGGTTAGTATTAACTGCACATAGTGTTTTTAATATGATTTGGAAATGGTTGTAAAGTTCTAGTGATGTGTGATTTGCATCTTACAGGATGAATAGGCATTATCTGGGTGGGAATAAAGAAGGAGTATTTTAAGTAGAGGGAACAGAAATTAGAGAGACACAGAGTATTAAAGGAAAGAGTTAATCCGGGTAAGTCAAATGCTCATTGTGGTTGGACCACAGGCTGTCTGACCAGGTAGGTAGGAGATGAGATAATTTAAGATCACACTGTGAACGGCTTTTGTACAGGGCAACTGCCCTTATTTTTAATCTCAAATACAGTGCAGAGCCCAGTGAGGGTTTCAGAAGGAGTACAGGGCTAAATTTGTTTTAATAATACTACATTGATTATTGCATAGAGAAAAATGTCAGAAATTTATAACTAGTGGCCCTTATCCCTTAGGGAATTGTTTGGTCAGTGCTGCACTTTAGAAAATGATGTAACCAGGCCGTAACTACGGTGGAGCACAACACAATTTAGAATCTGCTCTCATCATGCACTTCTGTTTCCTCCTTGCTCCTATAGACTTCTGAGTTTGTGATTCTTAGTGAAGGTGAACTGCAGCAGGGAAGAGACTAGTACATATCTCATCTCCACTACTCAGTTGGTTATGGGACCTTCACATTTCCTCATTTGTAAATGGGGTAAAAAATAACCTAACTCATGGGGTTGCTCTGAGGATTCAATGATGTAATGCAGGTAAATGATTTAGGACAGAACCTGGCAAATAATAAGTACTTAATAAATGCTAACAATTGTTATTAACATGAACAGATCAGCTAGGAAGTTTGTAAAAATAAGCCATGCCAGAAATGCTGAGTGCTTAGCGAACGGTAGTAGATTGTGGAGATATTTCTAAAATTGCAATCAATAGAGTTCTATTTAGATATAAAGTTAAGAAAAAGCAAAACAAACAAACAAAAAAACACATTGAAGTTTAGATAGTATTTATGACATGATGACTGCAATGGTGGATCGATAATCAGTCAAGTTCATATCTTCTAGAAGAGGATCTTCCTATGCTCTGTCAAATCATAGTATATAAGTAGCTATTCTTCTCTGTTTATACACAAAGCTGTCTGTTTTCTGTGTAATATGACCTTCTCTCTGCCTATGAAGATCATGGATGTAATTGGGCTGAAATACTGCAGTAGAACCACATATTGTAGATCCAAACCATTGATAGCTTGGCTAATTTTCATATCTGTGTTTAGGCATGATCAGCTGCATTTTTATTTTTACCTTCATAAGATGTCATCCAGACCAGAAGAAGATGACATAAGGTTCTATAGTTTAGGGGTTAGCAAAATTTAACATTTTCTGCTATGTAGACCCTCAATTAAGTTTGTTGTTCTTGGTCAATGTTATCTTGGATAAGAACAAAATCCCTAGTACAGTACATATCTCCCCAGTGCTAATCTGATGCTAATGATTCTGTAAAATGGAGACTAAAATGTAGTGAGAGCCGGGCCTCTCATGCTTACAGGGGCCAGCAACTGCCTACAGGTTTCATCCACTGCCTTTTGTGGATTGTAGCATAATTAATTCCCATTTTTTAATTTTCTCTAGGAAACATAAGGATGCTAGGAGAATTTCACAGCCCAGATACCTGGTAAATTAGTACCAAACTCCCACTCTCATTCTACAAGTAGGATAAATAGCTTTGAAATTAGTCCCATTCCGTAGTGTAGGAAAGTAAAGTAAATGCTGTCATTTCAGTGCTGCTATGCAACTTCCACACAGATTAGAAGTGGAGAAGAGAGCTGCACATGGATGGTAATTATGTTTTCATTCTCCAGGCACCAACTTTCAGATATAGGCTCACAGACATCACCATATTAATAAAGTATTTAAAGGTAAAGAGGATAGATTATGCAGTATCTCGTTAATACATTACAAGATTCGAAGGGTTATTAAATTGAGAAAAAATAAAATATCAATTTTAAGATGGGAAGCAATTTTGCAATTTATGATTTTCTTAAATGTCTGAATAAATCTTAGGATGAAATATAACAAGAGAGTTGTACGGCTGTTTATATTTGTCTAAGAAAGAACAAATATCTATTGACAGGTAAATTTAGATAATAAATAGCATAAAACTGAAATGAGAATTTCTCCCTCAGTTACATGTTTTTATTTCTCAAAATCCTTAATATAAGTAATCCATATTTTCAATTCATTTTATGGGTGGATAGTTATAGTTATTTCATGGTTATCATCCATGTAATTCATGTGGGTATGAACGTTTTTCTGTGTCATGACCTTTGTAGACATTATTAATCAATCACTGTATTACTTCACTGGCCTCAGAATCCTTCCTGCCTGAGAGCAACTAGCTAGGCTAGCATTACCAATTAAGCAGAGTTGGCTCAATAGGTGAAACCAAGCTGCCATTTCATTCTACAGTTTATCAAGGCTAGAAAAAGATAGCAAAAGTTAGCATTGTCCTTAGGGACAAAAGCTCCACAAAAGAGTTGCAGTGCTCCCTCTTCTGTTCCTTTGAGGCTTAAAATATGTTTCTCATTGGCTCAGCAGCCTGCAAAACCTCACTAGTGAAGTTCACATCATGATGAGTTTTTGAGAAAGTAGTGATCCCATGGCTCCTTTCTCAGATGTACTACAGGAAATACCAGCTACATTCCCATTTGTTTGCACATCATGGAAACACTGAAAGATTATTCTGCCTACAAGAAAGAACCAAAGCAACTGTACACCTGGACCAGGAAGACATCATTCCATCTAACATAATGTGAAAGTATAGCTCTCCAACTACCAGAATTTACCGAAGAGAAAAGAATAACAGGAATATCCAGAGAAAAGAATTAAGAAGAGGAAAACACTGTAGGGAATCTGTAACAGGAAGATAGATGATGTACCATATCAAGGGTGAAGAAATTGTTAATCCAAGATACTTAGAAATTTTTGCATAATTTCAGGAAATTTGCTTTTGAAAGGTGGCCTGACAGTAAAACTGGGGGAAAAGCCCTCAAAAATCTCCATCCAGTCTAATATTTTTTAAATTCTGTTGGGTTTTTTTTTGGTTAACATTGAACATTATAGTCACTTGGAAATTAAGTTACATTTGACATGCATACTAATACCATCAGGAAAGAGGACTGTATTCATTTTCTATGGCTGCCTAACAAATTACCACAGACTCAGCAGCTTAAAGCAACACAGATTGATCACCTCAAGGTTTCTGTGTCTCAAGAGTCTGGGTGTGGGTTAGCTGGATTGTCTGCTCAGGAGCTCATGAGGTTGTAATGAAGATATAAACTAGCAAAAATGATGTGAGCCTTGGAGTCCTCTTCCAAGCTCCCTGGTTGTTGGAATTCATCTCCATGCACCTGAATAACTGAAGTCTCTTTCTTTCCCTGTTAGGTGTCAGTCAGAGGCCACTCTTAGCTCCTAAAGGCTGTCCACAGTTCCTTACTACATGTACCCCATAGACAGTTCACAACATGGATGTTTACTTCCTTCCAGGCCAGCCTAAATGTGTTTCTCTTCTTCCTCTACAACCAGCCAGAGAACACGCTCTGCTTTTAAAGGGCTCACCTGGTTAAGTCAGGCTACACCACACCTGATTATGTCTGGCTAATCTCCCTTCTGCCATATAACATAACATGATCATAAAAGAGATATTTCATCATATTCACAGGGTCTGCCCTCACTCAAGAAGCTTATACAGACTACATATCAGGGGTCAGTAATCATGGGGGACATATAAACATTCTGCCGACCATAGTGACTAGGATAATTTACTGGATGATTAAACAAAAATATGATAATGTTCTCAAATTAAAGTTGCATCCATTGCTAGAGAATTAACTTGTATTTAAGGAAAGGGCCAATAAGTGAAGTAGTAATTTTGAGTCTCTGGAAACACTGAGTTTTGCTATTTAGTAGATCAAGGCTATCAGTCTCCTCTCTGTGAACTTACATCCCTTCATCTTCCTTAGTCTCAGTTCCTTCACTTAACAATCTGGGATTTAATAAGGCCTATTTCACAGCTGGTCCCAGGATCAAATATGAAATTTTTTTAAAAAGGAGTTTGCAAACCATAAGGAACAAAACACATGTGTCTTCCTTTTTTTCCAGTTTATTGTTCAAGCACCCACTTGCCCTCAGGGACAGAAGTGCCCTTATTTCCCAAGGCCTCCCCCAAACACCTTACTTGGTCAGGAACTCTAGGGACTTATTTCAAAGTTCCATCCTGCTGCAAAAAGCCAGGAAGCAAGAGGAAACCAGCAAGTGTGACCAGTCCATTAATGTTGTGGCTTGGGTCTCTGCCACGTGAGGTTACGGGGGTCCTGCACATTCTAACCACACAAAGTTTCTTCATGGTTGCTATGATATTCCTACTGATTCAGTTCTTTTCTTTCCATCCCCCCAGCAGCGTCCCCCTGAACTCTGAGGACACTTCTCTTCTAGATCACACTCGCATGCTCAGCCATGTCCCCCTAATGCTTAGCATGGTGCCAGTTGGGCCATGCTGGAGAAGAACCTAGCCCCAGCCTCCTTAGGTGCTGGAATAAGTCTTCCCCTGGAGCCTGGTTTGCCCCTCTGCATGGGACCACCTCCGCACATCCCAACAAGGGATCCCCCCATTGAACATAAAGGTGAAAGGCAAATGTTGCTAAGCAAGAAACACACACCCATTTTTACATACCTATATCTACATCTACACACAAACATTTACTGGTGAACACTGCCTGTTTGCCTTAAATTTTCAAAACTTAGAGGGACTTTTAAATCCTTCTCTACAGTGAAGCAATATCCTCCAAGGGACTGTTTTTGGCTATACAATAGAAGTGGCACCTCATTCCAATACTAATTTTTCATAAAGAAAAGTCTGCTCCAAGACTATGGTTATTGAGTGACGCCAAGTAATCACTATTCAGGGCTTCAATGCTCATGGAGGGAGAGTTAATCAGCCATTTGCATCTTCTCCAGCACCTGGTAGTTTTACCCAGAATTAGCCTTTTGTTAAAATTTGTAACACATGTAACTGGAAAGGATTAATATCCAAAATATATAAAGGATGCCAATGATCAAGAAAGAAACAGTGTAGTAGAAAAATGGGCATTTCACACAAGGGAAATCTAAATGGCTAATAAGTCTTATTAGTAATCTCGGAAATTCACCTGAAAACTATGAGATCCACTTCACACCCACCAAATGGGTAAAAAATAGAAATTGGACAAAACCAAGTGCTGATGGGTTGTGGAGGAATGGAGTTGCCGGTGGGAGAGTGAGTCACCTTAACTCCTTGGGGAGACAGTGGTACTCACCAGTCACGCACTGTTCAAATAGCCTGCTTGAGTCGTGGTGTGTTCATCCGACGGGTGTGTCTGCGGCGGGGGATGAGCGAGGTCTTTCCAGGACCGGCCTGGGCAAGCAGCCCATTGCCCTGAAGGAGACCCCATGCCACCAACACCAAGGAATCTCAAAAACCTTCCCAGCCCCTGTACATCAGGGGTGTAAGCTTGGGGAGAAGCTAATGCTCCGACTGTAATGGGTTTGGTGGGCAGCCTCACGCCAGCACCAGTGAGCCTGCCTGTTGGCAGTCATGGCCCCAGTCATCCCACCCAGCCTGAGTGAGGCCAACCTGTGTAATGACGCGGGTGACTTTGGAGGCACTGGGACTTCCTCCTGGCTCTCTTGGACCACTTGCTGGTGGGCCCCAGCTGCCATGTTGTAAGGACTCTCGAGTTGTCCCGTGGGGTGGAGAGGCCCCATGATGAGGAGCTGTCACCTCCAGCCACGCCAGCGTTAACTGGCCAGGCAGTGAGTGGCCCTCCGGCCCCAGGCAAGCCTTGGCCAAATCTTACCGCAGCCTTAGGAAGGACTGAGCTGGAGCCATCCAGTGAAACTGCTCCCTGACCCTCAGAAATGGTGGGAGGTCATAAATGTTTACTGTTTTTAGCATCTAGGTTTCGAGATGATTTGTTATGTAGCTCTAGAAAATTCAAAAACCTTGTCAAACGCAGGTTCTCTGAAAATCCGCTGCAGCTGATGAAGGCCTAGGACTCGGCACTTTAACAAGATGCAGGTGATTCCAATGGGCTGGTACGTGGTCCACGAGGAGGAGGAGGATTCGGCTCCGCCCTGGCTACAGTGAGAGGCAGTCACACCAAACAGTGCTGATGTCCCGTCAGCAGCTTCGGCGCCGCCGCAGCCGCAGGAGGGGTCAGAGCAGCCAGGCTGCGGGGACAGCCCAGCACAGCAGCGGTGACCAGCTGGAGCACCAAGCCTGGCAGGGGAAGATACGCGGTGGACTCCCGAATGTTCTGTGAGCCTGGAGCCTCCCGGTGAGTTATGGTTTCGTTTAATTCAGAGTTTGCCCAGTGGACTCCAAAAGGTTCTGCGAGTTCTGGTTCCATTTAGTTCAGAGTTTTCTCAGGTGACTCCCGAAGGTTCTGTGAGCCCGGAGCCTCCCGGTGAGTTCTGGTTCGGTTTAATTCAGAGTTTGCCCAGTGGACTCCGAAAGGTTCTACGAGTTCTGGTTCCATTTAATTCAGAGTTTGCCCAGTGGACTCCAAAAGGTTCTGCGAGTCCTGGTTCCGTTTAATTCAGAGTTTGCTCAGGGGACTCAGGAAGGTTTTGCGAGTCCTGGTTCCATTTAACTCAGAGTTTGCCAGGGGACTCCGGAAGGTTCTGCAAGTTCTGGTTCGGTTTAATTCAGAGTTTGCCCAGTGGACTCCGAAAGGTTCTGCGAGTTCTGGTTCTGTTTAATTCAGAGTTTGCTCAGGGGACTCAGGAAGGTTTTGCGAGTCCTGGGTCTGTTTAACTCAGTGTTTGCTCAGTGGACTCTGAAAGGTTCTGCGAGTTCTGGTTCCATTTAATTCAGGTTTGATCAGGGGACTCCAGAAGGTTCTGTGAGTTCTGGTTCCGTTTAATTCAGAGTTTGCCCAGTGGACTCCAAAAGGTTCTGCGAGTTCTGGTTCCGTTTAATTCAGGTTGCTCAGGGGACTCCGGAAGGTTCTGCGAGTTCTGGTTCCGTTTAATTCAGAGTTTGCTCAGTAGAAGGTTCTGTGCATTCTGGTTCCCTTTAATTCTTGAGTAATTGCTATTATAATTATTTATTATTTTACTGAAGCCCAAAACAGTTGTGTATTTTGGCTTGTTTTAGTCAGTCTATGAAAATGCATAGCTTTAATTTTTAATTTAAGGAATGTTATGACATTTGATTTTGTGTAGGCTTTTTTTCTTTTTCTTTCTTTCTCCCCCCACCACCCCCGCCCCTTAATTTAACAGTTACAAAGATGTTTCTGTGCTTCCGCTGCCAGATTTAGCACACAGATTTCCAGGAGCAGCATTTGTACATCAAAGGATGTTCCTCTTAAATAATTCATATAATTAAATTAAAGCTGCTTCAGAGCACCTTTCAGAGTCTGGAACTTTTTTGATTCCATGTTAGTTTGTCGTAAATGCGTCTTCAAAAGGACGTCTCAAAAATACATGGTGAATGGGTAAAATATGGAGTTAGACTGTGTGCATATTATTTTTTATGACATTAGGAAAATAAGGAGGCTAAGCACAGGAATAAAGACCTTTTATAAACTATACAGGAAAGCACCTTCTTTATTATAAAGAATATTGATTATGAACTTGAAAAGCAAATGCAAAACAAATGCCTAGAGCCTTTCTTATCTGCTGTATTTGTATTGGAGGTAGGACTGATATGCATGCATCATCTCTCCAAAGATAAGAAGAAGTAGGTCCAGAGCATTACAGACCCAACAATAATCAGTAAAATAGAGTCTCACTGAACCATGTTCCCTGAGGATAAAACATAACATCAGAGAGGTCCATGAATCCAATTCAAGGAAGAATTATTCATTAGAATTGCAGAATTACATCATTATTAGATTTTTAGTAAGTGGCAATAGTCCTGAATATATTTTATGAAATTTTACTCTTTAAAAAAATGACTTCCATTAAATTACAATAGCAGTATCTGAATTTAGATGTAATGTCCCGCAAGCTTAGCAAATCCTTGTCCTATTATTTTACCTAAGTTCTTTCTAAAAACCTAATCTGAAAAACTCCCTGCAATTAAATATTCCAAGGGCTTTCAAAATCTACAATTGCAATTACTTCTCACAAAAGATAAATTTAAAAAATGCAATTATTCATTGTCTTGTAAACTACATCAATTCAATTGCATTGGTGCCCTACCAGAGAAGGTAAAAAGGAAAAGTTAGATGAATTTTTTTGGCCTTTCTAACTAATTTATTTATTTTAATTATGAAAATTTTTTCAACAAAGAACAATAAATTTCATACCTGGAGCAGGTGTAAAACTTGAAGCATTTATAGTCTTTAGTCCCCATTGAATAATAGCTTTGCTACTAAGATGATTTAAAACTTACCAGAATAAAATAGAGCTGAATGATAAAAAGGTGTTTTCTATTAATTTGTTTTGTCAATTGGCCTTGAGTCTTAATAAACAGAGAATGAGAGAAGAGTCTGGCTAAAATAAACATTGAATGTATGTTGCCTTAATTTTTAAAAGTCAAGCACTTATGTAATATTTATAAGTAAAAAGAATATGATAGGAGATAGTGTTCAGAATTTGGGGAAAGATGGGGGCAGAGAAAAGGGTTAGCAAGAGTGGCAAAGACCTCAGAAAAAAAGAGGAATAACATTTTTAATATGGTTCTGCTTACCAGGTTCTCTTACATTTTTCAAGGTCATGATCAATGCAGTATTTTCATAATAGTGTTTATAATTATGAGCAGAACGATGTCATTAATGTCTCATCAAACATACCTCTATAAGTCTTTGTATACTAGTTGATGTGTTTAATAACTGAGTTAGAAGTTGTAGATATTAGTAGTAATTATTGAGATTTTTCACTCTAAAAACTTCAGAAGCTAGTCAAAAACTGTTTGCCCAAGTATTTGCATTTTAAGCAATTTTCCATAGTAGGTCACAAAGTGCTCCTTTAAGAGGAATTGTTTTATTCTGTTCAGTGGAGTAAATATGATTCAGTATTTATTAATCTATAGATAGACCATGATGAACACACATAATCTGCTCATCTATTAAAGCTGTCACTGTGTGTTAATAAATGTGTATAGGATACGAAGCCATTAGCATTTCCATACTTGACTTTCCGTTTATCACAAAAGCCATCCATCCATATTGTCTGTCCATGTCCATGATTTTCTGAAGAGAAAAATGGAACTAGTCCATTACGCCAAAGGAAGTAAAGGTTTCCTGACTATAATAACTAACCTCTGTCTATAAAATTTTCGGTACAAACCAAACTGTGGAAAATAGAAAACCTTAAGTTATGTCCTCATATTTCATTCCTGTCCATGAAATCTCCAAGCAGGTCTAGAGAATGAATTTAACAATCCCAAGCAGTGGTGGAGGCTTTTATTCAAAGATATTTTTAAATTAAATGGTTTCTAGGCTTTCTTCCAGCCCAGACATTCTCTTTGATGCCCATGGGCCTAAGCTGGAACTAGTGAGAAACTATAAAGTAAGGAAAGGTAGTTGCAGGGCCCATTCTTTCAGCAATTTGTGCTCAAAACTTGCTGGGCTGATTTGATGAGGTAAGGGGTTAGGGTTGGGGAAATAGCTAAATAAGCAATACTTTTTTTTTTTTACTTTTTTAAAAATAAATTTATTTATTTATTTATTTTTGGCTGTGTTGGGTCTTTGTTGCTGTGCGCCGGCTTCCTCTAGCTGCGGCAAGCGCGGGCTACCCTTCGTTGCGGTGCGTGGGCTTCTCATAGCGGTGGCTTCTCTTGTTGTGGAGCACGGGCTCTAGGCGCATGGGCTTCAGTAGTGGTGGCTCGTGGGCTCTAGAGCATAGGCTCAGTAGTTGTGGTGCACGCGCTTAGTTGTTCCACAGCATGTGGGATCTTCCCAGATCAGAGCTCGAACCCGAGTCCCCTGCATTGGCAGGCAGATTCTTAACCACTGTGCCACCAGGGAAGTCCAGCAATACTTTTTAACATATGGAGGCAGCCAACCTGTAAAGTGGCAGAAAATACAGATTCTTATTTATATTGGGGAAATAAACCACATTGTTCAGGTGGGTTTCACCACTGAAATGGAAGAGAGAAAATTCCTTTAATCAAGTCCCTTTCCTAATGCCTGTAAAAATGGGGACAAAAAATCACCATCAGCAATCCATTAAGAAAAGGGGCACAACCTCCTGCAATACACTTGAAGGTGATGACCAGGAACATCACAATAAACATAAATACAGTAAGGAATGATTCCACAGAAATCTTACTTAAGATTTGATAAAACTGACAGTTTTCATAATGCACCTTGCTAACAAGAGTAAGTGAAAACCAAACAGTAAAACACTGAGTTGGAGAAATGACCCATACCCTTACCAATCTTCCCAGAAAAAATGATATATATCAATTCCATATGGAGAGAAAGAAAAAAAGAAAAAGAATCTTTCAGGAGAGAGAGCGCTGTTTCAGCTGAATTTTCCTGCTTGCTCCTCCACTTCCCTGGTGGCCCAGGAGCGGCTCCCACACCAAAAAACGGCAAACTTTCGGCTTCCCTGGTGGTGCAGTGGTTGAGAGTCTGCCTGCTGATGCAGGGGACGAGGGTTCGTGCCCCGGTTCGGAAGGATCCCACATGCCACGGAGCGGCTGGGCCCGTGAGCCATGGCCGCTGAGCCTGCGCGTCCGGAGCCTGTGCTCCGCAACGGGAGAGACCGCAGCAGTGAGAGGCCCTCGTACCGCAAAAAAAAAAAAAAAGGCAGACTTTCATTCTGCAGCTCTGTTCAAACCTTCCTTTTCTGAGAAATTTTGATTGATTGATTAATTGATCATGCCTCTATTTCCACTGGGTCAGAGGCCAGTTTGTTTTTTCTCTGTAAATTAAATATAAATGAGGGCCTGATACATTGGAAAGAAGGCGAGAGGGATGGAAGAAAGACGGAAACAAAAAGACAAAGAATCATCCTAGAAAAAATACAGCACAAAGAATAGGATGTAAATCCTCTTTATCATTTTATGCTTTATAAAGACATAATACACATAAAGTATAAATTATATTAATATTTATAAAATATATAAATATATTTTATATAAATATAAAATTATATTTATAAAAATATAGGTTTCATACAACAAGAACTCAAAGTATATTTAATAATAAAGTGAGATGAAAAGGGAGATTTGAGAACAAAGGAAGGAATTGAAGGCAAACAGCATCATTATAATAATATATAAATTAGGAATATTAAATGGAATAAATAAGTCTAAAGGTATACATATTACTAATTAACTCTTAAAAGTAGTGATAGCAAATGAAAATTATTAGTAGATTAAAGTATGCAAATGCAACTATTAGAAATGGAAAACATAGATACTAAACTCTGGTGTTGGCGAGCACCAGGTGCAAAAACGGAGATAATAATAAAACCAGTTAAAGACTGTTGTGTGGGTAACATATGCCTATCATTTGGAAGATGCTAAGATTTAAGATATTTTTGGAGGCACAGCCAACTGGATATGGTGTGAGAAGTAAAAATAAAGAATGAATAAGGAATGAATTGTATAGTTTTGGTCTGATGAAATGGATGGTGTCATTTATTTGGCAAGGAAAACTTTGTGCTGAGTGTGTTATACGGGAAAATGTTTGGAACATGTTTTGGACATATTAAATTTGAAAGTATTTAGTGTCTCAGTGGAGATATCAAGAAGATACCTCACCATGTGTCCAGATTGTAAGGAAGAGGTAAGAAGAAGAGATATGAACTGGAGATTCACCAACCTAGAGAGTGGTCTTTGAAACCATAGAAGTAGATAAAATTTTTTAGAGGGCATAAAGTGAGAAGAGGATTCAGAACAGGGATAAAAATCTCTGCCAAAATTGGAGACCTAGTATAGGAATAATTGCCTGAAATTATTAAATTATTAGATAATTGCCTTCAGACTTTTCTGAAGGAGTGTTCAGTAAAGCAGGAGGAAAACATGGTTGTGTAGAGGCATGGAAGACTAGAGGACAACATGTTTATGGAGTGGAGGTGGGGAATGTTCAACAGTGTAAAATTTTTCTGAAAGTTCAGTAAGATGAGGGAAAATATGGTTTTCACCAGCTTTTATTCCCAGGGACATTGGTCACTTCCTATGGTGCAGAGGGATAAAAGCCCAACTGGAGAGGGTTGAGAGAGAATGGGAGGAGACAAAGTAGAGACAGCCACCATAGACAACTCACAAGAGAGACTTTTACTATGAATGGGAAGCCAACAAGTACTGAGGATGGTCGGAGGAAAATGTAGACAAGATATTCTGATATGGGTAAACCTGACAAGAGTTTTAAAGTCAACGTGAATAACCCAGTAGAGAGGGAGAAAAGGTTCATGCAAGAAATATAGGAGCTAATTGCAGGAATAACATTCTTGAAAGTTTGCAAGGAGATAATAAACAGAACAGAACAAATGGAGGATTCGATTTAGAGAGCAAAAGGACATATCTACTGTAGAAATAAGGAAGTCAAACTATCATGTTACAGGTTCATATAGATTTGTGGCAGTTCTCATATAGATTTTCTTTTTATTATTGAAGTATAGTTGATTTACAATGTTGTGTTAATTACTGCTGTACAGCAAAATGATTAAGTTATAAATATATGTTCATATGGATTTTCTTAATAAAAGATGTTGCAGTACTATCAGCTCAAAGTTATTACAGGGGGTTGGAAAAGAATGAGAGAGATTTGAGAAAAGTTGTGAAAGAGTCCTCTTTGAGAATAAGAGAAAGAATTTACCAGGCACATATTGAAGGATTGTCTGACAGTGTTGAGTATCCATTTGGGATTTGTGGTTATAAATTTGAAATGAATCTAGTCATCAAAGTATTTTCAGTTGTTTTTTTTTTGCCAGCAATGTTCTGATGCTACACGTGGTTGCATGTATATAGGTTTGTCAAGCAAGAACTTCTTAACAGATGAGCGAGAAAGGTTAAATAAATTTTCAATTTATTCATTTTATTCAAATTAGATACCTTTAAGTGTATCTAATATTAAAATATGGAATCTCATCTGAGTAGGGATATGAAGACCTGGGGAGACAAGGCATTATAGAAAACAAGTCTTAGAGTTAATGGATTGAAAGTCTCAAAGAGATTAGAGTCCAGGTGGGCAGTAAGTGAGCTGGAGGAATAAGAGAAAATGTTTAAAGGGTGGAGGGTTGAAACAGATTTTGTAGTTGTTGCAGGTCTGGTGATGACTTAGGATAGAATCCCTGTGAGTGGGTGATGGTAGTAGACTGTAAAAAGTATTATCCAAAAAGTATTAGAAATCAAGGAAAGGAAAGGCATGCTATGAGAAACCACATAATAAGTGATAAAGTTATTTTTTATTTAAAAAAACAAACTATGCTTTTAAAATCAATGGTTACTTAACCATTTTATACTCCAACACAACTAAGGGTAATAACACACCATCATCAATCATACAATACTTATTCTAAAGGAAGGGATGCATTTGGGGCCATGCATCCCTTCCCTTAGAATAACCCCCTCAGAAGGTCAATTTTAGAACATTGTGAGAGACATGTAAGATATTTCACATTTGTTAAAGTACTTTCCCTCAACAGCCCTTCTTCTGAACCATTCTCAAGTATTACTAACCATTGCTCTTATTATTACTAAATTCCTTAATGTTAATTGAAAATGCATGATATAATATTCCTCTATTATGGAAATTTAAAATAAGTTCTCTGAACAGTTTAACACAATACAGGATTTGCTGTCTTCAAAATAGGCAGTGATCAAGGTCAGTATTACTCCAAGCATGGGTAATGATGGTGGTAATGTTCCAGTATGATATCCAGAGTATTTTCATGGTTGATTTCCCACTGAAAGTACCATACAGAAGATCTATGTAAAAATGAATCAATTACTATATACATAAGTATTTGAGCCAGAGCTCATTTGTCTGGAGTTTAGATTAGATCTGATGCATGGAGGAGAAAAATGATTTGCTTTGAATGAATGAATGGCTAGTTTCTGATGCCAAACTATTGTGCCATTTGATCTTCTGAGATACCATTTTCATATATCATCCTGATTTTAGAGCTGAAGTATCTGAGACTTGAAATAGCTATATGATTGCTTGAGAGGGCAGTGTTTAAATGATAGACCTGGAATTTGGACTCATATTTTCTAATTCTCAAACTCACTGTGCTCACCATTATATAACAGATGCCTTGCTGGTCACAAAGGCTATAATTTCACTCTTTCAGGGTTTGGTTTAGAGACTTGTAACACTAACTGAGAATACTTTATAGATGATAGAGTAGGAATTTCATTTGTTGTTAACAGCAGAATTTTCTGACATCTTAATAGAGGCTACTGAGTTGTTGAACAGGAGAAACACTGCAGGATCATAACTGTGCTTTAATCTTAATCTAAATGCAATAGAAATGCATTTCTATTTCTTTTAGTTAACTCATAAAGAAAACCTCCAGATTGGATTTTTTTTTCTTTTACTCACATAATATTCTTTTATACCTCTCATTCCCTCCATGCAATCTCTTATCGTCAGTCCCCAGGATATTTTATTCTTTAAGAAAAAGATGTTATTATATGCTTCAGGTATCATGATCCAGCAAGCTTAATTAATCTAAAGTAAATGCATAAAAATATGATCATATAGCCACAAAAAATACATATTTAATCACACACTGCCTAGCCACCAGCATTGCTTATAGAAATATTACAGTAAGTTAGACATATATTTTCCTGATATCTGTGTTTAATTTGATGAATATTAATGCAAAAAACCACAGGTTTAAATTTTTTTAATTAGCAAAAAGAAGAAAGGACTATTTAAATGGCACTGTCCCTAAAAATAATAAAAACTGAAATATTATTTCTGTTTATTTCTGAAGACATCTCAAGGTTAAATTTGAATATATTCACTTGTTTATGTTCTATTTATGTCATTAACTTTTTAAAAAATTATTGATTGATTGGCTGCATTGGGTCTTCGTTGCTGCATGCGGGCTTTCTCTAGTTGCGGAGAGCGTGGGCTACTCTTCATTGTGGTGCTCAGGCTTCTCAGAGTGCAGGCTCGGAAGTTGTGGCACATGGGCCTAGTTGCTCCACGGCATGTGGGATCCTCCCGGACCAGGGATCGAACCCGTGTCCTCTGCACTGGCAACCGGACTCTCAATCTCTGCACCACCAGGGAAGTCCCTATGTCATTAACTTTTTATTTTAAAAAATAGCTAGTAAAATTTCCATAATATGCATGGGGACCTCCCTAGCTTTTTTGTTGGATGCTGGTCATTCTTTTAATTATGGATTCTGTAGCCACATTGATATAGCCCTTTCAAGACAAAAATCTTGTGATGCTGAATTTATGTTACACCAAGTCTACATCATGGTTGAGGTGGGGATGGCAGAGAATTAACATATAAGTAACTACTCTATATCCCAGGTATTTTGCATATACATATTCACTTAATATTCATAGTAGTCCTGGAAAGGGAAGACCAGAATTCCCACTTGGCAGATGAAAATTAGGAAACTCTGGGATATATAGGTATTAGTATTGGAGTCAAGTTTCAGTAACTCCTCTCCCTGCCTCTTGATGACAACCACCACCACATATCCTATGACATCTCAAAACTCTTCAGATCTGTCTGGCAATGGATAATTCATGCACCATGACTCCAACAAATGCCCAAATCTCTCCAGTTTCCTCTGTATGGTTTCTTATTTTCGGTCACATGCATTCATTTATTCTGTAAACTCCCAAATGTCAGAGGCTGTGTCTTCTGCCTCCTATAAAATTCTGGACACTTTAGAGTGGGTTGAACAACACATGCTGCTAATAGTTAGATAATACTATGAGTATTAACATAAACATTCTTTTTTTGGCACATGTGGATCAAACTTTCTGCAGGCTGGTTTTCACATTCCATGTGAGTCCACATTGCATTAGAAACAGCCCATTGACATAATGTGAAATGTCTGTTCCTTTGTGTGGAAAGACAAAGGGCCCTATCCAGACAACTGTGCAAACATTAAACAGTAACATAAAATAAACTCTTAACATTATATATGAACACTGAAATCACTATATTTTGTGAAGTGGTGAGTGAAAGGGAAGTTCAAGAACATTAATAGGTATTTGGGCAGAGGAATAAAGGAGTGGTATAGATATGGGACATTGTGTTTTAATTAATCATTGACCGGCTGGGGAATGGATGAGATTCTAGAATCTGCTCGAGTGACAGAGAGTGGATTGTGTGGTAACCTGGTCATGGTATGGTATGGTGTGGGAGAAGGCTAACAAAGGAGGAAAGGGAATGATGGCTTAACAAAAACAATAAAAACAAAAAAGTGTATAAAAGAGTGGGAATTTGGGGGAGAAAGGGGATTTCAGTACCTTCTGGAGTCTACAACAAAGACTGTAGAATGTGTGAGGCTCTGAAGTAAAAAGGATAACAGTAGCAAAATTGGAAATGCTGATACAATGCCTTCACTCTATCTCTGCAACAAAGACCATTTATTTACCGTTTAATCAACATCAGTTAGCACCTTAGCAAGATGAATGGAAAAACTGAATTATAGGACATGGAAACAAAAATGTAAACGTATCTTCTCTCCATGTTGCCCTGGCCTCCAAGGAAGGTGTTCTCAACCTGTTCAGTATTGAAAGTTCTAGTGTTGCATGTAGAGAGGAAATGGTGTTCTTGAATTTGGACACGACATAAATAGAAACATGTATGGAGACACCCATAATTAAATGTAGGTTAAAATGTAGACAGCTTTCACCAGTTGTAAGTGCTACATTGCTCTTTGAATAAAATTCACACTTTTTCTGTGGCCTCTAAGATGCTGCATTAACCAGTCTCTATTTACCTCTAGAAACTCATGTCACTCACTTCCTTTTACACTATATCTTCTGTCAATCTCTTAATTACATTAAGTGAGTTCATACAAGGGCAGGTTTTATTTAAAGACAAGAAAGGAGGAAGTTAAATATGCCCATGGTTCATGTATCCTCTGTACTGTTCAATGCAGAGGCAGAGAGTACTTTGACAAATAACTATTGACATTCCAGTTCTCAAGCAGATGGTGCCTGTAGTGGGCTGAATGGTGACCTCAAAAAATAATGTTTTTGTCCCTGAAAATTGTGACTGTGACTTTGGGGGGGAAAAAGTCTTTGCAAATGTAATTAAGAACCTTGAGATGAGAGTATCCTGAATTACGCAGGTAGGCCCTAAATCCAATAATGAGTCCTTATAAGAGATAGAAGAGAGAAGACAGAAACACAGGAAAAAGTGATGTGAATACAGAGGCAGAGATGGGAGGGATGTGGCCACAAGCCAAGGAAGCCATGGAATGCTGAGAGCCATCAAAAGCTGAAAGAGATAAGGAAGGATTCTCCCTAGAGTCTCCAAAGGGAGTGTGGCCTTGTCAATGCTTTGATTTCAGACTTCTGTCCTCCAGAGCTGTTAGAGAATAAATTCCTTTTGTTTTAAGCTACCTAGTTTGTGGTAATTTTTCTTATAGGAGCTCTGAGAAAAGAACACAGTACTTAATGGTAGAGATGAATGTATCGGGATTTGGGATTTTAGTCATCAAAATTATTTAACTAACTCTCTTTGATCTAAATTGATGTTCAATAAACAATCATTTCATTATGTACTAGTTAAGTAATTTTTTACAGAGGAAAACCAGTGTATTGGTCAGCTAGTAAAATATTATTGTTCTTTTGACATATTTATTAACATATTGGAATTCTAGTTTACTTAGTAATCTTTTATGAGTTTGACTCAACCCAAAGATACTGATCAAATTAAGGTTCCACAACACAGTTAAAATCCTGGACCTTAGTATGATTACAGTAATAGGGGTAAGACCTTGTAAGTCTTTGTCAGAGATGTTCTCAGGAAGACCAGAAGGGACCATAATATTATTTATCATGGCCAAAATTTGACATAAGAAAGTTTGTACATAGATTTATTCTTGTACTAATCTTTAACTTGGTAGAAAGCATATGGAGTTACAAATCTCAGAAAAAGGTAGAATTGAAGACAAATATATAAATAGGAATCTGTAGATACATTAACTGTAGGATTTTCTAGGATGAATATGATAATACAGTAATATAGAAGGAGCTTATATCAAACTGCACTTACATGGCTCACAGAAATGTCAGAGCAAACATAAATAAACCAAATAAAACATCATACATATAAAAATATGTCAGAATTTTGAAGCTGTATGTATTTCATTCCAAAGTTATCATAGATTACTTTGAATGATGTGATCTATATTGTATATATATTTGTTTTATATATATATGTATGTGTATGTAATATATGAACAAGTATATATCTTTAAATTCCTAGCTACTGTTTATATTAGATATAAAGGTTTAATAAGAATATGCTTCAGCTGTTGAGTCTCATAAGACAAACTCTGTATTGGATATAGGTAATGTGGTAGAATGGATGTGAAACTAAAACTTTGTAATGCCATGATTAAAGAACCTGCTTCCAATAACCACATAGGAAATTGTGTCCTTTATACTCCACCAAAATAACATCTTTGATTTTGTTTGGGTCACTGCCCTATATAGGGGGATAGTGTAGATCACTATGTTGCAGAGAAGTCAGGCCTGTATAAATAAATAAATACATAAATGAATAAGAATACCACAACATTGTTCATTTATAGAAATTATTTAATAATAATAAGAAGAAGGCATGGGAGAAACTGAAGAGTAGAAAGAAAAGGAGGAGGATTTAAAAAAAGGAATAAAAGATTAATTCTAAGATGTGCATTGAAATCAGAGGATTTGTGCTAGGTACTTTTACTCATTATGTCTAATTCTCCAAAGTCCTCTATATATTATTACCCCTTATTTAGGAGTGAAGAAATTGAGGCTTAGAAAGATTAATCATTGTGCCCCAAATCAAAAGTAGTTCAGCTGGATCATGGTACCAGGTCTACGGGTCTCCAACATTGACTGGCTTTTTCTCCCCCACTAATGATGGAGAGAAAACACAATCAGTTTAGTAATCCACGAATTAAAAGTAGATGGTTGCTTATGTGATAGGATTATTCTATTGTTCCAAATTGCCCTTTTTGCAGTCCCTCTGTGGGCCTGAAATATTCATTCCTAGGTATATTCTCTTGAACTGCAGAACAGTTTTTCAAACTCTCCTATTAAATGCAAACAATTTACTGTAAATAGTTTTATTTTAACTCATGTGTGCCAATCAGCATGTTTCATTAAGAAGAAAAAAAAATGCAGGGCAGTTTAATTGATTGTGTGGAGACCAGAAAAAAGGTGGGAAGATACAAAAGGTCTGGCAAATCAAGTTCACACTCTAATAAATGAGCTATCTTGTAGACCTTAAATACAAATGAGATCTCACTGGTAGAAAATGGATTTTTCCTAATAGTTTATCCTTAGAAATATTCCAGTTTTCCTTAAGGGATTAAAAAAACTGATTTAGTGAAACAAGTGAAATACAGTTACACTCTGTGTAGGAAAAGACAATGGAAGGAACCCTATCTTTTTTTGTGAAAGACCTACCTCATAATGGCAATAGACTGGAGATGTTACTTAGTTAAAATGTTTTCCTGGGGAATTGAAGGATGCACACTTCAGCCAATAACACTCTCCTTGCTGGGAATACAACCAAACCTTAGAGAGAACAAACAAGTGGCATCAACTGGCTATATGATATACAATGGCTGTAAGATATAATGCCAAGGGGGTGTTATAGCTAAGAAGTTGAGATCCTGGTGTTTGGAGTCAACTAGTTGTGTTAACCCGCAATTCTAACTTTTTATAACCATGTCATTGTGAATGACCTACTTCTTGTCACAAGAATTTTCTTCACCTATGAAATGGAGAAATGAATAGCATTGTTGTAAGGTCTAATTCAGCAGTATGTATAAATAACTTATCTCAAAATTAGGCACATATATGTCTCATTAAATGATGGGTTTTATTACCATCTTCATCATAATCACCATCATCCATTTTTCCTTACAAGATTCACATTTAGCAAATCAATATGGGAAGATTTAAGGTTGACTATTTTTAGTGAAAGACCCTAGGGATTAACTATGTGAAATACATACTTGCTAAAGTCAAGGGTATTCACAGGTTTATGGAAAGGTGGTTCCTTTTACCCCTTTCCCCACAAATATCACTGCACAGTGATCCTACATAAATCTGATTGGCCTTAATGGCACATTGATGTTGTACATGTTATATTGATTGGAAACACCAGCTCAATAAAACACTCCAACTAGGTATTTTGGCACTTAAGAATTTATACACTGCCTCAAGTTCAGAGCTCTGATCCTTGATAATTTTTAACATATTCTATTCCATCACTTTGGAGCCAGAATATAATACATTTTTTTTTTCATGTGAACACATTTACCCTGGCTGAGAGGCCAAGTAGCTTACAATAAAAATATTTACTGTTTCCATCTTGATAAATTGGGAATATAGCTTTTTCAAGTTAGTTTTGTACATGAGAATGAATAGCTTTTGGTAGTTGTCAGTATTGCCTACTGTTATACTTTACATCCACAGTAAAAATTTGTCAAGAACAACATAGGGGCTTCCCTGGTGGCGCAGTGGTTGAGAGTCCGCCTGCCGATGCAGGGGACACGGGTTCGTGCCCCGATCCCGGAAGATCCCACATGCCGCGGAGCGGCTGGGCCCGCGAGCCATGGCCGCGGAGCCTGTGTGTCCGGAGCCTGTGCTCCGCAACGGGAGAGGCCACAGCAGTGAGAGGCCTGCGTACAGCAAAAAAAAAAAAAAAAAAAAAAAAGAACAACATAAAACTGTACATGTCTATGCTATATCCAACATTCTCATCTTTAATTTGTGGTAATCAAACCCCAGGGCCTAGAAGTGTGACAGCCATACTGCTGCTATTCTGTGTTCCTGTCCTTTTAGCTAGTTTTTTTTTTCTTTTTTTATAAATGATAATTTCTTTATCTGCTCTTTCTCTTCTAGAGAAGCAACACTCTCTGCTTATGCTTACCATATTTTCCTCTAATTTCAATGAACAGCTATCTAATTTTCCCAGTGACTCAGGATCTGAGCTTTTGTGTCAGTCAGACATGGAAGGAGATACATAATGTTTCCAGCTTCCTTTTTCTCTAGCAATCTGTTTCCTGAGTTACATCTGCAGCAGACAGATTATACTTATAGGTAGTGGGTGTTCCTCAAGTATTGTAGAATTCATTTATCTAGCAAGGATTTTTTTCAGTTTTGATATGAATTTAAGTGACAAAATGAAGAAGTTCCAGTAAAGCCTTTAGCCAAATACTTTTTTGAACCAGAAAACTGATAGGGTTTCAGTATTAACTTTGAAATTAGATAAAAATAAATTTAATAATAACCATTATACTGACAGATATAATTTCTGACAGAAAATGAAAGAAAAAGGAAGGCATTAGTTATATTTATCAAAATTAAGAGGATGGGAAGAACAGTGAAGTATACAACATTAAGATTAAAAAAGATGGCAGATTCAAGGGCAAATGTATTAATTAAAGCTATAAACATGAATGGCTTAAATTTCACTATTAGAAGACAGGCTGGACCAGAAACAAAGTCTAAATGTATGGTACTTTCAAGAGGTTGTCTAAAATAGAAAACACAGGGAAACTAAAATGAGATGATGATCACAAACATGCCAGGAAAGCATGTGAATCAGGAAAACAATATTAATGTTAAGAAGTATGTACAATCAAAAAGCATAAATTAGATAATTTCCACTCATGATATTCAAATATAAAGCAAAAAATGGACGAATTTTGAAATAAATAAGACAAGTTAACTATCATCATCTATAGAATATTGAAACTATAAAAATATGTCTAAAGGAAGATTTTAAAAGGAAATAACTAGGCAATTTTTAAAATGAAAAATATAAATTACCAATAAAACAAATATTTAATTTTTCTACCAATCAAATGCATTCTAGTTTATTATGAAGCCTCTTAGTGCTTGTCAAGTAGTCTCTTTCAAGCTGACAGATGGTAGATAAATTTTATAACTTTTTTGGAAGACAATTTTGCATTACATATAAAAATCACAAATCCTTTGGCCATGATATTCTTAGAAAGATTTATATTCAAATTTGTTGAGCATATCATTATTCAAAAGTCCATAAAGTTGGAAACAATTCAAATGTATCACAATATGGGAGTTTAAATATAAATGGTAATAATGTTATCTAGTATTTAAATAGTATGTATCATGTTGCAGGCATTGTTTAAATCACTCTACATATATAAAATTATCTAATTAGAAAAACAATCCTATGAAGTAGGTATTGTTCTTATTCCCAATTTTCTTATATGAGAACTGAGAGAATGAGAAGTTAATGAATTTGCTCCAATTCACATGTCAATAATGGTAAAGCAGTGGTTAAATCTCACGCAATCTGACCCTGAGGCTCAGGTTCATAATCTCTATGCTATAAAGTTTTTCAAATGAGAGCATCCATTATTAAAGAATAATTTGTATCCATAAAAAGTATGATTTTAAGAGTTTTTTAATAATATGAGAAAATGTCTATGATATTGGTAAGTGAAATAAAATTTTACTTTGCAAGATATATGAATACATAAAACCAAGACAGGATGATTTATACAAAAGGTATTGCCAGAGAGTAAGGAATAGATTATTCATAATGGTTTTATATCTTATGAATTTCCCAACATTTCTAAAATAAACTTATTTTAATAAAAATACACAATAATTATGGCAGTAAATGATCAGTATTTTGTACCATAACCTGTCTACTATATGGTATCTTTATCATCTAGTAATATTGATATATTGAACAAATAAGCAGCACCAGAAGTTCCTGGAACAGTGCCTATAAAGTACATATTTATTCTTATTGATGAATTCTTATTCAAAACTATTTTAAAAAATTGTGTGGCAGACTGGTGGCATCAAATCACAGTCTGAATCTGAATAACAAGTTACAGCTGACTGTGAGGGTGGACACAGAAGTAAAAATAATATACATTCTTTCTAAAAAGAAAGAAAACTAAAAAAAAATCTTGCTGAACTTAGATGTAACAACAACAACAGAAAGATTTCCAGGACTTTTAGGCATCCCACAAAATCAACCTGCATAAAAAAATAACATATCTCAGTTTTTCTACTTCAACACACTTTGTCATATTTCACAGTTCCAAGATATTCTTCCAAAATGTTGAGCCATCGATCTTTGTTCTTCCTCTTCCTCCCTCTGTTTATTTTTTAATGCAAAATGCAGAAATTAGAGGAAGAGGAATAAAACCATTTGCCAGAGAGCCCCAGGCCTTTAACTTTCTCCTTGCCATCCCCCAGGGTAAAATGGTTTTGTACAACAAACACAAGAGCCTAACTCTTGATTGAACTTTTTCAGAACTGATACAAAAATGTCAAATAAAGGAGTCAGAACAGAAAAACCTCATATAATAGATGAGCAGAAAAATAAGCCTCATATTCAGTAGGGTGGTTCAGTAAATAGTTAGAATTTGGAATAAGGCCATGAGACATGAGTAGACTTCAAAACACACAGTTTTAAAAGGAATGTGTTAATGAGTATTTGGGTGAGTGAAGGAATAATAGGAGTCTATTCTTTCTGTCTAGAGATAAAATGTACTTATTATTTGGCCCTCTGCCCATATTTATATTATACCCTAATTCTCAGCCTAGAAAGGTTCATTGCCAGGGTTATTGTTCAAAATGCAGCATGGATCCTGGCACTCTGCATAAAACCTGAGATATTTCCTCCATTTTCTTCTGGTGAGGTTGAGATCCATGATGATGGAATCCAAAACCGTTTATAACCCAATATCAACTGCATTAACCACACCCCTTTCTTACTCAATCTCTCTTGCTAGAAAAAATTCTCAACATTCCAAACAAACCAAATTTTTCAAACTTCTGTTTTTGCACATCTTATTCAATTTACTTAGTCCCTTCACCTCACCTGGTACTGAGATTTCCCTTTTTTTTTTCTCCTCTATTTACAATTTTGACTCTAACTGTGCATGAAAAATATTTATATCTGTGAGTTCCTCAAGGAAAGAAACCATAACTTTTTCATTATCATATTTTTAGCACTCAGCACAATGTCAGGCCCAAACAGTTAATAGATATTGATGGAATTAAGAACAAAATGAGACATGCATTTGTTGGCAGACAATATTAAAATGAAGCAGGTGCAGTTGTTAGAAATCTGCATTTCATTTCTAAATAGCTCAGAAGTGAATACATAATTTTTCTTAAATTTCTAGAAAAGAAAGTTTAAAAAAAAAAAAAAAGCTCCTCATAAAATCTGTCTCTTTCTGCAAAGACCTAAGGACTATTTTGATAATCTGGCTGTGAATGAGTCACCAGCTAAACCAAGATGATTCACAATCTGAAAGGATCTCAGAGGGAACATGGAAACAGCCTGGAACCCCCTTGCTCATCCATCCATCAATTATCAGTTTGGATGGTGACTGAAGTTAACCAGGCAATATGATCTGGGTTTTTTTGTTTTGTTTGTTTTTACTGTTTTGTCTTTTTGTTTTTGCTTTCTGAAAAATGTGTCTCCCATCACATCTCTACAGCATTATGTGTTTGGTTATAACTCCCTACCTTCCTCTTGTATATGCTCTGGTATTGTGCATTCCTGTGATGTCTTCAGAGCTCCTAATGACATTGCTGGTACCCATACTCTGACTGCACCCCCCTCTTATTAGAATCTTTCAGTAATTTGTTATTTTCACAATAAATCCTTTCAGTTCATATGCATTTTTTATTGGTCCTCAAGTGCATAATCCTGAGTTATTATAGATCCTTAGTTAATAAAACACTCATCACTGGCTTGCATTAGGTCTCTCTTATTCCATTTATTAATTTATTAATTTCTTTTATACTCATCCTTACTCTTATCCCATGTGCAACCATTCTAACGTGTTTAGTGTGCTTGATTTTATTCACATGTATTCTTATAAAATAATATCATGGTGTGTGTTTTTATACATTCATTCTGTTTATTATTTCACTCAGCATTATGCTTTTTCCATGTTGCTGTGTACACATTTAGTATATTCATTTTACTGCTATGTAGTATTCCACAGCAGATACCTACTATGTTTTATTTATCATTCCCTGAGTGATGGCTATCTAAATTACCTCCAACTCTTGTCTTTGCAAACAACACTGTGATGAACATCCTTATATGACTGTGTTCTTTTGCAAACATTTCTCTGGGATGTAGTTCCGGAAAGGAGATTGGTGCATCAGAGGGTATGTATACATACATACATGCTGACTTTGACTAAGCACTGCCAGATTACTCTTCAGAATGGCTGCACCAGTCTACACTCACCTCAGTAGTATTGGGTTGGCCAAAAAGTACATTTGGGTTTTTCCATAAGATGTTACAGAAAAACCCGAATGAACTTTTTGACCAACCCAATACAGGTATCTACATGCCCACCAACACTTGGCAGATACACTCTCTAATCTTTGCCAACTTGCTAGGTGAGACAGATATCTTGTTGTTTTAATTTTATTTAATTTTCTGATGAAATTGGGTATCTACTGACATGCTTCCTTGTCTTTGGGCTTTTCTATAAAGTGCCTCTTCATGTTCTTTGTTCATTTTTCTATTTGGATCCCTGTTATTTTCTTTTTGATAACCTGGCAAATTTTATAGTTTATCCATTATTGTTTTTTAATTAGAAATTTCAAGTATCTTCTCTTAATCTTACATTTATTAGAATTGCTCTTTTTTCCTTCACTCAGAGAATTAATTTTGGTGTTATCTTTATTTCATTTATAACTTGTACTCTTGTAGTTTTATAAAAAAAATATATTTTCCCTTGTGGTTGTCTGTTAAGTTTTTAGATTTGCCTTTGATATTTCTATCCTTACAGATAGGGTTCAGTTTTGTTGTTTTATTTTTAATTAATTAATTTATTTATTTATTTTTGGCTGTGTTGGGTCTTCGTTTCTGTGCAAGGGTTTTCTCTAGTTGTGGCAAGCGGGGGCCACTCTTCATCGCAGTACGCGGGCCTCTCACTGTCGTGGCCTCTCTTGTTGTGGAGCACAGGCTCCGGACGCGCAGGCTCAGTAGTTGTGGCTCACGGGCCTAGTTGCTCCACGGCATGTGGGATCTTCCCAGACCAGGGCTTGAACCCGTGTCCCCTGCATTAGCAGGCAGATTCTCAACCACTGCGCCACCAGGGAAGCCCTAGGGTTCAGTTTTATTTTCTTCTTAGTGAAGCTATTTTCCCAGTGCCATCTGCTAAATTGTTTGTCCTTTACCAATTGTTTGTGGTGTCATTTTAATCACAGAGCATTAAGTTCCCAAATAGGTAAGAAACTCCTTTTGAAATAACTATTCTATTGCATATGTTTATTTAAGTCCTGTGTCATTAACATATTGTTTTTATTAATAAGACTTTGAGTATGTATTTTACCATAAAGCTTTCTTTTCTCTATTTTCAAAGTTAAATAAGCTCTCTATGGTCCTTAATTCTTCAATACAAATTTTTAAATGAATTTGTTAAACTCTCCCCCCAAATCCACCAGAATCATTGATTTTGATTGTGAAAGACTGAATATAAAAATAATGTCCAGATCATATATAAAAATATAATTCTGACCCATAATCTGCAGTAACCAGCCTGGGAAATGGACCCATTATCTACAGTGATCAGCCCAAGAAGCCAGCCTATTATCTATAAGTTAGATTTATGAGAAGTCAGACCACTATGCCTAGTAAACAATCGAGGAAACCAAACAATAACTCCTGGAACAATAGACCCAAAACAGCCAGGACTTGATTAATAACTGATAACTTTCCTAATTTTTGCCCCCACTTCCAACTTAGGACCAACCAGAGAAAGTCAAACGTGCACCCTAACCAATCACATAAGATCTGCTTCTATTTAGCCTGCCTGCAGTTTCTCCACATCACCAGCCTCTAATTAGGGCACACCTAAACCTTCCCTTGTAAAGCTTTCTCACTCTTCTGCCTGCCTTTGTTTTGAGTCTCTGCAGAAAGGCAAGTGAGGGTGGTGGCTAACTCCCTTGGTATAGTAAGCTCTGCAAAAATAGCTTTTGCCTATTTTAATTTGGTAGGCTTGTTTATTTCCTCATTTCATTTAATGTATGGATTAATCTGGGAGAAAATGAAAGATTTATAATGAGCTGTTCTACCCAAGAACATGGACTACATTTCCATTTTTTCAGAATATTTTTTATTTGCATTGTTTTAAAGTAATCTTTGTAGAGGTCTAATCTTTATCAGGTTGATAACTTATATTATTCAGATTCTGTTTAACTCTGTTTTTCTGCTTAATCTATCACTTCATTAAAGGGAAGTTCTAGAATTTCTAGACACAACTGTTGAGTATTTCTCTTCAATTCTGGCTGCTATCCATTTGATGCTATATTTGGGGTTTATATCAATATGTGGCCTAGAGGGTTGTATATTCTTGCTATATTTTCCATTTAGCAGTGTATTGCCATCTCTCATGTTATTTTTTGCCTTGATTTCTATTTTACCAGACGTTAAAATGCCACTACAATTTCCTTCTTTCTTTTTTCCTTTCTTGCTCTTTCTCTCCCTTCTTTCTTTTTCTTCCTGCCTTCCTTCCTTCCTTTCCCAGTTGCCTGGTATAAATGTTTTCTTCTCTTTATATTTCCTTCTAATGGAATATATTTTTTGTTAAAATTTCTTAGATTTTATTTTAAATCAAATTGAGATTCTCTGATGCCTATTGTGAACTTTATATTTACTGAAGTTACTGACATATTAGAAATCCTTTGCCATGTTATTGCATGAATACAATTTCTTGTACTTTTTATACATTCTTTTCTCCTTTCCTCCATCTGCTTACATTATATTTTCTGCTAATGTAAAAATGATATTTTCTATTTCTTATGTTAAGTGCTGTTTACTTACTACCTGTACTCATATTTATTAAGCCATCTCGATTTCTTACATTCATCAATGAGTATGTCCTCCCCTAATAAGACTGGTACTTTAACTTAATCTGATATCCCTTGTTGCCCTACCTTCTTATGTCAGTTTGTGTTAATATTGTCTAAAGACTTAGTTCTGGATGTTTTGATGGTGATTTTTTTCTTTTATTTTACCCTTGACTTTTTAAACAATAGTAAACTTTCTTAAGTTATTTTATTGGCCTTACTTTCATACATCCTGCAGTATTCTGCTGAATTTATTTCTCTTAATTGAATCTTCTTCCAGGAATTTTTTTCAAAGCAGATTTGTTTACAAAATTTCTGAGAATTTTTTTTTAAATTATGCTCTCTTATTTATTATAAAAATTGATTATCCTAGACTTCATGTGTTAATTTTTTTTCTTTTTGCTTTTGTCTAACATTCGTTTAGTATACACATATATTATTATAATTCATTTCCTAGTGGTGTGTTGAGTTTGCTTGTGTTTTGAAGTGGCTGTAATGCTAGTCTGCCCAGCATCTGTATTGTCCTTGGCCAAGGGATTGGGTGTCCATAGTGGTTATACTCAGTGGTGGGCATATGGCCCAGGATGTGCCAGTCAAGTTACTTCTCCCATGTTTACCTTATTTTTTTCCAGCTTTATTGAGATATTGTTGACATATAACATATATAAGTTTAAGGTGAGCAATGTGATGATTTAATCATGTGTATACTGCAAAGGGATTACCACAGTTGAATCTGAGTCACTCTAAAACCAAGTTCCTCTGCCAAGTTTATGATTAACAACTCTATCCAAAAAAGTTATTCTCTTTCTGGTAGTGAACCTGTTCCCCTCAAGATTGAGGAGTATAAAAGAAAAGGGGGGGTTGAAACCATATACAAGCGCCAGTGTCCCAGTCTTTTGAAGCAAAAATCTTTGGCTTCAGTCTCCCAGGCCTCCCCAGAGTCTCAAAAGCCTGGCTCAAGAGTTAAGGATTAAGGAAATTTGAAGATGTAGAAACAAAGAATAGATGTTGGGCTGGAAAACTGGTAATAATTTAGACTATATATCTGCCACATAGGAGAATCACTGAACACCCAGTTCCCTAAAAGATATAGATAAAGGCCTGACACACATTCCTAAGTTGTTTTTATAGAAAGCAGTCCCCTACCAGATGAAAACTATTTACTGCAAAGACATAGACCCCAGACCAGTTGAAAACAGAAGGTTGATGATGCTCAAAACTTCACCTGAGAATTGAGCACAAGCTGATCAGGTACTCTGTGGTGCTCACTCTCACACTGCCTTTAAAACCTCTTCCCTGAAAGTCCTCAGGAAGTTTGGGTCTTTTGATCATGAGCTGCCTGTTCTCCTTGTTTGACACCCAGTAATAAAAGTTGTACTTTCTTCCACCAAAACCTGGTGTCAGTAGATTGACTTTGCCATGTACATGGGTGAGCAGACCCAACTCCAGGTTCTGTAACACAATAAGGTTAATTAACACCTCCATCCCTGTGTGTTTGTGTGTGTGTGTGCACGTGTGTGGTAATAGCGATTAAGTTCTACTCTCGACAATTCTCAAGTATATAATACAATATTGTTAATTATAGTCACCATGGTGTACTGTGTCAGAATGCAGCCAAGTAATGCTAAGTAACTTGTCTTCAATACCTATAGCAGTGAGACTAAAATATTTCCAGATTCTAGGACCTGATTCTATAATAAGAAACACTGAAGGATATCAAAAAGTAAAAACTGATATGTGCACACATAAAACATGCATTTATTGGTAGGATATTTCCTATTATATAGCATTATGTATATGATATTTTTGTGTCTATAACAGTAATTTGTAATTTTATGAACTTTACACCTTACCAGGGTCATTCTAATTACATTTCTTCTTTAATTCTCACAGGAATATGATGTGGGTGTTTTCATTATTCTTACATGAAAGAGGGGAAATTTATTCAGAGAGATTAATCAATGTCCCAAAGCTAATAAGAGGTGAACTTGGGACTCTTATCACCTCCTCTAGTCCAACATCCAAACCCAGTTGTATTAGGGAAATTAAAAATATTAATGACTAGTATGCTTGATAAATCTGAGATGTTCTTTCTCCTGGGTCTTCTATCAATAATGTATAATTATAAATATAATGTTGGTGGTGTATGCTTTTACAATAAGTCCAAAACATTTGAGTATTAAAATCCATGGAAAGTGTGAATTGATAACTGTTATGCAAGATGTTGGATTAGCCAGATCATGTCATTCTTTATATCTGTACCATTTCCTAGTGTGTAATCTTAGCAACACTCCTTAGCTTTTCTAAATATCTATGTTGTCATCTGTAAAATGGGGCTATTCATAGTACTTACATTAGGGATATTAATAGTATTTATGTAGAACAGGGTCAAGCATATAGTAAGCCCTCAAAAATGGGTTAGTTGATGCTTTTAGTAGTAGCAGTAGCTTCCTTCTTATAGTTATCACCCCCACCACAACATCATTCTGCCTGGTTGAGTAACGGAGAAGTTAAAGCTGGGCTTTCATAATTCAGCTGGGAATCATTTACCAAGTGTTAAAAAACAAAAAGCTGGCTTCCCTGGTGGCGCAGTGGTTGAGAGTCTGCCTGCCGATACAGGGGACTCGGGTTCGTGCCCCGGTCTGGGAAGATCCCACATGCCACGGAGCGGCTGGGCCCGTGAGCCATGGCTGCTGGGCCTGTGCATCCGGAGCCTGTGCTCCGCAACGGGAGAGGTCACAACAGTGAGAGGCCCACGTACCGCAAAAAAAAAAAAAAAAAAAAAAAAGCCTATGAGTGCAGTTTCATTAAAATAATAAATTCATTAGAATCATGTTATTGAATAATGTTTTATTTTATTTTTGAATGTATCAATTTTAAATGTATTATTCAAAAGACATACTTTCTAGTAGGTATCCACTCTTTCACATCCACTTTTTGATGGTAACAAGATCAGTGTAAGCCAGATTTTTCAGAACTTCATTTCTTTGACTTTTACATGTAAATTTTTAAGACAGTTTATGTTTAAAATGTAAAGATGCGTCATTAGTTTGCACTCACCATGGGTACTAATATGATAAGCAATGTTCTTTACAGAAAATTTACCCACAATTCCCAGCATATATAATAGCAAGAAGGTTATAACTGAAAATTGGGAGTCACTTACTCAAAAGCCACATCACAGTTTGTCACAAAGCATAATACCTTTGGGCTGCAGCTTTTTTAGATGGATATAATACCTCACTTGTTTTAAAGTTTTTCTTTCCTAAAGATATCCAGAGGCATCAATTCACATTGCAAACTAATGGTGACAATTTTGTTCTAAATCCCTGAGGAAAAATCATGTCAGAATGTTGGCCAGGATTCACTTTTTTTTTTTTTAATCTTCTACCTAGGAACCATTTGAAAAATGGTGCTTCTAATGACATAGATGCAGATCTTGCAACATGAAGTTGTTTGCTGTCCTTTCAAAGGCAAAACTTTATTTATGCCCTGAAAATTCAAAGGCATTTGGAAATCTCTAGATTGACTTGGGCATTTATTTGACTCTGCGTCAAACAAATAACCAATCCAAAACAACCAGGCTTTCTGGTCTGCCAATCTTCACCTCTGAGGTGAAATCTCAGTCAATAAAAGGCTCGTGTTAGAAACTGTGAGTGACATTTAACTAAGGGGTGCAAAATATATGGCTGTATTTTTGACACCATTCCTCCCACACAACTGTCAGCAAGTCTAAATTAACACTGGAAGTTCTATAGGCTTCAGTGATGGATGAACATATTTAAGCCACATCAGAGAACCACAGAGGTAATGAGCTTTGCAGTTCGTTCAGACACCTATATATTTGTGTTATCTTTTTTGATTTTGCTTAGCCATCTTCTTGTGTCACTACTGACACTGTTATAAAATTCATACATGTTTCTCAGATGAAATATGCTACACATTCCCCTAAGAAAGAGTATCAAGTTGTTGCTGTTGTAAAATGAACATCCTTTATACCAAATCAGTAATTTTTTGTAAACCAAAAGCAAGATATAACCACCTGTAATGTGTTCAATGTATTAGATAATATAATGTTTATATTATTTCTATAAATCATTTCAGATGTAATCTATAGGGCTTTATTTCCTTTCATGTCCTCTCCTCCTTACTTTACCTCAGGCATTCAGAAGTTGAAGATGTGAGGAACTAATTACCAGGTTAATGTTGAGACTTAGCAAGGAATGCTTCTGTAAAATGCAAACTCATTCTTAATCATATCATCTGGCCACACAGTGCCATGCACATTCTACTGGTTGTAGAGCACATATTTCCATGTACCCTACTGAACCCTCTTTTTCTGAAAGAAAAAGATGAAAGGTGTCATGCTTTGTGACAAACTGTGATGTAGCTTTTAAATGAGCTTTTAAATGGTTCCATTTTGCTTTAGATGGTAAAAACAGGTAAACAGCTATATTTGGCCCACGGACCATAGTTTGCGGACATCTATTTAGATAGTTATAAAAACTAATGTACATTCAGGAACCAGTCAAGCCCTCTATTATTTGTTGGTCATTGAAAAATAAAACATAATAAAAGGATGCTATAAGTTTATTAATATTAAAGAGTACAGTTCATATAACAGATGAAACCATTAGCTTTCTGAGTTAATGTCTACACATATAATAGGAAAAACTAATGCCAGAAATTTTCTGTGCTTTTGTGAAGTCTTAGAAAATGAGAAAAGCAAAAATGACCTTCAGTTTTAGTCCTTTCAAAAGTCACTATTCAGTTGTCAATAACAATGTGCTCAGTCTGCTCTGAAAGGGCTTGTATCATATAAGTGATAAATGCTCTATTATGAAAAAAATTCTGTTCATGATGAAGCAATTTCTGCTTCTCTAGGATGATGTAAACCAAGTAAAATGTGCATATATATTGAACTGTGTGATAATTGATATTTGTGCAGTTGTTGTAACTTGCCCGGTTTTTTTATTCTTCAAAGCAGATTTTAAGAGTTTAGATACAAAGGTTTGAACACTGTCTTTTCATATTTCACTTTCATTGAAATGGACTTTGAAATAAGTATTTCTACCATGTGGACCACAGCAAGTTGATGTAAGGCAATTCTTACCAAAAAAAAGGTATTTAAGATCAGAAAATTGTAAAAAGAATTATATATTTGCTTTCTGAGGATTAAGAAGTTAAACACAATAGGTAGTTTGTTTTTTATGGTTGATTCATTATTATCTTCTACTGGAAAAGTATGGCTGTAAGATGAAACCTATTCAATTCTGGGGTTAAACAAGCAGATGTTTGGCCAAACCATATTTAACCTGGTCAGTTATTACTAGGAAAAGAAAAAAGCCCCAGATGTTGTAGAAGCTTACTTCAGAAATTTTGAATCAAATTCCTTAACACCTGTTTAATTCCAGATCCATTTTCAGATCCTAAGCCCAAATCATGAATCTGAATGCTAGGATATTTGTTGATTAATATTTCCTTTTATGGGAATATTTGAAAATTTAATTTGTCAAAAAGTTAAATCATTATTACTTATATGGAAAATATCCAGTATATCCAAAATTTTATTAAATCTAGTAGGATCAAGAATTGCAGCAAATCAATTACTATTTTTATATCTGATATTTCTCCCTTGTGATAAAAATGTATGTTTGTATTACAAATGAGATAAGAAGTGTATTTAACGAGGCTGGGCTGTTGGTGTTTTCATTGAAAGGGACTGTGCCAAGTGCTTTTCTTTTTTTTTAAGCAGGGATTCCCATATTCATGATAGACACTGAGGAGTATGAAAAAGGTAGCAATTAAGGTACTTTTATCCAACATATTCATTCTAGTAAGCTATTGAAATAGGTTAGGGGAATGATTAACTTTTTTTTTAATACTTAAAACAAATTAACTTCTTAGGCTGAGGGTTGGGGGTAGAAATAGGTCAGAGTTTCCTAGATAGCTTTCTCATAGATTTAATTGAAAAAGTACAAGTAATAGATAAACTTGGAAATGTTGCTAGTTATTATTGCATCCTTAGAGGAAGTTCATGTGATGGTAAGCAGCAGATACATATCATTAGTGAGAACCTTCCCCCAAAAATAAAGCAGTCATGGAAACTTTTCAAAACCCTAATCCTGGCACAGTCCTATAGACCTAGCTTAGTACATGTTAATGTAATTGATGGTTTATTGGGAAAGTTGGTAATTTACAAGAGGAAGAGAGGCTATTATAATTGAATTTTAGTAAAGAGCACCCAGTTTTTTACTGCAGAAACTAGTTAGTTGTTCACGGCATCCATTTCCCTTTTCCAGTGGGCACACACCTAGACTTATTTTTCAGGCCTTCTTTTATTTAAATATTACTCCGACTGAATTCTAGCCAAGAGAATGTGTGTGGGTTTGACATGCACCACTGTCAAGCCTGGCCCATAAAACCTCTCAAGTGATCCTTCTCTCTCTCCTTCTATCTCACTCTCATCCCTTTGTGCCAACTGATGTTGATGTCCCAGGTGACCTTGCAGCCACATGTTAAATAGAGCAGAGCCCCCTTTTTGGGATCTTGCATGACTGCATGGAATTGGCAGCAGCTTGCTTTTTTCTCACCCCCACCTCAATTGTACTTACAGTATGAGCAAGACAAAAAACTACAGTCAAATACCAGGATTGGACATTGACACCAAAAGCAAAGACAACAAAAGGAAAAATAAACAAGTGGAACTAAATCAAACTAAAGACCTTTTGCACAGCAAAGGAAACCATGAACAAAATGATAAGGCAACCTACAGAATGGGAAAAACTACTTGCAAATCATATATCTGATAAGGGGTTACTATCCAAAATATATAAAGAACTCATCCAACTCAACAGCAAAAATAAACAAACAAAACAATAACAACAAAAAACAATTAAAAAATGGGCAGAGGATCTAAATAGACATTTTTCCAAAGAAGACATACAGATAGGCAAAAGGTATGGGTACTCAGCATCACTAATCATCAGGGAAATGCAAATACAAATCCACAGTTGGTAGACTGGCTCTTATACCAAAAAAAATATATAAATAAACACAAGAAATTACCAGTGATGGTGACCATATGAAGAAAAAGGAACCCATGTGCGCTGTTGGTGTGAATGTAAATTGGTGCCACCACTACAAAAAAACAATATGGAGCTTCCTCAAAAAATTAAAAATAAAACTATCATATGATCCAGCAGTTCCACTTCCGGGTAACAAAGAAAACAAAGACATTAACTCAAAAAGATGTATGCACCCCCATGTTTGTTACAGCATTATTTACAATAGCCAAGTATGGAAACAACCAAATTGCCCATTGATGCATGAATGGATGAAAAACATGTGAATAATAATGGAATAGTATTCAGCCATAAAAGAAGGAAATCCTGCCATTCATGACAGCATGGATCGTCCTTGAGGGCATTATGCTAGTGAAGTAAGTCAGACAGAAAAAGACAAACACCTCATTACCTCATTTATATGTGGAATCTAAAACAACCAAACTTATAGATACAGAAAACAGATTGATCATTGACAGAGGTGGAGGGTAGGGTTGCGGAAAATGGGTGAAGGTGGTCAAAAGATAAAAACTTCTAGTTATAAGATAAATATGTTCTGGTGAATGTAACGTATAACATGGTGACTATAGTTAACAATATTGTATCACATATTTGAAAGTTGCTAATTGAGTAAATCTTAAAAGTACACATTACAAAAAAAATAATTTATAACTGTGAGGTAATGGATGTCAACCAAACTTACTGTGGTAATCATTTTGCAGTATGTACATATATCATATTGTGTTGTGCACCTTGGAAAATACAATGTTATATGTCAATTATATCTCAATAAAATTGAAAAAAAAAGCCCACAATAGGATGGATAAATCCATGGTTTGACATAAGATGAAGCATGGGACCTTCTAAATACTTATAGAAGCAGTATGTTCTTTAGTTATATTAGAACAGGAATTATAAAAGTAATAACTGCTAATTTTTTTTAAAGAATCAGTACAGACCAGAATAAAGAACAGTATTTTTAATGTCATTTGAAACCTACTATCTAAGCTATCCATGATTAACAATAGATAAATACCATTTCAGAATCTTTTCCATACATACATACATACATACATACATACATAGCTAGTTTAAATAGCTAGACAGGTTGATAAGGAGAAATATACCAGTCTTTAAAAAAGGAAAAAAAAAATCAGGATTTGGGAGATATTACAGCAGGTAGTAATGCTACAGTAACAAATACATCTAGAGTCTGAGACTTGAATACTGACCTCCCCACTATGGTTGTCAAGATTCAAAATCTCTCTGAGCCATCATTTCTTCAACAACAAAAGAAAAATCGTAATACTTTTTCAGAAAAAAATCTGTGGAGATTAAATGAAATGCTACATGAAAAATACTACATGAAAATACTAAACAATATCTAGTATATTGTGCTCAACTGATATTAATTTTTTCCATTAAAGAAACAAATCTAATTAGTTCTTTTTATTACATAGAGTAGTTTCTCTTTTTTAATTCTATTTTTGCTAATTTAAAGTGTTATAATTTTAGCATTAGTTTTCCATATTTCAACATTATCAACTAAATAAGTCACAAAATCAAACAGTTATTCTCACCTAGAACTGACAGGAACAATAAAAGTTCTCTGGTTAAAATTGGTTGTATAATTATAGTTTGACTAGTAATCAATATAAATGAAAAATTTCCTTCTTATTTCTATATCAATAATTCTCATCAAATGTTAGCAGGTTTTGAGTATTAACAGAAATGTTGAATTTGAATGAATTGTTTCTTTTTGGAATTTTCTTGATATTAGCCTTACACAAAGGAGACTGAATTCTGATAAATGATCTCAATCCTTATAGCCAATAATGTAAATTAGATGGGGAAAATAGTTTTAAATGAATAAATTGATGAATAATTCTATGCTTATAGATACATGAAGATGTGGGTTTCTTGAGGTCAGGAGAAGAAGATTAGAGCAAAGGGCAGAGACTATAAGAAGTGAGGGGAAAGATGAAGTAGTTTCTCTGTAAGATTTAACCTATGTGCCAGAATATGAGTAACAACTTTTCACAAAATTGTCCTCAGAAGTGTGAATTACCTTATAAACTAATTCTTACAAAATCTCTCATACAAAAAAAAGTAACTGAGGGTACACTCTCAATTACTTTATTTTTAACAAGAACTATTTGGAAAAACACATTAGTAATTTAACACAGCTTAGTAATTACTATGAATGTGAACTCACAGTCATCAATTTTGAATGACATTGAATTTCAGTCAGGGGGCTGGCAGAAAATAGATGGCTCCGTTAAAATGGGTAATTTCAGGAGAGTTTAATAAAGATATTATTAATAAAAATTGGGGAAGTTTTTGGGAAAGTCACAATGACTTGCATATAGTAGAAAATAAATTTTAGCTCCTTTCTGTAAGTTATGGCTTTTATTCCATCAGTTCCAACTTTGCCCACCTGATGTTTACCTACAGTGATCTCCCTATTTTCTTTCAGCTCAGTACTATTATTACTCAACACCCTAAATGATAGTCTAGTGAAGAACCAGACATGCAGAGAGTTATCTCATTGTTTTGTAAGTGTAGTAATAGAAGCCCATTTGGGAATATGAGAATAGCTGGTCTGACTAATGTCTTCTCAAAAAGACACAACACTTCTACTGTACATTGAGTTGAGATAGTATATTCTAGGATAAAAATGGAGAGTGGGTAATTTAGCCAGAGGGAGAAGTGTCTACAGGCATATAGGCATGAAATAACATGTCACAAGTAGAATAAAAGTAGTTCAGTGTTTGTAGGAGTGCTCATAGGTAAGACTGCACAGTTAGGAAGGACATCAAACATGGAACACCACATAGGCCATATGGAGCAGTTGGGTCTGTATCCTGCAGGTAGTGGGAGATCGTGAAAGAGCTGTAAACTCAGGAGTTATATGATGATAATTGCACTTCAGAAACCTCCCTCCGGTTGTATAAATCTATATTGCAAAGAAGAGAGGAAAGATTCTACTGCAGTAACCTAAGTGAGCTAAATCAATGTCAATAACATTAGTGATAAAAGGGATCAAAATCTTGGCTGCTGTTCTCAGTGGATGGTAATATTATTAAGTAAGATAGAGTTTAAAAGATGAAGAGGATATTAGAGGAGAGGTGACTATGGATGCAGGTTTTGAATGTGCTGAGTATGAGGTAGTTATGGGACATTCGGGTAGAGGTGCATTTCTAGAACTCAAGAGAATAATCTGGGCTGGAGGTATGTAGTAGGAATCCTAAATTTCTTTTGTAATTTTTAAGTGTGGATTCATTCAACAATATTAAATGTTTACTATGTGCTAGGCTAAGCTCCAGGTAATAGTGATACAGCATTAAATGAGATAGACTAGGTAAGTGCCCTCTGAAATTCTCATTTTAAGTAACTATACTTTAAATTTAAAAACAATATATTATATACTTCATAAATCAAGCTGTATAAAGTGTATACAATGAAAAAGTATGCCTCTTTCTCATCCCAAGACCCCAGTTTCTTGTTTCAGAGGCAAATATTTGCAGATAAACCTCCAATTTCTTTTATTTCAATATAATTTGTCTACAAATATGCATATTCTTATATAATTATTTACATAACTGAAGTATATTTTACAGTCTTCCATATCTTGCTTTTATTTTTTATTTAACAATTTATCTTTATGTCTTTCCACAGCAATATATAAAACTTCCTTGTTTTCAGAACATAAATTAATATATATATGTATATATATGTGTGTGTATGTATATACATGTAATGACAGCATATATGTTGTTATTGAGTGAATGCCTTCCTAAGGTAAATACAGCTTGTTTTTGGTCTTTTCCTGCTACAAATAATGCTGCAAAACATATTTATACAGGCACAAATTTATCAGTAATATACATTCCTGGAGATTAAATTGCTCAGTAAAAGAATGTTTATTTTAAATTTAATACCTAATTTCAAATTATTCTCCAATGAGATCACACTAATTTACACTTCTATCAACCATTAACCTGAACCACTGGACTGTCGCTGATACAGTATATGCTGTAACTTCTTTTTCCTTTTTTAGATTTTGCTTTTTGAAAAGTGAAAACATATCACACTATTATTTCTATTTTTATTTTTAAATCATGCATTATAATGAACCTTAACCATAAATTTATATGTGTATATATATATATATATATTTATATATCATTTATATTTTGTTTTTTTGGAGCTACATCTGTATGTCCTTTCTCAATTTTTAATTGGGCTCTTGGCCTTTTCCTCAGTATTTAATAGAATGCTTCGGAGTATTTAAAATACTAGCCTTCTGTTAAATGTTTCAAATATATTCTTGTTTTAGAAATTGAAGCTCTGCAAAGTTAAAAAATATACCACACACAAAGTTTTTCTTTATGAGTTCTAGGCTTTGTGTTAAGAAATTTCCCACTTCAATATAATTGTTAATAAACTTTCCCAAGTATCTTTTTAGCTCTGCAAATAGCTTTTTTTTTTTAAGGATTAAGTTAGTTCTGATTTTATTTATTTATTTATTTATTAAACATCTTTATTGGAGTATAATTGCTTTACAATCATGTGTTAGTTTCTGCTGTATAACAACTTGAATCAGCTATACATATACATACATCCCCATATCTCCTCTCTCTTGCATCTCCCTCCCACCATCTCTATCTCACTCCTCTAGGTGGACACAAAGCACTGAGCTGATCTCCCTGTGCTATGCGGCTTCTTCCCACTAGCTATCTATTTTACATTTGGTAGTGTATATATGTCTATGCCACTCTCTCACTTAGTCCCAGCTTACCCTTCCCCTCCTCGTGTAATCAAGCCCATTCTCTACATCTGCATCTTTATTCCTGTCCTGCCCCTAGGTTCTTCAAAACCTTTTTTTCTTTTTTTTTTTTTTTTACATTCCATATATGTGTTAGCATACGGTATTTGTTTTTCTCTTTCTGACTCACTTCACTTTGTATGACAGTCTCTAGGTCCATCCACCTCACTACAAATAACTCAGTTTCATTTCTTTTTATGGTTGAGTAATATTCCATTGTATATATCTGCCACATCTTCTTTATCCATTCATTTGTCAGTGGCCACTTAGGTTGCTTCCATGTCCTGTCTATTGTAAATAGAGCTGCAATGAACAATGTGGTACATGACTCTTTTTGAATTATGGTTCTCTCAGGGTATATGCCCAGTAGTGGGATTGCTGGGTCATATGGTAGTTCTATTTGTAGTTTTTTTAAGGAACCTCCATACAGTTTTCCATAGTGGCTGTATCAATTTAAATTCCCACCAACAGTGCAAGAGGGTTCCCTTTCCTCCACACCGTCTCCAGCATTTATTATTTGTAGATTTTTTGATGATGGCCATTCTGACCGGTGTGAGGTGATACCTCATTGTAGTTTTGATTTGCATTTCTCTAATGATTAGTAATGTTGAGCCTCCTTTCATGTGTTTGTTGGCAATCTATATATCTTCTTTGGAGAAATATCTATTTAGGTCTTCTACCCATTTCTGGATTGGGTTGTTTGCTTTTTTGATACTGAGCTGCTTGTATATTTTGGAGATTAATCCTTTGTCAGTTGCTTCATTTGCAAATATTTATTTCCATTCTGAGGGTTGCTTTTCATCTTGTTTATGGTTTCCTTTGCTGTGCAAAAGCTTTTAAGTTCCATTAGGTCCCATTTGTTTATATTTGTTTTTATTTCCCTTTTTCTACGAGGTGGGTCAAAAAGGATCCTGCTGTGATTTATGTCATAGAGTGTTCTGCCTATGTTTTCCTCTAAGAATTTTATAGTGTCTGGCCTTAAATTTAGGTCTTTTGTCCATTTTGAGTTTACTTTTGTGTATGGTGTTAGGGAGTGTTCTAATTTCATTCTTTTACATGTAGCTGTCCAGTTTTCCCAGCACTACTTATTGAAGAGGTTGTCTTTTCTCCATTGCGTACTCTTGCCTCCTTTATCAAAGATAAGGTGACCATATGTGTGTGGGTTTATCTCTGGGCTTTCTATCCTGTTCCATTGATCTATATTTCTGTTCTTGTGCCAGTACCATACTGTCTTGATTACTGTAGCTTTGTAGCATAGTCTGAAGTCAGGGAGCCTGATTCCTCCAGCTCCATTTTAATTTCTCCAGATTGCCTTGGCTATTCAGGGTCTTTTGTGTTTCCATACAAATTGTGAAATTTTTTGTTCTTGTTCTTTCAAAAATGCCATTGGTAGTTTAATAGGATTACATTGATTCTGTAGATTGCTTTGGGTAGTACAGTAATTTTCACAATGCTGATTCTTCCAATCCAGGAACATTGTATATCTCTCCATCTGCTTGTATCATCTTTAATTTCTTTCATCAGTGTCTTATAGTTTTCTGCTTATAGGTCTTTTGTCTCCTTAGGTAGGTTTATTCCTAGATATTTTATTCTTCTTGTTGCAATGGTAAATGGGAGTGTTTCCTTAATTTCTCTTTCAGTTAGTGTATAGGAATACAAGAGATTTCTGTGCATTAATTTTGTATCCTGCTACTTTACCAAATTCATTGATTAGCTCTAGTAGTTTTCTGGTAGCATCTTTAGGATTCTCTATGTATAGTATCATGTCACCTGCAAACAGTGACAGCTTTACTTCTTCTTTCCAATTTGGGTTCCTTTTATTTCTTTTTCTTCTCTGATTGCTGTGGCTAAAACTTCCAAAACTATGTTGAATAATAGTCGTGAGAGTGGAAAACTTTGTCTTGTTCCTGATCTTAGTGGAAATGGTTTCAGTTTTTCACCATTGAGAACCATGTTGGCTGTGGGTTTGTCATATATGGCCTTTATTATGTTGAGGTAAGGTCACTCTATGCCTGCTTTCTGGAGGGTTTTTATCATAAATAGGTGTTGAATTTTGTCCAAAGCTTTTTCTGCATCTATTGAGATGATCATACGGTTTTTCTCCTTCAATTTGTTAATATAGTTTATCACAATGATTGATTTGCATATACTGAAGAATCCTTGCATTCCTGGGATAAACCCCACTTGATCATAGTGTATGATCCTTTAATGTGCCATTGGATTCTGTTTGCTAGTATTTTGTTGAGGATTTTAGCATCTATGTTCATCAGTGATATTGGCCTCTCTTTTCTTTTTTTTTTTTGTGACACCTTTGTCTGGTTTTGGTATCTGGGTGATGGTGGCATTGTAGAATGAGTTTGGGAGTGTTCCTCCCTCTAATATATTTTGGAAGAGTTTGAGAAGGAATAGTGTTAGCTCTTCTCTAAATGTTTGATAGAATTCACCTGTGAAGCCATCTGGTCCTAGGCTTTTGTTTGTTAGAAGATTTTTAATCACAGTTTCAATTTCAGTGCTTGTTATTGGTCTGTTCATATTTTCTGTTTCTTACTGGTTCAATCTTGGAAGGTGGTGCTTTTCTAAGAATTTGTCCATTTCTTCCAGGTTGCCCATTTTATTGGCATAGAGTTGCTTGTAGTAATCACTCATGATCCTTTGTATTTCTGCAATGTCAGTTGTTACTTCTCCTTTTTCATTTCTAATTCTGTTGATTTGAGTGTTCTCCTTTTTTTCTTGATGAGTCTGGCTAATGGTTTATCAATTTTGTTTATCTTCTCAAAGAGCCAGCTTTTAGTTTTATTGATCTTTGCTATTGTCTTCTTTGTTTCTATTTCATTTATTTCTGATCTGATTTTTATGATTTCTTTCCTTCTGCTAACTTTGGGGGTTTTTTTGTTGTTGTTCTTCTTTCTCTAATTGCTTTAGGTGTAGGGTTAAGTTGTTTATTTGAGATGTTTCTTGTTTCTCGAGGTAGGATTTTTTTGCTATAAACTTCCCTCTTGGAACTGCTTTTGCTACATCCCATAGGTTTTGGGTCATCGTGTTTTCATTGTCATTTGCTTCAAAGTATTTTGGGGGGGGTTGCATAGGGTCTTCATTGCACTGTGCAGGCTTCTCATTGCAGTGGCTTCTCTGTTGTGGAGCATGGGCTCTAGGTGCATGGGCTTCAGTAG
This sequence comes from Mesoplodon densirostris, assembly GCF_025265405.1. Lineage (NCBI taxonomy): Eukaryota > Metazoa > Chordata > Mammalia > Artiodactyla > Ziphiidae > Mesoplodon > Mesoplodon densirostris. Next base: position 22,026,627 of record NC_082664.1, read on the forward strand.
TTGCGGCTCGCAGGATCTAGAGTGTGGGCTCAGTAGCTGTGTTGCACGGGCTTAGTTGCTCTGCGGCATGTGGGATCTTCCCAGACCAGGGATTGAACCCGTGTCCCCTGCATTGGCAGGCAGATTCTTAACCACTGTGCCACAAGGGAATTCCCTTTTCAATGTATTTTTTGATTTCCTCTCTGATTTCTTCAGTGATCTCTTGATTATTTAGTAGTGTATTGTTTAGCCTCCATGTGTTTTTATTTTTTACAGTTTTTTTTCCTTGTAATTGATATCTAGTCTCATAGCATTGTGGTTGGAAAAGATACCTGATACAATTTCAATTTTCTTAAATTTACCGAGGTTTGATTTGTGACCCAAGATACGATCTATCCTGGAAAACATTTCATGAGCATTTGAGAAGAAAGTGTATTCTGTTGTTTTTGGATGTAATGTCCTATAAATATCAATTAAGTCCATCTTGTTTAATGTGTCATTTAAAGCTTGATTTTGTTATTTTCACTTTGGATGATCTGTCCATTGGTGAAAGTGGGGTGTTAAAGTTCCCTACTATGATTGTGTTACTATTGATTTCCCCTTTTATGGCTGTTAGCATTTGCCCTATGTGTTGAGGTGCTCTTATGTTGGGTGCATAAATATTTACCATTGTTATAGCTTCTTATTGGATTGATCCCTTGATTGTCCTTCTTTGTCTATTGTAATAGTCTTTATTTTAAAGCCTGTTGTGTCTGATATGAGAATTGGTACTCCAGCTTTCTTTTGATTTCCATTTGCATGGAATATCTTTTTCCATCCCCTCACTTTCAATCTGTATGTGTCCTTAGGTCTGAAGTGGGTCTCTTTTAGACAGCATATATACGGTCTTGTTTTTGTATCCATTCAGCCAATCTATGTCTTTTGGTTGGAGCACTTATCCATTTACTTTTAAGGTAGTTATTGATATGTATGTTCCTATTACCATTTTCTTAATTGTTTTGGGTTTGTTATTGTAGGTCTTTTCCTTCTCTTGTGTTTCCTGCCTAGAGAAGTGTCTTTAGCATTTGTTGTAAAGCTGGCTTGGTGGTGCTAAATTCTCTTAGCTTTTGCTTCCCTGTAAAGGTTTTAATTTCTCCATCAAATCTGAATGAGATCCTTGCTGGGTAGAGTAATCTTGGTTGTATATTTTTCCCTTTCATCACTTTAAATATGTCCTGCCACTCCCTTCTGGCTTGCAGAGTTTCTGCTGAAAGATAAGCTGTTAACCTTATGGGGATTCCCTTGTACTTTATTTTTTGTTTTTCCCTCGTTGCTTTTAATAATTGTTCTTTATATTTAATTTTTGATAGTTTGATTAATATGTGTCTTGGCATGTTTCTCCTTGGATTTATCCTGTTTGGGACTCCCTGTGCTTCCTGGACTTGACTATTTCCTTCCCATGTTAGGGAAGTTTTTGACTATAATCTCTTCAAATATTTTCACAGGCCCTTTTTTTTTTTCTCTTCTTCTGGGATCCCTATAATTTGAATGTTGATGCCTCTAATGTTGTCCCAGTGGTCTCTGGGACTGTCCTCAATTCTTTTCATTCTTTTTTCTTTATTCTGCTCTGTGGTAGGTATTTCCACTATTATATCTTCCAGGTCACTTATCCGTTATTCTGCTGTTGATTCCTTCTAGAGAATATTTAATTTCATTTATTGTGTTGTTCATCGTTGTTTGTTTCCTCTTTAGTTCTTCTAGGTCCTTGTTAAACATTTCATATATTGTCTCCATTCTATTTCCAAGATTTTGGATCATCTTTACTATCATTACTCTGAATTCTGTAGATTGCCTATTTCCTCATTTGTTTGGTCTCGTGAGTTTTTACCTTGCTCCTTCATCTGCTGTGTGTTTCTCTGTCTTCTTATTTTGCTTAACTTACTGTTTTTGGGGTCTCCTTTTTGCAGGCTGCAAGTTCATAGCTCCCGTTGTTTTGATGTCTGCCCCCAGTGGTGAGGTTGGTTCAGTGGGTTGTGTAGGCTTCCTTGTGGAGGGGACTGGTGCCTGTGTTCTGGTGGATGAGGCTGGATCTTGTCTTTTTGGTGGCAGTACCACATCTGGTGGTGTGTTTTGGGGTGTCTGTGGCCTTATTATGATTTAAGCCAGCCTCTCTTCTGATGGGTGTGGTTGTATTTCTGTCTTGCTAGTTGTTTGGCATAGGGTGTCCAGCACTGTAACTTGCTGGTTGTTGAGTGGATCTGGGTCTTAGCATTGAGATGGAGATCTGTGGGAGAGCTTTTGCTGTGTGATATTACGTGTGGCTGGGAGGTCTCTGGTTATCCAGAGACTTTGGCTCTGCCACTCAGAGGCTCAGGCTCCACACCTGGCCAGAGTACCAAGACCCTGTCAGCCATACGGCTCAGAAGAAAAGGGAGAAAAAAAAGAAAGAAAAAATAAATAAAATAAAGTTATTAGAAAAAATTTTTAAATATTACAAAAATTAAAAAAGTAATAAAAAAAGAAAGAAGAGAGCAACCAAACCAAAAAACAAATCCACTATTGATAACAAGCACTAAAAACTATACTAAAACAAACAAACAAAAACAAACAGACAGACAGAACCCTAGGACAAATGGTAAAAGCAAAGCTATTCAGACAAAATCACACAAAGAACCATACACATACACGCTCACAAAAAGAGAAAAAATATATCTATATTTATATTATAATATATATATAATATATATTATATATATATATTATATATATATATAATAAGAAAGGAAGAGAGCAACCAAATCAATAATTTAATCTACCAGTGATAATAAGCTCTAAATACTAAACTAAGATAAACATAAAACCAGAAACAAATTAGATGCAGAAAGCAAACCCCAAATCTACAGTTGCTCCCAGAGTCTACCACCTCAATTTTGGGATGATTCATTGTCTATTCAGGTATTACACGGATGCAGGGCACATCAAGTTGATTGTGGAGATTTAATCCACTGCTCCTGAGGCTGCTGGGAGAGATTTCCCTTTCTCTTCTTTGTTCACACAGCTCCTGGGGTTCAGCTTTGGATTCGGCCGCGCCTCTGCATGTAGGTCACCTGAGGGCATCTGTTCTTTGCTTTGATAAGACGAGGTTAAAGGATCAGCTGGTTAGGGGGCTCTGGCTCTCTCAGGTCGTGGGGAGGGAGGGGTACAGAATGCGGGGTGAGCCTGCAGTGACAGAGGCTGGTGTGACATTGCAACAGCCTGAGGTGTGCCGTGTGTTCTCCCAGCAAGTTGTTCCTGGATCACGGGACCATGGCAGTGGCGGGCTGCACAGGCTCCCGGGAGGGGAGGTGTGGAGAGTGACCTGTGCTTGCACATAGGCTTCTTGGTGGCTGCAGCAGCAGCGTTAGCATTTCATGCCCGTCTCTGTTGTCCGCCTGATAGCCGCAGCTCGCACCCATCTGTGGAGCTTATTTAGGTGGTTCTCTGAATCCCCTCTCCTCGTGCACCCCAAAACAATTCTCTCTTGCCTCTCAGGCAGGTGCAGACTTCTTCCAGAACTCCCTTGTTATTAGCTGTGGTGCACTAGCCCCCTTCAGGCAGCCAACCCCAGTCCTCTCCCTGGGGTCTGACCTCCGAAGCCCAAGCCTCAGCTCCCAGCCCCCACCAGCCCCAGTGGGTTAGCAGACCGGCCTCTCGGGCTGGTGAGTGCTGGTTGGCACTGATCCTCTCTGCGGGAATCTCTCCGCTTTGCGCTCTGCACCCCTGTTGCTGTGCTCTCCTCTGTGGCTCCGAAGCTTCCCCCCTCTGCCACTCCCTGTCTCCGCCAGTGAAGGGCCTTCCTAGTGTGTGGAAACCTTTCCTCCTTCACGGCTCCCTCCCAGAAGTGCAGGTCCCGTCCCTATTCTCTTGTCTCTGTTTTTTCTTTTTGCTTTTGCCCTACCCAGGTATGTGGGGAGTTTCTTGTATTTTGGAACATTTGAGGTCTTCTGCCAGCGTTCAGTAGGTGTTCTCTAGGAGTTGTTCCACATGTAGATGTATTTCTGATGTATTTGTGGGGAGGAAGGTGATCTCCACGTCTTACTCCTCCACCATCTTGAAGCTATCCCCCACAAAATAGCTTTAATTAAAGTTCTCAACAAGTCTGCAAGGTTTGTACTAACATTTCGCTTTTGCAATCAGGAAACTGAGACTGAGAGAGGTTGAGAAACTAGGTTTTGGTCACAAAACTATTAAGTGATTGAACCCCAGTTTGAAACCAAACTCTGACTCAGAGCACTGGGCAAGTTAACATGAGCCTAAAGAGATCACGCAATCATCCCTTTAGATGATTCTTCCCTTTCCTTTCTGAGAAGACTGCTGAGCCACCTGCAGTGGCTAGCATTGTTTTTAATGGGAAGAAAGTAGTTCATTACAGAAAGGAGGCTACAAAACTTCCAACCAAGCAACCAAAAGAGAGTTTCTGCCTATTGTTTTAATGGAAAACTATTTTTGTTGATTTTAAAAGAGCCTAGGAATAATTGATTCATTTATTATGTCAAACAGTAAGTTTTGAATACTTGTATGTATCAGACTATTTTCAAACACTCTTAAGTGGTAAACTATCTATAGATAGGCAGAGCCCTTTATCTCAAGTAGCTCTCATTGAGACAATTCTTTTTCCCTGTGTTGTGCTTTCTCTTTTCTTTCCCTTTTATTTTTTAAGGAGACAACATGTCTTTATTTTATGTGGTGTGTGTGTGTGTTTGTGTGCACTAGAACTTCCTGTATAAAATCAAAAGAAGGGTTTTGTAAGTATTATCATTTTCAATAGCATAATCTCTGTCTGGATCCTATGATGTGCAGCCCAGATTCTCTGCCAAAACTGAGTTGTTTCTTCTGTTCGCTGGTGGTGGTGTGCCTGATGGCTCTTAGTGCTGAGTCCCTCTTCAGGACTTATCTTCAGTCAGACCCACCATGATGCCCCCTGACAAGGGCAGTCCTAATCTCATCACTGCTTCATGCAGCAGTATAAGGGCCTGGGCCTTGGCCTCAAACTGGGACAACTTTTGAAGGGTGGTGCCAGGTCTGGAACTCCCCATGGGATTGTCTGAGACCTCTTTTTCAATAGCTTTGCACTTCAGCATCCCCTGCCCAATGCTGCTTTCTTTAGCCCTTTCTTTAGAGTCTCCTGAGACCCTCTCCAATAAACACCCCTACACACAAATCTAAGATGCATGGACCATTTCTCTGGACCTAACCTATGACACTTTCATTGCCAGTTCTCCTGGAGAAATGTTCCTATTTCAGCCAATTTCCTTTATCTTCTGTTTCCAGTCTTTGCCTGAACAAGCCCTAAATCTACCACTTTTAATGTCTGTTTTTGAAAACAAAGTCATATGTACTGACTTTTAGAAGTTTTATTGGTAGGAGGAAAGTCACTTTTTCTTTAAAAAAAAATTTTTTTTCCACTGATGCTTTTCTAGCAAAACCTAATTCAAACTGTCCACAACTCTGAAATCTCATAAACTGAAGGATAAACCTTGTAATATTAGGCCTTCCTATAAAATTTCAGTTGTAAATTTTGAGATTTTTTTCCAGAGCCTAAAATTGGCTATGAAAGTGAGGAAAATAAAAACAACAATAAACTAAAAAAAAATTAAGTCACCCAAAAGTTGTTTAAGTGAACCGTTTTTTACCCGGAGGTTATTTGTCTCAAGGTTGATGATTAAAATTCAGGGCAAATCTAACTAATTAACTTACTACCTCCATAATTCTATGATGTTCTTAAGATCTATCTTTAAAATTTTAATAATACTGTTTTAAAAACAAACAATTAAATCATATAGTTTTTGTGTGTAGAGGATATTATGTAATTAATTTATTGGACTCTTTTTCCCTAAAGTACTGGAAGGTTTGTTCCCAAGACTGAATTTACCAAAGTGTACCATCTGAATAACTAATATTTATATTAATTTGACTGAAATCGAGTCACTCAATGTGGCAGATAATCTTTTCAGCACTTGTGAAACAGTGGTGAATGAGGTTGGTAAGGTCCCTTCATGTAAGTGTGTGTTCCAGATAAGACAGTATAAGTTCTCTGTATTAGGGAAGGTGTTGTAATAAATCTTGAAGTACTATATTCTGATGTTTTAAGGACAGGATTTTTTAAAGGCCAGAACAGTCAAGTGGTATAACTAACTGGCAATTGTAAGGCACTCTACAACTTTTGAAATTAGACATGGTAAAGTCTCTTATGCATTTAATGAGCCCCTACTATTGGGCAGGCTCAGTTTTCAGTTTCCCTTGTCTAATATGTACTATTCAGTCCCTTTGTGTCTATTATTGTTATTATCCATCTTCCTTTTGTTCAAAACAGAGATTATGTCTTTATCCTCTATGCTTAGTTTTCTATGTTGTTTTCATGGTAAAGAACCATCAAGAAGATGTTACTACTAATTCAGTTATTTTTCCACATTCTTTATAAGTGAGGGGATCAAGAAAATTACATGATTGTTAACTCAAATATTTATTAAACAGCTACAATGTGTCCAACACTGTTCTACATATAATAACCAAGGTAATTAAATTCTCTGCTTTCATGGAGTTTTATTCTACTGTGAAATAAAGGCAATAAATGAAATCATTTCACAGTGATGTTGTCATGAATGAATATCTCAGGAAGATATGCTAGAGAGGGGTGTGGGTTTAGATGGAGGGTGTCATGTGGTTAAGGGTTAATACTTTATATTGGGAATCAAGAAAAACTTCCTAAAGGCCCAAACAATGTGAAATAAGGGAAGGAGAAACTACTCCCTAGCTTTATCCTGTTAATAATCTCCAATGTTAAACACAAAATGCACACTCACCCTCATGTATATTTTATAACAAACTGAGCAGTTTTCACATGCCTTATGAGACCTATTGTTCTCCTCTTGGTGCACATATATCTAGTCTTATGTTTGACCTGTGTGTTTAGGTTTAATCTCTTGTATCAAATATCTACATTTGTAATCCCATCCCTTTTCAATTTCTTGAGCAGCACTCAACACAAAAGCTTCTAATATTGAAAGCAGCCCAGAAGAAAAACAAATGAAACCCAGAAAAAAATATCTGCAGAAATTGTCATAAGACTTACCAAGTCTAAGGAGAGTTTGAGGTTCAGAGCAACAAATCTACCATATTTCAATGGACCATTTACTATATCTCAAGCATATAGTTTTGGGCCATTCCTGGTCCTCTTTTATCCATCAGGTCATGAATATCTACCTATATTCAATTACTAACTAAATGAACACACACCTAATGAATAAGATTGGGCAATGTCTCTAGACATTTTTATTAGCTGTCTAAAGCCCAATTTTTCTTCCATTCCTTCCATGCTTCAGGCAGGGCTTTAGGAGTTAAATCCAGACTTGAGAAAGCAAGAATTGCTCTACCCAGTTGTAATCATTATTAGATTCCCTGCTCTTATTTGCTTTCTCATTCTGCCCTCCTCTCTATCTCCCATTCAAGACATCCAAAACACAATCCCTGCCTAGGAAATCTTGCCTGTGTTGTAAGGTCTGGTTAATTGTTACTTCCCCAAGGAAGTGTCTCTGCCTGCTTTAGCTCATGTTGAACTTTCCCTTTTCAAAACCTCCTTTGCATGAAGAGTCACCATCTTACTCTGAAGCACACTACATTTTATTTATGCATTTTCTCGGCTAACATGTATTTCTGTAAAGAAAGAAAGCTGCTTCCTTCAATAGTCTACTTTCCAATACAGAATTTAGTAAATACCTATTACTTCAGGACTTGTTCTAGACTAGCTTAGAACTAAGTCTAAGCTAAATTGGAAAATAGATGATACGGTACTTCAGATTTCCTATGACCCTACTCTTCCCACCCTTCTTACTTTTTCAAAATAACAGATTGGTCAAACCTGACCTAGCCTCCCCATCAAGTATTCTCACAGTCTGTCAAAAGACCAAGGTGTGTAAACCTTCAATGAGATATTATAGAGGGAATGGTGTAAATATAGGAGTTTCAGGAGGCAAAAAAGAAAAGATTTTTGGAAATATATCTTTTATTTCCTCTCAATTCAATACAGAGGTCATTGTTCTCAGTACCAATCCAGAATAGAACTCTGCTGCAATTGTTTATAATTCTTTCTTCTGATGGAACCTTGTGGTTGTTCCTGGCAAACCAGTTAACTCTATGTCATCGAAATATTAAGATAACTTAATAAACAAAAGAAGAAACCAAAAACGAGAAAGTTAAAAAAAAAAAAACGAGTGTTCTTTGCCCACATTCTGGTACAGGGGGCTGTATTGTTGAGTTCAGTCTTTCAAGAGATTTTGTTTATCCTCTTCAGCCATCACTCTTCTTAGAAGAGCTTTTGATATCTTTTTTTTGATGTTCTGATGCCTACTGTAATGCAGACTGTTTATTTTATTATTATTTTTAAAATGTTGAGCTTGACTCTGCATTGAATGAACATTCCAGTTACTAAATGCATTGAGTAATTAACCAATGAAAAGGTGACTAAGTAAATCTGCAAGGGGCTGAGGATAGACAGAAAGTTTCCTTTGAAGGAGTTAAGGAATCTGATTCTAGTTTGTTTCCAATTTTACCTTCTGTACAGTAAATCCTTTATGATTCTTGAATAATGGGAGGTTAGAGGAATAAAAATATACTCAAGCAACGGTCTAAAGGCAGAACAATAGGAAATGTCATCATCCTCCCTGGCAATATTCTGGGTGGGAAAAGTCATCACCTAATGAAAAAAGCACTTTGATGGATTAATGTAGTGGGGTTTAAGAGAAATATTCTGATCATTGCAAAATCAGTGAGGATGAAAAATGTGAGCAGGTAATTGAATAGGAAACATTTATATGGCATTGAAGCTGTGCTGGCAAAAAAAATATTATTAAAGTAACCTTTTATTTAATATATCATCACCTATAAGATGTGCTTTGTAAAATTTCAGCTTGGAAGGACTTCCTTTAGAATAGTGTAAAGTTTTGGCAACCCTTTTTATTAAAGGATTCTGTAACTGAACCTGAGCATAGTTTAGGGTATATAAATTAAAATGAACTTCAGAAACCACATAGGCAAGCATTTTGTAATATAAAGACTTTTCAATTAATCATGGAAATGGTCAGTACATACCTTCCTTATGATCAGGACTTACTTTAATAATTTTTATATTTTGTGTTTTATGAAGTAGCATGGCAAAAAAGAAATACTGAAAGCTAACCAGAACACCCTATATAAAATATTTCATACAGTCATAAACTAGGAATATTTATCCCTTAAAATGGGACAGTTATTTTAATATCTATTTTTTTCATTTCTATTCATACCAGGAAGTAAGGAGAATCATCACATCACTATGGTTTCTGGGGACCAGGGTTAGGGTAAGGAGCTAAACTCTTCTGCACCTTTCTACTCTGTTCCAGAATCTCCTGTGCCACCCCCCATGCCCCATCATTAGTTTGGGAAGTTGATTGTGTTCTCATACCCCTTTCCTTATTTAGTTGCTAGTGGTTATTATATTAAATGTTTATTGCTAGCTTTTAAAATTGTGTTAGGAATTTGAGGGTAGGGAAATTCTGCACTGCTGTCTCAATTTGTCACCATCATCAGATCTTGGTTATCTTTTAGGCATTCTGATTATGGAAAGAGGAGAACTCAGTTTATTGTCACTATGTTCAGTAACTTCACTCTACCACTTGGTAGTCTCTATTATTATCAGAGAATAGTTGTCAGGTCTGAAACAATATCTGGAGAGACTTTGATCACATGATTTTTGTCTTCATTAAATTTCATTCTGTAGCTACTCTAAGGTAAGGTATATTCCTTTTCCATATAGTAGAGGGATATGAGGTTTGCTTTCAAATGACTTTGAATTTTTAAAAAGCTAGTAAAAAAAATAATGAGTTCATTTAATTTAAAAATAGTGTACCATTTAATAACAATATAAGTGGAAATTGAATGGCAAAAATCAGGAGAGTGACCCCAAAATAAAGTTTGAGAAGCATTGCCTTGCTTGATACCACTTTAAACAAAGGACTCAGATGCAGAGAAAATAACAGAGAAACTGATACAACTGGACAGGACCCAGAATCAGAAGGATCAGAAAGGAGGTGGCAACAGGCAGGACCAGACTAGTAGCATAATTGGAGAGATGCTGAGCCCAAGGGAGCTGAGCTTCTGTTACCAATCCCTCCAACTCAAGGTCAAGATGAGAAAATGGAGCTCTGAGTCAGCTAGTGAGGTCAAGTGAAGAGTGAACTGCAGAAACTGAGGATGAAGCCCAGAGGATTCCATGACCTGTAATTAAACAATGAGCTGAAAGAGGATGAAGTCCAAAGGTTAAAACCAAGTACATGACAGGAAGTGGAATCAGCTACCAAACAAAACAAGCCAGATCACAGAGGAAAATGTCACCCATTCTTCTTTTAAATCAAAGCAATGGCCATTTGTTTTAATATATTTCAATCCTTTTTTTTTTTACATCTTTATTGGAGTATAATTGCTTTACAATGGTGTGATAATTTCTGCTTTATAACAAAATGAATCAGTTATACATATACATATGTTCCCATATCTCTTCCCTCTTGCGTCTCCCTCCCTTTCTTTCTTTGCAATTCTCATGTGACACTGTCTCATAGTAATGTAGAAAGTGTTAGCTTTAAGAACTGTTTTGAAATACCAATTTAGAACTAGTACGTACAGGTCAAAAATTATCTAAATTTAACATAAATGATGTAATTATGTGAAGTGTTTCTTGAGGAAAATGATATTTATATTAATATCTGTCTGCATAGAATGCCTTTAATCTCATTAGTCATTCATGGAAGTTACTTAGATTTCTCTGCAACACTTCTTAAGATAATCATTTCAAGCCTCTGAAGAGATAATCCAGATAGCTTTATTTTGTCAAATGTTTAGTATTCTTTGTTAATGATGCCATAATATCTAGTAAGTGGTCCTCAGTTGTGTCTCCAAACACATAATAGCTACCTTAATGCATACTTAATCATTCATAAATCCTTATTAATACTGTAAAAATTCTAAAAATATTTGTCTCTTAATTAAGAATCTCTGTGTAGGCTATAAATGTGACTAGCAAACTAAAGATAGACTGCACGCAACCTGGCATGCACTTCCACCTATCTTATTACATCCTCCCTGAAATGTAGTTGGGAAATGCCAAGTATCATTTCTTTGTAGATATGTGACTCTATGGCAGATTCCATGGAGAAAAACATTTTCAAAACTGACCTTCTATTTCATTCAAAATGTTGTCCTTGACATGAATTTCTGCCATATACTTAGAAGGCAAACACATAGAGGCTCTCATCTATATGAGACCGTCACACATACACACACACTATTTACCACCCTTAGTCTTTACCAATATATTAATAATGCATGTGTGTGTATCACTATAATGTGGGTTTTATCCTGAAGAGCTTATCTGTTGATTTATTCAATCTTTACATAACTCTATGACGTAAATACTATACTACCATTACCTTCCAAGGTCATTAATGAAAGATATTTTATTCATCCTTGTACCATCTATTCATAGCACAGGTTTTGTCATAGAATGTTACTATGAATAAATGTATAATCAACGAAGGAATGTTTTGTACTTTAAAGATAGCTAAACTGAAGGACAGATACTCTGAGTAACGCACTTAAGAACACACTGCCTAGTTAGGACTCAGACATCAAGCCAGGTCTTTGCTTTTTAAGTATCATCATTGGTTAAGAGTTTGGACTTTGGCATCTCATGAACTTGTACTCAAATTCTGACATGTCCATATTCCATCCTATATGCCAAAAACTTTATAGAATGTTTTGGCCTACATATTTCTGCTTTAAAAGTCTCAGTTTTATAACCTATAAAATGTAAATAAAAGCAAATCCAAACTTAGTGAATTATTGTGAGAATTAAAGATAATACAGATCAAGCACTTATTCTAGTGCCAATACAAGCTAAAAATAAAGTCCTCATGTGTATTACTTATTAATATTCTACCATATCAGTCTACCTCTTTATATAAAGCAAGTGAAACATAAACTGCATTTGGACTGCAAGAAGGAAAAGAAAACAAGAAAAGTTTGGAACAACTTATAAGAAGCAGAGGTCAAAAATAATGTTAAAAGTGACATGCATGTTAACACAGCAAATCTTGTATATTCCTATAGCGGTTGTTTGGGGAATAAGAAAAAGAAATGCAGAGATAAGTACAGTATCAGCCAGTGGTACATTTCTAAAGAATAATGAGTATATTTGTACAAAACGAGAGGATCCTAGAAATGAAGGTGAGATTCCTGATGACATTGAACAGACCAACATTTTTAGTTAAACTGGAATCAAGATTAACATTTCCTGAATAAATTTAATGGTTCAGATCCCAAATTCTCAAATCAGATTCCCCGGATTTGAATCTTGGCCCTACCACTTATTAGCTGTGTGACTTTTGGCAAGTTACTTAACCTTTCTATGTTTGTTTCCCATTTATAAAATGGAGATAATAATAATACCTATTTGATATGTTTGCTATGAAAATATAATACATTTACATTTATAAAATAGCAGAGAGTAAGGTGATACTAAGCATTTATCAAATAAACAAGAGCATTCATTCAATTTCCTAACAAAAAGTCCCAGGTGAAACCTCTATGACAATTACAACAGAAAATGTACAATTCACAGCTTTAGTGGAAATTAGTGTATCATATTCAACTGGGGACAGCACTTTGGAAAAGATTTGAAGTAGAATGCAAATGCCGTGAGGACAGGCATTAACATGCAATGTGTATGGTTTTACCCTAGATCAGGGGTCCCCAAGCCTTGGACCTGTACTGGTCAGTGACCTGTTAGGAACCGGGTCGCACAGCAGGAGGTGAGTGGTGAGCAAGCAAAGCTTCATCTGTGTTTACAGCTGCTCCCTATCCCTGGCATTACCGCCTGAGCTCTGCCTCCTGTCAGATCAGCGACGGCATTAGATTCTCATAGGAGCGCGAACCCTACTGTGAACTGCGCATGCGAGGGATCTAAGTTGTGCACTCCTTGTGAAAATCTAACGCCTGATGATCTGAGGTGGAGCTGAGGCAGTGATGCTAGTGCTGGGGAGCGGCTTCAAATACAGATTATCATTAGCAGAGAGGTTTGACTGCACAGAGACCATAATAAATCAATTGCTGGCAGACTCATATCAAAACCCTATCAGTGAGTGGCAAGTGAAAACAAGCTCCAGGCTCCCACTGATTCTGCATTATGGTGAGTTGTCTAATTATTTCATTATATATTACAATGTAATAATAATAGAAATAAAGTGCACAGTAAATGTAAAGCCCTTGAATCATCCCGAAACCATCCCCCCTGCCCCGGTCCGTGGAAAAATTGTCTTCCATGAAACTGGTCCCTGGTGCCAAAAAGGTTGGGGACCACTGCCCTAGATGATTTGTATGTTTGGCTAGCACATACAGTCACTCAACAATTATGTATTGGATAAATGACTAAAGCAAAAATGGTTTGCTTAACTATGTACCAAATCATCCTGTAGACATAGTTTCAAGATCCTTCTTTCCCTTTAATAACATTTGTTCTTACCTCATTCTTCTATCAGAAATTATGACAAAAATTATCTTAAAGAGATGCATAACTGATACCAAACAAAGTTTTATATCTGCAGTTGCACCTACATGTTAATCAGATATTTCCTCTAACCAAAGCAACATTATTTCATAAACAACTGCTCAACGAGAAAGATATATTTATCAGTGGCATTTTCTCCAGTCTCCCTCATATAGCCTTACACATATTTAGGTAAAAAGATTAGTCATGTTCTAATAATATTGGTTAAATTTACATACTACCTAACTTGCATTAGGCACTTGCTATGTGAGGTTTCTTCATTATTTCATCCTCTCCTCCAAAAAGAGTACATTTAAGACACAGTTAAATCAGGGGATTTAAATTATTTGTCCAAGCCCAGAGAGCTAGTAAGTGGCAATACAGAGGTCCCCATCCCCAGATATCTGACTCCAGAGCTGTGGGTGACTTGTGATGGGACAACATCAAGGACTTGCCTAATAAAACGTATTAGAAAGGTCATTCTTTATATTAAGATGGTGTCTTGAAACATTCTAAGAATGAATCAACCCAAATTTTAAGAAGGATATGATATAAATGTCAGCAGACCTAAACTCTCAATATACTCAAATAACTGGCACCAAATGTATAATACAATTATTATTCCTTTCCCTTTGAATTAAATATTTTCCTTGCGGTTGCACAATAACAGGTGCGGTACCTGCTAGAGAACCTCTCCCAGCAACACTTGTCATTACCCAAGCAACTAGAGAGAGGTTCACCGGACCATTGAAGCTGGACTCATAGATTCCTGATTCAGCGGCTGTGCCTTAGGCCATTTATACTCAGATACTCTTTTGATGCCTCCAGGGAATATGCCAAATGCCAATAACTCACTACTACTGTGACCTGATTAAATTTTTTAAAAGCAAAGCTATGATGATTTTCTATCTTGGTCTTAGTAGTGACCTGTGGTAATTCTCTTTAGACCTGGAAATACAGGATGGCTGTGACTTTGCCTCACTTTTCGGGCAAGTCCCTAATGTGAATTTACGTTAAAAATAAAGAGCATGAAGATTCAGAAAGTAAAATTTATGTGGTTAAAATGTCTGAAACCCATGATTTACTTCTTTAAGGACTTTTGTCCAACAAAAGTTTCACAGTTGCCAACTCTGTTTTCCTTTTCATGCATTGGCCCTTCTAGAGTATGAAGCATATAATTACATATGATATTATAAAGGGCAAATAATGTTTTTGGCAATGTCACACTTAAAACAGGTGAGTTTTAATCAGAAAGTGCAAAGCTTTTCGATTCATTTGCATAAGTAACTGTCTTTTTATCTTCTGAAGTATGCGGTATTATATAACAATGATCATTTGTTCTACTTATGGCATCTCTTCTGTAGAGAAGAAAGATTGGACTAAAAATAAGCACCAGTATCTGTTTTGTATTATTAATAAATGTTATGAGCCCTTGTAGAAGTAGCTGGTATTGATGATTGAGATGAGATACCTTCTCCATCACCATATCCTGATTTGGCATAACAATGACAGAAAAAATTCACTTTGATCCAAAGGACAGTAGGAGTGACAGTCTCCTTAATGGGAAAGCAACATGATTTTTTTTTTTTTTTTTTTTTTTTCTGTATGCGGGCCTCCCACTGTTGTGGCCTTTCCCATTGCGGAGCACAGGCTCCGGACGCGCAGGCTCAGCGGCCATGGCTCATGGGCCCAGCCGCTCTGCGGCATATGGGATCTTCCCATACCGGGGCACGAACCTGCGTCCCCTGCATCGGCAGGCGGACTCTCAACCACTGCGCCACCAGGGAAGCCCGCGACATGATTTTTTTAAAGTTTTTTTATTTATTATTTTTTTGGCGGTACACGGGCCTCTCCCGTTGCGGAGCACAGGCTCTGGGCGTGCAGGCTCAACGGCCATGGCTCACAGGCCCAGCCACTCCACGGCATGTGGGATCTTCCCGGACCAGGGCACAAACCCGTGTCCCCTGCATCGGCAGGCGGACTCTCAACCACTGCGTCACCAGGGAAGCCCCAATTTTTAAAAAGTTTTGTAAGTAGTCTTGCAGTTTAAAACATCAGAGAAAAGATCTGCTGAAAAGTCTCTGCTCTTGCAAATGAATGCCCTGCAGGCTTGAGATAGGTTTCTAAATGTTACCTTCCCACACTCTGAACTCGGTAGTTCTGTTCTATAAGCCAATGAAATGGCCAAAATGCAGAAGTGAAAAGTATTGTGCTGTAGTTTCAGTGGTCAGATGTTTCTCCCATTTTTTGATGTCTATAATCCTCTGTTAAAACATGAAGATTAATAGCCCTACTTGACAAGTGGATCATTTAAAGTGTTAAGCATCAGTGATAAGCTAACCATCTGATGGTTGGAACAAGCTAGTAGGGAAAGAAGCACTCTGTCACAGACCAGTGATCCAGTAGATATGTAGATCCTTTGATTTCAGCAGTGTTAGTTCCTCCATGTGTTCACTAGAGCTGCCTCAGGGAAGAAAAAAGAAAAAAGGCAGTAACCAGACTGTATGTTCATAGTATTTGCCACCTATTTAGCAATATAAAGACAAGTGAAATAGCTTGAATAATTATTGTCCTGTGGAGAAAATTCTGACTTTTATAAAGTTCCTTTAAAACTTACAGAAATAAACTTGGGGAGGTTTTATTTACTTTATTTCCCCCTCTTCTTTGCCATTCTGAAAGAATTGAGCTCTGGTTCTTCAAGAACAGAGGATGTTAATGTGCAATCTCAGGACCAGCAACATCAGCATCCCCTGAGAACATGTTAAAAATGCATGCTCTCGGGCTTCCCTGGTGGTGCAGTAGTTGAGAGTCCGCCTGCCGATGCAGGGGACACGGGTTTGTGCCCCGGTCCGGGAAGATCCCACATGCCGCGGAGTGGCTGGGCCCGTGAGCCATGGCCGCTAAGCCTGCGCGTCCGGAGCCTGTGCTCCGCAACGGGAGAGGCCACAACAGTGAGAGGCCCGCATACCGAAAAAAAAAAAAAAAAAAGAAATACATTCTCTCAGAACCCACCCCACATCTACTGAACTAGGGACCCTGGGGGTGTGCTTAGCAATCCTTGCTTTAACAGCCCTCCAGGTGATTCTGAAACTCCCTAAAATTTAAGAACCTGTGCTTTAGTATGCCTGATCCACCAACACAGATGGTCAGGCACCTTCTCACGCTGTAGATTTCCAAGTGGAAACCAACCTCTGGTCTATTGTCCCTTATTGGTAAACTCTAACCTGAAACAACACAGAAGAAGTGATTCTTGGAAACATAGTTTCCTACTTAGACAGGAACACTTGTGAGTCAAGATCACAACAGATGAGCAAGTTGAAACATATTTAGTGAGGGGGGCTGTGACGGTATTAGTGTGGCTGTATTAATACAGGCTGTATTAGTTACAGACCAGTGACTCAGCTTCTCTTACAAGAGACCCAGCAACAATGCTGGCTCAAGAACAAAGAATTCCTGGGGAATTCCTCATGGTCCAGTGGTTAGGATTCTGTGCTTCCACTGCAGGGAGCACGGATTCAATCCCTGGCCAGGGAATTAAGATCCCTGCATGATGTGGGGCAGCAAAAAAAAAAAAAAGAAAAAAAGGAACAAAACATTCCTTGTTTATAATCATCAGAGATGTGTGTTCATCTTGTGGAAATTTAGACACCTAAGCTATTTATTTCTCCTGGATATATATAGAGACTTGTTCTGAAAGAAGCAGAGGACACTTTCATTCATATTTTTTTGGCCAGAACTTAGTTACATGAGTACACCTTGCTGCAAAGGAGGAACTAGAAATCACAGAACCTGAATGACCAACCAACTGATTACAAATCAATTACAATGGAAATAAAGGTGGGGGCTAGTAATGAATTTAGGCAGATAAAAAGTAGTCGCATCTATGGTTTTTGAAAAGCAAGTGATTTATACTAGCAAACACTTAGAACCCATCTAAGTGATTAAAATGAGGGGATTAGTTCAAAAAGAATCACGTACCACAGGGTTCATTGCAGCTCTATTTATAATAGCCAGGACATGGACGCAACTTAAGTGTCCATCGACAGATGAATGGATAAAGAAGATGTGGCACATATATACAATGGAATATTACTCAGCCATAAAAAGAAACGAAATTGAGTTATTTGTAATGAGGTGGATGGACCTAGAGTCTGTCATACAAAGTGAAGTAAGTCAGAAAGAGAAAAACAAACACTGTATGCTAACACATATATATGGAATCTAAAAAAAAAAATGGTTCTGAAGAAACTGGGGCAGGACAGGAATAAAGATGTAGATGTAGAGAATGGACTTGAGGACATGGGGAGGGGGAAGTGTAAGCTGGGATGAAGGGAGTGGCATGGACATATATACACTACTAAATGTAAAATAGATAGCTAGTGGGAAGCAGCTGAATAGCACAAGGAGATCAGCTCGGTGCTTTGTCACCACCTACAGGGGTGGGATAGGGAGGGTGGGAGGGAGATGCAAGAGGGAGAAGATATGGGGATATATGTATACGTATAGTTGATTCACTTTGTTATAAGCAGAAACTAACACACCATTGTAAAGCAGT
Organism: Mesoplodon densirostris; assembly: GCF_025265405.1. NCBI lineage: Eukaryota > Metazoa > Chordata > Mammalia > Artiodactyla > Ziphiidae > Mesoplodon > Mesoplodon densirostris. The sequence continues at coordinate 22,044,752 of NC_082664.1, forward strand.
TATACTCCAATAAAGATGTTAAAAAAGGGGGGGGATTATTTGGATAATATTTGATGTACCCACACAAAGGAATCGTATGATATGAGATATTTTGCGTGAAAGATGTTGGGTGAGCATAAGTTCATTTTTGCAGAATAATCCCAACTATTCAAAAATCTTTAGAAAGAAACAAGGGAATGAATTCCATTATTTTCTACTCAAAATATATCTTTGAGCTCCTACTATCCACCTGAAACTGTGATAGTGTTGGAGACATAATAATCAACATGATACAACTCTGGATGCACAAAGAATACAATATGTCAGTTGATAATAGTAGGGGATAAACAAAAGAAGCTGTCATGCCCAGGTGGACAAGTTAAATGTGGTTCTTTATTTTTTATAGTCTTTTGTATTTTCCATGTTTTCTATTATAGTCATGCCTTACTTTTATAGCCAATAATATAGCATTTTTTTCTTATAAAAGAAAAATGCAAATACAGTTCCATAAAATTAAACTACTGCACTAAAGAATGGGAGAGAGACAAAAGAAGATTATATGAGGAAATCTTTTAAATAAACATCTAAATTTACTTCCGAGGTGTGGCCTCAAGCCAGTAAAGATTTACTGAAGGTTTTTTGTCGCCTTATATATCTGTAATTTTAAATAATTATAGCTGAGCTTTTTGTCAGGCCTCTAGAAATTCATTCTGAAAATCAAATAAAGACATGCTTATGTTCCTAACATTGTTATTTATTCAGGGAGAGACAAATAGATGACTTCTTCAAGAGAAGTCTTTAAAAATAAGTGAGTTTAACATAGCAAGACCCTCAGGTGGAAGTCAAATTAACTGTACTGTTTTTTGTTTCCTAGTTAGCTGTCTTCTGCATCATTGTTGTTGCTAATTTGTGTGAACCTTCACAATTTTGACCTTAAATATTCCTGCCTAAAAAGTGAAAGTAATAAAATAGAAATTCTTATATATGCAGTGCTCTAAAATCAACCAAGATGGTGTGTAAAGATTTAAATCTGTTATGCAGAAAATGTTTAAATTACCTATCCCCCCAAATTTAATAATGCTTAATTATTTTAAGGTCTACATTAATAAAATGGATATTTAGAAGAGATGCCACATTTTACTAACTTAAATCCATGTTGTATTAGTCAGTTCTCCCATTTAATAAGTTTAAAGAGTCTCTTACCCTAACTTTTGAAAAAAGCCAAATTATTACTAAGAGATATGATTCTGTTACTCAAATGAGAAAGCAAAGACTGCCTATACATTAAAAATCTACACAACCAAATCAGAAAGTAATAATAATGTTTTAAAAAAGGAAATCATGTAAATATTTTATGTAGCAATGAAAACACGAGTTCCTCTACTGAGAAATCTTTAGTGGGTCCATTTTGTTACTGTGACTGGAGACAAGCTCTTCCAGGGCCTTCAACTTTCTCTATGGCAGTGCCCCAACCTACTACTTAAATGATTCTTCTCACTTTTCTTCCTATCCTTTCCTTGAGGCATGGTAGCATCCTGGAAAGAGTCTAGGTTTCCAGCACTACATTTGAACCCTGATTTAATTCCTTTCTTGCTAGATTGTTTTGATAAAGACAAGAAGTAACTTATGTGAAGTTCCCGAACCTTAGCAGCAATTTAATTTATGCAAGCTATATTCCTCAGCTTTTGGCCCTATACCTTTCTTTTCTCAAGCTGTTTACTCTTTGTAGAATTCCTTAACAGTTTCCACCTTGTCAAATAGCAATTAGAAAATTTCTACACCCATTTCAAATCCTAACTCAAATGGCACTTTTCTAAACAAGTCTTTCCTGTTCTATCCACATGTAATCATACCTCTCATATATTCATCACCATAACTTCCTTATATTCACATTTTAATGCATTCATTAATATCTTACATTAGACTGTGGTTTCCCAGGTGTAGAAAATATACCTAAATGATCTTTATTGCTCAGTCCTAACCTTCAGGTTATCTATTCCTGCACAACAAACCATCCAAAATTCTAATGGTTAAATCAACAAACAGTTATTTTTCCTCATGATTCTGTGGGTTGGCTGGGTTCACTTGTGCATTTTCTCACATGGGCTTTCATTCAGTTCACTCAGATGCTATTGTTGGAATCATCTGAAGGATGAACATTCAGGAAGACCCAGTCATTTAACTGACCACTGTTGCTGGACATCAGCTGGAATCTCATTGGAGGCTGTCTATCAAAGAGTCTCCACATGGTTGCTTCATTTGCCTTGTGCTTCTAACAGAATGGTATCTGGGTACCTAGAGTGACATCTCAAGCATAGAATGTCAAGCAGGGTAAGCAGAAACTGCCAAAGTAGATAGAGCTACAACCAGAATTTGCAGAGCATCAAAGCATCAGTATTCTGTTGGTTAAAGAAGTCATAGGGACCACCGAGTTTCAAGGAGTAGAGAAACAGACACTCGTGTGTAGGAAACCTTGTAGGATGACAGATGTATTTGCAACTGCCTTTACGAAATACAATCTGGCATAACTTACAGGGAGCCGGTCTCACAGGAAGTACGTTCTCAGTTTTTGTAGGATGAATATATGTTTATCTTCTCCTTTAGGTTAGTTTCCTTGAGCTGAGTTAATAATTTTTATAATACCTGAAGCATCTAGTGCAGTGATGAGTATGTGTGCATGTTCATTTATGGTATTAAATTGAAGAATGCTACCACCCCATTAACTTGAACAATGGTCTGATTGAAGCACCCAACTCATCTGGTATTATGCTCATAATGACACTAAGAGGTGCCTAGAAAAAAAATGGAAGTCTCCCTTGTCTGTAAAATATTATACTGGTGTTCTGTCTGCCTTTTCTTACCAAAGAAACATTGGTTGTCCTTTAGAAAATCATAAAGTTTACCTAATATCAGAATATAAGTGAGTAAAACATATTTAGATTAACCTCAGGCAAATATTGCTCAGATGTTCAATGAATTTAGAAAGTAAATAGATGTATTACTTATTCTGGACCATCTTAAACTTAGATGATGCATGTCTGATGTTACTAGAGGTAGGCTAAGGACACATAATTGGCATTGACATGAACAAGATGTATATCATTGGTGACTTTGATATGTACCATTTTATTAAAATGATTTGAATGAAATCCTTATTAAAGGGTGATCAAGATGGGAGGTATAAGTGTAGAAACAATAATGTATTTGAATATTTTAACAATTTTCTATTAAGGATAGTAGAGAAATGAGGCAATAAATGGAGAGGGATGTGGGGTAAAGGAGGGTTTTTTTTTCCTTTTTGCTTACTTGTATAAATATGAGTGATATTAGGCATGTTTGCATGCTACTGTTATTAGTCCAACAGAAGAAATTGATGATGGATGTTAGAAAAAAGATGATTGCAGGGGTAAAGTCCTTGAGAAATATAGAAGAAATTCTACCTAGGGAACAAAAAGAGACTTTGTCTTTAGATCCCACAGGGATGTTTACTCTGTCATGAGGGAAGGGAGAATCAAGTATGTGGGCTCCTAGGCAGCTCAGAAGGTGGGAAGAAAGTGGCCATTCTCATCTGATTGTATCTACCTTCTCAGTGAAATCAGATAATTTTTGGAGGTTTACGATTTGAAGAGAGAGAAGTAATAGTTTTCTTTAAGAGTAGAAAAAATACAGTTTCAGGAAATTAGAGTAACATATGTGGTGGAGATTGTCAGCTGTTCATCAAGATAATTTTCTTTTTTCCTCTTCTTCCTCGTCACAGACGAGAATCAGACTGCAGTTTTCAGATGGTGGCTATCAAGTGAGCTGTCTAGCAGCCTGTAAGCAGAAGGGGCATGTGCTACTTCTTTCATAGAGAAAAGAAGCCTTCTCTATGCCCTCTGTTTTCTTTGGGCAAGCTGCATGCAGACAATAACTATGTCTCTAGTGAGGCAAATCCAGAATATGGTAGAAGTCCCTGTCCCTAGATGACCAGTAGGGGAGATCTATTAGGTCTCCTCTGATTAGGAGGTCTCATGACCTAATTAGGTCTTGTGACCTAATCATAAGATTCTCCTTGGACTGTTATGTCAATGAGAAGTAAACTTCTTTTGGGCCATTGTGTGTATTTCCCACACAGCCTAACCTATCCTAACACATCAGATTTGTTGTTAGTGTTGAGGGCACACTGGCATTTGTGGTCATAACTTTGAAGAGAGTCCAATCCTGATTCTGGGTGGTGTGATCCTGCCAAGAATCTTAAAGCAGAGGATAATCAGATATTGGTTACAGCAATAATAAATTCTGCATGGTTGGAAAATTGTTAAAATGGAAGTAGAGGAGTGAGTGGAAAAGATAAGTGAGCTATCAGGGTAGGAGGTAATGATCAAGGAATGAGATTATATTGATTACAAGGTCTAGAGTAAGATTATAGGAGTAGGTTGCTAGATGAGGTGCAGCAAATTAGTGTCAGAGTCCAAAAGGTAGTGGAACTGAAATCTCTTCAATAAAAGAAAGAACAAATAGAAATATTGCAAAGGTGAGCGGAGGCACTCTTACTTTTTTGTGTCCAATTGGAATTAAAGTGTGATCAGACACAAACATTTATCTTCATTCTGCTTGTCAGTCCACCATCCCACAGCCATTTCAATTGCAGGACATTTTCAATTTGGTGATTCAGAAGGAAAAGTCATAGAATCACTCTTCAAAGCTGCTCATTTGCATTTTGCTCCCATTGTTCTTAAAGATTTTGCCAAAAAGGTCTAAACTGTCAGATCATAACAGAAATGTACAACAATGCAGTCAGAGAATACTGTTTTCCCTTGCTTGGAAAATAAAACCTTTATTTTACATTTGCATTTTTCCCAAGTCTGTTTGCTGTAAAAAAATCTGAAGCTAAACACAAACCCAGCCTGTTGCTTCTCCCTGAGAACATTAATTGTTTCCAATCATTGTTAGAGCATCTGTTTCACATTTTGACAAGTGCACTTATCTTCTTTTTTCCCTTCATATTCCTCTGGTAAAAATAATGAATAAATTACAGGGGGGATGACAAATGTGTTGATAATCAAGATGAAACACAGATGAAGTGGAAGAGGCTGTATTTCTTTGCAGAGTTGTAAATTGCTTTTTTTTCTCCTTGTGCATTGACATGACTGACTTAGAAACTAAAAATACCACCACATGGGAAAATTAACAGAATTGTTCAAACAGAAATTATTTTTCATGAATAGAAATATATAAACAGCATTTCTTGTTGACATCATGTGTCATATTTGCCTCACAATCTGGATACCCCAGGAACGAATATCTAGCTTCTTATAGGTCTAAGAGGCTTAGATGGTAATCAATATAATACAATCTAATACATCACAGTTGCATTTGAAAATAATTGTTAAATCTTGAATGGAATTTGGGAATGTCCAATTGAAGAGAACAAACTTTGTTCAATCTCAAAGACATTAACCTCAGAGAAACAACTCCAAATTGGGTGTCAGGAGACTTTAATTCCATCTCCAGACCATTCCCTTCAAATTCTTTATGAAAAGATTCATTTTCAATATTATAGTCTCTTCAATCACTGTACTCAGGAATCAGTGAAAAAAAATCAGTAAAAAAATGAGTTTGGGTAGACTAGTAGGGGTCATCAGTGTTGCCCCACTGATTAAAACTTGCAGAAGTATTAATCTATTTTTTAAATTGTGTTTTATTGCCCTTAGATAGAATGCACTCTCTTCAGCTTGCTGCAATGCCCAACCACACTTTATTTTCCAGCACCTAGATATTGTCATCTATCTGGAGTTAGAAATATTTGGCTTGTAGAGACCCAGGCTAGGTGCAGTCATTATGCATTGAGAGCTCAAATATTCCATGTCTATTATATCTATCCATATTCAGATTGTTAATATCCTGACATTTTTTCTTTCACCACCACCACCACACTTCTGAATATGAAAGCAAAGAAATGAGTTCAGAACCTACAGAGTCTACATGATCTATTCAAGCAAGTTCAAACTGGCTGAGAATTTATTTCTTAGTTATGGAGGAAAAGGAAAATCAAACAATACACGTGGCAAATCCCAAGAGAGACAGTTCTATTTACACGTTGAAGCATAACAAAGCTGTGGCATATGCCTTATTTTTTTTGTATGGGCTCTTCCTGCATAGTAACCTTTGCCAAGGATCTCATAAATCTTTACAGATACTCTAAAGAAAAGTGGACTCTAACCATGTACCTGCAATTTCCATAAATGTATGTGAAAACTTGCTTTATGAATGGATTTGCATAAGACTACCAAGCTAACTATAAAAAGCATGGAGTGCAAACATGAGTTCTACTTTACATATGCAAATATGTGTTGAAGCTTAGAGTTGTTGCCTTGCATGTTAAAACTATGTTTCAGTAGATCTGAATTGAGAAGGAAATTTCTAAAGTAGCAAATAGGAACAACCAAGGTAATTAAGAAAGTTCTCTGTTCTCAGAAAACTGACACATCTCATATGTGAAAAACTGTCACTTCATAAATGTATTATGCAGTTACTACCATATGGGCTGTTTTACTACAACTATTAAGATGCAATTAAGTAAAGATTTGAGATAAAGGAATGCATACAATCTTTGGTCCAAAATATAAATTGAATCTTATTTTTGAATTTATATGAAAATTTGGCTTGCTTTGGCTTACTTTGTCTATTTTTAATCTAATGCTACCTTTTTTGCAAATAAAACATTGTTAATAAATTAATTCAAAAGTGAAAAATATAAGTTATATACATTTCCTATTAGATTGCTTAAAACTTCAAAATTAAATTCTTTTGAAAGATGAATTTGTTTTTGTAATAATATTTTCCACTTGAGTGAATTTTTGCTTTTTAGTAGTTAGAAGCATCATCTTATCATTAGGTGTAAACTTTATTAATATATTATAAATTCTAGTACTAACCTTAAAATAAAAATACAAAAATGTCCTTATTCTGATTTTTTAAGAAAAATCTTTAATCTAGTTATTTTATATGAAGCATTACTTATGGAATCTTAAAAAATAATTTCAAAGTGTCTGGACTAAATGACAATTTGTATCATTGATGTCATTCAGAGCATGTCACAACTTGGGTTCTCTGGGAAGCAGACTCGAAGACAGTTTATTGCTCAGAAAGTTTATTAGGAAGTGACCTTGAAATCATCCCTGAGGAGGGAGAGGAGGAAGCAGGACTGGGTAGAGACGGAAGTGGAGCCTTGATTGAGAGCCAGTACCTCACCCAGCCCCATGGGAAGCTCAGGACTTGAAATGGCCCTTCATAGTTGTCCTACTAAAAATGGCGAGGTCTTTTTAGTTCTGCCTCCACAGATATGAAATATGGGCTTCTGCCAGAAGGGTGTGGCTTTGCTATTGGCAATTCTCTGCAGTTGGGGCCATCCCTAACAAGCTGACAGTTGAAGAGAGTTTGCTGACCACACTCCTTGCAGCTGGGGCAACAAGAGCTTACAGTTATCCTCCTTGTTGACTGCAGTCCACCTCTTGTGCTGCTCAAATGCACTTCTTCATAGATGTCCAGGAAGCGGTTCCTCCAAGTTTCTGATGGTCCTCTCTTATTTGAGGAAACTTGGTGGGGAAAGATTATTGAGACAAGTTATAGTAACAGCTGATCTGATGAGTGAGCCAGATCTGCTGCTCAGGGGGCAATTCTGTTTGCTGCAGTGGTTTTGCTGGTTATATTACTCAGACTATCTCTCCCTCTCTCTCTGAGTTCCTGGTCATCATGCCCTATTAAGATTATGCATTAGTCTTCCTAGGCTGCCATAATAGAATACCATGGAGTGAGTGGTTTAAACAACAAAAATTTATTTTCTCACAGTCTGGAAGCTAGCAAGTTTAAGATCAAGAGTCCATCAGATTGGTTTCTCATAAGGCCTCTTTTCCTGGCTTGTAGATGACAACCTTCTCTCTGTGGCCTTTTCTGGCCTCTTCTCTGTGTGCATGTGGAGAGAGAGTGAGTGAGATCTCCAGAGTCTCTTCCTCTTCTTGGAAGTTTATCAATCCAATCAGATTAGAGTTCCACCCATCAATTTTAACCACTTCCTCACAGGCCCTATCTTAATGTCACATGGGGGTTAGGACTTCAACATATGGGAGGGACACAATTCAGCCCATAACAGACTGTGATTACCGAACAAGACTATTTACCATGACAATTGGGCAAGGCAATAAAAAGCCAAGTGATTGGCTTGGCTATTCAGTATATCCCTATCTTTATTGTACAACAACAATCCTACCATCTTTTTGCTGATCAATGCTTAGTAATCCAAGATGATGATATCCCTTCTTGCCTGGAAGTCCTTGAACACAGGAACACAAAGTGCCCTTCTTGAAGTCAAGCTTACAATTCAGTGACACTTCTGCCATGTCCTCTAGCATGTATTTCCCTCTGGGGACCAGGACCTCTAACCCTACTCAATCCAGAGTCACAGGGACAGGAAGCACATATTCCCCAAGTGAGCCATTCAGGAGGTGGTAAGTGGGAACATTTGAGCATCTTGAACCCATGTAGTCTTCCTACTGGGGAAAAAGTAGCATATAAATCTCATTGATTCAGGGTACACATTGTGTCCTGAAGGTTGGTGTCCTATTTCTGAAAAGTATTTCCTCCAATCTGGAGCTTTGGCTCTGTCTTCATCAGGCTCTTCCCATGCTCTATTTGATAGACAGCTTTTTGGGAGTGCAGTGTGTGATATGACCAGCTGATACCACAGTTGTGGGTCCTTTCATGAACTGTATTTGCTGTGAAGTCAGTTGCTTAGTGTGATGTGATGTTTCATGGGATCCCATGTCAGCAGATCAAACACATCATAAGCCCTCGGACATGGTGCTGGCTGAGACCCTGCGTGCTCTTGGAATATGCTTACATAATCAACTTGCCATTAGGTGCCCAGTTCATCTTCTCAAGCAATGGTGCCATACTGGGGGCTCAGCACTGCTCTCTGTTGTTGGCAGTTTGAACAGCCAGCAGTGATAGTATTCTCTATCTGTCATTTAAAATATTAAAAAGAAATTTTAACAAAATAATAAAAGACCTAAATAGTTAGAGTTTGAATTCAACTTTTCACTTTTCTTTCTTATCTTTCCTTCTCTGCATGTCCTCTGAATGCATAAATCCTTGTATACCATACCTAAGACATATTCATAGCAGACACAATAATTGTTTGATGAATAAATCAGCAAATGAATGATAAATGATAAGAGATGCTGAATGACAGAATTTGGATCATATATTCAACCAGCCTTTTTTGAGCATGTTATACATGCACATGGAATATAAAAAATAAATAAGTCCCTGCCCTAGGTATATGAAAAGTGTAGTAGTTTATACATGTATAAAGAGACAGAATATAATTATAGTGTGAAAATTAATAGAAAAGATGTGCTGTTAGTGGAAAGTATTATTAATGCTCAGTGGTTGAAGGGCTTAACTTGCTTAATGGAATTCAACAAAAATTTGTTCCACAGAGTAGATTTTACTTACTTAGTATCTGTAAGAAATAGGAAAAGATAGCTTGGACCTCTTTATAGTCAGCAAGAAGCAGCAGCCAACACAAGTGAAGGATGGAAAAGTTAAGAAGAATAGGTTAAAAAAGTTAACCTCAGAAAGAAAACCCTGCTTAAAATGTGCATTCAATGAGGGCTGAGGTTTTTTCTGTTTTGTTTTTTTGTTGTTGTTGTTCACTGTTGTGTCCCAAGCAATTAAAATGATTCCTGGAACCTCATGCATAAGTCAGTAAATATTTGTACAATGAAGAGCTCCTTCCAGGTAAGGGCTCCCCTAACAATAGTCCTGCAAGATATTAACACCAGCAACCTTACCTCTTGAATTAATTAGTGTATGGTGAACTGCTGTAACAAAGAGATCTGAAACTACAGAGGCTTAAACGAAGGAGAAATTTATTATATTTATTTTTCTTCTGTATAACAGCCCATAAGTTGACAGTCCTCAGCCAGTGCTGTGGTGTAGCCCTCCTCAACATGAAGATTCCACGACTGAGTTCAAGGCAGCTGTACCTGCTGTCTCCATTTCCCAGAAGTGGAGGAAGAAAAGAGTGCAAGGAGTGAGAACTTCCTAAAGAATTTGACACAGACGTTGCACACATTAACACATCTCACTGGTTACATTTCACTGGCCAGGACTTAGTTCCATGACTTCGCTTAGGTAGAAGGGAGACCAGGAAATGTGGTTTCTAGCTAAGTGGTGATGCTCCCAGGTAAGACAGTGTGGGGATGGCATGGTTACTGAAATTAAGAAGGATGAATACTAGGGAAAAAAACTCTGAAGTTCAAGGTAATCTCATACTTTAGATATTTACTTCTTATTTTATTTTATTCCAAGACATCACTTATCAGGTTGTGCACCTGTCTCACTAGTGTCTCCTCTCAATCCCCTTTACTGGATTTTCCTTTACATGTAAATGTTGGAATCTTCCAGGAACAGATCCTTGGCCCTCCTTTCTTCCTATCTACGTGTACTCTATCTATGGTGAATAAGTAGAGACACATTCCTGCAGCCTCAAACACTGGTTTATTTATTAATCTCAGAATCTCTATGTGTATATTCTCTATATACAGAACTTATTTCCTTTCTCTGCTGCTTGACCCTATCCCTAAATTCCCAGTTGCCAACTCAACATTTCCAATTGGATATCTAATAGTTATTTCAAACCTAACTTGGTGAAAATATAACTATGGATTCCTACCCCTCTAAAACCTTGCTCCTGACTCCCCATGCTTTTTTCAACCTCAGTAAAATGCATTACTACATACCCAGTTGCTCAAATTAATAAGTTAAGAATCATTCTTGATTTTCTTCTGTCTTTCCAATCCCATATCCCAAACATTAATTTAAAAAAATAAACAATTCTATCTCTAAATTTTATCCTGAATCCGATTGTTTCTTATCTCTGTTGCTTCAATTCCAATCTAAGCCACTGTCACCTCTCACCTATTAATAATCTACTTTTGCCAGGGCTCTCATTTCTAGTTTCTCCTACTAGTTGTACCCCTACATATAGCAGCCACAGTAATCTTTTTAAAGTTTAAATCAGGTCATTGTTCTCTTTTATGTGAAAACCTCCAATAGTTTCCCATTGCTCTTTAATAAAATCTACTTATATCCCCCTCCACTGCCCAAAACCAGAAGTGATGTTCAAAATATTTATCACTGGGCACAGCATGTGCACTAAGGGTTAGACTATGCACAGGTGAGAGTGCTGAAGCAGGGCCCTAGAGGCTGCCTGTTGCAGATCTTATTTACCCTTTAGTTGCCGAATCATGAGGAGGACTATGGGGTCCCAGGTACAGACTGAAGTCATCAAAGTAGGCATTTTAAGGGTTTTGGCCAGTAGTATAGAAGTAGTATACTATTTATCAAGTAGTGTAGAAATATTTCAACACCTTAACAACTAGCACCCCAAAGTATGTACCAGTAAATAGTAGCCTTGTGTGTAAAAGCCCCTAAGACCTATTATAGATATCTCCCTCTTCAACTTAGTATCTACCCGCTCTACCCCTTGTTCAACAAACTCATCCACAGTGGCATTTTTTCCCCTGTATTTTGAACCTATGTAGCTTCTTCTAATATTAGGCCTTTCCATTTGCTGTTCTTCCTATTTCAGAAACACTTTCCCCATATGACTGTTTCAAATATCACCTCTTCAGACAGCGCTTCTCAGACCACACTAGCTGTGATGCCTCCATGCCGCTTCACCTCTTTTATCTTCTTCATAGCATTTATCTGCATCTAATTTCCTTGTCTGTATATGTACTAACAAGAGGTTAATGGTTTATCTTCCTCCTCTAGAAGGTATTTTTGTTTGTTTGTTTTTTACATCTTTATTGGAGTATAATTGCTTTACAATATTGTGTTAGTTTCTGCTGTATAACAAAGTGAAACAGCTATATGCATACATATATCCCCATATCCCCTCCCTCTTGAGCCTCCCTCCCACCCTTCCTATCCCACTAGAAGGTATGTTTTGTAATGATTGCCTTCCTCAATACTCTATCCCTACTGTGTAAGTATCTTTCACTAAGCTAATTTCCAAATCCCGAATATTTGGTAGCACATATTAATCAGGAATAAATATCTGAGTTAATAGATGTTGACCTCAAAACCCTTATTATCTCCTAACACTGCCTCTTGTGTCTCACTGCCAGTCTCGTCTCCTCATTTTTCTTGATCTTCCAAACAAACAAGTTTATGAAAATCTATGTCAAAAATCAGGTATCCCTTCACAAATTAGGAGAGATGAGACAACATACCACATTCTACCCTCAACTTAAAATTTCCTTTAATCATTTATTTATTTAAGAAACTTTTATCGATTTCCACTTGGAGCCAGTACTGTGCTAGATGCTAGAGATATAGAGCTGAATAAAGAAATAATCTTTGCCCTTAAGGAACTCAGAGTGCAGTGGAAGTAAGCGTTGTCAGTTCCATGGTCCAAGTATGAATAAGCTGCTGGGAGAGGCATTGGAGGCAGCAAGCTGTGAACGTATTTAATAAAGATTCATCGATTCTCACAGGTTATGAGTCACCTTAAGTATAGGGGATGCCAAAACCACCAGATAAACATGCCTCTACAAACCTTTCCTTGAATTGCACTGAATTATCAGTGGAACCTTGTAAAGTAATAAAAGATTTCTGACAAGCTTTCAAAGTTTCTTCTGTTAGATTAAAAAGAAAGAAAAAAGAAAAAAAAAGATGCAAACTGAAACTTACACATTTCCAAGGATTGCTGATTTAAGCTCCTCTGAAAGTATTCCTTTTTATGTTCAGCTCTGTGAGAGGAGTTTATTGCTGTGATTTGGGATTTTCCCTTTTATATATTTCTATCTCTTCCTTCTGTCATAAATACATTTACTGACCTCTTGTTGCCACCATCAAATCCAAAAGAATTATTTCAAAGACATATGTCCTTTAAAATTATTGCAAAAATAGGGTATAAGAATGGACTCAATTCACCTGACTCCAATTTTCTCTTCAAGATCAGAGTTTCATTGTAAGGCAATGAGAGCTCTGTGCTAGAGGGGCAAGAGGTAATTCTAAGAACTGGGCCCCCTAGAACCATCCACTCAGATAATTTATCATTCCATCCTCTTGGAATTGTAATATAGCTTTGCCCTGTCACTGCCACCTTGTTACTTTTGTTTTATATATCCTTACAGATTTTCACATGATCACAACTCTACTGCAACCTTCAAGCATACCAGTTAGCAAAAATATCTAAATATGTGTGGAAAATTGTGTCTTAAGTTGGGGGACAACACACCAGTTGCCATAAAGTTATTTTAGTTCTATTTAAACTCAGAGTTATCGCTTTCTTATATAACTTACTTTTTATTAGTTTATTCTTGTTCTCCTTTCAAGTGAATGTAATGCATTTGAAACATGCCAAATTATCAGCACAGACTTAAATTCTTTATTTAGGTCATGGAACACGTACAGCATCAGTAGCAACAGGAAAATACGTCATGCTGCTTAATAAACGTTTACTGATGAGGGATCCCTGCTGTGAACAGAACAGGATTTTTCACAAATATTTCACAAATATTTCACAAATATTCCAATTGCTGTATCAACAATCCACTCCAAGCCAAATAGCATATCCATGAATAAGCTAAATTGTAAAGAGAAAAAAACTGATGAGAAAAGGGGGAGAGAGAGAGAGAGACAGGGAAAGAAAATTTGTTTGTGTGTTACACAAATTGAAAGATAAATGAAAAGGTATATATATTTCAGTAGATAGATAGATATTATTTCAGTGTACTTTAGTTTCTTTTCCACGCAGTGGACAAGGCGTGGATCTTAGAATGCTAACTCCATTTACCCACAATTCCAATCCCAACTTTTATATTATTGCTGTTATTAAATTATATATATATATACACACACATACATATATGTAGAGTATATGTGTGTGTATATATTTATAGTATGTATGTGTTTATATTTAGGCCCTGTATTATACTTATTACTTTATACCATTAATGTTCATATTACTATTTTATATCATCAATATTCACATATAAACTTTTTCTAGTGTTCTTCATTTCCACTTTTCCATCTAATATGATTTTCCTCCTGCCTGAAGACTTCATTTAAACTTTTCAGGGGAATGTGCTGGTGAAGATTTTTCACTGTGTTTGTTTGTTTGGAAATGTCCTTTCACTTTCACTTGAGTACAGAATTTTAGGATGGCTCATTTTATTTTTTAGCATTTTAAAGATGTTAATTTATTATCCTCTATTCTTCATTTTTGTTGAGAAGTCACTATAAGTTTTATTGACTTTCTAGATGCTTTTAAGATTTTCTTTTTGTGTTTGATTTACAAGAGTGATACATCAGTGTGCCCCACTGTATATGTATATATGTATCCGATTGTTTTATACTGTTTTTTGTATCTGTGGTTTGATGTCTTCAGTTTTGGAAAATTCTTGTCCATTATGCCTTCCAATATTATTTATACCCCTTTCTTTTTATCCACTACTACTGGGGCTTCAATTACAAAAGTTAGAATTTTTAACTTTTTTTCATAGTTATATTCTTTTCTGGATTTTTCTATTCATTTGTTCTTTATTCTTCAATCCAGATATTTTCTGCTGACTTGTCATTCTTTGATAAATCCTTTCTTTTTCTCTATAAAATTTGTTCTTAACTCACATTTGAGCTCATAATTTCAATTATTCCATTTAAAATTTTTAATTATAGAGTAGCTATAGACTTACAGAAAAGTTGCAAAAATAGTACACAGAATTCCCATATACCCTACATCCAGTTTCCCCTATTGCTAACATCTTACCTTAGTATGGTACACTTATCACAATTAATGAACCATTACTGATACATTAATTATTCCATTTTTAATTCTAGAATTTTATTTTTTGGGACTCTAGTATAATGCACCTTGTAATCTGTATTATTCAGCTTACTAATCATAGTTATTTTAATATCTATGTCTAATAACTTCAATAACGGGTCTTCTGTGAGTCAGTTTCTAAAATATTTTCCTTTTGGTTGTTTTTCTGGGTATATTTGGTGTTATTTTTAATATCAGCCATCATATCTGAAAAATTGTGGAAGTCCTGGAAGATGTATTCTTTATCCAGAGAAGGTCCATTGTATCCTCTGATAGATAGCTTGGAGGGGATGATACTAAACCAGTGACTGGACTTGTTTGGAGGATCAGTTTTACCAACATCTTGCACTCTTTTTTTTTTTTTTTTTTTTTGCTGTACGCGGGCCTCTCACTGCTGTGGCCTCTCCCGTTGCGGAGCACAGGCTCCGGACACACAGGCTCCGCAGCCATGGCTCGCGGGCCCAGCCGCTCCACGGCATGTGGGATCTTCCGGGATCGGGGCACGAACCCGTGTCCCCTGCATCGGCAGGCGGACTCTCAACCACTGCGCCACCAGGGAAGCCCCATCTTGCACTCTTGCACTACTAAGAAGTAGCTCTTCAGGGATCCCACCTGAATGTCTCTGGTGATAAATGGGGTTTCTCTTATTTGATTGTCTGTGTATTCCACCTTTTTCTTTTGTCTCTTCAGCTTGAAACCAAACAGGACTTTGTGGTACAGGGACAGACCCTCCATGTCCCCTTCCTCTTGTCTATAAGAAAGCTCTAGCCTCCTTAGCCTTCCCTGAGTTCCAAAGAGCAAATTTAATCAGAGAAATAAGAAAATGTAGAAACAAGGTAAACAGTCAAGTAAGACAAAATAATAATAATTTGGCCATAAAGTCAAGAATCTAGGGCTATCGGTAATATCCTGAGCCACATCCCTGAGTTGTTTTACATATACTAAAACCCCATCAGGTAAAAGTTAACTACATGCTGACCACCAGCACAAAGACCTCAAACTAGTTGGAACCAACAGGTTAACAATTGAGATTGCTGAAATATCACCCTGTTACCTCACCATCAGCCAATCAGAAAATTGAGCATGAACTGATCACAAACTCCATGACCCTCTCCCTCATCCTGTCTTTAAAAACCCTTCCCTGAAAGTCATCAGAGAGTTTGGATCTTTCAGTTATGAGCTGCCCATTTTCCTTGCTTGACCCTGCAATAAATGCTGTACTTTCCTTCACCACATCTGGGTATCAGTAGATTGGCTTTGCTGCATATCAAGCAAGTGGACACAAGTTTGGTTGAGTAACAAGCTCTGTAAGATTGCAGATAACTTGCTCTACTTTTTAATGGCTTTCTGCTTAGCTCCTTAGTTCCCTGCCTTGAAACAAATAATATGTAAATACCATAAAGAGAAAACTATGAATTGTTTAAGATTGACTCACCATGTTCTTGGCCTTTTAAATCCTAGCTGCTTGGCTGCACTGAATTTTGATTTTAGCTTGCTCAGACTTATGTCATCCCTCAAAGTTCTGCTGATTTTTCTGCCTCTTAGCCATGGCCCTCTGCCTGGATTTCTCCACCTCTTGTGTAACATAACTTGCAACTACCACTAAGAGAAAGTGGCTCATAGAATGTACTGGTCTTGGCTTCTCAAGTTCTAGTTGCCTTGGAACCTCACCGATACCCTCAAATTGTTTTTCTAATTTTACATAGTCTATCTAGTTTTTTTCTTTTTTTAAGTGGGATCACTTACCTACCACAAGCTACTCCATCTTAGCTAAAAGAGAAAGTTTTTCTGCATTATTCTTCTGCTGCTATCATTGGTTTTACTCATTTTTGAGATAAAAATAAATACAGTAAAATGCATAAATTATAATTACACAGCCAAATACATTTTATATAATTATGCATTTGTGTAACTACCCCCCAAGATCAAAATATTAAACTGTTGACTATTTCTGGCATCACACACAGTCCCAAGAGACCCCTTTTAGTCTCAAACAATATCCTCCACCCTACAGAGAACCACTATTCTAACCTTTATATCCAAAAATTAATGTTATCTATTCTTGAATTTCATATAAATGGAATTAGAAAATATCTGTCCTTTGTGTCTGGTTTCTTGATGTAATATTTTTTATTTGAGATTTATCTATGTAGTTGCATATATTGGTAGTTTGCTTTTATTTTTACTGATGTGTAGTTTTAAATTATATGAATATACCACAATTTTTTAAATCCATTCTATCTTTGATGGTATTTCCAACTTGGGATTCTTATACATAAATCTACCATACACAGTCTCTTAAAAGTCTATCTGTGATCATCAAGCACTCTTTGCTGCTGAGTATATGCCTACCAATGAGCATTTAAAATTGTAAAGCAAAACATTCATTCTCATTGTAATAAGGGAAAGACAAAGAAGTCTTTAGAAGCATCACTATTTACTATTTTTTCCAGAAGTGCTAGTCACATAATAAGGCAAGAAAAACTAAATTAAATATACAAATATTGGAAAAGTGAAGAAAAAAGTCATGATAATTATCAGGAATTAGATTCTCTAGCTGAAACAAAATGAAACATATAAATGAACGTACCACTAAAATAAACTATTCTGCTTAGAAAATACAATAACTGTCCTAGATTTAAAAAATCACAGCTGACCGTAAAAAAGCAGGAAAAGTTGTCAAAGATGGACCAAAAGGAATGATCAGAGCAGATGAGATGGTCTAAATGTGTGACTGTCTTCAAAATTAATCTTTAAAAAATCAATAGATTTAAATATTCTAGAATAACTTGATAATGTAGAATCTGAACATTTAGATAAATAACTTTTATTTATTAAGGTGTTGAATAATTGGCATAAGGTAATATGAATTCTGCTCTTCTTGATGCCTACAAATATGGATGTTAGTTTTTACGAAAAAAATTTATAGCTGGTACGTGGTATGTACCTTGTCAACAAAAAGAAAACAATTTAGATATTTTCATATTTCTATGAGGAAAGTTAATGGAGCTAACAGGGCGAGTACAGTATTTATTTTCAGTAGAGGTAATATTGCTTTAAATGACATACCTCTTCCATGCTAACTAAAGAGAGATCTAGCAGACTATAAAACCCTTCAAAGAAGTGGACCTCTGAGAGACCATTCTTTCTATATATCTACTCTTCTAGCTACAGGACAATCAAGTCCACAGTGAGCATCCAGAGAAGCAACTGCATTTGCCAATGAACACAATTTTTACATTTCAGTATTATTTACCTAGATATGAGTCTGTGTAAAAACATAATATGGGTTTGCAATACAAAGGGAAAAAAAGCTTTCTAAGTACCTAAAGTGCATATAAATGCACATAGGATGCTCAGTTAATCTCATTTCAGTATCTTTGAAGGGAAAGTAAAATTGTGCCCTTAACAATTACAAGAAAAAATTATAATCAAACATATATAGTGTCCAGAATATAAGTCATCAGTACATATTTGGTAATGGATGCTTGTCCTTTAATTCCTTTTTATAATAATCTCATTAAACCCTGATTAAATCAATAATACAGTGCTAGGTACATAGTACACAATTCATAATTGTTTGTTGAACTTGAATTTGAAGCCGTATTTAGGTTAATGGACTGTAACTCTAATTTACTCCCTTGCCTGGCAACAAGAAGGTTGTTCTTTTCTTTTTTTTTTTTTTTTTTTTTTCCATTTCCACGACCCCTAAAGTTTCCTGGATGGTTGGAGTTGAGACAGAGAAAACATAAACATTTTCTTTGGGCAAGGCTTTCTCAATTTTCCTGTTTTGGGATAATAAAGCATGAGTTTTAATTAAGTTTGTAGGCTTACCATCTGTGAGCATCTGGAGTTTCATTCTGTTGCAGTGTTGCAAGTGTACCAATTCCAGCTCTCCTGAAAGTGGAGGACATGTGGACCAGAGAGCAGGGTAATGGCCAGCAGGTAATATTTCCCTTAAGGTCACTTTCTATTCTATCCCTGAGTACATAAAAGTGTTAGTATAACCCTTCAAAGTCATTTATACTCTATTATTACTTGCACGGAAAGCTTATAATAAGTCTACTTATCCTTTTTTTTTCGTTTTGATAACATGCTAAATTTGAGATTTTTCTATTCTTAGCTAATCACTATCAAAATACAGTTTGTTCAGATCATTATTTACTAATTAAGACAAAAACATTCATTTTACTTACAAATAGGAAAAAGTTTCAGATGCCATTACTATAAAAGAAAGAATTCTGGGCTTCCCTGGTGGTGCAGTGGTTGAGAGTCCGCCTGCCGATGCAGGGGACGCGGGTTCGTGCCCTGGTCCGGGAAGATCCCACATGCCGCGGAGCGGCTGGGCCCGTGAGCCGTGGCCGCTGGGCCTGCGCGTCCGGAGCCTGTGCTCCGCGGCAGGGGGGGCCGCAGCGGTGAGAGGCCCGCGTGCTGCAAAGGGAGAAAAAAAAAAGGGGGGGGGAGAAAAAAAAAAGAATTCTAAGGTTTGCTATTTTTTAAAATGAAAATTTAGGAAACAAAGAGGGCTGATTATATCAACATTTTAAAACTGATAGAATAATTTTGACCAAATAACATGATGCCTAACCCTTCTAAGGTAACAAAAAATCACAGTATCAGACAGGAAAATCTTATCAGCTGTTGCTTAATCATCAAAAGTCTGTGGTTTTGAAAATATGGTATAAAAACTCCATTGATAAAATATAATTTAATTATCAGTGGTCAAATTTGCCACAGGTGATTGGACATATATTGAATTTAGGCTTTTTTGTAATTATTGTCAAAAGTATTGATTAAATAACTTTTATTTCTGCAATTGGCAACAGTGTGATATTGTGAAAAAACAGTTTCAGTGGATTACACGTACTTTCAGTTGAAAGCTTTTTTAGCAGCCTATAAACTGGCAGCATTCTGTCAGTCAAGGGGCAATTTACATTTTCAAAAGATTGTAAATTACTTTCTTGAGATAAAAACCTTTTATTAAAAGTATAATGTATGTTTTAGTTTGGTACTCTCCTACTTTAAAACTTGGCTTAAACCAATAGCTATTTTATCATGTCATGATTTTGAGGGACAGGATTTTGCTTAGCAATCAGCTAAGTGATTCTTTTTTTGTGTATGACATCAACTCTGTCACTCACTGATAATCAGCGGACAGATAGTCTAGTCTGAAGGATCTAAAACAGCTTTGCTCACATATCTTTGCCTTACTGGTGATGACTGGAAAGCAGTCAACCAGACAAGTGACTTGCATTCTCCAAGTGAATTGGGTTCCCTCACAGCATGGCACCCTCAGGGTAATCAGATAATGGGATATCCCAGGACTCCAAAAAATTGTTTTCCAACAGGCCTGGGTAAAACCTGCAAGCTTTTTGTGACTTACCCTTAAATGTCTCAGCATATCACATATTTTGCATTCTGTTGATTAAATAAGTTACTAAGACTAGCCCACATTCAAGAGGAGTGAAAATAAACACCACCCCTCTATGGGGAAGTACAAAAGCATTTGTGTCCATTTTTAATTTAATATAATATATAGAAAAAATATATATCTCGGGCCTCCCTGGTGGCGCAGTGGTTGAGAGTCCGCCTGCCGATGCAGGGGATACGGGTTCGTGCCCCGGTCTGGGAGGATCCCATATGCCGCGGAGCGGCTGGGCCCGTGAGCCATGGCCGCTGGGCCTGCTCATCCGGAGCCTGTGCTCCGCAACGGGAGAGGCCACAACAGTGAGAGGCCCGCATACCGCAAAAAAAAAAAAAAAAAAAAAAAAATATATATATATATATATATATATATATATATCTCACATAAATATAAAAACGGGCACACTTTCACACACTGGATACACCTGAATAACTCAAACCTAGATTAGGAAACAGAACATTAACAAACAGCACTGCAGAGTCCCAATTTATTCTTCCCCTTTCAAGTTATAAGCCACTCCTCCAGAATAACGACCATCCTAACTTCCAAAAGCAAGGTTTAGTTATTGTGCTGTATACTGCAGTCAGGCATATAACTTCTTCTGTTCAACATTATGTCTGTGAGAATCTATCTATACTGTGGGACATGGTTTTAGTGTTTATTTTCATTGCCGTATAGTATTTTATTGTGAGAATATAACACAAAATTTATTTATCCATTCTGCTACTGGGTAGATAGATATATAGGTAGTTCTCAGTTCAGGCTATTCTTTAAAACTTACAGAAATCACATTTGCAGACTTTTTTTCTGGCTATAGGGTAGGGCTTTTCCACAACATCACATGGAACAATAAATGGGATTAATCATATAGAAAAAAAGAGGACACATCATTTTAATAATTTTTTGCTTACATATTTTCAATACCTATTTGTAGTAGATGATGTAAAAAATCCACAACAGCTCAGATAAGTGATTTTTAAGGAAGAAGACATTTCCCTTCCCTGCAAAATTTACTTTTAGGTATCACTATTTCTAATAACTAACCAAATGCCCTATATGTTTATTCAGGGAAAGAGCTGAACACAAGGATTTCTCTGCACTGATTTTTAGGCCAAGGGTGCCCCAAATTAGGAACTATTTATTGTGAAATTATCACTTCTATATTTTTTATAATCTTACAAAAATTTTGTTTAAGTCATAGCTGCTCCCTACAGCTAAGATGGTAAAATAAAAAAGAAAGAAAGAAATTTTCCCTTGAGTGTTAGAATAATGTATTGCCAGTCCGTCTCTAATAAGTATGACCTCAAAACTTTGGGGGAAAGTGTAACCCTTGAAAAATAAATAAGAAAGGGACACTAATCAGCTGTAGAGAAAAATAAACTTCCTCCAGCACAAAACAGAGTATAGACAAGTTGTTTCAAACTGAGATCAATGTAGCCTGAAAACAAATGACAGTGGATTTTCTATGACTTTTCATGGAATCACTTACTTGCTGATGGGAATGATTCAACAACAAAAAAATAAGACAAAACATAAACTTGTTTTAAAATTGAAAGTTCAGGGCCTCCCTGGTGGCGCAAGTGGTTGAGAGTCCGCCTGCCGATGCAGGGGATACGGGTTCGTGCCCGGTCTGGGAGGATCCCATATGCCGCGGAGCGGCTAGGCCCGTGAGCCATGGCCGCTGAGCCTGCGCGTCCGGAGCCTGTGCTCCGCAACGGGGGAGGCCACAACAGTGAGAGGCCCGCATACCACAAAAAAAAAAATAAATAAAAAATTGAAAGTTCAGATTAAGCATGAGAGAGGAATGATTGTTCCTCCAATATCTGTCAATAAGTAAATAGCTCTAAATGCTGTGATATGTTCCTTAAATGGATTTTATAGAAATATATGGTATACACTTGGACAATGCTTTGACACCTGGTAGTTGTTTTTCTGGATTCTGCACTTTCTCATTTGATTATTTATACATTTTTAATACAAAAGGTTGATAATGACTTTTATCTCTTTCATCAGTTTTTAACTTGTGATCATTTATAGTGCATATAAGGTTAGTCTTTTTATTCACATTACATCCTCACTGACACTTTCTCTGACCAAAAGCCAAGAACACAAAGAATTTGTTTTAAGACTCTTCTAGAAGTTCCCACACCTTTTAAATGAATAATGCCTAGATAGGAAAAAAATTCTGCAGGAGGATTGAACTCATCAAAAACTTTTTATTTATTACAGTACATTGACAAATATATGAAAGTTAATTTTTTTTTAATTTTTAAAAATTTATTTATTTATCTTTGGCTACGTTGGGTCTTCATAGCTGCACGCGGGCTTTCTCTAGTTCCATCAAGCGGGAGTTACTCTTCGTTGCGGTGCACGAGCTTCTCATTGAGGTGGCTTCTCTTGTTGCGGAGCATGGGCTCTAGTTGCATGGGCTTCAGTAGTTGTGGCTCACAGGCTCTAGAGTGCAGGTTCAGTAGTTGTGGCGCATGGGCTTAGTTGCTCAGTGGTATGTGGGATCTTCCCGGACCAGGGCTCAAACCCATGTCCCCTGCCTTGGCAGGCGGATTCTTAACCACTGTGATACCAGGGAAGTCCCGAAAGTTAAATTATTTTTAAAAAGAGCTCAGTTATTTTGTTTATTGTGTATTTTTATTAGTTGTTTCCTAAAATGTCCAGTCTTGATTTTAATATTTTGAAAGCTCTCTTTATCACAATAATTGTGGTTCACTTTACCACTTTCATAGATTGAATATCTGGGGTTTGAAGAGTTCATTATTCTTGGTTGGAAATTGGGCCAACAGTCCTTGTGAGTGTGATCACCTATGTAAAAATAAGTGTCAGTGCTTGTCAAATTCACCCAATTCTCTTCTGCAATCAGGTGACCTTTGTGCATAGCTTATGTTGAATTCTTTAGTACATCTATATTTTAGTTAAATCTAAAGAGTAAATTACAAAGATCATAAATGATGTAGAAAAAGACAAACCATGGGAGAGAGGTTTCATGGAGTAAAATGACTGGATTTTAGCCAAGCCAATCCCTCATGGTCTTCAGTGTACATGAGAGTGACTTAAGTCAACTATGAAAATTGTTAACTATGGTTCATTACCCTCATCTGGACATGCCATCCTTTAGGACAAGTTTCTATAGCAAGGCTAGAATTTTTGAAATGCCAGAGACAAATCTGTTGCCATTAACCTCATTAAAATAGAACACCTCATTATTAAAGATATTTTTATTTATAAATGCCATGCATAAACTGTAAAACAAGCAATGGTTGTTAAACTCCTGGTAGAGCTGTAGAGCTGTGATGCTTAGATAAAGGTATGAAGTTTGACTCTCAGTATGATGGTATTTAATGGATTATGCTGCATTTTGGAGAGCAGGATCACAGGAAGTATTATGTGAAATGTGTGTGTGTGTGCACACATGTTTATGATACCTTCAGACATATTTCAGGGGCTCAGACAAGTCAGAGAATTTTGCTAAGTGTTTACCCTATATGTCTCACCTGTATTAAAAACAAGAAATGTTGGGTGGACCAAGATTTTCTTTTCTCCTAACGCAATAAATTGGATCCCCTTCCCACATCCTCGTAATTTTCTGTTCAGCTGATTAGTCTATTCCTGTGGCTTTGCAAAGTTGGAATGCTAAAGCAAAGAAGCAGCTTGCAACGACAAATTATGTTTACAAGGTAAATTGCAAGACAATATAAATCAATTCATGAAAAGTTACAGCTGTTTTACTTCATGTAATTTTAAACAAATGAGCCTATATTCCACTTTTTTTTTTTTTTTTTTTTTTTTTTTTTTTTTTGCGGTACGCGGGCCTCTCACTGTTGTGGCCTCTCCCGCTGCGGAGCACAGGCTCCGGACGCACAGGCTCAGCGGCCATGGCCCACGGGGCCCAGCCGCTCCGCGGCATACGGGATCTTCCCAGACCGGGGCACGAACCCGTGTCCCCTGCATCGGCAGGCAGACCCTCAACCACTGCGCCACCAGGGAAGCCCTATTCCACTCTTTTTGTCCACATAATAAACTTGTATATCATTGGAGATGCCTATATGTATGGTAAAAAGGGCAAAGTTTCTGGAAAGAGACAGATTAGATCCAAAATTCATCTCTGACATTTAATAGCTACCTGCCCTTGAGCAGTTTTCTTAACCTCCTTGAGTCTTAGGTTTCTTCACTGTAAAACAGTGATACTAAATACTTGCAGATAGTGCTCAGAAAGCTACCAAAATAAATGATGAGTAGAAAAATCTCCCAGAAGAAGGGATTACTAGCACCACTCTATAGATGACACTTCATGCCAGGTAAAATTTTGTCCCAAATGACTCCTTCATTGATTATCCTAGAAAATACCATATTCCTTTTTAAAAACTCCCCTTCAGCATCACTGCCTCTAGCAAGTTTCTTGACCTCAATCCGTTCCTATTGAATTGACAACTCATTTTCATTCTGCGTTTGTATCTATGAGAGCACCTTGAAATATTACTCCATGTTTGTCTCTTTACTCTTATAGCCCATATTCCCTCCAACTTTTTTTTATGAGCATGGAGATGTCCCTGTTCTCACAGGGCTTTCAAATATCAATAAAAATTTGAAAGAGTGAAGGATGGAACAAATGCCTGAGGTTATAGTTCAAGCAGCAAAATAGATGCAAGCAAGAATATATGACAAAGGGAAGCACAGAACAGAGCAAGCTTATCACTTGTTCTACAGGTCTTTAGTCAAATGTGGTGAAACTTACATGATTTCAGAAAAAAGTGTTTGGTAATATCCCAAAATGTATTTTCATTTTGTTGGCAAAGTTTGAGTGTGTATGTGTACATACATGTGTCTATAAAGTTCAATAACATTACCTTAATTCAATAACTTTTTCATTTGCAGGAAATAAATAGGGGATAAAACATTAATAATAATTTCCAGTAGGATTATTTTAATAGCTTCTCTCAATTATTTAACTTAGATTTGTGGTCAATAAAATGCTTAGGGCAGTTTAGATTTTCCTAACATACATCCTTGGAGGAAATCATGGTACTACACTGTCATATAAAAAAAGGGATTTGGGCAGTGACTGCTAAGTCTTAACAAGAGCTTTTTCCTGAAGATACAAGTGGGTGACAAAGATGAACTTCTGTGCAGTTGGATGTGGTTGGTGATAGAGCTGAGTTCTAGCTAATAGAATATAAGATGAAGTGATAGGCCACACTTCCAGGGCAGGCCATGGACAACTTCCTGTGCAATCCTTGATTCCTCCTATCCTGTCCCCTGCCACTAGCTATAAAAGATCCTGGGGAATGGTGGGAATATAAGTTGGAAAGTGCCAAGGACCCTGTGACATCACTTTCAGGTAAATTGCTCAGGAGATCTTTCAGACCAGAAGTCCACTTTGTACTGTTGCATGATTGAGAAATGAAATTTCATTTTGTTCAGCTATTTATACCCTAACTAATACAATGACATTCTGTTTAATATTTTTAAACTGATTAATAAAAATGTACACAATAAATTCTTGTTTTTTAAATTAAGAATAAGCTTCAAACATACACTAAAGACAAAAGATGTGTAATGAATCCACACACCATCACTTTGTTTCAACAATTATTATGTCATATTTGCTTTAAAATTTTTCCCTCTCTGTATATATGTTTTTATATAATTTTTTAAATTTTAAATGTAAGATACAGAAATCATAAGGCTTTGTCCTAAAATATTTCAGAATGTATCTCTTAAGACAGGGAAATAATGGCAATGATTTTTATCTAGTTATCTAATAATATCTAGTCCACACACAGATATTTCAAAAATTGCATTTTATAGCTGCTTTTGATAAATTAGGGTTCCAGTCAGGATTTAGGAACTGCTAATATCTCTTTAATCTTTTAAACCACCACCTCCACTGTGTCTTTTTTTTTTCACTTCTGTGTGTACTTCCAGTTGCCACTGTAACAAATGACCACAATCTTAGTGGCTTAAAAATTTATTCTCTTACAGTTCTAGAGATCATAAGTGCAAAATGAGTCTTAAAGACTAAAGTGAAGGTATCACCAGGACTGGTTCCTTAGAGAGTCCATGAGATAGTCCATTCATTACATCTTACACTTCTAGAGGGTATCAGCATTCCTGAGCTCCTGGCCACATCCCTCTAAATTCTACTCCTCTTGACACATCACCTTTTCTCTACTGTAGTAAAATCTCCCTCTGCATTCCTCTTACAAGGCACTTGTGACACATTTACAGCCCACTCAGATAAACCAGGATTATCTTCCCATTTCAAGATCCTTAATTGCATATGCAAAGTACCTTTTGCCATATAAAGTAACACTCACAGGTCCTGAGGACTCAGATTTCTTAATCTTAATTTCTGGAGATCTTAGTGTGCCATTTTCAGCTTACTACAGTGTGTGGTGATACTGATTCTTTGAAAAGATGAGGCCAATTGTCTTATAGAATGTCCCACACTCTGGATTTGCCTAATTATTACTTCAGTGTCATTGTTCTTGTTCTTCTATGTCCCATATCTCTTATACAATAAAGATTAGGTTTTAAGCCTTGATGCGATTTGGCTAAACACTTTCGGCAAAAATAAATTATAGGAGATACTGTGAACTTCGAGTTGTATCACACTGGAGGACATGTACTGTCAGGTTGTTCTGTTATCAGTAATACTAACTTTGATGATGTTACGGTGGCCACCACCAGATATCTCTATTATATTTTTCCTTTTGTGACTGTCAAGATATCTATGGGATAATATTTTGACACTGTATGACCATCCTGTTTTCTAATATTTTACCTAATAATTTTAGCAACCATTGATGATCCTGCTGTCTCATTTTATTTTTACTTCCACCTTTCTTCAAACCTCTTAAAACTTTGTTAATCCCCTCTTTCTTCCTTTACAGATACAGTTCAATGAGGGTAATTTAATCTTTCTTTGATACTAAAGGATCTCATAATCTCTGGGGTCAGTCATCTTTTGAACATTAATCTTCTTTGAACACTAATGCAGTGACAAAGAAGAAAATTTAGATGATTTAAGAGATCCTGTTACAAGGATCCTGTTTCAAGGAGCTTTGAAACAATGACGCTTTCCTATATCTTACAATGATTTCAAAACACAGTCTGTTGGATTAGACCTATGAATAGTAATGACATCACAGGCATATCAAAAGAGAAATCAAACTATTGTCTTCTGTTCTTTGCATTATAGTAAGAGGTTATCATATTTTGAAAATTGGTGTATTTTGATATCATGTTTTCTGTTAGTTGGAATGAAATTGCCTCGATGTGGAAGGTTCTCTCAATGGAGTTTATCATACTTGTTTTTCTCAAAGGGATTGCTTACATCCAGATGGAGCTCACTGTGAGAATGTGGTCATGATCACCTTTCCATTTGATTCTCATTATCAAAAGATTATAATCATTCTGCCAGCAGGGAACTGATCGAAATTTCCCAAGAAAAATTTTTGATTGAGATCTGGTGTCATTTTCTATAGTGTCTGTCCCTATAACCTCTCCCACAGCCAATGACTAAACAACTCTGTTGCCAAAAGTAAGTCAATGCCTAGGGCAATCACATATAAGATGCTAGCCAGCTGTTTCCTTTCTGACTGTGAAGTACTGACTGTGAAGATAGAGGGGGAAATTGTTAGGATCAGGACATTAGGTTAGATTGGATTAACTTACTGACTGAGATGTATAACCATAGCAAGCTCTAAAATTTTATTTTCTAGATATAGTCACAAGGAAGTGACAGCCAGATCTTCAAGCACACCAAAATAAGATGGGGGAAAAGATGGATTCTTTTGAGTTCAAATATTTTAGTGGTTTTTTTTCTATAAGAAAATTACTCTACACCCAAGAGCAAATTAGGGATTGCTTACATCCAGATGGAGCTCACTGTGAGAATGTGGTCATGATCACCTTTTTTGGGGTTTGGTTTTGGTTTTTCATCTTCTTTCTCTCCAAAAGGACTAGCTTATTAACTGTATAGGATTGACGGACAAAATGCCATTTTGAAATCCCTTAAAGGAGCTGAAGGGGAGATTTTCAGAAACAGAGTGACAATATTACAGGATATTTGCGTTTATGGACTTGAAAAATGGAAGCTGTTCTACCTCAGAAAGGAGAGGATTATTGTGGAGACAGGAAAGGTAGAGTTACTTAGTCCTCAGTGTACCAGGTGTTGCAGTAAATACTGACCTAATGCTCCTGGCACCAGCTTGAGTCCTCGCTACGCTGTTCCAATATATGGGAAAACATCATCATCTGAAGCTCTTCCTCTCCAGACTCAGTCTTGCAAGGGCTTGAGGATCTGTTCACTGAGTATTGATGCCAGGGAAGGATTTCTCCTCAAGGACGTACTAAGAAATGGGTCCTGCAGCACGTGGTGGGAGCAGGACCTGCAGACCCAGACTCCATCACTGGGCTCTGAGCCCAAGCTCTGTGGGGGCAGGAATGCGGCAGCATTTCACTGTCCTCTAACCAAGCGGTCCTCAAACTTCAGTGCTCCCCAGAATCACCTGGGGACTTGTCCAAACACACATTGCTGGACCACATCCCCCAGAGCCATGAGACTTTGCATTTCTAACAAATTCCCAGGAGATGGCCCTGCTGCCAGCACAGGACCACAGTTCCCCATCTACTGCAGCTTCTTGTGCTGTCAGGCTCTTTCACAGAATTCGCTCCTTTTGTTTATCCTGACAGACAGAAACATTTATGCCCTTCTTCAAAGCATTGCTCAACAACCCAGCTGTACTGACTCTCCCCAGCCAGGGGCTCAATGCCTCCCTCCCTGTGACCATATGTAATAACACGTCAGAACTTGGAGAACCCTGGGAAGTGTGACTGCAGACTTTTCTACTTGGTGTAGCACTAGGTTGGGACATAGTATTTTCCTGAATAATTAATCGTTATGCAGGATGGCACTTCCCTGGCACCAGTGGTCACTGCATGGACCAGGGACTGTGCTTCATTGCCTCAGGCTTGTCTCCCAACGACTAGCATCCACGAAATGTATATTCAGTTTCTACTCAGTGGCTAGTCATCCTTTGTAGTTTAGGACGCCACAATAGGTTCAAGCCAGACCTACCTCCTCCAATGAGGAGGTCAATGCATCAGCAAGACCTTGATCTTGCTAAATAGACAGGGTTAGAGCCCTGGGAGAGGGATAACCTGCACATCTGTATGTACTGCTAGTCCCCGATCTGGCTTAGGTGTTTCTGTGGCACATAATTAGCTGCACACAAAACTGTGTGCAGTGATACCTGATTTCATAAGAATATGCCATCCCTTCCTACATCACTTTTTACATTTTTTCATTAAAACAACACAACCTTGCAGTTCAAAATGTTAAGAGGTAGGAAAGGGTACAAGAAGGAGGAAATGGACCTTTGTTACAGTTTATGCAATTATTTGGGGGAGGCAGATGTTACATATTAATAACATAATTACTAATGACACTTTATAAATGATATAGAGAATTATAGCAGACAAAAGGAGCCTGCTGCATAGGACCTGCTCCAGTCTGATCTCTGAGGAGATGATGTTTGAGAAGTACACATTGCATTTATTCAACACCCATTTAACAGGTCCACTAAGCTCCACTCTGTGAAAGACACATTAAACCATCTCCCAGTCCTTCAGGGCAGTGCTGTCTGAAAGAACTTTCTGTAATGTTAGAAACTGCCTATAATTTCTGCCCGGTCAACCATGCAGCTTCTAACCACTTGTGGCTATTGAGCACTGGAAATGTGATTAGTGTGACTAAGGCACTCTTTTTATTTGTATATAAAAAAATTTAAATGTCACCTGTGGCTGGGAACTACCATATTGGACAGCCCCTACAGACTCTATGGTAACCCAAGAAAAATACATACTTTTGTAGGAAAAAGATGTCAAGACATAGGGTTTATTGAGAATCTGCAAAGTTTGGACAACAGATGGAAATCTGATAAGGCAGAAAGCCAAACATTTAGTTCATACCCAACACATTTCCAGCTTTGCTTATTATAGCCTTCTGTTTCCTAGCTGTGTTGTTCACTTTTTATTTGAATCTATCCAACACATTTGTGCCAAGATCACTGCTCTTTCTTGCCAATGTGTCTGCCTCTCTGATTTCTTGCCCCAGGACCTTATTTATATTTTTTTTCCCTAAATGTTAAATAGTCCTCTTTTTTTTTTTTTTTTTTTTTTTTGGCCTTTGAATCTATTCCTAGTGTTGAATTGGGCCTTTTTTGACTTTGAGGTACACACTTAAATTCATATACATTCTTGATTTTCTTCTCAAGTTCATGTACTAAAAAATATACTGATGTCAAACTTTTGATTCAATACTGACCCTACTAACAATATTTTGTACCAATATAAATCTTTGATTTTTAAAGCATTCCCATATTTAATATGTAAACAACCCAATGAAGTCTATAACATGAGTTAGCCAACACACAGCTTATTTTTGTTTGTTGTGTGTGTTCCTCATGAAGATGTAAGTTTATTAGGAGCAGAATCTTTGTCTATTCACTAATATCTTCCCACCGTCTAGCATAGTCTCTGGCCTAAAGTAGAAGCTCGATAAATATTTGTTGGGTAAATAAACCACCAAAGGTCTGGCCTGTTACTTTTTAGCACAGACTACAATCAATCATATTTTCTAAGTTTTTGTGAAAGAAGTCTGTATTAACTTTCTGCTGTTTATCACCAATTTAATGTAAATTTCTACATAAGGATTTCAGCATAAAACTCCTTTATCAATAGAAAAACAACAGTGGTGAATCAGGCACACAATCAGTTACTCATTCACATTTGCATGATGCACTTGAGAATTTCTTATTGCTGGTCACATTGGAGCAATAATAGGGGAAAACATAGAATGCAAGATTAGGATACCATCTGATACAAGTACTATGTATATTATGCCTTGGGAAATTGAGTTTGAATCAAAATGCAATTAAAGGGTTTGTTTTTGTTTTTTGTCATCGTCAGAAATTTTGGAAGGGGATTCTGTCAGAATAATTTTAGTTGCTTATACTCCAAACTAAGGCTATTGATACAATGACAAGAAAAATAACAAAAATGAGAGAGAACTTTCTATTTGTATTTTGCAAGCTTGAGTCATGAGTAGTTTTAGTGATATTAATGTTGGGACAAGCCTGGGTCTACAGGTATGTCTCTGTAAATTAAATCCAGAAAATCAAACCAGGTCCCTTTTTCTCCATATTAAAAATTGGTATAACTTTGAGAACATGATTAATTCAAGCATTTGAAAGGTAGATCATCCAAAAATAAGCATGTGCCTCAGAACACCAAAGCAAAACAGAGGGAAGGGTGGGGGCTCTCCCTGCACTGTGCCCCTGCTATCCATGATTACCACGGGCAGAGAGGAGATGGCCCTTTAATAGAAACTGGCTAATTTCTTTAGAAATATCTCATTAGGTCTGCCCTTCCTGAGCTGCTTCTCCATTTAAACGTGATAAATGAATTCTGCCACTGCCAATTCCAGCCTGTCCTTCTTTCCCTTAATGAAATGAAGATGCGTCATGCTGCAAGCACTCAGGACAGAGATAATTATTCATGGGATGCAAAAAGTGCTTCAGTCACCCAGCCCATGGCTGCCACACAGATACTCACTGGAGATGGGACCTTCAGAGCCTGAAAGGTGTTTGAATAGAGATTTGTTTCCATTTTACTCAGGGGGAAAAAATTCTGTGAGTTTGCACACACTTTTATGACTTTTTCCTCCATATATATTTTTTTCTATCTCAGATAATTGTGTGTGTGAGTGAGTATATATATGTTTGGCACTTGTACTTATTGACATTAAATATAAATCAGTTTGATTAAACTTAACATTGTTTTAAAGTTGAGATCGATTTTTTTAAAATTGTATTTAGGAGGCACTATATTTTAAATGATGGTTTTCCCTCTCAAACATTAGTGTGGAAACCTATGTAGGCAAATTTTGTGGCTCCAAAGAATGTAATTTATTTCTAAATACGTGGCTTGCCTTAGCTACCTTTTACTGGTATTTTTCCTTTGATTCAAAATTACATTTTTTATTACTTGATAAGACTCAAATATTGGGCAAAGTTAAGAGGGTTATTCTCACTGTTTCAGAGACTAGTGTTTCATGATATTCCTCTTTTTTCTTCAAATCAATGCACAACTGAACTATTATAAAAGAATCTGAGGCTCACACACCCTCAAATGTAAATGGATATCATCTCAAAATGCTAGCTCTGGAAAAGGAATTTGCTATTTGCCAGAAAGTCAGCCTTTAAATTTTTCTAAGGTAAATTTACATTATATATATGTAAAATATATATTTAAAATTTATATATAGTTACTCACTCTCTCTCTCTCTCTATATATATATATATATGTATGTATATATATATACATACATATATATATATATACATACATACATACATACATATATATATATATATATATATATATATATATATATATATATATATAATATCCGACACACATTTATTTTGGTTTCTTTGTAGGGCTTCCCAGGCTGCCATCTTCTCTACATAAACCATACCCTCTCACAATTCTCATGTGCATTTAGCCCATACTTGTAGCACTAAAATTTATAGATGCCAGAATAGCACTTTTCAGGGAACTCATCACCAAGTAAAAGCATCCATTTACAAAACAATATTTTTGTTGCCTTTTATGTGCCAGTTATACACTAATGAGTTAACCATCTTTGTAGACATTTTGTTTTTATTCCTGAGAAAGGTAAAATCATTTTTTGGTAAAGAAACTAAGCCCATTCTTAGGCTCTTAAATTGAAACTATATTTGTCTGCAAAACTTCAGATTCATTGTCATTTTTAATCTTGTCTTAAAAAGTGTCATTTTCAATGTCCCTCTAAATCTTGGAGGCAGGCAGGAATTGTCATTTCTGAAATAAAACTGAGAAACCAAGAGGTCAACTTTCCACTCTCCTGAGGAGTGGCAGAGTGAGATGAGACCACAACCATTCAGTTTATTCAGGATTAGCAAGAAGCTTATTGTCAGAATTCAGATTTTGACTTCTGTATTTTATTGACAAATCTAAAATCAGTAAACAGTGCTAAAAACAAACTAAGTTTGGAAGGGAGATTAAGGGGTCGGATGAGAACTGACAGTACAGTAAACAGACCTTTTCCCAGATCATTTCTGGTCCTCTATTTAGAAAATTAAACAGATACTCAAAAATCTTTCCATACAGGTAATCCAAAGATCTTGAGCCATCATTTTTCTTGTCACTTAACATTTTGACAACAGTAATCATTATAATTAATATTAAGGACAATGTAGACAAACTAAAATTATTGAGTAATTACTATTGACATGTCACTATGCTAATAATTTTACATGCATTATTTTGTTTCACTCTCAAAAGAAGTAGGAAGGATGAAGTTACTTACTATGAAGTAACTTGCCCAGAGTCACAGCTCAACTCTGGGAGAACCAGGTCTCTCTCTTCCCTGAAATTAGTGTCAAGTTGTTCAGAACCCACGTGCATGTGGAGTTTTTCTTCTGACTGATCATGCATTCTTTTATTTATATTTCATGTCAAGCCTGAGAATCCAGTGTTCCTCCAGCTGTTATTCTCTAAAAACTAAGGAGATTCACTCTAAATATTTCCCAGCAAGAGAATGCCATTTAAGCCAAAATGTATCTGAGAATCTGAAAGACTCTTCTGGTAGTATTTGCTCTTTAAAACCTCAAGTGCCAGTGAGTGTGTCTGTCATCTTCCAAAGCTGGCTTAGCTGGGAAAGGATGATAGCTCAGGCTGCAGGATAAACAGATCTGTTCAGTTTAGTGCAGGAGGGCAGCATCTGCTGGCAGATCAGCATGTTTGCAAAAAGGAAAATGACTTTTTCTTAAGATCAGCAGTCCAGACAAAAGATAAATGACAAGGTCCAAGAACAGAGGGCAGGTACCAAGATTAGAATGTGTAGAGCCAACTGGCAAACTCCTATATATTGTGTGAAAATTGCTTTGCATAGAAATAGGCATAATCCATGCTCTCTTTGAAAACAAGCACCGATGATTGTGAGTTGAATGTTTGGGATTTAGTAGCACCAAAGGAGCAGTGGATCAGGTCTGTATGACTGCATGTCCCTGTGATGACCATATCATCTTTCATGTAATATAGAAAAGACATTTTGCCTTTGCCTAAAAGTCTGGGGGCCCAGAGATTTAGGGTATCTTTCAATGAATCCCAGCCAGTTAGGGCCCAATTCAGGTCTGGAACCTCCTCCTCTTTCCCTCTTCAGCTAGATGCCTTTGGGGCAGCCCTAGGCCATTCTGACCTCTGACCTAACAAAGGTGCTTATTCCTTTGTATTTCTCCCTAGCTGACTCCTTCCTTCAATTCTTACATTAAATTCAGGGATTTCAGTATTCTCCTAGAAACTCTTTTCCTTAGTGGTAGGATTCCCTGAAGAAGAGTGTCTGCTGGTCATAGGGTTGCTGCCTGCCTCTTTCCTTCATTTGCTCCTTCCTGGGGGAATGCACAGTGGTTAGAGTGCCTGGGCCCCACTCCAGCGTCTACCATTTTCTCTTCCACGTTACTACGTTTGTTACCCACTTCCATAGCAACCCGCTGTGTTTCTTCCGTAGGCTTTATCACAGTTGGTTCACTTCTTTATAGTCTCTCTTCTCTAGAGGAATGTCACAGCTCTGACATTTCCTGGTTTCTTCACCAGTGTTTCAACATGGAGCATACTGTCCGGTGCATAGTAGGCTCCATAAATATCTGTAGAATAAGTCTTTGAATTATCTAGTAATTGACAATGAATCAGACTGTACCACTCAGACCTGTGCATTCCTTATTACAAAATAGAGATACTATATGATAGGGTTTTGTGATAGTTAAATATATGTTAGGAATTTTGCTTATTGCATAGCATAAACTAAACACTTGGTAAACAGCAGTTATAAGAGCATTGTTTTTTGAAATAATCCTTAAACTTCTCTTATACCTATCCTTACCAAACTGGAATCTGGTTTCTGCGAGAAACAACCCTCAACATGACCAGGGTGGGAGAGAAACTAGCATTAGATAACAGCCAGTATTTACAAACATTATCCATTTTTCACATTGTACAGTACCTGATTTTATCCAACTTCTAAGATTTCAGATGAGAAAAACTGAAGTTCACAGAAGTTAACTGACTTGTGACAGATCACACAAAAAATAGCAAACCTGGGTTTTAACTCCAGTTTGGACTGAGAGACTCTGAAATGCCCATTGTTTCTGTTGTGCTTGATTACCTACTGGATCAGAAAAGCAGACTTCTTTATTTATAAGCTATCAGAGATATTTTGGGGTGATACTCTGTCAGCTTGCAAGAGTGTTTCCGCCTACATTCGGGCTAATTTATGCACTGGCATTTGTGGCCATATTGTTCTTGAGTTGGAATATAAATTGGCTCAATACATCAGCCAGAAGTAGGTCTTCCTTTAACAGCTGATTCTCATGACTTGTCACTTTTTCGAACTTCTTTGGGTGTCGTGAAGTGGGGGGTGGATGAGCATTTTATTTAAAAACATGAAGAAGGTTGCTATTTCTACAACATTACAAGATTATAGTTTACTGGCAAGTAATACTGAAGTTCCCTAATATTATACCAAATAGAATGGACTATATTTACACATTCAGGAAATTGAAGTATCTAAGACACACTTAGAAGGAGTAATTTGGCATGTGAGTAGGAACAGTAGTGAATCATTTTGAAGACACATCACAGCTATTAGCCTCATGAGAAATGGCCATCACCACAATCACAAACACATTTATGCCATTAGTATGAAGGGGGGGAATGGGACATTTTTCCTCACTAATGCTTTTAACTCTGACTCATAATGCCCATCCTTTTACTTCTCCCAGGTCACCCTCTAAAGAATGGCTAACTATACCCTATTCTCACTTCTAGCAAGTTAGAATTTATTCCTTTGATGTCTTTCTTTAAGGAAATAAAATAAAAAGCACTTGTGTTGATATTATTAAAAAAATAGAGAAATCCTCTAAAAACAAAATTTAAATAATAAAACAAAACAATTTTAGGAGTTGAGTGGGAAGAGAAAAATGGGAACCATGAATTAAACTGTTTGTTCTCTCAGATATCATGTACCTTAAAAAAACAAAAGCTATACAACAGCTTAAGATTAGTAATAAATCCAGAAATGGAGATTTTGTTTCTTGTTGTTATAACAGAACAATCTTTGATGACTTCCAATTCTAAGAACTAAGGAAGATAGCAGACATAGCTAATATGTTCCAATGTAAGAATCTATAGAAATGACATGTAAATAACCTGTTACTGATTATTTAATAAAGGGCTGACTTTCTACCTTAGTGACCTAAGGCCACATAGACTACCAGCCTGAACACCTCCATTCTAATCCCATCTCAGTCTCTAAACTTTGTGACTTTGGACAAATCATGTAATGTCTCTGGGCCACAGCTCTCTCATCTGCATAATGAGGGGACAAAATAAAATAAAGTCCCCTTCTTGCCATCAAATGATGTTATCATTTGGTAATTATTAATATGAGTTTACTTTTTAGTCATTGAAGGTATGGAAAAATTATTTAAGTAAATGCATTGAACACATACTTTGGCCAAACACGGTGAAAAATGCAGGGATGAAATAGTGAATATTTCTATTTCATTAGCATAGACCCATCCCATCTCCAAGCTAAGACCTTTTCACTATGGTATCTAAAGCCCAAAATATGGAAATATTGATATATAGTAAAAGTTTCTCTCTTTCTTCATAATATTAGTACTACCTAGTAAAGTTACAGTGAAACCTACAACTGATCACATGGTTACTTTATTTTTTACTCTAAATTATATCACATACGTAGTTTTCCTCATTCTACTTTTCTATTCGTTGACTTGATGGTGGGGTGGGGTGTTATATAGACGTACATGAGGTTTTAGAAGACTTCTTTAAATGAGGGATAAAGACTAGCTCCTGGGATTCAGGATAACAAGAAGGTTTCAAGGTTACTTGTTCCTGATAAAGGGGTTGGGAATCTGACATTATTCACCTAAACTGAATTCCCCTTAAAAGTTCAAATCCTTGGGCTTCCCTGGTGGTGCAGTGGTTGAGAGTCTGCCTGCCGATGCAGGGGATGCGGGTTCATGTCCCGGTTCGGGAAGATCCCACATGCCG
Organism: Mesoplodon densirostris; assembly: GCF_025265405.1. Taxonomy (NCBI): domain Eukaryota; kingdom Metazoa; phylum Chordata; class Mammalia; order Artiodactyla; family Ziphiidae; genus Mesoplodon; species Mesoplodon densirostris. The sequence goes on from NC_082664.1 coordinate 22,082,227, forward strand.
CGGAGCAGCTGGGCCCGTGAGCCATGGCCGCTGAGCCTGCGTGTCCAGAGCCTGTGCTCTGCAACAGGAGAGGCCACAACAGTGAGAGGTCTGCGTACCACAAAAAAAAAAAAAAAAAATTCAAATCCTTTTAAAAGGGTGAAAATATAGTAACTGCCAATCTTCTGCATTTACATTTATCAAATCAAATTATCTCATTTGAGATAACATCATAATAGAATATTCTCAGAGGATTCATGTCTCCTGCCTGGAAAATAAATGGTTCCCCTGTTAGGTAACAATGGGAAATAGCCCCTGATAAGGCTCCAATCTATTGTCATTATGTCTAGGGGTGAAACTACTGGGAATTGAAGGCCCTTCCTCATGCTGACATTTTCTCCAAATGGTCTCAGGGAGTTTAGGTGTGTAACCTACAGTGTGCAGTGCTGAATCCTAAATCACAAGTAATTGACTCGCACAAAATGTTACACATGTGGGATGGAGTGAACATTGCCATAAAAATCCCATCCAAGCCACAGGCACGGGCAGCCAAGGCAGCCAACTGATGATAAAGGGAGCAATGGATGCTGTGTTGTCATCCAAGCCCCTGAATTCAACTCCCATGGATGCTGTTGTCTCTCCTCTGCAAAAAATCTAATTTAACCCTATTATACAACACGTGCAGTTTAACTGAGACCCTTTATTAAGTATTTCCTTTCCACACATTCCAAGGCTGAGACAGAGCCCCATAAGATACATTCTTCCCAGGTTTGAAAAATATAGTTTATGTCTCAGCTCTGTGCTTATTAGCTGAGTGGCATTGGCAGATCTCCTTCACCACCTTGAGATTCAGATTCCTTATCTGTAAATAGCAGAGGTAATTGGATCATTGTTGCCTTATCTACCTCACCTATCACTTCTTGGAAAAAAGTAAGATTATGTATGTGAATATTCTTTGTAAGCTATAAATAAATATTTTAATGTTAATTGGTAAAACGAGACTATCTCATTAAAAAGAATAGCAAAATTTTAGCTTTTTTCTTTTTAAGTGTCTAGTAGAATACCTGGTATTGAATCAGTGTTGTTTATATTAATTTTTAGATATCCAAGGAATAGAATCAGGGTGTGATGGGATGGGGATGGGGCTTGGGAATAGTTGAGTATCTGGATGATGCTAAATAGTCAGGTTAAAAAAATACTCAGATATTCAATGTTCTCTATGTATCTGGATAGTTGAGCTTTAGTTGGACAGGCTTAAATGGAAAACTTTAGTTGAAGAGCTCAGAAATAGCAAGGAAAGTATGGAGTAGTTGAAGGTAGCTAGAAGGTGAGTGGAGATTTGGGAAGAGAGATGGGCTTTCCCTATTCCTTTCAGCCTCTAGGACAAAAATTGAAGAAAAAAATAAAGTTTAGCTCAAGGTTGGGGAGAGTCAGGGACTCTTAATGGTAGAGCAGAGCTAAGCAACATTGATGGAAACTCTAATTCTCATCCCTGTCAACAAAATGTGTCCTACACCTGGAACAATACTGGGGCAACAATGAGAGGATCCTAGAGATCTCAAAGCATGGATATGGGTATCACTTTACAAGAGGCCAGGAGAAACCCTATACAACCGCTATTATGTATCTATCTCAGCCCACCACCTGAGATTCAAGTTTGGCAGCCGGAGTGGCCAGAGTTGGGAAGACTCGTGTGTTGTAGCCCTGAGGCACCAGGGGTTCTATAAGATGATTATAGCACAAGATTCATTGTCTAAGGAAAGTTCTTGAAAAGTGTATTGACAGTCAAGGTAAGGATGAGGACATTTTGGAATGTCTGATTTTCTTATAATCAAGGTGATTACAACAGACAAATGACTACTGTATTTTTAACTTAAGGTGACTTGAGTCGGGAGTAGTACTGGAAGTGATGAAAAGCAGTCAGTCTGGTTATACGTGGAAAATCAAACAGACCAGATTCATTGAATGAAGTTACAATTAAATGAAAAGGGGAATATTGTAAGAATAATACTTTTAGGAGGAAATATTTGGATTCCTATTAGAAATCAAAATTAATATGTCAATTATTAGGTATAATACACGAGTCTGAAATTCATGGGAGAGGTTAGGGCTACATATATAACTTGTGGGTCATCAGCATATTTAAAGCCATGAGCCTGCATCAGACCACTAAGAGAATGAGTATAGATTAAAAAGTGAGAGGATCTCAGGAATCACTCCTAGGCCCCTCCAACATTTAGAAGTGAAGAAATTATAATAGGTAAAAATATATTTATATAGGTGAAAATAAAATGTAGAACAACAACAGAGAAAGGGACAAAACTAGGGTTAAATGGAATTATACTGTTGTAAGGCTCTTTTCTCATTTGTAAAGTTTTATTGTATTAAGCCATGATGAGTTAAAGATGTATAATCTATTCCCTAGAGCAATCACAAAAATGAAAATTAAAACAAAGACATAGCTAAAGGAAAGCAAAGGAACAAAATGGAATACTAAAAAAATACTAAATTCACACAAGTATATATAGAAAAGGAGAAACAAAGGAACAAACGGATGGCACACACAAACAAATAGCAAGATAGTAGGCTTAAAAAGCTAACCCAATTAGTAATTACATTAAATATAAATAGAGTACTCCAATTAAAATTCAGATTATCAAACTAGATAAAAATAAAAATAAATAAAAATAAAATGTTTATAAGAGGGAAAATTTAAATGTAAGAACACAGATTAAAAAGAAACTTGGTGTGGCTATATTAATATCAGACAGAGCAGTCTTTGAGATAAGAAATGATAACCCTTATACTTGCACGTGGGACTCTAAATGGTACATCAACTTTGCAAAACTGTTTCTCAACTTCATATAAAGTTAAATATATAGCTACCCAACAATCCAGCAAAACCATTCCTACATACTTAACCCAAAGGAAATAAAAACAGATGTCCATACAAAGACTCCCCCAAGAATGCTCAGAGTTGCTCTATTCATAAGAGCCAAATGCAGGAAACCTCTTTTCTCAAATGGGAGGATTAATAGCACGTACCTCTGTTGATGGAAATAATCTAATAGAAAGAGAAAATCTGATAATAGAACAAAGACTGAAGGGACTTTTGAGCCATGTCCCTGACTAGGTAAGCAGGGATAAAATCTAGAACAATCAAAGGTTAATAACATTTTACTCTAAGGTTGTGTGCGTGTGCACACACACACACGTGTGTATGAATGTCAAATAAGATACGATTTGTGCTCAGCATGCCATCTAAACACATGTTTCTCTAAGTATCAGCTCATTTTTTGCAAGTTAATAATCAACTCATGAGCCATTCTTTTCCTGATATTTTGGGTAGCCCCAACTTTGTCCTTCTAAACTACAATGTGCTGACTTCTATCTTTAGAGTTACCACATTCTATTTTGTTGTTTATGTTCCTCTTTCTCTGATTGGGAAATGACTTATTAACATTATTCACGATGCCTGAAAGAGAGCTGAGCCACATAAAATCCCCAGTAATTTTTTGGAAAATAAATAAGCCACTTCCTTTTTCCTAGGGATATTTGTATTCACAACCTTACTTCTCATCATGCCCTGAAAGGCTCTAAATCCCATTGGAGTCATGCTAGTCCTCATGAGCTAGCTGAGCAGTTCCAATACCCCAGTACTTCTCACAGTGTGATTCCCAGATCTTCAGCTGCCGCAGCAGCAGCAGCTAGGAGACTGTTAGAATTACCGATTCTTTGTCTTGCCCCAAGCCTACTGAATCAGGAACTCTAGGTGTGTAGTCCAATAAGCTGTAGTTTAACATGCCTTCCAAGTGATACTGATGTACACTGAAGTTCAAGTACTGTAACACACATTCTTGACTTTTAATTTCTCGGCTGAGAAGATGCAAGCAAACACCTGATTATACTTTGATCATCAATCAGTGATTTCATTAACCCTGGTCTTACATTTTTTCCATGGACACATTTTTTTCTACTATTAGAAATATAACATTATTGATTTATCCTATGGTCTTTAAATGTGTTTTTCATTCAAAGACAAATGTGCATTATAATGTTAGAAGTCTTTGGTGACTCTTGGAAAGGGGAATGGGGGGGCATGATTTCTCTGCTTCCAAAGGCATAGGCAGGATCTTTTCTAAATAATCCAGAACTTCTTGACTTTGCAGAGATAAGGAGTGATGCTGACACTGATGGCTTTTATAAGCAATTCTTACATGTACTCAATCCCAGGGAATCCTCTTTGCCCTGGAAGAACTGAGACTGTGATACACTGAGTTTATAATCTGGGAGGCCTGAAAAAGACCAGAGACAAGAAAGCACAATGTAGAAGAAACTCTGACCTTTAAAATTGATTCTCCTCCTGTAACTATGGTACAATTTTGTACAGGTTATTTTACCTTCCTGGATTTGTTTTCATCCCTTAAAAATAAAGAAGTTTGATTACTTGGTGTTTACCAAAAGAGGATATAAATGACAAAAATTAATTGAGGTTTAAAAGTTCCCTCCCACCTAATTCTTCACAAAGATACTGATGTGCCGGTCCTCCCTGGTGGCGCAGTGGTTAAGAGTCCGCCTGCCGATGCAGGGGATACGGGTTCGTGCCCCGGTCTGGGAGGATCCCATATGCCGCGGAGCGGCTGGGCCCGTGAGCCATGGCCGCTGGGCCTGCGCGTCCGGAGCCTGTGCTCCGCAACGGGAGGGACCACGGCAGTGAGAGGCCCGCATACCGCAAAAAGAAGAAAAAAAAAAAAAAAAAAAAAGATGTGCCATTGTGGGGGTAGTTTTCTTTTTCACCCAGGCTGAGCATCACTGGATCCTATGTCTTTAAAGTCCCTTAACTCTAAGAGCCCATAACTACTTCGTAGTTGAAAAAAACCTCATACTAAAAAGTGACAATGATGGTTATGATGATACATACATAATAATTTCAATATCAGTACACTCTTCAATGCTTACCATCTCTATTGGTATATATGTATATATGGAAGTGCTGTTTGGAAAAAAAACACAATTTTTTAAGTACAGAAAATTATCTATAATCAAAATTGAGCAGAACACAGTAAAACTTCATTAACAACAAAATCATAGACAATATAATGTCTTTTAACAGCTGAGAACTTGTATTTGTGAATTGCAGTACAAATTGGCAAACATTTCCATGGGAGAGGAAGAGAGAAATTGCCATTTCTATTAGTTTTCTATTGTTGTATAACCAATTACCACAAATCTTGCAGCTTAAAAGAATACCCATTTGTTACCTCACAGTTCTGTGAGTCAGGAGTCCAGATCGGTTCAAATGTGTTCTCCCTTGTGATTAGGGTCTCACAAGGCTGAAATCAAGGTGTTGACTGGACTGGGCTCTTACCTGAAGGATTTGGGAAGAATCCTCTTACAGGTTTATTCAGCTGTTGTGAGAATCTAGCTGTTTGCAGTTATAGGAGTGAGGATCCCATTTCCTTTCTGGCAGTCAGCCTTGACCCACCCTCTGTTCCAAAAGACCACCAGCATTCCTTATCTTATGCCTTCTCCATCTTCAAAGCACACAACATCATATCCCCCTTGTACTTTGAGTCTCTAATTTCATCTTCTGTCTGCCACAAGCTGGAGAAAACTTTGCTTTTAAAGCATTCACATGATTAGTTTAGGCTCAGACTTTTACTATATGTGATAATATAATCACGGGATAACCACAAAATAATATGTCATCATATTCACAGGTTTCATCTATACTCAAAAGGAAGGGTCACTGGGGGTCATTCTTAGAATTCTGGCCACCTTATCAGCCCTTTTGAATGAAGAACAAGCCCTATTATAAAAGCTGCAGAGTTTGAGGAGAGGTGGTTCCAAGATCAAAGAAGGAAGGAAAGAAGAACAGTGAGAGATGAATGGGAGTAGACAGGGGTAGTTCTTTGAAACTATAAGAAACTATAAGTATAAAATGGTCATCTTGTCTTCAGGGCACCAGCTCTCCCCTCTCTGCTTTCATCTAGCCAGCACTCTGATGTTCCTTCACTCTTAGCCTAACAAAGACCAAAAGGAAAAATCTATTACAATTACGTGTCAAATCATAAATATACACCAAGGTGTGAGTATTTCTATGGCTATTTGCAATCTTATCTCTAATCAAGACATGAAAATTTTCAGTTCTGGGATTTGGAAATAAAGTAGAGGAGCTACTGGGGGAGAGAGTAACTTGCTTATGCTCCTGAAATTTAACCAGAAAAGGAGGTCACCAAGCTGCTTACATATAAGGCTGACTCTAAATATGAACTGGTATCAAAAGCTTTCTCTCCAAACTTGGCAAACCACTTAGGCCTTCTGTTTCTGTTGAAATATATTAAGTTCGAATATTTGGATGGGTATCCAAGTGTACTCTTAATAGCTTCTAAGGGCTCTCAGCCAATAGGACACAAATGTCAGGTTGTACTTGGAGAGACACAGAGCTAAAACCATGAGGCTAAAGTTTAGGGATAATAGACTTTTTGCAACTCCCAGGCTCACTATTCTGGGTGATGAGCTCATTCTAACATTAGTGAGTCCTAGAATTCATCACCTTCCAAATGCTAAAATAAAATGAGGGAAATGTCATCAAGTTGTTAACCATTATTATCTATTAAAGTAGCACTACCGAAGATGGGGAAATCACCTAATAAAACCAATCTTTCTTCTTTATATCACCTAGAACTGTCAGGACTCCAATAAATTATAATGGGCCCAACTTAAAACCAATGACCTGCATATTATACACTGAAAATCTCTCTTATCTCAGCAAGTAACCAACACCAGGCTTGTCAATTAGAATGGAAGAATGTCAAGGTTAAATGTTTCTCAAAGCTCCTGATGTCTACCTTTCAAGTTAGAATCACTTGAGATACCTGTTTATTGACTGTTGGAAAATGCACTTTTCTATTTCTAGAAAAAAAGATGGATTTGATAGAGTTCTTACAGAGTATAGCAATGCAATGTTATTAGGCTAAATGATTTATAAACAGAAGCATATTAGGAGAAAATAAATCCTTTCTAGAACCTCTAAAATGGCCCCATTTTAAAACAGTGAAATCTCTGGCAATTTCCCTCTCCAAGTTTGTTTCTTTATCTAAAAATATGGATAATAATAGCTCTCAAATTATTAAATTGAAATTAAATTAAAATGAGATAATATATTTAAAGTATATGGAAATAACAAATGATGAATAAATCAGAGATATTATTGGTAGTATTATTTTACACAATTCCATTAATTTCAGAAATATTAAGAGTTATTTTAAATGAGCATTAAGGTAGATGCAAGGAATTATAATAATAAAGAGGACAGTCTTGGGCCTCCCTGGTGGCGCAAGTGGTTGAGAGTCCGCCTGCCGATGCAGGGGATACGGGTTCGTGCCCCGGTCTGGGAGGATCCCATATGCCGCGGAGCGGCTGGGCCCGTGAGCCATGGCCGCTGAGCCTGCGCGTCCGGAGCCTGCGCGTCCGGAGCCTGTGCTCCGCAACGGGGGAGGCCACAACAGTGAGAGGCCCGCATACCGCAAAAAAAAAAAAAAAAAAGAGGACAGTCTTTACTCTGAAGGAATTTGCAGTCAGGTGAGTAGAGAATTAAACAAGAAATTATAATTCAGAGTTACTTTATAGGAGAAATATGAGCTTTAAGAGATGCACAAAGCAGAAACACCTAATATGTAATGTTCTGCCAGGTTTGGAAACTCAGGGAAGGCTACCCAAAGGAAAGAACTCCAAAATTACAATTTGAATGATAAGCAGAAATAAACTAAGCTAAATGGTGATGGAAAATGCTCAAGGCAGGAGGCACAGAGTGTGCAAAATCTTGGGAAAAAGAAAACATGATGCCTGTTGATGCCTGAGAATAATTCAGAATGGATGGAACATAGGGTTGAAAGAAACTTAGTGAGGATAGCTTTTCTTGCCTCTCTCTGGATATATTCTTGGAAAGCTTTGGTAGGGAACAGTGGGGAGAAGCAGATAGGACTCCATTGCCTTTTACACTCAAGCTATCTCCAGAAAATGTTAAGTCAGGGACATTAAGCAGTGTATTGCTATCTTTGGCTATTTGAAATGGGAAAATTGAACAAAGGATTAAAGAGAAAAGCACAGCAGTTTTGGGGCTCTAGTAAGGAACTAAAATATGGGAGATGAACAGTAAAATCTGTATCACATTTCAAACAGAAGACCCATCTGCTGTCTTTGCTCATACCCCATATACCCTGTCCCCCTTGTTCCTTCCAGTGGACTCACATTTACACTTGGACACCTGGCTTAAATGACTAGTCCTCTATGAAGCTTTCCTCAACCCCAGCAGGCAGAATTAATCTCTTTCAGTATGCTCCCATAGCAAACTATTATCTTGGTTGAAGTACTTTTATTCAGTATTTTATTATTGTCTATTGATGTGAGTTTCTCCCCCACAAAATGAGCTTTCTGAAGAGAGAATAAAATTTTATTTGCCTATATATCTCTGGCATGGTTACAAAATTAGTCTTTGGTAATATTTAACTAAATAATATGCTCTTTGGACTTCCACCCCGTATACATTTAGAGTACATACATGACATAGGTGAATATATTATCAACACAAAGAAGAGACATAGGAAGTATTTTAGGGTTCTTTTAGTCAGTCTACAGCCAATGATTGGACTATCTTCCGAATGGTCTTTGATAAGTTATTGCTTGAAATTTGAAAACTATTTACCCCTAGAAATAATAGCAAAGAGGAAATTAGTTTACCAGGGAATCCCTATAACTATATAACTAAAAACATAATCTCTGTGGAAAAATACAACCCAGGTTCTAACAAAGGATGTCAGGACTAATTCTCATGTACCTTACCTCCCCTGCACTAACAAGGAAAGATCAACACAATATAATATGAACAGACTTTCCATTTCATCCAGATTGACTGGATTTCAGAGTTGGAATGAGCACATTTTCTGAATCAAAAGGCAGGATACATGGTGTTCTCCATGACATGACAAATGGACAGGATATTTAAAATTCAGTGGTTTCTGTTTGCAGTGGATCTTTGGAAAAGGTGCCAGTATAGAGCATGAGATGGAGAGAGATGATAGTAGTGGGAGGAAAAGCAGCAGGGACCACTCCCTATGGGATGAGAAAGATTGGTGAGTCAGAATCCCCTAACAGGTGCTATTAGAGTTTGTGGAAGATTGGCCCTTAGGATGGAAATGATTGCTGTGCCTCCCAGCAGATGGAGCAACCTCTTAGGCATTGGTACCCAGACCTCACAGCCACTGGCTTCCTTGGGCAGGTGCCACCATTCCAGTTGCTCCCTTTGTCCCTTGATATCCGTGGTGAGGGCTCCAATGAAAGACACCTACGGACATCTGTGTGAGGTGCAGAAATGGGAGCAGCTGTTTGTCTACATAAATAAAAGACTCACAGATCAGTGTATTATTAAGTAAGAGAGCGTCTCGCATTTCTTTCTATGTTTTCCTAGTTATATTCTCTCATAAATTTGCCCATTCCATTTTTCCCCAATAGCTTAGAAAGTGCTTGCTGTGTGGTAGAATATTTTGGAGGAAAACTCATGTTACAGGCTTTGTAACAAAGTTTGTATAAAAAAAGTTAATCTTCATGTAAAAGAAAACCACAACTGGCCAGTTTATGTTAGGTCAAAAGGGACAAAATCATCTGAAAAGAAATTCAAATGATGATCATTTATTTTAGGGATCAATATCTAAACTTTAACATTTCAGCTTTGACAGAAATTCAAGTCTAAGACAATGAACATTAAAACAGTCAAACATTGCTTTCCTTAGCTTACACTGACAAGTATTCCTGTGATGCATACTTCATTAGCTCAGAAATTGCTGAAATTGAATGAAAGGTGAATGCAAATGCTGTGTAAGCCTCCAGACTTCTTTTAAAACAGAATTTATAAAAATAAAACCATGTGCAAGGATATGCAGTGGTTACAAAGGCACCAAACTAAGTAATGCAGCTTCTCCTAATCGCAGCTTACTAGGAGCTAAAGTGAATAAATCAATAACTTTTCTTAATGTATCAAATAGAATTTATCTAAAGAAGCATTTGGTCTGTAGACTACTTTAACCACTATATATTTTTTAACTCACTTATGTCATCTGCTGCATCATCACCACCTACATTTTCTCCATATTTACTTACCCTTTAAGCAACAATGAGGCTTTATCACTATAAATGTTTTTTATTTGAAATTAGTTTTTCAGAACTTTTCAAAAGAGGGGAAGAATCAGAAAAGCTTCTCAAGTTTCACAGACTTCCCTCTTCTGTTTTATGTGTATAGTGTTGAAAAAGATGGTGACTGTTTTCTGAGATGTCCTGGCTCTGTTGCTCTCCCTCACTTCAGTTTAAAGCATCTCCTGCCTTCATCTCTGTTGTCCTTATTCTGCTTGATTTTTGATTCCACTCCTAGAGCAGTGTCTCCTCATTGTAGGGCCCTGTTCTAGAAAGAAACCCAGCAAGTCAACTGAGAGGGACTAGACTGTTCTAGACTCTTCAGTCCTTCCTAATGCAGACCCTTTCACTCATCAAAGTGTGGACAGGGCAAACCCCTTCTTTCAAAGCTACTCTTCTAAAATAGACCTACCTCACTACTTTCCTCCACTCCCTCCCATAAACACATGCCTCTAGTGTGCATGTGGGTTGTCTTTACTCCACTCATATTTAGAGATTCTTGGGAGTAACTTGCAGGGTGATTTTGTTTTGAATATTGTCTATTATATTTTTCTGTTTTGTTTTGATATGTAGTTCTGTTATTATGTGACAATTTAAAGAGACTAAATAATCTCTTCTGACACTGTTGTCATTTTCCCAGATTCCTTCACCTCCTTCCATTCTTTATCAACCATTCTTCTCAGAATAGGCAGTGCAATGTTTTAAAAAATAAAATTTGTTATTCTCCTACTTAGCTTCCAATAGTTTCTTCTCACATTTAGTTATATGCATACCCAAGTGTCTTTCCATAGAGTATAAAGCCATAATCTGGCCCCTTCCTACATTTCAAACCCTTCCCTCCTTTACTGCACTTTTTTCTTTTTAAACGTATCAAGGTAGCTCTTGATTCAGAAAATTTTCACTCACTATTTCTCTCTTCTTGGAGATATCCCCCGGCTGTAGGAGAGGGAAAAACTGTTCCTCTACCCTCTTAAGTTCTGTATCTGTGAACTGTGAATTAAACTAACAAACAACAGATTAACAGAAGAAAAAGTACACAAATTTATGTTTTTAAATTTACATGCACATAGGATACACAGAAGTGAAAACTTTAAGAAGTAGTTAGAATCAGGAGCTTATACATTATTTTAACAAAGGGCAATAAATTGTGAAGAACTGACTAGACAAAGGAAAGGGAGAGTCTGGCCTTCTAGAGGAGGGAAATTATAAAAAGGTGACCAGGGAATGTATGGTAGGTTAGGGTTGTTTAATAAAGTTTGTTAAGCAGAGACTATTGGTGCTGACTCCATTGATAAGTCTGAGTCTTCTCCAATGATTAAGAGTCTTTCTCCTCTTCTGCTTACAAATGAAAATTTCTATCACCCTTACCAAAGGAAATTTACAGCCTGCTTTTAAGCAGAAAGGGGAAGGGCAGAGAGTTCTCTCTTGTGTACTGTTTCTCAATTGTCTTTAACTTTAAGATAATCCTTATGCCAAAGTAGCATATTTTAGCATGTTATATTCTGGTCCCCTTCATCTGCTCCCAGCATTTGGAGGGTTGACTTCTTTCAATTCAGAATTCAATTTAAATATTGTTTCCTGATCTCCCTGAAGAAGTAGCATTTGCTTCCCTCTTTATCATGGTAGTCTCCCTTACTCTCTTGATAGCAATTTTTACTATCAGTAATTAACTTGCTTGTACATTGATTTAGTTCTTTATTGTCTACCTGCTCCCATGAGAATGCAGAAATTGTATTATTCACATCCCTATCCTCCAAACTTAGAAAATCACCTGACACATTATAGGGGTTCAATAAATATAGTTAAATAATAAATTTCCATAAAGTTTATTTATGTTACTTAATTATCCTGACCACTCAATTAAATGCTTGGGACCAAACATTGCCCCTCGCACTGTATAATGAAAAGGCATTTCTTTCTTATTCCCTGTTCTTCTCCTTTCATTTTTAAAATCAACCTTGCTTACACTATCACAAGGCTATAACAAGGGACCAAAGAACAAAATCTATGATGACATTAGTTCCACAGGGAGAAAAATAAAAATAGACTGTCTTCAGAATTTTGCTGAACAGATGTCAACTCCATTTGCTACTTCACAAATCATTGTAAAGAATAATTGGATTTCATTGCTCCTGAAACAAGGTGACAAGAAGAAAGATGAAACTACTTTCCAAATACGGGGTGCTGGGTGGGGATTCATAGCCAAAGAGCTGAGAACTGCTAGTGGGAAAACACTATCAGATTAAGGACCATAATATCAAGACTGAGTCCAGGAGAATATTTGAGACATCACCCTGGCCTGGCCAGCACAAAAAGGGATACTGGGGAAAAGGAAAAAAAAAAAAAAAAGATTTACCTCTGCTGAGTAATTTATATAATTAATATAAAGAAAATAAAAGCAATCCTCTACTTTCTCACAAAACATGTTCCTGAAGATGCACTTGCAAGTCAAGTGTCTGAAGTCTAAATAGAAATATACATTTAAAAGAGAATGACTAGTAGAAGTGGAGGGTCTTTTCCAAGACTGCCTATCAGTATAACAAAATACATATTTATTCCTCCTGGGGATCCATCCCTTTTTGTTTCCTAGCAACCTGGCATACAGAAAAGAATCTTTACAAGGGCCAGGGGCTTCACCCAGGTAAATATCTGAGTGTTACCCATGGGGTGGCAATTCTAATAGCTGAGGGCATCAACCCAACCACAAATAGCCCCTATTTCAGTGAAGACTTACCCTGTGCAATTTTGCAGTACTTCACAATCATGTTTATTCTTCTAATATTTTTAAAACATATTTTTACTATGTGAAAGGGATTTTTATTGTGAAAATACATGGCAGGAAAAATATGAACCATGACAAAAGTTGAATACTTACAGTAAAACAAGTTAATAAATTAATAAACTATAATTATTGGCCCTTCAAATAGGAAACATGACATATCTATATCAAACAAAAATAAAGTGTGATTTCTTGAAACAACTTGGTATCTGCAGTGGGTCTGTAGATGAACTAAGCATGAGGCCTAACATTTTTTTTGGTTAATTTTAGAAAGCCATTTTCCCAGAAGCATTAATCATGTGTTCTATTATGTTCAAGAAATTTCAGTCTATAGAATAAATGCTCTATACCTGTGTTATCATCCAGGAACAATGTCTAAGGATATTTTTGGCATCATGACTATGGGAGGAAAGGGTTCTACCATCTAGTGTGTATTGGCAAGAGATGCTGCCAAACATCCTATGAAGTATATAGGACAGTCCCCCATAGCGAAGAACTATCTGTTTCAAAATGTTAATAGTGCCCACTTGAGAAATTCAGCTCTAGACTTAAGGAGATAGGTAGATGATTATGATGATGATATTGTAAAAAATAGATAATATTCTTTTTAAAAATGAAAACAAAAAATTGAAAGAGAATTCAAACAAAATGCCAAGGAAGGGCTTCCCTGGTGGCGCAGTGGTTGAGACTCCGCCTGCCGATGCAGGGGCCACGGGTTCGTGGCCCGGTCCCAGAAGATCCCACATGTCACGGAGCGGCTGGGCCCGTGAGCTATGGCCACTGAGCCTGCGCATCTGGAGCCTGTGCTCTCCAACGGGAGAGGCCACAACAGTGAGAGGCCCATGTACTGCAAAAAAAAAGAAAAAAAAAAATGCCAAGGAACACTACACTATCAATTTGAAAGAAAAAAGACTCAGAAATGCACAACTTGGCATTATTTTACTCTAGAGAAGTTCTTCACATTCATATGCCAAAAGCAATTACCATATTCCTGATTGCTAATTAGACTGGCACAGGTTTTAACTTATCTACAGATGGCAACTTAAATGATAGTTAATTTTTAAGTTAAATTTTAAATTTCGTAGGTTTAAATTTAAATGTTTAAAGCTATGACATCATCTGTTAATGTATTCACTACAATAATGGGCCCAACTCTGTTACATATCAGTGTTGGGTATATGGAAAAACAAGGCAGGTTTCTCAAGCCACATGTGAAAATCAATCACATTTCTGGAAAGGCTACCGTATATAGAGACTCACGGTGAGTTGGGGGAGGACTATGTCTGAGAACTCCATCCCCTCCCTCCTTGCCTCACACATTTTCCTCATGTGACAAGAACCCTGGACTGGAAGCCAGATGTCCTTCATTTCGGTCCTAACATGGGACTTTTAATTAGATAGGTGATTATGATCAGTCCCATAACAACTGGTGCCTCACTTTATCCATCTGTACAATGAATAGTTAGAATCATTTTGCATTACTCTTTAGCAAGGCTCTCTGTGAGAATGTCAAACTTGATACTCTTCCCCCAAAATGTATATTCAATGCATACATTTTCAAGACATCCCTTAAAGCCCATTTGTGAATTCACTAGAAATCATCTGACCACTGGTTAACAGCCTCTGTATTGAACCAGGTTCTTATACCATTTTCAATTGTAAAAAAGGTTTTAGCTAGACAATATGAAGAAATAGAAAAGGAAATCCCTCACGCCCATGAGAAGCCTGGCTACTGATCACTGTCAAGAGCAAGGTCACATGTAAATATCAGCAAAGGACATTCTAAAGGGAATGGAGGTAAGCTATCTCTATTTCAAAGAGCAGTAAACAAAATCAACCTTCACAATTCTGTTGTTTAAAAGCATTCCCATTAGAATAGAAATGGTATTAGTCTCAGAATAAAACTGTACAAAAATCAATAAACAGAACTGAGAACAGAAGGGGAATCTCTCCCACTCTGCGATGATGGTAGAGCCCAACAGTAAGACTCCTCATTTTCCTGGCAGTAACTCAGCCAATGAATAGCTATGGACTCTGTTTACTGTAGCACCCCCAAATTCCTTTTCCTAACTATTAAAGAGTTCTCCTTCCCTTGCTATGTGGAGACTTGTATGTGGCTCATCATGGTTGCAGACTCTGAACTGCAATTCTCTGCTGATCCCAAATAAACCCATTTTTGCTGGAGAAATATCTGGCAATATATTTATTTCAGGCCAATATTTCAGTGCCTGTATGGGGGCCAGAGGAGACCCTGAAGGCTTCAGAGCTAGTGAGCAAACAGGTGCAGTAACCACAATTGAGCCCATTGTCACTCACTGCCTTCTTAGTGACCTTGGAGTTTGAAGGTACGTCTTCCTCATGGATGCAAGATCACACCCTCTCTGCATTTGAAGTTCTCTAGCTTTTATTCAATAACTATTTTAAAAGTTTTGTCTTTCTGGTAAAGGCCTGTTTCTGTATGTGGGTACTCATTTGGCACTTCGGTCTGATTTTAAGATAAGACTATCTCAACCTAAGCTGGCTGGAAACACCTTCAGCCCATTCCTTCCAGAACAGGGACTACTTCACTGAAACTGCCAGTTTTTCAGCCTTTGGCTTATACCTCTAGAAGGGGTTATTCTCTGGAAACTGGCTGAAAAGTCTTTGGCCTGGATCTTCTGGGACCAATCTGTTTCCTTAGAATTGGCTGAGATTAGCTTGCAAGCTGTTTGAATTGAGTTGTTTGAGCCGTAAGCTATTTAAACTGTTTGAAAATTGTTCTTTTACTCTAGAGAAAAACCTCCAAGAAATAGGATTCCAGTTATATAAATACTTTAAGGCCCCCCTTACAGGGACTTCAGCCAATTTTATATTGAAAAACTATAGTCCTGGGCTTCCCTGGTGGCGCTGTGGTTGAGAGTCCGCCTGCCGATGCAGGGGACGTGGGTTCGTGCCCCGGTCTGGGGGGATCCCACATGCCGCGGAGCAGCTGGGCCCATGAGCCGTGGCCGCTGGGCCTGCACGTCCAGAGCCTGTGATCCGCAGCGGGAGAGGCCACAACAGTGAGAGGCCCGTGTACCGCAAAACAAACAAACACACAAAAAAACAAACTATAGTCCTTTTTTTTTTAATTTAATTTTTTTACATCTTTATTGGAGTATAATTGCTTTACAATGGTGTGTTAGTTTCTGCTTTATAACAAAGTGAATCAGTTATACATATGTTCCCATATCTCTTCCCTCTTGCCTCTCTCTCCCTCCCACCCTCCCTATCCCAGCCCTCCAGGTGGTCACAAAGCACTGAGCTGATCTCCCTGTGCTATGCGGCTGCTTCCCACTAGCTATCTACCTTACATTTGGTAGTGTATATATGCCCATGTCTCTCTCTCGCTTTGTCACAGCTTACCCTTCCCCCTCCCCATATCCTCAAGTCCATTCTCTAGTAGGTCTGTGTCTTTATTCCTGTCTTACCCCTATGTTCTTCATGACTTTTCTTTTTCTTAAATTCCATATATATGTGTTAGCATACGGTATTTGTCTTTCTCTTTCTGACTGACTTCACTCTGTATGACAGACTCTAGGTCTATCCACCTTCTTCATGTGCACTTCTGACTAAATGGACTGACCAGACGAATGGCAATTTAGAATATCAATGGCCATTAGGGAAACTTTTGAAATCACCAAACTTAATTTCCTTAAAACTGAGTTGGACTACAATAGCTCAAAAATTTCTATTTTGATTGGTATTTTGAAGCTTCCAAATGTTATCAGAAGTCCAAAACTGCCTCTCTACAACGTAAGATTAAGAATAAAGGAGGCAAACAAACAATTAAAAATAAAATGGTTCCTGAAGCCTCAGGCTCTTCTTCCTTGGCTTTTCTCAGATTCTGAATCTGGCACCATCTTCCTCTTTCCCCTCTATGCCATCTCCATCTCCTCTATACCCTCAAGTCCCCCATGCTAATTCTCTCACTGATCTTCTCCTTTTCTCTGAAACTCACCCCACTCTCTTTCCTTCTGGACTTGTCAGGACCTGCTCCTTTAAAATTAAGCCTTTTGAGGATTCCTGGACTCTTGTATTTCCCTGAATTACAAGCCATAGTTAAAAATGTTTGCAAAGTAACTGAATATCCTCAGATTTGCTGAGGAGTTTAATATGGTCATTCAAATTAATGAGCTTGGTTTCTCTGAATTACACCAGCTAGTTCATATGCTTGTCAGTGAAGGCCAGGCCCAGTGTTGATGAAAACTGCTAATTGGGAAAATCCTGAAAGGTCTCTAGAATTACAACCAGTGGACCAGAGCACTAACTTATTATATAATCATGTTTGGGCAATCACTAGGTGACTTCATCAAGCAAACCCTAGGGCTTTTTCAAGCCTGTTTACTGGAACAAAATTTAGCCTTGCACAAAAAAATCTGATGAACCTGTTCATGACTATTATAATTGACTTCAGATTTTTTATTAAAATATAGTTGATTTATAATATTTGTTTCAGGTATACAACATAGTGATTTGATACCAGAGGGAGGGAGGGAGGGAGGAAGGAAGAAAAGAAAGAGGATAGCCTATTTAATAAGTTGAAGGATTTTTCTCCACTTCTATTAAATTTTGAAACTTGCACCCAAATCCAAGTTACAGGTGCAATACCTTTTTGTTAATGTCAATGGAATGTAAATCCATTCCTTTGGTCTGATTAGGCCAATTTTAGACACATGCTATCCCTGGATCAGGAAAGGTTTACTGGTTTAAACTAATCATTTATTGCAGATAGAGATGGGGAAACAATCTAGATATACTAGAAAACTATTAGCCACTTATACACAAACACTATATTTTGTTCACTACTGTTAACTAAAATTAAAAGCAACTTTCTTTCTTTTTAACAAAATTCTGTGTCATTTATGCTCCATATTATACTGCTTTCCCTTTTCTACAGAATAATATAATATTACCAATGATAGGAGAGTCAATTCTAGAATCTGCTTTCAATAATCAAAAATCACTATATTGTCCTTACATCTCATTGGCAAAATGGACTTTGGTTGAGCATCCCAAACCCTGTTGTTACACAACAAAGGAAGAAGTTTTTAATCTATGGGTCAGTATTTTTTCTGTGAAGGGCCAGAGAGTAAATTTTTTTGGCTTTGTAGTACACATATGGTCTCTGTCATATATTCACTTTTATTTTGACAACTCTTTAATAATGTAAGAAACGTTCTGCAGTCAGAAGCTGTACAAAAAACAGGCCCCAGGCTGAATTTGGGCTGTGGCTTTTCCACCTGAGAGGCACCCAGGATTGAGTTCAATTGAAACGCTGAATGCAGCATAATGTGATGTAATATGTATTTCATGATTCTCAGTTAATAACTCAGAAGTAGGTTGAACAATTATCTCAGTGTGCCCAGGACTGAGAGGTTTCCCAGGACATGAGACTTGCAGTGCTAAATCCAGGAAAGCCTCTGGCCAACCTGGATGGTTGGTCACCCTAATAAATTCCTCAAATAGGGCAAGTGAAATCTTGGAGAAGGAGGACAAAAGAAAACTTCATGCCTTGACCACCTAATTGAAAAGAAGGGAGAGGCTGGGATGGAGGAGGTGGCAGTCAGAAGGCTGGTGCAGTTGGATCCTTGTAACCAAGTGAACTGGGGTTGGAGCCACCTACTGCAGTCCGTGGTTGTTGAAGTCATTCATTTTCTGTGCTTAGGAAAACTTGAGGAAATAAGATGTAGAGAAGTCACAAAGAAAGAAGAGTCAAGAGAAACCAAACAGACCATGTTAAGACTGGAAAACAACGACACAGACATTTACTCAGAAAAGCAGCTTGAAATTTCCATTTAAAGTTGTCAACAAACAAGAAAGGTGGTGTGAGCACATCAACACTGTCCCCAGGTGCTGCTCGTTTCATTTTGTTCTTCAGTCTTTTATTTTTTCCCTCCCTCTTTAATGTAATTGGCAACATGTCAAAAAAGAGTCCATTCCGTGTTTCTCTTGCTGAGGCAATGAAGCAGATGGTATCAGAAGCTAATGCAGCAGGGAAATACAGATCACACACAGCTTAGTTTGTGTGAGCTTGGAAAAGATCTGTTTAGAAGCGTGTTGGGTTGGGAGAGAAGGGTGGTGAAGACATAATGCCAGAGAGACACAGAGATGTTAGGAACCTATAAGGTTTCATTCTAAGGAGATGATTATTTCAAGGCTGAGTTATGTTTCATTAATATATAATAATTCCAATGCAATACTGTAATAAGGTCAATAGATTCAAAAAGATCAATATCAAAGGCAACACTAAGTAGCAGAAATCTCACCTAATATAAGAGCAGCAAATGTTTTAATGTAGGAGTGGTCAAGAGAGGCAGCAAGATGGATTAGAATATCTAAGTAAAAATGGGGCTATGAGGGAGAAAGGGATCTTGCATGAATCTCAGAAACGGCATTCCTGTAGTTCCCTATGTGCATTCTATTCCTTAGGAAGTATAAAACATCTCAAATGTTCTCACTTATTT
Organism: Mesoplodon densirostris; assembly: GCF_025265405.1. Classification (NCBI taxonomy): domain Eukaryota; kingdom Metazoa; phylum Chordata; class Mammalia; order Artiodactyla; family Ziphiidae; genus Mesoplodon; species Mesoplodon densirostris. The sequence continues at coordinate 22,101,658 of NC_082664.1, forward strand.
ACACAGTTCTCTCAAGAGGTCTATGGGAAAGAACTGTTGCCACCCATTTCACAGACAGCAGGATTCAATTATTTCCCCAAAGTCACATCTTAAAAAAGTGCTGACATTGGGAACATAATCTGTTTCCCTAAACTCCAAGACAATCCACATTGAAGAGGATAGAAAAGTAACAGAAGCACAAGTCAGTTATTAGACTGGGAAATATATTAATAGGCTTTATATTAAACATTAGAATTATTATAGCAAACAGGATGAGGGACCATAGGATAAAAGACATCACTTAGGGCAGAACTCTGAGGCTGGGATTAAAAATGTGACTATATACTTATATAAGGTAAAATTCCTTAAAGAACTGAGGTAGAGAAGCCACCAAGTTTTTTTTTTTTCCTTTAAAAAACCCACCAAACTTGGGCATAATGCACACGTTGCCCAATACACCTAGTATGGGAAAATGAGTGAGAACAGTTCTAAACTGAGGAAACAGCATCAGCGGGGTATTGCTGCACCCCATAGCTTCTGCCCTACATTCAGCACCTGTTCTGCTGACTCTATTCCCCTAAATGCCAATGGGGGCTCTGAGCATGAAGCGCAGGCAGTGGCCTGGAAAATCAGCCAGAGGTCAGCCCTTGAGGGCCAATTACTCTGGAAGAATCATCAGGGGCCTGCCTTATCTTGGGAGCTCTTGAAGAAACTGATAGCTTAGTGCAAAGCAGAAAGTATCAGCCCCTTCCCCAAACTTATTTTTCTGTCCAAGCTGAACTCTGACACCAGTTAGTAATCATTCCCTAGTTATAGCTTGTCTGTGCTACTTCATGCTATGGTAAGTATTACTGGTGTTGAGAGAAGAGGAAGGAGAAATACTTCCTGATGCTTAGAGTCCAGTGGTGTGCTGGTGAAAGATTAACAACCAGCTCTCTATGGGGCAAGTCTGATTTGTACCATCTTTAGGTTGCCATGGTGTAAATAATCCCACCATGGCCAATTTCAAGCTATCAATGTGATGTCAAACTCCTTAGAAAATTCCTGAAAATATAGTAATAAGATGCTGGTAGGAGCCCTCTCCAGTGCATCACTGATTAGGATCTATGCTAAGGAGCTGAAATTAAAGAAAAGTAACTGATTCTTGGGGTAGGAGGGGAGCATCCAACTGCAAAGCACTAAATTAATTTCATAGTTTCTGTATTCTCATATATACTTCTCCTTTCCAAATAGACAAGAGTCCATGAAGATTCATAGCTATTTCTGTTGCAGGAAAGAAAATGGGGCATGAGAGGATGGTCATGTCCCAGGTCTCAGGCAAGCCCTGGGACAGCCATCAAGTGCGTGTGTTTGGCTTCACGCAAGAAAGAATTCAAGACCGAGCCATAGTAAAGTAAAAGAAGGTTTATTCAGGGAGATACACACACCGTAGACAGAGTGTGGGCCATCTCAGAAGACAAGAGGCCCCAAAATATGGGGTAGTTAGTTTTTATAGACTGGATAATTTCATAGGCTAATGAGTGGGAGGGTTATTTCAACTATTTTGGGGAAGGGGGGAGATTTCCAGGAATTGAGTCACTGCCCACTTTTTGGCCTTTTATGGTCAGCCTCAGAACTGTCATGGCGCCTAGGGGTGTGTCATTTAGCATGCTGGTGTATTACAATGAGAGTATAATGAGGCTCAAGGTCTACTGGAAGTCAGTCATCCATCATCTTGGACCTAGTTTATTCTAACCAGTTTATGTCTTGTCCTTAACAGCTATGTCATTCTTTTAAAGGTTGTGCCCCACCCCCTTCCTGTTCAACCTCCAGGGATTATCAGTTTTGCTGGCCTGGAAGCCCTACAAGATTTCACTTCTAAAGCTCAGTTACTGTGTCTGGCACAGAGCAGGAACTCTATATACACAAGTGCCTATTGATTAATGATTGATCGATGAATTAATTTCTTTGTCTTTGCTTCCCCTTTTAGACCTCCCTAAAGGCTTGTGGGGAAAAAAAACAAACCAACAAAAACTTGATAAGAGAGTTAAGGTTAGAGTTTGGAACTGTTGGGAAGAAAAAAATTTTCCTTCACCCTTCAAGTTTCTTCTGGCTTGTCTAAGAATTAAATTGACATGAGACAGATTAACAGGAGAAAATCTAATTTAACTGTGTATGTACAGGGAATCTGAACACAAGAGATTCCAAAGGCAGTCAGGCAAAATGAGGTATATATGCAATCTGGATTAAGAAGAAGGGGCAGGGGTCTTCAAAGAGAAGGCAGGCAATTTACAGGAAGCTGATAAAAGAACAAATGTTTGCTGGGCCATGTAGAAATAATGGGACACAGATAGGAATTTTAACAAACAGATTTTGCTATGGTCCTCCCTGTGTACCACCCCTGTGTACCATATTATTCTTTCCTGGAATAGGCCCTCTGTCTAAATTCTTTCAGGCAGTTAAGAGGGAGGGGTGAAAATAAAAACTCCTGAGTCTTCTGTTTCTTCCTCATGCCAGACACACGTTTTAGAGTGGCAATTTTTGCTTCCCTATAGAACCACGGCAGATATGGATTAAAGCAATTCATCCCATCCCCTGTTTCTCTCACTACAAACCAAGATGAAGATGGCTGATGTGAGCTTTTTTTTTTTTTTATGTAAACAGCATACAATGAGTCAGTGGCTCCACTTCCTTGGTTTAAGGAAAGGTTCTCTGAAGATACATTATTGTCCTTACTTTAAACTCAAATAGTCCCATGAGAACATTGAGGAAGCATACAATTTTAGAGAAAGAAGGTATTCTAAAGGTCTTTAGGTGCAAGGCAATTAGTTAGCCAAGTAAACAAAGCAATCAAGTCATTTGCTCAGCTCTCTGCATACATATCTCATTCTTATCTTTCAAGTCTTAGCTCAGCTATCACCTCCTCAAAGAAGCTTTCACACAAACATACCAACCCTAGCACATCACCCTGTTTATCTTCATAGAAATATCACTATATAAAATCACCTTAGACACTTATTTATTTTCTGCTTCAATTTATTAGAACATAAGAGCCAGGAAAATGGAAACTTTCTCTGTCTTGTTCATTTTGATGTTGAAAACTTGGCATCTGTGCACCAGTGCTGAATCAAATCTCAGAGACAGAGTTTTAGGTGAAGTAGAAAATAGCTTTATTTCTTTGCCAGGCAAAAGGGTGCACAGTGGGCTTGTGCCTCTCAAAATCGTGTGTCCCAACCCAGTGAGGAGTTTCATATAAATAGTTCAAGGTTGGTGTTGCTGATAAGATTTGGGTGTGTGCAGAGCCTGAACTCCTTTAATCTGGCCTCAGGTTTTTTGTTTTATTTTACTGCTCTTCCCTTGTCTCTTCATCCCTTTTCCCTGATTAGCAACTGTTTGAATCTGCCCTTTGGGACTCAGGGAAGGTCATGGAGGCCGGAGTCTGTCCCCTACAAACAAGAAACAGGGGACAGAATGGCTTCCATGCTGAGGAGCCCCACAGGGTCCTGCTTGGTTTCAGTTTCTGTATGCCCAAATCCTATCTAAAAGTTTGTCAAACTTAGGTTCTCAATAATATTTGTGGAGTAAGTGAATGAATGTAATGGCATATTAATAAGCAATTTCTTCATATCTTGGTATTTAGGTTGTTGTTACCTCTACCTCTACTTCCTTCACAATTGAAACTAAGATCAAGTTGACGACAGTTAAAAACAAAAAGAATACCAATTTTTTAAAACAACCTATTCATAGCTAGCAAAGTAATGTTTCTTCTCAGCTCTGTGACTTGCTTCATTCAGAGAGAGGTACTCTTTCATGAACTCAGGATGAGAGTCTCCTACTACATTTTTTCTGAAAGTTTATCCCAGGTACTTGTTTCTTTTCCCACAAGTTTTAAAAGAATTTACCATCAAGAAGCCTTAAGAAAGTTTCTCCAAAGGAATATGTAAAATTAAACTGGACTTAAAAGGACTAAAATTTTCATCAAAGCTAAATAAATAAAACAGATTATTTCTACCAAGTAAAAACACCCAATGACAAAACTTATTGTAGTTCATCTTATTCATGGTTTCCTGAGCAAGAAACTTAGGTTTAATTTTAACTATAACCAATTAAGGTTTTACTTCATTTTTCAACCAAATAATCTTTCAAAATACAGTTGACCCCTGAACAACACAGGGCTCATGAGCATTGACCCCTGCACAGTTGAAAATCCACATATAACTTTCAGTCGGCCATCCATATCATGGTTCCACATCTGTGAATTCAACCAACCATGACTCATGTAGTACTGTAGGATGTACTTATTGAAAAAAATTCTGTCTAGAAATAGACCCATGCAGTTCAAACCCATGTTGTTCAATGGTCAAATGTACAGGCATATCTTGAAACTATTGCAGATTCAGTTCCAGACAACCATAATAAAGCAAATTTCTCAATAAAATGAGTCACATGAAATTTTGGTTTCCCTGTGCATATAAAAGTGATGTTTACACTATAGCATATTAAATGTGCAACAGCATTATGTCTAAAGAACAATGTACATACTTTAATTATAAATAATACTTTATCGCTAAAAAGTGCTAACCATCATCTGACCTTGGTAGAGGCTCTTGCCTCAGTGTGGATGGCTGCTGACTGATCAGGGTGGTGGTTGCTGAAGGTTGGGGTGGCCGTGGCAATTTCTTAAAACTAAGACAGCAGTGAAGTTTTCCATGTTGATTGATTTTTCCTTGCACAAATGATTTCTCTGTAGCATATAGTGATGTTAGTATTTTACCCACAATATATCTTCTTTCAAAATTGGAGTCCTCTCAAGTTCTGCCACTGCTTTATCAACTAAGTTTATGTAATATTCTAAATTCTTTGTTGTCATTTCAACTAGCTTCACAGCATCTTCACCAGGAGTAGAGTCCATCTCAAGAGAACACATTTTTTTTGCTCATCCATTAAAAAGTAACTCATCCATTCAAGTTTTGTCATGCGATTGCAGCAATTCAGTCACATCCTCAAGTTCCATCTCTAATTCTAGTTCTCTTGCTATTTCCACCACATCTGCAGTTACTTCCTCCACTGAACTCTTGAACCCCTCAAAAGTCATCCATGACAGTTGGAATCAACTTTTTCCAAACTCCTCTTAATATTGATATTTTGACTTCTTCCCATGAATCGTGAATGTTCTTAATAGCATCTAGAATGGTGAATCCTTTCCAGAGGTTTTCAATTAGCTTTTCCCAGATCCATTGGAGGAATCTATCTATGGAAGCTATAGCCTTACAAAATGTATTTCTTAAATAATAAGACTTGAAAGTCAAAATTACTCCTTGATCCATGGGCCACAAAATGGTGTTGTGTTAGCAGGCATGAAAACAACATTCATCTCATTGTACAACTTCATCAGAGCTCTTGGGTAATCAGGTGCATTGACAATGAGCAGTAGTATTTTGAAAGGAATCTTTTCTTCTGAGTAGCTGGTGTCAACCTTGGTCTTAAAATATTCAGTAAACCATGTTGTAAATAGATGTACTGTCATTCAGCCTTTGTTGTTCAATTTATACAGAACAGGCAGAATAGACTGAACATAATTCTTAAGGGCCCTAGGATTTTCAGAATGGTAAATGAGCATTGGCTTCAACGTCACCAGCTGCATTACCCCCTAACAAGAGAGTCAGTCTGTCCATTCGAGCTTTGAAGGCAAGCGTTGACTTCTCCTCTCTAGCTCTGGAAGTCCTAGATGGCATCTTCTTCCAATAGAAGGCTGTTTCATCTACCTTGAAAACCTGTTGTTTAGTGTAGCCACCTTCATTAATTACCTTAGCTAGATCTTCTGGATAACTTGCTATATCTTCTATAGCAGCATTTGCTGCTTCATCTTGTACTTGTATGATATGGAGACAGCTTATTTCCTTAAACGTCATGAACAAACCTCTACAAGCTTCAAATGTATCTTCTGCAGCTTCCTCACGTCTCTCAGCCTTCACAGAATTGAAGACAGTTAGGGCCTTGCTCTGGATTAAGCTTTGGCTTAACGGAATGTTGTGGCTGGTTTGATCTTCCATCAAGACCACTAAAACTTACTTCACATCAGCAATAAAGTTGTTTTGTTTTCTTATCATTTGTGTGTTCACTGGAGCAGCACTTTTAGTTTCATTTAAGAACTTCTCCTTTGCATTCACAACTTGGCTGTTTGGCACAAGAGGCCTAGATTTTGGCTTTCAACCTGCCTTCCTCGCAAAGCTTAATTACTCTAGCTTTTGATTTAAAGTAAGAGACAAAAGACTTTTCCTTTCACTTGAACACTTATGGGCCATTGTAGGGTTACTAGCTGGCCTAATATCAATATTGTTGTGTCTCAGGGAATAGGGAGGCCCAAGGAGAAGGAGAGAGATGGTAGAATGGCTGGGTGATGGAGCAGTCAGGACACACACACTTATCTATTAAGTTCTCTATCTTATATGGGTATGGTTCATGGCACCCCAAAACAATCACAATAATAACATCAGAGATCACTGATCACAGTTCACCATAACAAATAATAAGTTTGAAATATTATGGGTATTATCAAAATGTGACACAGATATGAAGTGAATAAATGCTGTTTAAAAAAGACTTGCCCCACACAGTGTTGACACTCAACTTGTAAAAACCACAATATTTGCAAAGCACAATATAGCAAAGCATAATAAAACAAGATGTGCCTGTAGTACTAAAATGCTTAGATAATTAAAATGATTGCTTATTGAGGTACAAAGATTTTGTGAAAGTGAATTTTATGATCTCCTTTTATAGAGATTTGCATTCTCTATTCCAGGATTTTTTTTTTTCTCATAACAGGTAACTTGGTGTGCCTCTCAGCTTTTTAAGATCATTTTAGCAGTTTATTTGTTCCATCATATTTATGAGCCAGAAATAGAAAATGATCAAAGTTTCATTCCTTCTCTATTCACAATTATTTTAATCATTTGCATTTAAATTTAAATTTTTCATAATATTAAGTGTTGTTTTATTTAGTCCTTTTAGAAGTGGATAGTGCAAGGGCATTCTTTAGAATTGTATAAACAATTGTATCCATCCAAATAGAAGAGGAAAATTATTTTGCTTCATGTAGCTTCCTAGATAATTTCAAAAGTGAATATTGTTTTCTTTACTTATTGAGGTAGCTTTAAGAGTCTTTGTGAAGAATTTTTTTTTCCAGTAGTGGTTGCTTTTAGATAGTGGGATGAGAAATCCCAGGTGCCATTAAAAAAAAAAAGTGAGTAGGTGCTACTTTATTTAGACAGACACATAGACACATAGCCTGGGCAGCTAATGGGCTTAGGTAGATCATTGCTAATTAATTAAATATGTGGCCTAGTTATAGAAAAGCATCAGACCAACACAGATCCTGAGCTAACTTGTTTTTAGTTCTGTGTTTATCAACTAAGCCCAGAGTTGGAAACAAGAGTGTTATTTAAGCCTCACTCTGAGCCTCAACAGTTGAACACATTCCCTAAGAGATGTATGTATCTGTAAATGGAAGAGCAGCTCATCAGATGCTGGGAGAGGGAAAGGAGGTATGGTGGAACAAACCAGAGACCCAGAGGGAGAAAGTCTCAGGATCTTGACAAAGTAGGCAAATATTCTGACTCAAGTTCATGTAAGGTGTGGCGACAACGTTTGCCCAGCAGAGTCACTGTGAGAATTAAATAATAGGCAAGAAAGCTTCTGACACATAGTTAAAGATCGGTAAAGGGTAGTTCCCTCCCCTTTCTTTTGCACAAGATCTAATTTAGAAAACAAACAGCAGCTAAGGGATAAAAGAGTCACTCTCAATCCCAGGCCCATCATAAGGAAGTGTTTCCTCACAGGCCAGCTTTATGGACAGCCATGCTTGATTTCATGCTCTACTATTGCGATTTTGAAATCTTTAGTAGTTTTGAACAGGAACCCCTCATTTTCATCCTTTTTTCATGTTTTTTTATTGTGGTAAAAGTCACATAATATACTATTTTAACCATATTTAACTGTACAGTTCAGTGGCACTAAGTACATTCACGTTATCACGCAACTCTCACCATCATCCATCCCCTGAATTTTTCACCTTCCTAAACGAAACTCTGTCTCCATTAAATACTAACTCCCCGTTCTCCCTCCCCACCACCCCCCAGCATCTACCAATGTACTGACTCCATGAATTTGACTATTCTAAGTATCTCATATAAGTGGAATCAAACAGTATTTGCACCTAATGTATATAGGAATGCATTTTTAAGGTTAATTTATGTCCTGCAAAAAAATTGTTACTTCTTTTTTTCTCCCTGTGCTATACAGTAGGCCCTCACCAGCCATCTACTTCATACAGAGTAGTGTACATACGTCAATCCCAATTTCCCAATCCATCCCCCCCACCCCTTCAGCCTTGGTGTCCATGTTTGTTCTCTGTGTCTGTGTCTCTATTTCTGCATTGCAAATAGGTTCACCTGTACCATTTTTCTAAATTCCACATATATGCATTAATAACAATATTTTTGTTTTTCTATTTCTGACTTACTTCACTCTGTATGACAGTCTCTAGGTCCATCCACAACTCTGCAAATGGCACAATTTCATTCCTTTTTATGGCTGAGTAATATTCCATTATACATATCTATCACATTTTTATCCATTCCTCTGTTAATGGACATTTAGGTTGCTTCCACATCCTGGCTACTATAAATAGTACTGCAGTGAACATTGAGGTGCATGTATCTTTTCGAAGTACGGTTTTCTCCAGATATATGCCCAGGAGTGGGATTGTTAGATCATATGGTGGCTCTATTTTTAGTTTTTTTAAGGAACCTCCATACAGTTCTCCATAGTGGCTGTATGGAGACAGCCACTAATCCATTTTGAGTTTATTTTTGTGTATGGTGTTAGGGAGTGTTCTAATTTCATTCTTTTACATGTAGCTGTCTAGTTTTCCTAGCAACACTTATTGAGGAGACTGTCTTTTCTCCATTGTATATTCTTGCCTCCTTTGTCATAGATTAGGTGACCATAGGTGTGTGGGTTTATCACTGGGCTTTCTATCCTATTCCATTGATCTATATTTCTGTTTTTGTGCCAGTACCACACTGTCTTGATTACTGTAGCTTTGTAGTATAGTCTGAAGTCAGGGAGCCTGATTCCTCAAGCTCCATTTTTCTTTCTCAAGATTGCTTTGGCTCTTCGGGGTCTTTTGTGTTTCCATACAAATTGTAAAATTTTTTGTTCTAATTCTGGGAAAAACGCCATTGGTAATTTGATAGGGATTGCATTGAATCTGTAGATTGCTTTGAGTAGTATGGTCATTTTCACAATTTTGATTCTTCCAATCTAAGAACATGGTATATCTTGCCATCTGTTTGTGTTGTGTTTGATTTCCTTCATCAGTATCTTATAGTTTTCTGAGTACAGGTCTTTTGCCTCCTTAGGTAGTTTTATTCCTAGGTATTTTATTCTTTTTGTTGCAGTGGTAAATGGGATTGTTTCCTTAATTTCTCTTTCTGATTTTTCATTGTTAGTGTATAGGAATGCAAGAAATTTCTGTGCATTAATTTTGTACCCTGCAACCTTACCAAATTCATTGATTACCGCCAGTAGTTTTCTGGTGGCATCTTTAGGATTTTCTATGTATAGTATCATGTCATCTGCAAACAGTGACAATTTTACTTCTTTTCCAATTTGGATTCCTTTTATTTCTTTTTCTTCTCTGATTGCCATGGCTAGAACTTCCAAAACTATGTTGAATAAAAGTGGGGAGAGTGGTCATCCTTGTCTTGTTCCTGGTCTTAGAGGAAATGCTTTCAGGTTTTCACTGTTGAGAATGATGTTTTGCTGTGGGTTGCCATATATGGGCCTCTATGCCCACTTTCTGGAGAGTTTTTATCATAAATGGGTGTTGAATTTTGTCAAAAGCTTTTTCTGCATCTATTGAGATGATCATATGGTTTCTTCCTTTTCATCTTTCACAGGATACCACATGTTATGTAGCTGGTCCTACTTCCCCAGAGCTGGGATATTTGCAGCTTATGCTTCCTGTCCTGGTCATGCAGGTAAGGACCCAGCCAAACACTGCTCTAAAGATGACCTCAAACTACAAACTCTAAAATAGAGGAGGAGCATGAACTTGAATTCCCAGTCATTTCCTCTCCTTCCACTGCTATTATTGCTCCTCTGCTTTCTATTGGTCTTAATTTAAGATTAGGGGGAAAATTGAATTTAAATTTATGTATCAACTGAAAAGGCTCACCATCTGGCTTAAAACTTTAAGGAGGCAATAAGGCAGTAAATGAAGAGTTAATTCATTCCAGAAACACTTCTAAATCTTTAGAACACTGATTAATAAATTCTTATAATTAATTTCTTAATCTTGATCTAAAAGGTTGACACAGGTTAGAGACAAATGACTTTTAGTAGAACCCTGGTGTTCCAAGAGCCAAAAAATATAGTGAACAAATAAGTGAACAAATTCTTAGATGAATAATATTTACAGCTTAATATCAGTTGGTTGGAACCTGGCTATCTCACCTCACTTATTCAAAATTCCTTCAGAGATCTCCTCATTTACTCTCATCTATAATATGTCTGCCATGATTTTAAGAATTTTATAGATATTATTCCTAATCCACACACCAAATGTTTGTGGCAGGTATTATTGTCTCCATTTTACAGAAAAAAAAAAAAACCTGAGATTCCAAAAAAGTTAAGTTATCCAAGATTACATGGCTACTAGATATAGAATAAAGGTGTTCTCATAGTACTGGCTATGTCCAAAGAAGGTGTTCTTTTAACCAAGCAAACTAAAGACCCCTAATTTTCATAATGATCTGAGTCATTAAAGGGATATAAGTATATCATGATTATATTCCATTTAAGCAGATCAATAACACATTTTAGAAAGATAATATTACAGAGTACCAGTATTTCTTAATGATACTTGGGATTTTAAACTCCAGCTATTTTTAAAAATCAAATTTATAGAATTCACTTCCAGCGAGTCTCAGATAAATTAAAAACTAATCTATCATCTTTCCTGACAGTGCTATTGCAGAAATAAGTCAACCAAGTTAAAGGTGGAAGTATGTAGATAATAGAACTGAAAATCATCATCAATAATAACCTAATATTTCTTTCATAGGAAAATTCCTAATTAACTTGTTATTAATGATAAACATGAAACATGGACAGAGATTTATGCATAGGCATTTATTTCAACGTAGTGATTTAGAATACCAAAATTTTGAAAAAAACTAAAGAGGGGCACTTCCCTGGTGGCACAGTGGTTGAGAGTCTGCCTGCCGATGCAGGGGACGTGGGTTCGTGCCCTGGTCTGGGAAGATCCCACATGCCGTGGAGCAGCTGGGCCTGTGAGCCATGGCTGCTGAGCCTGCGCGTCCCGGAGCCTGTGCTCTGCAACAGGAGAGGCCCCAACAGTGAGAGGCCCATGTACCACAAAAAAAAAAAAAAACTAAAGAGGGGATTGGTAAAATAAATCAAATCATGGCAGATGTAAGACATTATGCTCCCATTTAGAAATAGTAATGGAAAATGTTTAACATGATAGAAAATTAAACATTAAGGCCCCAAAGGGTATATGCATGCAGTAGGCTTGTCCTTAGTGCTCTTTGCCAGGTATTAACAGTTGGCTCCCTTTCTGGGAAAATTATGGAATTGATATCTCTGGCTTTCTTGTGGTTGGGTGGAGCCATGCAAGTAGTTCCAGCACTTGTTTGAGGGTCTTGACTGGCAATTAACTCTTATTTTCACCTATTATGGAAATTGTCAAATTTGAAATGATAGTTTCAGCATAGGTCCCAGAATAATTTTTATTAGTAAAGTCTTATTAAGCACCTTCAAATTTAAGAGGCTATCTTTAATGAGGAACACATAAAACTATTAAAAAAATAAAACTCTATTAAAAAATAAAACCACATTAAACACTTGCTATGCATGAGGAATTATTCTAAGCATTGGGTATCTAACAGTAAACAAATAGATTCCCAGGAAGCTTACATTCTAGTGGAGGAAATTAAACAATAAATACACAAAACAAATAAGTGTATATCTGATGATTATAAAAGTGAGAGATGATATTTTTCTACTGAAACAGATATTAGATTGACTGTAATAGATTTTCACGTTACTTCTAAATAAAAGCTTTCCCTTGAATACGGATCTGGGATGGCATACAGTATAATACAACAGAGCCCATAATTGTATGGGGACACACAGATAGAAATGATGTTTTCAGTAATGGAAAGTATTATTCTACTTTTATAAAGCAGTTCACATATAGTCCACATAATGTCAGGACTCAAAATTTACCTACATTTGTGTGCACTAAAACTCATACATACTTTAGAAATGTTTATAGCTGACCTGAATAAAATATTAGGAACACATATAACCTGTAGGTGATTCCTTTTTTATTTGCTGAATTGTGTTTCAACATGTGTGAAAATTTAATTCTTTAAATTTAGCATTAGTAACTACTTCACAACATAAAAGTGACCTAAACTCTCAAGTATTGTATTTCAGCGTTCTAGTAACTACTTCACAACATAAAAGTGACCTAAACTCTCAAGTATTGTATTTCAGCGTTCAACGCCAACAACATGACCCAATAGGCCAGCAACAAGGTGTGCCCACTCCAGCAGCATCTGGGTTCCTTGACCAACCCTCAGTGTAATGGCTGCTGTTTCATGTCTGTCTTTAATATCGCACAAGATTTTCTTGTGGCCAAGCTATACTGGAAATAGAATCTGAGAAAATGTAGTTCTAAATTTGCTAAGTTGACATACTTCAAAAATACCACAGATTATTTAAAGAGAAACAATAACTGTCTTGTGAGGGTTATGAATAGAGAAAAATATGCCATAATAGTAACATAGAGGGCAGAAGATATGTAAATAGAAATTATTTTATTGCACTGGGAGTGATAAAGCACTAATTTTAAGAGAGAATGTAATGCATTTAGAACGCATATCAGTGTCCAAGGTAACTGAGAAGGTACACTTTAAAAACTGTGGTATAATTTAAAAAGATATAAAATAGACCATACAAAATGTTGATAAATTTTTTAAAAGGCAGGAAAGGATGAAAGAAATGAGGACAGGATGGGAGAAAAGAAAATAAATAGCATGATGGTAGACTTAAAACCGAGAATATCTGTCATTATATTAAATATATATAGACTATAAAGTCTAAAAGGAAACATTGTCAGACTGGTAAGGAAGAAAACAAATCTACCTCTATACTTTTTATAAAAGATTCTATAGAAACACAATAACACAGTAGAATGTTAAACAATAAAAACATACTAATCAAAAGAAAGCTGCTGCAGCTTTATTAATATCAAACTCCAAGGGAAGAAATATCATTAAAGTTATAGAGAGATGTTTCATTTTAGCAAAACAGCAAATTAAACAGGAAGGTTAAAAACTCATAAGTTTGCAATAATAATAATTCTTCCAAATACAAAAAACAAAATTTGACAGAAATGGAGAACTTGACAAATCCACAACCATAGTTGTGTGTGTGTATATATATATATATATATATACACACACACACACACACACATACATACATACATATATATATTTTTTAAAGAAGATGTTGGGGGTAGGAGTTTATTAATTAATTTATTTTTGCCGTGTTGGGTCTTCGTTTCTGTGCGAGGGCTTTCTCTAGTTGCGGCAAGCGGGGGCCACTCTTCATTGTGGTGTGCGGGCCTCTCACTATCACGGTCTCTCTTGTTGCGGAGCACAGGCTCCAGACGCTCAGGCTCAGTAGTTGTGGCTCACGGACCTAGTTGCTCCGTGGCATGTGGGATCCTCCCAGACCAGGGCTCGAACCCATGTCCCCTGTATTAGCAGGCAGATTCTCAACCACTGTGCCACCAGGGAAGCCCCATAGTTGTATATTTTAATAAACTTCCCTTAGTGAATGAGAGAAGACAGACATAAATCATTACCATTAGAGAAGATCTGAACAAAACTATTAACCAATTCATTTAACTCCTTTTTAGAACACTATACCCAAATAACTATAGAATATACATTCTCTTGAAGGCATATAAACCATTTAATAAAGCTGGTCATATGCTGGATAATAAAGCAAGTGTTATCAAATATCAAAGTATTTACACCATAAATCACCTTTGACTAAATAAGAATTAAACTGAAAAGTTAAAAAGGATAACCAGAAGATCCCCAAGTATTTTGAATTTAAGCAATCAATAATAAAAGTATAAAAATCCAATAAAAAATAGAACACTTGAAAACCCCTTTAAAGGGCATATCCAACTGGCTAATAATTGTATGAATAAGGAGCTCAGTGTCATTACTCATCAGGTCAATACACATTAAAACCACCCACACCCACCAGGACTAAAATTTAGAACACCAACAAGACCAAGTGTTGTGCAAGTTACGGAACTCTGCTGCATTACTTGTGGAAGCATCAGGTAGTAAAACAACTGTGGGAAATTGGCAGTATTTACTAAAGCAATTCCAACCCTAGATACATACCCAAAAGAAATGAATGTATTTGCTTTCAGAAAGACATACACCAGGATTTTCACAGATTTAACTGAAAATGAAACAGTAACAAATTCATAAATAATACAATGAATTGAGATATGTATAAATTTGATATCTATAATAGTAAAAAGAAAAAAAGAATAAACTACTGCAACATATAAAAACATAGATGTAATAGCTGCATCCTATAGGCATTATGTTGAACAAAAGCCAGACACAAAAGCTTGCATATAACATGATTTAATGTATAGTTGACCCTTGAACAATATAGGTTTGAACTGTATGGGTCCACTAATATGAAGATTATTTTCCAAAAATATATTGGAAAAATTTTGGAGACTTTTGACAATTTGAAAAAAATTCACAGTGGAGCCATGTAGCTCTCTCTCTGATAACTGGAGAAAATTTGTATCAGCCTCTCATCACAGGTAAGTTGTTTTTTTAAAAAAAATGTAACAATGTTTCCAATACTGTGTTATGAATATGACTGTAATACTGTATGCCATAAACATTTTATAATGATCCATTTCAGTCATTAGTGTACAGGCTAGGCTACTCTGAGGCCATCATATTGATTACACTAAGCTACCAAAAATCAATCATATTGCTGTTTCTTTGTTATCAGCACAAATCGTTATACCTGTAAATAAATATGAGTTTCTTTTTCCCATTATCTTTTCATTTTTGATGTCTAGTGTTAGTAATACATATAACATCTATACTGTTTTATATCATGAAAGACAGTTTTGATATAGGTACTGATAAACAATTCATCTTGTAAACAGGGTAAACTTAAACAGGGTAAACTTAGAGTAATGATAAATACAGTACTCTAATGTATTTTCCCTTCTTTATGATTTTCTTAACATTTTCTTTTCTCTCACTTGCATATTGAAAGAATACCATATATAATATATATAACTTACAAAATGTGTTAACATACTGCTTATATTATCAGTAATGCTTTTAGTCAGCAGTAGGTCATTAGTTGTTAGGTTTGAGGGGAGCCAAAGTTAGTTATACACAGATTTTCAGCTAAGTGTAGGGGATCAGTGTCCCTAACCCCCATGTTGTTCAAGAGTCAACTGCATATACATTTCAAGAAGGGGCGTAACAAACCTATGGCAATAGAAGCTAGAACAGTGGTTCCTTTAGGGAGTATTGCTATGGAAAGGAGTACAAGGGATCCCTTTCATGTGCTGGAAATATCATATATTCTTGATCTTGCATCCAGTAAAACATGCGTATACATATTTAAACGTTCACGGAAACAAACACTTGAAATTACTGCATTTTATGCTCTTAATGTAAATTTTACCTGATTAAATAAGGGAAAAGGGAAGTAAAGCTATAAATAGACCATTTGCAACTAGATTTTTACACATTTCTAATGTTGATTCTTTTACAGCTGGTTAGTTTGCTAACAGAACCTCTTCTGCTCCATCCTGTGTGGTTAAGCATCTGTGACCCTCCAAGCACAATAACATGAGCACAGATATAACACTTGCATTGTCTACCAACTGCTTTGCCACCATTAAGAAACTGGAAAATGTTACCAGGAGCCATCATAGACCTTTATTTTCTTAATATTACCCTGTCTTTAAGGGTAAATTATCATGATACAGCCACATGCTTGAATATGGTTCTAAAGTAGAAAATTTACCTTCTTTGTATTGAGTACACTTTGCTCTTTTTAATCAGAATCCTTTAGCATAACTTAAATATACACATATAATAGTGTCAGTAGTAGGAAACCATTTATCAATTTCTATGTCTCATTTCTCATCTCAAGTACTTTTGGGAAACCCTAGATTTAATATCTTAAGGATGAAAGGAGTTGTTCAGCTTAAAATAATTTTTATGTAATTTTGATAATTACTGAAAGAACGTTCAAGTGCAAATCTATTCTAAATTGCTTGCACTGTGCTTTAGTGTATTTGAAAATTAAGGGATATGTATTAAGTCCAAGTTTTCATTTTTAATCTATTTGCATTAATTAACAATTTCATTTTTCAACCACGAAGAATACAGAACACTGTAGGCAAGGCAAAAATTTACCTTTATTCTCTTATGGTCTGAGAATTAAATTGAGGTAAGATAGATTAGCAGGAGAAAAGCATACAGATTTTTACATGTACATGGGAGCTCCCATAGGTAAATGGATACTAAAGGAAGTGGCAAAACCTAAAATGCTTACCTAGTTGATTGAACAAAGTGGCAATTGTGGAAAAGTAAAATGCATGGGGAGGCTAAAGGAAGATAAGTTATTTTAACAAGGTCTGTTTGTACAGACTTTTCTCAGCTTTGACTCTATCTCTGGTGACTAGAAAGTTTTCTCCCTATACAGAGAAGGCAGAGTGTCCTTTTTGTATCTGCTCTATTTCAAGTGTCTTTAGCTCAAAATAATCCTTATGTTAAAGTGTCATATTTAGAGGTGGCGTATTCTACCACCCTTCAACATTATATAGTACTTGTTATATAGGTACGGTAATAAATTTTTTAAAATTGTTTTAAATATGATTAGGCATTTCAGCTACTATTTCCTTTCTAATTAGGAAAATTACTTAATTGCTGCAAGGTATTTGTTTTACTTATTAACTATTTTATACTCATATATAACATGGATTTCCAATATCTAAATCTATATATAAGGATGACTGAATGAAGAAAAGAAACAAAAGAGTTTGGAAAATGAGTACTGGTGTTTCATTTAGCTTAAATTTTTTTAAATATAATTTTCCCACTTTCAATTTTATGATGTGGCATTCAAAACTATAATAAATTCGCATAGGGTCTCAAGTTTATCTGAGTTTCAATAAGGGACTGTACAAAAATCAACTGAAAGAGGTTTTCCATGTCTCCTAAAAAAAAAAAAAAAAAAAAAAAGAAAAAGGCCAGCCAACATTATTTTATGGACAGAATTCAGTGGGCCTTTTGAGAAGGATTAGGCTCGATCCTTCTTGGCTGAGACAGAGTCCATAATCAGGGTTTGAAATTAGGAAAATTCTAAATTTTATTTCCTCACACTTGGAAAATAGTTTTCAAACTCACTGAAAAAGAGAAAGGAAGTAAATATATGATCAGCTATGAGGAGAGTTTTTCTGTCCCAACAATACTTAGGGTAGCTTGGCCACCAGCTTCATAGAAGTTGTTACTTCCAGAAAAACAAAACGACCTGGTTCGGTGGATCCAAACCCAATCTGATGTTTGATAAAATCATATATACTCATTTTTTTAATACAGGCAGATCTAATGTATAATTCCAATGTATCTTTTTAAAATTTCATATTTCTATTTATACTGAAAGCATATTTTTTATTTAATCATAACAAAATTAAAATGTAGCTGAAGTGAAACTGGATTGCCAGTTTCATAACACTTCATATGTAATTGTCATATTATGATTTATAATAAGAAATATATATTTGGTCTTCATTCCCATTTGTGGCACACAGCTCCTAAAACCCTTGTAATATCCTAATATAGTGATAAGAGCTACAGAGGCATCTTTTGTTATACTTTTTGCTCCTGGTTCCTGACAGCTCCAGGGACAAAAAAGTGAAAGGAATGTCTTTCGTTATTCCTAACAGCTTCCTTTCAACCTTCCCTGACTTTATGTTAATGAGGTGATATTTGGAAAGCTTCTAGACAACCCTGGGATGGGCTGGTTGCCAGGGGAACCAATCACATCATTAGAGGGTTGGAACTTCCAGCCCCACCTTCAGACCTCTGGGCAGTGGACAGGTGCTAGAGGTTGAATTAGCCATTAAGGCCAATGACATAATCAGTCATGCCTATAAAATAAAGCCTACATAGAAATCCCTGCACTGTGGTGGTCAGATGTTGGTAAACCTTCACTAACTTACATCAACCTTCCAGGATGGTGAACATGTGGAAGTGCTGGGAGGGCAGGACCAGGGAGGGCACAGAAACTCTACACCACTCCCACATACCTTGCCCTGTATATCTCTTCCATCTGGATGTTCCTGAGTTGTAACTGGTCATCTAGTAAGTAAACCATTTTCTTCAGTTCTGTGAGCTGTTCTTTCAAGTTATCGAACCCGAGGAGTCCTGGGAATTTGTCGTTTATAGCTGGTCAGAAACCCAGGTGATAATCTATACTTCAATTGTCCGAAGTAGTGTGGAAGCATTCTTATGGAACTGAGGCTTTAACCTGTGGGATCAGATGCTATTTCCAGGTACGTAGTGGCAGAACTGAGTTAAATTATAGAACATGCAGCTGTGTGGGAGAATTGCTGGGGATGGGGGGGAAAATCCCACACATTTGGGGACCAGAATTATTGAAAGTAGAGTGTTGAGAGGAGAATAACAGACTTTTCTGGTCAGTACAGTACTTCCTAAAATATTCTTCCTCAACAGAAGTTGAGGAGGAATATTTTAGGACCAGAGAGTAATTATATTCAGCTTTCCATTCTTTTATATATTTATATAGACAATATATAAAAGAATGGGTGTAAATGTGTTTCAGTAAGTCTTTATTTACAAAAAAAAAAAAGTGGCAGAACGGATTTGGTTCATGGGCCACATCTTACTGTTCACTGCTCTAAAATGAAAAGTCAAACGTAAAAATGTTAAATTTATGGGGTCATTGTTTTGGTTTGGTATGGTGTTTGCATATGGGTTTTCACACATTTCAATCTTAATCAGTAGCTGCTGATTTCCTATTATAAAAAATAAAGAAAATTAACACATTTACACTTATTCCCATTTCTCCTTTACTGAAGTTTGGTGTTTGTCAGTTATATAATAAATAATATTCTACCAATTTCAGCATTAAAAACAAGACTTATTCTCTCCATTGGTCTATCTTCCTAACGATCAATCAAGACGCCCTATAATACTGTAAGAATACCGGTACTATATGTAAACAAGCAAATACAGAGACTGCACTATGCAACCAGCAAGAAAAGTACACAAGGTGGGTCTAATTATTTATAAAGTGATTAGGAAAGAATTTAAATTCCACTGTTTTTGTGTATTTCTGGAGCCGTAGGTGCACATCACACTGGAATCCACTGCCTTAACTAAACACCCTGAACTTCGTTCCTCACTTCCTCCAATGTGAAGGAAATAGATACGATTTTACTAGATAAAAAGAAACAGATGCTTACAAATGGCGTGTCCTCTAAAATTGCAAATTCATTACAAATATTTGTCCAAACAGATTAATAAATTGCCACATAGGATTCATTCCTCTTCTCCCCCAAGATGGCAAACGCTTAAAATCTTATCATGCAGACGCTACCTGCCCACATTCCATCTCTGCTAGCTTCAGTGCCCTGTGTTGTGCCCAGCTTCCAACAGCTATCACCTGCCTTTGGTTGCCTGAGGATTTTCTCAGGCCTCTGGAACCAGCTTTGCCACCTACTTGATAGGCTGTAAGAGCAGGGGAATTAATAACTCCAGGAACAGCCCTTGAACAAAGGCTCACAGGAGTTCATGTACACATCTCCCAGCTCTGTTGCCCATCTCTTGAGTCTGTTTTACATAGACCCCCATAACTCCTCCGGTGGGATTAAGCTTTAGCTGCCCATAGTGGTACCTAGTTGATAATTCTCCACTTGTTGGTTGCCTTCCCTTCCCCTTCTTATCTCACTTTGCATCCTGACAGGTTCCTTTACCTCCCATATCCTGAAGCAAATGTTAGTACACCCATCTTACAGACCAGGAAACTGAAAATTAGAGACTGTAAACAACCATCTATGAACACAGATCTTCCTGGCTATGGAGCCCTTGTTACTGGACACTTTATCTTTTAATATATATTTTTTTGCAGTTTACTCCTAAGAAGCAACAGGACATAAAGCTCAGCAGTAGTAATAATTGTGCTTATTCTATGCCAGCTACAAGTACCACTTCACTTAATCTTCACAATAATCCTATGAGGTAGTTACTATTAGTAAGCATTTCTATGTTAAAAAAAAAAACAGGTCATAGAAAAGTTAAGTAATTTAGGATAGTGGTGGTATCAGGACTTGAACCAGCACATCTGACTCAAGAGTACCAGCTTTTACAGCCTCCACTCTGCTACTTCCCAGGAGAGCAGAGCTTCAATACTCACTTTTCAAACAAAATAATCAGTTAGTGCTTTTGCTATGCTTCTACCCAGTGGCACACAGCAGAAGCATTGCTGGAAGTCTGTGGACATTTTCTAATGAGTTTTGTCTGATGCTGATATCAAAATAATTAGACTCATTTCTTCCTTTGTGAAGTGCTTCACACAGTATCATAACAAATAGTATGATCTAGATAGTATTACCTCTATTTTAAACTATCTAAGCTTCAGTTTCTTTAAGTAACAGGCTCAAGATCATCACAAATAATAGGTGTCAGCACCTAGATTTAATTCTAGGTTTGCCTGAGTCTAGTGCCAGAACAATTTTCATGATACCTCCCTGTTTCAGCAGCCCACCCACTTAAAGATGTCAGAAAAGGCATTTCACAGGACTGGCTTCAGGGGAGTTTCATTTTTAAGTGAGCCAGATGGCCCTTCTTGGCATTTGTTGCTGTCTTGTTATCTCCGCTTGTAAGGATATCCTTGGTCTCACCTCACCCTCTTCGTAAACTTCAGTTTACCATCAACCTTCCTCCAGAAGTGAGGGTCCTGTAGGCCTCCCAGGTTGGTGAGATAGTGGTGCTGAAGAGGGATATAAGCACAGCCAACAGCCTCATTTGTCCACGAAATCTTCCCCTTTCCCTCCAAGAAACCCCAGGGATAAGTGGGTTATTTACATACTTGTTAGTTTATTATTTTTTGAAGCATTGTCATTTTTAAAAGCAGAATGGCATCATGGCACCTGTCTATCCAAAAATCTTAGTCTTTTCTCCCAGTACACCCCTCATCACCTTTCCACTGTGGCAACGGGTTTGTCTCTCAGTCTTTCTCAATCTCTCTATCCCTCTCGTTCTCCTTTTTCTCTCTCGTACCAGATACACACTAACACATAAGCACCCCAGTCCCCATACACATTTAAAAATTTGCTCTTAGAAGATTTCATTAAATTCACTCACAGCAAAGTATTAAAATCAAAAGCTTTATCTCCATAGGGCTATTTGCATTTTGAGCCTCAGCTGCAGCTTGCAGAATTAAAAGTTTATCTCACTTAAAGGAATTTCATACATCAGTGACCAGCTACTACAGGGAACAAGGTATCTTTTAAAAATCCTATACAAATACACCCCAGCCTGGCTAATGGAGGAAGAAGATTTGAGGGGCATTGCTAGGCATATCTTAATAAGCACTGGCCACAGTTATTATTACCTGATGGTTTGTGTTCTAAATATGCACCACTTGGGACCCACTCTGAAATTCAGACAGGTACCACCAGAATTGCAATAAGCAGAAGCCGCACAATAACGACAGCCCTTTGCTTTCTAAACACATTTATCAAAACCTGGCAAGACATCGCCCCCAATTGAATAAACAAAACTAAGATCAGTGTCTTTTCCTCAGGGGTGTTCTGTCTCTGCCAGCAAGAAAATGTCACGGCTGACACCATTTCTTCACAGCACTGATAACCCAGCAACTTCACTCAGTATCTCTGAGGCTCCTGGGGAAAGATTCTTTGATATGGAATCTTGCTCTCAGCTCTTTTTTTTTTTTGGTCAGGGAACAAACAGGCATCCTGAGACAGCCCAGGGCCCAGTTACCTCTCCTTCCCTGTCCTTGGAGAGTTCCTCTATCTGTAGGTTTGGCTGCCAGTTTTCTAAGGGTCCAGTAAAGTTGCAAGCCAGCCCCTGTTGATTCTTTTTTAGGCAAGAAAATTTGCTTCTATAATTGCCTCAGGGAGGAGGAAAGCTCCAAATGGAAAAAAAGTAGCAATTTCATTTGCAACAATTCTTCTGGGAAGTTTAAACATAATCTCCTCACTGAGAATTTCATTAGACTTTACCTGGCTCATTCCCAGGGAAGCTTTAAGATTCAACGGAGATGTCACCTCTTCTGGGAAGACTCCCTGACTGCCAGTCCTTGTTAGGATGCTCTAATCAATGGTTCTGGACTCCCTTTCATTGTTGCTCTTATCTCCCTGGATTTTAATTTTGATTGTCTGCCCCATTGGATTGGGGTCTTGAGGGTAAATCTGTGTCCGTGTACTATATCCCTATAGTACTAGTATTTAACTCAGTCCAGCTAAGCTAGACATTTAAAGAAAAAAAAAAGGACATTTCTATCCTTCAATAGAATTCTGGGAGGAGTCAGGTGTAGTTTAGTGAGGTCAGTTCATCCTCATTTTGCCCCTAATGCCTTTGAAGACATGTTGTGGGTCCATTTGGCAATCTCAACAATGATGCAGAAAAATTTAATTGCAGCAAGTTTATTGAACTTGATCCTGATTGGAGAATTTCTTATTCTACCCCAAAGCCCTAGTGCCTTGCAAGTAATACACTACTTCCAAGAATAATTGTGACCAGAGATTCAGAAGAAAGAAATAATGGATAGTGCCAATGCTAGTTTTGTTTTTAATCATCATGTCACTGTCTTTGTAAAACACAGACATTTCTAGATGTGGGTTGAGGATAGGAAGAGAAAAGAATAACTCCCAAAAAGTCCTGAAACTTTTTCTTTCTTATGGTGAGTATCAGGGAACAGTGGGTCTAATCATGCTACCACGCTGAGGCAGGCACTATCAGCAGAAGACATAGATGTGAACAGGTATAAAAGCCACCCTTTCGGGGGCTTCCCTGCTGGCACAGTGGTTGAGAATCTGCCTGCCAATGCAGGGGACACGGATTCGAGCCCTGGTCTGGGAAGATCCCACATGCTGCGGAGCAACTAAGCCCGTGCACCACAGCTACTGAGCCTGCGTGTCTGGAGCCTGTGCTCCGCAACAAGAGAGGCCGCCACAATGAGAGGCCCGCGCACCGCAATGAAGAGTGGTCCCCGCTTGCCGCAACTAGAGAAAGCCCTCGCACAGAAACGAAGCCCCAACACAGCCAAAAATTAATTAATTAATTAATTAAAAAAAGAAAAATCTTAAAAAAAAAAGCCACCCTTTCTCCTAAAGTTTGTGTGTACCATTTCCAGTTGCAGCACTCAACTGTTCCCTGTGTGATGTTATCAGGGCACTGAAGCAACCTGCAAACAATAGATGGAGACAAACCCAAATGTTACTGTTGGAGGAGAGCTCCTTACAGAATGTGGCCTCAGTGGGACGAGGTGATGACCTAAAGACCTTGGCACTGACTGCGGATTAATAATCACCCAAGAGAGACTTCCGGGTAAGATGGCGGAAGAGTAAGACGCGGAGATCACCTTCCTCCCCACAGATACACCAGAAATACAGCTACGCGTGCAACAACTCCTACAGAACACCTACTGAACGCTGGCAGAAGACCCCAGTCCTCCCAAAAGGCAAGAAACTCCCCACATACCTGGGTAGGGCAAAGCAGAGAGATTCCCGCAGAGAGGAGCGGTGCCGAGCGGCACTCACCAGCCCGAGAGGCTTGTCTGCTCCCCCGCCAGGGCGGGCGGCGCTGGAGCTGAGGCTCGGGCTTCGGTCAGAGCGCAGGGAGAGGACTGGGACTGGCGGCGAGAACTCAGCCTGAAGGGGGCTAATGTGCCACAGCTAGCCGGGAGGGAGTCCGGGAAAACTCTGGAGCTGCCGAAGAGGCAGGAGACTTTTTCTTCCCTCTTGGTTTCCTGGTGCGCGAGGAGAGGGGATTAAGAGCGCCGCGTAAAGGAGCTCCAGAGACGGGCGCAAGTCGCGGCTGAAAGCGCGGAGCCCAGAGACGGGCGTGGGACGCTGGGGCTGCTGCTGCTGCCGCCGCCAAGAAGCCTGTGTGCGAGCGCAGGACACTGTCCACACCGCCCTCCCGGAGCCTGTGCAGCCTGCCACTGCCGGGGTCCCGGGATCCAGGGGCGGCTTCCCTGGGAGAACGCACGGCGCGCCTCGGGCTGGTGCAACGTCACGCCGACCTCTGCCGCTGCAGGCTCGCCCCGCACTCCGTGCCCCTCCCTCCCGCCCGGCCTGAGTGAGCCAGAGTCCCCGAAGAGGCTGCTCCTTTAACCCTGTCCTGTCTGAGCGAAGAACAGACGCCCTCCGGCGACCTACACGCAGAGGCGGGGCCAAATCCAAAGCTGAGGCCCAGGAGCTGTGAGAACAAAGAAGAGAAAGGGAAACCTCTCCCAGCAGCCTCAGAAGCAGCGGATTAAAGCTCCACAATCAACTTCATGTACCCTGCATCTGTGGAATACATAAATAGACAACAAATCACCCCAAAGTGAGGAGCCAGGAGTCAGTGCTGTGCCTCTGAGGTGGGAGAGCGAACTTCAGGACACTGGTCCACAAGAGACCTCCCAGCTCCACATAATATCAAACGGCGAAAATCTTCCAGAGATCTCCATCTCAACACCAGCACCCAGCTTCACTCAACGACCAGCAAGCTACAGTGCTGGACACCCTATGCCAAACAACTAGCAAGACAGGAACACAACACCACCCATTAGCAGAGAGGCTGCCTCAAATCATAAAAAGTCCGCAAACACCCCAAAACACACCACCAGACATGGACCTGCCCACCAGAAAGACAAGATCCAGCCTCATCCACCAGAACACAGGCAGTAGTCCCCTCCACCAAGAAGCCTACACAACCCACTAAACCAACCTTAGCCACTGGGGACAGACACCAAAAATAACGGGAACTACGAACCTGCAGCCTGCAAAGAGGAGACCCCAAACACAGTAACATAAGCAAAATGAGAAGACAGAAAAACACACAGCAGGAGAAGGAGCAAGATAAAAACCCACCAGACCTAACAAATGAAGAAGTAATAGGCAGTCTATCTGAAAAAGAATTCAGAATAATGATGGTAAAGATGATCCAAAATCTTGGAAATAGAATAGACAAAATGCAAGAAACAGTTAACAAGGACCTAGAAGAACTAAAGACGAATCAAGCATCGATTAAAAACACAATACATGAAATCAAAAATACTCTAGATGGGATCAATAGCAGAATAACTGAGGCAGAAGAACGGATAAGTGAGGTGGAAGATAAAATAGTGGAAATAACTGCTGCACAGCAAAATAAAGAAAAAAGAATGAAAAGAACAGAGGACAGTCTCAGAGACCTCTGGGACAACATTAAACGCACCAACATTCGAATTATAGGGGTTCCAGAAGAAGAAGAGAAAAAGAAAGGGACTGAGAAAATATTTGAAGAGATTATAGTTGAAAACTTCCCTAATATGGGAAAGGAAATAGTTAATCAAGTCCAGGAGGCACAGAGAGTCCCATACAGAATAAATCCAAGGAGAAATACACCAAGACACATATTAATCAAACTGTCAAAAATTAAACACAAAGAAATCATATTAAAAGCAGCAAGGCAAAAACAACAAATAACACACAAGGGAATCCCCATCAGGATAACAGCTGATCTCTCAGCAGAAACTCTACAAGCCAGAAGGGAGTGGCAGGACATACTTAAAGTGATGAAGGAGAAAAACCTGCAACCAAGATTACTCTACCCAGCAAGGATCTCATTCAGATTTGATGGAGAAATTAAAACCTTTACAGACAAGCAAAAGCTGAGAGAGTTCAGCACCACCAAACCAGCTTTACAACAAATGCTAAAGGAACTTCTCTAGGCAAGAAACACAACAGAAGGAAAAGAACTACAATAACGAACCCAAAACAATTAAGAAAATGGGAATAGGAACATACATATCAATAATTACCTTAAATGTAAATGGACTAAATGCTCCCACCAAAAGACACAGACTGGCTGAATGGATACAAAAACAAGACCCATATATATGCTGTCTACAAGAGACCCACTTCAGACCTAGAGATACATACAGACTGAAAGTAAGGGGATGGAAAAAGATATTCCATGCAAATGGAAACCAAAAGAAAGCTGGAGTAGCAATTCTCATATCAGACAAAATAGACTTTAAAATAAAGACTACTAGAAGAGACAAAGAAGGACACTACATAATGATCAAGGGATCAATCCAAGAAGAAGATATAACAATTGTAAATATTTATGCACCAAACATAGGAGCACCTCAATACATAAGGGAAATATTAACAGCCATAAAAGGAGAAATCGACAGTAACACAATCATAGTAGGGGACTTTAACACCCCACTTTCACCAATGGACAGGTCATCCAAAATGAAAATAAATAAGGAAACACAAGCTTTAAATGATACATTAAACAAGATGGACTTAATTGATATTTATAGGACATTCCATCCAAAAACAACAGAATACACATTTTTCTCAAGTGCTCATGGAACATTCTCCAGGATAGATCATATCTTGGGTCACAAATCAAGCCTTGGTAAATTTAAGAAAATTGAAATTGTATCAAGTATCTTTTCCGACCACAATGCTATGAGACTAGATATCAATTACAGGAAAAGAGCTGTAAAACATACAAACACATGGAGGCTAAACAATACACTACTTAATAACGAAGTCATCACTGAAGAAATCAAAGAGGAAATTAAAAAATACCTAGAAACAAATGACAATGGAGACACGACGACCCAAAACCTATGGGATGCAGCAAAAGCAGTTCTAAGAGGGAAGTTTATGGCAATACAATCCCACCTTAAGAAACAGGAAATATCTCGAATAAACAACCTAACCTTGCACCTAAAGCAATTAGAGAAAGAAGAACAAAAACATCCCAAAGTTAGCAGAAGGAAAGAAATCATAAAAATCAGATCAGAAATAAATGAAAAAGAAATGAAGGAAACGATAGCAAAGATCAATAAAACTAAAAGCTGGTTCTTTGAGAAGATAAACAAAATTGATAAACCATTAGCCAGACTCATCAAGAAAAAAAGGGAGAAGACTCAAATCAATAGAATTAGAAATGAAAAAGGAGAAGTAACAACTGACACTGCAGAAATACAAAAGATCATGAGAGATTACTATAAGCAACTCTATGCCAATAAAATGGACAACCTGGAAGAAATGGACAAATTCTTAGAAATGCACAACCTGCCAAGACTGAATCAGGAAGAAATAGAAAATATGAACAGACCAATCACAAGCACTGAAATTGAAACTGTGATTAAAAATCT
The DNA here is from genome assembly GCF_025265405.1 of Mesoplodon densirostris. NCBI lineage: Eukaryota > Metazoa > Chordata > Mammalia > Artiodactyla > Ziphiidae > Mesoplodon > Mesoplodon densirostris. The sequence goes on from NC_082664.1 coordinate 22,129,213, forward strand.
TCCAACAAACAAAAGCCCAGGACCAGATGGCTTCACAGGCGAATTCTATCAAGCATTTAGAGAAGAGCTAACACCTATCCTTCTCAAACTCTTCCAAAATATAGCAGAGGGAGGAACACTCCCAAACTCATTCTACGAGGCCACCATCACCTTGATACCAAAACCAGACAAGGATGTCACAAAGAAAGAAAACTACAGGCCAATATCACTGATGAACATAGATGCAAAAATCCTCAACAAAATACTAGCAAACAGAATCCAACAGCACATTAAAAGGATCATACACCATGATCAAGTGGGGTTTATTCCAGGAATGCAAGGATTCTTCAATATACGCAAATCAATCAATGTGATACACCACATTAACAAGTTGAAGGAGAAAAACCATATGATCATCTCAATAGATGCAGAGAAAGCTTTTGACAAAATTCAACACCCATTTATGATAAAAACCCTGCAGAAAGTAGGCATAGAGGGAACTTTCCTCAACATAATAAAGGCCATATATGACAAACCCACAGCCAGCATCGTCCTCAATGGTGAAAAACTGAAACCATTTCCACTAAGATCAGGAACAAGACAAGGTTGCCCACTCTCACCACTCTTATTCAACATAGTTTTGGAAGTTTTAGCCACAGCAATCAGAGAAGAAAAGGAAATAAAAGGAATCCAAATCGGAAAAGAAGAAGTAAAGCTGTCACTGTTTGCAGATGACATGATACTATACATAGAGAATCCTAAAGATGCCACCAGAAAACTACTAGAGCTAATCAATGAATTTGGTAAAGTTGCAGGATACAAAATTAATGCACAGAAATCTCTGGCATTCCTATATACTAATGATGAAAAATCTGAAAGTGAAATCAAGGAAACACTCCCATTTACCATTGCAACAAAAAGAATAAAATATCTAGGAATAAACCTACCTAAGGAGACAAAAGACCTGTATGCAGAAAATTATAAGACACTGATGAAAGAAATTCAAGATGATACAAATAGATGGAGAGATGTACCATGTTCTTGGATTGGAAGAATCAACATTGTGAAAATGACTCTACTACCCAAAGCAATCTACAGATTCAATGCAATACCTATCAAACTACCAATGGCATTTTTCACAGAACTAGAACAAAAAATTTCACAATTTGTATGGAAACACAAAAGACCCCGAATAGCCAAAGCAATCTTGAGAACGAAAAATGGAGCTGGAGGAATCAGGCTCCCTGACTTCAGACTATACTACAAAGCTACAGTAATCAAGACAGTATGGTACTGGCACAAAAACAGAAAGATAGATCAATGGAACAGGATAGAAAGCCCAGAGATAAACCCACGGACATATGGTCACCTTATCTTTGATAAAGGAGGCAGGAATGTACAGTGGAGAAAGGACAGTCTCTTCAATAAGTGGTGCTGGGAAAACTGGACAGGGACATGTAAAAGTATGAGATTAGATCACTCCCTAACACCATACACAAAAATTAGCTCAAAATGGATTAAAGACCTAAATGTAAGGCCAGACACTATCAAACTCCTAGAGGAAAACATAGGCAGAACACTCTATGACATAAATCACAGCAAGATCCTTTTTGACCCACCTCCTAGAGAAATGGAAATAAAGACAAAAATAAACACATGGGACCTAATGAAACTTAAAAGCTTTTGCACAGCAAAGGAAACCATAAACAAGACCAAAAGACAACCCTCAGAATGGGAGAAAATATTTGCAAATGAAGCAACTGACAAAGGATTAATCTCCAAAATTTATAAGCAGCTCATGCAGCTCAATAGCAAAAAAACAAACAACCCAATCCAAAAATGGGCAGAAGACCTAAATAGACATTTCTCCACAGAAGATATACAGACAGCCAACAAACACATGAAAGGATGCTCAACATCTTTACTCATTAGAGAAATGCAAATCAAAACTACAATGAGATATCATCTCACACCAGTCAGAATGGCCATCATCAAAAAATCTAGAAACAATAAATGCTGGAGAGGGTGTGGAAAAAAGGGAACACTCTTGCACTGCTGGTGGGAATGTGAATTGGTACAGCCACTATGGAGAACAGTATGGAGGTTCCTTAAAAAACTACAAATAGAACTACCATATGACCCAGCAATCCCACTACTGGGCATATACCCTGAGAAAACCATAATTCAAAAAGAGACATGTACCAAAATGTTCATAGCAGCCCTATTTACAATAGCCCGGAGATGGAAACAACCTAAGTGTCCATCATCGGATGAATGGATAAAGAAGATGTGGCACATATATACAATGGAATATTACTCAGCCATAAAAAGAAATGAAATTGAGCTATTTGTAATGAGGTGGATGGACCTAGAGTCTGTCATACAGAGTGAAGTAAGTCAGAAAGAGAAAGACAAATACTGTATGCTGACACATATATATGGAATTTAAGAAAAAAATGTCATCAAGAACATAGGGGTAAGACAGGAATAAAGACACAGACCTACTAGAGCATGGACTTGAGGATATGGGGAGGGGGAAGGGTAAGCTGTGACAAAGTGAAAGAGCGGCATGGACATATATACACTACCAAATGTAAGGTAGATAGCTAGTGGGAAGCAGCCGCATAGCACAGGGAGATCAGCTCGGTTCTTTGTGACCGCCTGGAGGGGTGGGATAGGGAGGGTGGGAGGGAGACGCAAAAGGGAGGGGATATGGGAACATATGTATATGTATAACTGATTAAATTTGTAAAATAAAAAAAATAAAATAAAAAAAAAATAACTGTAATTAAAAAAAAAAAAAACAAAAACAAAAAAAAAAAAAACGCAGCAACAATGAATGTAAAATACACAATGACACTCAATCATAAATACCCAGGTAGGCAAAGAAGTGAAAAATGTCACCCATATTCAGGAGATAAATAAGTAAAGAAAAATGGAATCAAAACTGAAAAACGGGGCACAGTGGTTAAGAATCTGTCTGCAAATGCAGGGGACACGGGTTCAAACCTTGGTCTGGGAAGATCCCACATGCCATGGAGCAACTAAGCCCATGCACCACAACTATTGAGCCCGTGCTCTTGAGCCCACGAGCCATAACCACTGAGTCCGTGTGCCACTAGTACTGAAGCCTGCGTGCGTAGAGCCCGTGCTCCACAACAAGAGAAGCCACTGCAATGAGAAGCCTGTGCACCACAACAGAGAGTAGCCTACGCTCGCTGAAACTAGAGAAAGCCTGCACGCAGCAATGAAGACCCAACACAGCCAAAAACAAATAAATAAAATAAATTTAAAAAAAAAAAAAAAAAAAAAATAATCACCCAAGAGCAGTGAGGAAAGCTCCAAATGCAGACAGAGACAAAGTCCTGAGGAAGAACTGGGAGTTGATATCATTGACAATGCAAGATTCTGTTGAGGGTTTGAAGTCAGAGGAAGAATGAATAAAAGAATGAATCTTAGAGTTTGTGCCTCCCCAACTCTGGTCTGCTGCAGCTGCCAGAGGTTGACCCCCTTCCTGGGCCTTGGACAAACATACCTGCTAGAACAGGAAGAGCCCACTCTCACTAGCAAATGGAGCCTCAAAACACATGACAGACTACTTTTTTTGGTATCTAATATCCACCTTGTAAATGAAGTCTTTTAAATAAATGTATTGCATATTAAATAATGCATACTCACCACACAAATTATACAAGCAACACAAAATCTTCGAAGACAAAGAAAAAAACAGGCCAATGACAATAATATATAAATGTTTTAAAACTTTTATAGCTGGAGAACATCATTCCAGATGCATTTCCAGTTAAAAAAGCCAGTAGAAATATTAATGATTAGAAATACTGGGTAATATTGTGATTATATTTCTCAAGCCATTATAAAATTATTTAATTTAATTTCATTTGCCAAAGAAAAAAGTTTTAAAAACTAAAGGAACTATTGGACGGCTTATAAGTATTTCTAGAGAAAAATAGATATTTATTGGTGACAATATATAAGATTGTAGAAAACTGATTAAGAAAATTACAAGTTTTGCTTGATAACATCTTTTTAAATCACATTTTAATGTAGTGTTTAGTAATTCTCTGCTATGACAAATGAAGGAAAGTTTCCTTTCTACTTTCAACCTCCCTAAAATCCTCAATTTCATTAATTGTATTTTATTATTATTATTATTATATATTCAAGATTTATAATCACAATCTAAGGGTCTGAGCAAAGACTCAAATTCAATATCCCAAATAATGACTTCTAATACTTGATATTTTTAACAGAATTTTTGCAAAGTATTTTATTTAAGAACTATGTAGCATAGACTTTTTGGTAGTAGTACTCGCTTCCCACAACTGTTATCTACATATGTCAGTGTTCTCATTTTACCCTCTCAGTTACTAGTTAACAACATTATACCCAGTTATTTTTTAATATTGAATTCTCTGTTCAAATAGATGGGGTGGCTCCCATCCCCTGATTAGAACTACTGATACAGAAATGTATGCAACATATTCCATTTAAACTTCATACTTTCAACTTCAAACTTTCGTAATTCAAACTTTCCCAAAGTATGTTCTAATGATTAGTAATGCTATAAGATGTTCAAAAAAATCGAAAAGGCTTTTGGTTGGAAAAGATTATGGAAACAGCACATCACAACCCTCCCATGGTCTATTACTATATAATTTAGCACTGAGTAGCATAAACTTTTTATTGTATTTAATAATCCTTGCTTTGTGTCCCAACCAAATTGTTTGGGTTCAAAAAGGGGTCTATCACTTCAAAGTTGTGTAAACCTGAGCACATCACTCAGTCTCAATAAGCAGTATTCCTTTCTGTAAGATGGAGATCAAGTACCTCCCTCACTGGGTTATTGTTAGGATTGAATGAAATAACTTATGAACACCCAGTACTTAAGTTAACAAATGATAGAGCAAAGACTGCCACCATGTCCTGCCCGCCACGCACCGCACATGGTGGGGCATCACTCCAGGACCTTGCTTCAGATGCTTAAGCTCTCTCATCCTTTAAAACATTGATGACTTTGTTGCTTACTCTTTCTTTGGTCTTGAAGCTGAGCAAACACAGGCCTGCAGGGTGCAGCCCAACAACTGGCAGAGCCAGCCAGGAGACCAAAGAAACTCCCATGAGTGCTGAGATATCAGGAAATACAAGACAGGGAATGGAGAGTTGCAGGGCTTTCCACTAATATGTGGGGCCCGAAAGTTGCAGGGGTAATCCTGGAGTGGCTGTCTACTGACATATGGGGCCCAAAAGTTGCAGGGTAATCCCAAAATTTTCAGGGGAAATCCCAGGCTGGCTGTCCACTGTATGTGGGGTCTTGTGGTGTCGGTCCTTGATTAATGGGGGCTGCCAAGAGATCTATAGAACAATGGCCTCTAATGTCTGTACTACTGTATCAAAGTGAGCCTTTTGTAACTGGTTAAGCTAGCTTTCTAGAAGGAATTGGTATTTCTCTTATGCCTTTGATATGTAAATGACACATTAGACATGAGACTTAATTGATATTTATAGGACATTCCATTCGAAAGCAGCAGAAAACACTTTCTTCTCAAGTGCACATGGAACATTCTCCAGGATAGATCACACCTTGGGTGACAAATCAAGCCTTGGTAAATTTAAGAAAATTGAAATCTTATCAAACATTTGCTTGTTTTTGTCTTTCCTATTTATCTTGGGGTTTTTTTGGTCTGTTTGTTTTCATTTGTTTTCTTCCTGCCCTCTTTCTTTACCCCCGCCCCAACCTTTTTTGCTAGGCCGTGTGTCTTGTGGGGTATTCATTCCCAGGCCAGAGGTCAGACCTGAGCCTCTGGGGTGTGAATGCCTAGTCCAGGATTCTGGAACACCAGAGAATTCCTGGCCCCAGGGAATATTAAATGGCAAGAGCTCTCCCAGATGTCTCCATCTCAACTCCAAGACCTGGCTCCACCCAACTGCCTGCAGGGTCCAGTGCTGAATGCCCCACACCAAACAACAAGCAAGACAGGAACACAAATCCACCCATCAGCTGACAGGCTACCTAAAGTCATACTAAGCCCACAGACGCCCCAAATCACACCACTTGACGCAGCCCTGCCCATCAAAGGGACAAGATCCAGCTCCACCCACCAGAATGCAGGCATCAGTCCCTCCCACTAGGAAGCTTACACAAGCCACTGGACCAATCTCACCCACTGGGGGAAGACAACAGAAGCAAGAGGAACTACGACCCTGCAGCCTGTGGAAAGGAGACATCAAACACAATAAGTTAGACAAAATGAGAAGACAGAGAAATATGATTCAGATGAAGGAGCAAGATAAAAACCCACAAGATGAAATAAATGAAGAGGAAATAGGCAATCTACTTGAAAAAGAATTCAGAGTAATGATAGTAAAGATGATCCAAAATCCTAATGGAGAAAGTACAAGAAATCCTTAACAAGGACTTAGAAGAACTAAAGAACAAACAAACAGTGATGAGCAATACAATAACTGAAATTAAAAATACACTAGAAGGAGTCAATAGCAGAATAACTGAGGCAAAAGAATGGAAAAGCAAGCTGGAAAACAGAATGTTGAAAATAACTTCCATGGAGCAGAATAAAGAAAAAAGAATGAAAAGAATTGACAACAGTCTCAGAGAACTCTGGGACAACATTAAATTCACCAACATTCAAATTATAGGGGTCCCAGAAGAAGAAGAGAAAGAGAAAGGGTCTGAGAAAATATTTGAAGAGATTATAGTTGAAAACTTCCCTAACATGGGAAAGGAATAGTCAATCAAGTCCAGGAAGCACAGAGAGTCCCATACAGGATAAACCCAAGGAGAAACACACCAAGTTACATATTAATCAAACTAACAAAAATTATATAAAAAGAAAAAAATACTAAAAGCAGCAAAGGAAAAGCAAGAAATAACATACAAGGGAATCCCTATAAGGTTATCAGCAGATCTTTCAGCAGAAACTCTGCAGGCCAGAAGAGAGTGGCAGGATATATTTAAAATGATGAAAGGGAAAAACCTACAACCAAGATTACTCTACCCAGCAAGGATCTCATTCAGATTTGATGGAGAAATAAAAAGTTTCACAGACAAGCAAAAACTACGAGAACTCAGCACTGCCAGACCAGCATTGCTACAAATGCTAAAAGAACTTCTCTAGGCAGGAAACACAAGAAAAAGACCTACAAAATGATACCCAAAACAATTAATAAAATGGTAACAGGAACATAACATATTGATAATTACCTTAAATGTAAATGGATTAAATGTTCCAACCAAAAGACACAGACTGGCTGAATGGATACAAAAACAAGGCCTCTATATATGTTGTCAGCAAGAGACTCACTTCAGACCTAGGGACACATACGGACTGAAAGTGAGGGGATGGAGAAAGATATTCCATGCAAATGGAAATCAAAAGAAAGCTGGAGTAGCAATACTCATATCAAACAAAATAGACTTTAAAATAAAGACTGTCACAAGAGACAAGGTAGGACACTACAGAATGATCAAGGGATTAATCCAAGAAGAAGATATAAGAATTGTAAATATTTATGCACCCAACATAGGAGCACTTCAATACATAAAGTAAACACTAAACAATAAAAGGGAAAATCGACAGTAACACAATAGTAGTGGGGAACGTGGACACTCCACTTACACCAATGGACAGATAATCCAGAAGAAAATTAATGAGGACACAGAAGGCTTAAATGGCACATTAGACCAGATAGACTTAATTGATATCTATAGGACATTCCATCTGAAAGCAGTAGAATGTACTTTTTTCTCAGATATACATGGAACATTCTCCAGAGTAGATCACATGTTGGGTCACAAAGCAAGCCTCGGTAAATTTAAGAACATTGAAATCATATCAAGCATCTTTTCTGACCACAACACTATGAGATTAGAAATCAATTACAGGAAAAAAAACTATAAAAAACACAAACTCATGGAGGCTAAACAGTATGCCACTAAATAACAAGAGATCACTGAAGAAATCAAAGAGGAAGTCAAAAAATACCTAGAAACAAATGACAATGAAAATACAATAACCCAAAACCTATGGGATGCAGCCAAAGCAGTTCTAAGAGGGAAGTTTATAGAAATACAATCCCAACTCAAGAAACAAGAAACATCTCAAATGAACAATTTAACCTTACACATAAAGCAACTAGAGAAAGAAGAACAAACAAAACCAGAAGTTAGTAGAAGGAAAGAAATCAAAGATCACAGAAGAAATAAATGAAATAGAAATGAAGAAAAACAATAGCAAAGATCAATAAAACTAAAAGCTGGTTCTTTGAGAAGATAGACAAAACTGATAAAACTTTAGCCAAACTCATCAAGAAGAAAAGGGAGAGAACTCAAATCAATAAAATTAGAAATGAAAAAAGTTATAACTGACACTGCAGAAATACACAGGATCATAAGAGACTACTATTAGCAACTACATGCCAATAAAATGGACAACCTGGAAGAAATGGACAAATTCTTAGAAAAGTACAATCTTCCAAGACTGAACCACAAAGAAATAGAAAACATAAGCAGACCAATCACAGGTAATGAAATTGAAACTGTAATTTAAAATCTTCCAACAAACAAAAGTCCAGGACCAGATGGCTTCACAGGTGAATGCTATCAAACATTTAGAGAAGAGCTAACAACCATCATTCTCAAACTCTTCCAAAACATTTGAGAGGAAGGACCACTCCCAAACTCATTCTAGGAGGCCACCATTGCCCTGATACCAAAACCTGACAAAGATATTACAAGAAAAGAAAATTACACACCAATATCACTGATGAATACAGATGCAAAAATCCTCAACAAAATACTAGCAAACAGAATCCAACAACACATTAAAAGGATCATACACCATGATCGAGTGGGATTTATTTCAGGGAAGCAAGGATTCTTCAATATACACAAATCAATCAATGTGATACACCATCGTAACAAACTGAATAAAAACCATATGATCATCTCAATAGATGCAGAAAAAGCTTTTGACAAAATTCAACACCCATTTATGATAAAAAAAAAAAAACTCTCCAGAAAGGGGGCATAGAGGGAACCTACCTCAACATAATAAAGGCCATATATGACAACCCACAGCAAAACATCATTCTCAACAGTGAAAAACTGAAAGCATTTCCTCTAAGACCAAGAACAAGACAAGGATGTCCACTCTCCCCACTATTATTCAACATAGTTTTGGAAGTCCTAGCCACAGCAATCAGAGAAGAAAAAGAAATAGAAAGAATAAAATTTGAAAAGAAGAAGTAAAACTGTCACTGTTTGCAGATGACATGATACTATACATAGAGAATCCTAAAGCTGCTACCAGAAAACTACTAGAATTCATCAATGAATTTGGTAAAGTTGCAGGATACAAAATTAATACACAGAAATCACTTACATTCATATACACTAACAACAAAAGATCAGAAAGAGAAATTAGGGAAACAATCCTATTTACCACTGCATCAAAAATTAAAATAGCTATGAAAATAAACCAACTTAAAGCCACAAAAGACCTGTACTCAGAAAACTATAAGATGCTATGAAAGAAATTGAAGATGACACAAACAGATGGAGAGATATACCATGGTCTTGGATTGGAAGAATCAATATTTTGAAAATGACTATACTACCCAAAGCAATCTATAGATTCAATGCAACCCTTATCAAATTACCAATAGTATTTTTCACAGAGTTAGAACAAAAAGTTTTACAATTTGTATGAAAACATGAAAGATCCCCAATGGCCAAAGCAATCTTGAGAAAGAAAAACAGAGCTGGAGGAATCAGGTTCCCTCACTTCAGACCATACTACAAAGCTACAGTAATCAAAACAGTATGGTACTGGCACAAAGACAGACATAGATCAATGGAAAAGGATAGAATAGAAAGTCCAGAGATAAACCCACACACTTATGGTCACCTAATCTATGGCAAAGTAGACAAGAATATACAATGGAGAAAAGACAGTGTCTTCAATAAGTGGTGATGGGAAAACTGGACAGCCACATGCAAAAGAATGAAATGAGAACACACCCTAACACATACACAAAAATAAACTCAAAATGGATTAGAGACCCAATGTAAGGTTGGATAGTATAAAACTCTTAGAGGAAAACATAGGCAGAACAGTCTCTGACATAAATCACAGCAGTAACTTTTTTGATACACCTCCTAGATTAATGAAAATAAAAACAAAAATAAACAAATCTGACCTAATTAAACTTAAAAGCTTTTGCATAGCAAAGGAAACCATGAAGAAAATGAAAAGACAACCCTCAGGATGGGAGTAAATATTTGCAAACAAAGTGACCAACAAGGGATTAATCTCCAAAATATACAAACTGCTCATGCAGCTCAATACTCAAACAAAAAACCCAATTAAAAAATGAGCAATAGATCTAAATAGACATTTCTCCAACAGACATACAGATGGCCAACAAACACATGAAAAGATGCTCACCATCACTAATTATTAGAGAAATGCAAATCAAAACTACAATGAGGTATCACCTCACACTGGTGAGAATGGCCATCATCAAAAAACCTACAAGCAATAAATGCTAGAGAGGGTGTGGAGAAAAGGGAACCTTCTTGCACTGTTGGTGGGAATGTACATAAGTACAGCCACTATGGAGAACAGTAAGGAGATTCCTTAAAAAACTAAAAATAGAACTACCATATGACCCAGCAATCCCCCTACTGGGCATATATCCAGAGAAAAACATACTTCAAAAAGTTACATGCCCATCAATGTTCACTGCAGCATTATTTACAGTAGCCAGTACAAGGAAGCAACCTAAATGTCCATCGACATATGAATGGATAAAGGCAATGTGCTACATATAAACAATGGAAAATTACTCAGCCATAAAAAAGAATGAAATAATGCCATTTGCAGTGACATGGATGTATCTAGAGATTGTCATACTGAATGAAGTAAGTCAAACAGAGAAAGACAAATATATGGTATCACTTATGTATGGACTCTAAAAAAAATGGTACAAATGAACTTATTTACAAAACAGAAATAGAGTCACAGATGTAGAAAACAAACTTATGGTTACCAAGGGGGAAAGGGGGGAGGGATACACTGGGGGACTGGAATTGACGTATACATACTACTATGTGTAAAATAGATAATAAGAACCTAATGTGTAGTACAGGGAACTCTACTCAATAATCTGTAATGGCCTATATGGGAAAAGAATCTAAAAAAGAGTGGATATATGTATAAATATATATAACTGATTCACTCTGCTGTACAGCAGAAACTAACACAACATTGTAAATCAACTATACTCCAATAAAAATTAGTAAAAGAAATAAAAGAAGTTGTGTTCTTAGGCCATAAGTCCCACAAAAGGCTATCAGCATATGTAATATATAATATATATGATATTGTTTCTATGAGAAGCACATTTAAATTATAACTGAGGTCTGATACTCCTCATTCTTTTACAGAATTCTCAAGAATCTGAAACCATATTCTTCTAAATAGGATATGTTTCTCTTCCAACCACTCATTTATGTATTCATTCATTCAACAATTATACTGATCAACTAATATGCTCTGGAGACTCAACAGTGAAAAATAAAGACAATTAAGTGTTTCTTAACATATACCTATATTTAACATGCTATCATAGCAGGCATACAATGGTAAAATTAATATAATATAATATGATATAATGTCAGGTTTGTGATAAGTCCTAGAAAGGAAATATTAAGTCTCTCTTATAGCCTTCCAAGATAGCCATATGAAGCAGGAGGCTCTAGGATTTTGGAAGTCAAAATCTAGGTATATTCAGAATAGCCACTCCAAGGGGACCAAGGCATAAAAACTCTAAGGTCAGTAAAATAAATAAATTGAGCTTAATCAAACTTAAAACCTTTTGCACATCAGAGGAAACCATCAATAAAATGAAAAGACAAGCTATGGAATGGGAGAAAATATTTGCAAACAGCACAATAAAAAAGAGGTTAATATCCAAAGTATAAAAACAGCTCATAAAACTCAATAGCAAATAAACAAACAACTCAACCAAAAAATGGGTAGAAGACCTAAACAAACATTTTTCCAAAGAAAATATACAGATGGCCAAAAGGCACATGAAAATATTCTCAACATCATTAATTATTAGTGAAATGCACATCAAAACCACAATGAGGTATCACCTCACACTGGTCAGAATGGCTATCATCAACAAGTCTACAAATAATAAATACTGGAGAGGGTTTTGAGAAAAAGGGACACTCCTACACTGTTGCTGGGAATGTAAATTGGTGCAGCCACCATGGAAAACAGTTCCTCAAAAAATTAAACATAGAGCTACCATATGATCCAGCAATCCCACTCCTGGGTATATATCCAGAAAAAAAAGTGAAAACTCTAATTTGAAAAGGTACATGCACCTCAGTGTTCATAGCAACACTATATACAGTAACCAAGACATGGAAACAACTCAAGTGCCCATCAACAGATGATCGGCTTAAGAAAATGTGATATATATATACATAATATATATATATATGTATTATATACACCCATGTATATACACACACACACAATGGAATATTACTCAGCCATAAAATGGAATGAAATATTGCCATGTGTAACAACAGGGAAGGACCTAGGGAATATTATTCTAAGTGAAGTAAGTCAGAGGAAGACAAATAGTATATGATATCACTTATATGTGGAATCTAAAAATAATACCAAAGAATCTATATACAACACAGAAACAGACAGACATAGAAAATAAACTTATGGTTACCAAAGGGGAGAAAGAGGGAGGGAAAAATTAGTAGTATGGAATTAACAGATACAAACTACTATACATAAAATAGATAAGCAACAAGTATTTACTGTATAGCACAGGGTATTATATTCAATATCTTATAATAACCTATAATGAAATATAGTCTGAAAAAGATAATCACTTTGCTGGACACCTGAAACTAACACAATATTGTAAATCAACTATACTTCATTAAGAAGAAATACTTTGAAAAAAATGATAGCTATGTCGTTTTTATTATTTTCACTAGAATCATCCTGTCAGTTACCTACCTCAGTCTAATTTCATAGAACATCCTTTCTCAAAGTATGTTCCTGTGATACTTAATTTATTGGATCTCAGAATATCCCATGTTCCCCCAAATCTGAATACTTGGCACTGACAGTTCTTTCTGGTTGAATGATTTCACCCAACTGTATAAGGACTAACAGTCTGTCCACCTGCCAAAGTGATATTTTTTTTAAAGAATCTTTTCAATGTACCCTCACCTGAGAGGCATTTACTGATTTCCCTAGGTAACCATAGGGAAGCTTCTCCCAGGCTTCCACTTTATTCTTCAAAGTCTTGTACCATAGCTTATGACATTGCATCACCTTTTGTGGTCTCCATTTTAGTCTCACTTCTAGACAGTAAATTTCTTTAAAGAGAGACAACTTTGTCTATATGTACTCAGTCCCTGACATCATCATCATCATCTTCATCACCATGGTCACAGAAAAGAAATGTTTATTGTATTTTATCATGTAAGAGATATTTATTGTTCTATGAACCTTACATATATTATATGAATAATGGAACCTTCCTACTGGTAAATTATGCTCCTTCTAGAGCATGTGAAATGTAAACACAGAAACCTTCAGAGACTTGCCTGAAGTCATGCAACTAAGGATGACAGAGCCATGTTCTGTAACTCCAGAGCCCAATTTCTTAATGCCATGCTGAATAAATACTCAAATGTTTTATGAATAATGTGTACATGATCCCTAAGGTAACTTTTAACCCCAACACCAGTATATTTTCAGGGAATTATTAAGCAATTAAGCAATTCATGTGTCATGCACTTGGCTAAGTGCTGTGAAGGATGGAAAAGCATGACTATGTAAGACATATATCCTACTTCCAAACATAATTTGGTTGAGGAAAAAAATGTAGCATATATGAAAACAAAAATTAGATGACAAAAACACACTAAAATGGACTGTAATGAAATTAAGAAATGTTAAAATTCAGTGAGGGCCAGAGAATCTGGAGAGGAATGTTATTATGAGGTCATTTTAAAAAGACATTAATGTATTATATTGTACTTTAAAATTCTTCCTGATTCTTTTAGTCTGAGAATGCAGTAGTCTTTACTTTCTGTGAGTCTAATAGATAAGCAGTTGATCGAAACAGTTACAAAATTACTGTTATTTCATAGAGCAGAATGCCAGAGACGCTTTGTGTATTGTTGAGTTTTGAGCACATAGGAGGAAAGTGAATTTAGTGTCACTATCTTTAAAATATTACCTTAAATATGAAAATATGAGTATATAGATGACTAAATAGTTGAAATTTGAACACTTGCCTTGCCTGCCTCTCTTGTTCTCCCCTCTGCCTCCTTCCTATGCCCCCAGGACCAATGTGGCTGGGGAGGAGGGGGGCGTTGGAGGGCAGGGTACTGGTCTGGGAGCTCAGCAATCTCCCCAGGCCTGAATGGGCAAGTAAAATACTCTCCACTCCTCTCCTTCTCCCAGAGGGCCCCTCCCTCCTGCCTCTTTGGTGGGGCCTATGCTTAGGACCCTCAGGGATGGGAAAGGCCCTGGGGGCTGTGAGGGGGGGCGCTTAGGCTCAAGAAACAGAAGAGGCCCAGGCATGCCCACCACCCCTGGTCTCAGAGGGAGGGGGACCTCAGCTGGGAGCCCAGCAGGCTTCCTGGGCTCCAGTGGGAGGGGCAAATGCTCCTCTCCCACTCCTCCCACCTTCCTCTCCTAATCTCCCTGGGTCTCCCTCCTATGCCCCCAGGACCAATGCGGGGGAGGGCAGGCGTTGGACAGCAGGGGACCAGCCTGCAAACTCCACCTCCTAGAGTAACAGAAATAAAAACAAAAATAAACAAGTGGGACTTAATTAAACTTAAAAGCTTTTGCATAGCAAAGGAAACCATAAACAAGACGAAAAGACAACCCTCAGAATGGGAGAAAATATTTGCAAATGAAATGACAAATGATTAATCTCCAAAATATATAAACAGCTCATAGAGCTAAATATCAAAAACACAAACAATACAGTTAAAAAATGAGTGGAAGACCTAAATAGACATTTCACTAAGGAAGACATACACATGGCCTAGAGGCACATGAAAAGATGCTCAACATCACTAATTATTACAGAAATGCAAATCAAAACTACAATGAGCTATCACCTCACACCAGTCAGAATGGCCATTATCAAAAAATCTAGGAATAATAAATGTTGGAAAGGTGAAAAGGGAACCCTCCTGCACTGTTGGTGGGAACGTATATTGATACAACCACTATGGAGAACACTATGGAGGTTCCTTAAAAAACTAAAAATAGAACTACCATATGACACAGCAATCCCACTTCTGGGCATATACCTGAGAAAACCATAATTCAAAAAGAGACATGTACCACAATGTTCACTGCAGCACTATTTACAATAGCCAGGACATGGAACCAACCTAAATGTCCATCAACAGATGAATGGATAAAGAAGATGTGGCACATATATACAGTGGAATATTACTCAGCCATAAAGAGAAACAAAATTGAGTTATTTGTACTGAGGTGGATGGACCTAGAGTCTGTCATACAGAGTGAAGTAAGTCAGAAAGAGAAAAACAAATACTGTATGCTAACACATATATATGGAATGTAAAAAAAAGGTTCTGAGGAACCTAGTGACAGGACAAGAATAGAGATGCAGATGTAGAGAATGGACTTGAGGACAGGGAGGGAGAGGAAAGCTGGGGCGAAGTGAGAGTAGCATGGACATATATACACTACCAAATGTAAAATAGATAGCTAGTAGGAAGCAGCTGCATAGCACATGGAGATGAGCTCGGTGCTTTGTGAGCACCTAGAGGGGTGGGATAGGGAGGATGGGAGGGAGCCTCAAGAGGGAGGGGACATATGTATGCATATGGCTGATTCACTTTGTTGTACAACAGAAACTAACACAGTATTGTGAAGCAATTATACTCCAGTAAAGAACTATTTTTTTTAAAAAAAAAAGGAAGTTAAAGGTCCAGTGGTTAAGACTTCACCTTCCAATATAGGGGCTACACGTTTGACCCCTGGTCAGGGAGCTAGGATTCCACATACCTCATAGCCAAAAAACCAAAACAGAAAACAGGAGCAATAATGTAAAAAATTCAATAAAACTTTAAAAATGGTCCACATCAAAAAAAAAAAAAATCTTAAAAAAGAAAAAGATCTAAAAAATTGTATCCAGAAGCACCAAAGAGGTTTCTTTCAAAATTTCCCAGGCCAGGTGGTCCAAAATTACCTTGAGGTGAATGAATTAATAGATATATATTACATGTATCCTTTATGCAAATCACTAGATCAAGGAAATTCTAATAAAGATGTGCTGTTTGAAATAAGAGGCTGGAAATACTAAGATAGGTGAAGAATAAGAAGCTCCCACCTTTCAGAACATTTGCATCATATGCTTTTAAATATTAGAACTGGAGATGTGAATAGTGAATCATAAGTCCCCAAAACATTGTGCTTTTGTTAAATCTAAATCAGAATTAAGTATGACTTTTTTTCCCCTAAACTAAAACCTGAATAATTTAAAAGCTCACAGTTCCATCCTGGTAAACTAATATTCAAACATAATTTTTTATATATTTCCTAAAATTACTGAACCACCGAAGTATTCTCTATATTAAACTTGAAGTAACTCAATATCTTATTCAGGTTAAGGTTTCTGATAATAAGAGAGACCTATGATTTAACACTACTATATTTAGAAAGCTCACTATGTTGTATGTGTGTATGTGTTTGAATTATCTCTATCATCCAGTTTGTTATCTTCATTTGTTCAGTTCTTTAAAAAATATATATTCACACAATTATATTTCGTTGAATAGGTACATAGCTCTAAATTCTTACTGATGAGTTGAACAGTTTCTTTAAAATTAAATATACATTCAAATACTACTCTTTCTGCATTGCTCTTTCATGGATAGAAGTAGCAACAGACATATTCATGGAGTTTCCCAACTGAAGAAAAAAAATTTGCATTTTGAGGCAATCACATATTTAAGCTATTCCTCCTACAAATTATAGGAATAAATCAATGGTAAATGAAAGATTGAACATGAAAATATAAAAAAGTTTATATTTTTGTCATTTCTTTGTTCAAGTTTCCATAGATGCATTTTCTATTTAAGATTGAATTTGATGTCATTCTTTCACAGAGATTGGTAGATACAAAAAAAGAAGATAAAAACTAAAGCACTGAAGACAACAAAAAACAATAAAAAATAGATTAAAAAACAATGACTCTAAGGAAAATGTATGTGACCAGAGGAAAAAGAGATCTGAGAAGACTCAAATGCTATTGTTAATTCTGTAACTAGTAATAAGCATGATCTTGGGTTAGAAAACTGGTCCAGCGTGATTTTGTGACTAAGTTTTAAAACAAAATGGTTATACTAGATAGTGTTGAATGGCACTCTCAGACCTCAAAATTGATTACTATTTTATTCCAAAAGCATGGGATGAAAGAAAAACAAGGATATATGATAATCAAACAACTAAAAAGTAAAGGGAGCAAATGAAATGACAATTTAGCAAAATAATTCAATCATATGAAAAATTAGTAATGATGAATTAGTGAACCAAGGGAAGATTTTTACCTGATTATAGCCATATTTTCTGTCTTGTGCTTAATGCTAATCAATTCAACATAATTGATCTTTTTTTCTTTAGTAAAATTGTAGAGACTCTCAAAAAGTAAAATCAGAAGCATGAAAACATAGGAAGTATCTGTCAATTAAAGAATGACCAGAAAAAAACTAGTTTGAGTTTGTCCACCTTAAATTGTAGCTCTGCAAATAATTTGAGCATACTCTGAGAGGAAATAAGAGAATTTGTAAAAAAAATTTTTGGTCCAAAGATTTTTATCAGTGATCAATTCTCTTGAAATCAATGTAAAATGAACCAAAGACCTAAGGCTTTGGACCCAAGTGTGTATCCCAACATTATCATTCACAGTTAAGTTTCTCAAATAAGGTTTTTCTCTCCATTTAAAAAGTAATTTCAAAAAACTTCAAATATTTACATCTACTGGTTATATCAGTTAATGTAAACATAGCAGGAGAGTGATGTTTTCTTCATTCCCAATGAGTAATTGAAATGGTAGATCCATCACTCAAAAGTCATATAACTTAAAGGTAAACCTTTATATACCAGGCATTTTTCTAAGCACTTTATCTATACTGAGTCATTTTATCTACATAACTATATACGATACATATGTAGGAGAAGAAGCTGAGGCACAGAGATTTGCGTAATTTGCTTAATGTCAAAGAAAGTATAAAAAAAGGAGCCAGGATTGAAATCCATGTGGTCTAGCTCCAGGATATATTATTCTTGAAACACTAACACTATAGTGATATAAATATGAAAGAAATTTTAAAAACTGTTAACAGCAACTTTAAAAAATGTGTCCGAAACTATGGAAGATAGAAAGATTAAGTGCCCAGCCTGGCCAAAGGAAATATGCAGATGAATAGCCAAAATGAGGTTAACAAAATGGAAGGTAAGTGCTGTTAAATGCCATTAGAATAATGCCTTCTACTAAATAACTTCAAATACTTAAAGATACATTATTTTAAAAGATTTTATAAACACTAAGAGGTTAAATACAGAAGGCTGCAGAATATATTAGTGATACTATTAATAGACGTAGGCCTGTATGGTATTAGGACACAGATGAATCACTTAATGTATTTATATATTACCCAATTTAATCCTTATGACAACCCTAGAACAGAGAGTCTTATGACCCTCCACACTACAATCTTGTCACCATTCCTATTTTACAAGTTAAAAACCTAAACAGAGCAACAACAAAAACTGAAATACAAAGAGATGGGGTAACTTGCCCAGGGATGCACAATAATTAGGTGGTGAAACCTAGGGCTTCTAGCCCCAGATTCAACACAGCCCACCACCATGCTGAGCTGCCTCTTGATTTAATGCACTGCTATACCGTCATTTTAGATATGCTGATCTGACCTCTAGATGCGCTTGATGACTTAGATTAAGTGCTGACCAAGGGGAAGTTGTAGAAGAAAACACATCTATACCCATAAATTATTGCCCCATTATATTTACAGCTAGTCTGACCCTAATTGCCAGTAGTAACCTGGCCCAGATTTAGCAAAGGCCATTGAGTTTTAACATCTGAGCATTCTTTGGAGTTTCTCTCTAGATATGACTGTCTTCTCAAACAGAAAGATAAATTGGTGGGAATTTTTAAATGCCAAAGAAAAAATTAGGTTTATGTAACAGCAAACAAATAAAACTTTATTATCACAGTGAGCATAATTCTTCCAGTTTTTTTTTTTTTTTTTGCGGTACGTGGGCCTCTCACTGTTGTGGCCTCTCCCGTTGCGGAGCACAGGCTCCGGACGTGCTGGCTTAGCAGCCATGGCTCACAGGCCCAGCCGCTCCGTGGCAGGTGGGATCTTCCCGGACCGGGGCACGAACCCATGTCCCCCACATCGGCAGGCGGACTCTCAACCACTGCGCCACCAGGGAAGCCCCTCAGTGAGCATAGTTCTGAACTAATCCAACCAACATTAGTGTAGTGCACACAAACAGGAAGACAGGGAAGGGTAAAAAAATTAATAAACAGAATCCTCAATTAAATAGAGTCAGGAAACCAGAATGGGGAGCTCCCATGCCATGCCCTGAAACAATAGCAGAGCAGAGCCCCACAGGGAGAAGGAAAACTCCTCTACTTCCCTGGCAACAACTCGGCCAATGAAAAGCCATGGACTCTTTATTTACTAAAGCCCTCCCAACTTTCTTCCCTATGAAAGTGTCTCCTTCTCTTGCTGTCCTGAGACTTGCATGTGGCTCACAGTGGTTGCAGACCCTGAACTGCAATTCTGTGCTGATTCCATCTTTGTTGGAGAGTAAACTCAGCTTTGCTGGAGAAACTTGTTTTCTGGCAGTCTATTTGTTTTAAGTCAAAAGATAAAAAATGGGGCCTCCCTGGTGGCGCAGTGGTTGAGAGTCCGCCTGCCGATGCAGGGGATACGGGTTCGTGCCCCGGTCTGGGAGGATCCCATATGCCGCGGAGCAGCTGGGCCCGTGAGCCATGGCCGCTGAGCCTGCGCGGCCGGAGCCTGTGCTCCGCAACGGGGGAGGCCACAACAGTGAGAGGCCCGCATACCGCAAAAAGAAAAAAAAAAAAAAAAAAAAAAAGATAAAAAATGATGATGATAAACCTCATCTTTCTGAGACATATACAGCCTCTATTTTTTTTTAAATCAAATATTTAGAAGAGCATTTCTTCTTTTCTCAGTTTGGAGAGAACCCCTTTCACCTAGTCTTTCCTGGTCCTATTGAACCAAGCCCCGTGACCTCTGGTTAGGCTGCCAGGATCCAGTATTTAAACAATTGTAATCAGCAAAGATTAATCTTTGTAACAAAGATTATGGATAAGAAAGTGGATGCTCAGCAGCAGCTACAGAAATAGTCTTCTCTTTGAAAAGAGTTGAAGCAAGTCCCTAGGCTCCCTTTAGACTAACTTGAGTGCTTTATTCATAAATTGGCTTGCAAATTCCACAAAGGCTGCTTTTTGTTTTTGTATCTTCAGGGAAGCCTTGTACTTCCCAGTGTCAAGGGCACGACAGAATCTGTGATGTGCAAGGAACTCAGCTCATCAGCATTAATTATTGCTCTGCCAGGCTTGTAAACATATGTAATCAGAAGCCTTATGCAGAGGCCCTAGTGAGGATGCCACCTTTTTCTCTGTCTGCTCATTCCTAGTCTCCTTCCACTCTTGCATGAACTGTTGGCTCTCCGCCCTTTTGATTGCTCTTCTTCTTTTTCACTTTCTCCCTGGGTGGGCACATCTGCCTTCCTGGCTTCAGCTAAAATTTCTATTATGATAAGTTCTAATTATATATTTTCAGCATCAGCCTTTTTCAGAAACTCCACACCTGTATTTCCAACTGCCTACTAAACATAACTCAAACCACCAATTCCAAAACTGGCTCATGCTATTCCTCTACCCTCAAGCCCATATTTGTTTTTCCATGAGTGCTCCCACTGCAAGCTGATATCTCTGTGTTGTGTTGCCAATGCTGCACAAAAAGAAAACCTCAGGTTCATCCCTGAATCATTTCTTTCCTTTAACTCCATCCTATCCCACCACAGCCAGTCAGTCATCAGATGACTTCAATCCTAACTCCAGAAGTGTTCCTATTTGGGAACTATTACCTGCTGTCAGTTTCTCCTCATTTCTTAACTGGATGATTCCCAGCCCCTATCTGTCTGATTTGAGGCTCTCACCGTGCTTATCTCCTTCCCATCCAGCAGTGTTATTTTTCAAACATCAAATATTCTGCTCTTCACTTTAAATTTTTAGTGATGAATATACTTACTTTTCTCATGGCAAAATATACTTTGTGAAGTAAAACTTGATGAAATAGATAAAAGTCAGCTCTAATTTATTTTAATCTTGACAAGTTACTTTCATGAGTTTCATGCACGTTGTTCTCAGTATAAATCAAAACTCCTTAGCCTGGTGTTCAGACAAATGGCCATCATCTATATACTAGACATGATCTCCTACTATTTTCCCCATAGATATTATAATTTGGACACACTGAAATTTGTGCATTGTTCACTACTGGTGCCTTTAACAGTTCCTAGAACACAGTAAGCACTGAATAAAATGCTTGCTGAATGGATGAAGAAGTTGTTCTCTGCAGTTCCTCTCTGCAAAGCCCTTTCTATGTTCCCTGTTTGCCTTTTCACATTCTACTTCTTTACTTAGAAATTCCTTTCTGCTCTTTTGGACCTGGCTAATCATCGCTACCCTTTCTGCAAAATCTAGCTGACATTTGACCTTTTGATTATCATTAATTAATTCAACAAATGTTTATTGAGCTCATACCAAGAGCCTGATGCAAAGGATACAAGAGCCACAATTTAGTGTGCAAAACATATAAAGAATTACAAAGCAATTGCATACTTCCTTGCAGCCTTTCCTATATATTCCCACATATGCAGTTGCCTCCGTCTGTCTACTCCACATTTTTTATATCACTCAGAACTACTGCATTACTTTAGAAAAATCTCTCTCCAAGTTAATCTGATATACTGCCAGACTACACCTTATTACACTATACTCTCCTTGTTTCCCCTAAAATAAGCATAATTTCTAGCAAATAGTAAGCCACCAACAAATGGTGGTTATTTATGTAATTATGCTCAGGGTGCAATATAGTAAATTGAGTCTAGGCTTATGATCAGATTGCTGAGTTGAAGTTCAGACTGACTTATGTAATTAGGATCTGGAGTGGATCATTTAACTTTCCTGGCCTCCTTAGCACCTTGTAAATCAGGTGAGACAACACCTACTTCACAAAGTTCTTATAAGCATCAGGTGATGAAATAAGACGGACTATGAAATTGGGACATGTTGAATGCTTGTCAGTTGTTTGCCTAATTTAGGAATAAAAAATATGATAAGGTAATGAAAGTTCAATATATTGCATAAGTAGAAGAAGGCAGACAAGTCAAGAACGAATAACTGAGTTAATAGGTCACTTCTTCCTAGACTGTAAAGCTCTCAGAGGGCAGGCAGCAGCAGAAAAAAAAATACAGAATAAGTGAAATATTTTAGTCAAATTGGAAAAAGGAAATTTAATAGTTCCTTACTTAAAAGGAGCAGAAAGGTGATATCAAAATATACTGTACATTATTTTGTTAGATATAACTTCTCATAGTAAACTGTGTGAGATTTTAATTTCAAAGTTTAGTTATTTTAAACAAATGTATTTTTCTTTGAAGTCGATTTAAAAAAAACCTCAAAGATATATATGCTTGCCTACATGGGGCACAAAATCAAAATTTCTGGAGCTCTCAAAGAGCAAAACCAGGGAGAAACTCCCCCATCTCTCTCTCCCAAGGATCTGCCTCAACATAACTCATTTCTGCTTTTACACTTAGTCTAATGAGCTCTGATTCCTCTGGATTCCTTTGGCAGATATTTAACTGATCACTGATGAGTGGACAGAAAGAGAGCCTTCATCAGGTCAAGACTTCAGGACTTGATGAAGCTGAGATTGAAGGATACTTCAAAATCGCATTTTTATAGACTACACAGACCACTCAGACCTGAGAACATCGCTCTCCAAGATAGTTTCTGCATTTGCTTTAAGACAAGGTGAACTCCTCTTCACATATGAACTCTAAGAACATTGACTGACATCAAACCATTCAATATTTTCCAGAACATAGATTTTTAACTACAGGGTATGTTTAGAGGACAAAGTTCAGCTTCAGTTGATTACTTGCAATTCTCATGGTTTTTATTTGACATGTCTCCATTTTCCTTTCATCCCTTTAAAGAAATCCATCTTCTTGACCTGATGAAACTGGGAATGATGAGCAAATTTCCAAAACCAAGTTATTTACTGAAGCAAAGAGAAATTTTTGTAAAATCCTATGTAATTTCAATGTAAAAACTACCTTGAGAAACCAGAAAATACAAAACTTTAAGAGAACTACCCCAAAATAAATAGGGAAGAAAATTGGACATTTTTGAATGGCTATCAGTTACTTAGAGAAATTGTAAGGAAGAAGATTAAGTTTAATTTGTCCATTATCAAATATGCTAAAATGCAGATACAGGATTTGAACAAATATCCAAATCTAGAATATTTACTCTTTCTACAATATTTTACTATCCACAGAGTGTACTTTTTTTTTTGGCTGCGTTTGAGAGCTGCACTGCTGCTCTCTCTAGTGGCTCGTGGGCTCTAGAGCAGAGGCTCAGTAGTTGTGGTGCACGGGCTTAGTTGCTCCGCGGCATGTGGGATCTTCCTGGACCAGGGATCGAACCCATGATCCCTGCATTGGCAGGCAGATTCTTAACAATCGCACCATCAGGGAAGTCCCAGAGTGTACTATTGTTGAACTCTAGGACCACCTTAAATTCATGACCAAAAAAGAAAATTGGAGTTTTATTTTTAAAGAGAGGTTAAAAGCATATGAAGCCCCCTTTCTTTTTCTTTTAAAAATCGAGTCATGTACTAGTGAGTCAATTTACAATTGTCCTTGGTTCATGATTTTGTAAATAAACATGGCATCGCTTTTGGCAGTGTGTCAATCTGACTTGTTTTCACAGCAGAAACTGAATGAGGTCATGGAGTAGCTTTTCTGGCCAGGTCATAACAATATAATTTACAGCATATTAGCCTTTTCATATCATATTGATTTTTCATGCTGAAGGGCTTCCAAAGCCACAAAAGAAGCTAGTTCTGTGCTAAGGAACAACAGTATCAAATTAAACATTAAGGCATGTACCAATTTGAAGAGTGAGTTAATATTAACAAAATAAACATTTGCTTCTTCTTAAAAACATTGCATTCACCCATGACTAGAGTCATATGATAAAAGAATCTTAAAAAACAAAGATGAAAACCAAAAATAATTACTTTCCAGGGCCAAGAATAAGAGCTTTCACTGAATTTTGAACTTGGTTATCAACACAAGAAAAAATAATCACTTGAAATAATTCAAAAATAAATTGATTATATGAAATAAAGTAAGGAAAAGTGTAAGCCAAGATTCAGGAAATATTTACAAATCATTTGTTCCTTAGACTGTGGAAAACTTTGTTCACAGAATGTTTCCAATGCTGAGTTCCACATAAGGATCCTTGTTCATCACTTTAAACACTATTTGAGAAGTCCTGAAATTATTATATTAGGTTTTGGAGTAGAAACTTCTTGGTATCAATCCCTGATTCCCTCAACCCAGATTCTTACTTTTTAAAGCAAATAATGCTTTAAAGCCAAAACAAATTAAAAAGACTTTAATCTGCTTTATTCCTTTGTTCCTTAAACCAAATTCAATTTTAGGTTTTTATATTTGGGTCAAGAAGCACAAACTAAATTTTAGAAAATTTTTTCGTCATTTATAAAAGTAATGCTTTTAATTTAATTTATTTACTTATTTATTTTAGAAAATGTTATTTCCAGTTTTTTTAATTTATTCATTTATTTTTGGCTGCACTGGGTCTTTGCTGCTGTGCATGGGCTTTCTCTAGTTGCGGTGTGCAGGCTTCTCATTGCAGTGGCTTCTCTTGTTGAAGAGCATGGGCTCTAGGCACGTGGGCTTCAGTAGTTGTGGCTCACGGGCTCTATAGTGCAGGCTCAGTAGTTGTGGCGCCCGGGCTTAGTTGCTCTGCAGCCTGTGGGATCTTCCCGGACCAGGAACTGAACCCATGTCCCCTGCATTGGCAGGCAGATTCTTATCCACTGTGCCACCAGGGAAGTCCAGTAATGCATTTTAAAATAATTTCAAATATAAAATATTTTACTACATTTGCCTCTTCACACAAAATATTTCAGATTCCTTCAGAAAAAGAACATTATATATGACTTCCACCTAACCTCCAAATGAAGTCAACATTGTTTCAACATTATCCAATCCACAGACTCCTTTAAATGTGGCCAAATGTCTCAACGGTCTGAATAAAAATCATTCCTGTTCTCTATTCTGGACAATCATCTCCTTCCTTCAGTAGGGAGCTGTTCCTTGGACTTGCCATCACATTAATGTCCTCGACAGATTTAGAGTCTAGGTGACCTTCAGTGCAGGTTTGTCCATTGTTTCTTCTCCTTGAGCAGACTCAGGTGAAGCATCCCCAACAGGAATATCCCAGACACTATCATGTGCTCTTCTCAATGAAGCTCATCAAAAGCGACACAAGGTTGACACCTCATCACCACTGGTGATATAACAGGATACATGTAAACATGATGGGTTACATTTCTGCCCAGTTTTTCCACACACAAAAACATGCTTTTCCCTTTGTAATAAGTGGAATTTTATGGGAAGATATCCTTAGATTATGGCAATATCCTATTCCTATTTGATTCCACTGGTCAGTCTTGGTATCCCTTGATTCTCACCTAAAATACCCACCACAATGATTGCCAAATGGTGATTTTCCATTTCCATTACATTTAATACTTGGTATTTTACCATAAAGAGTAGCTTAACATGTTCATGGACACATTTGTTCATATCAGCATGGACACATAATTTTATTGTAGTCAATGGCTTGTAATCGGTTATAATTTTGATGTTCAAATTTTTCTAGATTTGTCCAGTGGGATCCCTTTCAAGTTGGTTCCTTTGCCCTTTTAATAGATTCCTTTACCCCCTTTATGATATTGTTGAAAACTGGACATTTTTAGATGATATATTGTAGCAACTCTGGATATTGATTTCTCCCATCCCTGGAGAGTTGATGCTGTCGTTTGTTCACTTGGTTGGTTGATTAGTGACTTAGCTGAACTGACTCTGAAGTCTATTTCCTGTAATGTGCAGCTTCTGATGTCCTAAGATTTGTTTTCTTATATTTATCTTGTAGCCTGCCTACCTATGATTTGTCCCTGAATCAGCATAAGCCACTTACTGGTTAAAGACTGTACTTAATCCCCCTTAGGAATCCAAGTTTTACTCATTACCTTTGGATATGTGTGTGGCTTGGAGGCTGCATTCTCAGTTCCAGGAATTCACATTTATGACCCATTTTTGGATAGAGACTAGTAGTTTGTATCTTTCCTTTCTTATCACTCCTGAGAGGGCTTACCATTTGGCATACAGAGTTTTCCAGGCTCCTAGGGTTGTGTCCGATCATATTTTTAAGCCTGGCTGAAATAGGAGCTGCCCTGGGTCAGAGTAAATTATTGTTCAGCTAATCATGGAGCAGACATTGTGTTTAAACCCTTGTGTCAGTAAGGCTTCCGTTCTGCTGATGGCCGTGTGAATTTGAGGATGTTTTCACATCTGTCCCAAGTCCTATCCTGCCTATGCACAGCACTCCCAACCCCCCAGGGTTCACAGTGACCCCAGCAGGACTCTTGGTTATCTCTTTCCCTGGCTTTCTGTGTTAAACTTGATTGCCCTGCTGTTTTACTTTTTGCTATTGTATCATGGAGTTATAACTGTACTCACTTAATTGGTTTCCACCAAGAACTCCATTTTTTAATTCTTTTTTATCATCTATTGGTATGGAATTTTATACCCCCTGTTCTAAATAAAGCCAGTTTCCTTAGACAGAGCTGAAGAATGTTTCATTTTAATGCTTGCCTCTCTGGCCTGCCTCTCCTCATGACCAGGACCAAGGCATCCCTGCACAAGTACTGGAAGCAGTGACAGTGCACACTCCTCCCAGAATGACACTCCTGCTTTACAAATGGGTGCCGGGAGAGGACACGTCCTATGCTTTTTTGACTTGCCTCTCTTGGTATGGAACTTCTACCCATAGGGCCTGTGGTAGTGGGTGATCAGGGCCCAGTATTCTCAGCCTGCGAGCCTGGAATGAGGCATTTACCATACAAGTGAGGTCTGGGTGGAAGAAGGTCACTCCAGACATCTCTGCCCTGCCTACCTGGCACACAGCTTTTGCACCCTGAGAATGGAGGCAAGAGAAATACTCTTGGCCTTTCCCTTGTGAGATGAAGTAGCCCTAGACTGAACGTTGGGAGTGGGGGAGAGAAGGAGTCCCTGTCTTATTACAGCATCACCTAATTAGAACTCCCAGAGTAGTTTCAGTAAGACAGAGCCGGGAATGGGAGAGCAGTCATATTTGAAATGCTGGAGTCTCTCCCTGTTTTTTCCAAGATTTAGTAAATTTTCTGGAATGAATATTTTTCCACTTCCTGTATGCTTCGAGAACAAATTCCAAAGAATTTAAGTGATTATTTTAAATTTATTTATTTATTTATTTATTTTTGGCTGCGTTGGGTTTTTGTTGCTATGCGCAGGCTTTCTCTAGTTGCAGCAAGCGGGGGCTGCTTTTCATTGTGGTGCACGGGCTTCTTATTGCAGTGGCTTCTCTTGTTGTGGAGCATGGGCTCTAGGCATGTGGGCTTCAGTAGTTGTGGCTCGCGGACTTAGTTGCTCCGCGGCATGTGGGATCTTCCCCGACCAGGGCTCAAACCCATGTCCCCTGCACTGTCAGGCAGATTCTTAACCACTCTGTCACCAGGGAAGTTCTAAGTGATTTTTAAAATATTTTTTCAATTAAAAGATTGTTAAGGTAAGGATCTGCTGCACTCCATAACAAAAAGCTAAACTGTGATCCCATTTAATATTATAGCTTCTAATATACAAGGCCAACTTTTCAAAATCTCTCTGTTAATTATACATATGATTACATATATTATTTAGAACCAAAAATCCATGTCTATTCAATACTAAATATAGTTGGTATCTACTGTATGCCTGAAACCATTAAGTGCTGGTTCCTATAAAGGTGAATAAAATATAGACCCTGACTTCAGGAGACCCACAATCTAAAATAAGACCTAAAAGAAAACTAAGATTTATACATATATCTTCAAATATATATATGAATTATGTGTATATATACATATATATGAATGATAATTTTAAATATTTTAGATCAACAAACTCATATTTAACCTATTCAGCTTTTCTTTTTTTCCTTTACAGCTAATTTATCTGGCTCATTTATTTAATAAACACTTGTTATGTGTATTGATATTTAATCCCATCCTTTCTCTTTCAAGTTTTGATCCAACTGAGAGCAAAACTCAAAATCAAATGGAGAGAAAAAGTTTTATTACTGATAAAAACTGGACTAGCTGATACAAATTAAATATCTGGCCACAATCAGACTTTCTGATACTTTCACAGATTTAAACTTGGCCACTCAGAACTGTTGGCCATCCCATACCCAGTTCCCACTGGATTGGAAGCTGACTTACACACATTGAATGAAGGAGAAAAGACAAAGGAAATGCATGGGTTTAGTAGGAAGATTGGTCCGAAAGAGAAAGCCTAGAAGGAGCTGAGCCGCATATGTTTGTTCTCTCTCCCAAAGAAACAAGTAAGCAGACTGGATGGGCTTTTTGCATTTTAAATCTGTGAGTAAGTGTGTGTGTGTGTCATTGTGGTGGGGATCCAGAGTGAACAATGACTCAAGGAGCACACAGTCTAATGACACTTCCTTCCAGGGTACCATCTTCACTAGCAACTGTATGATTCACTCAATTTAGTGACTATCTTACTTGGCTTGAGTACTCTTAAGTACTCAAGAGTATTTAAGAGTAAGTACTCTTAAGTAACTGATAAAATAATTTAAAAAATGAGTAACTGATAATAATTATGTTTAATATAAAGTGCTTGAAAATGACCCTTCTTTGGTGTAGCAATGAAATTGCCTCATTGACCAAAAAGAAATACAGTCTCCTTTGACCATGACTTTCTATAGCTGTCCTTCCAGGATGTTGTGTAGCATGCAATGTGGACAGTCATATCTTACATTTTTTCCCCTGCCTTCTTGGCCATTTCCCATCTTATTTCAGAATAAAACCACCTGCTGCTGTCATTATGTCTAGAACATGTATTTGCTGATCTAACCAGGTGCTCAATTGATGTTTAGAGTGTTACCATCTGATTTATGGCACCATGAGTGAGGTTATGAGTCAACCAACCAACTCTGGTACTTTATAGGAATCTAGTATTCTGTCCACATCTAAATTAGATCACAGGCTCTTTGGGGCAAGCACGTTGCCTGTGCTGCTTTATGCTTTGCTAAGTTCCATGCACACTTACCATATTCTATAAATATTCTCACGGAATATTTATGACAAGTCTAACATGGCAAGCAACTTTACCAGGGTCACTATACCCTGGTAGATTTAAAGTTCCTTAAATTACATTAGTGACCTACTTTGTAATATTTTATCTAGAAAAATCTAAGTTCCAAAGCAACTCTCAGATTCTATTCAATTTTTCTAGCTTCCTCAAAAAAAAAAAATCTCAGAAATGGCTTAGTGCTATTTCAAAGTCTATGAATGTGAAAGAGCTCCACTGTAAGAGTAAAATCACTATGAATTAGAATCCAGATTTGAGGCGGATATATCCGAGTTCAAATCTCAGCTCAACCACTTTCTATTTGGCCTCAGATTTCTCTAAACCTTAGTTTTCTCATCTATAAAATGGGTATGATAATAATTATACCTACCCTCTAGGGGTGTTGTGAGTATTAAATTAAACTTGACACTTGGTTTACACTCAGTACTTGTTAGTTGGTAGAAATTGTGGTAGTAGGAATTGTGATAGGTATAATGGTGACATCAACAACTACAGAAGTAAAATCCATGCTGATGGATCTGGAAAAACTACAAAAGGCATTGTAAATAATTACGAAGGGAAAAGTAAAGGAGTTTTGGGAATGCCAAAGCCCAACTGTTTTCATAAAAATATGGACTCTGGAAGCAGGCTTGGAATATGACTGTCATTACACCAAAACCTAAACGACTGTATGTTCTCAGTTTAAAGAAAGATTGTGTTGACAGAATGAGTGCTGTTTCTAGGAAGTCTAGACAAATGAAAATCCATAAATGACAAATTATTAATGTATCTTTAGCATTAATTAGAAGAGTGTATTCTGATCTGATAGCAAAATTTGTATCAATTTGGCAAGTATACCCTTACCCAGGAGATGGATACATCAAGCTGTCCAGCTGAGATGCTTCTCATTATCCAACTATCCCATTTCTGCAATGAATCAGGTATACACCGGAAGAAATTTTGGCAACCAGTGACCATTTCCTTTTTTTTTTTTTTTTTTTTTTTGCGGTATGTGGACCTCGCGCTGTTGTGGCCTCTCCCGTTGCAGAGCACAGGCTCTGGGTGCACAGGCTCAACGGCCATGGCTCACGGGCCCAGCCACTCCGTGGCACGTGGGATCCCCCTGGACTGGGGCATGAACCCGCGTCCCCTGCATCGGCAGGCGGACTCCCAACCACTGCGCCACCAGGGAAGCCCGACCATTTCCTTTTAGGAAGAGAATATTTGGCTCCCTTCTACAGTTCTAATTACCATGGTGGTAATTTAGTTTATTCACATCAGTCTTTTGTGAATTTAGTCATCAATTCCACAGGTATTAACAAACTCTAGATGCCCTAAAACAACAGGGTTTTGGAGACAGAGAAGCTTAAAACCAGTCCCTGGAATATCATAATGATAAGAGACATGTCTAATATATGACTTCTTGTCTAGCCAGACATTGACCTTACTAGATGACACCTCTCTAAACTCTTTCATTATAACAAAGTCTAAAAATGAGACAGAAAATCCAACTTCCTACAATCCTCCAAGAGAAAAACGTGCATTGTAAAATCAGTATGTGGGGCTCTAGTTAGGGACATGAATAATTATCATCCATTTCTTATAGCAAAAATCTCTGACACATTATATTCTCGACACAGGGGAAAACAAAGAGAAAAAAGAAAAAAATAGAAATCAGAGGAGAAAATTAATTAAATATAGACTCTGTGTTGATGCCCATATCTCAACTTTCTACATGTTAATTGGAGAAAGAGATAAGAGTGATAATCCTGGGGTTAAACTTAATAGACTAAATAAAAGCTTAGATATATTCTTTCATTTTAGTTTCTGCTTCTGTGAAATAATGTTCTGCTTTATGTTTGGACCCAGCCTTTTCTCTGTGAATTACTTGAAATAAAGGGTGTCTCTAACATATTCAAAGAATTTGGTGCTTTCTGTTCAACAGGAGTACCCTCATCAAGGGTAAATACCATGTGCTCTCATACACCATGCCAATAGGTTAATACAAAGACATCCATTAATTTACATAGTGGGGTCTTCATAATTATAGGATAATTTCATTTACAAGCTACAGGGACAACCTCCCTTTCCTACTTAAAAAAACATTCTATAGATTACTTAAAATTACTTAATAATTCAGTTTCCTGTAATATATAAGCTTTATAATTTGTGTTTATAACCTGCTTCAGAATGAAACGTGACATTTCTAGGAAATTAAATAAAAATATTTTTCGCAGTTTCACATCTCAGGGAATTCCTTTATGTTTACTTAACACTGAACAAAAGTTCTTAATTCTCTCTTTTTTTTTTTTTTTTTTTTGGCCTTATGCGTGCCTCTCACTGTTGTGGCCTCTCCCGTTGCAGAACATAGGCTCCGGATGCGCAGGCTCAGTGGCCATGGCTCACGGGCCCAGCCGCTCTGTGGCATGTGGGATCTTCATGGACTGGGGCACGAACCCATGTCCCCTGCATCGGCAGGTGGACTCTCAACCACTGCGCCACCAGGGAAGCCCAAAAGTTCTTAATTCTTTAAAAAGAGTTGCATGGATTTAAATGTAAATATTCACTAACATTTTGCCTTTACTACTTCTTCTAAGAAGGGTAAATAACAAGCATAGGATTTTCAAAGAGGTTATATTCACAACCAAGTTATTTCCTCTCAGGAGTTCTCATAAGATACTATCGGGGTGGAGCAGACTTATGGTTTTATTTCATACTTCTTTTGGCCACAGAACGCCTACATGCAATTGAATCAGAAACCAAATTTAGTTTTATTCTCTTCTTAGTGGGTTTCCACCCAGACCTACTGTCAAGTATCCCTCAGAGACAGAATTTGTGTGTGTGTGTGTGTGTGTGTGTGTACATGTCATATGCATGTATCCCATAGGGTAAGGAGATGTTCTTCACACTGACAGGGACTTTAGATACTGGTGAACAACGAAAGAAAAATAAGCCATTTAAAAACTTCTTTTGGTTGTATAAATGCAATGTTATGTTTTATGTGCACTGCTCTCATTTCTGTATAATTTCCATGCAGAAAATAATTGGATGTATAATTATACATGTGTCAGTTCAACTTATATAAATTTCATTTGATTATATCATCAAAAACCTGTTCATATGGTCATGTATACACCATTTTTTATAGGTTATTGCTCATGTTGCAAGGCCATCTGCTCTCAAATTTTAAAAATAAGAAGAAGATTCAGATTATAGTCAGGAAAAAAGGTTTTCTACAAAAAGAAAAGAAATACAGAAAACAGTAAAATTACTTGGACACAAATGAGTGTAGTTTCATCTTAGAAAATATATTCTAATTAAGCAAAATACATATTTATTCTTTATTAATTCAGATTTCAACAAGTATGATCCCAGCTAACCTGTGAGAAATTATACAATGGTTATGAATAAAGACTTCAGTGACTGCAAAGAAGATAAAACTTGACTCTCTTACTGCATCAAAATAGTGGCTTTTGTTGATAGGAGAACTGAGTACATAAATGACTGAGTTCATTTCAATCATATTTTTAGCATGTATCTATAGTAATAGGTGGATTCTATTAACACTGACACATGATACAGGGAAGAATTTGTTCACTTTATTACTTATTTATTCAACATATATAGGTATTGAGCCTAATTAGTATTAAGTGCTATTCTAGTTCCTGAGGATACAATGGAGAATCAGACACAGAAAGATCCCTCCTCTCAAGGACTTTCTATTCTAGTGGGAGGATGATAGAATTTATAAACACCCTTTGGGAGATGCAGAGAAGGTGCTTCAAGAATTCAGAAAGGGATGAGATCATTCCTGCTTGGCATATGGATGGACAAGAGAGCTTCATTAACAGGATTCTATATGACTTAACCATATCATCTGCTACACTGATTCCTTTTTATCTAATCCTGCTGTACCCTTTTCTTTCCATGTTCATATGTTAAATATTGGTTATAACCCATGAAATTTATTTAATGACCCTCTGATGGTAAGTCACATTTGAAAAGCACTATATGTTTTGACTGTGGTGATAAGAGTTGAAGGTAGGTTAGAAGACAGTCATTGGGAGATTGGAGTCAAGGAACTGACCACAGAAATAGAAGTTTCATCCAGGTGAAGAATTATGACAGAAGATAGAGAGTGCAACAATCTTCTGGAAAATATTTTTTATGTCAACACTAACCCCTCTATTATCCATCTATATCTTTGAGTATCCTTATCAGTCACATTTGTGAATTCACCTCTTCAGTTCTCATAGTAAATTTAGTATCATTCAGGATTTGGCCTTAGAGATCTTCTCACTGTACATGCTTACACTGAGAAGTCTTAAGTGCAACCATCCAACTACCATTTGTATAGCAATTTTATTTATTTATATACATACATTCATATGTAAATGATTTCTTTAAGACCTGCAACTCTCATTCTGGTACCTGAGCTTAGTTTCATATGTTTAATCTTTTCCATCACTAATTTCCACATCTCCAAACTTGAATAACTTCAATAAAACTGATCTTTCCTCCTGCAAGTCTCACCTTAAATAGCATGTAAGAAAGAAAACTCCCAGTTTCTTATACTTCTCTTTTAATAAGTCAGAAAGAAGGTCTTCCTGGGTTGATCTCCAAAACATCACCTAAGTATGTCTTTTCCCCTCTCAGATGCCACAGCCTCACTCAACACTCTCATTACACATCTGGTTTATCTTTGGCAGTGACCTCTTGTATCTCTCCCTCCCTTGCTCTTTCATTCACTCAAAGTGCTGCCAGCCTAATCTTGTTCATTAAAAACTGGGAGTTGCATAACTGTCCAGTCTCACATCCACCACTCTCTCTGCCCATTCCCTACTCTCACATGTGCTCTCTTTGCAACCAAATTATCAGCTTATTCATAGTTTTCCAAAAACACACCATTTCATGCCTCAATGCCTTGTTGGATGCAGTGGCTTCTGTCTGAAATGACTTCCCGGTTCTGCTCTTTAAGCATCATTTTCTCTGTGAAGGTTGTCCTTAACTCCATATAGTACTGCTCAGTCCTTCTTTCTGCTTCATCAGTTCCTGGAATTGAGCTTATCACATTATGTTTTGTTTTTAAGTATGTCTCATTCTCTTCCTATACATTGACCTACTTGTGGGAAGGCACGAACATTTTCTTGTCATCTTTGTATCCCCAATACCTAACACACATGATTACTCAATACATGCTTATTAAACTAGTGCAAAGTAGAAAATGTTATAGGAGCAAGAACTAATCTAAGATCACAGTGAATGGAGATTTTTATTGTTCTGTGTATATTAGAAAAGTCTTCTAGAAGAATAGAGCATTTACACTGAAACTTACTTAAGTGATGGGTAAGATTTCAAAAGATGAGGACCAATAGAAAAGTCATTCTGAATATAGGAAAGCATGAAATGGAAAGTAGGATGCAAGAGGGGAAATAAAGAACCAAGACGTGTATAGAAGATTGGAATCAGTCTTCCACTGATTCTATAAAAATCTCTAAAATTACCTTATTCAAAAGATGAAACTTTTAAAACTAACTTAAGCTGCATACCAGAATATGTGCAGACTAAACTACAAAGATAGAAGTATAGATTATACTGTGTGTAAAGGGTCACTACTGATTAATGGAGTATGTTATTCTATATATGACTATGTTATAAACAATCTGGATAAAAACTAGCTCTTACTAGGCACTATTATTTACACATTTTACCACATCTTTCAGGGTATACAGCACATTGTTTTTTTTGTTTGTTTGTTTTTTTTGTGGTATGCAGGCCTCTCACTGTTGTGGCCTCTCCCGTTGTGGAGCACAGGCTCCAGATGCGCAGGCCCAGCGGCCATGGCTCACGGGCCCAGCCGCTCTGCGGCATATGGGATCCTCCCAGACGGGGGCACGAACCCATATCCCCTGCATCGGCAGGCGGACTCTCAAGCACTGCGCCACCAGGGAGGCCCACAGCACATTGTTAAATCAATTATCTTAATAGCTAAAGAAACTTACCTGATAAACATCAACATCCAGGAATAAATAAGAAACTCTCTTACCCTTAAAGTCTATCTACCTTAACCTGTAGCATGTATCATATGGAAAGAGAGAAACTTTAGAAACATCTCCTTTAAAGTGGCAAAAAGATATGGGCACCTTCTCTTCTTTACACTGCTTATCATATAATTAAATATTAGAGTCAAGCAAAACAAGAGGAAAAACCAAAGACATGTATAGATATTTGCTTTCATTTGTCATGGCAAATACAAGAATATCAAGAGACAAAACACTAAAACTAGTAGAAGAATTTAACTTGACTACAGGATATGTCAATATACAAACTAATTAAGTTTTTTACACCCCAGTAATTACCAATTGAAAATACAATAAGACAATAAATGCCATTTACAATATCTATCTCTATCCTCGTATCCATCTAGAGTTTCTAGTAATTAACCAAATGAAGATGGCTTTGAACTGTATGGAGGAAATTTCAAAATGATGAAGAGGATAAAAGAAAAACTAAATAAATTGTCAGCTATCCCCTCTCCATTGGGAATGGGTTACCATTACAAAGATATAAATTCTCTCAAATTTCTTAATAAAATTAAATCCAATTCTAATTAAATTACATTTATAGGCTAGGGGAGAAGAAATGACTCTAAGATTTTCATGGAAGAACAAAGTTTAATACAGAGATAAAATAATTTTTCAAAGAAGAGCAAAAAAGAAAAACTTTCCCTATCACATGTTAAGTCATATAACAAATACTTATAATTTAAAACAGACCAGTTCTGGAACAATATTAATAAAACATGGATACATAGCTGAGAATATAGAAATGGGAGCATTTATATGGGAACATATAAATGTATATAACAATTTGAAAAAATGAATTATTCAGTAAATAGTATTGGTCAATATATAGCACAAAAATTAGATTCCTACCACAATTGTATTCAAAAATTAAAACCGAATAGACTTAAGACATAAATGTGAAAGAAACAAATATAAAAACTCCTACAAGAAAATGTAGGTGAATATATTTGTGATCTTAAGATTGGAAAAAATTTTAAAACAGGTGCATGAAAACACAAGTGATTAAGGGAACAATTAACAGATTAAGCTTCATGAAAATGTAAGATATAAATAACCATGGAAGGCGGAAAGAAAGCATTCTCAAAACAGGTGTGGGTAACTACTGGGGTTTGAGCTTGGGGATTAGGAATAAAAGAGTAAAAATGCTAAAGTAAAGGGCTGTACACAGACTGCTGATGACCGCATACCATGAATTTTGAAATGTCATCAACTCAATTTTGTTCATCTGAGCTCTTTTCCAAAACAAAACAGACAAAACAAAGCAACCTAACCCACATACACCCTATAATGCAGGAGCCATCATAAAAAGCAAATTGTCAGGCTTCCCTGGTAGCACAGTAGTTAAGAATCCGCCTGCCAATGCAGGGAACACGGGTTCAACCCCTGGTCTGGGAAGATTCCACATGTCGCAGGGCAACTAAGCCCATGTGCCACAACTACTGAGCCTGCACTCTAGAGCCCGAGAACCACAACTACTGAGCCCACGTGCCAAGAGTCCATGCTCTGCAACAAGAGAAGCCACCTCAATGAGAAGCCCATGCACCACAAAGAAGAGTAGCCCTTGCTCGCTGCAACCAGAGAAAGCCCACACACAGCAACGAAGACCAAACAGTCAAAAAAATTAATTAATTAAAAAAAAATTTTTTTAAAAGCAAGTTGTCTGTTTGGGGATTGCAAAGTACTAAAGTACCCCCAAGTCTCTACAGTTTCAACATTGGACTTTCAAAAAAAATAAACTTATTGAGTCACTACTCTATGTATAAAATAGTCCTCATCCTCATAGAATTTACAGATTATAGGGTGAGGTGGCTGGGGTAGATAGCTGATCTTAAGTAATCTCACAACTTGTTATAAGGGCTTAAATGAAAAATATTATAAATGATTTATTTATAATAATAAGCAGGCCTGGTTTCATTAGGGGAAGTGGGGTCACTGGAATACAGACCACATTTCTAAGGATTGAGCATATAAATGAGACAGTGGTAAAATCAGAGTTAACAGGAATAAGAGTTGGGTAAGAGCTTTCCAGGGGGTGGGAACCACATGGGAAAAATACAAAAACTGTGGAATATTTTCAGAATTAATGAACAGCCAGTATAGTTGGAACCAAACAAGCCAGAGGACAATTGCCTCAGGATTGGAAAGGAGGTACACACTAGATGTTTGGGCTTTGTCATACATGCTAAAGGCCTTGGATTGTATTCTCAACTGCAACAGAAAACCATTTTTTTTGATCTGATTTTTATAAGTTTATTCTCAATTTTTAAAAAGAATGCTTGCCCATGTTCCTAGAGACTTATCTAAAAATATGTTCACCACTATGTTTGTAAAAAAGTGGAAATGGAAAATAAAATCTAAACATTTATTAATAGAATAGTAGTCAAATAAATCAGGGAACATCTGTATTAAAGAATACTGTATCAATTTTTAAGCCAAGATGGAGACGTAGGAAGATCCTGAACTCACCTCCTCCCATAGACACACCAAATCAACACCTACATATAAAGCAATTCTTCCTGAAGAACTGAAACCTGATTGAAAAGCCTCTGCACAACAAACTATAGAGGGACCACAAGAGATGGGTAGGAGAGACAGAAACACAGTATCAACAGGAACCCCACCCCTGATGTGGCGACCTGCAGTAGGAGAGAGATTCCTGAGGAACATGTGTATAGACTCACCTGTCCTGGGGCACAGCAATAGAAAAAAACGGCAGTTTAAAAGGCACCTAGATGATAGGTGAAGAAAAATCATTTATTAACCTTAGAGCATCTGCCAAATGGACTGCTAGAACTCTCTCCAGGGTCAGAGATGCCAGAGAGCACCACTTTCTTTGCTTTTTTGCTGCACCTTAATGTAAGCAGGAACATAATCCAGGCACTCTAGCTGGCCTACCAAGGCCACCCCAGAATGTTCAGCTTCTTGGTCCATACCAGCTCCAACTATCCCCCAAGGTGGCCCCACTGCAGTGTGCCCTGGGGTCTCCTGACCTGTGCCTGCTCTAGTTCAAATTATGCCATTATGACAGCCCTAGGACAGCGTGCCCTGAGACTACCCCTCAGACCATGCCTACCTAGCTGTCGCACCAGGGGAACCCCAGAGTGGAACACCCCAGGACACCCTAGCCTGAACTCATTCCAACTCCACTTGACCTGTCAAAGTCACCTGCCACAAACCGTTTACATAAAGGATGTTCCTACCAAAGCTATACCTTCAAGACAGGGGGAGAGAGCTGTTTTGCCTGATTCATAGAAACAAACACAGAAAGTCAAACAAGATAAGAAGACAGGGGAGTATATTCCAAATGAAAGAACAAAATAAAACCCCTGGAAAAAAACAGTAAATTATTTACTTGTTAAAGAATTCAAAGTAGTGATCATAAATATACTTACTGAACCTGGAAGAAGAATAGAAGAACACAGTGAGAATTTTAATAAAGAGCTAGAAAATATAACAAAGAACCAATCTGAGCTGCAGAATACAAGAACTGAAATGAAAAGTACACTAGAGGGAATCAACAGCAGATTAGATGACACAGAAGAACAGATCAGTGAATTGGAAGACAGAATAGTAGTACTCACCCAATCATAACAGTAGAAAGAAAAAGGAATTTTAAAAAATATAAGGATAGTTTAAGAGATCTCTGAGAAAACATCAAGTTGACTAATATTTGCATAATAGGGATCCCAGAAGGAGAAGAGAGAAAGGGACAGGAAATATATTTGAAGAAATAATGGCTGAAATCTTCCCTAACCTGGGGAAGGAAACAGATACATAGTCATATACAAGAGAACCCCCATAAGGCTGTCAGCTGATTTTTCAGAAAAACTTTGCAGGCCAGAAGAAAGTGGCATGATATATTTTAAATGCTCAAAGAAAAAAGCTTACAACCAAGAATACTCTACCTGGTAAGGTTATCATTCAGAATTGGAGAGAGTTTCCCAGAGAAGCAAAAACTAAAGGAGTTCATCACCACTAAACTGGCTTTACAAGAAATGTTAAAGGGACTTCATTACGTGGGAAAGAAAAGGCCATAACTAAGAGTAAGAAAATATATCAAAGAAAAAATTTCATTGGTAAAGGCAAATACATAGTAAAGGCAGTGGATTAGCCACTTAAAAAGCTATTCAATAGTATGAAGGTTAAAAGATAAAAGTAGTAAAATCAATTATAACCACAATAAGAAGTTAAGAGATATTACAAAATAAAGATGTAAGATATGACATCAAAAACACAAAATGGGGCTTCCCTGGTGGCGCAGTGGTTGAGAGTCCGCCTGCCGATGCAGGGGACACGGGTTCGTGCCCTGGTCCGGGAGGACACCACATGCCATGGAGTGGCTGGGCCCGTGAGCCATGGCCGCTGAGCCTGTGCATCCAGAGCCTGTGCTCCGCAGTGGGAGAGGCCACAACAGTGAGAGGCCCGCGGACCGCAAAAAAAAAAAAAAAAAAAAAAAACACAAAATGTTTTGGAGGCTGGTGGTAGTAAAAATGTAGTGCTTTTAGAATGTGTTTGAACTTAATGACCATCAGCTTAAAATAAAGTGCTATATGCAGGTCAATGTATATGAGCCTCATGGTAACCACAAACCAAGAGCCTACAATATATATACAAAAAATAAAGAGAAAGGATTCCAAACACAACAGTAAAGAAAAGCATCAAACCACAAGAGAAGAAGAAAGGAACAGAGAAGAATGGTAAAAACAACCAGAAAACAATGAACAAAAGAGCAATAAGTACATACCTATCAATAATCACTTTAAATGTAAATTAACTAAATGCTCCAATAAAAAGATGCAGGGTGACTGAATGGATGAAAATGTCAGACTGATGTATATGCTGCCTACAAGAGACTCACTTCAGATCTGAAGACACGCAGAGACTGTAACTGAAGGGACTGAGAAAGATATTCCATAGCAAATGAGAAAGAAAAGAAAGTTGAGGTAGCAATACTCAGAGTAGATTTTAAAACAATGACTGTAACAAAAGACAAAAATGGCATTACATAATGATAAAGGGGTCAATCCAAGAAGAGGATATAACATTTGGAAATATTTATGTAACAAACATAGGAGCATCTAAATATATAAAGTAAATATTAACATAAAGGGAGAAATTGACAGTATGATAGTAGAAAAATTTAATATCCCACTTACATCAGTGGAGAGATCATGCAAACAGAAAATCAATAAAGACATATCGGCCTTAAAAAAGTCATTAATTCAGATGGCCTTAATAAATATATACAGAACATTCTATCTCCAAACTGCAAAAATCACTTTCTTTTTAAGTGCACATGGGACATTCCCCAGGATAGATCAGGTTAGGTCACAAAACAAATTTAAGAAGACTGAAATCATATCAAGTATTGTTTCCAACCACAATGGTATGAAACTAAAAATCAATTACAAGGAGAAAACTGGAAAAACCACAAATACATCAAGGCTAAACAACATGTTACTAAACAACCAATAGGTCACTGAAGAAACCAAAGAGGAAATCAAAAATACCTGGAGACAAATGAAAATGAAAACACAGGACTAGAATAAATAGTCTTAAAATTTTATGGAACCACAAAAGACCCCAAATAGTCAAAGCAATTTTGAAAAAAGAAGAACAGAACTCTGATTTTAAAATATACTACAAAGCTATAATAATCAAAACATTATGGTACTGGCACAAAAACAGACACATAGATCAATGGAACATAACAGCCCAGAAATGAACACATGTTTCTATTGCATGTTCAATTAATCTATGACAAAGGAGGCAAGAATATACAATGGGGAAAAGACAGTCTCTTCAATAAATGGTTTTGGGAAAACTGGATAGCTCCATGCAAAAAATGAAAATAGACTACTTTCTTACACTATATACAAAAATAAACTCAAAATGAATTAAAGACCTCTTAAATGTAAGACCTGAAACCATAAAGCTCCCAGAAGAATACACAGGCAGTACACTCTTTGACATTAGTCTTAGAAATATTTTTTTTTGATATGTCTCCTCAGGTAAGGGCAACAATAAATGGGACTAAATCAAACTAAAAAGCTTTTGCACATTGAAAGAAACCATCACCAAACAGAAAGGCAACCTACTGGAACAGGAGAAAATATTTGTAAATGATATCTCCATTAAGGGGTTAATATTCAAAATATGTAGAGAACTTATAAAACTCAACAGCAAAAAAATAAATAATTAAATTTAAAAATGGGCAAATTACCTGACTAGATATTTTTCCAAAGATGACATATGGATGGCCAAGAGGCACATGAAAAGATGCTCAGTATATCAGCAAGGAGATGCAAACTGAAACAACAATGAGATACCACTTCACACCTGTCAGAATGGCTATCATCAAAAAGACAAGAAATAACAAGTGTTGGCAAGAATATGGAGAAAAGGGAGATCTCCTGCACCAGTGGGATTGTAAAGTAGTACAAACAGTATGGAGGTTCCCCCCACAAAAAGAATTAGAAGTAAAACTACCATATAATCCAAAAATTCTACTTCTGAGTATTTATCTAAAGATAACAAAAATACTAATTTGAAAAGATATATACACCCCAATATTCACTGCAGCTGTATTAACAATAGCCGAGATATGGAACCTATGTCCATCTATAGATGAATGAATAAAGATGTGAAAACATAGATGGACCTATAAAGTATTATGCCAAGTGAAATAAGTTAGAGAAAGCCAAATACCATACAATTTCACTTATATGTGGAATCTAAAAAACAAAGCCAATGAACAAACAACAAAACAAACATATTCATAAGTACAGAGAACAAACTAGCAGTTGCCAGAGGGGAGGGGCTCGGGGATGAATAAAATAGGTGAAGGGGACTAAGAGGTATAAACTTTCAGTTACAAAATAAGTCAGAGGAATGTAATGTAAAGCATAGGA
Source organism: Mesoplodon densirostris (assembly GCF_025265405.1). Taxonomy (NCBI): domain Eukaryota; kingdom Metazoa; phylum Chordata; class Mammalia; order Artiodactyla; family Ziphiidae; genus Mesoplodon; species Mesoplodon densirostris. The sequence goes on from NC_082664.1 coordinate 22,171,888, forward strand.
AATATAGTAATAATACTGTAAATAACTGTGTATGGTAAAAGATGGTAACAACTTATTGTGGTGATCATTTTGTAATGTATAAAAATATAGAATCACTATGTTGTACATCTGAAACTAATATTGTAAGTCAATTATAATTTGATAAATAAAGTTTAAGAATAAGGCAGATAAAACCAGATCAAAACAATGGATTGTTGAACATAAATATTAACATATAAGCTCCCATATAATCTAATACATATATCTCTGCATAAAACACATATATCATATTTTTAACTGAAGTAACTTTGGAGAGAAAGGGGCAGTCAGAGATGGAGAATAAAGGAAGGACTTTCATGTTTCATAATATTTACTTGCTTTAAGCATTTATGATAAAATACATTTATATGTTATCTGGTTAATAAAAACAGGATTGGAAAAATTAAGAAAACAGATTAACAGACAAATTAAAATTATTGGAATACTTAGTTTATGTAATAGGGGGAAAGATGATAGTTATTCAATATTGATGCTAGAGGAGACAGAAGTGAACAGATTTTGGATATACTATAGAAATTGAATCAAGCAACAGAACCAATAGATGGATTAGCTGTATAAGATAGAAATATCTAGAATACACCTATTTTCCAGGAATTAAAACAAAGTGGTTAGAGACACTATAAAATAAGATTGTGGGGACACTGGAACAGGACTAATTTGGAGAAGAAGATAGTGTACCATTTCTGTAACTGTTACGTTGAGATACCTGTTTATTCATGCCAGGGGAAACATCAAGGAGGAAAGAACTTCAGCAGAGAGGCCTGTTCAGCTGTGAAGAAAATAAGGAAGGCTGAATTTTGAAAGTCCCTGACCTATATTATATACCAAGTACACCATTTTGCTGTTGTCATTTGAATTTTTACCACTATTGTCATTTCATCATTAACATCACTAGTGTCAACACAAATAGCATTTCCTTCCTTGAACTTATATACAGGTGTGTGCGTGTGTGTGTGTGTGTGAGTGAGTGAGTGAGAGAGAGAGAGAGAGAGAGAGAAAATGGGATTAGCCATCTAGAAATTCCATTAGCTTAACACTAGAAACCATCTGGCTATAAAGAAATATAGTCATGTTGTTTACTCAAAGAACAGCCAAACACTTTAAGAAAATAAAAGTTGAAATAAAAATAAAAGCCAACAATTGTAATACATTCCTATTATTTACATGTGAGGAGATTAACCCTTTAACTTTTTTTTTTTTTTAACTTTCTGTATGACCATCTAGAGCAGTGATTCCCATTGTATGGTCCCCAGACCAGCGACATTTGTATCACCTGGGAATTTATTTGAAATGCAAATTATTAAAACTCATACCTGACTCAGTGAATCAGAAGTCTGGGAAGGGGGCCCTGCAATCTATGTTCTAAGAAGTGCCTTCATGTGAATCTGAGTACCTTCTCTCAAGTTTGGTTTAGATAAAATTTTACCACATCTGTACCTTGTTTACATAGAGCACTGGGAGTATTTGCCAACAGTCTGATGATAAAGTCATAGAGTTGGATTATTTAGTGAGGGAATTAAAAGCCAAGAAGCTATTTCATTTAAGTTTAGGCAGAAGTTAACTTTCATTCTGTACATGAATTTTGATTGGCACTGACTCTGACCTTTTGGAAGTATGAAGTTCCTAGCACAAATACTTTTAATCTAATACAGATTTTTGACCTCATCATTGACAGAAGGTTGGCATTTCTGATATACAGAGACAAGACTATCTGACCTTTTTGCATTACAATGATTGTCATGATTGGCAGGGCTTGGCCTCTCTTTTGAAGAGTTGTGGCACTTGGCACCCTCAAATCATATAAAGAACCTCCATCCTGTCCTCTAAAGCCTGAGTATGACAGATTGTCCCATCTGGTGATATCCTAAGATGCTGTTGTTTCAATGACTCCGGGGTTGACTCTCAGCTTCCTGATGATGACAGTGTATAGGTTGGCAGCTGCCATTCTGATGTCCGTAGATTGCATTGATACTTCTTTGACAGCCAAGACCTTTGCTTGAACAGCAGTGTGAGTTGACTTCAACTCAGCAAAGAGATAACTTTGGAATCCTTCATTTAGACTGCATACCTCATGGCAGACTGCTGGGAAAATAGGACAGGCAGAAGGCAGTGCAGGAGATAATACTTTCTTCATTTGTGAAATCCAAATAGGTTAGAAGGTAATGTTTTTATCTAACCTAAACCACTTTTTCCATCAAAAAATTATATATATTTAATATTTTTGAAGGACTAGGTGGTATAAGTTAGATAAATGTGTAAATAATCATTGTTTCTTTAGCCAAGCATATCACAAGGCACAAGAGGAAGTGAAGTGACACAAAGAAAAATAAGATTCATCCTTGGATGCATACAATCTATTTGGCAAAAGATATACATAAATTCACGTCTAAAGAGGCAGCTTATACTTAGCTCCAGATTATTATGAGAATGACCAAATATTCCCATTTTGCAGCATAAGAAGAGAGGAAATTTGCTTTTCTTTCTCCTTTTTGTTGTATTTGTGCCCCCCAAAGGATTGGATGATGCCCACCCACATTGGTGAGGGTGGTTCTTTTTATTCAGTCTACTGCATCAAATGTTAATCTCCTCCAGAAATGTCCTCACAGATGCACCCAGAAAAAAATGTTTGATCAGCTATGTAAGCCTCCCTTAGGTCAGTCAAATTGACACATAAAATTAACCATCACAGTAATCAACTCTACAAATTATGCTTGTAGTTGAATATTCCATCTCTCCACCAGAAAAGCTACTTCAGGACAGGGACCATTCTTTTTCCATTTATTAAATATGTTTTGGAATTCCACCTATGTATCAAGACCTTTTGAATGTGCTGAAAAAATAGTGTTGAATAAAGTAATTGTCATGTAGCCTACATGATCAATAGCTCATCTTTCCTCTGGCACCTATTATCATGCCTTGCAAATCAAAGATCTATAAACACTTGAAAATAATAGTGAAGATTAGGAAAGATTTGAGCAAGAAAATGAGAAAAATAGAAACAGGAGACCAATGATATTGTCAGCCATTTGAATATTGAAAGAACCATTACTTGTGCAGAAATAAAGCACTCCTTTGAAGTAAATTTAAAAAAAAAAAAACTTTCTACCATCTTTTATAACTAAATTATCAAGGTCAGGGAAGTTTCACATACAAAAATGGATATGTAATGATATTCACTTTTTAGAGACTTTTAGAAAATAAGTGATTACTGTAGGTTGTAGATACATCCTGTACCTATGGATGTAGCCACTAGTTTCACCTCCATTTAGGGGATATAAATTAGCTTTCTAAAATCCTAAAGTGATTTGTTCAATATTGAGCTTAGTTAATGACAAGGATCTCTAAAGAATGTGGGACTTTTGCCTGGACTTAAGTTCCTGATGTAAATACTTGGGCATTTTTTATTATAAAATGAAATTATAGCCATTTCCAATCCTAAATACTTTGGGCCAAATAGATTTTACATGTGATATTTATGACTCATGTACCCTATTCTGTAAAACTTCCCCTAAAGACTCATTAAATGTGTTTTATGTGAATTTTTCCCAGCCTTGCACTTTCATTAACTGGAAGGAAGAGAATAGAGCCTGCTTATAATGCCACCAGACCCATGCCAAAGCCCTCCCTTGACGGATGTCTTCCTAATGAATTATATATATTGTAAACAAGTAGTACGTGCCAGCCCAAGGTTTTCATTAATTTTTCATTAATGAAATGCACCACTTAGCTTGTTTGACATTTAAGTGAGCCACATAAATTTAAACTAGAGGTCACCATAAAGAAAGCATTTGCAAGTGTCACTGAAGGAACAAGCTAGCAGCTGCTCCACCTCTTAAATCAAATCCTGCCCCAAATCATGTTCAAGTTTACCACCACCAGATTAATAGAATATGTAACAAGTAAATGATACTATAATTACCTGCTAATGACTGATTTGAAATCGTGTGTGCCATGCTATTATTAAAGAATGCTGTATGTTTTTAATAATTTCTACTTCAGTTTTCGTTCCCTCATGGACAACTTAGAAATCAGATGTCTGGCAGATATCTTGGTTCTGAAGGATATAGGGTATATATTTAAGTCCCTTCCCACTCCCCAATATATAGCATCTACCATGTGCTTCACGTTTCCAAAAAAGAACTCTGAATTAAGGCAATGTGGCAGAAAAATACTCTAGAATTATGGTTAAAAATACCCTAACAACAGGAAATCCAAATGCTCACATGATCCAAAAAGCCCAAAGATGTCATACAAGAAAATTCCCAGAAATGTGAAATATAGCTGTACTTTAAAATATGTTTTTGAAAAAGAACTCTCTTTCCTTCTGCTCTTGATTAACATACAGGTCCAGCTCACTCAAAGCATATCAATTCTAGAGCAACACATATAACTCTAGACTCTTCAAACTGATACAGATGCAGCTGCTGTCTATCTTACCTGATCAGGATTGGCTTGGGATCCAGGTAGAGCTGAATTTACAGGGGAAGTTACATCTATCTAGAGTTCTTTGAAGTTGAAGAAGGTAGAGGCCAACAGAAAATCATTTTTTTCTCCCCATCCACATAAAATAAAAGCAAAACTATAAAGAATATCATGAGCACACCTTATGCTGGTCAGGAGGTGGGGCACATTTTTAATTGAAAAAACATTTATTATGCTGTACCCAATACCATGTTAGGCACAGAGAACATATAGGAGTATATGAACTGCTCCTACATTCAAAGATCTCATTTTAGTGGTGGATATAGACATGTAATCAGACCGTATTCATATAACCAGGTAGTGCAGTAAGAATACGGTATTCTTAGACTGTTTCCTCCCACCATAAAGTCCTCTCAGACACAAAATATTGCCAAACTTTGCTCTCAAATGCAGCAGCACATTTATGAATGAAAAATTTAGTAACAAATAGAGGGAACTAAGAACAAATAATCCTTGTCTAAAAGGAGCATGCATCTCTTGCAATTCTGTTGTAAGCACTCTGGTTGGACCATAGAGCCTTCTCTTTGGTTATAATTTGACCATGAATTTTCTATTGCCAAGCATGTTTCTCTCTTCTGGTGGTCCTCCTGGGGTTCATTTATTTCCTTCCCTCTTTCAATCTGTCACCGTTCCCTTCTGTACCTAGAGTTTATTACTTCACATCAGCCCACTCCTCTGCAATACTGCTTCAGAGGGATCACCATTTCCCCAGCCTCTCCTTCCCTTGCTATTCCTCAGAAGAACAACACAAAAGATTTGCTTCTGAGAGTAGCTCTGCTAATCATTTAGTGAGGCAGACTAAATAATAACAATAAACTTGCCTCAGAGCAACGTTAAGGAGAGAAGAAAACAGCCCAAAACAAATCTGTACTGGTGATCCTCACTTGAAGAAAATGGGGAGGAGATTAAAATACAGAGCTTAGAACAAGACTTATTAAAACTTCAAACATCTTTGTATCACCTATTATTGTTCTCACTTCATACAGCTCATTCTGATGCCTCTCCTTCAAATGAGAAAAAAACTCAGCTTCTAGCCTGTGAGGGTTCTTTCCAATCACCTCGCCTCTTACCCTAATAACTTAGTTAAAACAGCATGTGTGTTTGTGTAATGACTTCCTCTTTTCTGTTGGCCAAGTCTTTGACACTGAATACCCCAATATCCTTTAGTTTTTATATTTCTCAAGGCCAAGTTCATTAAAGATGTACCCTGCTTCAAAACTTTCTCCAGGTCCTGAAGACACCTTCCTCCTAGAAAGCCATTTCCACCCCATCATGCAACAGACATGCAAGTCATTAGGACATGGGGAAGAAATAGAGAGTGGGAAAAAATTGAAATATATCCAATTTACATATTATTATTTTCATCTGGAGAACTATAAGTCAGAGGGGATCCACCTCCTTTCCCCATAAATCTCCTCATCCTCTGATCAATTATAGGATTATGTAATTCATGTAATAGTTAAATAATGAACAGATATGCTTGTTACACATATGTATTTAAATTACCAGCTTATGATGACAAAAGCCTAAGATACCAACACAGTGGCTAAGGAGATTTCCTTTCTCAGTGTCTTCAGCCATTCTGAATAAGAGTATATAGCAACTTGAAGATATCCTCATCCAATAATTTTAAAAATCCCTCCAGAATTTATCAATAAAAATTTGAACAAAAAGAAATGGAAGAAGGGCTAACTAAAAGGTCATGAAAGTAAAGGCTTATTGTTGACACAATAAATAGTATTTTCACTACATGGCTTCTAAACACAATTAGAAAGAAAACAAAAGTAGTGGAATGTGAAGTTCAAAATATTATCTTTATTGATGATTAAAAGTAGAGGTTTTGGTTTAGTGTTAAAGTTGACGTCTAAGTGACGTGCTACATGAATCTCCCACCCAATGAAGGCCATACCACAACCCCATAAAATACCTCAAAATTGTGAGCAAAATAAAATAGCTGTTTTAAGTTACTATGTTTGGGGTTAATCTGTGTGACACAGTAATGATAATAGGTATAACACCTAATGAATGACAGAGGACTGAAGAATGGTATAAGGATAGGAGGATGGCAGAAATAAAACAAACAAAAGAAAAGGAAGAGGAGAAAGACTGCTTGTTGTTTTGGTTTACAAAAATTCAATTCCATTGATTTGAATGCATTTCATTTCTGGTTCTAACTCATTTCTCTGATAAATACATTTCTCTAGTTATACGTATTTATGTGCAAACCACTCTTGATGTGTGATAAAGACCAAGAGACTCCCCCCAAAATCTTCTCTTGCTATATATTTTTTTTAAAAATTCCTATCACGGGCTTCCCTGGTGGCACAGTGGTTGAGAGTCAGCCTGCCGATGCAGGGGACACGGGTTCGTGCCCCGGTCCGGGAAGATCCCACATGCCGCAGAGTGGCTGGGCCTGTGAGCCATGGCCTCTGAGCCTGCACGTCTGGAGCCTGTGCTCCGCAACAGGAGAGGCCACAACAGTGAGAGGCCCGCGTACCGCAAAAAAAAAAAAAAAAAAATTCCTATCATTACAAAAACTAAGACTAGGCAAAGATGATTAACAGGACAAGTACACTGTCTAGCTCATTTGTGCAGAGGAGAATCTCTAATGCCCAGCTCTTAAATGTTTCCCTCATGTTAGATAATTCCCCTGCTTGCTGTCAAAAGACCTGTAGATTCGTTACAGTGAAAAATAGTAAAAAGGAATTTCCTTTGTAAACCAATTAAACTTCGAAATTCAGTTTTTCTAAAAAAAATAACACATTCTAAAAAATAACAAAAACACCTTCTGCTTTTCTTCTCTACTCCCTATATGTCTATCTGGTTTCCCATCTTGATGGCCTACCTAGACTAATGTCCTCATTCCCAGTGAAAGATGTCATCCCTATCTAGCTCCATATCAAATAAAAGGGAAAGGGAATTTTATATCCCTGCTTTCCCATCATGCAAATAAATTAAGAAAACTTAATTACTTCTTAAATATGTATTGAATCCATTCTTGCTATCGTTGCCATTATGGTCTTCCTCTAGGTCCTCATCTTTCCATGGCTTCATCTAAGTGCCTCCACAAAGCTGCTGTTCTCAAACTATGCATGGCCATCCTCTCTGCTTACCAGCACAGGGCTCTTCTAAAATACAAATATGACCATTTCAGTCCCCTGCTTAAAAGTGTTTAATGACTCTCAGTAACTATAGGATAAACACAGGGTTACTTGATATTATCTTCATGATTCTGCTCCTATCTACATTATCCCATTTTTTATCTTAGCACTTGTTATAGGATATACATGTACTTCATGTTCAAGATACATTAAATAGCTTAGAATTGTCCAAAGTTCCATATATTCTACATCCCAAATAGAAGTCCCCTACCTGCCTCCAATTATCATTTACCTTGAAACCTTATTTTGTCCCAAACTATGACAGAAGATATTTTCTATAAAGAGCTCCCTAACACTTCAAGATAGATTCAATCACTTCTTCTATGAGTTGTGCCCCACTAGTGAATCACAAATTAGGATAAGAATGTATATGATAGGGTAGGGTAGGATAGGACAGAAAATAGTTTATCACATATAATAAAGATAATACTGCACTAGCAAATTCTTCTCACACACTCAGAAGAGGAATGTGTATGCATGTGTTTTCATGTGTATGTGCACGCACTATGTCACATACTGGAAAATAATGTATAAAGGATTTCTTGCTGAGGCCATGGTTTAAAAAAATTGAAAATAATTATACTAAACTATAAGCACATTGAAGCCAGGGGCTAATCTAATAATTAAAATTAAACGATATCATCTGCTTAGAAACAGGTTCTGGCCTTTCTGCTATAAATATAATTGTTAATCTTTTGACCACCACCCTGCAAAATAGATACTATCATCCCTATCTTACAAATGAGGATGCACATTTATACTCTATTTTTGGTTTACAAATTTAGTTCCAGTGATTTGGATGCACATCATTTTTTGTACCATATATTTTGGTAAGTACATTAGTACATTTTTTTTACAGTCACACACATCATATGCAAATCATTTGATATGTTAAAGACCAAAGGATTATTCTGTGGAGAAGTAAAACTGAAAGTTATATCAAATCTATTTGGCCCCCAAAATCTATACTTTTTCTACTACTGTATACTACCTCTACTAAGGTTAGATGACCCTGTTGGATTCCTAGCACCTGACACACTCATTCAATCAGAGCTCAATGAAATTACATTAAGATTCCATGTGCATCATGGTAGTTTTACAAACTAGGAATAAGTAAGTTACTAAAGCACATTTCTTGCCCTCTGAAAGGTCTACACTAATAAAAAGACAGTAATACAAATATATGTCCAAAAATATGCAACAGCCAAAAATATGGAAAATGGTCTCTTTGCAAAGAGGCACAGCGAGAAACACATGGGCATTCAAAACCATTAAAAGTGCTGGCTTTGGCTACTAATAAGCACTATTTTATCATTATTTTTTAAACCTACATACCTATGTTTATTTTTATTAGGGATTATTCAAGCATAACAAAATGTATAGAGACTAGTAATAAGGGATGGTACCTACTGGTCAACATTATCAAATTCACACACTTCACCATCCTCTCTTTAGGTACTTTCATTACAATAATAAATAGGTAGATTTGCAGCCCAGCATATTAGTTTTTTGTACAATTTCAGTTATTTTCCTTCCCTAAGGAAACCACTACACTAACTTGATATACAGTATACCACTACACTTTTTATTGTATTTGGTATTATTCTTTCATTAGCAAAGGTTTTTTTATTTCATTTTAAAAAGGTATGCATAGGCAGAATCATATCGTGTGTCATTTACAATTGGTTTTTTTTAACATCTTTATTGGAGTATAATTAATAAGCACTATGTTAAAAAGCCCTGTCAAATTGGAAAATGAGCCATGGTCTTTCTTTACCTTTATAACTCATTAACACCAAGTACAGGCAAGTTTCCAAATACATTTTCTTGTTTTGTTTGACAGTCTTATCTCAAGTGTAGGCAATTTCAAGTTTGTTTTGGCAATAACTTTTAAAAAATATGTTGACATTTCAGTTGGTTGTGAATTATGTTTACTATTTTACCACATTTGGTAAGGTCTTGTCATTTTCCTGATATTAATTATATCAATCTAACCACTGCTGTAAGAACAGGCTTAACCTTACATTTAATATATTAATACATAGGCATATAAAAGCATAAATAGATATGACTAGTAAAATATAGATGTAGATGAAAAAATATGCCCCTCCCTGGTGTAAAGACCCGAACAGAGAGATGCCCACTTCTAATTCAGACTAAAGGGAGGAGAAGCTAAATTTTGCACACCTGAGAGTACAGCTATTAGAATCAAGTTGCCCCATCTGGCTTAATGTTGAAGCTCCTTGCCTTTTTCTCTAGTGGCTACATGACTGTTTTACATAATCATTTATGTCTTCAGTTTCCTTAACTGTAAGGTAGAGATATTAATCTACCTCCTAGGACTGTTCTGAGGATTAAAGGAAATAGGATAAAGATTGTAAGAGACCTGGCACTCATTAGAACACAAATAACATCTTCTGATAAGATATGATAATTTAGTAGGTGGGGAGAAGTGGTTAGGATTTCATTTTGCAGAAGGATTTGATGAGAAATTCTACTGTAAACCCTTTAAGGTGTGAGAACTGTGTCTGTTCAGCACTTTATTCTCAGCAACTGGCAGAATGTCTGGCATATAAAAAGTTTAATAAATGTTTTGGAATGAATGAAAAGATGAGAATAATACAGCACAGCTGATCACTGCTCCTGAGGACTAACATTCAATTATTTGGAGTAAATAGTAACTCTCCCCGTAATACCAGCTCCTGTTCCCCATCAATCCCACTCCCAAGCGATACGTAAATGTTAGGTAACACATGGCAGAGACTGATCCAAGCAATACGTAAATGTTAGGTCACACATGGCAGAGACTGATCCAAGCAATACGTAAATGTTAGGTCACACATGGCAGAGATTGATGCCAACAAGCTTGATTTCAGTGGAGGAGAAAGTGGCAGTGAAGGATGGAGGTGAATACAGCATAAATTATTTTCTAGTCTCATACACACTGCTCATCTCCATTCTCCCCTTCCCCCCTGCAACCCTGTCCCTCATCTTACTGTTTGTTTTTCCAAAATTTCTAGTCCAGGCTTCTCATGAATCAAGAGGAAATCAAACACAAATGCTACTATTGGAGACAATGCAGGAAAATGAGAACATATTACTCTGCTCTGTTACTTAATATATAATGAAGTTTAACGCAATGGGAGAGCATGGCCACATCTGCCCCCCACAACAAGCAATTTTATTTCCAGGAATATGAGAGAAGTTGATGTGCACCTTCAGGCCAACAATGAGAGATCTCGCAAGGCAAGGAGAGGCCCCGGTTTCCTTCTGAGATCTAATGTCAGAATATGGTCTTATTATCATTGATATAGGTCCTGTCACCCAGTTCTCTAAGTTAGCGTAGCCAGAAAAAAACGTGGCATTAATATATATATATACACATACCTCTGTTTTCATATACACTGCACAGAAATATAAAATTAAAACATTCAAATGTAGAGGTATAATAAATTTCAGTAAATAAAAATGTACAAAGCTGAACTTCAATAGTCACTCCCACGCTTAGAACAAAAATAAGTTAGACACACAGTAAATTTAGCCCAGAGGAGACAGGATGCAACATTTGCTTATCTGAGGCAAACATATCCTGGCACTGGAAATAATTCAGCTAGAATAGTTAACGAATAGGTGGGAGCCCCCCCCCCCACTAGATATACAGGGAGTGTGCCTGCTCCTTAAGCTTTTCCTCTAGGCAGTTTTTTGTGAGCACTCACCAAATCTTTGGCAAGAATATTAAGAAAGCGTTTCCTTATGAGAATAAGGAAAAGAGCAGGCACTGCAGGAGACAAAAGAAACCCCAACCTGGACCCTCCTCCGCTATGCTATCTTCTCTGTAGAACAAAAGACTTAATCTGAGGAGCAGTGCATTAACAATACTGTCACCCTTAGGCACTAATGAAAACATATTGCAGGTAGGGAATGGAAACTGTGACAGCGTGGAGGAAGGCCAGGAATACAGACTAGTCCAGAAATCTGGAAAGCGGGCAGGACCTCTGAGAAGCTCGTTTGCCAAAGATGTAAGGTCACAGTGCTTACCTGAAATGGATGTTTAAATAACAGAAAATTCTTCACCTGAAACGCCCAGCATCAGGCTAACAAATATCAAGTAAAACTGAAATACTGCTGGAAAATTGTAAGAACATAGGAACATATCCTTTCTAAGGTCAAGCACAAAGAAAAGACCTAAAGTAGAGGATGTAGTAGCCACTGAGTAAAGTCCTCTGACAAACCAGCTCATCCTAAGCACAAGGTATCCTAGAGGAATCTGAAGCCTGTGGTACACTGAGTTTATTCACAGCACTAGTCAACCTTAAATCCAGCACAATTCTGAACTCTATTAGTCCAAATCTTGAAACTAAAGGCCAAGTAGAAGAAAAGACATACTCATTTCTAAGAATAAGAAACGACCTCTTTTTCCCTAAATTTATTGAGGGATAATTAATAAATATAATTATATATATTTAAAGTATATGACAGTGATTTGATACACATACATGATAGAATGCAAAATACATAAGATATATGAGAAATTTTAATAGAAATATAGAAACTATAAGAAATAATCAAACGTTGGGGGTAGGAACACTATAACAGATAAAGAATGCATTCACAGGTTTCATCAGTAGCCTTGACACAGTTGAGAAAAGGATGTGAACTGGAGGATAGGTCAATAGAAATTTCCCAAACTGAAACACAGAGAAGGGGAGGGGAGGAGGGTAACAGGGGAAGAACAGAGCATTCAAAAGATGTGGGACAATATCAAATGTTCTAACATAACATATGTATAATTTGAATCTCAAAGGAAGAGAAAAATAAGGCAGACTAAATATTTATAGAGTTAATGCCTGAGAATTTTCCAAAATTAATGACAGACAAGTAACAGATTCAAGAAACACCAAGCAAGATAAATACCAAGAAAGACAACCACAATCACCTATTCAAACTGCTATCCCATATTCAAACTGCTAAAACACACACACACACACACACTCTCTCTCTCTCTCCTTCACACACTTTATACACAAAGCAGGTAAGGATTACAACAGACGCTTTAACAGAAACCATATAAGCCAAAAGTTAATCAAGTGACATCTTTACAGTGCTGAAAGAAAAAAAAACAGTAAAACTAAATCCAGAAATATATAACGTATTCTTTAAATGAAGAAACAAAACTGTTTTGCAGACAAATAAACAGAGCATTTATGGTCAGCAAACCTACACTATAAGAAATGCTGAAGGGGTAAAGGAAGTTCTGAGGCAGAAAGAATATGGGGCCAGGCATAAACTTGGATGTACACAAAGATATGAAGAGTTCTAGAAATGTGCTAACAAAAGTTTTCTTTCATCAATATCTCCCTCAGGCATATCAGTGCAAAAATTCCTCAACAAAGTATTAGCATATCAAATCCAACAATATCTAAAAAGGATAATATGTCACAATTGCGTGGGATTTATTCATAAGGTTGATCCAACATTGGAAAATTGATCCTTATGTGTCTGTTAAAACCCATAGACATTTACAGCACAAATAATGAACCTCAAGGAATATTTGATGTCTTTCAACTGGTAAACAGATAGGTAAACTGTCATACTATGGACTGCTATTCAAGGAAGTAAACAAAGGAACAAACTATTGGTTCAAATAATATGAATTCCAAATACATTTTGTTGTGAAACACTATATAATGTATATGATTTTATTTATATGACATTCCAGAAGGCAAAACTACAGGGACAGAGTACAGATCAGTGGTTGCCAGGAACTGGGCATGAGGGATGGGGTTGATTACAAAACGGCAGTAGGGGATTTCTTTGGGTGCCAAAGTTGCTTTCTATCTTAACTGTGGTGGTGGATACACAAATCTATCAATTTGTCAAAACCCATGGAATTATATGCCACAAAGTGAATTTTATTGAGTGTTAAGTTTTTTTAGTGCATAAACCTACGACTGGAAAATCCTTGAATTCCTTCACAGATCTTAGAAACTACTGTAAAATAATCTTTATTGAAGAGCATATTTAAAACAAATTCCATACTCTCATTTGGCCATAGTGTCCAATTATGTATGGTAAAGGATAAGAGTACTTAAAAGAGAGAAATCATTTCAGAAAACAAGGAATTCAGGGTCAAGATCTCCATGACTCATCTAAGTACAAATTTTAAATGGGCCTATATTGTTGAGTCTGAAATCAATCTGTTTTTAGTGAATGATTTTGACTTTGCATGCTGGTCATGAACATGTTTTGTGTTAGTCTGTCAGAAGTGCAAACTGAGTAAATTCTGGGAGTAAGTATGATTTCATTTTCTTTTAGTGCTGTATATTATACTTCAACTGCCAATTATTTTAGAAAAATTTCAGGTAAGGTATATGTGAGTTGATTATGCATGGGAAAATATCATTATCCTAAAAATAGCACCAGTGTTATTCCTATTACTTGTTGATCCTTAATCTGTATTTACAATGATAAACATAATGGCAATTAAACTAAGAAAAATTAAGTTTACTATATTCAAACTGTATGCAATCTTTCAAAACAATAGAATCAACTTTCTATACCATAACATGTAATTTAAAAATCTAAGAGTATTTACTAGTGCTGTGGAAGAGGGGAGAGAATTAGATATTACTTTAAAGTTGGTGTGAGTTTTTCTATAAATTATTACCACTGTTACGGTAAGATAATAATCTTTCATTTTCTATATCTAAATAAAAGCAAACATGAAGATGTATGGTTACAGTTTGCTTAATTTTAAGACATTTATGAACTATATGATCAGAATATTGAAAACATTAAAATAGGGAAATGATCATATATCTTTTTTAGAATAAACCCTAGATGTTTAGAAATGCAATTACAAATACTATAAATATAATAGACCTAAAGTTTCTAAATCTAAATGCATCAAAATGGAGTCCATGAGAAGAAAATTTATAAAGTTCTACAGTGAACACTAATAAAAAATCAAGATAATGAATGTTTGAACTTTTATACTATGTGCCTAGTCCCATCTGCTGATACAAACATGATCATCTGTCTTAGTTCAGGCTACTATAACAAAAATATCAAAGACTGGGGGGCTTAAACAATAGGAATTTATCATAGTTCTAGAGGCTGAGAGATCCAAGATCAAGGTTTCAGCTGATTCATTTCCCCAGTGAGGGCTCTTTTCCCGGACTGTAGAAAGCCAGTTTCTTATAAGGTCCTCACATGGTGGGGAGACACTCTGGTCTTTCTTCCTTATCTTATAAGGACACTGATGTTATCATGGGTGCCCTACCCACAAGATCTCATCTAAACCTAATTATGTACCCAAAGACCCTACCTCCAAATACCATCACATTATGTGTTAGGGCTTAAATATATGAATTTTAGAGAGACACAAACATTCAGTACATAACACCATCCTATCATGGACCATTCATCTATATAGATAGTAATGTATTTAGAAGACTGGTGTAGAAGTGGAGGTGGAATACCGTTACCTATGATGGTAAGACATGCTACTAACCAGAAAAGGAAGAAAATTTTACAGACGGAGTTGAAAGCAATCAGAAGAGTCAAAACATGCAATATATCAGCTTGTAGAAACAAACCCTTCTGTGAGACATGAAAGGCAGCTCACTGAGAGTATTTTAATAGAATGACGTCTGGGAACGTAGATTTTAATAAAATTCAACTCACTTAATTAGGTCACATCAGTAAAAATATATGCAAATTTATGGGTTTTCATTGAGTTTGGCATTAAAAATCTAATCCATCATTTGTAGAAGCAACACAATTGCACACAATGTGTGTATTTATCTCAATCCCATCATTATACGACATTCATATTTCCATAGTAAGACTTTAATTTCAGATGACAATGATGACGGTTTTTCCCTTTTGAGGTAACTTAAAGGAAGGTGGGAAAGGAGAAAGAAAATGTAAAGGGAACTTGGGTCATAAAATAGCAGCATCATTATTGCTATTGAGAGTCACATGGACTTGACCTGAGAAGCCCCTGTTTAAATGAATCTTTTCTAAATGTGAAAGAGGCATCTTATATGAATTTGTTGGATAATATTTTTGATATCCACATGTTAAAAAAAATCACATTGTTACAATTAAATGTGTATACTTGTCTTTTTTGACATATATATATATGTGTGTGTATATATGTGTGTGTATATATATATATATATATATATATATATATATATATAAAATGATACTCATAAATGTGATCATATAACCCCTTCCTTCAAATTCTAATCTCACCCCTCTCCCCTCCCTCCCCAGGCAGAAAAAACAATACAAAGTCTCTCAGGCTGATGGAAAAACAGAATGCCTGCATGGCTAGATCAGAGAGAGCCAGGGCAGAGTAGTACGAGAAGAGTTCTTAGAAGTTGGGTAGACATACATACACACACACACACACACACACACACACACAGGCCGTGGAAGGACTTTGGATTTCAAGCAGAGAAGTCAATGCAGACTTTTACAAAGAAGATAAATAAGACAGTTTATATTTTGAATGATAATTCTAGTTGCCGAGTAGTTTATGCACTGTAGATGGGAACAAGTAGAAGAAACCAAGTCAGAAAATTACTGCATTAAACAAAACAAAAAAAACACAAAAAACAACTAAACTTTCTTTGGGTTATTTGTATGGAAATATGTTAATATAAATGTTTCAGACATTACATGAAATTTCTAAAAATCTTGTATTTTCTGGTATAATGTTATCAGTCATAATTCTAGTTATTACTTTACAATGTATATCTCAGAAATAACTAAATTTCCTTGCCAATTACATTATTATGAACTTTCATCAAATCTTTAACTGTGGTCATTTTTAAGTCTTCTGTCATTTACAGACAGTTCTGGGTGTACTCTGATGCTTTTGCAAAAATGTTCCTATAAAAGGGTTTCATCTTCAAGGAATTCATGGAAAAGACTCTGACAAGTACAGGTTTCTGGTAACTGATATACTGCTGAATGGAATGAATAAGCATTTTCAGAACTCTAATGGAAAACTGATGAATTCATAAAAGTGCTAATAAAAGATCAAGATAAAAAAATTACATGGGACTGAGTGAACTGATGAGGATGATTATAATTTTTGTGACTTTCTGTTTGAATAAAAAAAATTAAAGAAAAAATCCCACAAGAACTCAGAGGCAAAAAATATACAAATCAGTTTCCACTGCAAAGTAAAGGAGCTGTTACAGGATTACTGGACTGAATGTCAATATTCTGACATAGTATGAGTGTGTTTCATGTTTGGTAATTGCAATCATTGTTGCTTTTGTTGTGGTCATCCATTTACAATGCTTGGTGTCAGTTTATTTATCTCTTGTAAAAATAAAATACAGTGTGTAAGTATGAAAAAAAATAATAATTAAAAAAAAAGAAAAGAAAATTACTGCATTAATCCAGACAGGGCTGGGGTCAGTATGGAAGCCGGAGATGTGATGAGTGTCGTGAAATTTGAAGACAGAGTTCATAGGATTTGCTAAAAAACTGATGTCCCACCATTTTATCTTTATTCACACTGATGATCTAACTTAAATGCTGCTTCTAAAATCTCTGCCTACATGAATCTGATATACTCATTAGTATCCAGCTCAAGTTCCCTTTGCGTGATTCCTCAGACTACTCCCTTCTACAATAATCACATCTTCTCCAGAACTCAGTTTTTCCTTTCCAGCATGTCCCAAACTGCTGATAAATCCCAACAGCCAAAGACCAACAAGAACCAAGAATTGAGAGTCAAAAAAGTTATTATTAACTTGCTGCAAAAAGGGAGGATACTCCCAAAGAAACCATAAAGTACCCTATCAAATAAAAAGAGGACATAAGGATATAACAGGGTATTGAAAAAGGGAGAGTTTAGGTAAAATTTAAATGATGCAGTGTTTTGTTTGGAACAACAACAACAAAAAACAGCCCTTATGTTTAAAGGTTTAGACTAAGACTGAGAAGCAGAACTCAGGGTCCATTTCCTTGGAAATTACAAGTTAGGGAAATGTGGAATTTTGTGTCCAAAAGCCTTTTATCTGAGACTCTAAAGCTGGCTGAAAATCAAAGCTGATTCTCCATATCAAAGTGACCCAAATAGCTAGGATCTTCCAAGCAAGAATGGGATGTTCCATTCTCACTGATATGATTTGAAACAGCAAAGTTTATGGTAGTTTATGATTTTTAGGTATTTTTAAGACTATGTCTTATTAATACCTAAAAGCAGTTTCTAGAGATTTAAACTGTGTACTATAGAACCCTTATATTCAATGGGAGGTTATTAGTCATCTTTTTTTCTGGGAGTGAGGGAGCTGCTAATTATATTTCTCATAAAATTTTTAGTAAACACATTAAAAAAAATATGTGGGGCTTCCCTGGTGGTGCAGTGGTTGAGAGTCCGCCTGCTGATGCAGGGGACACGGGTTCGGGACATGGGTTCATGCCCCGGTCCGGGAAGATCCCACATGCCGTGAAGCAGCTGGGCCCATGAGCCATGGCTGCTGAGTCTGTGCATCCGGAGCCTGTGCTCCACAACGGGAGAGGCCACAACAGTGAGAGGCCCACGTACCACAAAAAAAAAAAAAATATATATATATATATATATATATATATATATATGAACCTAGGAATAAACCTATCTAAGGAGGTAAAAGACCTGTACTCCAAAAACTATAAGACACTGATGAAAGAAATTGAAAATGACACAAATGCAAATATATACTGTGTTCTTGGATTGGAAGAATTAATTTGTCAAAATGACCATACTACCCAAGGCATTCTACAGATTCAATGCAATCCTTGTCAAATTACCAATAGTATATTTCACAGAACTGGAACAAAAAAATTTTAAACTTGTATGGAAACACAGAAGATCCTAAACAGCCAAAGCAATCTTGAGAAAGAAAAACAGAGCTGGAGGAATCAGGCTCTCTGTCTTCAGACTATACTACAAAGCTACAGCCACCAAAAGAGTATGCTACTGGCACAAAAACAGATATATAGGTCAATGGAACAGGACAGAAAGCCCAGAAATAAACCCACACACCTATGGTCAATTAATCTTCAACAAAGGAGGCAAGAATATATAGTCGAGAAAAGACAGTCTTCAATAAGTGCTGCTGGGAAAACTGGACAGTTACATGTAAAAGAATGTAATTAGAACATTCTCTAACACCATATACAAAAACAAACTGAAAATGAATTAAACACCTAAATGTGGATACTATAAAATTCCTAAAGGAAAACATAGGCAGAACACTCTGACATAAATTGCAGCGATATCTTTTTGGATCTGTCTCCTAAAGTAATGGAAATAAAAACAAAAATAAAAAATGGGACTTCATTGGCAGAGGAATGGATGAAGATATGGTACATACATACAACGGAAATTTACCCAGCCACAAAAAAGAATGAAATAATGCCATTTGCAGCAACATGGATGGACCTAGAGATTGTCATACTGAGTGAAGTCAGACAAAGACAAGTATCATGATATCTCTTATGTGTGGAATCTGAAAAAATGCTACAAATGAACTTATTTACAAAATAGAGTCACAGATGTAAAAAAACAGACTTATGGTTACCAGGGGGAAAGGGTAGGGGGAGGGATAAGTTGGGATATCAGGATAGACACATACACACTACTATATATGAAATAGATAACTAATAGGGGCTTCCGTATAGCACAGGGAACTCTACTCAGTACTCTGTAATGACCTATATGGAAAAAGAATCTAAAAAAGAGTGGATATATGTATACGTATAACTGATTCACTTTGCTGTACAGCAGAAACTAACAACATTGTAAATCAACTATACTCCAATAAAAAATTACTTTAAAAAATCAAATGGGACCTAATTAAACTTAAAAGCTTTTGCACAGCAAGGAAACCATAAACAAAAAGACAACCTATAGAATGGGAGAAAATATTTGCAAACGATGTTACTTACAAAGGATTGATTTCTAAAATATACAAACACCTCATACAGCTCAATATCAAAAATAAAAGATGAGCAAAAGATCTAAATGGACATTTCTCCAAAGAAGACATATGGATGGCCAAAAGGTACATAAGAAAATGTTCAACATTGCTAATTATTAGAGAAATGCATATCCAAACTACCATGAGATATCACCTCACACCAGTCAGAATGGCCATCATCAAAAAATCTACAAACAGTAAATGCTGGAGAGGGTGTGGAGAAAAGGGAACCCTCTTGCACTGTTGGTGGGAATGTAATTTGATACAGCCACTATGGAGAAGAGTATGGAAGTTCCTTAAAAAACTAAAAATAGAGATACCATATGATCCAGGGATCCTACTGCCGGGCATATATCTGGAGAAGACTATATTTTGAAAAGATACACACATCCCAATGTTCATTGCAGCACTATTTAAAATAGCCAAGACAAGGAAGCAACCTAAATGTCCATCAACAGATGAATGGATAAAGAAAATGTGGTGCGTGTATATATATATATATATAGGAACATTACTCAGACATAAAAAGGAATGAAACAATGCCATTTACTGCAACATGGATGGACTTAGAGAATATCATACTAAGTGAAGTAAGCCAGATAGAGAAAGACAAATATCATACATCGCTTATATGTGGAATCATAAAATGATACAAATGAACTTATTTACAAAACAGAAATAGACCCACAGACATAGAAAACAAACATGGTTACCAAAGGGAAAGGGGAGGTGGGATAAATTAAGAGTTTGGGATGAACATATACATGCTACTATATATAAAATAGATAACCAACAAGGACCTACTGTATAGCACAGGGAACTATTCTCAATATTTTGGAATAACCTATAAGGGAAAACAATCTGAGAAAGAATAGATATGTATATGTATAACTGAATCACTTTGCTATACATCTGAAACACAGCATTGTAAACCAACTATACTTCCATGAAAAAATTATGTGATAATATGAAATTAGGAATAGAAATATACTAAGAAATTGTGTTCTAGGTCACTGGAGACATGAACTTGCGATATTTACCCACAAGCTACTAGTCACTAGGTACCACTGAGCATCTTTTTTTTTTTTTTTTTTTTTTTTTGCTGTACGCGGGCCTCTCACTGCTGTGGCCCCTCCCGTTGCGGAGCACAGGCTCCGGACACACAGGCTCCGCGGCCATGGCTCGCGGGACCAGCCGCTCCGCGGCATGTGGGATCCTCCGGGATCGGGGCACGAACCCGTGTCCCCTGCATCGGCAGGCGGACTCTCAACCACTGCGCCACCAGGGAAGCCCCCACTGAGCATCTTTGAGTGTATGTTATCTATTCCAGATATTCCCTCCCCAAAAAGATCTTCAGATTTACAGTATTCACATCCCTTAGAACAACTGTTAAAAAGATATACAAACATGGGTCCCACTGTAGATTTACTTGAACTAGATTCTACAGACATGTGACCTTGAGTATACATAAAGTTTAGTTTCCCAGAATTGCTGGTTTATTCAGTGCTTATTGATCTATTATGTATATTAACTTCATAGGGCTGCTGTCACAAATGACCACAAATGTCATGGCTTAAAACAATGGAAATTTATTGTCTTTCAGGTCAGGAGACCAGAAGTCCAAAATCAGGTTGTCAGCAGGGCTCTGCTGCCTCCGGAGTTTTTTTGACTCTTCCAGTTTCTGGTGGTGGTGGTGGTATTCCTTGG
This sequence comes from Mesoplodon densirostris, assembly GCF_025265405.1. Classification (NCBI taxonomy): domain Eukaryota; kingdom Metazoa; phylum Chordata; class Mammalia; order Artiodactyla; family Ziphiidae; genus Mesoplodon; species Mesoplodon densirostris. Next base: position 22,193,267 of record NC_082664.1, read on the forward strand.
CTTGTGGCTGCCTCTGCCTCTGCCCTATCTTCACATTTGTCTCTATATAATCTTCCTTGTGTGTCTGTTTCAAAACTCTATCTAATAGAGGGAAACATATTATTGTATTTGTATTTAGTGACCAAATACATAATCCAGGATAAACTCTTTCTTTCAAGATCCTTAATTTAATCCCATATTTTGCCTTCAGAGTTACTCTTTGCTGTATCAGGTAATATTTCACAGGTTCCAGGGATTAAGATGTGACATATTTTGTGATACCATGTAACCCACTACATAGAATTTTCTTAAAAATTAAAAATGCAACTATGAATTACTAAAGTTTATTGTAGTTTTACTATTTAAATCGTAATTTGATCACATTATCTTATCAATTTTCCAAGAATATACTTTGTGCTCACTATTTCAATTAAAGCATATGTTAGATCTTATAAACCATCACGATTTTTCTGTTAATACATGTTCCAAATACTTATTTAGGAAATGCTTATGTTACTACAACTCACAATTGGCAATTACAGTTATTTAATATGCAGCAATGTGCTTTTGTTCTGGTGCTCAGCTCTGAACACTGAAAGCTGATTGTTTATACATGATGAAGCACCTGTATTATACATAGTTTATAACTACAATGATTTCACTTTTTCTTACATTTATATCCAACACAGGGTCAAAGGCTCCTTCCACATCTTCTTTATTCTGAGACCAGAGCTCAAGAAACAACCACTATTAGGAACATACCCATCTTGTGGCAGAGGAAAGAGAAACAGACTCAGAGAATGGCTCCAAGGGTTGCTACTTGAAAGTGACACACATTGCTTTTGCTCACATTCAATTAACTGCAACATGAAACATGGCCAACTTGGATGGCAACAGGTCCAGTCTGTATGAGAGAGGAAGGGAGACTAGTATGATCTTCCCATATGGATATACTGCACATATTTTTTAAAATTAAAAACAACCATATCTAGCTCCTGGCCATTTGTCCTATCAGTGGTGTGAGGAAAATACTGATATTGCCTCAAAAAAAGCTCACTTGTATGTTTTTTGTTCTTTAATACATCCTTTCTGATAAAGCGTTGGCCCAACTGACTGGGTCATGGCAGACTGACTATGCTACAATACAAGAGTAAAGGGAATGCTGAGTATCATTTCTTGACTAGTATATTAGAGAAAGAAAAAGTATAGAACTGTTAGTAGTAAAATTCTACTCTATCAGAATATAGCACATTTACCCTTTGTTGTTTGCTAGATTCCGTATCCAATTTATCCACCATTCAAAACTCCTAGATTGGTGGGTATGTTTTTCCATTGTTCTATCCACAATACTTTTACCTTTACCTCATATAATTTTATGTGAAGCAATAAAACACATGGAGGAAAAAATTTATTGAAAGGATCTCATAAAAATTAGATCATTAACTAAGAAGCACCATTGTGGCAGGTTACAGTTCTAATGATGGAAGACATGATTAAAAAAATAATTCAATTCTATAATACATTGCTAGAAATCTATTTCTCTGTGACCACCTTACCACAGATCAATAAATATTCACAAGACACCTGTGGATATGTGTTGCAGAAATGCATTAAACTTCTAAACACTAGAAACATCGCAGCAGGATTGCTTAATGTAGGAGCTTTCTCTAAGTCTCTACAGTGTACCACAGCAGGAGATGTTAGACCAGGTAAGAATGAAGCAGAATGAATGGCAAGATGTACTATTAATCCCCACTGACCATGAATTCCGGGTTAACAAGAGATGGACAAATTAGACTAAATGTTCTTTAACTCAAGGGTATTATTTCTAGCTTAAATAGCTCCTTTGATCAGACATGACATTAATCCTCTCTGAAGAAAGGCACCACAGGCCTTTCAGTGACAATAAATAGATAGGGCGTGTTCCAGGTGCTAGTTTTTGTAGGGTGCCTTCTGGGGGAGACTGGTAATAGAATTAGTCATATAATAATTTTACACTCAAAAGTGAACATATCTATAATGTTTTAATAAATTTCAGAATATTTCCCAAGTATTAAATTAGAAAAAACTGCCATCTACAATGTTCCTATTACTCATGGACAAGATGAGAGAGATGTGACTAAACGGGCTTGTAAGAGAAGGATAGATAAGAGTTGTTGGATTTAATTTCAATATGCAGCAAGTGTGATATGCTAGTCAAACTTAATGAAATCTTAGGTCACAATAATAGGAGTACAAATTCTGTAACAAGGAAATAGATACTTTGTTCTACTCTAAAGTGTTCAGAAAAAGTCTGGGGCATAATTCTTTATTCTGGGCATGGTACTTGAAGAGAAACATAAAAATAAAATATTGTATGGAATCCAGAAGAAAGGAAAGGATGACAGAGAATCTAAATCATTCCATATTTATTCACTCAAAAAACAAGCACTAAGAACATGTGTTAGAAGAAAGTTAGGAGGAATCACATATTTATAGCTAAGTAAAAGCAGATTTAGAGGCAGAATCAAAAGATGATTCTTAAAATTATTAAATCCTTCATAGGAAGGACATTGTAATTTTTCTGGGTAGCTTCCGAGAACACAATGAGGACTGAGGTAGTAGCAATAGAGAAATAGATTTGGACTTTGTTAAATCAGAGAGACATCTAACAGTTAGATTAAATCGAAGTACAAGGGAGTGAAATAGTCTGAACTTCAGGCATGCATGGCAGAAAACAACAACTCCCTTTTCTTGCATCCTTCAGAAGCTGGGAATCTTTTCTTTGGCTGAAATATTGAGCTATATGGCCGAGAGTCTTTTCCAATGATTAGATTCACTGAATTCATGATAAGTTCTGCAATAGCTTTTCCATTTTACAAAATAGCAACAGCAACAAAAGATCAGGATATGGAGGGCACGCATGTGGCAGCAGCAGGATGAAATCACAGAAAGTGAAGGCATAGGTTTGAGTTTCGTTTTGCTCAAGCTCATCAGTAATTTACACTTCACATGTGCTACTGTATGCTCCCCATGGATATGCAGCCCAGAATTGGGAAAGGATTACAAGACCCTATGAGAATCTTGAGTTCATGTGTATAATGATACATCACAGTTTTAATCTTTGCATAGTTAACACCCTAATTATTACAAGCTATCACTCACACAAATGGGAGAAGTAGGCCAGAGTAGATAGAGAGTATTTCTCCACTTGCAAGCTTGCTTTCAAAATACAATCTAATTAAATATTGAACAATACAATGTTAAAAAAGACAATTTATTATGGAAAGAGAATCACACAAAGCATTCATTTTGTATATGTCCTTAACATTGTTGATAGTATTTCTAGCCCAGAGTCATTATCTAATACATGTCCTGCTTCCAGTACATTTCAGTCAATTCTGGGTTTGCTTTTTCTACCTCTAGTTCTTCCAGGCACAATGTCTGGCTCTCTCTTCTGTAATGTGTGCTGAATTTTGTGTCATCCTCCTCTGAATCATCTCTGTACATTTACAGTATTATTCCTAAAAAGAGAAGACTGCTCAGTGAATCTTCCTGGTTTCTGTCTTCTAACACCATTTCTGAGAAATTTCCCCTGGATTTCAAAATCAGGAAGGATATTTTCACCTATGGCCCTCCAGCACCTACTTCTGAAAATGTCCTTATCACGTTCATGTTGCATGTACATTATCTCATTTAAGTCTCACAGTGTCCCAACTTTATAAATGGGAAAATAGAATGAGAAAAGTTCAGTATCTTGCCCAAGACACCACAAAGCTTTCTCTGGGAATCAAGCCCTTGTCTGATACCATAAACCATGAAAGTCAATATGTACACATATGCAAAGAAAACAAATCCCAAGCCGTCAACATAGGTTTCATTATGAACTCTAAAATTTTTTCTCAGAAAAGCTTTAATGCAGTTTGTTCCCATCTAGGTAGGTTATTTTTTCTTTTAAAGATATAGGAATGAATTATTAACAGCCCTTGATAACTTGTCAGTGATAGAGATGTTGAAAGTTCATTCCACAGCATTATCAACTTGCTTTAAAAAAATTTTTTTTGGCAACTCAATGTTTATGAAGCTGCCATATAAGAAACCACAAGGAAACAAAGCAGGGGGAGAGGAGTGTAGATTCACTGAGATGTTTATTTTAAATACTAATCCTTGGAACTCCATGAGGCTAGGACCACAGGAGTTAGCACTGCATAAATGAACACGGATGCTCCATTATGGCTAAAACTGTTACTGAGGATTATGGGATATTAGAGAGCAATAAAGGACATCTTGGACAGAACCACACACTAGTGCTGTTTCTGGATGAAGAATGGCTTTTGTTTGAAAATTAAGAATTGCTAATGGAAAAAAAAATACTACTCCTGAAACTCAATGTGACTGTTGCTTCTATGTCCCAAATGTTGCCAAAGTGTCAGAGTTTAATCCGTGGTGTAAGGCTGCCCCAGGTTGCTAAACATGAACGATGCAGGATATCCTCATGGATATGATCAATCTAATTAGAGTAGGACTGGGGTGTAGGTTTCATTAGTTTAAATTTAGTGAGTCCAGTTCTCACTGCCAAGCACAGCTTCCTTGGTGTGTAAAAAAAAGCTTCCTTACTCCATGATACTGACCTAGGTTCATATGTGTCTAGCATTCTTTATACCCATTACCAATGTCAAAAGCAGAAACAGGAGACCATCATCCCTCCAGTCCTACTTAATTGGTTCTCTCCAACTTTTACAGTAATGAATTTATAAAAAATATTTATGGGGGCTTCCCTGGTGGCACAGTGGTTAAGAATCCGCCTGCCAATGCAGGGGACACGGGTTCGAGCCCTGGTCTGGGAAGATCCCACATGCCGCAGAGCAACTAAGCCCATGTGCCACAACTGCTGAGCCTGCACTCTAGAACCCGTGAGCCACAACTACTGAGCCCGCGTGCCACAACTACTGAAGCCCACGCACCTAGAGCCAGTGCTCCTCAACTAGAGAAGCCACCACAATAGGAAGCCCCCACACCACAGCGAAGAGTAGCCCCTGCTTGCTGCAACTAGAGAAAGCCAGCATGCAGCAACGAAGATCCAACGTAGCCAAAAATAAAATAAATAAGTTTTTAAAAATTCTTAAAAAAAAAATTTGATTGTGTTAAAATGTTAAATGCTAAATATTTTCAATAATTTGTAAGTAGTGCTCCCTTCATTCAAAATAACAGCATTACACAAATTTCTAGTTCATGCTATAAACTTATCCAAGATACCTGTCACATGGCCATAAATTTAAGCTCAAATTAGAAATTTCTCCAGATTATCACATAATATATTATTGTGAACCTTTCAACAAGAGGTTTCCTGTGGTTTAGCAAGGTTTTCCTTAACTTCGAGGTTGCCAGTTATAATCTGAGGTTTCTAATTAGACTTGAGGCATTTTCAGGAAATTTTGCCTTTAACATTGGAATCATTTTCCAAGGTTAGTTCACATAAACACATATAATCATGTAATATTCACTTGGATTCCTTCCTTCTCAAAATATTATACTTCATTCATCTACACTCTCCTTTAAAAACTGCCACTGTAAAATATTAAACAAATCAATGTATAACTTTAGATTTTACATTTGATGTCTAAATAAGGGTCTATCAACTTCACTTTAAGGAAGAGGTTTTTTTTGTTTGTTTTTCTTTTAAAGTTTTATCCTTAACTGAAATAAATGTAGAACTACTCATCAGCATCCTCCTTAGTTATACTCATGGTCCCAGCCACATGAGGGCAGTTAATACATGTTATTGACACTCTTACATTCAGGCTTACGTTTAGACTTTACATATTGGGAGTCGCATAAACTTCTTTTTACATGGCCTCAAACTGAAAAGCAGTCAGTGTTTGAAACAATCTAAGGTTTGACCTAGAAATTTTGGTCAAAGAAACATTACAAACTCAGAATTCACAAAAATCTCCAAATGCTTTAAAAAATTAAAAAACCCTTTTCTGTGAAAATATTGACGACTTCCTAGAAGACTATTTCTCAGACTAAACTTCCACCCCAAACCGAGCATGCCCCCTTTCACCAGAAGAAAGAACTACGTCATTTTCCCCTTTGTAAATAATTACTTACCAGAGCGTGTGGCATGTACAAAAAAAGTGAATGTGAAGGGCTCATCTGCAGCTTTCTTCTAGCAAATAAACTGATCTGTGTATGTCCTTAGGATATCTTTTGAACCTAAGGATATTTAAGGTGGTGCCCAACTGTGAAAAACAGGGCAAAAATCTCAAAAGTTTCATGCTTTACAGAGATGAATGTGCAAACATCCTAAATGAATCTCAAGGTGTAAATAATATTTTGTTCATCCATTATTTTTTAATTTGCTTTTCTATATCCCTACTTCTCATGAACCCCATATGCTGATGCTGACTTGGAAAAGCAGACATTTCCATAGGGTATAACTGTTAGAATAGATCTTATAGCTATTGCAGATGGCTACTGACCTATGACAATTTATATGTATATACATGAATATATATACTATATATAAATATATGTGTATATATACGGTGATCCAAAACTTTTAACCAATAATTCATCACCTTGCCCAACCAATAATTTGAGATGATTACTTTTATTTCAAATTAAAAAAAATATTTTTCATGTTTTCTATGTAAAGTATGTACTTTTTTTTTTTTTAGTGGAAATGGTTTTGATATAAAGAAATAGAGGAAGAATAGATGGGGAAAGGAAGGAAGTAAAAGAGCCAAAGCAAAAAGAAAAACAAAATCATCATGAGATAAAAGCATTGTAAGATGAGCAGAAACCCAACATCAGCACAGAGAGAGTCTCAAAACTGTAGATAATTATTTCAGGTAATTGTTAGCAGCAACATGATTTTGAGATAACTAAAAATACACAGACTTCAGCAAGTGAAGCAAGAAAAACAACAAAAGTCTAGTTAGTCCTGAAAGGAAGGAAGCTATAAGAAATAAGATTACATGTTCAAATATAATTAACATCCATAAATATTTGTTAATTATAAGCATGGGCAAAATTCAGCACTAAGGGGCACAGTGGAAGAGAGGGTGAAGTACTAGGAAGGTGATTACAATCATTTGTCCATCCCTTAGCAACTTCCACCTAGTGGGTAAGATACATGCACATAGAATTGTTGATGTATTACCTAAGTTTATTTTCTCATATTTTTTTGCCCTTGAAGAAATATAACACACACACACACACACACACACATACACAGCTAAGTTCAAAAGCCTAATAATCAGTAAATATAAATGGACAAGACTGGCCAATAAAAGATAGTAAATGTCATACTGGATGGAAAAAAAATCAGTTTTATGATATTTACAAAAGAATACCTAAAATTCAACATTTCAAATATACTTACATGTGGTATCTAAAAAAATAAAACTAGTGAATATAACAAAAAGAAGCAGACTCACAGGTATAGAAAACAAACTAGTGGTTACCAGTGGGGAGAGGAAAGTGGGGAGGAGCAAGATGGGGTAAGGGATTAAGAGGTACAAACTACTATGTATAAAATAAGTAAGCTACAAGGATATACTGTACAACACAGGAAATATAGCCAATATTTTATAGTAACTATAAATGGAATATAATATTTAAAAATGGTGAATCACTATGTTGTACAACTGAAACTTATATAATATTCTATAGCAACTATACCTCAATAAAGGAAAAATTGAAAGGCAAACAAATTTTAAAAAGGATTAGAAGGAAAAAAAATATACTTTTGTAGATGATAAAGAATCCCCCAAAGAACTACAGGCAAATTGAGAAATTAATGAGATTACAAGATAACCACATAACATTAATACCAAAAATCAGTTGCATTTTTGTAATATTAGCAACAAAGAAATAACCTCACCACCATCACAAAGGTAAAACAAAAGAAACAAAGTTATATAAGGCGTTTAGGAAAAAATCCAATAAAATATATATGATATTGATGGAGAAAAATTTTTGAAGAAACATAATGACTAAATAAAAACAGTAATATACTCCATACATTGAAAGAATATAAAAGAACCCCTAAACAAACAGGTAGTGTACCATGTTAATTAGTATGAAAGAAAACTGGAAAGATGTCAAAACTCTCCAAGTTACCTACAGAGTCAATGTTATTATAAACAAAATCTTAACAGGATTTTTCTTTCCTGAGGGGCTACATAACAAATTATACTAAAATTTATTTGGACGTAAAAAAAAAAAAATCTAAGAAAAAACAGTACTGAATTGGAACAGAGTCTTGCTGTTCCAGATATCAAGTCTATATTCTTATTAAACGGCCGTAATTTCCACACTGTGAACAATAAAAACACTGACCAATAAAGTGGAATACAGAATATACAAATAGATTCATATTCTATATAAACACTTGAATTACAAAATTGATATTTTAGATTACTGTAGAAGTTTTGGACCATTCAACAAATGTTACAGTTGAGATGGTTAACCATATGGAAGAAATGAAATTCCTTTCTCACATTTTAAACAAAAACCAACTATAGATGTATTATAAAGCATAGTAATGGCATGATATTGGTGCAAGAACAGAAGTAGACCAAAGGGATGAAAACTCACTACAGTCTAATTCACATATAGATATCTAATTTAAGAATAACATGGTACTCCATGATATAGTTGATGAGAGAACAATCTTATAATAATGGTTCTGGAATAAATGAATATCCACATGGGGAAAGATGAAAATTAATCTATTTCACATAACACACACACACACAAAGTCGGCTGAAAGTAGATGCAAACCTAAATGTGAAAGTCAAAAAAGTATACCCCCTGAAAGGTGTAAGTATACATGTAATATTTAATATACAATATGCTTCATGATATATGATATGTAACATAGTAACTACTGTCATGTACTCTCAATCGGAGCAAAAGCATTAAGCATTAAAGAGCAGATAGATAAGTTTGACTAAGTTGCAATTAAGTTTTATTCACCAAAACGTACCATTAAGAACCTTAAAGTGCAAACCAGAGTGTGGTAGAAAACTTACTTTCAACATATAGACTGATATAGGACTTGTATCCAAAATTTTTAAAGACAAACAAGTCAGAGGTAAAAGCTAATATAAAAATAGCTGAGGAATGTGGATAGTTAAGAGAATACAGAGCACTAAGACCTCTTATGCAGTGCTGGATGGAAATTGGTACTAAACTTCGGGAAAGCTTTATTCCTACATACTATTCATGAAAAAAAATAACTATATTCATCAAAACACATGCAATACTATACATACCAGCATTTTCCCTAATAATCCTGTGATGGTTAATTTTCCATGTCAATTTGGTTAGGCCAAGTACATAATCTTTGGTGAAACAAGTCTAGATGTTGCTGTGAAGGTATTTCAAATGTGATTCACATTTAAATCAACAGACTGAGTAAAGCAGATTACCCTCCATAATATGGGTAATCCTCATCTAGCCAATCGAAGGCCTTTAGAGAAAATTTAGAGATCCTCTAAAAGGAAGTAATTCTACCTCCAGACCACATTCAGACTCAAGACTGTAAGGTCAAGTCTTGCCTGCTCTGCCCTTCAGACTTTGGACTTTATGAGCTCCCAAAGTCACATGGTCTAATTCTTTAAAATCTCATATATACATACACACACATATATACAAGTGTACACACATGTATACATATGTATGGATACACAAACATATATGATTGTGTGTATAAACACACACACACACACACACACCCCTTATTGGTTCTGTTTCTATGGTGAACTCAAATAGAAGTTCCAAACTGGAGATGATTAACTATTTAGATGTCTATTAACAAAAGATACCTAATTGTGAGAGTCATATGGTGGAATACCAAATCAATGAAAATGAGATGTGTTTAGTGAAACATGGATTAATTTCACAAACAAAATGAATGAAAGAGTCAATTACAACACCACACATATGATATGGTTCCATTTAAACAAAGTTCAAGAACAAGTAAAACGAAGTTTTAGTATCTAGGGATGTGTTTTTAGATGGTTAAATGATAAGCAAAAGAAGAAAGTAGTCACAATTAATGATATGTAATGGTTATTTTTAGAAGGAGGAGACAGAAGAGACTGCAAAAGGGACACAAAATAGCCTTCTAGGGTATTAAATTGTAATTTCTTGACTTGGGTGACTATTCTGGGATCAATGAGCTACCCATTTTTGTTTGGGTTGCTGATGTGTGTGCAATTTCGCAATAACAGTGCATTAGCAAAGAAGAATAGAAACAGCTTCAGAGGTAAGGGAATGAGATCACACATACAGACTTGGTAATAGTCTAGTTTTTAGGTTCTTTTAGACATTAATGTGGTTGCTTAATTTACTATTTAGCAAGGTCTCATGTTTTGACTTCTGGTTCATTCCACAAAACTGAAAAGCAAGAAGACCGAGATTAGGATGGCCTGCTTTTCCTGAACTAGTGGCTGAGGACTCTACAGAGGCAGACGTTTTTAAGAAATCAGTTCTTGCTGTGATAGTACTATCAGCCTGCATGAAAGACTGAGCATTTGGAATGATTGGTCTGTGTTGCTTGCAGGCCATGTGGAAGCTGAGCTGAGCTGAATCAATGATCCAAGGACACAATGTTTGGAACTGATCACATCCTGAATACATTTTTCAGCTTTCTGCAGCCAGTTGATTACCCAACACTGCTGCATCCATACAGTTTTGCTAATACACTTGGTCTTAGCTGACCAGGGTGCTGTTCTATAAGACATTGCTAATATTCAAGGCATTGTATAAGAAACTTTACCGGATCTAAGGTGGCAGGTTAGAAACATATAGCTTGTAGAAAAAAAAAAGAAACATATAGCTGTGACTTCTGAAATAGACCAAGGATATGGCAAAGAATATACTGTCAATTTCCATGTACCATGATAGCCAAATGTTTATTCCAATCAGCTCAACCCTATTTTCCCTTAATTAGAAACATTCTATTTATAACACTCTCAACTGCCAGTTCAATGGATAAATTTTACTGGGACCAAATAGCATCTTATTTTATAATTTAACCATGCCCATTCCACCCTTCAGTCTTGCTTTTATAATCACTGTTTTTATGCTGCTTTTTGGAAAGCAGGCAGTTGAATCCTCATGAACAAAAATCACCATATCTTTTTAAATAAATAAATGAAATAAAAGAGGATTCTGTAAGAAATACAGCAGGAACAGAATGGTCTAAACATTGAGAAGCACATCTATCAACACTGTTTTCTTTTGTTTGGCTTGTGAAATCATAGCAACCTAAACTTCTAGCTAATGTGCAAAATCCATACCACCTGTATGGGTATAACCTGCTATCTCTAAGTGCTTTTATTGGATAAAATGTGATTGCTGTTGTAAGTAAGTTTCTTTATACCTGCTGTCTGATGCCTTTAAAATATCACACTCACATGATTTTTGCTAAGATTTAATCTTTCCTTTGCTTAAGGATACTAGAGTCCAGACTTATTTCCCCTCTTTATAACAAAAGTCTAAATGGCACCAGGCCTTTCACTAAAAACTAATCTCTGATAAAGGGACCAAGGGGTCCACTGATATCTGCATTAGTGACAATAAAATGAATCATGATATAATTCAAATACAATTTTTAATCTATCTCAGTGTTTTACTTGGAACTCAACAAGATTGGGGCACAGTGAATTAAAAAATTAAAAGCCGTTCAATCCAGTTATAGCATGATAATGAGATATTAATTTGAGTCTATTCCATCTATATTTCTTCTTTTCTCTCCCAACACATAACACAAAACACACACACACACACGACACACCTTTTCACACACAAGAACACCCATGTTCTAAGAAGGTAGCCAGGCCCACTGCAATACCTTGACTCAGATCATACAAGGCAGGGAGCAGATGCCGCTAGAGTCTCCTGCTCTGATAGAAGTCTAAACTCAGTACAGAGGTTACTTTAGGTGTCCTGGGCAAGAAAAGGATTTTGAGATATAGGAAAGGGATGGGAAATTTCCCTGGAATCTGAAAAAGGGATGTACAGCAGGGGATACCTTACTAGCTATTAAGGAAGGAAAGGGCTGCATGGTACACCTAGGTAGAAGATAAAATCCCAGTATATTTATACCTCATATTAAAAAAATGAACATTCAATCTTTTAAGTAAATCTTTCACTCAGGAAAAAAATGTTCTTACTGTAAAATTCTAATGATCATCAACAGGGTTTCCAACTCCTGAAAATATTCCCATAATGTCAAGCATGACACAGAAGCCTAGGAAAATTAAGAATCCAGATATAGTTCTTCAATCTCTTGCACCTGTCAGTTTATGTCAGGGACCGTAACCTGGCCTCCTCTTCCTCCTCTCTAAGTAATACAGAAAGACAATGACCAAGGTCCCAGCATACGTGGTATCAAATGCACATGCATCTCCCATAGCTGCTAAAGAAAACATCTATTCCTGCTCTTCCAGACATTTAACCTTTTACATTCTCCCCAATCCCTGTAAACTTCTTATCACAGTCTGCCCTCTGTATCTGTGAATGTGGAACCCGCAGAGATGGACAGCCCAGTGTACTATGCCATTTTATATAACAGACTCTAGCATCCATGGATTTGTGGTCTGCATGTGCCTTGGAAACAACCCCCCCCATATACCGAGGGGCAACTGTATCCCCAATCATTATAATGTTGACCTTTGGGAGTCCCACAGTCATGAAACCACTTATGGCATTTTCCTGGTTTGATACTAAGGGCTACTCTGTGAGTTCGAATAGTACCAGAAGCACTTAAGGCTCTTTACATTCCATCACTTCTCAACATGAGCAATTTTCCAAGGGAGTTATTATTGCCAGTTTTTCTCAGATGAGGAAACTGAGGCTCAGCATGGTTAAGTGACTCACCCTAGATATGAAACTGAAAAGGTGGCACTAGGATTTGAGGGTTGTCCTGCCTGGCTCTTTCTACCTGTCATATATCCCATCCTCAGTGAGTTAACAAAAGTACTGATACCTGGATCAGAAGGTCCAACTTTTTGTTTAGAATCTTATCTAGAAACTGCATGTAAACAGTTACTCAAAGGGATATTTAAGCATTATTTTGATAGTTGAGATTTAAATAAAATCAATCTGAGAGGACACAATTGCTTTTCAGTCAGCATTAAGTGATTATACAAGAGATACTGCCCAGAGTGCTTTTTGATTTGGGGCAATTATCCTAATAATACAGAAGTAGTGCAAAGGGACAACTGTTATTGAAGGGTTGGAGGGAAGAGATTTTGAGTTTCTGAGGTTTAATTCTTAAGGTAAAATATTGATATATGAGTTAATTTTCTAATTCACAGGGGTTCTGAAAATCTAAGGGAAAAGTCCACAAATACTAACTAGACTGAGAAAAGCTATTCATTCTATTTAAACTAAACACACACACACACACACACACACACACACACACCCTAAGCATTTAATCCTCGGGAAATTGAGGGGAAAAAGACTTTTATATGAATATAAAATTCTCATCCAGACCCACGTGCCCCTGCCCCAGCTCTTCTTTTCAGATTACTGGAAACTTTGTCATGTGAGTAGCACAAGAAGAGTGTAGAACAAGGTGAGAAAACCTGCCTTGTGCAAGGAGATATCCCAAGAATATCAACATCAGGCCCAAGTTAACAGGTGACACTTCTCAGCAATATAAACATAGTAATTTCAGATGCTTTACTGCCAATCAGTGATCACAATCACACCGTTTATAGCACTTTTCCCTTGACATAAAAAGATGCCACTGGAGAGCTGTTGTGATACTGAATACATTAGTTATAAAATATACAAGAAAAAGTCAAAACTGCAGATTATGCCTATATCCGCAAAAGTATGGATAAAAACCGAAAAGAGTCAAATAGCAATTTAAGAAAATTCAACTTTCCTCACCTTTCCCAGAGAATTTTTCTAACCATTTGTAATGACATTTCCTTTCTTGTGTTTAAGTTTCTATAGCTGTTACATTATATGAGCCACATTACATTGTATCTTAGCCAATTATGTCTTACTCTAAGGCTTTTTTCCTCTTCAAACTTGATTCAAGCTTTTGAAAACAATAGACTGAGTTTCATTTATTTACTATTTCTCATTGCTCCAAGTATAGCATTTGACAATTAGTTAATATTGTTCTGTTGATTAACTTCTGGAAAGACAGACATGGAAAATGAGAACTATGGTTAGGGGCTAAGAATGCAAAATAAAACTTAATCCTTTCCTTGTAGGAATTCACAATCCTGTGAAATAGGAATTAGAATTAGAATCCAGGTGGGCATATTTGAAACAAATCCACCTCACAAAGACCCTAGGGAATATGGAAAGCATTTTTTTAAACCTACTCTGCAAAACTGAGACGGTTTTCCCACAACACAGTAGGTGATCACTATCCCCAAATAGAAGATAAATTCTTTGGAGGTAAAAAATTATACACATACACACCTCAGAAAGGTCACATGAAAATAATTCTACTCAGAAAGTGAGTTAGTAAAACTGCTGCAAAATTACCCAAATAATTCAATTTTGCTATGTGTCACTGATAAGTATTTCATTTACATGTACATTCTTATTGTTTGGAGGAGAAAGAACTATTGTTCAAAACCTTCTGAAATAATATTTTTTGAAAATGAACCTAAAATTGAGAACCAAAGTATATACACTCTTTTTCCAAAGGCATTATGTAGCATTCAAGCTTCATCTTTAACCCCAAGCATGTAGGCAGTAATGAAAATGTCACATAGGTTGCTAGAGTGTATTATTAAAAAAAACTAGAATATAAATCAAAGGAGGTAGGAATATTACTCTAGAATTTACTGGCTGTAAGCTGTGTCTCATATTACTCATCAAAATTGAAAAAGTCATATTTACTCTCATAGGAAGTTAAGGAGACTTGAAATGACTTAATGCAAGTTATTTTAACTTACAGGGCAGTTGTGCAAAAGTGAACAGATTAAATTCTTACTTTCAGAGGAAGCCACAACAGAAATGCAGGTAGATAGTAATGGAATAATGAGACAGCTTGAGTGCTTGAAAAGTAATTCTTTTATATGACTTTATTCACTAGGTCTTTCAGATTCACAGATGTTAGGGTCAGTACCAGTAGGTCAGCAGCAATCAGAGGGCTGGCCTGGCAGGTCACCCTTCTTGAGGTCGAGAGAATGGAAACCAACTGGCAACAGAGGGCAATATTCACCAGCTTATCACTGACGCACAGTTTATGATTATTCAAGAGAAGCTCCTGGACCTGGTCCACCACTAAAGATAGAATAAAGTAAATGGCTTGGGCCAAGGGGTTTCAAACCATCACACCAAATTAAGTATTAAAAACCTACCATTATCACCCATTCAAAATCCTGAAATACAATTCATACATAATATAATTACTTTAAAACATATTTTTATTGTAAATTATTCTTATATGACTTTTAGGTCACTGAATTGAATTAAAAGTATCTTTCCAATACCTTAATCATCCTGGCAAAACTTCCCCAGAATAAATACTGAAGTAGATAGATCTATACACAAAACAAAACAAATTTGAGTACTAAAGCTATAAAAGCAGATCAATACAGATATGTCTTTATGTAACCTACGGGGCAGAAGAGTCATTAATGCCACTTTTCAAAGTAGTGGAGAAATCGCAGGACAGTTTTATCCTAATAAGTGAAAACTTTGCACAAATGCTTAAGAGTTACATGCCTGGAAAATTCAGTGTGTTTTAAAGCCACGCAAAAATTATGTTTGTATGTAGACTAGAAATGGGTAATAGTCTCAGATAGCTATAAATATGTCTAGCAAAATATTCATTTGCAGGTGTTCAAATATATCTGTCCCCCAACTACTAAAGCCAATAGTGGTCTCCAAACCTTATAACAAACACAAACCCCCTCCAACAGATATCCAAATTTGCCTTAGGAAGTAGTACTTTTCCAGTTGAGAATTACCATCTTAAGTCTTGGAGAACAAGATTAGCAGTAGACGTCCTGACAGTAGGGAACACAAAAGAAAACAAGAAAAGATAATTGAGCACCTACACTACATAGTTAGTGTACTATGAACTTCATATAAAACATTTTACTTCATTTTTCCAATAATTCTGCCAAACAGATGAGATTATACCCACTAAAAGATGCAGAAACCAAGTCCCAGAGAGGGCAAATAACATTCCTCCAATGCATAGCTTGTAAGGAGCCATAAGGTATTTGGAGCAAGTCTCTTAGAGGCCTATGCATTCCATTCACCATGTTCTTAATGGTTGGCAAGAAATGCAACTTTAACAAGAGAACATCATTTAAATGAGACTAAGAGTGACATTATCTTCAAAGGATGTACTGATATCTATATGAGAAAACTAAATTCTATAAGTATATCAAGATTTATGCTGTAGTATGAGAAAACAATAAGACTGAGTTACACAAACTCCAAATTCTGGAATGAATTAGATATACATAAGCATAAAACTGATCACAATTAGAAACAGAGACAGCTAGGTCTAATGAATAAAAAGTCATGGAAGAGTTTCTGAAGTCACATTTATGCTATATGGTTTTTTTCTTATTTTTCTTCTTCTTCCCACCCTAATTCAAAGTGATCTAATAAAATCTCCCATCTACTCAAATTTCCTACACACAGACTCATATGCAAACTTTTGGTGCATGAGTTTATGTGAAAGAGAGAGTAGCCATGCTTAGGTCCTTCTATGCACTTTGCAAAACACATTCCAATCGTGATTAAAAGCTATTTTTAAAATATAATGAGACATTAAGTCTGAAATTTGAATAGTTTCAGAAAACAAGAGATTGAGAATTATCTCTAAATTATTTCACTATCCCTGAGAAGAAATACGCTTCTGAAATAATGTCAAAAGAAAAAAAAATCAGATAAAAATTCTATTTCTGTCCCTAGAGCAAGCTACTGTTACCAATACCATTGTCATAAGGAATTTAAATCATTTTTCTAATTATAGTTTTGTAACATACAATTTAACTATCTAGTGGAAAAGTTTATTTCACAATATAGGACCAGCCATTCTTACTTTTATATTTGCAAAAATCCTAATTTTAAAGAATTCCTTTAGATAAACAAAGGGCAGGTCAAGCCAGCTAAATTTGCAAAGTCTTTCTTCCACAATAGACAGGAAAAACCAAGTACCTCATCACAGTGATTCTTCCTACTCACTCTCTCATCTTTCCTTTATCCATACTCTTGGAAGCTATTTTAGTTTAAGCCCTCATCATTTACCTTCTCAATAACTGCAGAAACTTCAACTAGTCTTCCGATTCCAGTTTTACCCCATTTTATTTATTTATTTATTTATTGCGGTACGCGGGCCTCTCACTGTTGTGGCCTCTCCCATTGCGGAGCACTGGCTCCAGAAGCGCTGGCTCAGCGGCCATGGCTCACGGGCCCAGCCACTCCACGGCATGTGGGATCTGCCTGCACCAGGGCACGAACCTGTGTCCCTTGCATCGGCATGCAGACTCTCAACCACTGCGCCACCAGGGAAGCCCTACCCCATTTTAATATGTCCTTCTTACTGTTATCAGAGTGCTATTTTCAGAATTAAATATGATCACTCTCCTGCTCACCATCATCCAATTTTCTCCATCATTATCAAGATGAAGTCCAAATTCTCTCAGCATGGCCCCTTCTGGTTTAGAGCCTCTTTAGTTCTCAACTTTCACCATTCCTTCAAAATATACTCCATCATGGAATCATAGTAAACAATCTGTAGTTTCCTAAATGAATCAGGTCTTCCCCAACCCTTGCCAGTTTCTCCTATATGTTGTTCTCCATTTCTAATATATCCCTCCAGGACTTGCTTTAAGAGCTTATACTCATCCTTTAGGAGTTAGCTGATGCTTCATGACCTCCAGGAAAATTGTGGCTAAATTTCTATCCTCTTCTCCATACATATCCTATTATTTATGTATAGTTGTATGCATAATTGTCAATGTATAATTGTCAACTGGCTTATCAGCCCCTACCATCATTAGATTGACCATCACAAGAACAAGGATTTTATGTGATCTGTGTCTCCAACATATAGCACACTGTGAACACTAAAGCATTTTTATTGAATAAGTATGAAAAATAACATTACCCTTTTTATTACAGAATAAAGCCATACATACCACTCTAATATTGACTTATTTTGAAGATTACAAATGTCATTTATATTTTTAAGACAGTCAGGAAATACTGCAAGTAATAATTCCAAGAAGTTGTATAGGATGATACTGTAAGTGTGTAATAAGATATATACATTTTTGGTGATTTATGATGAGTTATGTCTCAACTCTAATAAATCCACAAAATAAAAATGGACATTTGAGAATAAGTCAATACTGTTCTACTATTATGACAAAATACAGATTTCCTATTATAAGGCAAGTTCATTTCAAAAACATGAACGAAATAGTGCTTTAAAAATAATTCCAACTGGTTAAATTTAGTCAAAATAAAAGAATATTCTATCACCTCTTGATTCTGATTTAAATTTTATTAACCCTAAGCCATTGCCTTTTATTATCTCTTTTTGAGATAATACTTAAACCCAACCATATAAAAAAATTATACTAAATGTAAATGGCCTGAATACTCCAGTTTATGGGCAAAGATGGCAGGTTGAATCAATAATCAGCAGGCTGAATCAATAACCAAGATTCAGCTACATGATGTCTACAAGAGATGCACTTTAAATACAGATAATATAAATAAGTTGGAAGTAAAAATTATAAAAAGAAAGATATGTTAATGGTAAGCTTAAAAAAGCTGTTGCTACATTAATATCTAAACAAGTAGAACAAGAAACAAAGTATTAAGCAGGTGATTTCATAATAAGTTAGATAATCAGGAAAAGATAACAGTGACTTTAAAATTCATTAAATAAAATCTAACATAACTAAAGGGAGAAATATATACATTTACAGAGTCAGATATACTATTGATTAAAGAAAATTAGAACAGCCTATCAACCTAATTGACCTGAGTTCATTTAACACTGTATCTTAAACAAATGAAGTTATACACATTTCATTTGCACTTGGAATGTTCACCAAGACAAACCACAAGTCATAAAATAAGTCAATAAATTTCAAAAGTTGAAAATTGTAAAGGTATGTTTGTTATCTGACAAATGGAATTGAATTAGTAATTAACAACTATGACACATACAAAACCCCCTGAATATTTGTAAATTAGGTACCTCACCTCTAGATAACCTACAATTCCAAAAAGAAATAAAGGGAAGTTATTATTTCATACAAATGATAGTAAAAACTCAGTATACCAAAATAGGAGGAACACAATGCTTAGAGAGAAATTCAGTTTTAAATGGTTATATTTAAAAAGATAAAAGATATGCAAATAATGACCTAAGTTTCAGTCTTAAACTAGGAAAACTCAACCTAAAGTTGGAAAAAATAATCAGGGGAGAAATCGATAATAAACATTAAAGAAAGTCAATAAGATCAAATACTGCTTCTTTAAAATGATTAATAAAATTAACACCTTGCAAGCATATTAATTTCCTAGGGACGCTGTAAAAAACTACCACCAACTGGTTGTCTTAAAACAAAGGCCAGAAGTTCCAAATCTAGGTGTCAATAGGGTTGGTTTCTTCTGAATGTTCTGAGGGAGAATCCATTCCATGCCTCCCAGTTTCTAGTGACTGCTGACAATCTTTGGTATCCCTTGCCTGGTGACTGCCCTCTAATCTCTGCCTCCATCTTCATGAGGCTTTTTCCTGTGTCTTTTTTTCTTTCTCTTACTAGGTCACTAACATTGGATTTAGGGTCCACCCTAATTCAAAATGATCTCATTTTGAGACCTTTACCTTAAATTACATCTGGAAAGATCTTTATGACAAATAAAGTCACATTCTGAGGCTCAAGGTAGATATAATTTGGGGGACACTGTTCAACTTACTATAAGGCCAACCAAGTAAAAAATATAAAAAACAAATTAAAATATTAGGAATAAAATTTCTTTAAAATGATTAATAAAATTAACACCTTGCAAGCATATTAATTTCCTAGGGAGACCGTAAAAAACTACCACCAACTGGGTGTCTTAAAACAAAGGTGCGAAGTTCCAAATCTAGGTGTCAACAGGGTTGGTTTCTTCTGAATGTGCTTCTGAATATGCTTGCAAGGTGTTAATTTTATTAATCATTTTAAAGTTTTTTTTAAAGTTATGAGTTTATTATTCTTGAAACTAGATATTAAGAGAATATAGGGATTTAGGATACAAATGGATGCCAATAAATAATTCCTAAAAAATGCAGAAGTGAACTGAAGGATAGAAAATATGAATAACCATGTTTATTGCTATAATATAATTAATATCTAGTAACATATTACATTGAATTAATAATGAAAATCTTCCCTTGAAGTACAGATCTACATGGTTTCTGTGGTGAATCCCATCAAACCTTTAAAGGAAGAAATAAAACCAATCCTTCACACACTCCTTTAAAATGCAGAGGTGTATGGATGACTTTGTTTTCTGAAGCTGTTACTGAAAACTGGCAAAGACATTAGAAGAAGGGCAGACCAATAAATGCAAGACTCCTCAAAAGATAAGCAAATTCAGTTCAGAAAAACAAAAAAGGATCCTATTTTAAGATCATGTAGGCTTTATACAAAGAAAGCAGATATAAAGGAGATAAAAGTGAAAACTGATAAAAGTCAACACCCATTCATAACAAAAACTCAGAAAATTAGAATAGAATAAAACTTTCTCAACCTGATAAAGGTGTCTATGAAAACTTAGAGCTAATCTCATGTGTAATGGTGAAAAACTAAGTATTTCCCCCATATGATATGGGAACAAGGCAAGAATGTATATGCCCACTGCATCTTTTCAATAATGTTACTAGAGGTCCTAGCAAGTGCATTAAGGCAAGAAAAATAAGTAAAAGACATATGCAAACACACATATATTGAAAAAAATCTGTTTGTTTATATAGAGAGATATATACATTAAAAGTTCTAAGGAATCTACCATAAAAACTTACTAGGATTATTAGGTGATTTTATCAAGGTCATAAGGCACATGGCTAATGTAAAACAAAATAATTGTATTTCTTTATGTAGTAGTAACAAGCAACTGGAGAAGGAAATAAAAATACTATTTCAAATATTATTTTTAAAAATTAAAATAAATTTAACAAAATATATGCAAGACCTCTAGACTAAAAACTACAAACATATCTGAGAAAAATGAAATAAGACCTAAATAAATGGAGTTCTGTCATGTTTATTGACAGAAACACTCACTATTGCTAAGATGTTCATCTTCCCCAAATTGATCTATAAAGCCAATTCCATTCAAATCATAATTCTAGCAGGATCTTATAAGAATTGAAAAGGTAACTCAAAATTTTATATGAAAATGCAACTAGCCAATTTATTTTCAATAATTAGAAAGCAAACATAAAACAGCAAAGACTTGGATGACATTTCACAAAGGATATATAATTGGCTTATAGCCACATGAAAACCTGCTCAACAGCATTAGCCATTGGCGGATGCTAATTAAAACCATAGTGAGATACCACCTCATACCCACTAGAACCATTAGAATGGCTAAAATTTGAAACACCTATAATATCAAGAGCAGATAAGGATGTGGAACAATTGTAATACTGGAAGTATAAAATGTCACAACCACTTTAGAAAACATTTTGGCATAGTCTTATGATATTAAACATGTACCTTCCATCTTACCTACCCAGCAATCTCACTCCTAAGTATTTACTCAAGGAAAGGAAAAGAGATACCTACTTAAATTATTGTACCTGAATGATCACAGCAGCTTTATCCATAACAGCCAAGAACTGGAAGCAAACAAAACTGTTGCTTGTTGCCCATCAACAAATGAATACATAAACAAAATGTGGCATATCCATACAATGGAATACTACACAGTAACAACTACAATAAAAGCAGAGACATGTAAGTAACATGAAACATTAAAAGAAAAATTGCCTTGAGCAAAAGAAGCTGAACACAAAAGTACACAGACTGTATAGTTTTATATAAAATTGTGGAATTTATAGAAGTAATCTATAATGATAAAAATCAGATCACTAATCTGTCTGCCTGAGACAGAAGTATGTGGAATAACTACAAAGGTGCACAAGAAAACTTTCTAGGACAATGTAAATGAATCTTTATTGATGTTTCAATTATACAGTTACATATTTACCAAAACAAATTGTGCACTTAAAATTGTTTTTTGTAAATTACTTCTATAGAGTATCAAAATAAGTTAGAATGATTAAATGATTGTAAGAACAGGTTTGTGCTAAGGTTTAAATCACCCTCTTACTCATCTCTAGTATCCCAGAGGAAAGATGGAACTAAATTGGCAGCAGAGAGAAGTTACAAAGAAATAGAGAAAATAACTATGGGTGGATAGAAGAAAATGTAAAAACAAACAAAGTGGATGAAGAAATGAATTAAAGAATAGGAAAAGCTTTGGGGGGTATAGAGCACAAATTTCTAAAGCACATAATCTGTAGCCCTGGTGTAAATAATAGGAGAGGTCTAGGGTGACTGGTGAATATGATTTTCAAAAATTTTAAGTGTCAAAATCCTTTCACCTACTCATAAGATGACCTCTAATTTAGCTACTTTCCTTCCTTTCTTTCAATCAAATGTTAATTTAACATCTACTTATCCTATGCATCCTGAAATATAATTAAAAAGTGAGTGACATTTCATTGCCTTGAAGTAGCTCATGTTCCAGTGGGATAATTAAAACATAACAAGAGCAGAGACAGATACGTATGTATGTGATGTTTATTATTGGAGCACAGTGGAAAGGCATTTTACTTAACTTGGAGAGGACAAAGGTTTCTGAAGCCTTCCCAGATAAGTCAGAGAAAGGATGGTGGAAAAAACAAGAAAGAACATTCCAGCTGGGAAATTAGCATAAAGAAAAGCACACGATCACTGGAATACAGAATACCAGATTTGGGATATACGCAGATTATAATGAATTAGATTAGAAGGGACCGATTGTGGAGGGCTTCCTATGTTACATTAAGCACTTTGGACAGCTGTTTTGTTCATTTGTTTTACCTGTTTGTTTGTTTTTTTTGACAGATCCTATAGAAGCAGGGTGAACACTCGGCCAGGTTTGCCTGGCACAATCATAAACTATACCTACCATCTAGTGTCAAATATTGATAGTAGTCCCTTTCAAAATTGTCAAATCCGTCTCAAAATTGTCACAGTTTAGGTAGAGGGGTGAATATCTTTTAAATAATTTTAAATAAAGTATTAACAGGACAATTTCTCTTTCAGGTATAACATTCCAGGAGGTTGCAGTGTGAAGAATGCATTTGAGAAAATAGGACACTAGAAGTTCACTAATGAACGTGATGTAATAGTCCAGTTAAGAAATGACACGGGACTAAAATCCTAAGGTGGTAATGCAGTTCGTGAGAAAGGAACCACTTTAGGAGCTATTTTGGAGGTAAGGTCAGAAGGTGTAAAGTCATAGAAAGAAGAATCAGTAAATACTCTTACATATTTGCAGCTAGGCCAAAGAGAAACAAAAAGGAAGTTAAAGAGGGAAGAGAGAAAAAAGAAAATTTAGAGCAAAACAAGCAGGGTGGTGATGTTTAGGGAGAGTGAACAAGAGCATGAAATTCAGCTGTGGCCCAGTAAGGCAAAGTAGATATAGAATCAGAGGAAAGATGCGGAATGTTTAGAAAACTGAGCAGAGTGCGGCTGAGTTTTGATGTAAGAAAGGACAGGGTGAACTAAGGAATGGTAGATAGTGACCCATATCCTGAAAGTTTCCATAGGCTACTTGTTGGAGTTCAGCTGTATCCTGGGGGAAATAGGGGATCAGCAGAAATGTATAAGGTAGGTAGTAAAATTATCGGCTTGGTATTTCACATACAGTGCCTTGGCATAATGAGAAGGTCAGTATTTTATAGGGGACTGTACTCAAAACGAACTTTAGAAGGGAAGCCTATCTCCTAGAACCACTATATCAAGGATATTTCTGATCTAAAGAAAAGATCTGGTCCTTTTATAGTGTGACGTGTCATTTTATTTTATCATATATACATGGTCTAACTGTCAAATCAGCACCCAAGAAATTCAGCTCCTAAGACCTTAAAGAGTCAAAAGCTGGAGAATATCAAGAGTTTCATGTCTTAAAAATAAAAGAGTAGTGAAGAGTTTGGAGAAATAGGCTCAAATATATGTTTGCATTGGGTCCTGAGCAATTTGGGAACATGGGGAAATATGGGAAGATCCTGCTACACAAAGAATTTGTCCTAGTTGAGAACTGTTAGTTGTCTTTTACCCAGAAAGTGTCAATATGGCCAAGAATAGAGGGTGGTAAGGAAGACATGCTATTGAAGCTTGGCAACACTTGGTAAGATTGCAGAAAGACTCAGCCAGTTTATGGCTAACCCCCTTCCTCCTACAAGAGAGCTAGATAACCACAATGAGTTAATAATTCCTAACCTGAAAATGTGATTTTACTTTACTGGTTATATCAGAACCTATGTTGTCAAAGTACATCTCAACTCTTTATAGAGGTAGGTGGCCAAATCAGATAGGAAACTCCTATAAACAACAAAGGGGATATATTTGTTGTGTTAGAAGATAAGAGCTTTCTCCCTTTGATTTTCTCATTACACATCTACCCAGTTCAGTGGCTATCATAAACATTGCACACATAATGATCACACAGGCAGGCACACATTCGGTTGAACTTGTAACTTCAGAGAACAGAATGATAAAGGAAGGCACCAACAAGTTTGTTCTCCTCTGCATTTAGAGATTTGAATATTCCACCACCGAAAGCAAACTTTTCATTGCACCATTTGTGGTTATAGGGAGTCTGGAAGGCATTGTGCATTCTATTACAGAGAGTCAGAGAAAAAAAAATGGAATTTAGGAATTTTCATTCTTCTTAAAAAGAGAGAACACAGTTAACCTAAAAGCAAGAATCAACTTAATATTTCAAACTATAAGAGAATATGAAGTGATCTTTAAAAGATATATAAGAATGTAAAGCTATTGAATTTACTACGCAAGGTCACATGGCAATCACTGACACAGCAGACATCCAGATACATACTATTTTTGCCTTTCTACATTCAATCCAGTTTTAAGACGGATTGCAACTGAGTCAAGTCACATTCAGCATTTCAAGGAATAAGGCTTTCATCATGTCGCAGGAAAGGTAATTGCAACCTAATAGATTTCATTAGACTGTGAATTTTAGGTTGAAGCCATTTCTAAAAGTATTGCTATGGAGTAAAATACAACATAGTTAAAAATGTCCCTCAGTAACCTGTCCTTACTTAGTATAGTCTCACTGTTTCTTGTATGCTTCTTTGGTCAACCCTAAAGCATTGTGCTCTTACTTGATGTTTACATCCTTTCAATGACTTGAAATTTTTTAGTAAAATCTACAGGAGGATAAGACCTTTCTTACTATGTTAGCATATTTAATCTCTGGGGAATGTCTGCTTTCACATAATTATGCACAGATTTCATATTTATACAAATATTGTGTGCCTACGGGGGGTATAAAATGGCTCTCCCTCATGAATATTCAACACTGCCATTTCTTCTAGTAAGACACAAACATCTTTCTTTGTGGACACTAAACACTAGGCTGTCTATATATTTCCCCACTTCATGCTTTGTTTGCATAAGCCTGATGAGATTCAGGGGCTGCCAAAGCAGACCTTTATTTCCCCAGGTACCACAATATTCTAATATCTCCATCCAAATAATTCAATAGCATTTTTCAGATTCAAATTTTCAGTATCATATGGGCTTCTCCATATATAATTCTAGATGCACAAAATAAGATGATAAACTTTAAAAACTTGGCTTTGAATTGTGGTAGAAAGGAGCTAGCAGGGACAGGGTACCTGTATGGCAGTCCCTTTGTGGAATGAGTTCTTGCAAGACAATCTTCTGCATGCTCAGATTTCAAAATCTAATAGCAAAGAAAAAGGCAAGCGAATGACCTCTGGAAAGAAATTTGGAAATTCTTTAAAGTGAGCAAGTTCCCTTATATAATAACACTGTTCACACATAAAGAGTTGTCATCCATTCATTTACACATTCAATAGCTGTTTTGAGCATCCAGTATGCCAGGAACCATTCTAGGCTCTGAGAATACAGTAGAAAACAAAAGAGATAAAGTCCCTGTTAGGATTGAGCTTACATTCTGGAGGAGGGGAGACAGAACATAAATAATAAATGAATACACAAATTAATGGGAAAATGGATGAATGAGTATATTAAGTAGTGGTGAGTATATAAAGGTGATATGATCATTTTAGGAAACTATTAATCTGACATGTTAATATACTTGTCACAGACGTGTGTATAGTATTTTACAGATTACATGTGCATTGTTTTATTCTTACAACAATAGCATAAAATTTAGTATGGGTTTTGTCACTTTAAAGATTAGGGACAAGAAAAGATTAACTGAAAAAAGTCACTTGCCCAATAACACACAGCTGCTATGTAGCAGAATTGTGGATTCAATGTATAGTGATTGAGTCTAGCTTCAAGTGTTTCCCATCACAGGGACCATGATCTTAGGTGGTTCTATTGTTCACCCATTTCACCATGATTCTCAGAAATGACCTGGAGAAGGTCAAGATATAATTAAAGTATAAAAGTATGGTTGGAAGTTTCTGGACTAAACAGTAACATGCAAAAGGGATTTAACCACAGCAAAAAAAAAAAAAAATGTAGCCAGCTAAATGAAGACTGTTTAGGGTAAAATAAGAAATAAATCTTAGAGAAAGGGAAATAATAGTCTTCCCTAGGATAGAAAGAGGGGAAGGTATCCCATCCCTTCTCCACCAACTTCAAAGGATTATATCACACATGTGGGAAAGTGGGTGCTTCAGTGAGAGGTTGAAGGAACATGTAACATTAAGAAATTAGTGGAAGCCTGAATTTCAGGCCTCCTTCTAGATTAATCCAACCCAGATGATGCAAACAGAACTGGAGGTCATGCCCATGAATAAAGATTATAAATTTTCCTTGTGTTTTGTTTGTGTGTGTATATGTGCGTGTTTCTTTCTGGGGAAAGGGAGTGTGAGGATAGGATTCCAAAGCAGGAGTGAAGGCTCATCAAGGTGCTTCAAACTATCAAAAGGGTTGGTACAAAAAAAGGTCCTAGAAATACTCTCCAGAAACTTGACTATGTAGGGTCTGTGTT
Source organism: Mesoplodon densirostris (assembly GCF_025265405.1). Taxonomy (NCBI): domain Eukaryota; kingdom Metazoa; phylum Chordata; class Mammalia; order Artiodactyla; family Ziphiidae; genus Mesoplodon; species Mesoplodon densirostris. The sequence continues at coordinate 22,220,480 of NC_082664.1, forward strand.
TTTGCAACACTTGCTGCCATGGAAACACTTTCACAGATTTCTTTGGGCCCTTTGCTCTCTAGAGTGAGTCAATTAGAATGGGTTTCACAGGCTTTGTGTAGAGACGAATGACTTTCTTTTGCCAAGGCTCTGTCCTCCCCAAGTGGCAGAGGGGGGGTGTGATAATGCATAAATGTTGATGTGTGCTCCTTCTTCCTGAGTACCCTATAAACCAATAGAATATCACATCACATTGGCAAACAACTACTTGGAGATAATCTAGAGGAAGCTTTGTGATCAAAAGATCAATTCTAACCCATTGGTTGTGGTCCCAGCTGTGACTCTGGCCTCCAGACTTTCCCTACCCACTTGGAAGCTCTTGTTGGGGAGGGAGTCATAACTACAAAGACTGTATCATATTAATTCTTCCCTCATAATAACAGTGAGTTTTAGCATCCTGACTCAGAGCTCTTTTCCCCCCCCCTCAAACAGCAATGCCATTATTTAAACAGCCACCTTGAAAACCACAGTGCTTTCTCTAGCAATTCTGAGAGAGGGGAGTTCTTAGATATCTTAATTTTAGCATATTCTTTATCCATTCTCATGATAAACTCCTTAAGGTTATAGATAGCTTTAAAATAATTCCGCCACAAGGTCTTTGTAGATATTCAAATCATTTCAAATCTGAAACCACCCAGAAAAATCATGCAGAGAAAAGTAGACTAGATGGCTCACTGAAATAGACCTTTTCCACCTCTACAAGGAAAGAGGTTTTTTTTTGTTTGTTTTTATTTTGAGGTACGCGGGCCTCTCACTGCTGTGGCCTCTCCCATTGCGGAGCACAGGCTCCGGACGCGCAGGCTCAGCGGCCATGGCCCACGGGCCCAGCCGCTCCGTGGCATGCGGGATCCTCCCGGTCCGGGGCATGAACCCGCGTCCCCTGCATCAGCAGGTGGACCCTCAACCACTGCGCCACCAGGGAAACCCAAGGAAAGAGTTTTATGAGAACAATGAAAAAGCTGTAGAGCTGTGATTTAAAATAAATAAATAAATAAAATGGGTTGTTGAATCTGTCCGTCGAGCTTCACTTAGCTTTTAAGAAACCCAGAGAGGGCTAAAACAATAAGAACACAAAGCGTTAGACTGAAGGGCTTCCAAATACATATTAGTGCTCTTTGGTGGATGGTCATGAGATATTTTTTAAGATTTAAATTTTATCAGCACTCTGACACTGCAGTCTCCAATACTGTATACTTCTGAGTGAAATTTTGAAATTCAAAGAAGAATGAGCTAGACATGAGCATTCTGGGAAGTTAGATGAATGATCTAGATTGACAAACTTGATTTAGATGAACTTATTAAAAGTTAAATTTTAAATAGATTTTGTAAAGAATTTAAGAGGTACAATAAAAGCTAAACATCTCAGCCATCCTGACCTAACAACATCAGGGAGGTGTCTTAGTCTGTTCAAGCTGCTATAACAAAATACCACAAACTGAGTAGCTTATCAACATACATTTCTCATGTATGTTGAGATCTAGGGTCTGGGAAATCCAGGAAGACAGTTCCAACATGCTCATGTGAAGGTTTTACTTCTATGTTGTAGACTTCTTGTGATGTCCTCACATGACAGAAGGAGGCTAGGGATCTCTCCAGAGCTTCTTTTATAAAGGCACTAATCCCATTCATGAGGGTTCCACCCTTATGACTTCAGTACCTCTCAAAGGCCCCACCTACTCAGACCATCAGCTTTGGGGGTTAGAATTTCGGCATATGAATTTGGGGGCAACATAAAGATTCAGACCACAGCAGGAGGAATGGCTGTCAAAAGCTGGAGGTAGGAAAGGTTTCAGGTCAGTCACTCTTTGGAGTACCTCAGTGACAGAGCTGGTGAGAATGTGCTAAATGGGATCTTACATGCTCATCTTTTAATGAGGGCTGCACTTGAATGCAGCAGTGTTAAATAGCTGGATGGACTGCACTGTGGCTCAGGAGGACTTGGGTTACATCCTTAATTTTCCAGTGGCCATGTAGCCTTAAGCAAATTAATTGCATATTTCTGAATCTTAGTTTCCTTACCTGTACAATGGTGGTAAATATCACCTCAGAGGAATATCAAAGCATCTGTGATACAGACCACTGTTTTCCTTAGTCACAGAAGACTTAAACTTACTTGCTTTGTGGTCCAGCATGTGACCAATCCTAGAGAATGTTCCATGTGCACTTGAATGTGTATTCTGCTGCTTTCAGATGGAATGCTCTATAAATAATCTGTCCCATGTTTTGCTTCCTCAGGATCTTCCATGAGTTGTCTCGGCCATAAAGCAGGCAACCAGACATCAAATCCATGAAGCCAAAATTTCTGTTCTTTATAAGCCACCCAGTCTATGGCATTCTGTTATAGTAGCCCAAATGCACTAAGATACTAGCCCTAAGTTGTATATATATGTTTGCATTTATGTGCAAGAGAATTAACTGTCTTGTTTGTGTCACTGTTATTTGTGTTTTACATCAATTACAAGCCATACTAATTTTTTTAAATGGAAAATGACAGAGTAAATGATAGGAAAAAATCATAGTGATGATATGGATTTACTGTTTCTTGCCACTTTGAGCAAATTCCTGCATGAGACATGAACTTTGGCTTGAGCTAGCTAGAATTGTATGCAGTTTCTGCATTTGGCCTAAAACCTGAGTTAACTGAGAGTCTGTTACATTTGAATTCTCATGGAATTAAAAAGGTCAACTTCTTTGTCACCCAAAGCTGAAAGTTTAAGCAGAATGCCTTGAAGAAATACTTTGAACAGAAGATAAAACTGTGGCCCCAAGATTTTCCAGCATTTTCTGTTAAGAATTCTTTGCCAGACAGCAGAAGCCATCTAAATTACAAAGATCAGATTAAAGAAATTGCCTTAGTAATAATGCAACCCATTATTGCAGATGGTATAATAGTCATAGCACTGTTCACCTTAGATGCACATACTAGGCTTGCACTTCTCCATTCTTTGTGAATCTAGGTGTGGCCTTGAGAGTTACTTTGGCCAGTGAAATGTGAATGTAATTAACATATGTCATTTCTGACATAATCATTAAAACAGTCAGTGGTTCAGTATATTTCCTTCCTTCTCCAACGATCCTGGAAACATGTGTTAAAAAGCAACTCTGCTGGCCCAAGCCCCTAAGTTACTATTATGATAAGAGTTTCCTGTCAAACCTTTACTTTTCTAGGCTACTGATTTTAGGCTTATCTGCATCAATCAGCCTAAGAAAGGAATGGACATCTTCAGGAGCCATTACATGAAGGTGCAGGGGAATGGGTAAAGCTCAGATACTAATAAATCAAAGACCAGAGTAATTTACTTTAAAAACTATGTACAGGGATAATCTGGCTATGGTTTACATGAAACAAATTGAAAGCCTACTAATTGTTTTTTCAAGGAAACTGCAAGCTTGACTTAAAAACCTGTCAGTATTCTATTCCCAATGGCATCCCTAGGCCCTCTAACCTGCACTAGCAGGAATTGGGATTTGCAAGCTGTGTAGATCTAAGAGACCAAATGTCTAATATCCACCCCAGATATAGTCAAGAAGAATGATATATAATGAAGGATCCCCAAAAGATAGGGCCAGGGACTACAAAGATCCCTTCCAGAAAGCAGAATGAGAGTCTTCCAGAGAGGCTTATAAATCAATTCTCAGAAAAAGGAATGGCTACTACTTTGGCCTAATGACCTGGTGATTGCTATGTACAACCTTTTATCCTCTTTTCTGAATAGAAATTTTATGTTTGTGACTCTGTCCCTGTTCCACCATGGCATTTTGTGAATGGGGGGGGGGGGGGCAAGTACATCTTTTACTAGTTTCCAGAGCAGTAAGAGCCATATCTAAATAATCTCAAAAGGATTATATATCAGAGACCCCAGACTTTGAGATAGATGAGTGGTAAGATTAAGGTGTAGGTTTCTTTGGGGAAGGTGATGAGCAGCTCCATGAGCAGGAAGAAGGGTTTGTAAGGCTATTTAGGAGCCAATGGGATGAACTATGTCAAAGACACCAACTTGTCCCACAATATCTGTTTTCTTCTGTTGTAATAAAAACTTTTAGCTAAGCTTGTACTTACCTAGAATGGAGACTTAAAGATTATAGAATATATTTTAACTTCCCTTACAGCTATGGTAAGATTTGTGACAATGGAATATAAGTGGATTTCATGCAGCAGAATCTAGGAACTTTCATTAAAAGACAGTGGGTACTACCCTTTCCCACCTTCTTTTTTGTCCCTTTCTATATCAGTGTGCTTGGATATGGGTACCATGATCTTGAACCATGAAGACAGAGACCAAATCCTAGGGATGATACAATGATAACCTAGGGAGTCTGGTCTGAATATTATGGAACAGAGCCATCATACTGGCCATGGACTACTTACTTCCAGGCTTCAGTGAAAAATCAACTTCTCTTATTTAAGCTAATATTCTCTTAGGGTTTTCTGTCAGTTAAACCTAATCTTTTTGCAACATTTAATGATATTATGATTATAGAAGTCATTGCTATAGTAGAAGTTGTTCAATGCATGTGTTGAGTATATAAGGAAAAAAAGTGTTGCTGCTTATATGCCTGACTTATCTTCTCTATAAGTAAAAAATGTCTCATTAACATGATTACTTAAATTTCTACCAAATTCTGACTCCTCACCTGCTTGGCTTAACACTCTTCTATTCCTCCTTATACACAGATGCCTCAGAGTCTCCCCCACAAGGATTCAAGAAGTCCCCAGTGTTGGGAATATCTCCCATGAGCTCAGGACCAAGTCTGTCATTGTTCTTTCCATTTAATCCCATCCATTAAGAGTCCCAGTAACCGTGTCTACTCTCAGCACCCCTTCAGGACACTGTTCTACTGAATATAGCTACCCTCTAGCTTTTTTCCCTCTCATTGTTAATCTCTATCTCATGGTAGCTCAGAAACAGTCTGTTGTTTTGTGGTATGTTGCAACAATTGACTCTGGTGTCAAAGAAAAATTTCACCAGTTAAGCCAGGCAAAGAGACTTAAGACTATTGCAATAAGAGTCAAGATACCTGAAACTAACAACATTGTAGATCAACTATACTCCAATAAAATTAAGATATTTTTTAGAAGACTATTGCAATAAGAGTCAAAACCATTGCAATAGGGTGTTGAGATTGAGTTCAACTTTGCTGAAACAAAAGATAGAGTTTTTAAGTGCTGAGGTGAGCTAGTGGAAAAGTACTAGAGGACACTGGTGAGAAGGTTGATCAATGTGATTATGCCATCTGTGTTAGCTACTTGCCACTTATCTAAGTTAGGCTCCTACCCTCCAGCAGAGACTGGGAGATAGGGATAACATCTTTCTTGATAAAGACATTTCAAAGGGTTGGCTCCCAAGTCCTTAAGAAAAATACCCCATGGTTGTAAAACTGGCAAGAGACTGAGGGAAGATTTCTCTCTCAAAGGGGCAGAGAAACTTTTGCAATTACATGTTTTCTAAAGTAAATTTCTAAGAAAAGTTAGGTCAGGGACCTAGAGTCGGGAAAAAACGTGACTGGCTGAGGGGAATGTTAAGTCCCTTCAGTCACTAGGTTGGTTAGAAGAGTCCATATAACTACTTCCACTAAAAACTGGCAATGTATTTAGCCAAGGACACGTAAGTTTTAGAGAACATAAGTGGTCACATATAGTAGGAACAAGAGTTGCACATGGCAGAGGAGTTACTTTTGACTCCTCAGATCCCTGAGGGGGAAGGGGGAGAAGACAGGCGGCACAGTTCATGGTGACACTGTTCCTACACGTTAAGATTTTATCAAATCTAAGAAGAGGAACTTTGTGCTATAGGCTATAGCCCTTTTTAAAAGTAGCAGCTACATTATTATTCAGAAAGAATTTATACATGTAACTTATGCCTCGGTAAGAGATATTTATAAACATTTGGAACCATTAGGCTCCTAAGCCAAATACAGTGTCTGTAATACTACGTATCCTACACCCCAGGAAGGAATGAACACTGTCAGGGCCTAGCCATCTCAGAATGGCATTGTGGACTCCGGATTTCAAATCATACTTAAAATTCCTTTCCAAACATGCCTTCACAACTCACCTGCTTTGTTCTTTTGACATCTCACAAAAAAAGTAATTCTTAACTCTAGTAGTACAATGCAAATCTCTCAACACTGGATCGCCCATGTAAACGAATACTTGGAGATAGGAGGGGAACTCCCTACTTTGCTCCAGGCCCCTAAATACAATCCAGCTGAATTGGATAGCTAAAATATGCTTAAAAATCGCAGAATATCTGTGGCTTACATACAAGCATTCATTGATTCTGCCTTTGTGGATTGGCTAGAGTTTTGCTGATTTAGTTTGAGCTTGATTCTAGGACATGAGTTCAGTCCAGGCCAGCTCCACAAAACCTGTCTCACACCCACTGAATGAAAGGCTAGCCAAGGCATTTCTTTTCAGAGAGAAGCAGGAACGCAAAGGGACAAGCCCAAACTTACTGGCATATTCCAAGCCTCAATTCAACTCCCATTTTCTAAGTTCCCATCAAATAAGTCACACAGCAAAGGCCAACAGCAAGGGGGAAAGAAATGTACTCTTTCCACAGAGGTCAGGGAAAGGGAATGAGTATTTCTCAACAATAATCCAATTTACAATAGAAGCCAAGGACCCCAGTTGTATCTGAATTTTCTTCAAGGAGATAAACTAAGGTCCAGTAAAAGCTTTGCTGAGGCCCCTCAAGTTGTAGATAGTGAGCTCCAATATTATCCTCTCTCATCCTACCCTACCTGGAGAAGTCACTAGATTCAAAGGAAAATGAGATCTAAGAGTTTAGGGATTTGTCTATTATGAATATGAAAGACTCTTCCATAAATTCCTTCTTTCCAGAGACCAACAGACAGGCCAAGAGGCATTATTTATGCCTTCCATGTCTGAGGGCTGGCTAATGTAGAGAAATAACACTGAAGATCACACAGGAAGAATTAACCACCCACCACTCCTGAACACAGGCCAACAGTCTGTATTAGATTAACATTCTTTATTGCTACTGCTTAGACTTTTCTCACAAATGCTAATGAAGTAATTTCAGAAGGCTGGAAGGTGATTGTTGGCACAGTGTAGGTAAACCTTATTTAGGGATGTGGTAAACAGAAACTAGGTTTTCAGATTTACAGACTCAATACTTGATGAATTGAAAGCAAAGTTTCTGGCTACTGGTTCTCGCCGGCCCACCTTTTTAGCAACCCTCTTCTGTCACCTCATTTATTTACTGTGAGAATTCCAGCAAATGTGATCTCTCTTCTGTTCATTTACTCATGCTGTTTGAATTGATGTCTCAGATGTGCTTCTGTGCCTGCTCTTCCCTTTAGCTCAAATCAAACTGTTTATTTCTTTAAAGCCAGAAGCTTCCACAGAGAGCTAAGCAACCATTTCTAAGCATCTAGAGAATTGTGTGTTTTTGTGCTGTAAAATTTGGGGAAGGGAGTTTAATAGGAACTGAAGGACTTTCAACTCAAAAAGTCCTATTCAGTTAGAACTTCACTCTTATGTTTCCTTTTGGAATATAAGCAGTAACTCTGAGCCAAACTCACTCTAATTGCAGTGACGTCTTTAGTTATAAGAATTCAAACTACCCACAACTTGATTAATTGGAATTTAGGCTAAACTTAATATCAAGCAATATTTGCAAGTGGCAAGATCAGAAGTCTGTATTAAATTTTTTCAAAAATCCACTGGGAGCCTTAAGGTTAAGGCAGATTAAAATCTCATCCTTGTCAGCCTCTGGATCTGTTCCTACAAATAAGAGCTTAAATGATTCAGCTCTATACAAATGTTAACAGTTTATATATAAATGAATTTACAATTATATGCATTGGCAATATCTTCAAATATCCTGAAGTTGGATATATCTCCAACAATAATTTCTCCTAGTTACTGTGTATACTACAAGTAACTTTCTCCAAAGATTCACTGATGAGGAGTATGCCCTTCATGATGTTAAAAGATATTTACTTTCTAACTGACTGATTCTCTTTACCACTTATTTCTACCACCAGTTTATTCAAGGTTCTGGCAGCTCCCCAACCAACATATAAGAATTTCAACATCAAGCATGGTAGTCTTCCTTGAAAGTTTTTATGCCACCTCTGCACAATATAATCTACACTTTTTCTCAAACATTGTGAGTCACATCTGTACATAAGATAATCAAGTAACAGTCCAGTCAAATGAATGCTAAAGTGGAGCAAACTAGTGTAGTACATCAGCAGTGAAATCAAATGCAGAGATGTACAGCGCTTAACAATGGCTCCTATTCTCCTGGCATACAGGCTTGGAAAAATATACATTATTATAGTTAGACTCTTTAATACTAAAATGGGAAATTACATATACATATATATGCGCACATGTATATATCTCCCATATACTATTTCCAAATTAAACTTTATACCCCATAACTGATCCAGGGCAGTGGTAATCAAAGTGTGTTCTCACGAACTCCATCTGGTCTCCTAAACCGTGAAGATCAAAAGGTTAAGTGCCTCCTATTTCCTTGTGTCCCACCCATTGTTCCAGCCACTGCCCAGGGACCACTTTTATAAAGCCTTAAATCAGCTTCATACAGGCATTCTAGAAGTCTAGATTCTACACCCACATGATATAACTCTCACTTTGCCTTCAAGAATTGGGAAACTGCCAGGAACCTGCTACACATACCTGAGCAGCCCAGGAGTGCAGGTGAGTCAATTCCTTTGGAGCCACTGTTGACCAGTGAGGATGGAAACACTGGATAAATGTTTCCCAGATAGACAGTTTTGAAATGCATTTCATAAGAGTCCTCAGGAGGTCCTGCAGAATCTGACACCAATCACCCATAGCAATGATCAGCTCAAAAACATCCTTGTACTGTCTTCCCTGCCTTCCCTGTTTTACCTTCCCACTCCTGTTCCCCAAGATGGCTTCCTAAATAAACTCCTGCATGGAAGCCTGGGTCTTGGGCTCCGCTTTAAGAACACAGGCTAAGAGGTAAGTCTTTCAAATGAAGCCAAATGTTGAAGACAGACCTAATGATACTCACCACACTGCACTTGTCTAGGCAGCAACAAACATTTTAGGATGGTTTTCAAATATTAAGAGATAAAACAAAAGAAGCATTTTTTTGAGCCTCTCAATTCAATTAGATTTTCACTATTTAAGGTTTCACTTTGTAACAGATATTCTGTAGCAATTTGAAAATATTTTATTCAGAATCAAATCTTTCTCTAGAAGGGTAGACTTGTAACATTATGCAGAATGCTAAAAGAATGTAACTCTGGCATCCATTTACCCCTTTTCTAACTGAACCCCATCCAGTAATTTGGAGATGATGTGCTCATATCCAGGACTACATTTCTGTCTTCTATGTAGCTAAGTGGGGCTGTGTGGCCAATTCTGGCAGGTTCTGGTCAATCAGATGAAAGTGGAAGAGTGTAGGACTTCCAGGAGTTCTCTTGAAAGGGAAGGGAAGACGGGCTTCTCAGACTTCCTTGCCTTTCCTCTTGATGCTTGTCTGTAAAATGACTCTGGACATCTGGTCAACACAAGCAATTCAAACTATGAGGTGACTTTAAGAAAGGAAGACAAGGGCATTCTCTGGAAGTCCAGTGGTTAGGACTCCCCACTCTCACTGCAGAGGGTCCAGTCCCTGACTGGGGAACTAAGATCCCACAAGCCACATGGGGCAGCAAAAACAAACAAACAAACAAACAAACCAAAAAAGTTGAGGTAAGAAATGCAGGAAGAGAAGTTTGAAGAACTCTGGGTCCCTGATGACCATAGCATTGCCATACTAGCTCCAAATTGCCCACCTTCAGATTTCTGTTTATATAAGGAAAAATAGTCTGTCTTTTAAAGTAATCATTATTTGGGTTTAATCTGTCACATGTAGCTAAAAATAATCCTAACTTATAAAACCCTGCATATAGAAATTACAGGCAAGTGTTCATTAAGGTTGTGGTTCTCACTAAGGGTGATACTGTCTCAAGAATCATTTGGAAATGTCTGGACATTTTGGTTGTTACAACTTGAGTACTGCTACTGGCATCTAGTAGGTAGAGGTTACTGGTGATGCTAACCATTCTATAGTGCACATAACAGTCCTCACAACAGAAGATTCTGGCCCAAAATGTCAACAGTGCAAAAGTTGAGAAATTATGCATGAATTAAGCCAATTTACTCCTTCCTCTTAATACAGAATGATTAGTCCATACAAGAAGTTGCCCAAGTAGTCTTGGATAAAGCCCCTTTATTCCTCTGGTTAGCCTTATTTGGAGTGAAAAGTTACACCATGTAGCAGGGTTTAAGGTTTCCAATATCATAAAGAACATATTCCCCTGCCTTTTTAACTTTAGAAAGATCTCAATGACAGAGCAAAGTGAGAATGTGATTTTAGGGCAGCTGGATGAAATACCAGATATAACCCAATTCCACCCACTTCATTGTTTTCTTCCTATAGCTGAAGACATTTGCCACTGTGGGAGGTGAGGTAACACATATTCAATTATTCTCCTCACACTTCATTTAAACTTGAAGATTTTCTGTTCACTTTCTTGTTAAAAAGAAATGAGATGTTCATCATAAGAGCATTTAGAAATTATTATTATTGAGCGAAGGGAAGAAAATTACAGCCATTCATAATCCCAACAGACCCAGAAAAACTACTAACTCTGCAATGTATAGGCTTCTAGATCTTTTCTATACACATATATTCATACATTAATGAGATCATACCAACCTATTCTTTATAACCATCCCTCTTTCCCCCTACTTAGAAGTATCACACTTTTATATCAATAATTATCCATCTATCTTTCAAAAGCCCAGAGCCCACCCACCACCTTTTAGAAGGACAAAAATGACCTGTCACATTTTTAACTGTGAGAGTTACACACAGATTTACTCCGTTTCAAGGATGCCTCCCTAAAACTATGGGGAGTTCTCCTTACAGACTAGCAATCAAGGCCATTCTTCCAATATTGTTTGTAGCTTCTCTTATTGCCTTGGAAATTATACAATCTATCCATTTATCTCCCTCAAACACGCAGTCACAAACACATGTGCATAATATCTTCCTAGATAAATATAAAACATGACATTTTCTCTAATACCTTTCTCAGTGAAACCTGGGAGAAGACATGCCTTAAAATATATAAGTAAAGCTCCAACTAGCAAGATAACCTCCCAGTTTGATACTAATTTAGAGAGTATATTGAAAGCTGTTAACAGAAATGGCTTAGGAGAGGAGCTGCCTAGCCTGGAGAAACAGGATTCTACGAATATAACTGGCACTTAGCACACTGAAATGCTTCTTAAAGAAGAGAAAATCATAAGGTTCAAAATCTGTAATTTTGTGAACATCAACCTCCAAAATATTTTGCATGAACTCACCAGGGGATGATCATTGCAGTAAGAGAACTTCAGCTGGTCTGAACACTGCCCAACGAGCCGCTCAGATTTGCCTTCACTGGACTATAGTAACGAGCTACACCTATGTGTTCAGACAGTAAGTAGAGAGGATTTGGGTGGGTTCCAAGTTTACCTGAATGTGTTTAGTGAAGAATTGGGCTTACTCAAGCTTAAGTCTAGCCCACTAGCAAAGACTTAAAGCCAGTATTGAATCATTTTGTTTTTTTCTATTTTGAAAGATATTAGCATCTATTTCCCTAAATGCCTGTGGCTGATCACAGTTTATTCATGTGGAACAAGCACTTGTGACTTGTGAATTATGGTTTCACTTTCTGATTTGAACAAGGCCACAGACTTCTCTGGAATACGGTCTCTTCAACACCAGAGTAATGCTCTAGTCTACTAATCCTGAATGCAGAGGCATGTGTTAGTTTTATGATTAACAGTACAAGATATACTAAAAGTGGTTGATTGAACAAAACCAATTTGCATTTAGATATAGGGAAAAAGTTGTGCTTCATTAGAAAGCTGTGCATTGTCTCTAACATACTTTTCAATGTCATCTGATTCTATGGGAGCTATTTTACATTTAAGTTGTAGATAACTGATATCAATGGAAAATTGGGTATAAGCATGAAAATGAATCTTTTGCTGGAAGAACAACTTTTCCCTACCCCCATGGAAAAGATAGTTCTGACCCTTGTGCTGGAATGGGTTAACTGAGCAGGCCTGAGTTGTCCAAACCCTGCACATTCCAAACAAAGACCTGTCTTTAGGACTGGCTCTTGGTCAGTTCCAGGGAGATAATCTCTGGGCCCTTTGAACATTCTTCCTGATAAGAATGTTCTGTGCACTTAATGCCCAAAGGCCACTCTATACTACATAAGTTTATCCTAATGGTGTGATATATGGTGAAAGCCTTTTTTGTTCTGGGGGGGCGGGCTAGAGTCTGAATAGCTGAGGTCAGTTACATGGGCACTACATGTTTACATGACTGACACCCCTATAAAATCCATGGACACCAACAGTCAGGTGTGCTTCACTTCACACCTGTTGTCACATCATTACTGGAAGAATTAAATGCATCCCTGTGTGACACCACTGAGAGGAGACAGCTGGTAGCTTATGGCTGGTTTCTCCTGGACTTTGCCCTGTATGTCTTTTACTTTGCCAATTTTAAAATGTGTCCTTTTGCTGTAATAATCCTAACTATGGGGTAGAGTCCTGTGAGTCTTCTACCAAATCACTGAGCCTGAGGCAGGTCTTAGGACTCCCAACCTACCTCCATTTGCATATTCTTTTCAATACTCCATATTTGTGTGCCTGTTCCTAGGATTTTCCTTTGAACCAGTTATAACATCATCCTGATTCTCTCATTAAATAAAATCTTTAACATGTGTTCATTTTAAAGCTATAAATTATGATTTTACCTTTAAAAAAGGTTTAGTAGAGCAAAATTTCCTTAAATAAATATCTACTCTAGGAGAGGTTCCTAATAAGTACAAAAAGATATCCCTCCCTCTCACAACTTTGCAACCAGTATGTTAAAGCTAGTCTAAGACTAAACTCCTCTGTGTACTATATAAGCACTTATTAGCAAGTGGAAACAAACGAGAGTTAGACCACATTTTCAGTAGCTAAGCTCTCCTGACTAGCAGGCTCATGAGAGGCTCTCAGGAAGCAGACTCAGTAAGACTCTGATGAAGAGTCAGTCTTTAGGAAGCCTGGGTGACAAGGTTCTCCATGAGATAAATGGTCACAGGGTCCCAAAAGTCACACTGATACTCCACTGTCATGTTTACTCATTCAAGCAATTGCCGAATTCTTATACCTCATTCATGCAATTGACATGGGGAATATACACTCTTCCTAAGCCACCACCCACATTTTAACACCTTTATTATTTCACTGATGAAGTTATTTCTAACACTACTTATGCTAATAATACACAACCTCTCTTGTGTAAATTTTCATACATGAGTGCTAAGGTACCATCTCTGAAGCTGTTGATTTCTAATTGGGGTGCTTCATATGATATGTTGTTCAACCACCTCTGAAGTGTGGATTCCTGAATAAGGTACTGTAAACAACAACTTACCTTAGGGTGTAAATTAGAGTTAACCTGCATACAAACATGTATCGCACTGTTAATACTAAAATAGCCTTAAAATAAACTCTACACAAATAAAACAGGAGTGTTAGGAAGAACACAAACTCAGAATGATCATTATCTTCCTTTCTTTTCATCTTCCTTTAGGCACACTTTATTTCTTAAATTACTAATCAAAAATCTTTTAGAGCATCTACTATATATGAATAGGATTGTGTAGGCAATTGACTGATTTGAACAGGATTAAGTCTTGATCTCTTCAAGTAGAATAGGAAAAAAAACTTACCAAATGTCCTAGCATGTAGTACTGACTTTATAAATATTATATTTAATTTTCACAATAACCTTGAAAGCTTAGTCTTATCTCTTATCAATGGTGATAAAACCCAAGTCAGGAAGGTAACAAATTGCCACACAGTGAAACTGAGATTGTAACCAGAATGAACACCTCTTATACCCCATGCTCTTGTTCCTAGAGCTCAGTAAGTCTCCCTTGAAAGCTTAGTCTTATCTCTTATCAATGGTGATAAAACCCAAGTCAGGAAGGTAACAAATTGCCACACAGTGAAACTGAGATTGTAACCAGAATGAACACCTCTTATACCCCATGCTCTTGTTCCTAGAGCTCAGTAAGTCTCCCTCTTTCCTCTCAAAAGTGACCTTGGGCTAACACAAATACATAAGCATCAGTTCCCAGACAATTTCATTATGAAGACTATTTCATTATGAAGACAACATTCAACAAGTGACTTTTATGGCAGTCACTATGTTAACTATCGTATATTCCTTATTTTCTCAAATTCCAAAAAGCTTTCATAGAGTAATACAAAGTTAAGAAGATTAAGTGGAAGATAAATGATAAAGTAAGATTTGAACTAAACTTTTTCAATATTTTTTATATTCTGCTGTCTAGTTGACAATTATTGTTACTTTTATTTTTTCCCATTACTTACCATTAGGTATAAGGGTGGGTGGGGTAAGAAATACGAGATTACTGTGCTCTGGATTGATCTAAATTAAATCCATAAGGAATGTTATATTGTTTGAGCATTAAATATTGAATATTTATACATGTAAAAAGCAGAAAGTATTAGTCTCAGAATTATAAAAAATACTGAATGGATTAGTATGAATGGAGCTAGACTTTTTAAAGGAAAACTATGCAAATTCATGTGGAAAATACTTATTCAATAAACAATTATTGAGTAGCACCCATAGTTCCAGGTACTGGAGGCACAGCAAATGAACAGAATGGACAAAAATACCAGCCCCCTCAATGTGCTTACAATCTAGAAGTGCCAATTCAAATAAGTGAGGAGAGGGTGGATTATTCAATAAATGAGCTGGAACAAGTAGTTGCCAATATGGGGTAAATATTAAGTCAAATCTCTACCTCACATAAAATATATTTTAGGCAGATTAAGATAGTAAAACTTTAAAATTCAGAAAAATAATTTAATATTCTGTTACAGAATATTTTCATGATATTGGATGGGGAGATTAAACTAGTCACATAAACCTCAAAACAGAAAAATATTGACAATAAATTTATGAAAATAAGTCTTTTGTATGGTAAAACAAAAGACCTCACAATGTGTGGGCATATCAGCAGGATGATCTCATGAACTGTGGTCATCGGTCAGAAAAATTCACGAGTTATTAAAGACTCGAATTTTAAACCTCACAAGTGTTGTGGTCCAAAGAATAAAAGATCACATTAATTAAGATGGACTTTTGCATGAAGAAAGTACAGTTACATATCCTAGAATCCCATTATTTCAAACAACTTAGGTGTTATATCAGTATATATCTTAAGCCGCAAATATATATATTTTTTAATGTTGTCAACCTGTATAGGGATTGTAGATTTCTATATATAGACAGAAAGTTAGGTAATATGAACAATTAGACCAACATCTTTCAAGTTCATGGGTGGGACATTGTAATTAAAAATGGGGCTTACTATGATTTTGGTGCAGGGAAGAGAATCACACTGCCCTCTGCTGCTCCTAATCTCCTGCCCAAACAAAATCTCTGGGAGAAAGTAATCTCAGTTTGCCATATGGTGTCTTTCTTCATTAGTGAATAGAAAGCCCCAATTGAGATGGGGTTTATTTTTTTTTAAGCACATACACATTTTAACTCTGGGAAGGTAAAAGAATTTAGGCAAGTGAATCAAAACCACAGTATTAATATGGAATCTGTGTATATTTTGTAATTTATGTACTTCTAAATTTTAAGAGACTTTGTCCTATAGTGATAGTCCTGCTCTTCCAATTTAAAAGGCATAGTTGACTTAGAATTTTACATTGATAATCTAAGTTTATTTTTTGAACAAAGAATTTTAGGTTCACCATATTGTAAGTGTAAACTGCTATATACATTGGAGGAGTTTTAAATTTTTCAACAAATGTTTTAGATATACAAAAAGTTATATAGTACAGAGAATTCCCACGTGTCCCACATTATTTCCCCTATTGTTAACCTCTTACATAAATCTTGTACATTTGTCAAAACCAATGACCCAGTAGACCCACTATTCATATGTTATTATTAACCACAAGTTCATAATTTATTTGTTTTTCACTAGTTTGTATCCAACATCCTTTTTATGTTCCAGGATGACATTCACGGATTACATGTAGTCATGTCTTATTAAGTAACTCTAGACTGTGGGCATTTCTCAGGATTTTGTTTTTGATGACTGTAACAGTTTTGAGCAGTACTGGTCAGGTGTTTTCTAGAGTGTCCCTCAACTGGGATTTATCTGATGTTTTCCTCATGATTAGACCAAGAGTGTGGGTTTGGGAAGACCACAAATTAAAGTGTCATTCTCATCACATCATACTATCAAAATGACTTGTCACTGTTGTTAACCTTGATTTCCCGGCCGAGAATGTTTATTTAGGTTTCTCCAATGCAAAGCCACTCTCTCCGCAGGTACTTTCTCTTCACTTCCCTGCCCACCCGGGCCCCCTTTTCCAAATGATACTCTTTGAAAGGAAGTCACTATGTGCAGCCCACATTTAAAGACTGAGGAATTATACTCCACCTCCTTTATGGGGAAATAGCTATATAAATCATTTGGGATTTTTCTGCATGGCAGATTTGTCTGTTCTCCCTATTTACACTTGTACTTGATTATTTAATTCAGTGTGGAATCCTGGATGTTTATTTTTTACCTCAGGTTATAATCCAATGCTACTTTGTTTTGCTGCAGAAATTGTTCCAGTTTTAGGCATTGGGAGCTCTTTCAGTTAGATCCTGTGATCCTTTGATGGCCATTAGCTTGTGCACATATATGTATGTTTTGATAAGCATATCCCTACTTTCTGGCACTAGCAGAGTCTGCAGTTTCATTCTGTATATGTCATGTCTGGTCCTAGAATCAGCCATTACTCCAAAGACTCATGGTTCTTTTTATCAGATAATGATATTAGAAATGAAGATGTGGGCACTGACTGTGTTTATTGCTACTGGGGCATAAGAATTATCTAAGCACTTAGAAATGTTGTGTTTCTTATTTCAAACAACTACATAATAAAGTAGCACTTAAAATTATATTAAATATGTTTAGTTTACAAATGCACTTCAAAATGTTTGAAAGAGTTTAACTTAGTTGTAAATAGGACTAAGCATTATTCAAGAGCTCTATAAAAGTGATTGTTCAGAATTACTAGACATAAATATATTGATGAAATTTTTACACTAACTGTAAAGCCCAAGAAGGAACTCAGTTCTTTAGCTTTTAATTTTACAAAATTATCAGTTTACAACCCAAAAAAACTTCAAAACATTCTTGTTCTGTAGAAAAAAAGCAAACTGAAAAGCACTTTAAAACACAATTCACGTAACTGACAAACAGTCCCCGTCTGAAATATTTCTAGAACTGCTGTACATCAATTTTAAAAAAGACAAACACGCTGATAGAGGAACGAAGATTGGGGAAGTACAGCACATTCACAGAATGAGAAACCTGAATGCCCAACAAATACGTGAAAAGATGTTGACCTTCACTAGCATGTTAGTTTTCTATGGCTTTTAAAAACTACTACGAACTTAGTGGCTTAAAACAACACAAGTTTCTTACCTTACAATTCAGTAGAAGGAAGTCTGACAGGGATCTCACTGGGTCAAAATCAAGATGGCTGCAGGGCACACTCCTTTCTAAATGTCCTCCTTACCTTTTCCAGTTTTCAGAGGCCACTTGCTTCCTTGGCTGGTTCCCTTCTCCCATCTTCAAAGCCAGCAACGCTGGGGCAAGACCTCCTCGCACAGCCACCTCTCTGCTTCTCCTCTCCTGCCTTCTCCTACTTTTAAGAACACTTGTGATTAAATTGGATCCACCTGGATAATCCTAGCTGCTCTCAATGTCAGCTGATAACCACAGTAATTTCACCTGCCACCTTCATACCCCTTTGCTACACAATTTAATAAATATGGGTTCTGGTGATTAGAACACGGACATCTCGGGAGGGCGTCCATATTCTGCTTACCACAATTAGCAATCATGGGAACTAAATTAAAAGAAGGCCAAGTTTTCTCATAACCTGCCAGATGGAGTGTAAATCAGTTTAACCACTTTGAGTAGTCTTGAAATTTGAAAATTCAATCATATTTCTAGATAGAGAAACTCAAGCAAGTGGTATCAAGGTGTCTATTATCATGTTCATTCTTTTGAGTAGCAAAAAGTTTTAAAACCAGCTAATTTTCCAATAAGCAAAGAATGGGTAAACTGTGATGTTTTACCATATCACAGTATATCATGTAAAGATTGAAATGCATAAAACAGATATACATATCAACATGGGTATGTCATAAACAGTATAAATTAGTAACACATGCAGAAAATTACATGATTTATGTAACTGTTTAAATACACCACACATTTATCTGTGTAGTTTACTATATAATATGTAGAGCCTTTTAAGGAAAAGAATACAAAATTACAAGTGAAAACTATAACTTAGATACACAAATATTTATTTAGATTGAAAAAAGAAATCACAACTAATTACTCGAGTCACTTTTTTTCTGAGATACTTGTAGGCAATATATCAGAAATGCTTTCAAATTGCCACCTGGCTTCCCCTTCTCCTTCAAAGCATTTAGAGAGCCAAGTTTGGGGGGAGGAGGACTCTGGTACGTCATTTCACTGGCTTCAAGAAAAATCCACATCTTTACTTATATATGATGTATAAGTATAAACCCATGGATATCTATTGAAGCTGTAACATTATCTTTCTTTAAAATAAATTAATATTTTCATTTAATAATGAATGAAAGAATAAATAGATAAACAAATACAATATTCAAACAATGAATCACACATTTTCCTCATTACAGGCTTGGCATCTTAAACTCAATAGTTTTATCCCCTATTCATTATCTTTCCAACACAGCCAGCTCTCCCT
This sequence comes from Mesoplodon densirostris, assembly GCF_025265405.1. Classification (NCBI taxonomy): domain Eukaryota; kingdom Metazoa; phylum Chordata; class Mammalia; order Artiodactyla; family Ziphiidae; genus Mesoplodon; species Mesoplodon densirostris. Next base: position 22,239,444 of record NC_082664.1, read on the forward strand.
CTTGAATCTCTCTTTACTAACACTCCTTCCTTCAGAGAACCTGGATTATTGTTCAGCTTCCCAACTGATCTCTCTGTTTCCATCCTTGCTCCCAACTTATATTCTGTACAGAGCAGCCCAGATATTCTTTCAGACTGTGGATCATATTGTATCACTTCTGTTTGCCCAACTTTCCAATGGCTTCACATTTCACGTAGAATAAACTCCAAGTTTTTACAGTGACTATGTTGCTGTCCCAGTGTTCACACTTCAAGCATGTGGTACTTGAAGCCTTCCCCTAGTCAGCTATGTGGCTCATTCCTTCACTTACTGGGGCCTCCCATAAAATGTCAATTATGAGAGAGGCATCTCCAGACCAAACCACTTTATTCAAAACAGCTCAGCGCTACCTCCATCTTTCAGCCTCCTTCCTCTTCTTTGTTTTTCTTATTATTACCTATTACCACCTAACATATATTTTGTTGTTGATTATCTGTCTCTCCCAAAAAAATATAAGCTACAGGAGAGCAGGGACTCCTCGTTCACTGAAGAAGCCCCATACACGTAACAAGCACTCTATAAATATTGATTGCATGTGAACATATTCAATGACTAAATGAATAATCCAAGTTGATGTAAGTGTGTTAAGATTGTTAAAAGAGAAGGGCTTTAAAGAGAGAGAGATTTCCAGATATGCAAGGAAAGGGAAAAGAGAAAGGAAAGCAGCAGATAATGTGATTTACCTGTAAGGGAGAGATGAAGAGAAATAGAAGATCACTAAGTAAAGGCAGCAAGAGACATACAGTACTTGGAAGACAAACAGACAAAGGAAATGAGTGTAGCTTGGTTTCTCTGGGGTGTCAAGTTTGCATAAAGAAACAAGTCTTAAAATTCTTTCAGGGTTAGCTAAAAATAGGTTGTGCAGCATCTTAAGTGCCAAGGTAAGAAATACATATTTATTCAATTGTCAAAGGTTGATGTTGAAGATATCTTAAAAAGACAATCATAAAGAGACATGCTTCAGAAGCATTAATATACTGTTGTGTGAAAGTGATAGTGAAGCCATGAAAATCAGAGTTGAGTTGGGAAATTATTTAGGGCAAGAAGTCATAAAGTCTTCAGCAGAGGTAAAGAATACACAATTAGTCATGTTAACCCTGGCTACATGGGTAGGAAAAGGTGTTAAAACCTGAACTTTGGGGAACATATCTATTTTAATGAGAGAAGAGAGATTAGCAAGCCAGTGAGATGAGAAAAACGTGCTTCTTAATGTATTTACCATGAAATTTTTGTGTGTGATCATTATACTGCAGAATATTAAGTAACTAATATATGCAAAAGGTGCAAGTAAGCTCTTTGAAGGTAGGGACCATAGACATTACACTTTCTTTGAAATTTTAACCAACATAAATCCTAGCATATTAATATACACACAGGTTTAGTCAATTAACATTCAATTAACCTTTTTCAAGTGAATGACTGGCTGGATTAATAGTTTGGAATGAAATGGGAAATAAAGCTGTTTCTGTCGTTAAGATCTAGTTTGGAATGAAATACACCTATCCCAGGAGCATGCAATAATTTAGTATAGGCTTAAAGATGGAAACAAAACAGCAGCAAGCAGTTTTGTTTCATTGTTTAAAAAAAAAATAGTGGGGAGAGGGAAGGTTAATAGTATGATTTCTATTTAGTATGGCATGAAGTAATTCAAATAGCTTAACAGTGATACAGGGTATTAGAATAGAGGCCTGGTCTGAAAGGACTTGAGAAAATTATAAAACTGCCAAGCTAGAAAAACAGTAAAATATAAAGAGTGCTGAATGCTTTATTTCCTGAATATCCTTGTGTTTTAATGGAATATTTCTTTCTACAGTAATCAATGTATTTGGTGGAATGTGTTTTACTTGAAAATGCAGATGTTGTACTTCTGGCAACTCAGCCTCAACTGGCCTTGTGGTAGGTTATACTATAATTACAAAAGGAACTGGTTGTAAAAATAAGTCTTCATCTCCATAGAAGAATTTATTGCTCCAATAAAGGGAAAGTCCCCCAAGGTTCACTGACTCTGCTTTACTGAAGAAAGAAAGGAAAGCTTAGGGATTTTTCTGTATCATATGATGAGTTCATTGTAGCAAATGTGAATGGAGGTGGTGAATTACTGAAGATATCAAAGGAAATTCAGCCTAAGGGGAAAAATAAGAGGATGGACATTTAGGTTGTTGAAATAAAAATGTACCTCATTTGGGAAGGTGCAAGCGAGAAGTAATTTGAGTCTATTTTACGCTATAGGATCCTAACTGGATGTTTCTACTGCTCCAGTAAAGCACTTACTGAAACGGCCTCTTTGGGCAGTATGTTACTTCCTGTTGCTGGAAGACAACAAATGACCACATATTAGTAGCTTAAAACAACACAGATTTATTATCTTCCAGTCCCGGATGTCAGAAGTCCAACCTGGGTTTTGCTGGACTGAAATCAGCATTGACTAGGGTGTGTTCCTTCCGAGGCCCTAGGGGAGAGTTCATTCCCTGGCCTTTTCTAGTTTCTAGAGGCTGCCTGCGTTCCTTGGCTCATGCCCCTCCCTCCATCTTCAAAATACAAAAATGGCAGGGCTTCCCTGGTGGCGCAGTGGTTGAGAGTCCGCCTGCCGATGCAGGGGACATGGGTTCGTGCCCCGGTCTGGGAAGATCCCACGTGCCGCGGAGCGGCTGGGCCCGTGAGCCATGGCCGCTGAGCCTGCACGTCCGGAGCCTGTGCTCCGCAACGGGAGGGGCCGCAACAGTGAGAGGCCCGCGTACCGCAAAAAAAAAAAAAAAAAAAAAAAAAAAAACAAACAGTGGCAGAATTGTCTTTCCCATATCAAGCGACTAAGACACTGATTCTCCTGCCTCCTTCCTCCACATATAAATATCCTTGTGATTACTTTGAGTTAAACAAATTATATAAAATAATCTTCCCACCTCAAGATCCTGAACATAATCACATCTGCAAGTCCCCTTTTGTCACGTAAGGTACCATATTCACAGGTCCCTTGGTTTAGAGTGTGGATATTTGGGGGGGAGCATTATTATCACTACCACAGAGAGGTAATACTTTTTTATTTGAATATGTATGTTCTACAGTAAACAGATTCATAAAGAGTTGAGCATTGTGAAACTTTCCAGGTATGAATGATCCTTTTAAAGTGTGTCTGTGTTCTTTCTGATTTGTATCTCATCAGCAGTAATAAAGATAACTAGCAGTGATAATTTTACTTACTCAAAAGGCAAGAGAGAAGCCATTTTAGTTCTTTTATAAATTCCAAAGCTATTGAAAAGTCATCAAGACAAAGACCTTACTATATCCCTAAATACAAAGCTGCATAAGAAGAGATGTGTAGTGGAAGGGGTAACATTTTACCTGGTCTCATGTTTTACTATCATCACTCTTCATGAAAAGAGTGGTGGGGGGGGGAATCTCAGAGAAGCAGAACTGCAAGAAGAGAGACCAGATGAAACCACTCACATTGTTGAAAGGAGATGGAATACTAGTAAAATCACTGCAGCATCATCAACAAGGAGAGGAGGTTTGAGCACAATAATTAAACTTGGCAGGGTGCATAATGTATAGCAGCATGTGTCCAAAAGGAAACAGGGTAATAGGACTGCAGATGGATGCTTAGTTGGGAGGGAGGAAGAAAGTAGGTGGCATTGAAAGAATGGAGGGGAATTTGTGAATGGATCCCTTAAAACAGAATACCAAGTATGGTTCCAGGCCCTTAATGGTTGTTAAGTTGATAGATGAGATAACCAATGATGATGGTCTTTTGATCAGTGAAATGTCCAGACTCTTGAGTTGCAGAGTGTATCCAAGCTCTCAGGTGAGAACCAGGGTGTGTTAATAAAAGGAGCACATATAATGAGAGAAGATGGGAGTGTGAACAGGAAAGGAACTCAGAAGAGACGGCAACATCCATTTTGTTAATCTGGGACCTAAGAGAATATAATCAGCACAAAAGAAACACAATTTCAACATGAAAGGCATGTGGTGTTAGTAATATCATAAAAAGAAATTAAAGTAGGAAAATTAATGCTTCAAGAGGCAACCTGATAGTGATGTCTCAGATCTTCACACAGAAGTCTCTGTGTTTGAAGTAGTCTCAGTTAAAACACTCATTGTAGATTATTTGGCATGATCAGTGTGGGCTGAGAAAGCAGACCAAGGGCGGAATAAAAAAATGGGACATAATAGAAACATCATCTGACATAAAACCAAAACAAACAAAAAATGTTTTGTTTTATTTAAATGGCCCATGGCTCATGAGCAGCAAGGGAAGGCAAAATAACAGAAAAAATGTTTCTGTTCTCTGTAAAATTGAAGGGACTTGAACATGTTTTTTTCTGAGAAGTTATGCTGGTATCATAATATAAATGTGCTCAACTCTTCATTCCACAAAAGCCAAATGAGGAGAAAATGCATTTATCCCAATTAGAATCCATAACCCTGTGGAGCAGTAAGGAAACCTGAGAAGACAAAGCCAGGGGCCTGAGTTCTGGACTGTCAATGTAGCTAACAATCTATGTGTTTATATCACAAAGTTTATGGGTTTTCTTTTTTGTGTTTGGTTTGTTGGATTGCTAAATTGTTAATTATAAAATGATATTTCTATGTATGCTCATTAAACAAAAATTCAAGTAAAAGTCTTTAAAACATTCCTTTCCACATTATTTCCAAACTCTCCAATCTAATACCATCCTCCTCAAAAGTAAACATTGATAAGAATATAGAGTGTTTCCTTTCAGATAATTGCTGGCATATTTATGAATATGAAATATATATACAAGCACAGGCATACCTTGCTTTACTGAACTTTGCTCTATTTGCTTTGCTGATACTGCATTTTTTTTTTTTTTACAAATTTAAGGTTTGTGGCACCCCTGCATTGAGTTAAGTCTATTGGCACCATTTTTCCAACAGCATTTGCTTACTTCGTGTCTCTGTGTCACATTTTGGTAATTATAGCAATACTTCAAACTTTTTCATTATTATTATATTTGTTATGGTAATCTGTGATCACTGATCTTTGATGTTACTACTACAATTCACTGAAGACTGAGATGACAGCATTTTTTAGCAATAAAGTATTTTTTAATTAAGGTATGTACATGGTTTTTTAGACATGAAGCTATTGAACAGTCAATAGGCTATAGTATAGTGTAAACATAATTTTACATGCCCTGGGAAATGAAAAAATTCATGTGATTCCTTTTATTGTGACATTTACTTTATTTCAGTGGTCTGAAACCAAACTCACAATGTCTCTGAGGTGTGTCCATAATTAGGATGATTTTTAATGGACTTATGTATATTGTTCTACTGTCATTTTATTTGACAATGTATTAAATAACTTTTCATCTCTCTGTCTTTCTGTCTTAAGGCTTTGTATAGTATTCTGCAGTATCATAAATCATTTAGCTATTTCTCTCTTGATAAACATTATTTACATTTTTCTAGTATTTTGTCATTATACAAAAAGTGCTTGCTATGAATGTACACACACACACACTATTTTTTTCCTTGCAGGGAAAATTGCTGGAAGTAGAGCTGTTACTTCAAAGGCTGTGTGCATTTTCTTCTCCTTAAAAAAATATTTCTCAAATCATTTTCTGAAATAACAGCAGCTGTTTACATTTCTGCCAGATGAGAATAAGCGGACCTGTCCACCCAAGTTCTTATGAGCACTGATTATCATCAATAATTAAAATTTTTCAAGAATGATGGGTAAAACATTGCTATATCATTGGAGTTTTAATTTGTAATTACGTAACTAGTAATGAGGTTTAGCATCTTTTAAATGTTAATTGACAGTTTGCCTTTTGTTTTCTGAAAATGGCTTGCTATTTTACTGATTTTTTCTACTTATTAGTATTTCTTTAAAATTATTATTAATGGACAGTTTCTTTCTGCTCAGGCTGATACCATAGACTGGGTGGCTTATAAACAACAGATATTTATTTCTCACAGTTCTGGAGGCTGGAAGTCCGAGATCAGGGTGCCAGCACAGTTGGATGAGGGCCCTCTTTGGGTCTTAGACTTCTCACTGTATCCTTCCATGGTAGAAGGGTAGAACTAGCTCTCTGGGGCCTCTTTTAAAAGGGCACTAATGAGGACTCCATCCTCAAGACTTAATCACCTCCCAAAGCCTCCGTATTCTAAATTCATCTTCTTGGGCATTAATTTTCAACACATGCATTTTGGGGGGACACTAACATTCAGATCATAGTAAGGACTAATCTTAGTATATCATAAATATGAAATATTGATATTTGTTACAATTATTTTATCCATTCTGTCACATTTTAAAGATACTCCCTTCCATATTTACCCTGCTTGCTGTTTTATTTTAAATTGGTATTGCATATTGTATTTCATCAAATATTTTCCCAGCATCCATCAATTAATGATATAGACTTTCTCATTTAATCTGTTACCATTATACCAATTTTTTTTTTCCTGAGATAAGCCCACCTATTCCAGTTATGACTGCTGAACAGCAAACAATGCCAAACACAGTGGCAAAAAAACAACACGCATGTTATTATACTCACCAATTCTGTAGGCTGAAAGTCTGGGCAGGACTTGGTTGGGCAATTCCTGTGCTCCTTGTGGCATCAGCTGAGCTGTACTCAGCTCGCAGATAGGCTAGTCAGGAGGTTCCAAAAACGTTTCACTCCAAGTCTAGGGTGACGACAGTAAGGCTGTACTGAATTGGGACTATTAATTGTGTACCCACATAATGTTCTCTCTGTCACGATAGTTTCAGAGTTGTTGGGATTTCTTACATAGCAACTGGCTTCCCGCAGAGAAAATATCGCAAGAGAAGTAGAAGCTTCTTGCCTTTTTATGACTTAGCCCTGAAAGTAATACAGCTTTACTTTTATCAAAACAGTCACAAGCTCCTCCCACCTCTTTAATTCCAGGGAGGAGACACAAAGCCCAACTCCTCATTGGAAGAAGTATCAAAGAATATGCAGACATTTTAAAAACTTCCATACTACCTAATCATGATATAATTTTACTCTACTATTAGAGTCATTTTGCTTATACTTCATAAAATATTTTTGCATCAATGTTCCTTTGTAAGAATAGCACTCGAGCTGCTAGTCCTGTGGCATTATGACCATAAAAGCTGCATAAGGACCCAGGAAGAGGTCAAAATGATCCAAGGTCATAAGGCCCTGGCTTCCATGGCAGTTGTCTCACCTCCTAACAGCATCAGTTGCCTCCTTTCCTCCAGGAGCAAATATTGTGTTTTGACATGCCTTCATCACCCCCACCTTCGTAGAAGTTGCAGTGGCTCTAGCACTCAGATCTGACCTGGCCACATTCACAGAAGCTCTAAGCACCCCAGTCACTGACAGAAAAACCACAAGTATGGAGGACTTAAAGGCTCAATAGAGAGGATTTTAACTAATGAGAGATAGGAGCTGGGAAAGACTGGGAAGATATATGAGCTGCCCTTCCTCCCCGTGAAGGACTGCTCCCAGACACAGTAGCTTCAGTCAGCCAGTCTAAGAACATCCAGTGCAATCAAGCAAACGGCAGTATTGTTTTTGGATTGTACTGAGGTGGGGCAAGCCTAGTAGCATGCCACCTTGAATTTGCTTTATCGCTTTCCCACTTCTCCCTTTATCCTTTGTTTCCCTGGTATTATATTCTCAATAGAGCAATAGCATATAAGTTTTGGCTTAGGCTCTTACTTCTAGAGTATTCAAACTGAGACACAGAATTATACTACTATTATAAAAGTATGTGAGTAGTTTTACATTTTTTATTTGCTCTGGAACAGTTTGCATAAAATAGAAATAGCTTATCTACAATTTAACTTTTTTGAGGGAGTGTAAAAATTGGTCTTCTTGGGTTTTAAACTTCTTATTGATTCAATGTTTTGTAATTTATATTTTTCTAGAAAATTGTCCTGAGCATTTCTATAAGCAACTACTTACCTGTTAAGTACATTCTTTTTGATAAACTTCTGGGGTAAAAATAAGTAATATTTATCTACACTTAATCATGAGTGAGTTTATCAGGTAGGACAAGTCAACTAGCCACTGTGGGTTTTGGTTCAGTCATCTGTAAGGTGAGAAATTTGGACAAGAATATTATTATTTTCCTCCTGGCTCCAAAATCATTAATGCTGTATGATGTTGGTTCCACCTTATGAGAGAAGTAACACTAGAGATCTGGATATTTTATGCCACAATTTAACCATCTCTGAGAACTAAAGAAGATAATTCATTTGTCAAATACTTAATGTTCTCAAAAGAAAAGACAAAATTGAAGCAGATTGTCAGCTAGAGAAGACAGTGCACTTCTAAGAGACATATATCAGAATCTTCACCATCAGATTCTAGTATCATTCTTGATGTGGCAACACTCCCCTTTTAGAATCACTGCCATCGGGGGATATTAGGACAATTGGAAGTCTCTTTGGAGATGTGATTTTACAAAGAAAAGTATTTAGAAACCATAATTTATTAATGATAATAATGAGGAAGGAGAGGAGGAATAGGTGGAAGGGAAGAAGGAACTGTTATTAGTAAGAAGTATCTACTATTAAGGTTGGACTATAGTATTAACTTATTTAATTCAAAAATAACCCCCATGATATAGATACTACATGAGATTATCTTTTTAGGATCCCTTCAAGTTTTTAAATTCTAACAATACACATTTCAAGAAGTAGAAAAATAAAAGCAAGTTTCCACCACCAAACTTGAAACAAATTATCAGATGTATATATATTCTTTATCAATATTAAAAGAAGGAAACAGTGTTAATCATATGTTAAAACTTTCAACCAAATACAGTGCAGACTGTATTTAGGGAAAAGGCTTTAAAAAAATCATCAAGAATGGAGAGAAAAAGATCAGAAATGAAAGTCATCAGAAAGATTGTTAAAAATAAAGGTATAAATCTATGTAATTTAAATGCAAACAAAAAAGTATAATTTTAAAATTATAATACTAATATCAAGGTAGATTGAAAATAAAATAATTTAAAGGATACAAAGAAGGAACATTCCATTGTAAAAAGTTTGATGCAGAAAAAAAAATCTGTATAAACTTTTATGCACAGCATGAAAGAAAACAGAAAGAAGCACAACTAAACTGTTAAAAATACAAAGGGAAATTGACAAAACCATAACGGAGTGGACCTAGCCTAATTATCAAAGTCTTTTTATATTGTTTTAGAAAACAAGTACATTGATGATATGAATAATATAACCTCAAACCAAGGCCATTAAACTGCCGAAAACTAAAGATAAAGAGCAAATTTAAAAGCAGTCAGATAAAAAGACATATTATATAGGAAGTGTAAAGGGCCAGGCATGAAGTTTGAAGTGTAAAGTAGTACAATATTGACTCTAAATTGACTTTAATAATTTTAGAATGTGTATTGTTAGCAGGGTTTCTCAGCTTTGACAGAATTGACATTTTGAGTGGAATACTTCTTTGTTTTGGGGGTCTCTACAATGCATTGTTGGCTTCTTAGCATTATTCTTGGCCTCTACCAACTAGATGCCAATAGCAGCCCCCCACCCTGCTAACTTATAACAAACAAAAATGTCTTCAGACATTGACAAACATCCCCTGTGGGGGCAAAATCATCCCTGATTGAAAAGCTCTGCCCTAGAGCCATCATTAATAAAATAATAGGTGGCGTAGAACCCCATAGACAAATAATATGGGCTACTAAAAAATGCCAAACAACTCCAACAAAGTCTGGAAAGAAGCAACAATTGGTCAAAACATAAAAGAAAAAATTGAGAACAAATAGCAAAATACTATATTTAAATTAAAATATCAGTAATTATATTACATATAAGTAAAATAACGAGTCAATTAAAAGTCATAAATTGTTACAATTATATATTGGTAAAAATCAAGATCCAGCTGTATGCTCTCTACATGAAAAGCACTTTAAATATAAAAAGCCAAATAATTTGAAAATAAAAGAATGGAAAAAAGGGCCTCCCTGGTGGCGCAAGTGGTTGAGAGTCCGCCTGCCGATGCAGGGGATACGGGTTCGTGCCCCGGTCTGGGAGGATCCCATATGCCGCGGAGCGGCTGGGCCCGTGAGCCATGGCCGCTGAGCCTGCGCGTCCGGAGCCTGTGCTCCGCAACGGGGGAGGCCACAACAGTGAGAGGCCCGCATACCGCAAAAAAAAAAAAAAAAAAAAAAAAAAAAAAAAGAATGGAAAAAGATACCCCATGAAAACAGCAAGCATAAGAAAGCTGGAGTGGCTACGTTAATATTAAACAAAGTAGACTTCAAGGTACAGAATAATGGATGAAGAACATTTAAAATGATAAAAGGGATAACAAATGATAATAACCCAAAATATGTATGCACTGAATAAGACAAAACTCTATGATGACAGAGCTCATAGACCTAATAACACAAAATTCATCAACTGTAAACTCTATAATTACCATTTCTACCTTAATCAGTACCATATCCTCTCACACTGCTTTGCACATAGTAAATGGCCATCAATATGTCATTAAATTTTAATGTATCACAATTGATTTAACATTCTCCTTCAGATTTAAGTTTTTCCAATTTTAAATGGGTTTGCTCTGAATGACTCCAGAGTTCATGGGATATATTTCCTCAAACCTTTGTCCTTGATAAATAGGTCATTTTCACGATCTTTTATAAATATGTTATTTTGGTCATGGAGCCTGTACTGCTTACTTTGGTGCATATCTTCTGAAGGAAAGAAGCCACAAAGTTCTTAATTTTTTTTGGATTGCTCAGCTGCACTCTATTTTTTTCCTTATGTTCCTTAAACATAATGGGCAGGACAGAAATATTTCTAAGAACATTACTTATAAGCTAACAAAATAGAATCCTATTTTCTTTTAATATGTTAAACAGAAAGGCATTCAGAAAGCTGGAGAGAGACTTTCATCCCCCACATATATAAATAAAAATATAAATGTATGAATAAAAAAAGAGGAGAGAGTTAGATGTAAAACTGTTTTCTCTATGTTACCATGACATCCCAGTAATGGTAAGAGAATATTATGGCACTCAATAAAGCATTAGAGAAAGAGCACTGGTCTCAGCATAAGAAAATTCAGATATCTGTTAGTTTGCAAACTGGGGAGTTCCCCAGGTGAAATTCAAAACTGGCCCCCCATATACAGAGGGCAAGGAGAAACTGAAGAAAGTGGCAGACCACTCCAGATTGGTAGGTGGCAGGTTTAATAATCAAAGGAACTTACGTATGAGGCTTGTCCTAGATGGCCCCAAGAGGAGTAGATCTCCATACATACTCACCAGAATCTTAAAAGTTTATATAGAGGCCTTAACAGGGTTTAGTCACATATCCAATCCAGATGGTCTCAACAATACAGTGCTCTCTCAAGGATGCATCCTTGAAAGTATCTCCCACTGTGGGAACACTGGGCAGAGCGTACATTCCAAGGACAGGGGAGGGGGTGTGGAGCCTTTGACTGCCTGGGTCTACTTCTCAGGTCAACTGGCAGTCATGTCCTCTCCATGACCCACTTCAACAGTTTCAGCCCACCTCTGCCATTATTAGCTTTGGAATTTTGAGAAATTCCCTAAATATCACTAATTTTACATTTCCTATTTTAAAAATTGACAGGATAACTTATTTCTGAGGTCTATTGTGAGGACTAAAAATGAGTTTCTGGGTATAAATATACTTTGTGAATTTTTATCAAATTATGAAATATCTTTAGGGGCTTCCCTGGTGGCGCAGTGGTTGAGAGTCCACCTACCGATGCAGGGGACACGGGTCCGTGCCCCGGTCCGGGAGGATCCCACATGCCACGGAGCAGCTGGGCCTGTAAGCCATGGCCGCTGAGCCTGTGCGTCTGGAGACTGTGCTCCGCAACGGGAGAGGCCACAACAGTGAGAGGCCCGCGTACCACAAAAAAAAAAAAAAAAAAAAAAAAACCTTTATGGGATTTATTTTATTTTGATTTAAAAATCAGAAGGGCATTTAAGAGTCTGTATAATTTAGGATTACTCTTATGTACACATAACAGGAAACTCAACTAACAAAGGCTTTAAAAAAAAAAGGGGGTTTTCTTGTCCTCACATACCACCTGCCCCTGAGCAGGCAGTTGCTGGTGTTGTTTCAGGAGCTCTGTGATGTCCTGTAGGGCTAAGACGACTTCTCTATACTCCTTTATCCTCCACAGGCTTGCTCTCAGCCTCGTGGTTGTAAGGGAAGGCTGAAAAATCACTGCCTCAGCTCCAAAAAATCACATCACTGTTCAGGGAGAAAGGGGAAAATGGTGATGCCAGCCATCTCTAACTGTTCTATCAGGAAAGCAAAAGCCTTCCTCATAACCCAGTGGTCCCCAACCATTTTGGCACCAGGGATCGGTTTTGTGGAAGACAATTCTTCCACAGACTGGGGGACTGGGGGCAGGGGGTTCAGGCAGTAACGCCAGCGATGGGGGAGCAGCAGAGGGAGCGTAACTCACTCACCCGCCGCTCACCTCCTGCTGTGTGTCCAGGTTCCTAACAGGCCGCAGCCTGGTACCAGTCCATGGCCTGGGGATTGGGGACCCCTGTTGTAACCCCTTTAGCCGATAATGAATTAGGTCTCACTTATCACAACAGTGTCACACATCCATCTCTAGATGCATCTGCTGGGAAAGTGGGAAAGATCAAGCGTCATCTAGTGACTGCACCTGGGCCCATTTCCAGTTAATTCAAAACTGAGATTCTGTTAGCAAAGATGAAGAGGGAGTGGCTACTGGAGAGCAACCATGTCTGCACAGATCGTCAAGATGAGAAAACATCTCTCTCTTCAGCCTCTTACCCATTCTTAAATCAAACATCCCCATCCATTAAAAAATGTTTGTTTGCTTGTTTGTTTTTTAACTTGGATAAATTTTGAGCTTCAGTTCAGACAACTCTTTCCAGCTCACCTCTTTATATCATCAGGATTACTTGAAAAACCTGGATATTATTTAGAATCTTTACATTTTCAGTCAATTGGTCTTCAAGTACCAAATGGATTCACTACTTTTTGGCATGAATGCACCCATTGGATCTTTTTACGGTAGATATTCTAATGTAATATCTAGGTAAGAAGTAGAATAAAATTCAAAACCTAAACACGATGACAACCATACATAGTAATGTCATCTTGTAACATTTCTAAAAAATTCTTTCTCAGAATAATACTAAGGCAAACTTTATTAAAATTAGAAACATGGAAAGCTTTACACTGTGCCCCAGGAGGCCTTGAGGCCACCCCTACATCCAGCCATTGCCACCCCACTTCCATATCTTCATATGGCCCAGACTGACCAGTGTCTTTTATTATTTATTCTATCCTGGGTATTGAGCTAAAATATGCTATCAGTTTACCTCTCACAACCTCAAGAACATGGGAAAATACACAATACTTATTTTAGGCAGAAGGAACCATTTTAAAAAATGAAGTCTTATAGAAAATTCAATTAAAGTTCAAGCAACTTTAATCAATAAAAGTTATAAAGCCAAGAAGAATTCTTACCCATGTCTTCCTGAATCCAAATGGTATTTCCTTGCTACATGCATTCATAGGAGGGAGGTATATAAGATATATAATTCCATATGCCATGATTTTTACATTCATATTTTCTTAAATACCTCAAGAAGGTTTCCATTTACAAAAATGCCATTGTATCTAAAGTTGATTGCATGAAAAGAGGTTAAAATGTCTTTGAAGTCAGAAAAACTTAAATTGTAAAGGCAATACTTGTGACTATTAACACTTACTTACCAAGACTGATATTTTTATCTATAGAATTCATTATTGCACAAACCAGGATAATAAGAACCTTGAAGAATATCTGACATTACTAGAGATTTTATGAAACCTTAAGAAATACTCTCAAACCTCAATAGCTATGCTTATATTGTGAGAATTGTGTTTTGTAAGTGAGTTTCAGTGAATATTTTATCCAGGAAGGCTAGTCAATAACCAGATTTCTAAAAGCCAGTATGAAATCCCAAAGATTGAATACCTCCAGAACAGCTACGACTTCATTTTACAGTCCTTTTTTGCTCATAGTCTAAAAGCTCTGAACAATAACAATACATTTTCAAATGTGACAAGTACAGTAAAATCCATTAAAAAAAAAAAAAAAGCAGAAGTAAGCAAAACTGATTTCAGCTGTAACTCAAAGGTGACTTGCATAGCTAGCGAAAGGTAAAAAACAAACATTTAATACAAAAATCCAAGACAAGATATACTGCAACCAGCTTGTATTGGAGACTGCCCAATTTAGCCAACTTGGCCTTGCCATATCTCTTACTGGCCAAGTCTGGAATTTTCCACTCTCGCATACCTTCCCCAGTTTACCCCACTCTCTGACTGTGGTAGGACAAATGCAGAGGATAGAGCAGAGTGGAGTGGATGAGGTTCATCTATGAGACATTTATACGCTAAGGGAGACTCTGAAGTGGGAGCCAGTGGAGGAAAGAAGCAATCTGAAAAGGGAAGTAATTAAAAAATAATGTTGTTTTCACCGAAAACCATTCAGAGAAATAAAATGGTGTAAAAGCTTCCACTTTTTAACTAAGGTGAAGTTTGCAAATAGAGAACTACTAAAATATTTACATCTTTAAGTGCGTGTGGACAGATTTTTTCCTTTTGCCTCTGTCCCCAGAGAAGGAGAGAATATTCTGGAAGCACACTAATACAGATGATTTCAATTTCCAGAGGCCACCCTGAAGGTAACACCAGAGGAGGAATCGGGTGGAATAATATGGTCAAGAGTCATCCCTCTTCTGCCCAAACTGTGTAAAAACGAGACTTGTTATGGCCCTTGAAACAGAAAGATTTCTTTGCTACTGTTTATCACATCAGTGTAATCAGAAAGTAATATCTCATAAATAAAGCCAATTTGCCATGCTTTGGCACTAAAAAATTACTTGGTCCTGTACACCTCAAATTAAATAGAAAATATATATTGCTTCTTAAGCAAGCTTAAGATGATTTGACTGTTCAGCAGGACTTTTAACCAATATATTTATTAGTAGTTGCTTTAAGTAGAATTACTAATAAATATCTATTTTTTTAGCAATATAGCATGTGTTAATTGTATTTGTCTATATCTTACTTTTACATTTATATCCTTAAAAGAAGATATTCATTCTCTTCTAAATAAGAGGAGCAATCAGCCCAGAATTCTGTCTCACTTCTCTAGAAAACTGATTCTGTGTCCGTAAGTGAGAGCCTGAACAATACTGTGTGAGGATTGACAGGTCCAAATAATCAAATTTGATCTGTGTGGGATTGTCAGAGCCATCCTCATCCTGACACTTTTTAAAACTGAATCTTTCCTTCAAAGCTGCCGATAGACAAGTACAAAAATATCAAGCTTTGCCATTCTTCTGCCTCATATGACATATTCAGAAAAGATAGCACAGAAGTCACTGTTTGTATTTCCTAACATTGTGTTGCAGGTACTGCTAGGATGTCATCTACTGATGTCATATTTCAAAGGAAAGTCATCAGCAGC
Organism: Mesoplodon densirostris; assembly: GCF_025265405.1. Taxonomy (NCBI): domain Eukaryota; kingdom Metazoa; phylum Chordata; class Mammalia; order Artiodactyla; family Ziphiidae; genus Mesoplodon; species Mesoplodon densirostris. The sequence continues at coordinate 22,254,968 of NC_082664.1, forward strand.
GAAGCATGACTCTACATTCTGCCTCATAAATGACTCCCTTGTTTCTCCCATTTGCCAGACATTCTCTAATGACCTTTCTACCTAATGATCTTCCAACAAGTAACAGTATACCAAAAAATTTCAAAGATAAAGTTTCTGATCATGACCAATTTTCTTTGCTCTTGAATGGACATCCTCAGAATCCATGGTTGCAATCAGGTATCATGTAGGCCTTGCTGATATTTATCATGCAAATAGCATTTTGACCTCTTTCTCTTGCAGTTTTTATACTCCTCTTAAATTCTCTATATGAAAACTCCTTTACTTTCCAGCAATCTCTTTGTATCTGCTTTTTGTTCTCCTGCAGAAGTACTCCTTTGAGAGATTGCTTTGGCAGAAATCTCTGTTGGATTATTTTGAGTACCAGTAATCTCATCTCTACCATTTGCATGTGGACAGCCTCAGGTGTCTAAATACAAGTTCATCTAGTGTTAAGAAAACTATGAATTGTTTAGAGCACACCATTCTTGGTTATCTGATTGTAGCTTTTCATTGCCTTTGAGCTGTTTTACAACTCTATAAATTGTAGACAAGGAGTAACAATGCAGAATAATCTTGTCTATAGAAATACAAATAAATTCCCTCTGGGGGAAGTTAAATTGAAGTCCCTTTTCCACTTGTGGAAAGAAGACAAACAATTTTCTTCTGTTTGTAAATTTATTTCACCATTGCTTTATTTCATATAAATTTGTACATCTTTGACTTTTTTGAACATCTGTCTGATTCCCTCATTAAAAGAGTTAAATAAAGTCTTTAACTTGTGTTCATTTTATACTTGTATGTGACTCAAGATTTTACCTTAAAAAAAAATCTTAAACACTAGGACTCACAGTCCAACCAACACTGTGCATATTGAAGCCATAGACTACAAAGAGACGAAGGGGAATACACTTATGTAAAATTTATTACACTTGGTCTATGTGTATGAAAATGACTGAAAACCTTTTTAAATTTTTATATATAATTTATAAAGTGCTCAGAAGTGCCAGTAATTCAAGATGCTGTCAATTAAAGAAGGTAAAATTTAAAAGTTTGAAACATTAAAACAATGAAAATGAACTATTTAATTCCGTCTACCATTTTCTTTTCTTCCTTTTTATATTCTTTGACCTACAAGACTTTTTTGTTTTTAATTATGAAGGATAAAAAAAAGAGCCAAAGGTTCTTTTGATGGTATTTAGAAAGAAAGGCTAGATAGAGGAATTTCACTGAGTATATAGCTTTTCAACAAAGCATTGCATTTGGCTCTTCTAATTCCTTACTGGGTGAGCTGAATGTGATGAACATGGGTTCCATCTTGGGATCCTGGGCACATGGAAGGCAGAATGACAGAGGTCTGTGCCTCCAACTTCAGACTGTGAGTTCAGATTCTGGCTGCATGATTTACTAAATGTGTCAGTGTTGTCAAGTCATGTAACTCCTCTGAGTATCAGGTAGCTCATGTATAAAACTATAATATTAATAATAATAATAATGATATTGCTTTACAGATTTATCTGAGGTTTAAGTGAGAAAATACCTATGAAGCACCAAGAATAAGGCCTGTCATGTGGTAGCCACTCAATAAACACGATTCTTATTACTATTTGTTTGATGTGCTAACAAAGAGCCACTTTAATTTGTTCCTAAGCACCAACATTGCCAACTAGATTCAAAAACTACCTAATGTAAAGAATGTCCCCATCAGGTACTTGCAAAAACAGAAGGAAGATGTTTTACAAGTATAAAATCAAGAAATAAAGCATCTATGACAAAAAATACTAAATTACTTAAAATACTCTCATAAACTGAATGTCAGGTGGACATGTAAATTGATCATTATGGTACACTTCTGTAGCAACTACTCTTATAATTAAAGACATCTCACCTAAACAGTAGACTTGACTTGTGCTAATTCAGGAAATCAATCTAAATATAACTTCCTCTTCCTAAACTTCTTTTTCTTCAAAAAAAATATGTACCCTGCACTGGGTTTAATCTTCATTGCACTTAAATAGAAAAAAATCTCTCTCTCTATCTTTCTCTTTCTCCATATACACACACACACACACACACACACACACACACACACACACAAACATATATATATATATATATATATATATATATATCCACTATTGCAAGCAGAATATCTGCCTCTTAGATCATTAAAAACTTCAAGGAATACCTTAGTTTTTCAGATAGGACACAAGATCTAATTAACTGCATTATTTGGGGTCAGTAATGAATTTACTCTATTTTAGTAGCCTCAGTGGTAATAAGAATTCTAAGATGGTCAATACCTTTTATACAACCATGTAGTAAAGATAAATGAGACAAAAGTATGAAAAAACAAAACCCACAATCAATTTGGAAGATAGTGTGCTATATAAATCCAAGTAGGCACTACTCTGAAGAATACAAATTTAAGCACCTCAGATGCAGTAACTAGATTGTTGATACAAAGAAAACTCCTTTTGCACCTGTTTTTCCTTCCTCTGCACTTTCCAGGTGTTGCTGTATAATTTTTCTCATAACCAGGCAATTACATCCAGTGAATTGTGTGGTTAGTCAGCTAACCATCTGCTTTCCAAGAGCAGTCACATGCTGTGTTCACAATTTTCTTGATTCAAACCATAAAGAGGATTTAGAAATCTCACGTGCAATATTTGAGGCATTCTTTATTCTGGAATAATGAACTATTAGAACAGAAAGATTCGACCAGCTTTCCTTGACTTGCCTGTAATGTCCTTAGGGCATTGGAGACCAAGGTTTGAGAGGCAAGGAAAGGAGCAATAATGATCACTTAATATGTAAACATAAATAAATATATACGACTATTTTAATGTTTTTCTTGATTGTACTTCCTCCCAACACCCCAAACTATGAACAAGCTGTAAATGTATGCCTCCAGACACCCAGACAAAAGCAGCAATCTTAATTAGCCAAATTAAAACAGTAAGACACATCCGATTATCCCTTTTTAGTCTAAACCAGCTTCTAAAATGACAACTGATGTGAAAATAATTAAAACAAGACAGACTGGCAAAAGAGGAGAAATAATGTATTTAGATTTTGAAGAGAAGTAATTAGTTTTGGCAGGTTATTTATTTATGTAAATTGAAAAATTAGCTCTACTAGTCAGAGGCGATACATTCAAGTGTCTGCATTTCTGGTACAACATGGGAGAAGAAAAGTTATAATGAAAAGCAACAAGATGAATTTCAAGCAAGGAAAGACTCTAAATTGTTACTTTTTTTTCAAGGGAAGACAGATTCTCAAAGAAAATAGAATTCATAAAATCTTTCTCAATAGTTCAGTATAACTATGGAGGAAAAACAATCTTACTAATTTCTAAGATTGCTTTTCCTCAATACGGATATGGATTTTTTAAATTTAAACAGCTGTCTTTGCTTTTGTCATTCTGTGTTACATTCATAAGTTATTCTTCCTTCAAATTGTCATTTTTATATAGCTCTACTTCTTCATTTCAGCTGCTTCATTTCCAGTGAAAATCTAGACCAGTCCTCACTTCATCCTGAACTCGTTATATGCCATGCATATGGTTCTCTTGCTTGGGTTCACTCACACACATAATTTCAACCATCACAGATAAATTGATGACTCCTAAATCCATGAGTCAAGCACAGTCATCCATACTTAAATACATATCCACTTACACTGTACTTAAATATATCGCTCTTCTTGTGTGCTTCAATGTATCCATCATTCCTTCAGAAACTATGCAGTGCTCTGATAGAAGAATGAACAGGATACACTGGAGACACAAAGAAGAGAATGAATGGTAAATTCTACCTCTTTTAGAGTGCAGGTGGGGAGGAGCCATGATTAAAGAAAAGGTTTCTTCAAAACCAGCTTACCTTCTTTCCCTCCATGCTCTAATAACAGCAGCTACCTTAATAAAAGAGAAGCTGTTTCAGATAAATGAAAATAAAGTACACTTGCCAGCCTCAATTAACTGCACTAGTGAGATGAGGCCACACACATATACACACATTCCTGTACACACATGTAGGTAACTAAGAAGAAACTAGTACAGTTGACCACTGACAAACATGGGGATTATGGGCTCCGACCCTCTGCATGGTGGAAAATTCAAGTATAGCTTTGTAGTCAGCCCTCCACATCTGCAGCTCTGCATCCATGGATTCAAGCAACCAGCAGATTGTATATTATGACTGCACTTCTTTTTTTTAATCCACATATAAGTGGACCTCTATAGTTCAAACCTGTGTTGTTCAGAAGTCAGCTTTAATTAAAACAAACCCACTCCTTTCCTAACCAAGACTGTAATTAATTATTGAGACATGATTTCCCATCTTTATATCTAATACATACACAGAAGTTTTAATATAAATGATGTTATTGAGAATGCTTGGCATTCTATTATTTATGTATGAAAATTGGCATATCCATTTACGGTCTCAGCATAATTCAATAAATGTATTGGTTTCAAAATTTCCTTAAACAGTACTTTCAGAAATCTCACATCTATGGTTTTCTTCTGTGCAATGGGGTGAGCTTGAAGAAAATGAACTAAAGGAATAAGAAAGAGCTGTGATCTGATACTTATAGAGAAACAATGTATTTACCACAGGGTCTCCTCTTTCTCTTCACACAGGACAGCTATATTTTCCAGGCTTCTTGGAGTTAGATTGATACCATGGTTCTGAAATTGCATTAATGGGAATATGAGAAAGAAAGGCAGTTAAAAGTTGGTGTGTGTCCTTCATGCTATCCCTCTCTAGTAGAAAAGACTTTCTGCATGGTATTGTTGTAGGACAGAAGTAGCCCAGACCCTGAGCCATAATTTGAGGAAAACACCTGACCTATAATGTAAATGAGAAATAAACCACTTTCCCCATAAGCCACTGAGATTTGGAGATTTATTTGTTACTATAGCACAACTTAGCCTAGCCTGACAAACATAATATTATAAGAAACTGTTTGACCAACCTTTCTTCCTAAGTGAAATGAAGAAGCAATATCAAAAACTATTGATGTCTTATCAATTGTACACAGTTAATATGAATGAAAATACTGTACAGAGTTAATATTTAAGAACTAGGGCTTCAGGACAAATGGCTTGAGTTCAAATTCTGACTGTCTTTTATTAGGCAAATGATGTTGGGCAAATGGCTTACCCTCCCTGTGTTTTAATAACCTTATCTGTAAAATGGGGATATTATCACTATCTACCTCATACATTGCCATAAAGACTAAATGAAATAATTCCTGTAAAGAATCTTCTATAATCCCAGCACATAGTAAGCCTTATTGATAAATATTTACTATTGTTATTGCTACATTTAGATGGAATACTTACACAGTTCTGAAGGAACATGCTTTCCAAATTTAAGCTACTATTCAGACAATTGGCTAACATATGTTGGTGTCCTTTACAATAGCCTCTATAGAGGATAGCTGAGGTGTACAATCATGTGATGAGAGAGAGAGAGAGAGAGAGAGAGAGAGAGAGAGAGAGAGGAGAGAGATGTTTCTTTTGCTGAGTCATGAATCTTTCTGACAGTGTCTGACCACACAGCTGCGGAGACTTTACCTGGGCAGCCATGTAATGTACTAGATACATGGCGAGATCCCTCTAATGACAATGAAGCTTTATGGACACTGGCAATGCCGATTTACAGCCTCAGTAAACCAGTTTATAATTCTACTGATGTCTCTTAATTTGTGTATTTATGTCAATGGAATGGCTCACAATGACAGGGAAGGGCAAAAGAATTCAAGTTGCCAAAAGGCTAATCTACTAAGAGCTTATGAATATAACATTTTCTTAAATTCTATAATGCACTCATGCAATTATATTCATATGCAAAAGAGATGTATCCTGATTTCCAATTCAAAGAATCTCAGAGTCTGTATACAGAAATGATCACACTTATATATGTTTAAAACTGGACAGATATTTAAATGTATGGATTTATGAACAACTACTGCCAAATAGTTCATGATATTTTAAAGATACTCCTGGACAAGAGAATCAAGTACCTCAAGAACGTACCTCAGCAGAAAGGAAACCATTTGTTTAAGGCAGCTTGAACTTGTTCCCCTATTCTTTTCTATATATACTTAGATAATACCCGTTTTCCTAATTTTTGGTTAAAATTATAACCCCATATAAGAGCTCACAGTCCTATTAATAAACACAGTGTCCTTCTTTGACCCTGAGCTTAGCAAAACTTGATCTGAAATATTCCCATATTAGTGATGGCGATGATGATGATGATGATGATGAAAAGATTAATAATAAGTAAAGTTTATTAAATGTTTACTATTTGCCAGATGATCTGTTAAGTTTTTACATGTCACCTTCATTTAATCCTGATAATAACCCTGAAATAAAATATTATCATCTTATGGAGAAGAGAAGTATGGTTTAGAGAGGTTAATAAACATACTAAGATCATACAACTAAAGGTCAGACATGGTAGAGGTGTGATTTGAACCCAGGAGTCTAGCTCTAATCTCTGCCTACTTAACCACTACAATACACAACCTCCCATTTCCTCTATCTTCCATTTTCCTTCTGTTTTAACATATTTTTTGATGCATAATAGTTGTGACATGTCTACATTACACAAAGGGCTTACGAATTATGTCTTCATGAACATACTCTTTCTTAATTTAAGTAATAGCTCTTTCACTATGCTCAGTAAAAAAAAAAAACAAAAAGAAAAATGCAGGTCACATCTCCTTGCCTCAGTTTTCTCATCTGTTAAATAGATAAATAATGCCTTCCTTACTTATGTTTTTTTTTTTCATTTTTTAAATAAATATTAATCAACAGCATACCATAGATTGGCTAGAGGTGGAATAATTATCAGTATTGAAAATAATCCCAAAGTTAAAGATAAACTATCATTAATTTAACAAGTATTTGTCCAATAACATCTGTCACTGTTTTGATACTGGAGTAACAAAAGTAAAGATGAGGGTAGGACTAATGGAAATGGATAGTAACAAATGACGACTGGAGATTTTATAAGGGAAGATTGTTTTCATCTATAAAATTAATTAAAACAGTGGTCTCTGAACTTATCTGATCAGAATGACTGGATCTGAGAATTCAGATCTTTGGGTAGTAAGGTCCTAGGCTTCTGTGTTTTTGTTGATTCCAATGATTCTCAATTGATTCCAGTGGCATGCACTAATGTTTGTGATTCACTGGGCTGAAGTAGTCTATAGGGTCATTCCAAAACTAATAGTCTATGCATTTTTGATTCATCATTTATTTTGATTCTATTGCAGACAAAGGGAAAGGAAAATCTCAAGGATAACTATGAGCTACCTAGTGACATCTCTATGAAATGTCTTCAGCTTGCAGTTTTCTCTGGAAGTTAATCATGGAGATAGGCTTTTAGTATTTTTTAATTTTAGTTTCTATTTCTGATGTTTTATATTTATGTTTTAAATCCAGCACCTCTATTCTTAATTCTAAGTTACACCCACAACCTTATCCTGCTGTGATGCAGTTTTAATAATGCTGATTAAGAACAGAGACAGAAAGTCAACAGTGCATGTATGGAGATGATTCATAACATTTGTTTTACAATGACCTGGTGAGGAACACACACACACGCACACAATTTATTATAACTCCCACAACCTCCATTGCCAGCTGCACCCCTATATATACAGTCATAATAACTGTAGACCCACTTCCTACCAACATGTATCATTAACTACAAATCTGGAATAAATTCAGCTTCATTATTATTGACCTTATACATGATTGAGCACAATAATGCACAGGAAAGTATTTGGTAAACTGAAAGGCATCACATGACATACATTACTCTTATCTTTAATTAGTGTGCATTAAAACTTTATTGCTTGCACCAAGTTTTACAATTTTGAAGCTTTAAAGCTCTGGAAAAAACAATTGTAAAAACCCTTATAGAGGTAAGGACTATCTTTTCAAGGACAATTATACAATAAACAGTTTTAGAGTATCTCCTTTCTGGGTAGAGAGCAGATTTGTTTATTTTCCAGGGCAGTCAGATGTCTCCCTCCAGCACAAAATTGGGCAGATTTGCTAACAGTCCTTTATAAAACTGAGGGCTCACTAAGCTTAGGGTTCCTCATCTGGGATATGAACCCACTGGGTGTGTACCATTGATCTTGGACCACCTCTTTGTTGCCTCTGTGGAAATTGGAGGCAGTAGGAAGCAAAATTGCTGTGAGTAATTAAGTCCCCTGTCTCTGACCCAGGAATCTTGTCTCTTCTGCCAGCATCCATGAAATTGTGACAGGCTAAGTTTTAGTTTGTAAGCAGGGTAAATCTCAGACCTTTCACGGGGTCTTGACAGGGTGTAGATGTATAATCTTCTTATGGAACAGAAATGGATATCTGGCAAAAATAGAAATTAATGCAATCTGCCATAAAGGTTGACTTCCTAAAACTATTTTTAAAGAATCAGTATAAGGCAACAGTGCAGGGAAAGACAGTCCTCTGTCTTTCCCTTCCCCTCCCTCTTACGCTTCCTCACTTTGTTTCTCCTCTCTTTCTCTTTTCCCCTCTTTCTCCCATCCTCCCTCCTCTCTGCTCTTGGCTAAATTTTCTATGCTGGTTAAAGTTTGTTCTACAGTTCTAATATCTGTCTGCATTAGCATGTTCACTGTTCCAGGGACAGCATGTCCCTGAAAATCTCTGCTGGATATTAAACTTTCAAGCATAACTAATACGACAGCAAAATGAATTTTATTTAAATGAACAATATATTTCTTGACCTTCATGGGTCAAGGTTAGTGGAGGGAACTGTCTTTGTTTACAATCATTTGTCATCTATCCACAAAAACGAGTTAGCTTACAATGCCTGTGTGTACACAGGAATGCCTTTCTTTTTAATAGCATATTGTCTTTGGAAAACAAACCAGAAAATCACAGAGATGACAATTTATAGTTCAGATCAACTGCCTTAGTTTGTTATTATAAATAAAAGGCATAGTAAAGTGATTACTAAATTAATAGTTTTTAACGTTTTAAGTAAATCAGAAATATAATGAAGATGAACAGCAGTCCACTCGTCAAAGGAACTCAGTGGGAATTGAGGATCTCAGTGGAAATTGACCCCAAGTTCTGGGGTTATTGTCTAAACCATCACTGACGCCTGATTCGGCACACTTCTCTCCTGGCACATAAATTTACTACACCAGGCTGCCCTCCTGATAAATATCATTGCTTTCTCCATCTCTTGCCCCTGCAAAGGAGAGTGCTGTTTCCTTATAAATCTTTTCCCCCCACATTTTCTGTCAGGGGAAACCAAAGCTACTGGGTGTCATATACCATTCCCATTACTCCATAAAACTGGCAGAGGAGCAGCAAATTACTACCAATCCCTACATTTCACTATTTTCCATTTATTCATCCATCCATCACTCAACTGCATCCTGAACTCCACCAGGGCACCAGGCATTGTGCCGGCTCAGACAAACAGGTGATCCAAATATGAAAACCAAAAAATTACACTCTTGGAAATTTTAAAGTGATATTATAAAGAAATGTGTGGAAGAATAGAAAAGACATAAAACAGTCATTTCTGAGGCAGTTTAGGAAGTTTTTGCAAATAAAAATGGCAATTGGTCTGTCTACTGGAGAACAGTTGGGCATTTCCTTAGATGAATAAAAGCATTCTAGAGAGAACAGCAGGCCAAGGTCCTTATATCCCCACGGAAGGAGTTGGAATGTAATTTTGCAGGCAACTGGCAATCAGTAGTCAAGAGTGGCTTTTGGAACTGGAAAATTACATGATCCTATTTACTTATTAGAAGCTCATTCTAGTGACAGTATGGTGAGTGTTGGGGGGAGCCCAACAGAAGCCTGTGCAAGTTTTTGAAAGTTAGACAATAATCAGGAGAATGTCATACTTGAAAGGTATTGTGAAGTAGAGTTCCTATGACTGCAATTTACTGTGGAGCAGGAGAGTAAAAATTCAAAAGTGGCTTTGTGTGTGGAGGAAAGTGAAAATACAAGGAATTCAGTGGCTTTTATGCCAATATTTGTTGAGAATGCTATACTTCAGTAAAAAAACACTTAGTTGGCAAATATAGTTGGATATGTGAGTATGGAGTTCAGGAAAAATTTCGGATTTGGAGATGTAATGTGGAATTGTGAATCATATGTAAAGAAGTTATATCCACTCATGTGTTGATGGACACCTAGGTTGTTTCCATATCTTGTCTACTGTAAATAATGCTGCAATGAACATAGGAATGCAGATATCTCTGAGCTCCTGTTTTTATTTCCTTTGGATATATACGCAGAAGTGGGATTGCTGGATCATATGATAGTTATTTTTTTAAATTGTTGAGGTACCGCCACACTATTTTTCATAGTAACTGCACCAATTTACATTCTCACCAACAGCGCACAGGATAGCCAAGATCTGGAAACTACCTAAGTGTCCATCAATGGATAGATGGATAAAGAAGATGTGATTCTTTATACACACACACACACACACACACAGAAGTATTATTCAGCCATGAGAAAGAAGGAAATCCTGCCATTTGCAACAGCATGGATGGACTTTGGGGGCATTGTGCTAAGTGAAATAGGCCAAACAGAGAAAGACAAATACACATAGTATCACTTATATGTGGAATCTAAATTTAAATAAAGAAAAACTCACAGAAATAGAGAGTGGAAAAGTGGTTTCCAGGAGCTAGGGGGTGGGGGAAATAGGAAGAAGTTGGTAAAAGGGTACATACTTGCAAACTTTTAGCTATGAGATAAATAAGTTCTGAGAATTTAGTGTAAAACATGGTGACTATAGTTAATAACACTATATTGTACAATTGAAATTTGCTAAGAGAGTAGAAGTTAAGTGTTCTCACCAAAAAAATAAATAAATGGGTGATGGATGTGTTAATTAACTAGACGGGGGAATTCTTTCACAATGCATACAAATATCAAATCACCGTGATGTACATTTTAAATATCTTATAATTTTATATGTCAATTATACTTCAATAAATCTGAAATTTAAAAAAATAATAAAGGAGATTATTAAATTATTGGTTTAAATAATGTTCTTTAGGGAAATAGCAGAGATTTGGAACAATATAGAGCCTAAGATGGACTTCTAGGGAATGAAGACATAGTGAGAGGGCAGAGGAGGAGGTAGGACAAATTAAATAGAAAATATCAGTGGTTATGAATGTAGAAAAGAGCATCCAAGAAACCAAAGAAAAGAAGAGCATAAAAATGTTGACTAAAATAGTCAAGTAGTAGGGCTTCCCTGGTGGTGCAGTGGTTGGGAGTCTGCCTGCCAATGCAGGGGACACGGGTTCGAGCCCTGTTCTGGGAAGATCCCACATGCTGCGGAGCAACTAGGCCCGTGAGCCACAATTACTGAGCCTGCACGTCTGGAGCCTGTGCTCCACAACAAGAGAGGCCACAATAGTGAGAGGCCCCACGCACTGTGATGAAGAGTGGCCCCACTTGCCACAACTGGAGAAAGCCCTCACACAGAAACGAAGACCCAACACAGCCCTAAATAAATAAATAAATAAATAAATAAATAAAAATAGTCAAGTAGTATATGTCATTGGCTTGCCAATTATTGGGTCAATCATGACATTAATAAAAGGAATTTCAGGAGAGTGATAGGGAAAGTAGCTAAGGCTTCTAGGCTGAGAAGCAAATGGGAGTCAAGAGAGTAGAGACATTAAACACCAACTGTATTGCAGGCTACCACATGTGTGATGTGACCTGCACAGGCCGATGTGGTCTGTGGGCGAAAATCAATAATCACCTGTGTCCACAGCTGCTCTTGTTCCCACCATTTACTTCAGCACCACAATTAGGGCCCCTTTCTGGCATGGGGGAAGGAGAAGAGAGAGAATGGGAGGAGGACCATTTAGTATGTATTTCATACTCATAAGACTTCCAAGTTGGGTTTTGTTGTTGCCCCAGAATGAAGATTTACTACAATCCAGGAGGGACACTAACAGGACTGAAAGAAAAGGATACTGTAAAACTCTATCCAAATACTGGGCCCTATTATCATTGTAATCTATGAATTATCGCTTTTTATTAAAATATTATTTTTTTATAAAAATTAACTTGCAGATGTCAGAATTAGTTTTACATTATTATTAATATTCTAAAAATTATTATTTGTATTTTACAACTTTTGAAATTATGTTTTAGCATTTTTTTTAGCAAAGGGAAAACTGAATGGGTCTCTCTTACCTCTGAGAGGTCCTGACCCCAAGCTTCTGGTAATTTCTTCCTCCTTGGATGTTTCTATGCATCTCTACAGCTTTTCTGCATCTATGGGCCAGTCTGCTACGTGTACCAAATGACTGGATTTTATTCTCTCTTCTCTTACTTTTTCTCCTCTTCAGCTGAGCTCCTTGGGTCATGACCACTGCTTCCTCCAAGCAATGGTGACTGACACTTCGACCAAAATTTTCACCAGATACTCAGCTGTCTTTCCTATTTGTAGCATCTTATCTTCTCCTTCTGAGCTCCAGTGTGGCTCTAAAGTGTCCCAACTGGAAAGTGTGAGAGTTGGGAAGGATATCGCTATCCCTCCTTGAGTTTCATTCTACTAGGAAAATAGCAAATATTACTCTACGCTCCTCCCCCATCCATCCACATTTACCATAGGTTTCAGACATGGAGCCCGGAAGGTTGGGCTGACAGGCAAATCCTAGTGACAAACATCATAGCATACTCAATATTGCCTTGCCCTCCGAGAACTGAGGTTTTCTTATTGGGTCAAAAAGCTTTTATCGTTTGTCCCTTCTCTTGGTATAAGTCCTCTTCCAAATGGCTTCTTGAATCTTTGGAATCACTCACCTCTGAGGCCAGTGCTACTCTACTGGCATCATTAATGCCCTTTAATCTCCCCATGCAGTTCACTATAATAATCATAGCAGTTAAGATTTATTGACCTCTTGTTATGTATCCAGAATAGCATAAGTGATTTCATTAGCTTATTTCATTTAATTCTCACCAAAAAAATCATCAAATATTAATATCTCTATTTTAACAGAGGAGAACATTGAGTTTTAGAAAGTTATATAAGTTTGCTAGCAACACACAAAACCAGGCCTTGAACCAGGGCCCACATCTCCTGGGCTCCAAAGCCCATGCTCTCATCACCATGCCATTCTCTAAGTGCCTTCAAGGCAAGTGCTCTGTCTGCCTCATTCTCCATTCCACCTGCAATTCCTAGTACAGGAAATGGCACAGAGTGGATGGGGTGTCAATTAATATTTGTTGAATGAATGAATAACAATGGAAAATAAATCTCTCCCTGCTGCACCATTCATAATTGACTTTGAAGTTTTCTTTGGGATGCAAGCTCAGACATATTTATGAACCTCCAGCCAATCAATTATTTAGCACTTTTTCACTGTTTTATATATATATATATATATATATATATATATATATATATATATATATATAGCCTTATTCTGCTGGGTTTTGTGGAAGAAACAAAGGAGAAACACAACCCCTAACCTCTTAAGGTCTACTAGTTTATAGGAAAAATACAAACGAATGAAACCTATATGCATAGCCAGAGCTTCCCAAACCTCAAACAGAAGCTGGAAGTCAGGGAATCCTGAGATGTAATCAGTAGAGGTAGACAGAGCAGGGCAGAACTTTGCTGAGAATGGGTCTGGGGAGAGGAGAACTTTTAAGAACAGTCAGCACACTGTCATAAAGTATTCACTGCACAATGACTAAAGAGCTCTAGTTCAAATGCTTGGTTTTTTTGTTTGTTTGTTTTTTTGTTTTTGACTCTAGAGAATAGTTTACCCAGGCCAAACTATCAACTTTTGAAGTTTTGGTGGGTGTGTAATGGAGCTTATAATGGAGATCTCCTCAGTCTAGTAATCAAGACACTGCCAGTGCTCCCAGCCATGTTGGTAGTGGCTACGGAGATGAAAACATACTCACACAATGTGCTGAATATCTTCAGTTTGCTCCTTCAACTCCACTCTCTGCACTCCTCCATCCTGCCCTGGGAGGCTCGGAGGCTGGGAGGCTGATCTCTGTGGATCAGGAGCCTCACTTATCACTGACTTTGGGTTGCTTCTGCTGAAGGGTAGCACATGTAGGAGTTGAAGGGTGAGAGTGAGGAGAGTAAATTCAGGGCATATATTACCCTGGATCTCTCTCTTCTGTGTCCACTTTAGTTGAACTTCTCCCCTTTGCGTAGAGTTCTCTCTCTCTCTCTCTCTCTCTCTCTCTCTCTCTCTCTCTCTCTCAATATCTCTCTCCCTCTCTCGCAGCTGGTAACTACCCCTTCAGGGGGAGTGTGTGTGTTGCCCCGTTACTCTCTCCTGAGTACTGCCCCATCCTGTATTGCTTCCTTATACTCTGTCCATATCTTTGTAAATAGCCCCTTTAGTAAACATTTACCAAAAGACTCAATTTGAGTTATATTCATCTGTTTCCTGCTAAGACCCTGCCTGACTGACAAACCAATATGACAAACATATGCTTCATTGAGAGAATGTAAAAGAAACATTCTGCCCATAGGAAATGAAAATAGACTTATAGAAGCCACCCCTTTAAGAAGCTGCATAATTTGAGTAATTAAGGCATAAAGTCATAGAAGCTGTTAGATTCTAGATAAAGCTTCATGAGTAGATTTGTACCATGTGTAAACCATAAAAGAAATTGAGTCATTCTCTTTCCCTGGTCCTGGAATCTTGTGCTTTATCCTTTCTTATTTTCTGAGACAGGGGAAAAGTCTTCACTTTTTGCAACTGCCACTACAATCATACAACGAAAGAATTGATGAAAAATTTATGCACATACTGGCCCACAACCTCCTAAAATTGTTTAATAGAAATCACGTGTCATTTGTTACACAAAAGCACCCTCTTAAGAGCACCCTGGGGAGTTATTCATAGGAATGTTGTGGCCAGGTGAAGGCTTACAACATCTTATTGAGGTGTAAATTGGAATGTGTGAGATATGCAGTTTGGGGTAGCCAAAAATATGGGGACTAGGGGATTGCCCTAGTAAATCACCAAGAAATAGAAGAAATGCTATAAAAATTATGGCCAAGTCAAGGGATATCCACTGTTCTCCAGGGTGCAGCTTTTAAATTTTGCCCTGCAAATTCAGCAATTCTTAATTTATTCTTTGATATGTTTATACGTAATTATTTCTTTATTGCACAATCCATGTATTTTACACTTAACCAGATGTTTTCTCCATCCAAAGAGACAGCTGTCTTCTACCTTTTCCTTTCCATGATGCAATGGAATTCATCCAGGAGAGCAAGAAAAGGTCTGTACTTTCATCCTTATACGACTGTGCTCCCCGCACCATAGGCAAGAGCTGCACATTTACTATTTCCACATCTTAATTGAAACAACTTCTGTCTGGAGAAGTTTTAAGAAAAGTACATTCAGGTGACACGTGTGTAAACATTGAGACTGCTTTGAATAGGCAACGGTTTTCATGGGGTGGCAGGTGGGGTCAGGAGTTGTTTTGTTCCTGCCATAGCAAAGACAACTTAAAGATAACAACCTGTATTGATTGCTGGTCATGGACTAGATATCTCTGAAGAATTTTCTAAAGTATTTCAGTCGTTCAAAACTCTGTTAAAATATCAATAACAAGTCACCATGTAGGAGAATAGAGGCAACACAGCCTCAGATTCATTGAAGTTGGAAAATTAGAGCTTACTGAGTTTGATTTATTAAGATCAAATTTGTTTCTTTATGACATTATAACCAGAGACATGACAATCTTCATGATGACTAATGTCATTTAACTATGTCATATCTTAAATCCTAAGGTATTAAAATTTATCTTCAACTTTAACATGTTTTAAATACTTTAAACTTCAGGGAGACATTGTCCCTATTTTATCTCTACTTTATAGTGTCACTTAGGCTAAGTGACTTGGCTAGGAACACACAGGCAGTAAGTGTCAGGGACAAAATTCAAAATCAAGCTTTCCAAACTTAAATTGTGTCTCATTTCACCATGTAGGCAATTTCTCATTTATGTCGGAATGCTTATCTTCTTGATCTATAATTTGGAGAAGTCATGCCATCAATCCAGATATAAGTTCAACACAATTATAGGCAAATAGAACCTCATGAACATTTAGGACATTAATGAAATGTGCAGTCTGAGTGAGATGTAAAGGGCTATCATTTCACTCTTTGTCTTCTCTGCTCGTTTTCTCACACAACTCAAAAGAAATTCTTTTGGTCTAAGTCTACTCTTTGAAATAAAATAAAATATGTGTCCTGTGCTTTAATCTTGAGGGGGAAATAATAAAATAAGAACATTGAATATAAAGCCCAGATGCATACTATTCACTATTTCAAAAGTTCAGTTGCTCTCTTAGCTACTGTCCTCACCACATTGAAATGACTTCTATAAAGATGGATGGTTCATCCTGAAGTCATTTATTGCCTGCTATGCCTTATCATTATGATTCCCCTGGGTAAAATGCATTCTTGAAGTGTATCTTTCCTTCTCAATCTTCCTAGCAAATGTGTAAGTAGGTAGCTGCCTACTTGTCACTAGAGTATGATCTTATTCTACCATCTCTGAGCTCCAGGAGAACTCAGGAATGTCAACATTACAATAGGCATTGAGAGAAGGCAACAAAGAAGCCGAGGCATTAGGGGAAGCAGAAGAGAAGGAAGGGCCACTTTAAGATGGACAGCTCATATCTGAAAACTTTAGCAGTCCAATGAGAATTTAAGTCCAACGATGCTTCTTCTGCTTTCTTTCCAGGAGTGGTAAAATAACAGGGAGGGTTGGGCCTCTCATAACCAAAGGAAACTGGTATCAAAATTGAAAAGATTGACACATCAAGAGGGAACACAATAATGTGATCCAGTCAAATGTTCAGTCCTACTTCAAGCTTTCAGTAACTCAGATTTGAAGCAGTTTCTAGGGAATGGGTTACTTTACTTCTGGATGAAAGCCATACTGAAGACAAAGGATAAACAAAACACATAAGGTAAATTTTTAATCAAAAGCCAAGACCCTCATATGGGGATATAGGTTCGCAAACAAGTAGTGGAAAAAAGTCAATGGCCTTTTTGAAATAAGAACATAGTAAGGTCAGCTTTTTTTTTTCCTTCCTGCTTGTAGAGACAGCAGGAAATTGTTCTTTAACCTCCAGTGCTAAGGGTTGTTAATAATTCTCAGGACTTTAGAAAATAAAACTTCAACCCAAATCCAAAAGAAAATGGACAAATGCCCTGACATTTAAAGTGTTTGGGGGCATCCATTGACAAATCACACTTAAAATATTAATAAATAACTGCCACTCTAAAGAATATTGGAGGACATCAAAGCTGGAAAATGGCATACAGGCTTGTGTGTAAAATATATACAGCATAGACATGAAAAATGGATGGATATGGATACTATCCAAGAAACCATGAGAATGTAGACTCTTAGCAGTATCCCTTACTCCTAAAGCATTTCTGAAACCCTGAGCAAATGATGATTCAAGAAGCTCCAAAGAAGTGTTATTGGTTCCAAGCCATACATCCAGCAGGTGTCAATAAGCCAGGGAAATAAGAAGAATCCTCTCTCTGCTTCAGTATCTTTCCTTTCTAACCACTAGTTTCTTAAATACAGCAACCTTAAGTGTTTCCCCCTACCATGGTGTTTGCTTTTCAGGAGAATATAGTTTGAGAAAAAAAAAAGAGGTGTAAAAAATAGGAATAAAGAAGGAACCATGTCACTATTCAAAATGGAATCCATATATTTCAATATATTCCTGGAGTTGTTTTCTAGTCGATAAGACTATATTACCAAAGTCAAGCTCAAAGGAAAGGTATTTTATAAGCATTTCTTCTTTGTCTATCCCACTTGTAATTATTAAAGGAGCATTTATGCATTTTTTCTGTCCTAAAAGTAATTCATGTTCATTTTTTTTAATTTGGAAAATACTATACAATCTAGTGAAAGAAATAATGCAATGTATAATTGCAGTGGTTACCACTGTTGATATGTGTAGTGCTTCCTTCCAGTGTATTTTTTGCATATATATTTAATCAGTATATTGTGCTTCACCAGCTTGGAAGTTTACAATCCTTTTAACATAACGAAATAACCCAGCCACCTAACCTAGAGACTTGGGGCTCATTTCAGATTCTTCACTTTTCCCTACACAACTCACATTCAATATATCATCAAATACTGTAGATTCTATTGCCTTTCAACCTATTATATGTCATTTTATCTCTCTCTAGCCACAATGTTACCAACTTAATCTATATCATCTCTTACCTTGGCTTTGGAACTAGATCTAATTTATATCTCTACTTAGTCTAACATTTCAACTCATTTTTTACATTACTTCCAAAATTATTATTTTTAGTGCATCAAGGTTTGTATTACTCTCCTGCTTTGAAATATTTCAATGGTTTTCCATTTTCCTGAAAAGTGTCAAGCTCCTTAATGTGGTATATACAGCAATCCATCCTCTGGCCCCTCCTACCAGTCTTTACTCTGGCTTCATTCCCTCCTTTCTACTTTCCTATATGTTCCAGTCATTCTGAGCTGCTCCCATTTATCCAAACTACCAGGGTAATTTATGCCTTGCCTAATGCTTTTGTTCACTCTGTTCCTCTACTGCGGATACCCTCATCATCTTTTTCTTTCTGAAAACTTCTCTTGCTCTACCCATCACTTTCCAGGTAGCATAATCACATCTCCTTTATGTCCCACACTATTTGATACTTCTATCTATATAGCTCTGCCTTCACCTTCTCTATGTTTTTCTCCTCCTCCTAAAACTATACTCTTCTTGGTGTCAGAAACCTTATCTTATTCATCTTTGTGCTCCTAGGATCTACAGTTCAAATCCCAGTACAAAATAGATGTTCAAATATGAATAATGATGAATAATGAATAATAGGGAAGAGTTGTACTCTGATTTGTTGGTAAATACCAACCAAAAACCAAACAGTTGAACAAGCATGTTCTTCCCATTCCGTGTCATCTTCACTCCACATCTCTCTATTTTTGACTTTGTTGAACAACCACAAATGAAGGACAAATTCAGCGTATTTAAAACCCCCATGGAATGACAATTCATAAAATTCTATAAAGAGATGAAACTCAGCAAACACCACAAAGCCATTATGAGAAAATTGTCATGCACTAAATCTGCTCAGGACTGCGGGGTGCTTAACTGATGGTCACATTTGTTTTGGGATGTTTGCCTAGAAATGTTCTTTTAATAAATGTACTAAATAAGATGCATAATTTAGCTCCTTCTCTGTAGCTTGCTGGCCAGCTGCCAGCTCTGAGTTTCTACTCTGCCTCTCTCTTTTCTTCCTCCCTTGATCTCTCACCATCTCTCCCTTGGGTTTGACTCAGCACCAAAGTTACCTGCTGGCGTAGTAAAAACAATCTCATTAAAAAGCCAACACAGTTGTGCCTGATGGCTTCATTTCTCCCCCAATGGCTCAGCTTACATCTTCCTTTGGAATAAGTAGAGAGCAAGTTCTCTCCAGGATGACTTTGTCCAGCTGTACTATATGCATACTGACAGATTGCAGGAAAAAAGACTGGCAATTCTTGCCTTTATGGGGTTGATGAAAAAGTGAATTCCTCTGGTATTCCTCTACTTATCACCATGGGATTTGTTAAAGTTCTACTTTCCTTTGGAAGCTATGATGGTCAGTGTTCAAGCTTGCTTTTCTTTCTTCTCTGCAGCCTCAAGAAAAACTCAACAAGCTGAGAATCAGAAGAACTTGTTTCAAGACAGACAATTGGAAAACTATTTGCTGTTTAGTGAGTAGCATAACTTACTTTCCTTATCTTTAAAAATACATGAATATTATAAAAGAATCACTGCCAACCCATTTGGTAGTGTATAAACACACAGACACACACACACACACACACACAGAATCATTTGACCTCCTTATGAGACCAACATGCCAGAATAGTTCCAAACACCATTCTCATTCTTCTTTCTAGTTGACGATGTGTGTATTCCTTGAGTTTGGCAACTATGAAAGTCTCTTATCCTTTCCTCCTATATGACCCACTACAATCCAAGTTCCATAAAAGTGATGAGCTTGGAAGATTAGTCATAGTCCCGGTTTAGGATAACTTCTGGGGAATAATTCTTTACAACTCTGCCAACCCAATCTTTTATCTGGTTAAAAGAATTGGGCTCAAACTCTGGAAGTCTACCAAGGCTGGCTCTAATAATGATATAAAGTAAATATCAGCTTAATATTTAATAAAATTAATATTATTAACTGTCACTTATAGTAAAAACACATTACACTTTACGTAATTTAATCCTTGCAGCAACTCTATGAAGAAAACTACTATTTTCAGCATCTTGCAGTGGATGAAACTGAAGCATAGTAGGTGTGAGATTTTAGCTATGTTACTTTGCTTCTGCAAGTTCCAGAGCTAGAACCCAAGCCTGCATTTATCTCCCTCAAAGCCCATTCTCCTAACCACAGCAGCTTCTCTTATCCACACCTAAGCCATATCTGGCTTTAACAACCAGGAGTACAGGGATAAACACAGATGCTTCTATCAGAAAATGTCTTGTAATGAACGGTATCAACTCAGTGCCTATTATAGTACTTGTTTCCCTTATGTTTCTCCAGGATGGTGAATCTTCACCTCCATCTCTCCTCACTGGATTGTGACACAGCCTTGGCTTGCCATGATTTCTTTCCCAGCAGCCAACCTTGTACACTGTGGCACTGCATGCTGTCTGGCTGTACCATGGAGAGAAGGCTGTGCAGAGCACGGCATCTGACAAAATGCAGATCATTTCTCTGAATAAGCATTATTCATTTCTGTTGGTTAAATTCGGAGGCAGCAGCCTGAGTTTCTCCCACTGGGCTGCTAAGAGGAACTGCAGAGCTTGAGGAGACATTTTAAAAATCAAAATACTATGCTCAATTCTCCCATGTTAAGAAGGGCATGTCAATCCATCTTAGGAAGACCTCATGGGGCAGAAATTTTGTAAACACACTCCAGTGGTCCCTGTGTACTAATTTTAAATGTTTCTGTTCTGTTTTATACCAGGTATTTGCTTTTTTTTTAACCCCCTGAACCAAACTCATGGTTTGTATTCAGTCTCGAAGGGAGGGAAAACATGGCCATTTAATATTTATTCTTCCTTGAATAATAGTCTCAATCTTAAAGTCTCCTCAAGTTCGAGAAGGGCCAGGGTAAAGAAAAATTCTCCAAGATATATTCGACTATGTTTATAAAATATTGTTCTGTTACCCACTAAACCTATTTGTGTCCCTTGCATTTCCATATGAAATTTAGGATCAGCTCCTCAATTTCTGGAAAAAACAAAAAGGATGCATTGAATCTGCAGATCAGATGAGGAATAATGTCATTCTTAAGATGGTATCTACTAATCTAGGAACATGGGATGTATTCCCATTTGTTTACTTCTTTTTTAAATTTAATTCAACAGTGTTTTGCAGATTTTTGTGTAAAAGTTTTGCAACCTATTTAATTTATTCATACTTTAATCTATTGGATGCTGTCATAAAGAAAATTTTCTTAATTTTATTTTCACAATGTTCATGGCTAGTGAATAGAAATGCTATACATTTTTGTATTGTATATTGAACTTGTATCCTGAAAGCTTGTTGAAATTGTTTACTAATTCTAGTCACTTTTCATGGATTCTTTAGAATTTTCTGTATACAAAATTATCATCTAGAAATAGAGGTAGTTTTACTTCATTTCCAGTCTAGATGCCATTTATTTCTTTGTCTTACCTAATTGTTATCTGAGAATAGGGATAGTTTTAACTCTCCATTTCTAATCTATATGACTTTTGTTTCTTTTTCTTGTCTAGTCCCCCCCACTAGAATATCCAGTGCAATGTTAATTGGAAGTGATGAGAATAGGCATCCTTTTCTTGAAGGAAAAGCATTCAGCCTTTCACCATTAAGTATTATGTTAGCTGTGCATTTTCCTAGAAGTTCTCTTCTATTCCTAGGTCACTGAGTGTTTTTTGTTTTTAGGTTTGTTTTGTTGGGGTTCTTTTTTCTAATGAAAGAGTGTTTGATTTTATCAAATGATTTTTCTACATATATTGAGATTATCATATGGTTTGTGTCTGTCCTTTATTCTATTAATATAGTGTATTAAACTGATGTTCACATGTTAAAACAACTGCATTCTTGTATAAATCTCACTTGGTCATTTTATACCATCATTTTTATATGTTGTTGGATTCAGTTTACTACCATTTTGTTGAGGATTTTGTGCTGATATTTATAAGGGATATTGGTCTTTAGTTTTCTTATTTTTTTATAATATCTTTGGTTTTGGTATCAAAGCAATTATTCTCTTCTTTGCTATTTTCCAGAAGAGTTTGTGAAGGATTGGCATTGTTTATTGTTTAAATATTTGGTAAAAATTATCAGTGAATTCCAGACTTTTCTTTCTAGTAAGGTTTCAGTGTATTAATTTTTTAAAATTTGTTTTGAGGCTATTCAAATTTTCTGTTTCTTCTTGAATTTTAGTAGTGCATATTTTTCTAGGAATTGGTCCCTTTCATCTAAATTACCTAACACACTGGCATTCAGTTGTTTAATGTTCTCATAAACATATTTATATGATTCAGTACTGATGCCCCTTTTTAATTCCTAATTTTAGTAACTTGAGTCTTCCGTAAATTTTTCTTGGTCAATCCAGCTAAAAGACTGTCAGTTTTGTTGATCTTTTCAAAGAACCAAATTTGGGTGTTGTTGACTTTTTTCTATTGTTTTTCTGCTCTCTATTTCATTTATTTCCACTCTAGTCTTTATTATTTCCTTCATTCATTTTACTTTGGCTTGGTGTTCTCTTTTTTATTGTTTCTTAAGGTTATGTTCTTGGTTTGAGGACTTTCTAACTTTTTAATGCAAGCATTTATTTATTGCTACAAATTTTCCTCTGAGCACTGCTTTAGCTGCACTGCATAAATTTTGGTATCTTGTATTATCATTTTCTTGTGTCTCAAAGCATTTTTCATTCACTTTTTCTATTTCTCCTTTGACTCATTTGTCATTTAGGTTATTTATGAAAATGTTGTTTCATTTCCCCATATTTGTGAATTTTCCAAATTTATTTCCATTTTTAATCTCTAAATTTAGTCCATTATAGTTAGAGAACACACTTTATGTGATTTCAATCCTTTTAAATTTATTTTGGCTTGTTTTATGGCATAATATATGGTCTACTCTAGTGAATGTCTCATGTGCACTTGAGAAAAATGTGTATTCTGTTATTGTTGTTGGATGGAGTATTCTTTATATGTCTGTTAGACCTACATGGCCTATAGTATTTTCACAACTTTTATTTCCTTGTTGGTCTTCTGGCTGGCTGTTCTGTTTATTGTTGGAAATAGAGTATTGAATTCTACAACTATTATCATTGAACTGTCTATTTTCCCTTCAATTTTGTCAGTTTTTGCTTCATGTATCCTGAGACTTCATTGTTAGGTTCATATATGTGTAATATTATGTCCTCCTGATAGATTGACCCTTTTTAAATTTTAAATGTCACTCTATCTTCAATAATAATTTTTACTTTAAGTCTTTTTAATCTAATATTAGTAAGTCACTTTTGTTCTCTTGGTTTACTATTTGCATAGTATATCTTTTCCCATCCTTTTATTTTTCAATCTATTTTTCTCATTGAATTTAAAATATCTTTTATAGACAGCTTGTTGTTGAATCATGTTTGTTTTAATACACTCCACCAATCTCTGCCTTACGTTTCTCATTCCTCATATTTTCCTCTGAACATTTTTGGCCAATTTCTTATTTGCCTCAATTGCTCTAGCCATTCCAGCCATCTACAGTATTAAATAATTGCTGCTAACATGTTTTTTGACAAATGGCCTGGGGATAGGGCTTTCCTCATTGAGTGAGCTCTGAGTCAGGTCAAATAAAGACAGACTCTACAAATAAAGAAAAGATGGAAAGCTGCCAAATAGATCAAATAGTAACAATTCTCTGAGGATGGAGCTTTTTGAGGAGCTCCAAATCCATTCTGCTCTCTCCAGTGAATACAAAGCTGCTGACTTTCACATCTATTATGATTCTGAGGTTATTTTTCAAGGCTACTATGGGGTAGCTTTTTACTTCCAACCCCCTTTTTTTCTGGGGAAGACTTGACCAACACTCATCCAAGTCACCATGATACACACTCTAACATTTGTCAAGTTCTAAATAAGGAATAGTTAGCCCCCCCCAAAAAAACCTACCTGTTTATATATTATGCTCACTCAAGCTCCCTTGAAAGTGTCTTTGCTATCTCCAGTCAAATTAGATTTGCTAATTTTTTTTTTTTTCTTTTTGCGGTATGCGGGCCTCTCACTGCCATGGCCTCTCCCATTGCGGAGCACAGGCTCCGGACGCGCAGGCCCAGCGGCCATGGCTCACGGGCCCAGCCGCTCCGCGGCATATGGGATCCTCCCAGATCGGGGCACGAACCCGTATCCCCTGCATCGGCAGGCGGACTCTCAACCACTGCGCCACCAGGGAGGCCCAGATTTGCTAAATTTGATCTTACTTGTAAGCTGCATAAACTTTAAAATTTGTGTCCATAGTCTTCTTAGTAACTTGCACTCTAATTATTATGTGAGTAACACACTTTAAGATTATAAACTAGCAGGAACTAACACACCACTGTAAAGCAATTATACTCCAATAAAGATGTTTAAAAAATAAGTGTCATGTATCACAATGTTCATTGCAGCTCTATTTACAATAGCCAGGACATGGAAGCAACCTAAGTGTCCATGGACAGATGAATGGATAACGAAGATGTGACACATATATACAATGGAATATTACTCAGCCATAAAAAGAAACAAAATTGTGTTATTTGTAGTGAGGTGGATGGACTTAGAGTCTGTCATACAGAGTGAAGTAAGTCAGAAAGAGATAAACAAATACCATCTGCTAACATATATATATATATGGAATCTTAAAAAAAAAAGAAAATTGTTCTGAAGAACCTAGGGGCAGGACAGGAATAAAGATGCAGACATAGAGAATGGACTTGAGGACATGGGGAGGGGGAAGGGTAAACTGGGACGAAGTGTGAGAGTGGCATGCACATATATACACTACCAAATGTAAAATAGATAGCTAGTGGGAAGCAGCCACATAGCACAGGGAGATCAGCTCGGTGCTTTGTGACCACATATAGGTGTGGGATAGGGAGGGTGGGAGGGAGATGCAAGAGGGAGGAGATATGGGGATATACGTGTATGTATAACTGATTCACTTTGCTATAAAGCAGAATCTAACACACCACTGTAAAGCAATTATACTACAATAAGATGTTAAACAAACAAACAAAAAGATTATAAACTGTTTTTCCTGAATTTCCAGTCCTTAAAGGTTAGGGAATAACACTATATCCTAGAAAAAAGTATATGTTATGCTCTCCCTTTAAAAATGAATAACTAGGGACTTCCCTGGTGGTCCAGTGGTTAAGACTTTGCCTTCCAATGCAGGGAGTGCGGGTTGGATCCCTGGTCGGTGAACTAAGATCCCACATGCCTCATGGCCAAACAGTCAAAACATAAAACAGAAGCAATATTGTAACAAATTCAATAAAGACTTTAAAAAAATACATTTAGGGCCTCCCTGGTGGCGCAGTGGTTGAGAGTCCGCCTGCTGATGCAGGGGATACGGGTTCGTGACCCAGTCTGGGAGGATCCCATATGCCGCGGAGCGGCTGGGCCCGTGAGCCATGGCCGCTGAGCCTGCGCATCCGGAGCCTGTGCTCCGCAACGGGAGAGGCCACAACAGTGAGAGGCCCGCGTACCGCAAAAAAAAAAAAAAAAAAAAAAACATTTAAAAAATGAATAACTATCATTTAGTCTATGTATGAGTATAGTTCTTTGTACATCTATACTTTCTTCCAATTTCATTGTTAAATGATCCATTATCATCTGACATTAAGAAGTTTGGGAAACAGTGTTAAAATAGTATCTTAAAACACCACCAGTATGTTAAAACTGGCTCAGCCTTTCTTAAAGTATACTTAAATTTAAGACTTAAGGATAATAAATGGGTGCTTATTCTTAGTTGATACTTGTACAAGGTGCATACATTTTATAATGAACAATTATAGGATCTATGTCTTTTAGTAGTGCATACAGCCATCTGAAATAGAACTACATTCTCTAGCCTTCCTTGCTGCTAATAACTATATGAATAAGGCCTAATCAATAATTTATAAGTGGAAGTAATATGTGCAACTTCTAGGTAATAACATTACTGGGATGTGAAAGGAGGGTTAATATAATCATCCTTACTCCTTCCCACTAAATGGAATATAATGTATATCATGGAGAGCTGACAAACAGATTATGAGATTACCTGGAGAATATAAGCCACACATGCTTCAGAGTCATAAAATCCATGTTCCTGACACCATGAAGTCACCATAACCGCCCCCACGCAACTGCCAACTTCAAGACTTTTACATGACAGAGAAATTATTCTGTCTTATTAAGGCCACTGTTATTTGGGGTTTGAGTCACTCCCAGCTGAATCTAATGTTATCTGATGGTACAGTTTGCAAAGCTTAATACTTACTTTCCTGAGCTTAGTGAAGCTATTACATACATCGTAGAAATTCAATTAAGTAACGCATTGAGGATTGGTACTGCTTAGCCAGAACACGCTTGCAGAAAAATCTCTGTAACGTGATAAAAGGAATATTCTGAGATAGAATTATTTCATAAACACTAAGGTACACTCACACTTACGCCAGTTAATTTCTTATAAACTTGAAACTGACCTTCACTGTGCCATCAGTCAGTTTTGTAAGGGTGTGAATATTCATGCATTAAGAATTTGTGTCTCTTTTGCCTGGTAATATTATTTGTCCCTGTTACATATTACTTTTTCATTATATTGATAGAAGCCAACAATCACAGTCTCTGAAATGTCTCTCCTGATTTCCCTAGGCAGAATTCTCCACCATATATCTGTATTCCCATAGTATTTTATAAAGAACTTCTATCATTTCAGGTAATGCATTATAATTATCTTTGGTGTTTATGCATCTGTCTTGTCTATTCTCTAAACATCTCAAAAGAAGTGACAGTGTTCTACCCATCTTGTGTTTTCCATGCCTCACACAGAGCATATAGTAGGCTCTATTAGGTTTCTATTTTTGTGTAACTATTTGCCACAAAGTTAGTGGCTTAAAACAATACTCATTTATTGTCTTGCACTTTTCATGGTTCAGAAATACAGATGGGTCTGACCAAGCTCTTTGTTTATGGTCTCACAGTCCAGAATCAAGTGGTTGATTAGGTTGAGCTCCGATCCTCAGGAGTTGAGGATGGTTCTGCTTCCAAGCTCATTTAGGTTGCTGTCAGAATTCAGTTTCTTACATTTGTAGAACTGATAGGTTGTCATTTTCTTGCTGGCTATAAGCAGGAGGCCCTGAGTTTCTAGAAGCTCCTGAATTTCTTGTCATGTGGCCCCTTGTGTCCATGAGCCAGCTATAGTGTGTTGAATTCTTCTCATGCTTTGACTCTCTCTGCTTTCCCTTTCTATCACCAGCTAGAAACAAAGCTTTTCTATTTTAAAGAGCTCATGTAAATAGATTAGGCCCACCCAGATATCTACCTTATGCTATATACTGTAAAATAATCATAATATCTCATCATTTTCACAGGTTCCACCCACACTCAAAAGGGAGGAGGTTATACAGATGGAGGAGCATTGAGAATCATTCTTAGAATTCTGCCTACCAGGTAGACAAAAAAAATGTATCTAATAAGAAAATGACCCTTAATATATTGAATTTTCTTAGCAAATAGAAATTTAAAATGTAAATATTTTAAACTTTGTGTTAACATTTTATTCTCAAAGATCCATAAGCACATGGACACAATTTCCTCTTACAGTATGTCCAGTATTCAATAATCAAAGCCTTAGGATCTTGAGTGATATGCCATTACTAATCTGATTAATAAATAAAGAAGAAATAAAACATATTATAACTTAAAAAGATAAAACTAAGAAGGAACAAAGCTACAGATAAAACATATGGGGTTCTATCAACACATTCCTAGGGAATTAGATGCTTACTCACTCTACATGCAAATAACCAAAGGGCTACATGACCTTTCTAGGACAAATAAGAGCTTCTCCAAGGAGACCTTCTGTTTCTGCCTCTATAGAGAGAAGCTGGCATCTTTAGTAAATAAACCACCCAATCACAATGGCAAAACTATGTGTAGAGAAAAAATAAAAAAGAGTAAACAGTGGTGGTGAATTATGTAAATGAATTATGATTAGGGAAAGGTAATTTGGATGTATCAAGATTTTATTTGCATCAGAGATCAATGGTATTTTACAATGCAAGAACACAACAGCTTTGACACGTACATGTATAATCAGATTAGAAGAGAAGTAATCTGCCTATCACAGAAAGTGAACTTAGACTTCTTTCTGTCAAGGTCTAACTAAATTCTCCTGCCACCCACTTTCATTTTTGTCTAAATTTCTGCACAGCTGAATCTTTGGTTTTGTTCCACTTTCCTGACATTCTCAGATAAGAAATAGGTGTTATTTAAGCCACAAGCATCCTGCAACCCAAGGCACTCTTACTCCTAGACTTTCGTTTTGCCTCTAAATCAAAGTTCCTCTAGTCACCATGAACATGTTTCCAGAGATAACATACTTGCTACTACCCTGGTCCAGAGCCTAAGGACCAGTCACACGTGGAAAGAACTCACTCACATAGTCACCTTCACCCAAGATTCTATAAGTTCTGCTTCCCATATCTAAATGCTGCCCACATTCCAGGGTTCTGCTGAGATGACTCTGAATTCCCATTTAAAATCACCATTATGGCTGTCCTGACTTTTGGACATTAGGCCTAGCTGTGTGTTGGCCTACTCTCAACCATAATCTTCTGCTAATTCCAAACTCATTCATCCTTTTCGTTCTAACCTATTTTTTTAAATGGCACTCAAGTCTCAGAATATTACACTTGCCTTTCCAGTCCAAAATAGGAATATAGGTAGTGTCACAATTAATACAATCTTTCAAGAATTTCTCCAGCTAATTCATTTATGGACTACTTATGGACTCCCTTTTCCAGAAACATAGAATTCTTAAAATATGGGGGGAAAACTATCTCAAGTAATATTAAGAATTTTAGCTAAAAAATATACCTGTACACATGTATATAAAGCATTAAATGTGTACTTTGCACATCTATAAAATCAATTTACCTTACCCATAAGAGAAACCTGAGTGTGTGTGCTGTTTCCTAACAGAATTCCATGGAAGGCGTCATTGTCAGTCTTATACATTGAACATATCCTCATCAGAGTACATGATTCCCTTTTTTCCCTCACACAAAGCGTACCCAGAATCCTGAAAGCAGTTAAAACACCTCTCTGAAGAATTGTCCCCTCTGCTTATTTTCTGCAACCAGCTCTTTGGCTGCTTGGGCTGCAATCAGCTGAGATTGCTACCTCCCAAGATTCCAGGAGTCTTGCCACCGTAAGTTGCAGCTCAATCAGCTTTTTTAATGTTTGCCAGTTCCATGCAGAAAAGATTAATTTGTGGTTTTGTAGATGCCACCATTTTCCCAATTTTCCTGGATTGACCACAAATTCATTGCATCTTCCCATTCTGGTGCCTAGGTCCCAGTCAATCCTCCAAAAGATTCTATATTCACTCAGTCCTTCAATTCCCTTCTTTTTTCTAGAGTTTTCTTATACAACTGTCATGTTCCATATCTAAAGTGTATTTTGATTTTGCTTAATGTCTGCCAAGAACAGCCTCGTCAAAAAAAAAAAAAAAGAAAAAAGTGGATGGCTTAGACATCTTCATCTGATCAACAGGTATTGTTCCTATGTAAGTCACAAGTTTGATTTTTAGCCTTAGTCACTAGTAACTATAACTTATGATCATTTAACAACTTTGCCAAAACTCACATAGGTTGGAGCCATGAACCAGTCCCTGAGTTAAACACACTGTTCCTTTCATGGATATCCACAGTCATCACTGTAGCATATTCTAATTACTGTAATGACTCAGGACTCAGAAATATGAAATAAAATGCTCAGGTCTATTAGAGAATTTTGTCTGGCACCTGGATGAGAATACATTTCTTGAAATCTTTTTCCTCAAGGCTCCTATCATTTCCCACTGGAGACTGTCATTTGGAGACTTTTTGATATTCTATTTTCTCTTTAATATTATTTATTCCTATTACTTAGACCCTTTCAGATCACCCTCAAACAATTTTTCTACCATAATATTTCTAATTCATCTGAGGGTTAAAGGATGGTTTTCACTCACTTCAGCCACATGTAACTTCTCCTCGCTCTGTTAATTATTTCTTTGATAACAGTGATACACCTTAATGTGTGAAAAATGCTCACTGTAAGTTAATTAAAAAATTGCTTGCATTTATTTTCATATTCCAAATATTCTTCCTTTCTTTGGTCTTCATGAGCCAGCAAAGAAAATTTTATTTTAGTCACATCCAACTAACTAATGGGAATCCAAAGGGAGAAATGGAGATTCTGCTTATTTGTTTTTCAAATTTAGCCTGATTGTGTAAAATAGAAAATACCTGGTTTGAGAAATACGAAGATATGAGTGGTTGAGTGGAGATATCAACTTCATCCATTCATCTGGATTAGTTTTTTTAGATAAAACTGAAGTAAAAACACTTTCCAAATAATGTATTTTTATGCATGAGAACAAAAAGAACATGTATTTCTTAGAACCAGATGGCAAAGTTCAAAAGTGCATAGAGTATTGGTAAATCCCTAAGCTTCAAGTTTAGCTCAGTTGTGAAAAAGTACAGAATGTTCTGAAATAAAATATGAATAGAAAAAATGAGAAACTGAACAAAGTTTCAGTAAGTTATGTGAGTTTGTCTGAATTGAAGAAGAGACTCAGCACTTCTAGAATACATTATGTACTCAAGTATTGATGAAAATAATTCACAGCCATAAAACCTATTAAGTCTTTCACTTACAAGGGCATCCTAGGGATAGCTTTTAAAAAAGAAAATATCAAATGCTTCATTTTATAAAAAATACTGTTGCAAGATTAGCAATAAATTCTGAATCAAAAATCCACCTTTGGTTATCAATAGTTGGAAATGAATTTTAGTTTTTACCTTACATACTCAGCCTAACCAATATGTTTACATCATTATGTTGTTTTTATAATTAATAAAGATAAATCTATGAGGGGGTTTCACATATTTCTCTCAAGCTGTTGAAAGTTAAAAATTGGCTCAAATTTTAAGAAAGCATGTCTGTAGGTCCATGAGAGTCTGTACATGCATAAGAAAAACATTTGGCTTTGTAAAATTTTATAAATGAGAGTTTATGAGTTTCTAATTTTAAAAACTACAGCAAAAATAAAATCCTGGAAGTAATTAAATAAAATTTGAAAGCAGCCAAACTTCGTTACACAAAATTGTAATTAATGTCATAATCTTTATAGATATAAGAATGTCTCTGAGACCATCTATTCTTCATTTGGACCAAATTCTTCATGTCAGGAGATTTCGTTTCTAAGTTCACAGGCATTAGAGGTAGCATACTGAAGTGGTAGTGAGGTTGTTAGACACAGGCATACTAAATAAACCATGGCTAAAAATCAGAGTTTAAAATTGAGGGAAATGTCAGAGAATATATAAAAAGCAAGTACAGAACACTTCTCTGCATCCAGTAGTGGCTGAATAATATTTCACTATAGAACAACCTTCAGATGACACCTATAAATTCTGAATATAATACAAACTGGAGATTAAAGAGAAGAAGATATATTTTGGTTGATAGTCTATAACTAGAGCATGGGATTTATAAGAAATGAGTCCCTATTTTCACAGCTTTTATCATTAGTCTCAGACAGTGAAATATCTACACTAAGTAGAACAGTGGAAAACTGGAATCTTTCTGGTCTGGGGAAAATAGAAGACTGAATCTGGGGAAACTTTGACCACTAGTCATAGAGAGGGAATCCCAGAAAAGAAAGACATGGAGAGAAGATTACCAATTCTATCTACCCACCTCTCTGGCTGGAACCTAAATCCCACATTTGTGGAACAGACTGAAAGCCAAGACTGAATCAAGAAGAAACAGACAATTTGAGCAGACCAATCACTAGTAGTGAAATTGAATTAGTAATTAAAAAAAATACTCCCAGCAAACTAAAGTCCAGGATCAGACAGCTTCATAGGAGAATTCTAACAAACATTTAAAGAAGGGATAATACCTACCCTTCTGAAGCTATTCCAAAGAATTGAAAAGGATGAAACACTCCCAAATTCATTCTACAAGGCCACTATTACCCTGATATCAAAACCAGACAAAGAAACTACAAAAAAAAGAGAAATATATAGGCCAATACCTTTGATAAATATAGATGCAAAAATCCTTAACAAAATATTAGAAAACCTAATCCAAATAGTTAAAATGGATCATACACCGTGATCAAATTGGATTTAATCCACGGATGCAAGGATGGCTCCAAATTTGCAAATCAATCACTGTGACATACCACATTAACAAAAGGAAGCATAAGAATTACATGATGTTCTCAATAGAGGCAGAAAAAGCATTTCATAAAATTCAACATTCATTCATGACAAAACTCTCATCAAAGTGTGTACAGAGGGAACATATCTTAACATAATAAAGACCATTTATGACAAACCAACAGCTAACATCATGCTCAGTGGTGAAAAGCTGAAATCTTTCCTCTAAATTCAGGAATAAGACAAGGATGCCCACTCTCAGCACTTCTATTTAACATAGTATTGGAAGTCCTAGCCACAGAAATCAGACAAATATAAGAAATAAAAGGCAACCAAATTGGAAGGGAAAATGTAAAACTGTCACTATTTGCAGATGACATGATACTTTATATTCTCTCCACCCAAAAGCTGTTAGAACTAATAAATGAATTCAGTAAAGTAGTAGGATACAAGATTAATATACAGAAATCTGTTGCTTTTCTATACACTAATAATTGTCAGGAAGAGAAAGGAAAAAAAATCTTGTTTAAAATAGCATTAAAAATAAAACACCTAGGAACAAATTTAACCAAGGAGGTGAAAGATCTATACTCTGAAAAGTATAAAACACTGATGAAGAAAGCTGAAGATGTTACAAACAAATGGAAAGATATCCCATGCCCTCAGATTGGAAGAATTAATATTGTTAAAATTACCATACTACTCAAAGCGATCTACAATTTAATGCAATCCTTATCACAAAATCCATGACATTTCTCACAGAAGTAAAACAAATAATCCTAAAATTTATATGAAACCATAAAAGACCCCAATTGCCAAGGCAGTTTTGAGAAAAAAGAACACAACTGGAGGCATCACCTCTCTGCCCAGACTTTAGACTATACTACAAAGCTATAGTAATCAAAACAGCACGGTACTGGCACAAAAACAGACACATAGATCAGCGGAACAGACTAGAGAACCCACAAATAAACCCACACACTTATAGTCAATTAATCCATGAAAAAGGAGGCAAAAGTACACAATGGAGAAAAGAAAGTCTCTTCAACAAGTGTTGCTAGTAAAACTGGACAGCTACATGTAAAAGAATGAAATTAGAACATTTTCTCATACCATATAGAAAAGTAAACTCAAAGTGGATTAAAGACCCAATTGTAAGAACTGAAACCATAAAACTCCTAGAAGAAAATAGGCAGAACACTCTTTGACATAAACTATAGCAATATATTTTGGATCTGTCTGTTAAGGCTAAAGAAATAAAAGCAAAATTAGAAAA
The DNA here is from genome assembly GCF_025265405.1 of Mesoplodon densirostris. Lineage (NCBI taxonomy): Eukaryota > Metazoa > Chordata > Mammalia > Artiodactyla > Ziphiidae > Mesoplodon > Mesoplodon densirostris. The sequence continues at coordinate 22,288,807 of NC_082664.1, forward strand.
ATGGAACCTTTTGCACAGCAAAGGAAACCATTAACAAAATGAAAAGACAACCTATGGAATTGAAGAAAATATTTGCAAATGATATGATCAACAAGGGCTTAATCTCCAAAATACATAAACAACTTATATAACTCAATATCTAAAAAACCCAACCCAATCAATAAATGGGCAGAAGACCTGAATAGACAATTTTCCAAAGAAGACATACAAATGGCTAACAGGCACATGAAAAGATGCTCAACATAGGTAATTATTAGAGAAATGCAAACCAAAGCAACAATGAGATATGATCTCACACCTGTCAGATGGCTGTCATCAAAATGTTTACAAATAATAAATATTGGTGAGGATATGGAGAAAAGGGAACACTTGTACACTGTTGGTGGGAATGTAAATTGATGCATCCACTACAGAAAACAATATGGAGGTTCCTCATAAAACTAAAAATAGAACAACCATTATGTGTTATATATATATAATATTTCATTATATATAATGAAATATTACTGTGCCATTTGCAGCAATGTGGATGGACCTAGAGAATATTATGCTTAGTGAAATATCAGACAAAGACAAATACTGTATGATATCACTTATATGTGGAATCTAAAAAATAAAACAAATGAATATATATAGCAAACCAGAAACAGACTCACAGATATAGAAAACAAACTAGTAGTTATCAGTGGGGAAAGGAAAAGGGGGAGGGGCAAGATAGGGTAATGGGATTAAGAGATACAAACTACTATGTATAAAATGGATAAGCAAAAAGGATACATTGTACAGCACACAGAATTGCAGCCCTTATCTTGTAGTAACTTTTAATGGAGTATAATCTTTAAAAATACTGAACCACTAGCTGTACACCTGCAACTAATATAATATTGTAAATCCACTAAAATTCAATTAAAAAGGCTAAATCAATAAAAATAGATTGTGAGATAATAAAGAAAAAATAAATCTGAATTTATTTGCAGATGATATTATTGTCTATATAGACAGTCTTAAAAAATCTATAAAAATGGGAGTTCCCTGGTGGTCCAGTGGTTAGGACTTGGTGCTTTCACTGCTGTGGCCCGGGTTCACTCCCTGGTCAGGGAACTAAGATCACACAAGTGATTCAGTGTGGTCAAAAAAAATAATTCTACAAAGAAACTGTTGGAAATAATAAGTAAATTAGCAAGAATATAATTTAGTATGGATACAAGATACATATACAAAATCAGCTGTATATCTATAGCAACAAACAATCAGAACATACAATTTAATAAAAAACAGCAATATGATTTATAGTATCAAAAATATTAAATACTTTGGAATTAATCTGATAAAATATATTCAAGGCATGTTCACTGAAAACTATAAAATATTGCTAAAAGAAATTAAAGAAACATAAAAAATGAAAGATATATCTTTTTCTTGGGCCAGAAGACTTAATGTTAATAAGATAAAATTTCTCCCCAAATTGTTCTATAGGTTCAATTCAACCCCAGTCAAAATTCCAGTAATTTTTTTATAGAAATTGAGAAAATAATTCTAAAGTCCTATGGCAATGCAAAGACTCTAGAATACCCAAAACAACATTGAAAAGAAAAGCAAATCTTCAGGGTTAATACTACCTGAATATCAGATGTATAATAAAGCTCTAGTATCAATTTATGTGATATTAACATTAATAACAGGAACCTAGAAATAGACACAAATATTTTCAACTGATTTTTAACACAAATTCAAAGGCAATTCAATTGAGATAAAATAGTCTTTTGAACAAATGTTACTAGAACAATGGATATCCATATGCCAAAAAAAAAAGGAATTTTGATGCATACCTCTTTTCACATAGAAATATTAACTCAAGTGGATCATAAACCTAAATGTAAAACCCCAAACTATTAAAGTTCTATTGAAAGAAGCAAACATAGGATACAATATTTATGGTCATATGCAAAGATATTTTTAGACACCCCACTAAAAACAGGACCTAAAAAAATTGTTTTAAAAATGATAAGTGGAGCTTTGTCAAATTTAAAACTTCTGCTCTTCAAAAGACACTGCTAAAACAGTGAAAAGAAAAATCACAGACTGCAGGAGATTATTTGATAAAGGACTTGCATGCAGAATATATAAAGAATTCTCAAGGCTTAAAAATAAGGAAGCAAACAACCAACTTAAAAAAAAAATGAAAGTAGACATTCAACAAGATATACCAGTGGCACATAAGTACATGGATTGATGCTCATACTCACTGGTCATTAGGAGATGGGAAAATGCAAATTAAGACCATGATGAGATACTACCACACAGATATTAGAATGGCTGAAATTAAAAAGAATGACTATATGGAGTATTGGCAAGGGTGTGCAGTAAATGGAACAGTCATACACTAATGGAGGGAGTGCTAAATGCCACAACCAATTTGGAAAACATTTTGATAGCTTCTTAAAAAGTTAAGCATATGCCTAAAATTTAGCCATTTAAGTATTTATCCAAGAGAAAAGAAAAATACATGTCCAGAAGAAGACATATACATAATGTTCACAGCAGCTTACTTTGAAATAACCAAAAACTGGAAACTTTCCATGAAAGGGTACATGAATAAATATAATCATACTCTATCATGGAATAATACTAATAAATAAAACATAGAATAAACTACTCATATAGGCTACAACATGGAAGAATCTCAAAATATTATTCTGACTGAAAAAAGCCAGAATAAAAAGGGTACATATTTCATGATTCTATTTATAGAAGAACTCTAGAATATGCAAAGTAATCTATGATATAAGAAAGTTGCATGGGTATAGGGAAAGAGAAGCAGGATGGAGGGATTATAAAGTGGCAAAGGGTCAGGTAGATGGATATGTTCAGTACCTTGCTTATGTCATTATATAATGACAAATATATATATGACAAATATATGATATATATAACATATAGTGTTAAATAAATAAATATAAATATGTTTTTATATGTTTATAACATATATAGTGTTAGTGTTAAATATATAGTGTTAAATAAATAAATATAAATATTTTTCATATGTTTATAACATATATAGTGTTAAATAGTGTTAAATATATAGTGTTAAATAAATAAATATAAATATTTTTAATATGTTTATAACATATATAGTGTTAAATAAATATAAATAAATATAAATACATAAAGATATATTTTAAATGTGTGTAATTTATTGTCAGTTATATCTAAATAAAATTGTTAAAAAATACAATGTATCAAAATTTTTAAATGCAGCTAAAGTAGTGCTTCAAGGGAAACTTATGGCTTTCAATTTATATGTAGAAAAGAGAAATGATATGTCAATAACTGAAATTTCCATCTTAAGAAATTAGGAAAACTAAAGCAAATTAAAATAAAGGGAGGAAATGATAAAGAGCAGAAATTATTATCAATAAATATCAGGAATGAAAAAATGGATATAACTAGAGATACACAGACATTAAATGAATAAGGGAATATTATGAACAACTTTATGCCAATAAGTTTGAAAATTTGGATTCAAAAATTGTTTGAAAGATAGAATTACAAAAATGAATTCAAGAAGAAATAGAAAACTTTCACAGCCTTAAGTCAATTAAAGAAAATAAATTTGTAACTAAAATTTCCCCACAAATAAAACTTCACACCCTGATGAATATAAATATTAATATAACATATAATATTATATAAATTATATAATATAAACATACATTACATATATTTTCTATATCAATAAATGAAAGTGGAGAAAAAAGAGAGAAGAAAAGAGGTGAGGAGAAGAATAAAGAGTAAAAGAAAGGATGGGATTTTCATGTAATAAATTATTACAAAAAACTATTTATAAACCAGTGCACAGAATAAGTGACCAAGTTGTGATTCAACCCAGATGTTACATTTAATGCCTTATTCTTTGCCTTTATTACAATCATATATGCCTAATTGTGGCTAAACACATCAGTAAAAAAAGGCATTCACCTATTTAAAATTCACCTAGAACCCTAGGCTCCATAAAACTAGAACCACAACAAAGTCATGAATTATTTTTCAGAATTTAGTAACTACAAATTCCATCCAATTTGTTCAAAATCTAATCAAGGTTTGCCAGTTCCAGAATGGGTTCATTTCGGCAGTTGGCCCTTATAATATTAGGCACTCCCCCAGAACCATGGCATTTTGCTCTCTTCACAGAAGCCACCTTATGGCAACAACTCCTTTTTTTTTTTTTTTTCTCTCTTCTCTTTCATAAACATTTAAGTCTCCAAAGGAAAGGGAAACCAGGATGTGGACTATCTCATGAGCTCTTCTACTCCATTTTAAAGGAACTTTAATACTGCGTTATTCCTTCAGTTTGGATAACCAGAGGGTTTCTCCAGATTATGTTACCACAAAATACAGGCTGCCAATTTTCTTGTAAAGTAACTGTCAACCTTTTAAATATGAACTATCAATACCATTTTTTTCAATTTTATAGCAAAAAGCAATGTGCCAATTGTCAAGGTAGGTGATGGACCCCTTTGTTTTATTCTCTAATGCTTGACATAGATGATATAATATATGCAAGTGATGTAAAATTTATTTTTTTAAAAAGTGCTTGTAAATAGTGAAATGCTACTCAAATAAAAGATTGTTATGGGTTTCCTCCTGTGGGTTTAATTGGATGTTAAGTTATTGAGCTACTAATAATTTTGGATACCTCTATTTTTTCCTCAAGAACACTTATTAAAATGCTTAGCTGTTGAAAAATATGTAAATGAGAAGATAATTTTATTATTATTATTATTATTATTTTTTTTTTTTTTTTTTTTGCGGTATGCGGGCCTCTCACTGTTGTGGCCTCCCCCGTTGCGGAGCGCAGGCTCCGGACGCGCAGGCTCAGCGGCCATGGCTCACGGGCCCAGCCGCTCCACGGCATATGGGATCCTCCCAGACCGGGGCACGAACCCGTATCCCCTGCATCGGCAGGCGGACTCTCAACCACTTGCGCCACCAGGGAGGCCCGAGAAGATAATTTTATTAACCCAGACAGTGCAGTGTTAGCTTATGAGAAGTTTAGAGAGTTGGTACTATGGTAAAATGAGACATTTGTTTATTAGATTAAGATGCTTAGCAGAAAACATATGGGGGAATATATATATATATATATGGGGGAATATATATATATATATATATATATATATATGATTAAGGTTTTGTAAAAACACAAATAATATTTCAAGAAGAAAATACACATTAAGGGTTCTTGCTGTTGTGTATAGGGTTCTTTTCATTCTGCCCTTTTTAAAATCCATTTTATAGATTTTGTAATTTTTCAAGAGTTAAGACTTTGCAGCTTAATTTATGTGATTATCCAGAGAAACTAATTCAAAAAGTGGACAACTTTGTGGAAGTGACTTTATCAGGCTTAGGAAGGCAAAATTTAAAAGGAAAACTAATTTTGTCACAAATATCCTTCAGTCAGCAAAAGCTCTTATTTAAAGTAGTCAGACTTTCTAAAATACTTAGGCAATTAAAATCACTGATTTATTTTACATAATGGGAGGATCTCAAGCAGTATGATTCATTTCAACTCATCCAGAATATCAACCCCCTTTCAATCTTACCTAGCTGCTAGCTGGAGTGTAGAACTGTAAAATGTTAATTGGAGACAGAGAACATGTTTGGAACACCTGCCTTTGAGTTTTAGACAAAGCCCTTTCTCATTTCTGAGCTCAGACATAGGTGCTGACACATTTCTGGGTGGGCCAATGGAAGACTCTTTTCTAAGGGTTTTCCAACACCAATATCTGTTGCCCAAAGTGTATTAAAAATGGTGATTATGAATATGCACATATACCAGGTTGCTCAGAAAAACTCCATTGTGAGTTTGTCAGAAATACATCTGCCCACTCATCTACTTTCTTTCTCCCACCACTCCCTTCCTTCCTCTACCAGCCCATTTTCTAAGGATATTAAGGTTGAGACTGAAGAACTCACTCCAAATCATTAGACAACAGTTATAACAGTAGCCAAGAGAAAGGGGCTTCTTTTTGTTTAACATAAAACTGACAGGGTAGTTGGATCCCAACGTCCACAGTGGGAAACTAAGACCCAACTTGTAGGTAAATCTGATTAAAGTGGGACATAAGGAAAAGAATCAGAAATGAAATCTTTAAGGAAACTCTTACAAGCTAAACAATACACAAAGCATCATCTCTTCTTTTGTCAACCATACTCTTGTGTATGTCTATGTATTTGTATATGTTTCTATGCATGTGGAAAAATATGGAATGATAACACCTCTGTATCACTTGAATCACTAAACCAGTCATCATATAGAAGAAAACAATTGGGTACTAAAAATCATATACATCAAAAAAGCCATATCAAATCATTTCAATATTTACTTAAAATTTTTTTTTTCTAAAGTGAGCATGGTAGAGTGGAAGTAGAAAACTGTATAAGTGGACTGACCATTTGCATTTGGATGTTGGTAATTACAAGCTGGGTGAACTTGAGTAACTCTCTGAACTTTCCTCATTTGTGAATGATTGAATTGAACCAAGTAACCACTATGTTCTCTTCTGCTATCAAAACACATCTTGGTTTTACATAAGCAAGCTTAAACATCTTACAGAAACATTTAAAGTTATTTCAGATAGCTAAACCATTTTTAAGACACCGTGTTAACTAACTATAAAAAAAAAAAATCTTTGTAAAACAGTAAACCTCAGGTTGGTACTGATGAAGTCCAAGGTGAAAGCAATCTCCTTTTGAATACTATTGGCCTTTGAACCCTACACTGCTTCCTGGGAGAAAGGAGCTTGTCAGGCCATTGCTTATTGGGCATGTTAGGTGCCCAATTAAGTATTTGTTGCATGATTAAATAAATAAACCCTTAAGTTTAAGTCTTTTTTACTCAGAGATCTATTTCATGAAGTGGAGAATTACTTGGTATGGTTTAGGGGGGAAAAAAAAACTAAATAAAGAGACCTGATTTTCTGAATTTTTGTTTTCTTGTTCAGCAGTCCTTGAAGATCTCTGTATTTTCTTCCAGGTAGGAAAAAACTCTTTCTTTTGTAAAGAGTATCTGCCCATTTTATAATTGCTATAGGGCACACCCGTTCATGTGGCAGCACTGACGGATGTATTTCTCATATGAACTTGAAGCCTGAGATGTATGTACCTGAACAACAGATTAATCAGCACATGAACATGGGCTGTTGTGTCTTACTGATTAATTATGCTGAATGATGGATACAGGTTTAATCACTTTACTTGATAGATGGTAGGAGCTTGCAAATAATAGTCACCATATCATTTCTCAATAAATTGCTTTTTAACCAGCTTACTGTAGAAACGTCAGGTAGTTGATGTTCCAGGGGGGAAAAAAAGCACAGGATTTTCCATGCATCACTTTACATTTCTACTAATTCACCTTAAAGTTTGTTCTCTGACCAAAAAGTCATACTTATGTAAATACAACAGTTATCCAGGAATTCCACTGTGGGGAAATCTGTCTTACCAACTAGAAAACATAATTTAAAAGGTTAATAGCATTCATAATTGGGTTTATAATGTTAAGGAAATTTCCTTAAGCTTTAAAACCATCAACTCATGGTTAAAATTACCTGTCTAAAAATGAAGAGGAAGAAACATAACTACAAATTGGCTCTTCTGCTTTTGAGGGAAATGCTAGGTTGGTTCATATAAGAAAAATGGAGGAGCTTATTGATCATTTCTGCAATTGAAAAAAAACCAGCATGTATTGTAGAATTAATATTTTCCTCCTAAACAATTTAGTAGACAGTCCCTAAGGAGAAAATAAATAATATATGGACCATTGAGATTTAACAAATTGATAGAAACCCCTCCCACTGGCACTAAGTTAATCTCTCTCTCCCTTTTTATTTCACTGCAATTTGTACTTCTATCACAGCTTATTATTAGCATAGATCTTCACCCTATGAGAATTTATTAGAGCCACATATGTGCATTGCTCTCTTCTTCATTAGAGGTAGTGGTGGGCTGGAAAACAGTGGCCATCACACCTTATTTAGCACTGTCCTTCACAATGCTTAAATAGTTCCTTACAGGCAGTAGGTACTCAATAAAATCTTATTGAATTTAACTGAATAAATGTATAGATTACACAGGGGAAAAGGTTAGTTTGTCCATACATGATCTCCCTAACTCCTTTCAGCTATATGTAAACTGCCTTAAACCTCAACCCCACTCAGGCTCTGACTGAACCTATACCTATAAAGGGCTACACTCTGATTAGTGGGTTGAGTCTAGCATTACCTGTGAGCAACAGGGTGTCTTCCCAGATGTCTCCTCTCTTGCTCTCTGTCCTTTTGTACAAGACATTGGTGAGTCTTCTGCCACACTGATCCCTTATGAGTACTTCAGTCTCCCTGTGGGGTGTTAGACTGAGCTTCATAACCTAGCTGGGTAAACTTGAGGGGGCACTGCTATGGGGCCTAACTTCCTGCCAACACCCTCTGTTGTAATCCAAGCCTAGTCATGAACTTGAATAATTTCATCATCTGGAAACTTCAGTTGCCGACACCAGCTCTTATTTTCATACCAAAACTTAAACGCTTTCCACCATTTATACTGAGTCTAAAGCAACCATGGTGGAGTTCCCACCAAAGTATCAGGATCAGAGCCAATGCATGGCTGGCTTGAGATTTCAACAGAAGTGCGAGCAAGATTTCTGGAGCTTTCTCTGAAAGGTAGAAGAGCAGAGGCAGAGTTTCAGCTTGAAAAGGCCCTTTTGTGGCAATTACAAGGTTAGTGGAATCACAAATAATAATGTTGGGAGTCAAAGAACCTTGGCTTCCTGAGCCAGTTTCTTCTTAACTGCTCCAAGCTTCAGCTTCCTCGTCTGTCCAATAGAGATAAAGCTGGCTTGTTATAAGGCTTAAGTGGTGCAGGGAGAAAGAACATAAAGTGCCTGGTACAGTATCTGATTTATTAGTGCTTAATAAATATTAACTACATTTATTTTTTTTCTTTTCATATAAGAAGAGCAAACAGCAGTTAACAAAAATAGGTTGGAGAAGTGGGCATAGCCCTGGAAGTGACCACTGACCTTGGAGGTTTCCAGAAGGCTTGAATTAATTCAACCCTAAATGGCCCTGATTCAAGTCATGGAGGGAAAGGAGACCTGTAGGCCCTCCTCCCAGGGGGGTTTAACACTGACACACTTTGAGCCTTTTAGTGATAAACCTAGACCTATATCTTTTGCCAATGCTGGTGCCACAAAGCAAAAACTAGGCACATGGTGACAACAGAACTTGAAGACAGGCCCAGCCCTAACACTTGTGGGACTCAGGACAAGGGTACAAATGGAGGTCCATGCATCTTATATCTAAATATTTAAAAGTTATAAATAAGGCTATCAAACCATTAAATAAAATATGTTTGATCCTCTGACCTTACAAATATACCTTCATATAACCAGGAAATTCAGGTTTGAATTTACAATTTTTGGACACATTAGAGTTTCCTGCTATAATGTAGTGGTGCAGGGGAGCTGTCCCCAGACCCTTGTCTGTCCCAGCTTAGTTCTTCATCAGGAGGGTCTTGCTACATACTTCCTTCTTCAAAATGAGCCCCTTAAAAATCCCTTGGGTATGGGGGTAAGTATATTGGTGGCTTGGTCTACTTTCAAGTGAAGAACTCAAGAAGTAGGCATGCACACGCTCTGGAAACTGACTCAGGACCATGTGGATGTGGATAAAATACCGGGTACTCATAGTATGGTCTCGAAGGGGGAGGTACTGTCACTAATGAGGACATCCCCCTTGGTCTTATGCTTCTCTGGTTTCAGCCACAGGGGAGATAGAACAGGGCCCTCTAAAGCCCAGGGCCTGGGAAAGAAGTCCATCTTGCCCAGGTCTAAGGGCAAGATGCTTAAGTGATGGGTTTAGTAACAAAAGATCACACCCTGAATGTAGTAGTAGCAGCCCTTGGTTACAAAGCAGCATGAGTTATGCCCAAGGATATAAAATCTGACCATCATTTGCTGATGTTCTATGACAGGGACTCAAGGGAATTTAGCATTGGGGGATTTTTTGAATCTCTTTTTTTTCTCTTTTACTTTCCCAATTTTCGTCTTTTTTTTTTTTCTGGTTTCTAAGTGTGTGCACTGCTGTTTTATTATAAGGAACTAGCTGTTTTTTTGGTCAGTTAGCAGGATAGGTGTGTCATCCTTGAGTCTTTATAATAGAAAACTTTAGAAAACTTTATACACAACTTTTATTTGGGTAATCAATCAATATCTTTATGTGAAAAAGCCTTGAATTATTCTTGCAAATGATACAACCCACCTAAGACCTTCTGATCAAAGTTCCATCTACAGAAGACAATAAAAGATTATATAGCTTTAAAATAAAGATTTAAAACTTCTAAAACTATATTCTATTCTTCTTATTTTCCACCCAGGGGAGCTCTTCAAAGCAAAGATGGAAAATTAGCTAGCTATCCAGAATTACTACGTGTGGGAAAGAACTGTGAATGATAGGCAGTTACTTAGAAAGTAAGGTTTCCATTATTCAGATTATTATGTCACTAAGATTAAGATGATAGTTCTTTATAATGAGTACAATCACAGAAATTTAAAGTTGATAGGGACTTTAAAAGTTACCAAAATCACAGTGAAAAAAACTAAAAATTGAAGTGGTTTAGTAAGTTGTTCAAGGTCATAGGGGTAGAGATTGGACTGGGATCCAGATGTCATTTCTAGTTAAATGGTTGTCTTAGTTTGGGTTACTATAACAAATTACCATGGAGTGAGTGGCTTAAACAACAAACATTTATTTCTCACAGATCTGAAGGCTGGGAAGTCCAAGATCAAGGTTCTGGCAGATTCTTTGCTGGTGAAATCCCCCTTCCTGTTTTGTAGGTGGCTGCTTTTGTGCTATATTTTCACATGGGTGGGGGAGAGAGAGATCAACTCTCTCATGTTTCTTCCTACAAGAGCATCAGTCGCATTCATGAGGGATCCACTGATCACCTCCCAAAGGCCCCACCTCCTCATACCATCACATCAGGGATTAGGGTTTCAACACGTAAATTTGGGGAGGATACAAATGTTCATAACACTGAGTTTTCCTCTGTAATGAGGTACTGACTATAGGACTGTGAGTACTAAGTGTGTTTCCAGATTTTCTTGGAAGATTTAAAATAAAGGTAAGAAATGGTGTTAATGAAAGAAGAAAAAAGTAAAGGAACAGGAACCTCTGTGTGCCTCAGGGTATCTAGAAAGGAGACTCTCCTGAGTCACAGGCATACAGGGAGGCTGTCATCTCCTCTGGAACCCAATGCCTAATCTGAAACTCTTAGTATTAGTCCCCAGTTATCTGTAGTTTTGCTTTCATTGGTTTCAGTTACCCAGGGTCAACCATGGTCCAAAATCATTAAATGGAAAATTCCACAGAAAGAAACAATTCACAATTTTTAAATTGTGTGCCATTCTAAGTAGCAGTGATGAAATCTCCCGCCATCCCACTCTGTCCTGCTGGGGACATGAATCACCCCTTTGTCCAGCATATGTTGCTTGTTCGCCACTTAGTAGCATCATGGTTAACTGTCATACTATTGCAGTGCTTGTGTTCAAATAAACCTTATTTTACTTAACAATGGCCCCAAAGTGCAAGAGTAGTGATGCTGGCCATCCAGATATTCTCTTACTGTGCCTAATTTATAAATTAAACTTTACCATAGGTATGAATGTATAGGAAAAAACATAGTATACATAGGGTTCAGTACTATCCAGAGTTTCAGGCATCCACTAAGGGTCTTGGAATGTATCCCTCATGGATAAAGTGGGCCTACCGTGTATCATTTTTCTAAGGAGACCGTCTCATCTAAAGACAGAAAGAAAATCATAGCAAAGAGAAGACCACCCAGAAATTTGAAATATTTAACATCAAGTCTGAATTTGGTTTGAATCATCATCCTGCCCACTGATAAGTTTTCATGAAGTACAGAACTCATACTGCACAGGAGGATGAGTCAAAGTCTCTTCCTCCACAGAAATCACTTTCTGAGTTACTCTTTGGGGAAAAGAGCTCAGTTAAATGAGCTCAAATGCTTTGCATGTTTGACTTGAAGTGGATCTGACAATGACACACCAAGGAGGCATCAGTATTAGTAGCCAGAGCTGGTGATGCTGAGTGCAGCAAGCTGGAGGCATAGAATCTATAACAACAGAGAATCAGTCCAAATAGGATTAATTTAGGACTGCCTGTCACTTGTGGCTCTTGGGCCAGTTGTACAAGGAGGACTGGCTGAGACTGCAAAATGGCCTTGAACTTGTTTTTACTTGTAACTACCAGCTGTATGAACTCGCCCCCTAAATTTAGCACATAGGAGGATGAAGAGTTGAAGGAAAACTAATAGAAGGTAAGTGGATTCTCCACTGAGGTAGATTCCCTCTTACATAAGGAGATCCCAAGGGCATGTGTTTCAAGGAATATGCTTACAATATTAGTTCACTTAGGATGGAAGTTTCCATTTTGAGGGTTCATATATTTGTCACAGATTGAATACTGACTTCGCATCATCTCTACAGCAACTCAGGTGTAATCCCTCAAGAGATGGGAAAGTCAGCATCATTCCAGAAGTAATGTTGGAAGTGAATTTCTGACTATTCTACATGAAAAAATATGTTTTATATAAAATAGAGAAAAAAATGAAAATCTCTCCCAGAATCAGAAAATATTAGATGTGGAAAGGATCCTCAAGATAATCTATTTTAATCTTCTTTTTTTTTTTTTTTTTTTTTGCGGTATGCGGGCCTCTCACTGTTGTGGCCTCCCCCGTCGCGGAGCACAGGCTCCGGACGCGCAGGCTCAGCGGCCATGGCTCACGGGCCCAGCCGCTCCGCGGCATATGGGATCCTCCCAGACCGGGGCACGAACCCGTATCCCCTGCATCGGCAGGCGGACTCTCAACCACTTGCGCCACCAGGGAGGCCCTTAATCTTCTTATTTAATAAATGAGGAGCAAAGTTCTAGAGAGGTTAGAGAACACACCAAGATTACAGAGCCAATAGAGAAAGGTAGTATAGAGCAGTGGTTTAAAAAGTGTGTTCTAGTGTCACACTGCCTTGGTATAAATGGTGGCTCTACTAATTACTGGTTATGTAACTTTGAGCAGGTTATTCAGATTTTCTGCATGTCAGATATCCTATATATAAATGGGAGTCATAGTTTCTACTATACTGAGATTACTATGAAGATTAAATAAGGTATTTTGTATAAAATGGTCTGTACAGTTGCAAGACAGATGGTAATCAATAAACACTAATTATTCATAATAGTAATAATAGTATCATGATGACAATGATAACTTCATCATTTTTGTTACATGACAAGATAAGAATTAGTTCAGAGATCTACATTTGTGCCCTCTAAAACTCACCAGAAATTTCAGAGTCAAATTTAACTGCAGCCAACTATAAGCTAATGAAAGGCTTTTCTACTGTAAGAGCTAAGTGCATTACTGGTAGGATAAAGACTGAAGTACTTTTGGAAGAGTAGAATAGACTGCGGAGGATACAACTGAAGAACTTAGTAACATGTGGAACAATTAAATGTGAATGGACATGGATTTCTGGACAGATGTCAGCCTAACAAAGAGATCTAGTGAATTGTCACAGAACTCTGTCTTTAGTTTTATTCCAGATAACATATTCATAAATACCCTCAATATAGAAGACAATGCTTATCAATCAGGAGGATGAAGTTAAATTGATGAGATCAAGTGTTAGCAGTCTACAGCCAAAAGATAAGTTTAGAGAGAAGAAAATGAATAGATATATTTCAGTTTTAAAAAAGCAACTGTGTAAGCAAAAGACAAAGAAGTTTTAGCAGTAGCACATGTCAAAAACATTTATCAGTTTCAGCTGCCATTAAACCTAAAATGATGCAAAACCCAAAAAGCAGTAAGTTTACTGACAACAAATCCATGTATCAGTTGAAAATTGTGAGTAAATATTTTATGAATTTGAAAAGCTGGATGACTATTGCCTCTCTAGAAAAATATCACAAGGTAGAAATCAAAATCCTCAGGAAATAAATGTTGAAAAAAGTGAAAGAGATGAAATCAAAGCTGACAGATCTCAAGAAAAGAGTAGACAAAAAGTAATATCAATGCAGTCATAATGATGAAAATGGAATGCACACAAGAGTGAAGAAAAAAACACTGAAGAATACATATTGGCAGAGAGGATAAAAATAAAGCATATTTACAAAAAGAAATGGAAGAAAAACTAAAGACGAATGAGCAAATGACAGTGAATTATGGAAGGGAAATCCACCTAAGCAGGGTCTCCAAAAAAAGGAAACAACTTACTGGGAAAAACTATAGAGTCATAATTCAAGAAATTTTTCCTGAAATAGAAGTGGGCTTGAATCTCCATGCTGAAAAGGTACATGTTTGCTGGATTAATTGACCCAGAATAGTGGATACCAAGATGTATGGAATTCAGAGTACAGAATCCCATTAGTGGCCAGAAAAACAGATTAAAATATGAATGGTAGGAAAATCTACAGGATCATTCAAACTTATAAGATTGTTGATCAATATATAAAATTAATTTAAAGGAAATATAAGCCAAGGAAGTTATATTAAGTCAAATTATTCTTTAGCTATAAAAGCTACAGGCAAATAGCATTATATAAGTGAGAACTGAGTAAAAGTTGTTCCCATGAGTCTTTCTGGGGGAAATTATTAGAGGACAAAGTTCAGCCTCCAAAAATGACTGGGGGAAAACCAGTGCAACTGGACAGGAGGGAGCACTGAATGGTTAATAGCTGGGAGTCAAAGGATATCATTTAAAGCTGACAGATCGAATAGTAGAAGTACAAGAGCATTTAACTCTACAATGATAATAATCAAACAAGACTTTTAAATTGACTAAAATTGAAGGGTAGAAGTGAGAGAGAAGAGGGGAAAGGAAGTGGAAATGCACTAATTACATCAACTCTTATCGAACATGAGATTCATTTTTTAAAAAAGACTAAGTTTGTTATAAAGCTTTGTTAAAGGAATGCAATGCTTCCTAAATATCAGAGCTACACGCATAAACACATGAAAATGAAGAAAATGGAACACATAGTAAAACATACACACAAAGCTATGAGTACAATGAAAAACCATGAACAAATTTCATAGAACTAATGAAAAGTATATATATCATTATTTTATTAAAATTTAAGAGTAGATTATAGAACAAGTCCAATGCTTTGCAACACACATTAATATTCCTATTTATGGAAATAGAAATCTATTAATAATCTGATCTTGTCTTTTATCACCCTCCTTTCACTGACTCTACTGCTAGCCTCCCTGCTATTGTGGAATAGGCCAGACCTCCAGCTACTGCCCCAAGGCCTCTGTAATTGTTGTCTGAGTTGCTTTCTCTGAAATCTTCCCATAATCAGCTACTTCTTATTCATAATCTGTAGGTCTTTATGTTCCCTTTCCAGAGAAAGAATTTCTTAGCCAATGTTTAGAAAGAAATGAATAAGGGAGAAGAAAGCATATTTATTCATGTGTGTGTGTGTGTGTGTGTGTGTGTGTGTGTTGTATTGACTTGTATATATATATAAAATTTTTCTAGAAGGTTAAATAAGAACTTAGTAATTGTGATCTTCAAGGGGAAAGGAAACTGAGCATCTGAGAGGAATTTATCATTGGAGGGGTGGAATTTCTTGCTTTTATATATTTTCATACTTTGGAGATTTGACCCATGTGTTTATATTATCTATTTTTTAAACATTTAACATAATGATGCATTATGGTGAGAACTAAGAGAAAGGCACAGAACCCAAAGCAAAGTTGTTAAGGTTTTCTTGGTTAATATGTATCCTCATATGAGATTTAGACTAGAAAATGGAATTAGCCAGGAGAGATGGAAGTGATGTATCTACAGGTGGAAGATAGAACTGAAGACAATTTTAAAGTCAAAAATCAGCATTGTATGTTCAAAGGTACAAGACACTTAGCATAAATGAACTATAAAGAGCAAAACACTGTGGGGAGAAGTGAGCCTGGAGAAACAGGTCAGGCCAAGTACTCACATCATGTTAGCAACCTCGTATCTCATTCTGGAAGCAATAAGAAGCCACTGTAGACTTCTAAGTGAAGCCTTTAAAAATATCACCACCTATCAAAAGTTAGCTTCATTTTTATATAATTAATACCAACTGTTATAACTTTTTTTGAATTCTAATTATTTTTTATTGGACAATAGTTGACTTACAATGTTGTGTTAGTTTCCACTGTACAGCAAAGTGAATCAGTTATACATATACATATATCCATTCTTTTTTAGATTCTTTTTCCATATAGGTCATTATAGAGTACTGAGTAGAGTTCCCTCTGTAGGTTCTTATTGTGTATATGTCAATCCCAATCTCCCAATTTATCCCTCCTCCACTTTCCGTCTTGGTAACCATAAGTTTGTTTTCTACATAGGTGACTCTATTTCACTTTTGTAAATAAGTTCATTTGTACCCAACTGCTATAACTTATAATACCCATATGATAGATTCAATTAAAATTCTGTGATTACTTTGGAGAAATGTGAATTTAGATCTTCTGCCCATTTTTTGATTTGGTTGTTTGGGTTTTATTTTGATATTGAGCTGCATGAACTGTTTGTATATTTTGTAGATTAATCCCTTGTCAGTCTATTTGTTTGCAAATATTTTCTCCCATTCTGTGGGTTGTCTTTTCATTTTGTTTATGGTTTTCTTTGCTTCCTTTCATTTCCTTTAAGTTTAATTAGGCTCATTTGTTTATTTTTGTTTTTATTTTCACTACTCTAGGAGGTGGATCTTGCTGTGATTTATGTCAGAGAGTGTTCTATGTTTTCCTCTAAGAGTTTTATAGTATCTGGCCTTATATTTAGATCTTTAACCCATTTTGAGTTTATTTTTGTGTCTGGTGTTAGGGAGTGTTCTAATTTCATTCTTTTACTTGTAGCTCTCCAGTTTCCCCACCACCACTTATTGAAAAGACTGTCTTTTCTCTGTTGTAAATTCTTGCCTCGTTTGTCATAGATTAGGTGACTATACATGTGTGGGCTTGTCTCTGGACTTTCTCCAAAGAAGACATACAGATGGCCAAGAGGCACATGAAAAGATGCTCAACATCACTAATTATTAGAGAAATGCAAATCAAAACTACAATGAGGTATCACCTCACACCAGTTAGAATGGGCATCATCAGAAAATCTACAAACAACAAATGCTGGAGAGGGTGTGGAGAAAAGGGAACCCTCTTGCACTGTTGGTGGGAATGTAAATTGATACAGCCACTATGGAGGTCAGTATGGAGGTTCCTTAAAAAACTAAAAATAGAATTACTATATGACCCAGCAATCCCACTACTGGGCATATACCCAGAGAAAACCATAATTCAAAAAGACACATGCACCCCAATGTTCATTGCAGCACTATTTATAATAGCCAGGTCATGGAAGCAACCTAAATGCCCATCAACAGATGAATGGATAAAGAAGATGTGGCACACATATACAATGGAATATTACTCAGCCATAGAAAAGAATGGAATAATGCCATTTGCAGCAACATGGATAGACCTAGATATTGTCACACTGAGTGAAGTAAGTCAGACAGAGAAAGACAAGTATCACATGATATTGCTTGTATGTAGAATTTTAAAAAATGGTACAAATGAACTTATTTACAAAACAGAAGTAGTCACAAATTAAAAAACAAACATGGTTTGGGGGAAAAGGGTAGGGAGGGATAAACTGAGAAATTGGAATTGACTTATACACACTACTATATATAAAATAGATAACTAATTAGAACCTACCATATAGCACAGGGAAATCTACTCAATACTCTGTAATGACCTATATGGGAAAAGAATCTAAAAAATAATGGATATATGTACATGTATAACTGATTTACTTTGCTGTACAGTAGAAACTAACACAACATTGTAAATCAACTATACTCCAATAAAAAATGTTTTAAATACAAAAAACAAAACAAAACTCTGTGACTAGTTGTGGCCACAATGTGGAGAAATTCAAACCTTAATACTGTGGTGGCTGTGTAAATTGGTCTGGCCACTTTGAGTAGCAACTTTTCAATATCTATTTGATTTGAAAATGGGCGTTTCATGCAGCCCATTCTATGTCTGAGTTTATGCCCAAGGAAAATATTCATGTAAAAATACAAGGAAGCGAGTAAAGGAGGTTATTATAGGATGCTTGTAATAGCAAGCTATGGAAAGCATCTGTCTCCATAAACAGAGAAATAGATAAATACATTATAATAAAATACATTGTGGTATATTCATAAAATATTATTCACAGTTAAAATGAATAAATGAAAAGTCACCTTAAACTTGCACATGCACACACACACACACACACACACAAATACTTAAGTCAATCCAGATAAGTGGAGTCCAAATATCCTGCATTCCTATTGTTGCTGTAACAAATTATCACAAACTTATTGGCTCAAATCAACAAAAATTTATTGTTTTGTAGTTGTGGAAGTCAGAAGTCCAAAAATGTTCTTAACGGTCTAAAATCAAGGTGTTGGCAGGACTGCTTTCTGGAGGTTCTAGGGTAGAACCTGTTTTCTTGCCTTTTCCATTTCTAGGCTATCCACGTTCCTTGGCTTGTGGTCCCATCTTGTCTTATCAAAGCCAACACTAGCTGCTTAAGTCTTTCTCACACTGCATCTCTTTGACACACATTCTTCTGCCTCCTCCTCTTGTCTTTTAAAGATCCATGTGATTACACAGATAAGCCAGGATAATCTCCCTATTTTAAGGTTATCTGATTACTAATGTTAGTCCCATCTTCAATCTTAATTTCCTCTTTCCATGTAACACAACATATTCACAGGTTTGGGGGAATAGGATGGAGACATCTTTGGGGGGTCATATTTGCACCTACCACATACCTCTGACCACTGATCCTTTACTTCACTATGATTCACCATCATGAGATAAGATCTGTTCAGTATAGCAGTAGGTAATTGTAAAATGCTCATTTATGTAGATATTATAGAAAGTAACTCTGGAAAACAGAGAGAACAGTATAGCAATCTCATTACCACCATCTGTTAACTACCTGAAATTCAGGGTTTACTACTTTTGAATCTAAGGATCATAGAACTTAACTAGGCTCAGTGAAGACCCAAGATAACCTTATCAGGGACGTGCAACTGAATTGTAGATATGGTCAACCAAAGCCAAAATAACATCCGTTAAGTGAGCAATTTGCATTGATCTGTGCAGATGAGACTGAAAACAGCACAAAACACTTTTCTTTCTTGAGGTTTCATGCAGTTGAAGTCCAATTGCTAAAATCAAGTAGGTGAAGAAATCAATGCTTGCTGTTGATTTTCCAGGTTCCTAATATTCTAGGATGATTTGGGGAGTTGCTGTTCTATCAAACCATTCACAAATAAAAGACTGGACACTCATTTCCATTTAGAATGTCTATTTAAATACTAATTTGACCTCTGAGTGTTCTGGGGGTTGGTTGAGTAATGCATGTAAAATTGTCATTAAAATTGCATATCAAGCCAAGTTAAAATGAAGCCATTACATCTTGTTGGCTGATTTTCTTCCCTGGAATTCTGAGAGGAAAGAAAGCAATGGCAGTAGATCATCAATAAGAAGAGACGGAAGAAGGAAATTTTAACGTGCATTATAAAAATATCTGAGCCTTTCAATTCAGCTGAGAGACTTAGACTTCTCAGGATACAACCCTTTATGATATGTTTTTAAATATGGTAGAAAATAATCCTCTTAAAAAATGAGACTTCTGAATGCCTTTCTGTTTTTGCACCGGAAATTAAGGGTGTAGAGCATGTCATATAAATGCCTTAAGAGTTTCACAAGAAACACTCAGTGGAAATCCTTTTAAATTTATTTGGTGGTTTACTTCCCACCCTGAGGGGTTGAAAATCTCAAGCACAGGAAGCAGCTACTGATTTACTGGTTAATCCACAGCCTTTAGTTTCAGTGACAGCTCATTTGACCCATTTCATTTCTCAAAATTGCTTTTTAATTTCCTGAGGACAGCAGCATTGTTGTAGTGTGTTGAGAGCATCATGTGTTTCAAAATGCTAAAGCCTCTTATTTTATTCCATAATTCATCTCCATTGGAAAGGCAGATCTCCTTTAGAGGGGCACGAGTGTAGGTTTGGAGGGTCAAAGGACCCAAGTTGAGTTCCTGCTCTGTTCTTTACCAGTCATGTGACCTTGGAGACTTCAATTCCCATCTCTGGGTCTCAGCTTCTAGTATCTATTTAAATAAGGGATTGAACTATATTTTCAAAGATCCTTTCTGCTATAAAGTTCTATATCTTTTAAAGTTATCACTACAGGTGCTTAGCACTAGTGAAAATATGCATTATCATTTTATATATAATGGAAAGGTGGCTTTGCTAATTACAGGAATATTAGTTCAGCTATGCATGACAATTTTGAAAAAAATAACATGTTTGGTCCTTAAACGGCAAATACTAAGAGGGTTTTATAATGACACATGGCTTGTCTTTTAACCTGCTAATTATATAGCCCTTTCTTCTCAAGAGAAGATTCACTTATGCTAAAGACACTGGGATGAAGCCTAACCAGCCACATGTTATAAAATGCAAAAGCTGAGACCACTGATTGTTTTTCCAACTCCAAAACTTTTTTCAGGCTGTCACACTTCATAAATTTCTCTCCTCTTCCTAGTTATCTTTTCAAACCTTATTCATCCTTGAAGGCCTGGATGGAGTTCAATCTAATCCATATAGCTCTGCATGAATAGCCCAAAGTTTTTATTTCCTGCATCACTATAGAATTTGATCATAGCAATGCCAATCAAAACCACAACTATTTATCAACTTGTATGTTTGTGTACAAATTAGAAGGTGTAGAGGAAACATAAAAAAGTAAAACATATTCACTATTTTCAAAGAATCTATAATATCATTAACTTAAGACATAAGCACATATGGCTTAAGTGAATATGTGAGAACTGAAAATCACCGAATCATTTTAAGGTTACCTATTGTTAATTATAAAATTAATGATAAATGCTTTCAATTTAAAAAAAATTTTTTTTACTCTTGAACTATTTTATCTTTACAAATAAAATAACTTACCAATATATATCAAATAAAGTTAGAGATGCTATGGTTCAAAGGAGAATAAAAAACCTAGGTCTTCTCTCTAGGTGCCTTGCAAAAGCACATCCTTATAAATTGAGTATCCTAAAGAAAATGATTTTAAAACCACAGGGCAACAGGGGTTTGGCATTTTATGAATAAAAGGAATACAGCCTAGATGGCAAGAGAAGTCTTCTTAGAAGCGATGAGATTGAATCCAGATTTTAAAACATGCATGGATGTTGGGTAGATTAAAAGAACTGTGTGGAAGCTTTACAGACGAATGAAAAGAGCATGAGGAAAGCATTGAGGGAGGCAATTGCAAGGAGATTTGGAAATAAACAATTATAATAAGATGATACTTTGCAAAATACATTATCTGTCTCTGCATTTTAATGCACAAGACTTTGTCTTAGTCATTCAGTTCTATTTCTCTACCTTGAGGGGTTGAGTGATGATGGAGAAACATGGAAGTAGAGAATTAAAACTTTTAGGACAGAAATGCAGAGACAAAGAGTCTTTCAGGGTTTTAATACCAAAATGTTAGTTGTGAATCAAGATAATAGTCTTGAAAGCTAAACTTTGAGAAGAAAAAAAAAATTTACATTCCCTTAACAACGATTAACACACAAAAGGCACATTTAGATCATAGACTTGTGTGTGTGTGTGTGTGTGTGTGTGTGTGTTTCTGTTATCTTAGGATATTCCTTTTCCGCATGTTAGATTAGGTCATGGGGCATTGGGGGTGGGGGTGGGGGTGATGCCTGTTGGATAGAAAAGGTAAACAAGATACCCATATGAGTTTTGGTAGATCAAAAATGATCAGGGGTAGTGGTTGTTCCCTGGGTATAACATGGGAGAGGCTAAGCACCTAACTTCAGCACAGAAAACAGAATAAGAGAAATGGAACAAAGAAGCCAAATATACAGCAGAAAGTAACACAACATTGTAAATCAGCTACACTTCAATATAAAAAAGAAAAGAAGCCAAGTAGATGAGACTGAAGGTGAGTTTCTGGTACCCCATGGTCTGGGTATAGATGCTCAGAGAACCCAGAGAATCCTGGAGACTGGGATGGGACATGGAGGGTTGGACAAACGTCCTTCACTGTGCAGGGACCTGAGGACTGATAGCTAATGGCCAGGACACAGACTGTGTCCTGTGTGCCAGCATAACACACATAAAAAGCCAGACAGGACCAGTTTATCTTAGTAGGGACCAGTCTAGGGAGAAGATCTAACTGGCCACTGGATAGCAGAGAACAGCAAGATCAGGAGACATTGTATAGATACCAATAATTTGTGAATTCATACCTCCCTCACCAGAACAAGAATGATGTAAACACTTTTTAAACCCAGGTGCCACCAAAAGGAGGGGAAAGAAAGAAACAAGAACTTTTCTGAAGCTTCTGATTCATCAAAAGAAGTACTTGGAATTACTGGACTTAGTATTCACTAGCAGAAGGTTTGCATGTGATCACACGCCCAAGTGCCCCCAGAGATGGTATAGGGGCTGGGGCAGGGGTGGGGCGAGGAAAGGAAGATGAATTATAAAATAATGAAGAAGTTGTATTTGGGAATAATCTGAGTAAAATGGACCATGCCACACAAATCAGTTTGAAAATAATCAAGAATTAATATATATAAATAATGACAATGAAGACAGGAAAGATGGGCCAAGTTATGGAAAATCCAAATGTAAGTGTTATACATTTAAAATGATGTCCCTCTTCTGCATCCCACTGCTTCCTCAATCTTCTCTCTCCTTCCTGTCACAAACTCCCTCTTGGGAAATGTAATTTTTCTACTACTCCAATTATCTTTTTTCCAAGAATCCACCAAGTAATTTTTTGTCCTTTCCCTCATCAGATAAATGAACAGCCAAATGAAGTGTAAAAAAAAAGACAAGTGAGAGGGGCAAGATGTAAAAAGCTGCGAAGGATCTGAATGAGCAAGTGACCTGTCACAGTTTCTTGGATACAGGTAGAAGACATGGGACCTCTGGGCCAGAGAATAAGGACTTCATTACTCACAGTAATAACAGCAGCTAGAGGATTAGCATTTTTACTGCTTCTCCTCACCCAAGTTCCAACAGAGCAATGCAGAGGGCCAGGTTGACACCTACTCTCATAAGGGGTTACATTACAGGAGAGAAGCCCCAAGCTTATGGAACTCAAATCTTTTAAAATGGACAGTAAGCATGCCTGCCTTTTGCCCTAAAGGAAGTTATTATGTTTATTATATTACACAGTAAACAAACTTTCAGTGGCTCTGAAGGGAGACACTATCTCTATTGTCCAATGCTATTCACTACGCAAACATTCTTGGAAAGATAGTAAACAAAGATGGTCTGCTCTAAAGATGTGCCGAGAAATAAGAGACTTATGGAGAATTGCCTCCCAAGATAAGACTCTGACCCTCTCCCCCCCTAAATATTTATCTTATCACATATGATTAAGATTATCCTCTACCTATCAGAAGTGGGAGTTATTAAAAACACTTGAGAAGAAGTTATTTTTTAAAAACACAAAGAGTAATATCACTTGTCTGAGTCAGTTTGGGCTGCTATATCAAGATACCATAGTCTGAGTGACTTAACAACAAACATTTATTTCTCATAGTTCTGGACACTGAGGAGTCCAAAATCAAGGCACCAGCAGATCCAGTGTCTGAAAAAGACACTTTTCCTGGTTTTCAGACAAGGTTGATGTATCATCACATGGCAAAGAGCAGAGAGAGAGGAAGCAAGCTCTTTTTCTCTTTCTCTCTCTTCCTCCCTCCCTCTCCCTCTCTTTCTCTCATGTCTCTTCTTCCAAGGTGGGGGGGGGCAGTAATCCCATGATGAGGGCTCCACTCTCATGAGTGAATTATTTCCCTAAGGCTTTACCTGCTGATACTATCCTATTGGGGGTTAGGGTTTCAGCTAATGAATTTTAGAGGAACACAAATATACAATCCATAATACCACTGAAGTTTGACAATTGGTTGAAAAAGAGACTAGAGAAAAAGTGACATTTCATCCAGGTGAGAAGTAATATTTACACATTATTTGTTACATGACTTATGTTTGTCTTAACTCCCTAACTAGATTTTTTTCTCTTTAGAATCCAGACTACATATTAAACTAGCTATTTCCCACATCCCTCTCACAAGGCTGAGTGCATAGGAGGCACTCAATAAATACCTTGCTGGTACAGTGACTTATTAATTTGAATCTGGGGGGTTGCTAAGAAGAGTGGATGGTGCTTTTAATGTTTGGCTGCAGAAACACAGCATAGAGAATGTGAATTTGTTCACACTTTTTCATTACATTGTACTTATTTAATTCCCCAAGCAAAGTAATCATCTCTTTAATGCTATGTCCTTTTGGGGAATTTTCTCCACATGCAGGTTACATTATATTTATAAAGAGCAATAGCTCAACTGTTTTGGCACATGACTCTTAAAAGTCAGCCTGTAAGAGGGTTAAGCTTTAGGTGTGTGGCAGTGCTGGGTTTTTTTAGGGACTTGGAAGCTGTGCTTTCTATAACTTGTATTTTTATATCAAGGGTAGCTAAACTGTGTAGCTGCTTTATAACTGCATAGGATCATTGCTAGAAATTGAAATTCTAATACGATGCTTCCTATTCTTAATGTTACAGTCATGTCTTCTTTTAACTAATTAGAAAAATAATGTTTGTAATAGGAAAAAGTCTAAAGCAAAATCTGATTCCAGGTACCAATCAAAGGCAGAAACAAAGCATTCAATGCTCATTGTGTGAAAAATCTCTCTTTTAAGGTCAAAGCAGCAGATGAAACCACCGTGGTTTTTGTTGTTTCTTTGCTTACTAGAGTCAGCATTTTTATTTACAAGCAAATGATAGCATCTCTTATTTAAATGTAAAAGTTAGCCTTTGCCAAATGATGATAGAAATAATTAGCAATATTATCTTAGTCAATTTAGCTAATTCTGCCTCTCTGTGATCTCCTTTGATTCCTTCAAAGGTTTTGGAGCTCCAGAAAAAAAGAAAAAAGGAATTTTCTTGGGAGAAAGTTGCATAGCAGAGTTAAGGTGAAAGACTGAATAACTCCAGTCGAATAAGTCCTATGCATCTCATGGTGACTTATTACTTGAAGTGTTATGATACCCAGTACTTTAAGAATACAGTCAACTCTACAATACTGACTGATGCTACGGCAAGTGGGGTTTGCTTTTGTTTTTGTTTTTCTCTATGACCTTCCCCCCTTTTGGATTTAGCTGTTCATATTCTAGTTCTTGTTTAGCTTTATCTCATTAAATTACTTAGCATTTCATTATTTTTAAGGTTTCACCTCCTCCTTACATAACAAGCCATTATGATTTCTCTAAGTCCAGTTTTTACTACACATTGTGACTTTCCATGGTAAATGCAGCAGAGTGAAGACTGAATTATTACAACTTAGACCTTTATTTAACACCCCAACTCCTTGCAAATGTATCATTCTTTACCAATAAAGACAATGACGTAAATCCTAAAAGATTTTAAAATCCCACTCTTGGAAAGTCACTCTGCTGGAAATGGATAAGCATTTCCCATGTCATCAGGATATTGTGCAAATATGTGTGTGTGTGTGTAATTCTATAACTTGGCAGGTAAGAAACAATAAAACTTCATGCAAATGAATTTATTCATAATGCTATCTTATATAATGTGCTTTTTGTAGTACTGTTTTTCTCCATATCAATGTTACTGTTAATTCTTCAATCTCTGCTCTATTCTGAATGTTATTACTATTTTAAATCTTGCTGTTTCCTCCATTTTTCCCTACTGAGACAGCGCAAGAGGTACGAGGAGTGTTCTCTTCGTTCTCTTGTTCTCAATGCATGAAATGCTTGCCACTGTCAACACGACCCAGTGCCACAGCCTCTGTCATATTCCCAGACATCACTGCACACAATTTATGAGGTTTACATAAAGGTTATGTGGAATAAATCACTGGCCTTTATCTTTGCCTGGTATCCTCTTTGCATTATTTATGAGCAAAGAACAATGCATCGTGCTGGACTCCA
This sequence comes from Mesoplodon densirostris, assembly GCF_025265405.1. Taxonomy (NCBI): domain Eukaryota; kingdom Metazoa; phylum Chordata; class Mammalia; order Artiodactyla; family Ziphiidae; genus Mesoplodon; species Mesoplodon densirostris. The sequence goes on from NC_082664.1 coordinate 22,314,990, forward strand.
TGTTAGGCTGCAATAATTCACCTGTAAAACATCATTTTCCTGGAGATCCTGACGTTAGAGTGAAGAGGCAACTCCCTCTTTCTGAGAAGAGCCTTGCAGCATGTTTCAGATAATACATCAGAAAGACACTGACGATACCTATTAATAATCATCAATCTTAAGAAGCAGCACAACCCACAAAGGAATAAATGTTCTTATGCTTGCATTCTACAAGGATTGGCACTTATCTTGTCCATCCTCTGGACACCATTCAGTCATTCACTCAATAGCATTTTGCTGAATACTTACTATGTTCCAGGCTGCACCACTGTTAAGTGTTTGTATTTCTTTAGTGAACAGAGAAACAAAAAGTATGGTCTTGGCCTAGGTTCCTTCACAAACGATCCTGAGAGAAGGGCTTGAATGCATAAAGTTTAATTCTGGAAATGAATCCAAGTAACTGGTGTAGGGAACTAGAAGAGCAACACAGAGCAGTAGGGAAAGTTAATTTAAAATTGCATCATTGAACTGACTATCTCAGTGAACAACTGGAACAAAATTCCACCTGGGATCTTCTGAGGAGCCATGTATGGGCACCTCAGAATTGTTCACCTGAGACAGAGAAGAGCAGTTCTCATCCCCAATTTCTGAGGGTTGTGCATGGAAACTTAACTGTCTTCTGCAAGTGTCATATGGCTGAGCTGATTCCCACAGGCATCCCATTTGGAAGTAGTGGAGAAAATCCAGAGCCAAAAGCAAGAGATTTAGAGTGTTGGTAAGGCAAGGTGCTGTCATATTATACCTGCATGCATCTGTGTACCACGGCAGTGGCTGGAGTGAAAATATGAGTCAGAAAGATATGAGGTTGCATGCAAGAGATGGCTGATACAATCCCTGCCCTTGAGCTTGTATCCAAGTCAGTTGCCTTTTATCCAATCCAGATGCTTTACTTAGGGCTTTCTAAAGCAAACAACAAGAGTAAATGAAAATGGCTGCACTCATACAATAGATCTAGACCAATACATAGCTAAGACCTGTTAACTTAAATTCTGTTAATTTAAGAATTGCCATGTGAAAAAACATACAAATATAAAAAGGTTTACTATATTACCAAATTTTATCATAGAGAAAGATTAAAGATTTTAGAATAGACATGTCTAAGAGAACCAGCTATAGTGTGGTCTCATCTGAATAGCTCTTGTTTTATTTTATAGGTTCTACAGGATGTGAACAAGGTCTTATTTAGAAACAATTTCAACTGAGATCATAGATCATAGGTATTAATGACTACCAAATTCCAAAACAGCAGACCTTCAAGTAAAGGAGAGAGTAAAAAGCCAGCTTTTAACCCTTACCTGAACATTTATATCCACCCTTTAGAGTCTGAAAAAGCAAGAGATAAACTTCAAGTATTTTTGGAGAGAGCTGTTATAGCGCTGTGACTCTACCCCTGCCGTGGGGAGGAAATCGGAAAGGACTTTAATTTTTCAAAACCAAGGAAAGAGCCTTCACTAATATGCCTTAGAGAACTTTATGTGTTTTCTTTGAATCTTAGAGTCACAGTAGACTAAAACATACCTGAGAAACCTAAAGGGAGAGAGACCATGGTTGCCTAGCTTTTCTGATTATGAAGACAAAGACAGTGGATTTGGGTACCAGGCTCTATTTCCAGAATTTTCAGGGTATAGTCAGAGAAGTGGTAAAGGATTGTTTTGATTCTGCCCAAGAGGGTTGCCTGAATTGGGAAGGTGTCCTCAGCCAAAAGAATGTCTTAAGTCTGAGGAAAAGTAAAAAATCAGTCAGAAGAGAAGCATTTACCCACCTTGAGGGAAATACATTTAAAACATCCCCATCAATGGGAACAGGAAAAAGGATCTCCAGAAACTCCACAAAATCACTTTGCAGAAGAATGAGCATTTTAAATATCTACCAAATTTGTAGCTTCTCCATTTTGAAGAATCTAAAATACTTTAAGTCTAAGGAGGATTCAGTATGGGATCACCATAACCATTCTAAAATGGAACCAAGAAGGATTATCTTCCACACTTGGACCATGTGGTACTACCAGGATGAAACATGGACCCCACCAATAAGGTAGAGGAGAAGAGAAGGAAAGAAAGAAAGATGTAGGGCCTCCCTGGTGGCGCAGTGGTTGAGAGTCCGCCTGCCGATGCAGGGGATACAGGTTCGTGCCCTGGTCTGGGAGGATCCCATATGCCGCGGAGCGGCTGGGCCCGTGAGCCATGGCCGCTGGGCCTGCGCGTCCGGAGCCTGTGCTCCGCAACGGGAGAGGCCACAACAGTGAGAGGCCCGCATACCGAAAAAAAAAAAAAAAAAGAAAGAAAGATGTAAAAGAAAAACTAAACTGGAGGCATAGTCAAGAATTGACAGTACTTGGAATTGAAGGCAAGTACTAATCAGAAATTTTCTCTTGTGTTCATGATGTTAGTAGTGTGAACTTTTGGTAATAAATGTCTCATAATGAACTCTACCTGAACATCTTCCAGGTATCATGGGACGTGATATCAAGATCACACATAAAAAGCAAAGAAGGAAAGATGAAAATAAAAAGGTATAATGATACATAAACCTGGAGGAGGCTTACAGGCTAGCTGAGTTTATCACCCTAGGGCCAGCCACCAAAGGGGAACTCTCAGATTACTGACTTAGGTGCATGTTCTGGAGCAAACAGTCAACTCACCTTTGTACTCAAGGATAAGCCAAGTGAGCGAATGTAAGTCCTTAAACACTCTTATTTTACATCAGTCTTTCTGCAGAGTCTCTGAATTCTTAATGGATGAAATGTAGTAAGATTGAATTGTCTTCCTAAACATGGAAATTGTGGGTGGAAGCAGCAATTTCAACTGATTTCAACTGGTTGAAATGAAGAGCTTATATCGCTGCCTGCATTTTGCTGTCTGATCATAACTCTTCAATATCAAGAAAAACTGATGATGACCTAAGTGGATGATACACAATGACTATCAATAAATGAAATCAAAGCAACCAGCTGAAAAATGAGAACTCAGGCAATCAACAGTTTGCTTTTTCTTTGTGACATCAACTGACTAATTTGAGTGATTTTCTCTAAAATAACAGGGTATCATGGGTAGGAACTGTGTGAGCGAGAGTGTGGTATTGAGTACACACTAGGCCAACAAAAGTCAGTCACAATCTGTTGCACAAAGATGATCAAATGACCAGATAATTTGTCTTTGGAGAGAGAACTGTCTCCTGTCTTATCCTCAAAAATATGCTCAGATTTCACAGATATAGCAGATGCTCTAAAGTGCCAGATTAGTCATGCTAAGAGATTTCACTAAAATTAACCATCTCTGAAAAGAAAATGTTAGTAATGTTTAGTAAGGAGAGAATTTCCATTTGTTCTCAGAAGACTTTGTTCTGGTGTTCAGACTATGATGGATGATTACCAGCCCCTCAAGTGAGCAGAGCCCAACCAACTTTGAGATTTGTCTTCCTTTTTTCTAGAAAGTGTTTAGCAAAGAGAAATTGATGGAAGTTATGCTTTTACCTGCATATAGAATAGGAAATGGACTAGATTTTTCTTTTAGGATCAAAAAAATCCCAGAAATCACAAATCAGGACTCTTTATTTTATATTCGTTTATTTTAATTCTAACTTACTATTATTCAGTAAATATCTTTTGTTTAAATTTATAGAGTCCCACTGCAGTTTAACACTCTAGGTAAAGGTAATGTATAACAGAGTTCATTGATTAGTACAATTTCATTTTACTTTAATATACCAAATCTCTGGTGTGAAATATCCACAGTCAATGATCAGCATAGACTAAACTGAGGTCACTGTAACTATTACCAACTTCTAAATTTAGTTTTACAGATGAGAAAGAGATCATTAAAGTGTATGTCTCTCTCAATTGTAATAACTTATTAGTAGATGTTTATAGTCTTTCATCATTTTGTTTTCTCCTTAGCTGATGTTTTTGCTAACATGATTAACTCATTTTATAGACTTTTATAATTAAAACTGTGTAGCCAACATCATGAGCCATTGTTCATAGCATCTGGGCTTCTGGTCCTTGTTTTCAATTACATTTCAGTAAAGATGGAGTTAGTCCTGAAAAACCATGATTCTTTAAGGCTCAGACAATTGTAAATTCATCCTCCTACCATCCCTTTAGAAGTATAAGGCTACTGTTCCAGAAGTCACATCCTTTAAAAAAGGAAACCTTGGTAGAAAGGGGAGAAGAAAAAAATCATTTGCAGTGTCTTTCCAAGGTTCTGAACAGGGATAGGGGAAGCATCTTAATGATGGTAAGTCATAATGAAAGAGCAGTAGATTCCACTGGGTTACCCATATTTCCTCCTACTTGAACTACCAATCCCCTGGAAAACCACAAATAATAATTATAATTGAAAGAGTCATCTATTCAGCGTTACTATGTGGCAAGTACCATATTAAACACACTATATACTTTACCTCATTTAATCTTTAGAAAGATTCCACAGTGTTACAATAATGTATCATTATTGTCTTATGATCGAAAAAAATTCAGGAAATGCAGAGAGGACAAGCAAAATCAGCTAGTTATGTGGCTAATATAAAAACAAGACTTAAACCCAGAATCAACTGGCCCCAAATCTCATAGAGCAAAACCTTTTTGTATTTCACTTCAGATCCTCTCAGCCTCACCTGCTTCTGGGGTCTTTGGCCATTTAGACTACTTCAACTACACTGGGGCAACCAACTGTGTGTGCAAACTGACAAAATTCACATGGGACACCCTGACAAGACTGCATCTCATACCCACACTGCACATCCCTCACCTCCTGGCCCTGAGGTTTAATGTTGATATTGAGGCACAGTGAGCTACCTGCAAGTGTGGACATAGTTGATGCCCTGTGGGAAAACATTTGACCAGAGGGAGATGGAAGGTTATGTATAAATTCTTCATCCATTATCCTGCCAAAATACTGCCTTTAGAAACAATTGTCCAGCCTTCCAGAGACTACCTAAGTGAAATGTATGAAGTGAAACACGTATGAAGGAATTTAATACAGGGAAGAGAGGTCTCTATAGCTGTTGGAAAAGCTAGAATTATAAGAAAACAAGCACTAATGATCTCATCCCACAGCACCAGGTAGAAGCAGGTAGTTCTCAAAAGCATGCCCAGAAACCATGACAAATCTAAGAAGCTCTGGTAAGCTCTTGTCAACTTTCAGTATGCAACAGCGAGGTGGTGGTGGGGTCTCTCACAAACTTGCCTGAAATATACCTCATACCTCCTGCCCTCTATGACACTAACTACCCCATCTCCTGAAGAATGATGGTTTCTCCCTCTTGCCTTCCGTCCAAGAGACTCTCATGAACAGAATTTAATTCAGAACTATACAGGGAGGGGAATTCTGCCTTAGGAGACCTTAGACTAGGGAGAGGTGAGGATAGTGAGTTGACAGTCAAAGTACTTAGGCATATGGAAATCTGACCTTGATATGAATCCTGGTTAAATACCTTGTCAACCTGGCATCTATAGGGGATGTTGAAGTAATACTAGAATTCCACAAACATTACAGAGGTCCCCCCAAAACCTGGGAATATAATGAGATAGAGAAAATATTATATGCCAGAATATATTTTAGGAAACCTATGTGATTAGAAGAAACACCTTGATAAACCACTAGGGGAGGAGGGTGAGACCACTGGACAACGTGGTAAAATAGCAAGAGATTATTAACTCTCTTCTAAAGAGGACCTAGTTCACAGCAGGAGTCCTGTGATGTTAAATGGGTGGGCAAGCTGAGACTACATCACCAAAAGTCTTCCTTCTTTATAGTTTGCCCACAGATTACAGTTTTTCCTCTGGATCAATGTTGAACACATACTTAAGAATGTTCTTTTGAAACATCACCAACTGTTGGCCTGTATGAGGGGTCCATATGACTCAATCCAGCTCTACATTGGTGTGAACATAACCAATCAGTTAACAGTGTCCCAGTGGAAAAACAGGTGAGAGCGTCTGTTCCAGTCTATGTTGTTGTTAAAAAAAAAAAAAAAAACTAGCTTCAAAACAAGGTCCATTTCTGAGATTTAAGTTCTAAATATACAGTTGACAACATTTCAGAAACTTACTCCTGACTCTGTATTTGCTAACTTTATTTTAATTCAAGACTAATCTCATTCAGTGAATTATTTATTTTTATTTATAGTGTGCCATAACAATTAAGTGCATTATATTGCATTGATATATAAGTAAATTGATTAATAAGAGCCTTAAGTATAAAATGTTTGGTTAAAGAAATGGAAATTCCTGGTGGCTGCTCCAAGATGTACTTTTGTTGGATAAACAATAACCATAACCACAAAGGTATATTTATATAATATCTGCTGTACCAAAAATTATTCTAAGTGCTCAGATGACTTCTAATAAAGAACAGGTAAGAAATAATCATCATAATTTACAGTTTGATCCAGTTATGCCTTAAGATGTTACTAGTTGCAAGTAATTTGAACAATGCTTAACATGTTTTTAAAATAATATGTATTAGTAATGGTGCATTTGTTATAAAATCATAGCTAATTTTTTTTCTGTACATCATTCTAAGGACAGAGAAATACAAACAGCCATTGACAAAATTGATAATACTTGATATATATGTGTATATATACATGTATATATGTGTGTGTGTATATATATATATATATATATATATATATATATATAGTATTTGAAATACAATAAAAGGCTACTGAAGTGATAGAGGTGACACCAGAGAACAGCACAATCCATCTAGACCTTTCCAGCTTCTCCAGTTTTTTGTTATTCCTCCAAGGTGATCATCTATCATTTCCATAGTTGCTGGAACTCTACCACTATAGTTCCAAAAAGTTGTTTTTGGTAACTGATGTGTAGTATGCTCTAAAGCTTTTCAAATGCAACAGCAATATTACTGAGATACCTGAATTCCAGTCTTCATAGTATGCAGACTGATTAAGCTAGGTTAGGCATAAGCAGCCAATCTGGAAGAAGTTAAATGTGTTGTCCACTTCCCCAATTCCTTGAAGTCTGACCTTCATTTTCCTAGGATAACGATTAAGCACCCGTGACAGCAAACATATTAATAGCATAAGGTTAATTACTATGTGCACATGTTTACTAACTTCCCAGAAATTTTACCAAAAATGTGGATCCTTCCTATTCATTATGGAAACTGTATCCTTGGAAATACTGAAGCCTTTTGAAAAACTCAAACTAGAACTCCAAAAATCATGTTCAATCATACTATTGACTCTTAGAAAAGAAATTTAACTTTTCATGATATGCCTTTTCAGGAAGTACCATACCTTAGGCAAAATTACTCAATAAAATATATCCAAGATTCTGAGATTTGTCCTTCCATTATTAAAATCAGCTGTTTATTTTATCATGCTCATTAAAGTAAAAAGAGAAAGCTTTATTTATAAGTATTTCTTAACAATTTTCTTCAAATATATAATTCTTATTTATTAATTAATTTAAAAAGAGCAATATAGATACATATGTTTTTCACTAATATAAAAATTATGCCTCTGTTTTATTGACCTGTCTTCTAACCTGAAAAATGTAAAAGGAAAATATTTTACACACAGGGGAACAAATCCAGAAGAGAATCTTAAGAATTGAGGCCAAAATGTAGGAGATAGGAATAAGAGTATATAGATAAGCCAGTGGTTTCAATGAATAGCGAAAATGCAGCAGGATCAATAACCATGTCTAATATGCACCTTTTTATCTCCAGCAATGAATGACACAATGATTGAAATAGGCCAGACCACAAAGGTAGGCAAAAATGGTGACCTTGCTTCAGAGAGGTTATTTTCACTTTAGTTTACTATAAATCAGAAAGTAAACAGTGTGAGGAGTGTAACTAGATAAAGACACAAATGAGTAGAGAGAGCTCACCCTGCCTCCCAAAATCCTCAGTTGTCTTGGAAGATGTATCCAATGCAGCCCTGACAGAGGAAAACAAACAAATCCCTGTTCAAAGCCATGGGCTTTCTGCCTTTTATATGGTGAAGATTAGCAAAGGGCAGCTCCAACTTCTCATTCGATATCCTCTCCAGTAGGAAATTCTTGCTATGACACCTACACATACATAGGCACATACTCCTAAGTCTGCAGCAGGCCTCGCCATGTTGCACTACACCTGCCCTTTCATATGTGTTTTGAATTCAGTTTATAACTGGCCAGTCTCAAAAGACACAGCATTTTTATGTCTCCACCTTCCTTCACAGTGCTCTAATGCTGGTATAAAACTCTTGCTCATTTTATATTTCTCATCACTCAAGGCACAGTTCATTCAACCCAAATTCTAATTGGAAACAATTGTTCCTTCCTTTCTCTTAATTTCAAATGAAGCCTGTACCTCCTTAAAGGCATCTATTTAATCCACCTTATAAAACAATTATTTGTATGATTATATCCATCCTTCTACAAAAGACAATCCCTGAGAGCGCCAAAATCTGTAAACAGCACAGTCCCTACATAAAAGAGATGTTCTTAAATGTAAAAAAAATGAATGAGTACATGCACTCCATACCATCAGAGAGGTTTGGAATAGGGTATGATGGAAGCAGCAGGAGCAATGAGGGAACTTAATAGCATCTTAGCTTTTCTTCATGCTGAATCTAAGCTCCAGTCCTGGAAATCAGGCCTCAGACACTATTACACTAAGCTCCATGCTTCTTTGAGCATGTGTCCCCCTACATTTCTGTCAATGAAACATTGAAAACACATTTTACACATAGGTAAAAAACCCATAAGAATGGATAGTAATGCTAAATAAAGACCCCCAAATTCATGTGTATGTGTTCCTTTTCCCCCAATTTTGGGGTTTTAATTTTTACTGAAATATAGTTGATTTACAATGTTGTGTTAGTTTCAGAGTACAGCAAAGTGATTCAGTTACATATATACATACATATATATATATATATATGTATATATATATATATATATATATATTCCTTTTTTACATTATTTTCCATTATATGTTATTATAAGATATTGTGTATAGTTCCCTGTGCTATACAGTAGGTCCTTGTTGGTTATCTATTTTTTATATAGTAGTGTGTATATTTTAATTCTGAACTCCTAATTTATCCCTCCCCCCTTTCCCTTTGGTAACCATAAATTTGCTTTCTATGTCTGTGAGTCTATTTCTGCTTTGTAAATAAGCTCATTTGTATCATAATTTTTTAGATCCCACATATAAGCAGTATCATATGATATTTGTCTTCCTCTGCCTTACTTACTTCACTTAGTATGATTATCTCCGAGTCCAGTCATGTTGCTGCAAATAGCATTTCATTCTTTTGTTTTGATAAATTTCCAACATACAGAAAAGTTAAAAGAAACCTGCAATGAACACTATATTTCCAGAGCCCAGATTTACCAAATATCAGCATTTTGCTACATTTTTCCTTTCTTCTGTCCTTCTTTCATTCCCTTCTGGGTTTCTCCCTTTTCTCCTTTATTTCAATTTATCTCACTACCTTTTTCGTGAAAACATTTTAAAGTAAGTTGCAGATATCATACTTCACTCCTAAATGGTTCAGTATCTCCTAAAAACAGGATCATTACTCTCAGTAACCACAATAATTTGTCATATCCAAGGAATAGAATGTGGATATACAACAATATATAATGAACTGACCATGTGCACATTTTCCCCAAAACGCATTTTATGGCTTCTAGCTTTTTTTCTTAATCCACGATTCAAACATGAACTGTGCATAGCATTAAACTGCCATGTTTCTTTAGCCGTCTTTAATCTAGGACACTCCCTAATCTCTTTCTTTAATTTAACATTAATATTCTTGAAGAACTCAGGTCCATTTTCTTACAGAATGTTCTACAATCTAGATTTATCTAATTTTTCCACATGAGGAAATTGAAGTTAAAGAGTTTGTGTGAGAATAGTTCAAAAGTATTTGCATCATTATCATTAGGTATTTGATGTTAGTTTGGATAATCACTGATTGATCCTGAGTTTGATCACTTGAATAAGATGGTATTTACTAGAACTCTTTACTGTAAAGTTACTTATTTCCATTTTGAATTAATTACAAATCCATGGCTTGGTACATTGGTACTATGTGAATATTCTGTCCCACAATTACATTTTACCCAGTAGTTTTATATCTGTTTACAATCCTTGCCTGAAACAATTATTAGAGTGTTATTTTCAAAATGGTGATTTTTTAATTCTATCATTTCTTCTACCTTCATTAGCTATCATTCTTCTGTGAAGAAGAGATACAGTCTCCCTCTTTTTTTAGTATCACTATGACTCCTGGATTCTTTTTTTTCTCTAATTGTTTTTATTGTTGTTGTTCTTTATTTTGCTGAAGTATAGTTGATTTACAATGTTGTGTTAATTTCTGCTGTATAGCAAAGTGATTCAGTTATACATATATATACATTCTTTTCCATATGTTTTTCCATTACGGTTTGTCATAGTATATTGAATATAATTCCCTGTGCTATAGAGTAGGACCTTATTATTTATCCATCTGGATTCTTTTTTTATTTAATGAGTTACAATCTATTTATAATACATTGACATCATTATACTTTTTTTTTTTTTTGCGGTACGCAAGCCTCTCACTGCTGTGGCCTCTCCCGTTGCTGTGCTCCAGACGCGCAGGCTCAGAGGCCATGGGTCACAGGCCTAGCCACTCCGCGGCATGTGGGATCTTCCCAGACCGGGACACAAACCCGTGTCCCCTGCATCAGCAGGTGGACTCTCAACCACTGGGCCACCAGGGAAACCTCACCATTATACCTTTTGATGCTCAAATTATTCCAAATTTGACCAGTGATTTCCCCTTCAAGTTGGATGTTGTGTCTTTAAGTTTTTTCCTTTAGTCCTTGAGCATTTCCTTGATTCCCATATTTATTATATAATGAGCTTATACTAATTTTACCAATTCAAATTCAAGACCACAGGGTTCTTTCTCTCTCCCTCCGATTTCGTATTTGTATCTTTCCTTACCAAGTGAGAAACCTAATTGCAAAGAACACCAATATAGTTCCTTATTTGTTCCAACCAATACAAACAAAAGGTTTTCATAATTAAACATCAATCTCATCACCAAAACCAAGCCTAATAGAGGTTTCAAGAGTTGTTTGTAATTCTTTATGTCTTTAGACACTAATTATGAAGTGTAAAAGTACTGTGATCAAAAGTTACTTGAATTAATTATTTTTGGCTAAGTGGTTATATATCAATTTGATACAGTTAGACTTATTTGATTTTGTTTATATTCAATTTCAGGTCTGCTTTTCTTCATTTTCAGTTTAATTATTATTATTATTATTTTTTTATTTTTATTTTTTATTTTTTTGCTGTACGCGGGCCTCTCACTGTTGTGGCCTCCCCCACTGCGGAGCACAGGCTCCGGATGCACAGGCCCAGCGGCCATGGCTCACGGGCCCAGCCTCTCCGCGGCATGTGGGATCTTCCCAGACCGGGGCACGAACCCGTATCCCCTGCATCGGCAGGCGGACTCTCAACCACTGCGCCACCAGGGAAGCCCTCAGTTTAATTATTAAGGGTATATTTACATAGTTAAGGGTCAAAATTATTTTAAAATAGTATAATCAAGGATATCTCACCACCATCCCTATCCCTTGCATCCTAGTTCTACTCACTCCCCATAGATGCCATTTTCAACAGTTTCTCTTTTATCTTTCCTAAGTTTTTCTTTTCTAAATAGGCAATATTGGTGTTTTACCTTTCACATGCAAATAGTAGCATGGACTCTTGAACTCATACATTTTTAACTTACCAATGGATCTGAGAAATCAAAATCACTCCATATTAATTTATACAGATTTTCTAATATTTTTCAGCAGCAAAGTTCTCCATTGTATGGCTATACCTTAGATTATTATTCAATAAATAATCTAAGTCTCCTCTCCTTAAATATGGAACATTAAGTTGTTTTCAGTATTTTGCTATCACAAACAATGCCAAATGAATAATCTTGTGCATATATGGGGAAGAGCATCTTCAAGTGAAATTCCTAGATTGGGATTGAGAGTCTCAAGGTAAATTCATTTATAATTTTGGTAGATGTATCCAAATTCTCTTCCTTAGATGCTGTACCACTTTACATTCTTATCAGCAATATATGAGTTTCGTTTCTCCAGAGACTCACCAGTAGAATATGTCATTGAACGTTTTAATTTTTGCCAGTTAAATGAGAAATAACTATTTCAGCATAGTTTTAGTTTGTATTTCACTTATTATGAGCAAAGTTGGGCACCTTCTCAAATTTTTCAAAGGCCATTTTTATTTATTTTTGTGTGTGACCTAAAATAGTTCTTTTTTTTCCATAATTCCTGAAATTGACAAAAATATGCTTTTTCAGTATATCTGCTCTGGATTTCTTAACATGGCTTCAGATAAGTTCCAATTCTCTTAGTAGTAATACACTATGTGCTGAAGCATTGCTTCAGAGATTCTCATCATGTCCCAGAGAATACAGAGAACAATTATGAGCACTGGAACCACCTGGAGAAGGTTCCACTAGTCGTCCAATTCCTTCATCCACATAGAAAGAATTCTTTTAAGTACACTGATAAAATCACTGCAGGAAGTGTTAGGAGACCTGGACAGATGAAGACAGGATATTGGTGTCCCCCTTCATCAGCTGAGTCTTTGAAGCTAGCCTCACACTACCACTGCCAGTTTAGTAATAATGAACTCTTTCCATGCTTATATGATCTGATGGAAAGTCACATATACATTAACCTCAGTCCATTTCCTTATTCATTCAAATAGGCATCAAACCTTTATAGAGTGCATGCCACTACTTTTTCTTAAAATATGATTGTTATAGGGCTTCCCTGGTGGCGCAGTGGTTGAGAGTCCGCCTGCCGATGCATGTGACAGGGGTTGGTGCCCTGGTCCGGGAAGAGCCCACATGCTGTGGAGCGGCTAGGCCCGTGAGCCATGGCCGCTGAGCCTGTGCGTCCGGAGCCTGTGCTCCGCAATGGAAGAGGCCACAACAGTGAGTGGCCCGCGTACTGCAAAAAAAAAAAAAAAAAAAAAAAATGATTGTTATATGTTACATATTGTGATTGCCTACATTTGAGATTTGCTTCTCAAACTTTCCAGTCTTTGCTAAGAGTGAGCACAGAAGTCAGCATTATGAAATGCCCTTAGTGTGTCAGTTTCCCCTCCATCTCTTGCCCCACCTCATTAGTTTGAATCTATTAACAAGTCATTGGCTTGTCACTGAAGGTCATTTAAGGGTACACCATTAGCTAGACTCTAGCACAATTTTTCTGCTTTCACCACAACCCTTCAAGGGACTAGAAGTCTGAAGATTTTATTTTTATGAAAATCATCCTGCTGGGCAACAAGAACTAGACAAACTTATGAGGTTACTTAGAATGGCTTGCAGATAAGTGAAAAGTAATGATATTATGATATAACATTTGAATTATTTACTGAAGCAAATTTTATATGCAGCTTATTATTCTGAGGAAGGATTTTCTCAATGAAACCGAATGCTCCGACTACTGAAATGCCATTTTTTCAGGTAAAAAAGCAAGAAATGTTGCCATGTTAGGTAATTATTGTTTGGGCTGTCAATTCCATTCTCCACTTTTTTTCTACCTGCTCTATGTCGAGCATGCTCATGTTCATGCCCTCTTCCCTTCAGGATTTTGATTGGAATCAGCAAAAGCAGATTATTGGCAGGAGCTCTGTGAGAAGGAGGAGAAGGAGATAGGGATATTGATTCCCCTGGAACCCTCCCTAGAGGCTCACAATGGGCCTGATGGGTCCCTGGAGCAAGGTCACAGCCCTATCAGGTGGTCCCCTTTGCCCAGTAACGGCTTCCTCCACTTGTCTTTTCAGATCTAGAGGTGTTAATAATTCCTGCCATTAACAGCTTCAGGGTAGGTTTCCTATATGCTGACCCTAGTTTTGTGAATATTCCCTATATTAAACTCCCTGCAAATTCATCAACAAGAGGATAACATCTGTTGCCTAGACCCTGACTGACACTGTTACCTGTGGCATTCTGCTATTCTTTTCATACCCAACGGAATGTTAACCAAAGGCCACATTAACCTGACCTTGTACTAATTGAAGCAAAAAGATTTGTAATTAATGTAGATGGCCAAGAGGCACATGAAAAGATGTTTGACATCACTAATTATTAGAGAAATGCAAATCAAAACTACAATGAGGTATCACCTCAAACTGGTCATAATGGTCATCATCAAAAAATCTACAAACAATAAATAATGGAGAATGTGTGGAGAAATGGGAACCCTCTTGCACTGTTGGTGGGAATGTAACATAACAGCCACTATGGAGAACAGTATGGAGGTTTCTTAAAAAACTAAAAATAGAATTACCATATGACCCAGCAATCCCATTACTGGGCATATACCTAGAGAAAACCATAACTCAAAAAGACACAGTGTTCATTGTGGCACTATTTACAGTAGCCAGGTCATGGAAGCAACTTAAATGCCCATCAACAGATGAAAGGACAAATAAGATGTGGCACATACATACAGTGGAATATTACTTGGTCATAAAAAGGAATAAAATGGGGTCATTTGTAGCGATGTGGATGGACCTAGAGACTGTCATACAGAATGAAGTAAGGCAGAAAGAGGAAAACAAATATCATATATTAACGCATATATGTGGAATCTAGAAAAATGATACAGACAAACCTGCTTGCAAGGCAGAAATAGAGACACAGACATAGAGAACAAATGCATGGACACCAAGGCGGGGAAGGGGAGGTGGGATGAATTGGGAGATTGGAATTGACATATATACACTAATATGTACAAAATAGATAACTAATGAGAACCTGCTGTATAGCACAGGGAACTCTACTTCACTTTGCTGTACAGAAGAAACTAATACAACATTGTAAAACGACTATACCACAATTAAATAAATAAATAAATAAATAAAAAGAGTTAAGTTTTTCAGTGGAAAAAATATATCAGGGCTTTTTTCTTATTAAGATGGCTGTTTTTCAGTGATAGGAGGGACATATGGATATACATAAATATGATGAATTATCACTGCAGCTTCTCAGTCTGCCTTCTCAATAAGAATTTTCTGAATGTAAGTCCAACACCCTGACTTTCTGAAAATGCAGCATCTCTCTCCATAGGGCAGCAAGCAGGATCTTAGATCCACAACTAGGGACTGATCCCGGGCCCTTGGCAGTGAAAGCACAGAGTCCTAACCACTGGACAACCAGCAAATTCCCTCTGCATAGGTTTTTTGGGTTTTTTTTTAACATCTTTATTGGAGTATAATTGCTTTATAATGGTGTGTTCATTTCTGCTGTATAACAAAGTGAACCAGTTATACATATACATATATCTCCATATCTCCTCCTTCTTGTGTCTCCCTCCCACCCTCCCTACCCCAATCCTCTAGGTGGACACAAAGCACCAAGCTGATCTCCCTGTGCTATGTGGCTGCTTCCCACTAGCTATCTATTTTACATTTGGTAGTGTATATATGTCCATGTCACTCTCTCACTTTGTCCCAGCTTACCCTTCCCCCTCCCCGTGTCCTCAAGTCCATTCTCTATGTCTGCGTCTTTATTTCTGTCCTACCCCTAGGTTCTTCATAACCATCTTTTTTTTTTTATGTGTTAGCATACAGTATTTCTTTTTCTCTTTCTGACTTATTTCACTCTGTATGACAGTCTGTAGGTCCATCCACCTCACTACAAATAACTCAATTTCATTTGTTTTTATGGTTAATATTCCATTGTATATATGTGCCACATCTTCTTTATCCATTCATCTGATGATGGACACTTAGGTTGCTTCCATGTCCTGCCTATTGTAAATAGAGCTGCAATGAACATTGTGGTACATGACTCCTTTTGAATTATGGTTTTCTCATGGTAAATGCCCAGTAGTGGGATTGTTTGGTCATATGGTCGTTCTATTTTTGGATTTTTAAGGAACCTCCATACTGTTCTACATAGTGGCTTATCAATTTACATTCCCACAACAGTGCAAGAAGGTTCCTTTTTCTCCACACCCTTTCCAGCATTTATTGTTTGTAGATTTTTTGATGATAGCCATTCTGACTGGTGTGAGGTGATACCTCATTGTAGTTTTGATTTGCATTTCTCTAATGATGATTGATGTTGAGCATCCTTTCATCTGTTTGTTGGCAATCTGTATATCTTCACTGGAGAAATGTCAATTTAGGTATTCTGCCCATTTTTGGATTGGGTTGTTCGTTTTCTTGATATTGAGCTGCCTAAGCTGCTTGTATATTTTGGAGATTAAATCCTTTCTCAGTTGCTTCATTTGCAAATATTTTCTCCCATTTTAAAAAAATTATACTTAGCTTTAAATAACATTTATTGATTAACAAATATTTGTTGAGTATATATGGTGTACTGCTATAAAGTGAATGTTTCTTTTTTTAATTTATTTATTTTATTTTTGGCTGCATTGGGTCTTTGTTGCTGTGTGTGGGCTTTTCTCTAGTTGTGGTGAGCGGGAGCTACTTTTCCTTGTGGTGCACGGGTTCCTCATTGTGGTGGCTTCCCTTGTTGCAGAGCACGAGCTCTAGGCGCGTGGGATTCAGTAGTTGCAGCATGCAGGCTAAGTAGTTGTGGCTCACGGCTCTAGAGCACAGGCTCAGTAGTTGTGGTGCACGGGCTTAGTTGCTCCGTGGCATGTAGGATCTTCCTGGACCAGGGATCAAACAAGTCTCCCCCGCATTGGCAGGCAAATTCTTAACAACTACACCACCAGGGAAGCCCTTTTCTCCCATTCTGAGGGTTGTCTTTTCATCTTGTTTATGGTTTCCTTTGCTGTGCAAAAGCTTTAGAGTTTCATTAGGTCCCATTTGTTTATTTTTGTTTTTATCTCCATTTCTCTAGGAGATGGGTCAAAAAGGATCTTGCTGTGATTTATGTCATACAGTGTTCTAAGTTTTGCTCTAAGAGTTTTATAGTGTCTGGCCTTACATTTAGATCTTTAATCCATTTTGTTTATTTTTGCATCTGGTGTTAGAGAGTGTTCTAATTTCATTCTTTTACTTGTAGCTCTCCAGTTTTCCCAGCACCAATTATTGAAGAGGATGTCTTTTCTCCATTATATATTATTGCCTGCTTTATCAAAGATAAGGTGACCATATGTGCGTGGGTTTATCACTGGGCTTTCTATCCTGTTCCATTGATCTATATTTCTGGTTTTGTGCCACTACCATACTCTCTTGATTACTGTAGCTTGGTAGTATAGTCTGAAGTCAGGGAGCCCAATTCCTCCAGCTCCATTTTTCTTTCTCAAGATTGCTTGAGCTTTTGTGGTCTTTTGTGTTTCCAGACAAATAGTGAAACTTTTTGTTCTAGTTCTGTGAAAAATGCCAATTGTAGTTTGATAGGGATTGCATTGAATCTGTAGATTGCTTTGGGTATAGTCATTTTCACAATGTTGATTCTTCCAATCCAAGAACATGGCAAATCTCTCCATCTGTTTGTATCATCTTTATTTTCTTTCATCAATGTCTTATACTTTTCTGCATACAGGTGTTTTGTCTCTTAGGTAGGTTTATTCCTAGGTATTTTATTCTTTATATTGCAATGGTAAATGGCAGTGTTTCCTTAATTTCCCTTTCAGTTTTCTTGTTGTGAGTATATAGGAATGCAAGAGATTTCTGTGCATTAACTTTATATCCTGCTTATACCAGCTCATTTGCCAAATTCATTGATTAGCTCTAGTAGTTTTCTGGTAGCATCTTTAGGATTCTCTATGTATAGTATCATGTAATCTACAAACAATGACAGTTTTACTTCTTCTTTTCCAATTTGGGTTCCTTTTATTTCTTTTTCCTCTCTGATTGCTGTGGCTAAAACTTCCAAAACTATGTTGAATAACAGTGGTGAGAGTGGACAACACTGTCTTGTTCCTGATCTTAGTGGAAATGGTTTGTTTTTCACCATTGAGAACAATGTTGGCTGTGGGTTTCTCATACATGGCCTTTACTATATACAGGTAAGCTCCCTCTATGCCTACTTTCTGGAGGGTTTTTATCATAAATGAGTGTTGAATTTTGTCAAAAGCTTTTTCTGCATTTATTTAGATAATCATACGGTTTTCCTCCTTCAATGTGTTAATATTGTTTATCACATTGACTGATTTGCATATATTGAAGAATCCTTGCATTCCTGGGATAAACCCCACTTGATCATGGTGTATGATCCTTTTAATGTGCTGTTGGATTCTGTTTGCTAGTATTTTGTTGAGGATTTTTGCATCTACGTTCATCAGTGATATTGGCCTGTAGTTTTCTGTGGTATTTTTGTCTGGTATTGCTATCAGGGTTATGGTGGCTTTGTAGAATGAGTTTGGGAGTGTTCCTCCCTCTGCTATATTTTGGAAGAGGTTAAGAAGGATAGGTGTTAGCTCTTCTCTAAATGTTTGATAGAATCTGCCTGTGAAGCCATCTGGTCCTGAACTTTTTTTTATTGGAAGATTTTTAATCACAGTTTCAATTTCAGTGCTTGTGATTGATCTGCTTATACTTTCTATTTTTTCCTTGTTCAGTCTTGGAAGGTTGTGCTTTTCTAAGAATTTGTCCATTTCTTCCAGGTCGTCCATTTTATTGGCATAGAGTTGCTTGTAGTAATCTCTCATGATCCTTTGTATTTCTGCAGTGTCAGTTGTTACTTCTTTTTCATTTCTAATTCTATTGATTTGAATCTTCTCTCTTTTTTTCTTAATGAGTCTGGCTAATGGTTAATCAATTTTATTTATCTTCTCAAAGAACCAGCTTTTAGTTTGATTGATCATTGCTATCGTTTACTTCTATACTTTTTCATTTATTTCTGATCTGATCTTTATGATATCTTTCCTTCAGATAACTTTTGGGTTTCTTTGTCCTTTCTCTAATTGCTTTAGGTGTAAGGTTAGGTTGTTTATTTGAGGTTTTTCTTGTTTCTTGAGGTAGGATTGTATTGTTATTAACTTCTCTCTTAGAACTGCTTTTGCTGCATCCCATAGGTTTTGGGTTGTCGTGTTTTCATTGCCATTTGTTTAAAGGTATTTCTTGATTTCCCCTTTGATTTCTTCAGTGATCTCTTGGTTATTTAGTAGTGTACTGTTTAGCCTCCATGTGTTTGTATTTTTTACAGATATGTTACTGTAATTGATATCTAGTCTCATAGCATTGTGGTTGGAAAAGATAGTTGATATGATTTCAATTTTCTTAAATTTACTATGGCTTGATTTGTGATCCAAGATATGATCTATCCTGGAGAATGTTCCATGAGCATTTGAGAAGAAAATGTATTCCATTGTTTTTGGATGGAATGTCCTATAAATATCAATTAAGTCCATCTTGTTTAATGTATCATTCAAAGCTTGTGCTGCCTTATTCATATTCATTTTGGATGATCTGTCCATTGGTGAAAGTGGGGCGTTTAAGTCCCCTAGTATTATTGTGTTATTGTCGATTTTCCCTTTTATGGCTGTTAGCATTTACCTTATGTATTGAGGTGCTCCTATTTTGGAGGCATAAATATTTACAATTGTTATATCTTTTTCTTGGATTGATCCCTTGATCAATGTAGTGTCCTTCTTTGTCTCTTGTGATAGCCTTTATTTTAAAGTCCATTTTGTCTGATATGAGAATTGCTACTCCAGCTTTCTTTTGATTTCCATTTGCATGGACTATCTTTTTCCATCCCCTCACTTTCAGTCTGTATGTGTCCCTAGGTCTGAAGTGGGTCTCTGGTAGACAGCATATATATGGGTCTTGTTTTTGTATCCATTGAGCCAGTCTATGTCTTTTGGTTGGAGCATTTAATCTATTTACATTTAAGGTAATCATGGATATGTATGTTCCTGTTACCGTTTTCTTTATTGTTTTGGGTTTGTTATTGTAGGTCTTTTCCTTCTCTTGTGTTTCCTGCCTAGAGACATTCCTTTAGCATTTGTTGTTAACCTGGTTCACTGGTGCTGATTTCTCTTAGCTTTTGCTTATCTGTAAAGGTTTTAAATTCTCCGTTGAATCTGAATGAGATCCTTGCTGGATAGAGTAATCTTGATTGTAGGTTTTTCCCTTTCATCACTTTAAATATGTCCTGCCACAGCCTTCTGGCTTGCACAGTTTCTGCTGAAAGATCAGCTGTTAGCCTTATGGGGATTCCCTTGTATGTTATTTGTTGCTTTTCCCTTGCTGCTTTTAATAATTTTTATTTAATTTTTGATAGTTTGATTAATATGTCTTCATGTGTTTCTCCTTGGGTTTACCCTGTATGGGACCCTCTGTGGTTCCTCGATCTGACTGGCTCTTTCCTTTTCCATATTTGGGAAGTTTTCAACTATAAGAAAATATAAATATTTTCTCAGACCCTTTCTTTTTCTAGTCTTCTTCTGGGAACCCTTTAAATTGAATGTTGGTGCATTTCATTTAATGTTGTCCCAGAGGTCTCTGAGACAGTCCTCAATTCTTTTCATTCTTTTTTCTTTATTCTGCTCTGCAGTAGCTATTTCCACTCTTTTATCTTCCAGGTTGCTTATCCGTTCTTCTGCCTCATTTATTCTACTATTGATTCCTTCTAGAGAATTTTTAACTTCATTTGTTGTGTTTTTCATCAGTTTGTTTGCTCTTTAGTTCGTCTAGGTCCTTGTTAAACGTTTATTGTATTTTCTCCATTCTACTTCCAAGATTTTGGATCATCTTTACTATCATTACTCTGAATTCTTTTTCAGGTAGACTGCCTATTTCCTCTTCATTTGTTTGGTCTGGTGTGTTTTTACCTTGCTCCTTCACCTGCTGTGTATTTCTCTGTCTTCTCATTTTGCTTAACTTACTGTGTTTGGGGTCTCCATTTCACAGGCTGCAGGTTCATAGCCCCCGTTGTTTTTGGTGTCTGCCCCCAGTGGGTAAGACTGGTTCTGTGGCTTGTGTAGGCTTCCTGGTGGAGGGGACTGGTGCCTGTGTTCTGGTGGATGAGGCTGGATCTAGTCTTTCTGGTGGGCAGGACCGTGTCCGGTGGTGTGTTTTGGGGTATCTGTGACCTTATTATGATTTTAGGCAGCCTCTCTGCTAATGGGTGGGGTTGTGTTCCTGTCTTCCTAGTTGTTTGGCATAGGATGTCCAACACTGTAGCTTGCTGGTCATTGAGTGGAGCTGGGTCTTAGTGTTGAGATGGAGATCTCTGGAAGAGATTTTGCCTTTTGATATTACGTGGAGCTGGGAGGTCTGTGGTGGACCAACATCCTGAACTTGGCTCTCCCACCTCAGAGGATCAGGCCTGATACATGGCTGGAACACCAAGACCCTGTCAGCCATACGGCTCAGAAGAAAATTAAGAAATAAAAAGAAAGAAAAAATAAAATAAAATAAAGTTATTAAAAAGTTGTTAAATATTATTAAAAATAAAAAATTTAAAAAAGAAAGAAGAGAACAACCAAACGCAAAAAGAAATCCACCAATGATAAAAAGCACTAAAAACTATATTAAAAAAAAAACCCCAAACCAGACAGACAGAACCTTAGGACAAATGGTAAAACCAGAGCTATACAGACAAAATCACAGAAAGAAGTATACACATACACACTCAGAAAAAGAGAAAAATGAAGAAAAATATATATATATAAAAAGGAAGAGAGCAACCAAATCAATAATCAAATCTACCAAAGATAATAAGCTCTAAATAGTAAACTAAGATAAACATAAAACCAGAAACAAATTAGATGCAGAAAGCAAACACCAAGTCTACAGCTGCTCCCAAATTCCACCACCTCAATTTGGGATGATTCATTGTCTGTTCAGGTATTCCATGTATGCAGGGTACAAGTTCATTTTGGAGATTTAATCTGCTGCTCTTGAGGCTGTCCAGTGAAATTTCCCTTTCTCTTCTTTGCTCGCACAGCTACCGAGGTTCAACTTTGGATTTGGGCCCACTTTTGCACATAGGTCACCCTCTGGCACCTGTTCTTTGCCCAGAAAGGAGGGGGTTAAAGGAGCGGCTGATTAGGGGGCTCTGGCTCACTCAGGCTAGGGGGACGGAGGGGTGCAGAATGCTGGGAGAGCCTGTGGTGGCAGAGGCCGGCATGACTTTGCAACAGCCTGAGGTGCGTCTTGTGCTCTCCCAGGGATGTTGTCCCTGGATCACTGGACCCTGGCAGTGGCGGGCTGCACAGGCTCCCAGGAGGGGAGGTGTGGATAGTGACCTGTGCTTGCACAAAGGCTTCTTGGTGGCTGCAGTAGCAGCCTTAGCATCTCATGCCCATCTCTGGTGTCCAGGCTGATAGCCGTGGTTCACGCCTGTTGCTGGAGCTTGTTTAGGCAGTGCTCTGAATCCCCTCTCCTGTACACCGTGAAACAATGGTCTCTTGCCTCTTTGGCAGTTCCAGACTTTTTTCCAGACTCCCTTCTGGCTACCTGTGGTGCACTAGCCCCCTTCAGGCTGTGTTCATGCAGCCAACCCCAGTCCTCTCCCTGGGATCTGACCTCCGAAGCCCGATCCTCAGCTCCCAGTCCCCACCGGCCCCAGTGGCTGAGCAGACAAGCCTCTCAGGTTGGTGAGTGCTGGTTGGCATCGATCCTCTATGCAGGAATCTCTCTGGTTTGCCCTCTGCACCCCGGTTGCTATGTTTTCTTCCATGGCTCTGAAGCTTCCCTCCTGCCACCCCTGTCTCTGCCAGTGAAGGGGCTTCCTAGTGTGTGGAAACTTTTCCTCCTTCACAGCTCCCTCCCAGAGGTGCAGGTCCTGTCCCTATTCTTTTGTCTCTGTTTTTACTTTTTTCTTTTGCCCTACCCAGGTACGTGGGGAGTTTCTTGCCTTTTGGGAAGTCCGAGGTCTTCTGCCAGCGTTCAGTAGGTGTTCTGTAGGAGTTGTTCCAAATGTAGATGTGTTTTTGATGTATTTGTGGGGAGGCAGGTGATCTCCACATCTTACTCCTCTGCCATCTTGAAGGTCTCCCCTCTCCATAGGTTTTTAAGGACTCTTTTCCAAGACTGTTTATGTTTTTGCTTCAATATAAATAAAGTCAAATACGTAGCTGAGGGGCTTCCTTGGTGGCGCAGTGGTTGAGAGTCCGCCTGCTGATGCAGGGGACATGGGTTCGTGCCCCAGTCTGGGAAGATCCCATATGCTGCGGAGTGGCTGGGCCCGTGAGCCATGGCCACTGAGCCTGCGTGTCTAGAGCCTGTGCTCTGCAATGGGAGAGGCCACAACAGTGAAAGGCCCACGTTATACACACACACACACACACACAAAGTAAGTAGCTGAAAAGTGGGGAAAAAAAGTCAATTAATCATTCCTATATCTTGTTAAAGTTACACTTAACACCAGGACATGAGACAACATAGTCTCTGAAAAGAATATACAGAATATAATTTCACATTACATTGCTGTCTCATGCCATCATTATAAGTGCTAATTATTATATGCTGTTGTATTGAACAAAAAGCTATTGCAATGAACTGATTTCTCCCTAGATTAAAGGGCCACATTACCATGATCCACCATTTCGTGCTTCTTTTTATACTTGCGTACTGTCCTTTCATTGCTGATACTATGGTTTTCTCCCAAACACTGTACTAATATCTCTTTTGAAAAGCAGCCATGTGGTTTAGAGGAAGAGGATGGCTTTGACCTTTCAGGGCAATGTCCAATCAGGGTAACTCCATTTCTTTTGCCCCAGTCATTGTTTCAGGCATGGCACTGTTAGGGCTTGCCAGTATCCTGACCAAAAACATTGATTGGTTCAGATGTGGCAAAATCAGAAACTAGTTCCCTATGTGCACTGAATGTGAGCAAGGAAGCACACCAAACTGACACCAAATTTCTGGACTCTGAAAAGCAAGCCTGAGGGTGAAACAAAACAGTGTCATGGCACTCATAGGATTATAGAATTGACATCCTGATTGAACCATGACTGAAGGCCACCCTACCACTGGTTCCTAGTTACACAATTCAATAAATTGTTTTACATGGTTTGAGTTGGGTTTCTGGTATTTACTTTCAAAATCATTGGTAGACCTTTCTCTCAATTAACTGCAATTCCTTTCTCTGTCCTGCTTGTCACTGTGTTAATCTAGCATCATTTTCTCACTGCATTTCATTCCTCACTTGGCCTTCTCTTTGCTGCAAATTGTAGAAAAGCCTAGCCAAACTTGAAAATTAAAGTTTGTTTTATATGTAACTTCTAGGGTTATAGGAGAAAGTCCAAGACTTACTCTACATTATGCCATGGAATAGTATGCGAGGCTGTGATAACTAATCTTCTCACCACTTGGAGGTCATTTCTGCACACTTTACTATATGTTCAAGAAGGCTGAACCACTGGACATCTAATTCCTAGACACATGGGAAGAGATTGTACTTATTGATCCCTGCAAGAGTACATGTGTGTGGCCTATAGAGAGATTTCTTGCTGCCACATTCAGAAAACTGGAATAAATATAGCAGATTATTCCTCAAATGGTAGGCATTTTTCTTTCTTGGCATTTATTTGTTATTCATTGGACTCATTAAGAAGTCTGATGCTAAAACATTTGTAATAGCGAAAATTGCAAATTCAAAGCATATTGCTGAATTTTGATGCAGTGATACTTCTTTCAGACTTCATGTATTTTGTCAGAACATTGTTTTAATAAATTAACAACACCAGAAAAAAAATGAGGGAAAAAACTTGTCATCTTGGGCACTATAATTCTTGATTCCTTCAAAGCCTGACATCCTAAACATAATAGGAAAAGCTTGAATTTGAATGTCACCAATTCAAAGATGACCCCAAAAAAGAATTTCTCTCTCATGAGTTGAGATGTCGGAGTTCATCAGCATCAGCTTTGCTCATCAACCAAAAGTGTCAACTTCACTGAAACGTTCAATTTTCCCAAACAATATTCAACTTGATTTCTTTTGTGACTTCTCCCATAACATATATTCACCCTACACTTTGTTGCTATTCTTGTTGTTTTTGTAATACTAAACTGCTAACCTTGGTAGTATCCTTTATGGTGTACTCATGCTCTTGGGTAGATACCTTGAGAGTGGGAACAATGCCCCTTTTTGTTTTTTGCAACACTGCTAGGAACTTCTAATGTAGAATCATACCCAGTTAATTTCTCCTTCTGGGAACACTGGAGGATTACACTTCCTTAAACCTTTGCAGTTGCGGTTACTCATGTGAATATTTATAGTCAATAAAATGTGACTGGAAGTGGTGTTATCACTTTTTGGTTGAGACAGTGAAGAAAATCTATGTGTAATTCTCCAGTTTCTCTTTCCTCACTGCCCTAAGCCAGGAAGCTGTGTATCCAGGTTATGCTGTAACTACAAGACAGTGGAGTTGCCATCCCCCTGGACCTCTGAAGAAGCCTCCTTATCTTGAGTAGCATGAGTGTGAAGTAAATCTCTGTCCCATCAAGCCACTAAGATTTGGAGTTTATTTTCTCAGCATAAGAATAGATTATCCTTATTAATACAATCCTGTATATGAGAAATAATTACCAATTTATAGTTGAATTGAATTTTAATTAAATCAGCCCTAATTACTATCTATCATTTTGAGCAAAGTAATCAGGCCAGCATATTTGATTCTTCCCTTTCCTTTAGTACAGGTATAACTATTTGCCCTGGGTGAAAGGTTCTTTGAAAAGCTCTATCCGAAGTTCTTAAACTGGGATCTCAGAAACCTTGAGACCTAAGTCTGTTGTCTTCTATGGGTTTCTATATCTATTCATTCTAATGGGGTAGCAGATCCTTATCCCTTTAACATGTTTTGAAGTGTCCAGAACCATGAATAAATAAGAACTTCTAGGTCAGATAAAACCAAAAATTTCTATAGAGAAGGACCTTAAAATCTTAACATATGCAGGACAACTGAATAGTTGAAAGGAGACTGTTTTTAGTCTAACACTCTACCATAAATACATTAAATATTTAATTAAACTAATCAAATATTTCCTCACATCTCAAAAAATTTTTAAATATATATATATGAATGACTGCCTCTAACTTTTCAACATTCTTTGACCTCGTTTACATTGATGAAAGAAAAAATGCAGACACTAAGAAAAATCTTTAAATCACTCATTTTGTAACAAATAAATCATGCTACATTGTCATACAGTTGTATCATTGGACAAATATTTGTATAATTCACACTATCTTGATGGAGTAGATTATCATGTTAATGCATAACCATTAAGAGACTGATACCCACCCACATCCTTGCAAGGTTTTACACCAGTATGAGTCCCCTAGTAATCCATTTCAACTCTTTCTATATAATCATAGCATTCAGTTACTGATAGGTTGTTGATTCACATCACCAATAAATTTAGTCCTTATCACAACTTCCAAAAAGATTTGAAAATAATAACTCTGCTACAAAACACTCAAAGGCAGTGGTACCGGGAACTCTTGAATTGCCGTGATGTTGAAGCCACTTTCTTTCACTGAATATTTCAGGGAATAAATATATCAGGCTATCTGAGTCATTTTCTCTTTTTGTTTCCTATTTTTAATCCTTACCAAGGGCATTGTTCATAAACAGAAACAACAAAAATCTTCTGTCTCCTGGTTATCGGGTTCAAGTATATAAACCCTTGCCTGATTTCATAATGAATTTTTATAATAATACTGGCTATGACCTCAACTCTGCCTATCTCTGCCACACTCTGCTGGATCCAAACTTGTCTCAAGTCCATGACAGTCAGCCTAGAATCAGACCCTTTCCCAAATGAGCTCTTAGACTAGCAACATCTTTGAGGACCTCTACTGTGTGCCTCCTGCCCAGAATCTGTTTGTTTTCATCTAGCTTTTCCTTTCTTTAGACTTCACAAACTAGATGAACAACTACTTAGTCACAAAATTGTTCTATGAAAAATAAGTGCTTTATTTTCTTCTCATATCAATGAATTCACTTATTGGCCCACACAGTGAATGAATATATCAAGATCTGTAATACAGTTACCCATATGTGTGTGTTTTGGATTATATATAGTTGTCAGGTCATTAAGAACAAACACAATGTTATATTTATATCTCTTACAAGCTACAGTGCATTACCTTGCACACAGCATGTCTTTGATAAACATGTCCTGAATTTTAGTTACATATTGGATGCATGGTTGGATAAATAAACAAATGTTACCAAATCCGTGGAAATAAGATAAGAAAGCAGTGTGTGATAATTGAAAAGATGTTTGAATTTAGGAGGTTAACCTCAGATTTGCCACTAACTAGCATTAACTAGCCCAGAAATCTTACACAAGTTAGTTACCTCCTCTGGACTTCAGATTCATCATCTATAAAATAAGGTGCTAAGATTATGTGATCTCTTGTCACCCCACTGGTATTAAAATCTGTGATGGATAATAACCCATTAAGTTTAGTACTATAATATTTCAAGTATCTCTCTCCCTTTCTTTTCATCAGTTGCCTTAAATATCTTTAAGTAACTATTCTTCTTCCACCAATAACCTTACTCAGGCTGAAACAGAAACCCTACAGAGGAAGATCAAGGAACAGTCCATAACTTTGATCTTTAGTCTCTAGGTATAAAACAGCCCAAGGATAAGAGGCAAAGAAAGGCAATGTCAGATTAGTCAGCCTTGAGAAAACGGATGATCTGCAGGGGAGAAAATCTGGAGTTAACTATTTTGCAGAGAATTTCTGAACAAAAAGTTGCAGCTTTGAAGTGAAAGAAGTTGTACGGAAGAGGAAATAGATGATTCACCAAATGACAGATAGAAATGTGGTGATCAAATGAATTAGATATGTCTGTATGCTGGAGGATCCATAACTGGAATAAGGCATTCTGAAAAGCCATCAGTGGAACACATTAAATTGTTTTCATTTTTATATAGAATGGAGGAACTCATTTCCTGATACTATGGCCATGATGGAGATGGTAGGGAGTGGTAGTTAACAGCATGGGTTTGGGATTCAGACTAATCTAAGTTTGAATCTTGACTCTGACACATACCACTTAGATGACTTTCTAGCAAGTATCCCAGGGACCATTTTCCTCATTAGTAGTAGCCATGGTTACCTCATGGGGTTATGACCAGAATTAAATGAAGTGAAACTAGTATAGTCCTTAGCTCAGTGTCCAGCACAAGTAAGTGCTCAGTCATTATTAACTACTGTTAGACATGAGGAAGAAATTAAGTTGTTCCTATAGTTTGAAGGGTTTTTGTCCCTGGGTGAGTATGGCCAAGTTAGACTGAATTTGGTTAGAAATGTATCAAAACCAGCCCAGGAGAGCTAGCCTCAATGTTGCTTGTAAAGAGCTATGAAGTTGTAGGTCTAAGGAGAAAGATGGCAGAGGAAGTTCCCTGAGCTGAATTTGCATTTAAGCTAGGAATTAAAAGCAGTTTCAGAACTAGTGAGAATTGACAGTTGGGTTCTAAACTGGGGAATTTGCAAAAAGAAACCTTCCTTTTGTGTTTGGTCATTATTCTACCTGTCAAGCAGTAAACAACTGCTCTACTCAACCCAGTTTTAGATACCATAGACAAAGTCATCAATAGTTCTTGTTAGTTTTTATAGGTTAAGCACTGAGAACATTTGATATTATCTCTCAATTCTCTTTCTCTTTTTTAGCTTTTAGAGGATTAAGAGAGAAAGGGTGTGTGTGTGTAAACAGGCTGGGGTGGGGGTATGTGGCAGCTTTTAAGCAACCAGAAACTGAAACACAAATCTAGTTGGTAATTTTAATTATCCTCCCCACAAAAAAACCAAAACAACAAAAAACTTTAAAAGTGCATTCAAAACATGTTTCTTTATATTGTATTCTAATTAAGACAGTGATTTACATGTTGATGACCAGGTGGGTACCCAGAAATTTAAAAACCCTTGTGGTACATTTTAAATGGTTTAAAGCTATGTATATTTAAATTCTCAATATTAGTCAGTGCAATTTTAATTCCCCTTAGAATATGGTGAGGGAAGAGACAAAGTAAATATATAATAACACATCTAATTAAAATATCTTTTCTCTGCTAATGGCATATTTTTGACATAGATATGATACTAGATTTGCAGTTGTTCCCTAATGTGTCTATAGGAGGAAAACTATACATTTTAAAGATCTGTATAGAATCCCTAGAGTGATTTGGTTTCTAAAGCACATTTATATCTCATTTACTTATTTTCTCCTATAGCATAATGCTTCAAAATGCACATCTTCTGACTCCTAATTGTGTCACTCAAGTGCCAGATTCAAAAAGGAACAAAAAGAAACCTTAAGTGAAATGTTCTGTCTTATTTTCATGTTTCTAAATCCTGGTTTCACTAGAGAAAATGCCAGGAAAATAAAAAAGTAGAAATGAAAATGTCCTCATTTTCTTTTTTTTCTTAAATCTTTGTTCCTTGGGCTCTATCATACACTACTTGTAAGAAAAGCACATCCACATTCAACATATATCTTCATGTTTAATATGGTGATGGAAAATTCTGTTTTCCTAAGATGCTTCTTTGATTTTTTTTCAAACATTAAGCTCTTAGCAAATATGCTAAATGACAATGCAAATTCATTTATTTTGTTATCAGAATTTTTGTTTCTTGAATGGAGCAAACAAAAAGTTTAGCCAAATTGATTTTATTTTGATAAATTAATACCTGTAGATGAATTGCCTTTCTCAAATTTCCAGACTTAGGGACAGTTGGATCAACATATTTATAATGTTAAAAGAAACCACTGGACAGATACACCAGAAGTACAGCTACACGTGGAACAACTTCTACAGAACACCTACTGAACGCTGGCAGAAGACCTCAGACCTCCCAAAAGGCAAGAAACTCCCCACGTACATGGGTAGGGCAAAAGAAAAAAGAAAAAACAGAGACAAAAGAATAGGGACGGGACCTGCACCAGTGGGAGGGAGCTGTGAAGGACGCAAGGTTTCCATACACTAGGAAGCCCCTTCATGGGCAGAGACTGCGGGTGGCAGAGGGGGAAAGCTTCGGAGCCGCAGAGGAGAGCACAGCAACACAGCTGCGGAAGGCAAAGCAGAGAGATTCCCTCACAGAGGATCAGTGCCGACTGGCATTCACTAGCCCAAGAGGTTGTCTGCTCGCCCGCCGGGGCAGGCGGCGCTAGGAGCTGAGGCTTGGGCTTCGGTCAGAGCACACAGAGAGGACTGGGGCTGGCAGAGTGAACACAGCCTGAAGGGGCTAATGTGCCACAGCTAGCCAGGAGGGAGTACGGGGAAAAGTCTGGACCTGCCAAAGAGGCAAGAGACTTTTTCTTCCCTCTTTGTTTCCTGGTGCTTGAGGAGAGGGGATTAAGGTGCTTGGAGGAGCTCCAGAGACGGGCACGAGCAGCGGCTGAGAGCGCGGACCCCAGAGACGGGCGTGGGATGCTGGGGCTGCTGCTGCCACCACCAAGAGGCCTGTGTGCAAGCGCAGGTCACTGTCCACGCCCCACTTCCAGGGAGACTGTGCAGCCCGTCACTGCCAGGGTCCCGGGATCCAGGGATGGCTTCCCTGGGAGAGCGCACGGTGCACCTCGGGCTGGTGCAACATCACGCCAGCCTCTACCTCCACAGGCTCGCCCCGCACTCCGTGCCGCTCCCTCCCCCGTGGCCTCAGTGAGCCAAAGTCCTTGAAGCGGCTGCTCCTTTAACCCTGTACAGTCTGAGTGAAGAACAGACGCCCTCAGGCGACCTACATGCAGAGGTGGGGCCAAATCCAAAGCTGAGACCCGGGAGCTGTGAGAACAAAGAAGAGAAAGGGAAATCTCTCCCAGCAGCCTCAGAAGCAGTGGATTAAAACTCCACAATCAACTTCATGTACCCTGCATCTGTGGAATACATAAATAGACAACAAATCATCCCAAATTGAGGAGCCACGAGTCAGTGCTGTGCCTCTGAGGTGGGAGAGCCAACTTCAGGACACTGGTCCACAAGAGACTTCCCAGCTTCACATAATATCAAATGGCGAAAATCTTCCAGAGATCTCCATCTCAACACCAGCACCCAGCTTCACTCAACGACCAGCAAGCTACAGTGCTGGACACCCTATGCCAAACAACTAGCAAGACAGGAGCACAACCCCACCCATTAGCAGAGAGGCTGCCTAAAATCATAAAAAGTCCACAGACACCCCAAAACACACCACCAGACGTGGACCTGCCCACCAGAAAGACAAGATCCAGCCTCATCCACCAGAAAACAGGCACTATTCCCTCCACCAGGAAGCCTACACAATCCACTGAACCAACCTTGGCCACTGGGGACAGACACCAAAAACAATGGAACTACGAACTTGCAGCCTGCAAAAAGGAGACCCTAAACACAGTAAGATAAGCAAAATGAGAAGACAGAAAGACACGCAGCAGGAGAAGGAGCAAGATAAAAACCCACCAGACCTAACAAATGAAGAGGAAATAACCAGTCTACCTGAAAAAGAATTCAGAATAATGATAGTAAAGATGATCCAAAATCTTGGAAATAGAATAGACAAAATGCAAGAAACAGTTAACAAGGACTTAGAAGAACTAAAGATGAATCAAGCAATGATTAAAACACAATAAATGAAATGAAAAATACTCTAGATGGGATCAATAGCAGAATAACTGAGGCAGAAGAATGGATAAGTGATGTGGAAGATAAAATAGTGGAAATAACTACTGAAGAGCAGAAGAAAGAAAAAAGAATGAAAAGAACTAAGGACTGTCTCAGAGACCTCTGGGACAACATTAAACGCACCAACATTCGAATTATAGGGGTTCCAGAAGAAGAAGAGAAAAACAAAGGAACTGAGAAAATATTTGAAGAGATTATAGTTGAAAATTTCCCTAATATGGGAAAGGAAATAGTCAGTCAAGTCCAGGAGGCACAGAGAGTCCCATACAGGATAAATCCAAGGAGAAATATGCCAAAACACATATTAATCAAACTGTCAAAAATTAAATACAAAGAAAACATATTAAAAGCAGTAAGGGAAAAACAACAAATAACACACAAGGGAATCCCCATAAAGTTAACAGCAGATCTTTCAGCAGAAACTCTGCAAGCCAGAAGGGAGTGGCAGGACATATTTAAAGTGATGAAGGAGGAAAACCTGCAACCAAGATTACTCTACCCAGCAAGGATCTCATTCAGATTTGATGGGGAAATTAAAACATTTACAGACAAGCAAAAGCTGAGAGAGTTCAGCACCACCAAACCAGCTTTAGAACAAATGCTAAAGGAACTTCTCTAGGCAAGAAACACAACAGAAGGAAAAGACCTACAATAATGAACCCAAAACAATTAGGAAAATGGGAATAGGAACATACATATCGATAATTACCTTAAATGTAAATGGACTAAATGCTCCACCAAAAGACACAGATTGGCTGAATGGATACAAAAACAAGACACATACATATGCTGTCTACAAGAGACCCACTTTAGACCTAGAGACACATACAGACTGAAAGTAAGGGGATGGAAAAAGATATTCCATGCAAATGGAAACCAAAAGAAAGCTGGAGTAGCAATTCTCATATCAGACAAAATAGACTTTAAAATAAAGACTACTAGAAGAGACAAAGAAGGACACTACATAATGGTCAAGGGATCGATCCAAGAAGAAGATATAACAATTGTAAATATTTATGCACCCAACATAGGAGCACCTCAATACATAAGGCAAATACTAACAGCCATAAAAGGGGAATTCGACAGTAACACATTCATAGTAGGGGAATTTAACACTCCACTTTCACCAATGGACAGATGATCCAAAATGAAAATAAATAAGGAAACACAAGCTTTAAATGATACATTAAACAAGATGGACTTAATTGATATTTATAGGACATTCCATCCAAAAACAACAGAATACACATTTTTCTCAAGTGCTCATGGAACATTCTCCAGGATAGATCATATCTTGGGTCACAAATCAAGCCTTGGTAAATTTAAGAAAATTGAAATTCTATCAAGTATCTTTTCCGACCACAATGCTATGAGACTAGATATCAATTACAGGAAAAGAGCTGTAAAAAATACAAACACATGGAGGCTAAACAATACACTACTTAATAACGAAGTGATCACTGAAGAAATCAAAGAGGAAATTAAAAAATACCTAGAAACAAATGACAATGGAGACACGATGACCCAAAACCTATGGAATGCAGCAAAAGCAGTTCTAAGAGGGAAGATTATAGCAATATAATCCCACCTTTAGAAACAGGAAACATCTCGAATAAACAACCTAACCTTGCACCTAAAGCAATTTGAGAAAGAAGAACAAAAACAACCCAAAGTTAGCAGAAGTAAAGAAATCATAAAAAAAAAGATCAGAAATAAATGAAAAAGAAATGAAGGAGGGCCTCCCTGGTGGCGCAAGTGGTTGAGAGTCCGCCTGCCAATGCAGGGGATACGGGTTCGTGCCCCGGTCTGGGAGGATCCCATATGCCGCGGAGCGGCTGGGCCCGTGAGCCATGGCCGCTGAGCCTGCGCGTCTGGAGCCTGCGCTCCGCAACGGGGGAGGCCACGACAGTGAGAGGCCCGCATACCGCAAAAAAAAAAAAAAAAAAAAAAAAAAAAGAAATGAAGGAAATGATAGGAAAGACCAATAAAACTAAAAGCTGCTTCTTTGAGAAGATAAACAAAATTGATAAACCATTAGCCAGACTCATCAAGAAAAAAAGGGAGAAGACTCAAATCAATAGAATTAGAAATGAACAAGGAGAAGTAACAACTGACACTGCAGAAATACAAAAGATCATGAGAGATTACTGCAAGCAACTCTATGCCAATAAAATGGACAACCTGGAAGAAATGGACAAATTCTTAGAAATGCACAACCTGCCAAGACTGAATCAGGAAGAAATAGAAAATATGAACAGACCAATCACAAGCACTGAAATTGAAACTGTGATTAAAAATCTTCCAACAAACAAAAGCCCAGGACCAGATGGCTTCACAGGCAGATTCTATCAAACATTTAGAGAAGAGCTAACACCTATCCTTCTCAAACTCTTCCAAAATATAGCAGAGGGAGGAACACTCCCAAACTCATTCTATGAGGCCACCATCACCTTGATACCAAAACCAGACAAGGATGTCACAAAGAAAGAAAACTACAGGCCAATATCACTGATGAACATAGATGCAAAAATCCTCAACAAAATACAAGCAAACAGAATCCAACAGCACATTAAAAGGATCATACACCATGATCAAGTAGGGTTTATTCCAGGAATGCAAGGATTCTTCAATATACGCAAATCAATCAATGTGATACACCATATTAACAAATTGAAGAAGAAAAACCATATGATCATCTCAATAGATGCAGAGAAAGCTTTTGACAAAATTCAACACCCATTTATGATAAATACCCTGCAGAAAGCAGGCATAGAGGGAACTTTCCTCAACATAATAAAGGCCATATATGACAAATCCACAGCCAACATCGTCCTCAATGGTGAAAAACTGAAACCCTTTCCACTAAGATCAGGAACAAGACAAGGTTGCCCACTCTCACCACTCTTATTCAACTTAGTTTTGGAAGTTTAAGCCACAGCAATCAGAGAAGAAAAGGAAATAAAAGGAAACCAAATTGGAAAAGAAGAAGTAAAGCTGTCACTGTTTGCAGATGACATGATACTATACATAGAGAATCCTAAAGAGGCTACCAGAAAACTACTAGAGCTAATCAATGAATTTGGTAAAGTAGCAGGATACAAAATTAATGCACAGAAATCTCTGGCATTCCTATATACTAATGATGAAAAATCTGAAAGAGAAATCAAGAAAACACTCCCATTTACCATTGCAACAAAAAGAATAAAATATCTAGGAATAAACCTACCTAAGGAGACAAAAGACTTGTATGCAGAAAATTATAAGACACTGATGAAAGAAATTAAAGATGATACAAATAGATGGAGAGATATACCATGTTTTTGGATTGGAAGAATCAAATTTGAGAAAATGACTCTACTACCCAAAGCAATCTACAGATTGAATGCAATCCCTATCAAACTACCAATGGCATTTTTAACAGAACTACAACAAAAAATTTCACAATTTGTCTGGAAACACAAAAGACCCCGAATAGCCAAAGCAATCTTGAGAAGAAAAAATGGAGCTGGAGGAATCAGGCTCCCTGACTTCAGACTATACTACAAAGCTACAGTAATCAAGACAGTATGGTACTGGCACAAAAACAGAAAGGTAGATCAATGGAACAGGATAGAAAGCCCAGAGAAAAACCCACGCACATATGGTCACCTTATCTTTGATAAAGGAGGCAGGAATGTACAGTGGAGAAAGGACAGTCTCTTCAGTAAGTGGTGCTGGGCAAACTGGACAGGGACAAGTAAAAGTATGAGATTAGATCACTCCCTAACACCATACACAAAAATAAGCTCAAAATGGATTAAAGACCTAAATGTAAGGCCTGAAACTATCAAACTCTTAGAGGAAAACATAGGCAGAACACTCTATGACATAAATCACAGCAAGATCCTTTTTGACCCACCTCCTAGAGAAATGGAAATAAAGACAAAGATAAACACATGGGACCTAATGAAACTTAAAAGCTTTTGCACAGCAAAGGAAACCATAAACAAGATGAAAAGACAACCCTCAGAATGGGAGAAAATATTTGCAAATGAAGCAACTGACAAAGGATTAATCTCCAAAATTTATAAGCAGCTCATGCAGCTCAATAACAAAAAAACAAACAACCCAATCCAAAAATGGGCAGAAGATCTAAATAGACATTTCTCCACAGAAGATATACAGATTACCAACAAACACATGAAAGAATGCTCAACATCTTTAATCATTAGAGAAATGCAAATCAAAACTACAATGAGATATCATCTCACACCAGTCAGAATGGCCATCATTAAAAAATCTAGAAACAATAAATGCTGGAGAGGGTGTGGAAAAAAGGGAACACTCTTGCACTGCTGGTGGGAATGTGAATTGGTACAGCCACTATGGAGAACAGTATGGAGGTTCCTTAAAAAACTACAAATAGAACTACCATATGACCCAGCAATCCCACTACTGGGCATACACCCTGAGAAAACCATAATTCAAAAAGAGCCATGTACCAAAATGTTCATAGCAGCCCTATTTACAATAGCCCGGAGATGGAAACAACCTAAGTGTCCATCATTGCATGATGGATAAAGAAAATGTGGCACATCTATACAATGGAATATTACTCAGCCATAAAAAGAAACGAAATTGAGCTATTTGTAATGAGGTGGATAGACCTAGAATCTGTCATACAGAGTGAAGTAAATCAGAAAGAGAAAGACAAATACCGTATGCTAACACATATATATGGAATTTAAGAAGAAAAAAATGTCATGAAGAACCTAGGGGTAAGACAGGAATAAAGACACAGACCTACTAGAGAGTGGACTTGAGAATATGGGGAGGCGGAAGGGTAAGCTGTGACAAAGCAAAAGAGAGACATGGACATATATACACTACCAAATGTAACGTAGATTGCTACTGGGAAGCAGCTGCATAGCACAGGGAGATAAGCTCGGTGCTTTGAGACCGCCTAGAGGGGTGGGATAGGGAGGGTGGGACGGAGACGCAAGAGGGAGGGGATATGGGAACATATGTATATGTAAAACTGATTCATTTTGTTATAAAGCAGAAACTAACACACCATTGTTAAGCAATTATACTCCAATAAAGATGTAAAAAAAAAAAAAAAAAAACACTGGCTTTGGCTTGGGCTTTGGCAAAACAAGTAAAGTTGAAAAACTAAAATAATAGCGTCAAATTTTACAGAATTATAAAAATTTTCATCAGGAATTTTGCCACCCAGGAAGCACTAATTAAAGATCATTATAAGGACAGACAGCAAATGCACAGAATTATGCTAAAAAAAGAGGTGGTAGGAACACCACTGAGAAAGCAACCTCTGAGATGAACTAATTAGAACTATGGAAAGTGATAGGGATTTTTAAAATTATAACATTATTGTCAGATAAATGAGACAAAGAGTCATTCATTACATTTTTTTAATACATTCTGAACTTCAACTTACCTTTTCTGTTTGAGCTAATACAAAAATAAAATGTTGCAGAAGAATAAATAATACAATTTGGAAGGTATAATTTTTTAAAATATTTTTCTTAAAAGTAGATTTTTTTCTTACTTTACATTGAATTTTTAAATTACATTACAACTTTTGCCAGGTAAAAAAGTTTTTAAATACTATTTTCACATTCCCATCACTGTGTCTCACTCTACTCCCGTTGGTCATTCTCTGTTTCTGTCTCCAGCCACTTTCTGCTTCATTTCAAAATCTATTTAAGGCAGATATTTTTAATAAAGTGAATTAGTCATTGATATGACCAAATATATAAAAATAAAATTTTATGGTTAACAGTCCTATTATCAACAGTAATGTAAGTAATGTCCAACTGGGAAATAAATGGTAAAGTTGTAAGGTTTGATCGCTCTACTTGACATTTTAGCCACTATTTGCATTATTCTGAAATTTAGCCATTATATAGGTCATCTTGTATATTAATTTTGCTCTATGCTATTAATAAGACATTAAGAGCAGATGATTCTGAAGAAAGATCCTTTTAAACTGTCTAAGTTCCTTAAATTTATAAGTAGAGTCTCTCTCAGTGGCTACTCCAGGCAATAATATGAGCCGTTTCTGTTGTCTTACTCTTCTTCATCTTCTTTTTTAATCTTTAATGACTTTTGTTTCATATATTTCTTTGGCTGAAATTTCTGTCTTAAGTATCTTAAGGTCCTTCGTATAAATAATTTGTTCCTAAGGAACAAATTTTAATTTGCTTGCTGTCTTATTAAATAATAAGTATTTTGTAGTACTGAATAGAAAATATTTCAGAGACTCAGCACCCTCAGAAACAAAGTCTTCTTAAAGTTTGCTTAGACAAGTGACAATGTCTTAAAATTTAGCACAACTTCATTCTCGGGAACAGGACATGATATTCAAAAGGGGTTGATTAAGCTCCACTTCATAAATATAGAGAGTTGGTCAAAGAACAGGACTATTAAATAATAGAAGATTGCACTAGAATTTTTGTCACTGATGTCTCATCAAATAACTTTGGTCAATACCCAGTTTAGTAATCATTTTGAAGATATTTAATCAATTGCTTTCAGTCTCCTTATTCAAAAATCCAAGGTTGTTTGATGACAGCTTGCCATTACTTATTTCCAAACTAGCAGTGTTATACTTTTGTTTCTTATCTGAAAGTTGTCTTTTTCACCATATAGCCATATTCAGTGCTTCATATTAAGATTAAAGGAGTTAATATTAATTGAGTCCCTGCTATATGCCTGGCACTAACTAGTTACTTTTAAAATGGTATAAAATTAAATAGTAAAAATCAGAACTCTACTTTCAGCATTGAAATCATGAAGGAGTTAGGTCACTCCCTTAAGCAGAAAACAGGTATAAAATGGATTGAAATTATTCAAAATAATCACTTCAAGAACTGAAAATGACCAAAGGCAGGCAACAAGTTGAGAGGCGTTTATTCATGAAAAATGGCTGTTTCATTGGTTAAGAAAGGTGAATTTGTGGTCTTTCCATGATAGATTGTTCCCATCTCTAACTCAGAGGATGAAAACTACAGCCTCACTTGCCAGAGGTAGAAATTTGGTTCAAAGCCAAAGCACAGCAACTAGAAACCAAAAAAGAGTTTGGGACCAAGATAATCATAGAAAAGCTGAGATAAGCTCTACACATATCCCTGGGTGACTTCTAAACTATGCATGCAAGCCTTGGAGAAACATGAAAATTGTTGCATCTTAAATGTATTCCTCAATCCACAGCTCAGGAGTGCAGAGGACAAAAGATAAAAGCTTTTGGTGTCTGAGAATAGCCTCTGTCTAAATCATTTGCTGACTGCTGAACTACACAGGCACAAACTAGACCCCTGGGGACAAAGGCTAAAAAAAAGTGAGCAGAGACAGCAGTGGATACACACCACAGACGTGAAGGATTTTACATTTGGAGATCAGGAAAGTTAAGTGACTAGTAAAACAAACAAATAAAAACAGCAACTGTCAGAAGAACAAAATAGAATTGAGTCACTACAATGTATTATCTGGTGTCTAGCTTTCAACCAAAAATTACTAGATAAGCAGATTAATTAATAAGTATAACTCATAATCAGGAAAAAAAAGTCACATATGTTGGATAAAATAGACAAATACTTAAAAGGAATCACTATAAATATGTCCCCAAAATTAAAAAAAACATATGTCCAAGGAATTAAAGGAAATGTGCTAATAATAAGCAGCAAATAGGGATCTCAAGAGAAATTAAAAGAATATAAAAAACCAAGTAGGAATTCTAAAGCTGAAAAATACAATAACTAAAAGTAAAAGTTCACTAGATGAATTTAATAGCAGCATTGAGATGACGGAAAAAAAATTATTTGTGAACTTGAAAATACACCAGAAGAAATTATTCAATTTGAAGAATGGAAAAGGATTAAAGGAAAAAGAAGTCATCTAAAATAGAAGCTAAATCTTTCAGAAGATCACTAAAACTGAGAAATCTTTGGCTAGAATAAATATTTATCTAGCTAGAAGAAGAAGAAATGAGTGAACTACACATTACCAATATTAAGAATGAAAAAGAGGATATCAATACAAAGACTTCAGATAGTAAAAAGATAAGGGAATATTATAAACACTCCATGACAAAAATCCTTTCACTTTATGTGGAATAAGTTCCTTTAAATACAAAATTACAAATATTAACTCAAGAAAAATAGAAAAAAATGAGCAGTACTATATCAATTAAATAAATAAAATTGGTTATTTAAAATCCTCTCCCCCAAAATAAAGGTCCAGATAATTTCACTGGTAAATTATACTATTTAAGGAAGAAATTATGCCAATCCTGACCAAATTTCTACAAAAAAAAGGAAGAACTCTTTGTGAATTTGTGTTATGAGGCTAATATTACACTGACAACCAAGCCAGGCAAAGGCTTAATATGAAAACTACAGACTGATATCTTTCATAAACATAGATGTAAATATCCTTAACAAAATATTAGCAAATAAAATCCATCAATATATGAAAAAGATAATGCCATTATGATCTAAAAGGTTGATCCCAGGAATGCAAGCTCATTTCAAATTAAAAATCAATCAATGTAATCTATCACATCAAAAGATACTTTTCTATG
This sequence comes from Mesoplodon densirostris, assembly GCF_025265405.1. NCBI lineage: Eukaryota > Metazoa > Chordata > Mammalia > Artiodactyla > Ziphiidae > Mesoplodon > Mesoplodon densirostris. The sequence continues at coordinate 22,355,151 of NC_082664.1, forward strand.
AATTACTTTCTCCCCTGACACATACTTCATTTCGTTTTCGGTCTTCTATGTAGTTCTGCTTATTCTTATTTTATATATGAGGAATCAGAGATCAAAAAGCGTTCAATAGGGCTTCCCTGGTGGCGCAGTGGTTGAGAGTCCGCCTGCCGATGCAGGGGACACGGGTTCATGCCCTGGTCCAGGAAGACCCCACATGCCGCGGAGCGGCTGGGCCTGTGAGCCATGGCCGCTGAGCCTGCGCGTTCGGAGCCTGTGCTCCGCAACGGGAGAGGCCACAACAGTGAGAGGCCTGCGTACCGCAAAAACAAACAAACAAACAAAGAAACACACACCAAAAAAGCGTTCAATAACTGGCCAAACTTTACATATCATATAAAGGAAACACGAATTTGAGTTCAGATCTGCCTTATCTTAAATTATTCTTTCTACTGTGGCATCTATCTTCCACTGATGACCTGCAATAATATGAAAAATCTACACGGACAGATAAGAGGGTCTTGAAAGTTTTTTTTTTAATAAATTGCTTGCGTTCCCTCCAGTAGTACCTTTGCCAACATCCTTTATATTCTGGGTAATAAACACTTAATCCAAAGCAGTATGTTCCATGCTGTTGGACCCATAATAACTGCTCTACTTCCCTTGCATAGCACCAGATGCCCAGACTCCAGTCTCAGTAATAGTTTTGTAACCTATGAATATGAAACATTAGATACATAAAAGTTCCCCATGTTCCATTTGGTTAAAAAAAGACTGTCACCCTATCTGTGGTCCAAGGAAAAATAAAAATACAAATGGCTTGAGTCCTGCTTCAGAGGATGCTTCCTTTTTTCCACAAATAAAATCATCAAGGCAGCTCCAGTGAGTTTGTACATGTAATTAAAACCCATAACTTGAGAAAATAAAATGTCCTTTTATATATAAATACCCATGAATACTCTTGCACTGAATCTATAAGATCTTTTGAAGTATTAAAAGTATCATGAACAACAACAACAACAATTCACAACATGAGAGCATTTGGGACACGGGAGTAAACCTTGTGGAAAATTCAGATTAAAGATATTCTTTAGAAATGCTTTCAAAAGCACTTTAAAAAAATACCAATACAGAAATGCATGAAATTCTTTAATATTTAAAAAAGTTATTAATACCAAGCCTTCAGATTTAGACATCCACACTCTAAACAACATCACTCCGTTCTCTAGCATGCATTTCAAATCTTGTTCTCACTTTCCCAGATTCCACATGGACTTTCAAACTCTCTTCTGTAAATATCATTATGTAGTTAATATCTAGAAATATAGAAGAATGTAACTATCATGTCTGTCTATTTATAAGGTCAGGCCCATCTACTTACATAATATCATAACACACACATATATGTGCATATATATATATACACACATACATATATACAGGCAATTTCATTATTTCCTTTATTGATATTTTCTATTGTTCAATATTACTGTTCCTGGGTTTCTATACAGGCATTCTAGGACTTTTTTCTTCCTCCTTATTGAATAGCTTATGGTTATGCCTAGAAAAGATGTCCATATATAGATCTAAGAGTGATGAAGGTGAACATATTGGAATGAGATGTAAAGGAAGACTTTCTATAGGTTATTATGTCTCGAATCTGAGAATTAATGTCTAAATTGTGGTTGGAAATATAGTTGAATTCTTAAGAACCATGAATTGCTTGTTAAAAATATGAGTTCTCTGGGCTTCCCTGGTGGCACAGTGGCTGAGAGTCCGCCTGCTGATGCAGGGGACACGGGTTCATGCCCTGGTCCGGGAAGATCCCACATGCCGCGCAGCGGCTGCGCCCGTGAGCCATGGCCGCTGAGCCTGTGCGTCTGGAGCCTGTGCTCCACAACGGGAGAGACCACAACAGTGAGAGGCCCACGTACAGCAAAAAAAAAAGAGTTCTCTGCCTCCATCAATGAGTGGATTCCAAGAGGAACCTACATTTTTAACAAGTATTCCTAATGATTTGGATATATATAGTATGATACTCTTTGGCACCAAACTATAATTTGGAGAAGGGTTCAGATTTTTATAGAGGTTAGACTTTCCTTAGGTGTTTTTAGAGGGACTATAATTGCTGGCCATGAGGCAGTGACTCAACAAAAGATATGGTCTTGTGGAAGGTAACTGTCAGGATATACGAACTTCTAGAAATAAATCTCAGAGGGACAGTTTAGTATTATTTAGTCTATAAATTACCAAAGGAGGTACAACTATTGGAACTCTGCTTTCATATCCAAGCAAGGCTTCCCTGGGGAAAAAACCTACCCTCACATGCGTACACACATTCCCCTCAACTAATAATGATACCCTGCAGGCAATCCACCCTCCAAAAACTTCTCCAAAAGCCCAATACATTCACACAATTATTTTAAAGCCCAGCTCAAGAATTACCTATTAAAGTCTTCTTTAAACATAGTAGAGTGGTTAATTCCTGTATTGTGATGTCTTAAATTAAAAATTATAGGAGTCCAAACTCAAATGGTTCAGACAATGAAGGTAGGAAAAATGCCAAGCAAATCAAAATAAGAGGCAGAGAGTAAAAGAAAAAGTATTATCTGGCTTCCTTGACTTTATATTTTCTATGGCCAAACAGAAAAAGGAAGATAATTTCTGAGGAAAACTGACCATACTTTTTATTTATAATACATTCACAGAAATGTGGAATTGAATGTTTGCATTTATTTACACCAGCTTCTATCATTCCTTCCTTTAGTCATCATAATCTCTCTGGTATTATTCTCGTCTCACAGCAATGATTCCCCCCCCCATTCATTTTTGCTAGCTAATGTTAATGTGTGGCTTGAGATACTAAGCAGGTTCTCTGTATACTGCATGGCTCCAAATCTGTTGTGAATAAAGAGAGGATGGAAGTCTATGGGCCAAATGTGTGGGTCAAATTGGCTCATCTCAAGAGTGCAATGGTTTCCCATTCAGTTAGTGGTCATATTGAGTCTAACAGTTACCAGATCCTCAGGTGCCATATCACATTAATGCAGCAAGCATCCATCTGGTCTGAACCATGCTGTCATATTTCATATAAGCCATTCCTTTCTATTTTGCAAATATTCCAATAAAGGTGTCAGACTCTGTTAGGGAAATCAAGTATAAGCATATATCATCAATGCAAATATAAAATCAAATCAGTGTTAGGTCTTCAATACATTAAACCCCTGTCAAGTCTAATTACAGCTCCTTCAAACATCCTTTCATTGGAGAACCCTATGTGTTGCTAGAAAGGTAGCAGGGATCTTGCTGCAGACATTGCAATTCCCAAGGACGAAGAACTGATATTTTTGTCAGTGTTGTATGTAATGGTAGCACAGCTCCTTCAAACATCCTTTCATTGGAGAACCCTATGTGTTGCTAGAAAGGTAGCAGGGATCTTGCTGCAGACATTGCAATTCCCAAGGACGAAGAACTGATATTTTTGTCAGTGTTGTATGTAATGGTAGCATCTGCTTCTTAAGCAAATCCATTCAGTTATTTAAGACCTTTTTTTAATAATTAGACCCATATAATCATTCAAATCTATTAGAGCTACGCATTTTAATATGAACTAAGCAGAATAATAGAAATGACTACCCAAGTGACTACTACTTTGGTTCTACTGGTCTGCCCTTCAAATATATCAAAGCCAAGGACTAAAATTTAGTTTAATTACTTTTGAAAGACTTCTTCGTGCTACAATCTCATCCTTGATCACTGGGAGTCTTAAACTTCCTCTAGTCATTTTGACTAATTCCAGTCTTGGCACAAGTGATGTTTAATTTTATCTCTCTTTTGTTCTTTTTTTTTTTAAACAAATTTACTCGTTTAGCGCAGGTTCTCTTATTGGTGATGAGTTGATGCTGGAAACTTCTGGCTTACAAAAGCCAATTGTTTAAAATTTAGGATTTATTCAGCCAGTTTTAAAACCAGAGGTAGCTGAAATTGGCTAAAGTGAGAGTATTTACACCACAGAAATTGGCAAGCACTGCAAATCAGAACTCTTTTTTTCCAGAGAACTGGTTTACCAGCACATTCATAACTGTAATAGAGAAATGTGATGCCAGCCACATCATGTTATCTTCTAATCTTTAGGAAGCCTCCCATTTGCAGTTTCTACTGAGAGAAGTTTCTGTAGGCTCTTCTCTAAGACCTGGATGGCAAATTCTGTTTTATATGATGTTATCTCCTCCTCTCCAAAGTTTCAGATATTTGTACCACCACAGTGGTACCTCAAGTACAATCAATATTTAAACAGCACGACAACCTATGTGATGGTCTAGTATGAAAAAATGTCTGGAGTGTATGACTGTAAATAACTATATGAACCAAATTCTCTTTTGCTACACCACAGTCAGAGTATTGCATTAGTAGGAGGAAAAGAATTTGATTGAAAGTGAGCCAAAGAGACAAATGGAGAACAAAGTGACATCATGATGGATCGATCACATCTTAAGCGAGCAAAAAAAAAAAAAGTTTTATTTCTATAAAGAGACACTAAAATCTGCCTCTCAGCTTCCTTGAATTCAGAACCAATTTCTAACATATGATATCACAAGACCTGCTGTCATCTCTGAGATTCCCTTCTCCATTAATGCCATCTGTATCCCTACTAACAACCCTCAGGACTTCAGTTCACTTTTGTGAGTATTTCTTCCTTGCAACTGAAAGGCCTAATTAACAAAAAAAGACTATTCATAATCTATAAACTATACTGGGTGTACATTACAAATTACCCAGTAAGGGTAATAGATTACAGGCCTTTTCTTCTAAAATTCCAGAAGCTGGGCACTGATTCTGTAGCCTTCCCAGCTCTACCACCAGTGGTTGGGTATCCTGCCTGTTAACCCAATTCCTTGGGTAACCCAGAACTACATCTTTCAATGATATAAATCTCCAACACGTAGTCTGAAATATCCTATGCCAAATGGTTTTTCCCCATGATCCCCACTGATCATTCGCTCCACGCCTGAATTTTAAGATTCTTTAGAAATTCTAAAACATCTTTAACATCCAGGCATGTACTTCATAAGGTTCAGGAAATTAGTTGCAAAATGTTACATAAATGCTGAATGCAAACATTTTAAGCAAAAAGTTTCCATAACTTTCAAAAGGTTCTCAGAAGGATTCATGACCCTGTAAAAAGTTCATGAGTGACTGCCATATATTCTATATTGTTTTCAGACTTTGTTTTCATTAAGGTAAAGCTAACATCTTTAACAAGTAGTGTCAGCCAATAGGAGATTACTTATTGTTCATGTAAAAATATGGGGCAAGTAAATAGGTGGCCAGAAAAGTTTTTTTAATGACATCATCCAAAGATACAAACTGATGGAAGCTTTGCCATCTTCAGGATATGTCTTCCAAAGTTTTCCTGTAAGTTATCTCTATTCCAATCATCCATAATGAGAATAAGTAAGGAGGAGTTCATATGAAAGATTATAAACCAAGACTGTTAGTGGTGCATGTTATTTCCATACCACAGTCTAGAATGCAGGCATATGCCATGTGGGTTTTGAGGGACACCTAATTCCTAACCTAGCTTAAGTAAGTCTATTTGTGCTTTCCCTTAACTTTTAAACTTTTTTTAAAAAATTTATTTATTTTTTTATTTTTGTCTGCTTTGGGTCTTTGTTGCTGCGCACAGGCTTTCTCCAGTTGCGGCGTGTGGTGGCTACTCTTCATTGGGGTGCGCAGGCTTCTCATTGTAGTGTCTTCTCTTGTTGTGCAGCATAGGCTCTAGGTATGCAGGCTTCAGTAGTTGTGGCACACGGGCTCAGTAGTTATGGCTCGTGGGCTCTAGAACACAGGCTCAGTAGTTGTGGCACACAGGCTTAGTTGTTCCATGGCACGCGGGATCTTCCTGGACCAGGGCTTGAACCCGTTTCCCCTGCACTGGCAGGTGGATTCTTAACCACTGTGCCACCATGGAAGTCCTCCCTTAACTTTTACATTTTGATGATTTACCTAGTTTAATATCTTCTAAATGGAATCAATTCACTGTATCCTCTACAATAAAAGATCTCTTGACCTTGGATAATGTTTCCTTGTTCAGACTTTGTCAAATTATGTTGACATGCTTCAATTCCGAATCTAGTCACTCCTCAATCTCCCCTCACAGTCACATGAGACTCCTGTAAAAGATGTATTAGCACCTCATTTGGGGCAACTAGTTCTATTTAACTCAAACTCTGGTTAATATTCATTTTAGGCCTGTAAAACAATATTTACAGTCCTACTAAATTTGAATTGTAGATATTCCTAAATAAGGTATTAATGACTAGATAATTATGAAGACAAGACATGCCTCGTCTTCACACATGATTCACTGGTATTTCATATAGAGAACAATAATGCATTCTCACCCTTCTTTACCCTGCTCAAGAAAGTATGCAACAACCCTTTCACCCAAACAACATCCATATTCATTAGCTGCTCAGAGTGTGAGCACATATGATAAGACTTGAAGGCAATCTCACCACAGAAGTCAGAAAACGGAATTAAAGAGAAAAAAAACGAATGAGTATGGGGTTCAAAAAAAGTTTCTCTTTAATGTGCATCAAGCAGTTTTGTGTAATGCAAGTAACTGCAGGAATCTGCTATTTAGCAGTGATGGGTCATGCACAAACTGGGCTTCTCCTGATCCCCTGATGGGCTAGCAGCATGTGCTCAGTACCAGTCATCTGCCAACATGTGAAGGATGCTAACAGATTTCCCTATAATGAGCTCAGCGAACGGGAGTGCTAGTTAAAGGAGAAGGTCAAAGATTCATGTTTGTTTAGTTTCATCCAGCATGTCCATGTCTTCCTCTGACGTGCAGAAGTTAGCTTTATCTTGCTTGCTACTGTTTCATGCTAAATTAGCCAACCTGTCAAATGGGATCAAGGTAAAAAGGTTGCAGCAGCTAAAAAATTACAAAAAGTAGATAGAACAATATACAGAAAACTGTATCATCCACATACATTAGCACAAGTCCTCATTTTTCAGTCTTTAATGAAGTTAGGATGAGCCTTAAAGATATAGTACTCTGAGAAAGTGAACATTATATTAAAAATAAAATATTCCCCAAAGGCATAACTCTAGTGTCCAGCCTAAAAGCACATAATGTCCTTAAGTGCATCACTATTTTTCACCAGTAAATAAATGTGAGGTGAGCTCACGAACACATCCAAAGTGGCAACATTTCTGTTGAACTGAAAGATAGCTCAGCCAAGATTCAAAAACAAAAAGACGCAATAGTAAAAATCTGAATGAATATATCATGTCAGGTTCAGTTCTGTTAAGTCTTCGTCTAACACACTCTTATTCCAATTATTAATGACCTACCTCAAATAACCTTTCTCAGCAGCCCTGCCCCCATCACTGCATGTACCAAAAAAAAAAAAAACTTTCTAAAAATGTCACTGCAGAGTTCCCTTCTGATATTCCTCCATTTTGCTCCTATATTATATATGGCTTCTCCTGTTAACAGTCAGAGTCTCAGCAGACATAGACTAGTACTCAAATGACTCAAGAGACCTAACAATACATTTGCAAAGATGTGGGAAAGGTTAATGAAACCAGAAATAGATGATGAGGATGCAAAGATCAGTCACAGTGAGACATCACTAGCACCCAAAGGCACAGAATAGCAAGGAGGGCAGAGAACTTTACTGTAACATTGAGAGCTTGCAATGGAAAGGGGTTGTCCTACAAGAACTGTAGTTATGGAGGAAACACGCATCACCAGAAAGCACAGTACGGATATGGAGGGAGTAGAAAGGAAAAGCCCTGACTTCTCTCTTCCCACTTTCCAATCTTTTACTGGTGACTCACTTTGGCCAAGCCCAACTATAAGGCAGAAGGCAAGATGACTCAGAGCCCAAGAAGAACCTCTGAGTGAGGAAGTAAGGCAGACAGGGAAGGGAGTGGGTGAATTTAGGGAGGAGAGTAGCAAACTGAATAACCACAAGGCAGATCTTCTTTGTGGGATCCCTGAGATCAAACTGTGTTTTCTTTTCATTAGATGCTCAGTATTTAGCAGCATCTACTGCACAGTATTTGCTCAACAACCATTGAACAAATAACCAGCTGAGCTTGACATGATAAAGATTTTTATTTCAATGCAAACTAGGTTATTCCACTATATCACTGTGACCCAGGCTAACTTGTTCAACTTCTAGGTCCATCTGTCAGAAAAGATGAGACCTTGAGGCTTAGGCTCATGCCATCTTACAGCCTAGCCCTGAGCTGATCTACATCCTCTTCAAGGCAGCTCCCTGATTTTTAGTGTTAAAGTATCCAACAGCTCTTACAAACAAGGCCAGGCTACCTTCATATAATTCTCAGCATTCTGTATGATGCCTGGGATAGAGAGAATAGAATATCTGTGATTCATCATCATTCACTGAAAACTATTCTCTAAACAACAACTGATATTGCTTACATAATATAGAATCAGTCATCACTTCTCTCACCCTAAAAAGGAAATCCTGGGCTTCCCTGGTGGCACAGTGGTTGAGAGTCCGCCTGCCTATGCAGGGGACATAGGTTCATGCCCCGGTCCAGGAAGATCCCACATGCCGCGAAGCGGCTAGGCCCGTGAGCCATGGCCTCTGGGCCCGAGCGGCCGGAGCCTGTGCTCTGCAACGGGAGAGGCCACAACAGTGAGAGGCCCGCGTACCAAAAAAAAAAAAAAAAAAAAAAAGAAATCCTTACTGTACAGTTACTCCATAACTATGTGATAGGTAAGGTGACACAAAACTCTCTTTCATCTCTTCCCTCTTTCTTCAATGGTGTCATGATTCTTGTAATTGAATCAATTGTCTTCTGGAGGCTGAACTACATACTGGTTCAATTTTTCAAATGTGAGCCATTAGCAGATAGTGAAATCAATTGAGTTGACTATGACTAGCATTCTTTAACGAGAAAGTATAGGATAGGATAGGACAAAAATGAATAGAACAAAATAGACAAAACAGAATGTACTGCAGATAATAAGGTAGCCGTGGTCATTATGAACTATATGTTTGTGTTTGTGTGTATACATGTATTTTGTATGATAAAAAGATGTTCGAAAGCCACTGTACTACATGAATGTTCTTTTTAAAAGTATCAATAGCACAAAAGGGTCATTTCTGACCCATCCTTCTGAAATGGAAGGCTCAATAACATATCTTGTTTGTATCCTCTTTTTACATATTCACATTCAGTATATACATAATTCATTTGATTAACAAGAATGAAAAGGAGCTCTTCCTTATAATTAACCTAAACCTTCCTGCTGCAAATGAACACTGTTCTTATGGTACCACCATCAGTGTATAAGGATTTTCCATATAATTCCCTTTTATGTTGAAGATAGTTTTCAAGTCTTCAGTTTTGTGGCCTTATTCTCTTTAAACGTTAGGATAAATTTTGTTTCCTACCTCAGTTTTGTGTTCTGCTTTCTTCTCCCTCAAGTACATTTCTGGAAAGCAAGATAGAAAGAAATAGAAATAATTTATCATAGACTAGGGAAGAGGACTTTGTCACAAAGAGAAGACTAACCTTCCTGCCCAAAGTCCATCTTTCCTTCTCTGGAAGTATTGTGATCTCAAGATCATTGGTTACAACCACTGATAATGTAGAGATTTATATGTAGAAATTTATATGCTAAAAAAAAATAAAAGCATTAAAAGTTATATTTGTGTTTCTAGATAAATGGGCAATTTACTCAGTTTTCTAAACTATGAAGTTGAATATCATAATACCTCACAGTTAATTAGTTAATATAAATTGCTTAGTATCATATCTAGCTCAGAGTAGGTACCAACAAATAAATGGTATCAATCATTGACAGAATCCTCAGTACATTTAGATTTGAAATACTTTCAGTACTAATACCTGGGGTCTAACTCATTTTAAGTCATTATCTTCAGATTAAATCAGAGGCGTAGATTTGATAATCATCTTGTAAAAATTATCTCTCTGATCATAACTGCTACTTTTCCTTAAGCCAAGGATTCACCCTGGGGTCCATGAGTATGAGGGCTATGAGAATGTACCTTTCTGATCTGCAGCCACAGGGAGTATAATGGACTTACAGCCCCAGCTGCTACCCTGTGACATCCATTATTTTCTCACTGGAGATAAATTAGAGTGATCGATCAAGATGGCAAAATAGGAGGACTTGGACCTCACCTTCCCCCACAAACACATGAAAAATACATCTACATGTGGAAAGTTTTCACTGAAAACTAACTGGCAACTGGCAGAAGGACTCCTGTACAACCAAGACTGTAAGAAATATCCACACAGAATCAGGTAGGGAGGGAAAAGAAGCAATCAGGTCAGAACCTGTGCCCCTAGGAGGGGACTCAGAGGAAAAAGGAGATAACACAGGTGGAGATCTGCCCTGGGGAGTGAACGTTTCAGGCCACATATTGGGTGCCCTAGCTCTGGGTTCTGACAAAGGGAAGAGGAGTCCCCTTGGCTGGTTGGAGGGCCAGTGGGACCAACAGGAAAACTGAAAAGCCTTGACTTCACGTGTGAGGAGCACACATGCACTGGCTTACTCTCAAAGCAGGGCATAGAGGGCAGATTGAAAGCAGCTTGAGAGGCTGCCTGGTTTCCCACTACTGTCTCAGTACATTCTCCAACCTGAGCCGGGTGAACATTCCAGTCCTGCTTACATCACACTGCAGCTCCACAGTGGAGCTAGGTCTGCCACAAGCAAGGAAAATGCTTGGCTGTGAAATAAACAGGCAGCCAAGACCCAAAGTGGTATCTGAGCGGGATGGGGACAGCCACTTCTGGCACTTACACAGGCAGCACATTGGAAATGGTCCCAATCTCTGACAGCAACCGGACCACCACAGCCCATACCCCAATACACATTGAGAGCCTGCACAGGCCCTGTCTGCCCAGCAGCTTGACTCAACATCAGGGTGGGGGTGGCAGAAACGGAGGGGAGCGATAGCTGTGAGGGACAAAGGGTACTCTGGCCCAAAGCTGAGTTTAAGTAGGACAGGGCAGCCATTACTGGTGTTGACACAGGCAGCTCATCAGAAGCAGCCCAGACCTCTGTCTGGGACTGGCCTGCCATCACAAGCAGACAGCCTGCACAGACCCCTCTTGTTCCAGCACTATTCCCCTCTGGGGCAAGGGTGTTGATGCAGAGACAGGGGAGAACACACACTTAAAAGGAACAGGGCCAGCTCAGACCCAATCCTCTGGGCTTATGCTCCAGAAACTGGAGATACTACACCATCTCCAATAGGGTGGCAAGAGCCACTGAGCAGAGGGGAAACTTTGCCTTACACCTGGCTCCAGCCCTAGCCCCTCCATCTCCAGCCCCACCTTCTACCAAGGTGGTAGTGGACAGCACACCCTGGGGAAAGAAGGGACTTGTGTTCACATCAAATCCAGCTCTCCTGCCAAAGTGACTGAGTACACACAGACTGTATAGGGATGCTCCCACATAAGGACAAACCTTCAGGATGACAATAGGTAACTGTTTCACCTAAATTTAAAGAGACAGAGAAATTAAGTAAAATGAGAAGACAGAGGAACTGGACTCAACTGAAAGAGCAAGAGAAAACCACTGGAAAAAAATAAAATGTAACAGAAATAGACAATTTACCAGATAAGTAATTTGAAGCAAAAGTAATAACAACTCTAAATGAATTAGAAAAAAGAATAGATGAACAAAGTGAGAATTTTAATAAGAAACTAGTAAACGTTTTTTAAAAAGTCAGAACTGAAGAATACAATAATTGAAGTGAAAGACACACTAGAAAGAATGAATAGCAGAATAAGTGATACAGAAGAATGCATAAGTGATCTAGAAGACAGAATAATGGAAATCACCCAAAGAGAACAGCAAAAAGGAAAACAAATATAAAAATATGAGAACAGTTTAAGAGACCTCTCAGATAACATTAAGCATACCAACATTTGCATGATAGGTGTCCCAGAAGAACAGAAAGAGAAAATGGTCAAAAATGTATTTGATGAAATAATGGCTGAAAATGTCCCAAACCTAAAGAAAGAAAGAAATACCTAAGACAGGAAGCACAGAAGTGAGTGGCATAATATATTCAAAGAGCTGAAAGGAGAAAATATGCAAACTAGGATACTCTACCCAATACCATTTTAGAATTGCAAAATATGTTAGGTTGCCTTTTCATTTTGTTGATACTTTACTTTGCTGTAAAGATTTTTAGTTTGGTGTAGCCCCTGTAACAGTATCATTAGCTATAACCACCACACTGTACATTAGGTCCCCAGAACTTGTTTATCTGGAAGTTTGTACCCTTTGACCAATATTGATGATTTATATTTTAAATCATCTTCTTAGAGTCTTTGATCTTCCCTTTTGAATAAAACAGGTAGTTTTTCCTCTCTTCCTATCCACTCTACTTAAGCAGTGTTTGGGCTCTTGTGATTGTTTGTAAACCCAATCAATATCTAGCTCCTTAAGATTCTGTGATCAAAGTCCTGAGATTCCATGTTAACGTCTTTTATCTACAAACAGACGCTTGTCATTTTGTCTCCAATTGCTGTGAGACCTTTACTATAGGTGGTATTACACTTTCCATCAGGCCTGGTTTGGGGCTCCCATCTCCCAGATTTAATCACACTACTACAATTGGGTTACCCTGACACAATTGTTTCTTTCTTTAAAATGCGTTCTGTCTCATTTCCTAGGGAAAGTGCCTTTTAGTTTCCAACTATGCTTCTAACCTTGATGTAAGGCCTTGACTCCCAGTAAATGGTTAAAAAACTATTTCAATCCCTTAGGTCAAATGAATATATGCATATAGTTTCTGGAGGTGTTCTTCCTGCAAGTCAGTCTCCACCAACCCCTAGTTCTAACATATACAGTGTGTAGAGAAAATAGATAATAGAAATCATCTTTCAGTTCAAGAAAGTAGCCTCAACAACAAGTACAAAACTCTCATTTTGATAGCTATGTGAGCCTACTTACTTCTCCCACCTGGCCCCCACATTGTGATATGACAGGGGAAAAGCAGTTTTATAGATCCATGGTTATAAATTTATTTTCTTAAAATAAATACAACAGAGTAGTGAATTATTACCAGCAAATGCCCGAAGGATGAGATTAGTAGAGAAAAAAAGTGACATGCTTATTATTTGCAATGATGAACTCAAATGCAACAGCAACAGTAAATCCAGTTTCTACCTTTGCTGAAGGAAAAGGACTCCCAGAAGTAACAACTACCAAATGATCATGCTCCAGCAAGGTTGATGACTTAGGTTTATTTTCATATTAGGATGTAACACAAATGTTTAGGAAAGACTGATTTACTGCCTTTGTGATGAAAGATTGATTTATTTCCTGCCCCACTAAAACATTAAGTGGGGCAGCAAACATAAGATAGCTAACATTACTTCACACACTGCAGTTACTCATATAATATTAGATTATCTTTCCTTATTTTTTCCCTTTCTTCTGTCTACTCTTTCTGAAATAAATTCAAGGTCATAAACCCCACAAGGGTAGGGACCTTGTCTGACTTAGTTCATCGATGTGTCTCCAATGCAAAGGTTGATACATTTATTAGTTAAGGAAATTGGACCAATCATCTATATTGACTGTCTGCTCTTTGACCTTGTGCTAAGCCTGGATGTGGTGACAACCGTGATAAATTAGACAGTGTTCTTGATTATAAAGAGTATACAACATAGTGGTAGAAATAGGGATATACAAGTGTAGCAAGGCAATATAACTATCATAATAGAGGGAAAGTACAGTACCCCAAAAAACTGAGATTTTGCTGTTGACGTAAGAAGACATTGAATCCAGAAATCCCTATGAAATATGAAAAAGATTTCACTTGAACTTAAAGACCAGTATAAAACATTAACTGCTTTGTTATTCTTGTTGAACATCTGTGTATAAAGGACAAAAAGAGAGGTAAAATCATTCTGATTATCATGCTTTCTTATTTGAAAGTAGAAGTATTTTTTGAACATCAGTCCAAAGAATATCAAGGCCAAAAAACTAAAATGAGAAGAGTCACAGAAAAGAGCAAGACAGGGACAAAAAGGGACGCAGAGAGACTGAGTAGCCCAGTGTGAAATGGTGGCTTAAGTGGACAAGAGCAGGGATCTTCATGCTTTAAGTGCTCATTACCAGATGACAAGGGATATTGGCTTGGCTTGGATCAATAAATGAAATAAAACATCACTGAGTTAGTGATGTTAAAAAGGATCATAATGATATTTCACACCAAATTTCAGCTTTTGCAAAAAACGAAAAAAATTGGAGAGGACATTGTGCCTCGTATCAGTCTTCAATACCCTGCATATATAAGTCTCTCAATAAATGGTTGTTATGTGAATGAATACAAGTAGATGAAACATGATAAAGGAGACAATTAATGTGACATTACAGCTTTCCCACCTAAACTGAAGGATGATAACACAGAGTCATAAGATAAGCATGGATTTTGAAAAAATACAGGTCTTAGTTTGAAACTTGAATTCACCTTTTATTACAAGTGTAACCTTGGAAAATTTCTTTCAAGCTTCTGAGACTCAGTTTTCTTTTTTTTTTTTTTTTTTTTGCGGTACGCAGGCCTCTCACTGTTGTGGCCTCTCCCGTTGCGGAGCACAGGCTCCGGATGCACAGGGTCAGTGGCCATGGCTCACGGGCCCAGCCGCTCCGCGGCATGTGGGATCTTCCCAGACCGGGACACGAACCCGTGTCCCCTGCATAGGCAGGTGGACTCTCAACCACTGCGCCACCAGGGAGGCCCTGATTCAGTTTCCTTATCTGCAAAATATGGATGGTAGAGTAACTAACTCATCGGATTAAGTGAAATAATATATAAAGCCTTGGGTTCGTGCCCCAGTAATAGTAATGAAGAGTATGGGGCAGGAACTAAAGGTAACATGCTCCCCTGCAATTTTTTTTATAGATTTATTTATTTTTATTTATTTCTTTTTGGCTGTGCTGGGTCTTCGTTGCTCTGCACAGCCTTTCTCTAGTTGCGGTGAGCGGGGGCTACTCTTCATTGCAGTGCATGGGCTTCTCATTGAGGTGGTTTCTCTTGTTGAGGAGCACAGGCTCTAGGCACGTGGGCTTCAGTAGTTGTGGCTTGCGGGCTCTAGAGTGCAGGCTCAGTAGTTGTGGCGCACGGGCTTAGTTGCTCAGCGGCATGTGGGATCTTTCTGGACCAGGGCTTGTACCTGTGTCCCCTGCACTGGCAGGCAGATTCTTTTTTTTTTTTTTTTTTAACAATGGAAGACACTTTATTTTTTTAAATCATCTCTCAACATTTCAACTCTTGGTAGAAATCAAATGCAAAACATCTGCTTTTTTAAATTAGTGTGTATTTATCTCAGTCACAGCAACCTCATACAATAAGATACACAACGAGGAGAAGCATGGTCATAGCATTTACTATTCCAGTCCATGAACACAGTATTTCTGTGATGATACACACACTGGCCTTTCTCTTCCAGGACAAGTTAGTTATTCCTACTTTTGTCTTCTGTGTAAGTTACATGGCATCACGGTTGGTTAAAAGAGTTAGTGTAGTGCTAGAGCAGTCTGGAAATGGAAAACTAGAAAACTCAGGACTGGGACAGGCACGGACACTTCTGAAACGTGAAAAGGAAGAACATCAGAGATGAATGCCCCAGAACGGGTGGGTCTTAGTAATAAAGTTGGTTGAAATTCAGCATTATATACACATTGAATATCTACACATGATCTACTAGATATATAGAAAAAGAGCCATAGAAGATTTTGAAAACCTTAAAATCACACAACTGAGTTGGAAGAACATCAGCAAATTCACAGTAGCCTCAGGATTCAGCCAGATTTAAATTTGCTCAAGAGCTGAATACCTCCTTCTATCAGAAAACCCACTGCATGTAAATTCCTACAACATTCTGTACATCACAAACACTTATGGCTAAAATATACTGTTAGTTCACAAGGAAGCAGTTTTATTTTCAAATTCTTGCCCCACTCTTGCTCTGCACCCCAAAAGGAAATCCGGGGTCAGCAATTCACATGAGGAGTTTAAGAGACCTTCGGGTTTAGAAGCGCTGAGGCTCGGCTAAGAATCTCAGGACACATCTGTCTGATGGGCGCACGCCGGCTCCTGCCCACTTTTAGTGCAAAAAGGTCACAAATGTTGCAGAGGAATCCTGGACACAGGTGAAGAGAAGAGGACTGAGATAGAGGGGTGGTGGGAATCCCAAACGATTTTCCTTCTGAATTGAGACTCAAGAACTTTGGAGTGCAAGGTTCATGTTCAACAAGTGGCAAAGACTAGACTGGAGATCCACAGGGTGAGGTTCCTGAATTGTCACTAGATTGTCACAGTCTGCAGGCGCACAGACCTCTCAGCCTGGACTAACCCCCTAAGTGCACACTGGAGGTAGGTGTTAGAAATTTATTGTAGGGAAGACAGTGGCTCTCCACTAACTCAGGGGACATCGTCTCTGTTCCTCCTCTGCCCCTACAATCTCCACTCTACCCTCGAGCTGTGGCGAGTGGAGGATACAAGGTGGAAGGGCATGAGTCCCTCCCTTGGAAGACTAAAGAACCCGGGGCATTTTTATAAATAGCGACATCGTTAATGTTTTAACCACTTTGAAACACACAGCAAGTTGAATATTTATTTAAAAATAAATCTCAAAAATATCTATTTACAGTAGAGTAAGAGAGGCATGTGCAAACAACAGAAAGGGGGGAAAAGTCAGTCCCAGTGTGGAAGGTCCACCCTTCAGAGCGCTAGAGCCAACTTCACAAACCCCAAGGCTGAACTGAGCCGTGGAGGCAACAGGATGACATTAAGCGAATCCTGGACTCGGGTCACCTTCGATACGTGGAGAGGCAGGGAAGTTGGGTGGGGGGCTGCCGCCGGGGATCCTCGTGTTTGGGAAAGGGTGGTGGAGGGATGAGCCAGTGGATGAGGCCCGGTGTGGCAGGAGGGCTCATTTCACAAGCCAACAGGCCTCTAGCTCACCACTCCAGGTGGGCGTTTGGAGGGGACCTGGAGGGCCCTTCCCAGTCCAAGTTGGCTTTGCCGTGGGAGCAGTCAGCATGGCAAGAGTCCCAGAGATAGAAAAATCCTCTTTGAGAGACAAAAACAAAAGAACGGACCACGGAGTGATTAGCAAAAATGAATCTGAATGCAAGTGCCACAGTCTCTCTTGTCAGGTGGCAAAGCAGCCATCAGCTGACATATCTGAGTCGATACGGGAACTCCCACGTGGGGCAGCTGGCCACACGATCCCCCACACACACAACCACGTGGTCAAGTGCAGGCCTCTGCTTCTGAGATCAACGCATTAACATTTCTTCCCCATGAAACCAGAAAGGTCAGTGGTGTAGCCCTTGTAGCAGGGAGGTGCAAGGTCGAGTCTATCCTTACACAAGATGGGAGAACTAGGCGGACATGTAGTTCAGCTGGTTGTTGGGCATGAACTTGTGCAGCTCACCCTTTTTGCAGCAGGGGTCGTAATGGTAGGTGCTGAGGCAGGCGTCGCAGGAGGCTTTCGAACACTGGGTGCAGGTGTTGGCGGCCCCCGGGCGGTCACAGAAGCCACAGTGGGAGGCGGCTGCAGGGGAGGGCTTGGATATTAGAGTGGAGGTGCCGCGGCCGGTCGAGGCCCTGTGTCTGGCCTGCATACTTCTCCCGCAGAGATGACGCGTGGGCCAGGCTGTCATGGGCGGAGGCCTTGCTGGGGAAGCCGCTGGGCTTGGAGGCTGGGGAGCAGGCGAGCAGGCTGTCGCAGTGCTGGCAGAGGGAGGAGCTGCAGGACAGACTGCAGTTTTGGCATTTGGAGAGGGCAGACTCTTTGGCGGGGGCCGAGTGCTTGTGGTAGATGGGGTGGGCGTCATTTCTGACCAGCCAGACATCTGGCCGCAGGGCATCCTGCCTCCGGTATATGGCCCTGGGCTCCAAGTCTGTGTACAGATCCATCTCCTCCTGAGCGGAGAAGTACGTGCCATGCAGCAAGCCAAGGCCATTGTTGGGGAGGGGGATGGCAGGTCATCCGGGCTGCCGTGGGGGGAGTTGGACATGGTCAGGAGCGCGGGGGACGGGTGGATGATCTCGTCCTTGAGGTCGTCCCCCAAGTCTGCTGCCACATGCTCCTTCCGCAGGCTCAACGGGGTCTTCAGGGGTGGCTTCCGGCTCTCCCAGTAATTGTCATAGGTGTCCACTGACCTTGAGGGCTTGGTCACATGGGGCTTGTAGTAGTCCTTGGCTGCCCACTCGCTGGCCGACTTCTGGAGCACCACGCGGGCCATGGAGGTTGTCAGGTACTCCCAGCCCTCGGCCCGCTGCCTTAGGGCATCTGAGCAGCCTCGCACATCCTCCGCGCTGCTCTTGCGCTCGCTCACCACGTCCAGCTCAGAGTAGCCTTTGTCCTTGACTTGGGAGTGGATTTCCAGCATCTGTTCACACTCCACCTTGGCCAGAAAGAGTTCAAAGGAGACCATCTTCACTTGGAGGGTCTCTACCAGCTCTTTGAGTTTGTACGTAGTCCCCAACTCGGGCACGTAGCCCATGTAATTCAGGATGGCTCAGATGTCCTCTTCCAGTAATGTGGACTTGACGTAATAAACAAAGGGGCCCGTGTAGGTCTTGATGCTTCTGAATTCCTTCTTCCACGGGCAGAGAAAAAGGTTGACAACCACCGTTTCGAGCACACTGAAGGCACAGTGCAGAGCCCACAGACTGGAGGAGCTCAGTGAGCGCAGAGAGCTCTCCACCACCTCATAGAACTGGATCAGCCGGAATCGATAAAAGGGATCCACCTTGTGCAGGCTGAGCAGGGTCGAGGCTGCCACCCACAGGAACTCATCACTGCCAGGCCGCTGCTTGCTGGGGGTGGTGTCCACTTTGCCTTCATGGAACTGCACATACTTCCGAAATAAGTCATCCTTATATTTTGCATCCATTGAACTGGGCTTCCCCATCCGATCCGATCCAGGGACGGGGGCTACCTTATTTCCTCCATGGCTTCTGAGTTAGAGGCAGGGACATTGCTAAAACCATTGACATGTCGCCTGCCTGGACCATCAGAGTGCTCCCGGCACTGCCGCCAAGGACGCCCCGGCTGAGGGGAGCAAGAAGGAGCCACGGCCGCCGCTGGAGCCAGGCCCGGCTGGGCTCTCGCAACTCCTGCGGGCTGCAGGGGACAGAGACCAGTAGCCCTGGGACGCGGCGACCCGGAAACACTCAACCAGGAAGTGACGTCTCTCGGAGGCGGGTCCAAAGGGAGGCCCGGCCACGGCTATGCCCTGGGCTGGGGTGAAGCCGTTGCTTGCCGCCGGCGGTGGAGGAAGAAGCGGGAGGCAGAAAAGTGAGCAGAGAGGCCGCGAAGTCCCGCTTTGGGGCCTAAAGGCCCACTCGCAGGCAGATTCTTAACCACTGCGCCACCAGGGAAGCCCCGCTTCCCTGCAATTTGATGGAATTCACTTTACATTATGTAGATGCCAACTGAAGCACCTTAATCAAATCATCCCAAAGTGGCTGTAGCTTGACTTTTGTGTCATCCAAACTGGTCTTCAGGGGACCTTCTAACCAAATAAACTAAGCCAAAGCTACTTCTGTCTTTTTTTTTTTTCGGGACTCACAAAGATACAGTCAACACACAGTCAGCAATAGATTGATTGTAGCCTTTGGGAAGTCACATGGCTTGATGTTCGGAATCCCGGCTGCTTCTCAAGGTCAAGCATGCCTTACTGAAATGAGGTATTTATTCTTGAGGACACGCTGCCATTCCTAAAATTTTCTTGAGGACCTAAGGAGAGCATTTCACTTGAGGGCATTTTCATTGGGGGAACTTTATGGTTGCCTGTGTAGTCTGTCAAAAAAAAAAAAAAAATCACCTGAAGGTGGTCTTAATTTACCTTATTACTGAAAGGAAAATGTGCTGAGATAAAACTACTGCAGGATAAGTAGGCTTTTAGGCACCTTCTAGTATGTAATATTGAAAAACTGTAATATGTTTTTCTGAAGGGATTGGCAAGAAGATGTGGAGAGGAAGTTTTATTTAGGAATTGCACATTTTAAAAAAGCAAAGTTTTCTTCTCAGAGAAGAGTCCCTTGATAAATACTATACTTCAATAGTAGCAATTTCCACTGAGTTTCTATAAACGTTATCATATCTATATGTTTACATCTATCATTTTAATAATATTCACGCTGCTTTTAATTGTACTTTATTCCACTTTTTCTCTTAATAAAATTTCAAATCCATTGAGTACATATGGATTGATTCTTCAGAGTCCATACGACGAAGATTTATTAAGCACCTACTATATACAGGAAGTACCTATATTATCCTAGAAGATAGCAGGATATAATAATAGGAAGTATTTACTTTAAAGACCAGCGACCTTGAATTTAAACTCAGCTTTTACAGTTACAGTCTTATAACCTGTGGCCATCTGACTTCAGTCTCAGTTTCCTCATATGTATAACAGTACTAATGAAGCCTTATGGACAAAACTGCTTGGAGAGTTCAATAAAATAATTTTCAGAGACCAAACATTTCCTAATATATAATATGTATGCAATAAACGTAAGCCCCTCCCCAAGCCTTATATGTCAGGTGCTGGAGAGCTACATGATATGTGTCATACACATAGGGGCAGGGATAACTATGATATTTATAACTCAAATCTGTGCTAACATACTAATCATTCTAAAGACAATCCTGCTTTACACAGACTCCTTGGTTATACCAAGCAGCAAGCATTAAATGAGTCCTGATATTTCCAGAGCTGCATTTTATCTCATTTGGGATATTTCCTAAAAAAGTGTAAGAAATCTTGGCACTAGCAAATCTAAATATATTCATAGATTTGTCTTCAGCTTGTCATATGCATTCTCTTAAATATAAGGCACTTTATAGTTTATAAATGAGCACAGTTAATTCACACGCCCTGGGGTGGTTTTGATTTGCTTGCATTTAAAAAGGAACGCTGTGTCAAATTATCCTTTTAATAATTAGGAAGAGTTCTATTAAATTCTACCAAGGCCATTCTTTCAACTTTAAGGTTGCAATCTCTATTCAGAAGAAAGATTTTAATTACCTCTTTAACCCCTCTCAATTCCACTATGATTTATAATGATTGTAATTTGCCTCCTTCTGGGCCAGGCATCCACAGCTCTGCATGCTCTCTCTCCTGCCTTAACTGCCTTCTCAAAATTGAAACTCCATTAACACCTTACTCATAACTTGTTTCTCAGAGTCCTTCTGGTAAAAGGAACATCCATTTGACACCCTGAAGATTCAGGAGGACTATGCTAATTTGCATTGCAGTTTGCACAGTTTTTGTTGCATTAGTTTAAGGATTAGAATTAAGAAGTGACATGTCTTCCCTTATCATATAACTGTGTGAATACAACTCTTAGAATACTCTGGATCCAGCCTGAACAAAAACTTAATGGAGAAAAGAGGGAATAGAAGAGAGAAAGTATCCAGGCTAATGCTGTGGTTCCATATCTAGAAAAGACTACAGAGAAGTCATGGATAGACCCGTTTGGGTCCATCTGGCTCCATTTTCACTCCTGGTGTTACTCTTTCCTAAATTCAGAAATGCCTTAGTCAACTCCTTTTCTAATTTTCTCAAATCTAACTACTGTCCTTGTCTCTGGCTGTTAATTCTCTAGCTTAGCTGTTTTGGTCTTTTCCTGAGATAGGTGAAACCACATTACCCTTTCTTTCTAGTTTTCAAAACAATAATGAATTTGTAAGTCCCCAGGAGGATGTTATTCTTCTGCAGGGCAGTAATAATGACTAAAACAGTTAATAAAACATTGCAGACATGAACTCCCAATGCGTAGTGCAGCAGAGAAATTGGGAATCAGATTCTGGAGTCCGACTCCCTGAGAATGAATCCTAGGTTCACTATTTTCTAGCTGTGTAACCATGAGAGAGCTACTTAAAAACCTCTGAGCTTATTTCTCATCTGCAACAAATGGATAATAACAGTATCTACTTCATAGGGGTTTTTGATGATAAAAATAAGTTACCTATTGTAATCCAAACGTGAAGTACAGCTAGGGCCAATAAATATTAGCAAATTGTTATTACAGAAAGATACCTTAATTTCATTTTGACTGGATCATAACAGAAACCAGGTCACTGAAGGAATAGACCCACAGTAAAAAATCCCATGAGAAATGGGTCTGTGAAAAGCCAGAGGCCATAAATGATTTTTTTGACATGTTTTATTAGAGAAAAACATTTTCTCTTTATTTTGAGAAAAGCACTTAGATCCGTCAGGATTAAAGAAAAAGAACAAAGCAAGAGCAGAATAGCACAACTCAACATGATCCATCACTGCAGAGGTAGCCTCTGATGCAACCATCAAGCTGCAATCAAAAGGCTAAATGAACAGTATTGTTGCAAGGAATGAGAAGAAATGAGAACCCACTAAGGGAAACTACCGCTGTGGGCTCTTGAAAATTCATCTCTCAGAAAATGAGGCAAAAAAAAGATCATGCCAAGTCTTTTTAATTGATGAATAATTTATGGACGACCAGAAGGAGCATCCATCCAGGCAGCTGATTAAATGCAAAGTATTTTGATAAGCAGAAAGTTACCACCACAGGCCTCACAGTGAAAGGAAAGCATCCCCAGCAATCAACGCCAGTCTATATGTTGATATGTGTTACCCAGTCTCTTCCTAGAAGCTTATTACCCCATCCCACCCCGCTTTATCACTGGCAGAAAAAGTTACCTCCTCTGTGAGTTTCTTTCTCCTGTCAAAATGATAGAGGTTAAATGTGGATAAGAAAGGCAATTAAAATAGATCTGTCACAAGTATGCTATCCCAGTGTGCCATCCTGATTTCCTTCTCTAGTGTGAACTGCTACCAGAGGATGGTAATTGAAATTTGTCCATGTTGACAGCTGATGACTAATATGCAGATTTTCATTACATATCCCTCCTGGAATGGAAAAGAGATGAGTGCATATTAAATTCCAGATGGAGGCAGCTGTAGGACAGGGAAATGCAGACACTACTCAAGCCAGCCATGCAAGAACTGTTTGGGAGAACTATAAGATCCTCTGAAGTTAATCTGTATGGAAATAGAGATGGCATTGGTTTTCTTCATTTTTCCCTGAGTAGCCGCATCATTTTCAACATGACCATGTATCCTCACAGTCCATTTATGTCAATATCAGCAGGAAGCCTCACCCACTAACCTTTGGCAGAGTCAGTTTGAAAAAGATTAGCTGAACTACTTAAGTTTGAAAATGTTGTAATTTTATAACATAGAAACCCAGAAGTCATTTCTAGTATTCATCTGTGTGATTTTATATTTTGTATGTGGTTTTCTTGTTTATCAGAATAGCTAAAAGAAATCTGATTAATTATATTATCCAAGTAGAATTCTGCCAAAAGATACAAAGAAATCAACGTTAGCTGAAATTTTACTGAGTTTTGGCACTGATCAAGAATGAATACTCATTCTAATGGATTTCTGGTGAATGGGCAGAAAGTGAAAAGGCTCTAAACTTGTGGTGCAATATACCAGTTAACTAACAAAACAAACTACCCCAAACTCGGCAGAAGAAAACAATACTTCTTTATTATATCCCGTAAATCTGTGGGGCAGCAATTGGGGCAGGTGTCAACTGGGTGATTCTTCAGGTACACATGGCACTGATGGAGTTCTCTCCTTAGTACTCAGCTGGCAGATAGGCAGGTCTGGAGGGTCTAAGATGGCTTCACTCACATTTCTGGTTGTATTAACTACATTTTCTTATTTTCTGTATTCTTGATGCTCTGGCATCTGGACTTTTGCTGACCTGGGAGAGACTGCCTCTCACAGGGCTAGCCAATTCCTAGAGATAACACGAGTACCTTTCATACACAAACCAACCTAATCCAAAATCTTTATCCCTCTTCTCTTTATTGGGCTCTCATAGAGCATTTACACTTGGAGCTAATATTCCTCTGTTTTAATTACCCCACAGCCAGGTACCAGACAACTAGGGTCAGCCCCTATACCTGGAAGGCCACTGAAATTATTCAAATTAGCCAAATTCCCTGCTTTCCCTGCCTCTTCCATTCCTTCCCACAAGAACCAAAATACAGGCCCTTGTCCATGCTTTCGCCTTACTCCTCTGCCATCTTATCAACTCCAGTGCATCCTCATGTGGCCCTGTATGGCCAGGCATGCCCTTTCTTTTCAGAAACTATGAGTATCAAACTATCTTTTCAATGGCAGTCATCTCCTGATTTACTGGCTTCACTACACCTGCATAACAATAAAACCTACATTGAAATATTAAAAAAGATCAAAAAACAAAAAAACTGGTGCAGTGGCAGAGATAGTTGGAAGGCTAGGGTCTGCTGGAACTGTCATGGGGAGTACCAGCACATGATCTCAGAGTCAGCAGACTTCTTACATCACAGCTCGAGGCACCTAGAAAGAGTGCTCCAAGAGACATGGGCAGAAGCTGCAAGGCTTCTTATGACATTGCCTTGAAGTCTCAGAATGTCTTTTTCTCTGAACTGGTCAAGGAAGTCACTAGGTGAGCCCAGATTCCATGGAGATGAATTAGCCTCCATCTCCCAATGGGCAGGGTAATAGAAAATTTGCAACTATCTTTAATCTACTGCAAACAAGCTAACTTCAGGCAAGCCCTTAAGGATCCCTAATTGAAGATCAGTGCTGGTGGTAATTCTAAAGGAATTCTAAGGGAAGTTGTTTCCTAATTTTGAGATCTCCTGGGGATAAGACAGTCCTCTCTAGGAGCATTACCTAGGATTTCTGCATGATTTCAGGCCCAGTTTTATCTGATTAGTATAGTCACTGGTGCAGAAAGCAAGAAATAAAAATAATAGGGGTGGGAGAGCTCCACTTCATGCCCATGGGAAGAGTGACACAAATAAATATATCTCCTTATTTCATGGAGGGAGGCATGACAATATGATGATTATAAAGAGCTAGGAGACAGGTGTGCAAATGACCCTATGAGGCATTACTGTTGGGATTGTATCCCATTTGTTTTCTAAACCACATGCTTTCTAAACATATATTTGCATTTGGATATAATGAGTGTAATTTTCTCTTACTGACTGAAATTACTTTAAATGTGAAAATGATGAAGCTTAAAAGTGAATAACTCAGTTGATCAATCACCAGCATGCTAAAAGCTCCAGATTTCACCAAGAGTGCTTTCCCCCATCCCCCAACCTGGGACCGGCTAGCTAAGAGCTAAATCCTATGCCAAGAGTGTATTTAGTATTCTTGGGTTCACTTAATCTCTGATGAAAATGTTGTCGCCACCAAAGAAGAGGGCTGGAAAATGCAAAAGGCGTGTTTTACTCTTCTTTAGACTCAATGACAAAGGACATTTAGGTGTGCAATTAAGCATTTTTTTAAAAATACTGTGCCTGTTTATTTTTCTATCAACATGGGGTAAACTATGAATACACCCTGAATCTATCTAATTACATAAAGAATATTGCAGAAGCAACTTCCTTACATTTCATTGGAAAAGAGCAGTCATACTGCTGGACTACATTCAAGAAGTCATTGCTTTCCTATCACCAGGCAATTGTGTTACTTTACATAATCAGTATTCAGGGGATGGTATTTTGCTAATAGACAAAATCCTACAATGACAACGTAAATGGTTTGAAACATGCATGAGATAATTTGGAGTCACAGCTCTGCCAATTGCTAAACAAGTGCAGCAGGAATGTAGACCCTCTAAGCATGAAGAGTACTGTTGGGGGAACAGCCTGTCCTGTTTGATCAAGGAAACTTTGCTCACATCAAGTCAGGAGCTCAAGCCAGCTAATATCATCATTTCAGACTCTTACTAGGGGAGATTAAGTGTCTTCACTGGATAACTCTATCGCTTACCATGGGTGGAAACAAAGAACGGGCAGATGGTTTTCAGTGGTTAGGAGTGCAGACTCAGGCTAGAATAAAAAAAAAATATCTCGGTTTGAGCCCTGGCTCTGCTACTAATTAGCTCTATGAGTTTGGGTAAGTCAGTCAGTCTCTCTTAAATTGACTCTTCATCTGTTTAAAAAGTAAAAACAGGACTTACCTCCTAGAGCTATAAGGATTAACTGAAATATTATACGCTCAACAGCTCAAAGTCTGACAAGTACTCTGTAAAAGTTAACATCTGCTGTTTAAAATGGGAAATTAACATAATTTGGAAATGACGAACCCCACATGAACGGGCTTTAGGGGGTCAATGAATCCACAGAAAATGTGACAAAATTCTGAATTTTTCTGGGAGGAAGTTTCATAGATTTCATTAAAGTCCCAAGTGGGCTCATAACAACAACAAAATAGTAACTATCATTACCTTATGTATTTGACAGTATAGAAAATGCATGTTTATGAACCTTCAACAAATATTCTTCAAGTTTTACTAAGTACAGACACCATGCTAAGTTCTGAGGATGTCGCGATAAGTCTAAGTACCTTCCCAAAGAGAGGCATGTGTGGAGGAAGGAAGAATGAATATCAGTGACTAATCCATAAATAAATGTGAAATGTGATATATATTATGAAAATGAAGAGCAGGGTACACATGGCAGGAGAAAACAATCTAGATAACTTTTTAGACTGCTGCACCCAAGCCTTATGTTTGAGTAGATCTGGCTTCCTGGGTTGGGGTGCAGGGGGCTCAGTCTCCTCGCACTTGGCTGGGATGCATTAGGGCTGATGGCTACAGCCCTAGGCCATGTGGGTGGGGCTGTGTGTGAACCTACTGTGTCTCTTCAGGGGTCCTACTCCGTGCCCACCTCTTCCCAAAGTAATCCAGTGCTCCTACTGGTGTGGCTGAAGTCTAGATGTACCACACAGCTGGCCCTTTCTTCCTCTTAGAACTGACTTACTGTAAAACCTTAGCATACTGGGACCATAACATACATTTATTTTTTCAGGACAACAGCCTCCTACAATATTATTTCAAGCCCCCTTTCCTGCTTGAAAGCCATTTTCTAAACAACAACATCAACAAATTTGTAATTGTATATGGTAACAGATGTTAGCTAGAATTATTGCGATAATCACTGCACAATATGTATAAATATCAAATCATCATGCTGTACTCCTGAAACTAATATAATGTTATATGTCAATTTTACCTTGATAAAAAAAGAAAAAAGCATTTTTGTATTTATTCTTTTTAAATGTCTGTAAATATATCTATATACAAATATAAATTTACATAAGTGCATTAATCAATTATAACATATTTGCCTTTGTGGTCTTTTATTTTCTTTTGCCTCTGTTTCACTTCCACCTCTCCCTCCCAACTACATCAGTGCCCCTATAACACTGCCCTTATTAATAATTCAGCTAGTATTAAATATGTATCTATATGAAACTGTGTTATTATCCATACTCATAGAGTCATTTGTGTGTATATTTATGTATATATGGAAAAATAATCATATTAACAAACACCCTTCCTCATCCTGTGCTCCTTAGTTAGCAGTATCTCTTGGCTATTCTTCCAAGTCAATTATTATAGCTGTATTTAAATTTTTAATGGCTGCATAATATTCCATAGTATGGATATGCCATGATTGTTTCTGTCATTTTTCTAAAGTTAGGCATTTACTTTTTCCAGGATTTTATACCATGAACGAACTTGCAATAATTATCCCTGTTCATATATTCTTACATACTGCTAATTCTCAAGAAGGGATCTCCTCAATCAAAAGTTATATATGTTTGTAATTTTAATAGCGATAGGCAGTTGGTTTTCCAAAATGACTAAGCAATTGACATTTTCTTACCACCTATCTTCACAGGTACATATAGGATACACAGTGTTAACTGCTGTACCCCATTCCCAATCTGTATCCTGCCCAAAAGAACTTTATCCTACCAGTTGCATAAGTCACAACCCAACTTTCACCACCCTAATGATTCTATGCCTTGAATTCCATTTGATCATTTAACATATATTTATTGAATGCCTACTGTGTGCCAGTTACTTTTCTGGGCACCTTGGGATATACAAGTAAACAAGACAGCTGAAAGAAACAATGAACAAATGTTACCAAAAGTAAATTTGAGGTGCTGGGAAGTATGTGTTAGGGAAAGATCACATAGTCAGGGGAGACTGTACTGAAGGAAGAAATATTCAACTTTTTTTCCTCTTTTAAACCCATTGCATTAGTTTCTTATGGCTGCTATAACATGTTACCACAAATGTAGTGCCTTAAAACACTTTGCTCCCCTTTTAACTGTATGTATTAGTTTCCTGATGTGGTGCTGATAAATTACCACAAACTTGGTGCTTTAAAACAATTGACATTCCATCAAAACTACAATGAGGTACCACCTCACACCCATCAGAATGGCCATCATCAAAAAGTCTACAAACAACTAATGCTGGAGAGGGTGTAGAGAAAAGGGAACCCTCCTACACTGTTGGTGGTAATGTAAGTTGGTGCAACCCCTGTGGAAAACAGTGTGGAGGCTCCTCAGAAAACTGAAAATAGAATTACTGTGATATAGCAATCCCACTCCTGGGCATATACCCAGATAAAACTATAATTCAAAAAGATACATGTACCCCTATGTTCATAGTAGCACTATTTGCAATAGCTAAAACATAGAAACAACCTAAATGTCCATCAACAGATGAATGGATAAAGAAGATGTGGTACATATATACAATGGAATACTACTCAGCCATAAAAAAGAACAAAATAATGCCATTTGTAGCAACATGAATGCAACTAGAGATTATCATACTAAGTAAGTCAGAAAGAGAAAGACAAATATCATATGCTATCACTTATATGTAGCATCTAAAATATGGCACAAATGAACCTATCTACAAAACAGAAACAGACTCACAGATATAGAGAACAGACTTGTGGTTGTCAAGGGGGTGGGGAGTGGGGGAGGGAAGGACTGGGAGTTTGGGATTAGCAGATGCAAACTAGTATAGAGAGGATGGATAAAAAGATAAGGTGGTACTGTATAGCACGGGGAACTATATTCAATATCCTGTGATAAACCATAATGGAAAAGAATACAAAATAAAGGAATGTCCAAAAAAATGTAAAAGAATTGACATTCACTATCTCACAGTTCTGGAGGCCAGAAATCTGAAATCATTTTCACTGGGCTGATATCGGGGTGTCAGCAGAGCTGTGCTCCCTTCGAATACTCTAGGGGAGAATCTGATCCTTCTCTCTTCCAAGTTCTGGTGGATGCTGGCATTCCCTGGCTTGTAGCTGCATCACTCCACCTTCTGCCTCTCTGTTCACATTGCCTTCTCCATATCAGTCTGTGTCAAATCTCCCTCTGCCTCTTTCTCATAAGAATACATGTGATTACATTTAGGGGCCACATGGATAAACCAGGATGGTTTCCTCGCCTCAAAATCCTTAACTTAAATCTGCAAAGGCATTATTTGCCATATAAAACAACATTCACAAGTTCCAGGTAATAGGACATAAATATCTCTAGGGGGAGGTAGAGGGGCATTATTCAGCCTACTACACTCATTTATTTATTTTATTTTTGCATTGAATTCACATTCAGAAATTTTTATTTTGGATGTGAAAAATTTAGCATATACCTTCCTTACTCATGATTTTGGAAAAATAATATAAACAGTGACTAATATATATATATATATAATACATTTATATTATATTATTATAATATATATAAATATAAGACAAATTCATTCAAATAATGTTATCTACCATTAAATTTTCCCACAAAACATAACAGATTAAGAAGCAGTTCTATCTGCTAATCCCATACTCCTAATTTGTCCCTCCCCTTCCACTTTCTGCCCTTTGGAAACTATCACCATATTGTAAATCAACTATACTTTAATAAAAAATAAATAAATAAAAAGGAAAGAAGCAGTTCTGTATCTCTGGTCCATTCTGAGCACTAAATGATTAGGTGCTCCTAGTTAAATCATTTTGTCTTGCAATAGTTTGAGTTCTAAGTATTAGCATGTACTACTTTCCTCCTCACAGTTTAAAAAATAATTTTCCATTGTGTCTGTACCCCTTTTTTGGTTCCAACCTTTTCAGTCTTTTATTTTCTCCAGTTTATCCATTATGTTCCCAGCTTTGCCCCAAGAACTACATAAACAAGTTTCCAGTTTGCTTTGCACTCAAGCACAGTTGAATGAGGTTGCTGTCTGTTTCTTAATTTGTTTCTATATTTGTTTATTTATCAACTGCTATAAATTTTTTATAAAGTATATCAATTATTTAGAGCCCAAGAATGACCAGAAATTATTTTTCTACCTTTTATACTAAGGAGAAAGACAAGTTCTTCGCAAACTTATTCTTTAAAAGTACATAGTAAAAAAAAAAGTTTGAAATAATTTATTAAACATTGCATGTGTGTATGCCTTTACATTGGCAGAGACTTATCCAATCTCTTACAATACCCAGTTTATAGCTGACATACACATTTGACAAGAAACAATCCATCATTTAGCCATGACAGACATTGCTGGCCAATCCTGATGCATTCTTTTTAGCTGAGATTTGGCTTCAGAATTCTTCTGAATGAGACACTCTGCCAATCAGGTGTCAGAGCTGGCACCTGAGAGGACACCTCTTTACTGTCCCTGGATAGACTCACTTTTCCAGACTTTACTCTGCATTTAAAATGTGGTCATAAATTTACTCCAGTAAACTCTGCAGGCAGTATATCCGCAACTCATGGTAATTTTGGGAACTCACAATTTCAAGCAGCTCTTTATTGGAAATATAATCCTATGTGTTACTTCATTCAACAAGTTACTTTTCTTGATTAACTTTTAAGGATAATAATAGCCAGAAATCATTGGAAGGAAAAAATCCCTTTCTATTTTCACTTTCATACACACGTTCTTTTCTCTTCTACTGTCTGGCATTTTCTATTTTTCTCTTTCTTCCTGAACATAATAATAATAGATATCCATTGCTTTGAAATAATATGTAGCATTTAAAATTCTTTGCTCAACACTTTGAAATGTTCTAACAAAAGGTGCAAATGTGTTTTGAAGTGCTTTATAGTCAGTCATAAATTAATGATATTGTTTATCCCATCATTACAAGAAATCCAATAGATCTTGAGGTGAAAGACAAAACTCTCCTACTGGATGGCAGATGACTGACACCTCAGAGGAGTACAGGAAATTAAAAACTTCACAGGTTAAAGTGACAACTTGTTTTAAAACTTAAATGTTAATTCCCTTACAAGTGAGTCACAAGAAAGTGACTGAAGACTGAAAGTGAAAAAGACTGAAATATTATCTATAAAACACAAACCAAAATCACTTTTGGTTACTCACCCTCCTAAACAGTAGCAATACACTTCAGACCAGTCCTCCTTCAAACGGTGACATACGCTTTGGTTGGAGGAGGTCATGGAAGCATGTGACTGACAGCTGATCTCATGCTAGACCCAGGGGATTGGAGGCCCCTAGCCCCCTCCCTTCTCTTTGGAATGTACATTCTGCCCACTGTTCCCACAGTGGGAGCTGATTTCAAGGATTCAGCCCTGAGAGAGCAGTGCGTTATTGAGATCATGTGGATGGAATACATGACTGAGCCCCATTTAGGCCTCTGTAAAAACTTTTTTTTAAGATTCTGGCAGGTGGGTGTAGAGACTTATTTGTCTTATAGCTGACCAAGGCAAGCCTCCTTGTATGTTAAACCTTCCACCTACCAATCTGGAGTGGCTGCCTCTCTCTCCTGTCTCTCCTTAACCTCCATGTACGGGGGCCAGTTTCTGAACCAACAGCTTTGCAGTCAAGCAAGTCTGAACTCAAATCTGTCCCCATGCCCAATTAAATGGTAACCTTAGACAAGTCACTTTGTCTCTCTGAGCTTCCTGTTTTCATTTGTAAGAGGGAGAATGTGACATTATGTAAAGCACCCAGTGTGTACCTGGTGCCATAGTACAAGCTCATGAAATGTTAGCTTCCTTCCTCCTTAGGGATGACTTGCCTTGAGCTGGGGAAGGTCAAGGAGATTCTCTTTGGATTTCAAATACTCTAATGCTTGTAGTGGCCAACGACTGATTTCCTATCAGAGATGACTTGGAGGTGCTAATTTTAAAAATGTTAAACTGATTTGAACATACTCTGATCAGTACAAACACAAAGTGCTAGGTTGATTTTCTGTAATTCAAACTATCTTAATTGTAGAGGTAAATTCAGAAACTTCCCATTTCTAGCCAGTGAATTTTTAGGACTGATGCTTTTAAAATGAACATTAAACTTTGTATAAGTTATTTCCCCTCTCTGGATATCAATTTCAGGGAGCACTCTGGCCTAATACCTCACACCATTTAGTCCCATTGAGGGATGCTACTGAAGGGGGTGAAAACTACTGAGCAAACTGAGGGGTCTAGACCTTCCAGATACCCCATATCCCCACCCTTCAAGCAGAGTAGCTTCAATCTTATATGTTATATGCGAAAAGTTTCTGTGTAAGATGATTTGAAAATGATTTTATAAATGAAAATTTTAAATCACTGCTTTGAGTGAGCATACTTTCTGCCTGGTCTCCCCCTGCCTGTCCCTGGGATCCCATTCCAGGCCATTCTCTTCCATATTCACTTTAGCCACACTAACATTCTTTTCCTTCATAACAATTACATTGCATTGATTATTTATTTAACATATCTCTGTTCCACTGGACCATAAAGCTCCAATGGACAGGATCTAGCCTGTTTATTCTCTGCTCCATACCTACCAATAAGTACAACTGTCAGCCATACATACCCCAGGGAGCTGAAAGATCTCTGATTTAACCTATTTCTATTCTTGTTCCAAAACACCTGATGTTTGTCAAAGATGTTTTTAGTTTCCTCAAAGGAAACGTGACAGTCAACCACCCTGAACCAGTTCCAGTCTAACTGCAAGAACAGCGCCTGTGCAGAGGAAACATGGAAGTGTCCAAAATTTGCCTTAGCTTCATTATCATGCTAAGATCTCGGCCCCAAAATGGAGACGTATACCTTGCTATGCCCAATCAGTGCTGTGTCCAAGGGAGCCTAAGTGGCTGCACATGTGCTAGCTATTCCTGGATATGTCTACCCTTTTCCCCAGTTTCTGATGACACCTGCCTCCTTAAAAGTCCCTCACTTTCCTCCCTTTGGGGAGAAGGTGTCTTTAGAGCACGAGCTCTCCCTTCTCCATTCTTTGATCAACAAATACAGTTTCTGCTCCTCTTTGCCCGACTTGGTCTCATTCAATTGGCACAATGGCACTGGGCAAGGTTGGAGCCCACCCAACTGGAGAGGGTCGGTAACACAATGTCTGGCACAATAGGTGGTAAAAACAATCTGGAGCTGAGGAATTAATGAATATGTAAATACATAAATGGAGGGAGGCATGAGTTTGAGTCCCAGTATTTATAAATTGCAATGTTACTTACTATAATTTATCTCTAAAATTAGTGCTTGGGCTTTACAATCCCCACAGATTATCCTGAAGTGAAAATTCTTTACACGTTTTACAATAAAGCAACTTCTTATTAAGACTTCCAGTGTAATGATTCCTAAAGTTCTGAAATAGACATAGCCATAATAATACATATGGTTACTTGGCCAACTATCATACACTAGATATTTTAATTACATGACCTCTAGTCCTTAGATACCCTTCAATTTAAGTATGAGATCCATTTTGTAGAAGAGAAAAGTAAAACTCAAATACTTCTTCCCCCAGATCACCCAGAGAGGGGGAAATGGCTAGATTGTTTCAGTCAACCCCCACTGGACCATGTCAAACTCAAATGAACATTTCTCAGACCCTTCAAACTAGGATTTAAGATGTGAATTGGCTTCTATCACTTACAGACATTAAGGCAAGATTTGGGGAAATGGATGTGAGGCAGAAGCTAACTTTCTGTGGCTCTTGGCTTTTGTTTTTGGCAAGCAAGACCATGAAATGTGAGGTTTCACTATAGCAGCAGTCCAGTTTCATTGCCCAATCTGGTGGACGATGGAAGCAGTTGCACTGGCAGTGCTCAAAGAGGCTATTGCTTCCAGCATAGCACCAGAGCAGCATCAAAAATAGTACTTTCCTAGGGAAGCTGTTCTGCGTAACTCTTAAGAGTTACTCCAGGGGTACAGCCTGGAACCTGTTTCTCCAGCCTCTTTAACAATTTTGTATGTAGCTAACCCCCTATATTAAATTCCCAAATACTTTAAGTACCTACAGTGGATTCTATTTACTGCACAGAGTCCTGATGCACGCAGCAAGCCATCAGCAGACCTCAAATTTGAGTCTAGGTCTATTTAGCTCTCAGTCTTGCTTTTTCCACCAGACCATGCTGTACAGAATTTTTATGTTTAAAAGAAGTTAAAATTTGCTCCGTTATAGCTAGATTCCACAAGGATTGTAAGAAAGAGTCTGACTTCATTTTTCGATGTTTGACTGCTGTTAGCTTTTAAGCACCACTCCCCCATACTTCTTATTCTTCCCCCAGCTGGTGAAGTTGACACTAAAGCCCCAAGTGCTCCTTCCTTTGATTCTGGTAGGAAGTTCAAACCACTGGCAGGAAACCTCACTCTGGCCCTACACCTCTAATTACTATAGAAACCCAAGCCAGTCTCCTTTCCTGGTTCTCCTAAGCCATTTTTGGACCAGCTTGGGGTCCTGCCCTGAAATCCCCAGAAAGTCCCATTATGTGACCTTTTCATATGCTGGTATACATGTGGCATCATCATCTTGATATTCAAACCAAATTTTGCATAGGGGTTCAGCTTGCTTTACAGAGTGACCACAGCAATGACTATAGGTGCTTATCTTAGTTCAGACTGCCATAACAAAATACCATAGACTGAGTAGCTTAAACAACAGAAATGTATTTCTCACAGTTCTGGAGGCTAAGTCCAAGACCATGGTGCTGGTAGATCTTGTGTCTAGTGAAGGCTCTCTTCCTGGTTTTCAGATGGACACCTACTTGCTTTGTCTTCACATGACGGACAGAGACCTCATCTCTCTTGCATCTCTTCTTTTAAATGCAGTATTTCTATTCATGAGGGCTCTACTCTCATGACCTAATCACCAAAGTCCCTACCTCCAAATACCATCACACTGGGGATAAAGACTTCAACATATGAATTTGAAGGGGGCAGGGGGACACAAACATGCAGTCCACAGCAGTGTTATAACATTTCTAGAAATAATTTAAGAGCAAATGAAACAAACAAACAAAAAAGGAAACAAAAAGAAAAAGCAAGAATATCTGATCTAATTGGAGGTAAAGCTGGCTCACAGATAAAATTTCTTGAGGACAAAAGAGCTTTATTTGAAGAATCCTTGCCTAGGAACATATTATGTGAAATACCTATGCATTAAGAACTTTTTATGTGAAATCCAATTGTGATTCATTCTAATAGCTTCAATAGAAATGCAATTATTTCCCACATCCAAGCATTTTCAGAAACAGCTATTGTGTTAAAGAGCAGTTTTAATGCACAACCAATATGAGGTTGTTAAATATTTTAACTACTGAGTGACTAAGAATTAATATTTCAGGATTAAAATTCATTGATTATTGGATTCCTGCTATCTAGTCATTATAAATCAATGATTAATGTGATTTCCATGGAACATCTTTTAGTTAAGAAACTGATAAATCTAACAGCCTAAGCAGGGGCAAATACCACTTAGGGAGATATGAGGGCATTTCAACATGGCTTTGAAAGAAGACAGCATCTCTTCATTGGAGGACTATTCATGTTTCAACAAAATGAACCAAATCACAAAATTTCAGACCTAGGTAGACCAGTTGAAACCTTAATCTTTAAGCTCTTGACAACAAAAGAGGAAATGATTCATACAAGTTAGGAGTTGAGCAGTCTAAGGGTGAATGGGCTAGTGCTATATGGGTACTATATAAAGATTAGCCAATGCTAGTATCCCTTAAATACTTCCCTTGGAATTCTGATGGGAAGCAAACAGTCCCAATGCTAGAAAACATATTTCTGGAATCTTTTTTTTTTTTGCGGTACGCGGGCCCCTCACTGTTGTGGCCTCTCCCGTTGCGGAGCACAGGCTCCGGACGTACAGGCCCAGCTGCCATGGCTCACGGGCCCAGCCGCTCCACGGCATGTGGGATCTTCCCGGACCGAGGCAAGAACCCGTGTCCCCTGCATCAGCAGGCGGACTCTTAACCACTGCGCCACCAGGGAAGCCCTGGAATCTTTTAATATACTATTTATTAGATAAATCCATTTCTCTAGTCAAAAAACAAAATTTGCTCATATACACTCACCAGCTTGTAAACATGGTTGCTGCTGGCCTATATGGCACCTTTGTGCAAGAGGGAAAAGACATCCCCTCTGGGTTTATTCAGCAGGATGCAAATTAGCCACATTGCCAGCTCCCAGGAACTCCTCAAGGGGTGCCTTTGTGCAATATGCAAAGTGCTTCTCATACCCTGTGGCCCTCTCTGGGGCCACTCTCTCTCCCCTGTGTATGCATGCTCACTCTTTCTTCAAATCTTCCCCTAACTCCCCCTCCCACTCTCTATCTCTTCAGCATCATTTTTAGTTTAGTATAGTAGTGTTTGTGTTTTTAATTTAAACTTTTGTTACATGCACTGTGAGAGGCAATGTGCAATGTAGTGATTTAAAGCATGCACTCCAAAGCCAGACAGAATGAGTTTTAATCCCATCTCTGTTATTTACTAGGTAGACTTTGCCAATTTTTCTTAACCTCTATGGTCCTCAGTTTTCTTATCTGCAAAATGTCAATAATAATAGCACTTGCTGAGTAAAGTCAGACACAGAAAGGCAAATATCATATGATATCACTTATATGTGGAATCTAAAAAAAGGCTACAAATGAACTTACCTACAAAACAGAAGTAGAGTTACAGATGTAGAAAATAAACTTATGGTTATTGGTGGGTAAAGGGAGGAGAGAGATAAACTGAAGATTGGGATTGACACATACACACTACTATATATAAAACAGATAACTAATAAGGACCTACTGTATAGCACAGGGAACTCTACTCAATATTCTGTAATGGCCTGTATGGGAAAAGAATCTAAAAAAGAGTGGATATATGTATATGTGTAATAGATTCACTTTGCTGTATACCTCAAAGTAACACAACATTGTAAATCAACTATACCCCAATAAAAATTTTTAAAAGTATAAATAATAGAAATCTGCTCATAAGAGTGTTGTGAAGATTAAATGAGTTAATATATGTAAAGCATTTTAAACAGTCCCTATTATACAGTAATCTTTATGCAAATGTTTACCCACAATTATTCTCATGCTTTCTAAACCTGAAAGTCACCATAAAAATCAAGCAGGATGTCTAATCCATAAGTTGTGAACATGGCAAACACAGTGGCTCCCAGGAACTCAACGACCAAGAACCTGTTCCTGCATTGGACAGAATGCAGGGAAATGACCTCCATTAGAACATGAACCCTAATGTGAAAAGGGACCTAAGGAGGCTAGAGGCAGGAGACTACTCCAGAGAGGGGGGTGAATGTCCTGTCACAGGTTTTAAAGTTATGGTACCTTGTTAGGGACCTTCAGGTTCTTTCCAGAGAAGGACCACCCCGTTGCAGCCTCCTAGGCCTTTCCTGAGTTCCAAAGATCAAATTTAACCAGAGAAGTGAGAAAATGAAGAAACAAAGGAAAACAGTCAAGCAAGACAAAATAATAATAGTTTAGCCGTAAACCAAAGTCAAGAACCCTTAGTTCCTCCTCAAGGGCTATAGATAATATTCTCAGCCATATTCTTGAGTTGTTTTGCAGATACTACAACTCCCACCAGATGGAAGAAGTTAGCTAGCTGCATGCTGACCACCAGCAGGCAGACCCCAGATTGGGTGGAACCAGAGGGTTGATGATTGAGAGTCCCAAAACGTCACCACCAACCAACCAGAAAAATGTCCATGAGCTGAGGCATCCTGCAACCCTCACCCTAATGTTGCCTTTAAAAACCCTTCCCCAAAAGCCATCAGGGAGTTCAGGTCTTTTGAGCATGAGCTGTCCATTCTCCTTTCTTGGCACCCTGCAATAAATGCTGTACTTTCCTTCACCACAACCTGGTGTCAGTAGATTGACTTTGCTGCACATCAGGCAAGCAGACCCAAGTTCAGTTCAGTAACAAGTTTAGTACTCCAGAGTCAGATGGACAATCAGTTGCTGAGGTCAGCAGAATAATGTCCCTCTCAAATGCCCACATCCTACTTCCATACCTGTAAATGTGTCACCCTATGTGGCAAAAGGGACATTGAAGATTGATTTAAAGATTCTGGCTTTGAAGATGGAGGAATGTGGGTGATCTCTAGAAACTGAAAAAGGTAAGAAAACCATTCACCCCTAGAGCCTGCATAGAAAGAATGCAGTCTTTCCAATGCCTTGATTTTTATCCCACGAGGCATGTGTTGGCCTTTTGACCTACTGAACTGTAAAATAATAAATTTTTGTTTTTTAAGTCAGTAATATGTTATAGCATCACTAGGAAATTAATACAGTCACCCAGTGTTTCTACTCCTGTGATTTTATTTTGTCGTTGTTCCACCAAGAAACACAATTAAGTACCGTTACTGTATATGACTACTATGAAGATGCTAAGAAACCAAGATATCCAGCCATGTGAGAGCTGTCAATATTTGCCCAGCCAGAACTTCTGCCAACATATACATCTACTTTTAGTCCCCTCTCCTAAACAATCCAAGAAAAGATTTGGTCTCATTTTCAAGATTTGGTTGAAACTTACTTATACAAATGTTTTCTGTGAGGTATTTGAATTCTTATTTTTCTCAGACTGTAGAAAGAAAGATCTGCCCTCCTGCCAGTAGAAGAAGAGGAAATATTTGAAATCAAGTGAAGTCTTCTCTTAACTCTAGTGTCATTCAAGGGCAAGGTTACCCTAAAGATAAACTGCCTTTATCCTACATTAGGTGCCAATGATGATTGGTTCAGATGGTATTGCAGGTTTCTAAATCATCAAATTTCTTCCCAGGCCTCTTTTGATCTTAACTCAATAGTTTGGTGAACTAAATTAATCTCTTAGCTCATTTCTCATCCCAACATAGCAAGATGCTTAGTACTGAGAATACATCGTCATTGTTCCCCTCCCTTTCATGTTCAGCTCTATCTTTGACCCAGTTTCCTGATCTCTGAGCTATACAGCAGGTAAGAAATTAATGACCACCACCTTCTGCTCCAGCCAGCATTTCCTGACCCACATTTCATTAAGTCCTGAAACTCAAGGTTCTTTCAAGTGGGGAGTAAGGAGACTAAGCGTATGGAGTGGAGGAGATAGCATTCGACCCTGAGAAATGCACAGAGGCCCTCACCTCTGAAGAGCAAATCCAAGTTTTCTGCCTTATAACATAGCAAATGTTAGCTGCTGTGTGATGAGTTTATTCAATTCAATCCAACAAACATTGATTGAGATCTCACTCTGGGCAAAGAATAATGATAATTAAGTCACACATGACATTAGGGAAACTGCTGACATTTGTGTTGATGATAGATACTAAAGAATTAACAAAATTAGAAGGGAAAACCTAAAAAAACAAATGGCTGTGGTGGTGTAAAAGTAATACTAATTACAGTAATTTATGGGAACTGCTTATCACTAATGCCTAATTATTATGCAGCACAATCATGATTATGCATGCCATTAAGTGTGTGTATGAGGGACTTTGGTGTGTGCTGTATTAGATTAGAACAATGAAATATAAACATGCATGCTCAGTCCTCATAATGTGTTTCTCATGCATTAATTTGTCATCTGCTCACAATTTTTAAAAATTAGAGAAAAATTCTTAACCCATGAATAAGAGAGTTTGTTTCTTTTATATCAGGGAAGCTATAAATTGATTAGGGCATTTGATTTTTTTAAATGAATTCCCTATCATTGCCATCAAGAATTGTGTGTGTACTTTTCTCCCAGGCCTTCTTATAAATAACTTTAATTTCCCTTTTACCGCGTTCTATTCTAGAATAAATACAACTCTGAGAGGCTCATTTTCTTGACAGTCTGCAGAGGGAATGAGATAGATAGAATGACTCTGACCAGCTCCGTGTGGTCATACCAATCCATTCAGCTGTTTGCGGATTACTCATCAGTCAGACAAGAAGACCAGGGCCCAATTACTTCAGGTTCAGTTAAAATAACAGAGTAAGACGGTGTTAGTGTTGATGTGGTTGAAACATGCACATGGTGACATTTATGTTCCACCCCCAAAATTCAATGATAACTTCTGGCATAAAAGGATTTAGAGGTAAAGAATAGCCTCCAATTCTGTAAGACTGCATTCTGACTCAATTTATTTATTTTTTCAACCAAAAAGTATTAGAGATCTATTACGTGTCAGACTCTGCTACACACTGGAAATGCAGAGATTCATAACACTTAGTCCCCCACCAGGAAATTCATGGTCTAGTAGTAGGAATTTCTGTGAGGTCTATAGAACTGGAGTAACAAAGCTGCCGGTACTTCTTTTGCATACATGACCCTACTAGTATAAACAAGAAAATAAGTATGAAATATTAACTTCTCAAGGCTGTAAAAGAAAATGAAGTTGTATATATATTAAAACCAGATATATAATTGTTTGCATCTGCTAATCCCAAACTCCCAATCCATCCCTCCCCAACTCCCTCTCCCCCTTGGCAACCACAAGTCTGTTTTCAATGTCTGCGAGTCTGTTTCTGTTTCATAGATAAGTTCATTTGTGTCATATTTTCTGAGCTCACACTCCTATTCCACTGCTATTTCTCACTGGAATCTCAGTCTTAGAAACTCCAGCCCATTCCCCCTTACCCTACCCAGGTCTTTCCTTCAGCTTGTCCTGACTTTACGACTTTCAGACCTATACTTCAGCCTCTCCTATAAACACTACTCCAACTTCCCTCCTAAGTGATACCTGGCTTTCATATTTGGGGAGGGGATGGACCCTTTCTTGCAATCCACTGCAATAAAAGCCGTTTCTCCCACTTGGCACTCAGGGTAAGCAGAACTGATCGGTCTATTTAATTCTCATCACTGTTTTTGCTGGCAGTCATGACTCTAGGATGATTACATTGTCTCTAATCATGGGAGAATGTATACA
Source organism: Mesoplodon densirostris (assembly GCF_025265405.1). Classification (NCBI taxonomy): domain Eukaryota; kingdom Metazoa; phylum Chordata; class Mammalia; order Artiodactyla; family Ziphiidae; genus Mesoplodon; species Mesoplodon densirostris. The sequence continues at coordinate 22,396,216 of NC_082664.1, forward strand.
CATGATCTGATATCACTATTGTAAGAATTTGTGGGATGTGGTTGGGCATCTGCAAAGACTTGGCTGACCACTGATGCTCTACCATCTTTCAATGCCTTTTCTCATTTAAAGTTCATACCATCTATAAATATGGCGGTGATTCTGCAGGTTGTGCTATGTTCAAAAGATGCCCATAGGTAGGAGCTGAAATCCAATTAAAGCACCACTACCTAAAATCTAAGACCTAGCCCAGTGCAGCATCAAGATTTTCTAATCACCCCAAGGTAACATAGGGTAGTTGTCATCCTGTTTTTAAACCACCCTGTTCTCAATCTTATTACAATCTTCTGAGCTACTGTAACTGACCCACCAATGCATAAGCTTCCAGTCTACCACTTCCTCTGTGACCACTGGTGGTAACTTCACCACCGTGTCAATGATCATTAAAATGCCAACCTCACAGATCCTCGACTTCCTAAACTCCAGCAACCCTCAAGTTCATTTCTTTTGGTCTGCCATACCTTGAGGTTGGCACTATTTGAAATTTCTCCACTTCCAAGATCTAAAATTCTGAATTTCCCAACCTTGACCATACCTCTTATCTTTCCACTCCTACTCATTCTCTGTGTTGTACAGATTTTTCTTCCCTTTCATTACCTCTAGCCCCTCAGTCTCTATCAGTCCCTACAATGCATGTGGCTCTTTTCCAGAGTCACTTGCCTCTCTACCTGGTCTTGGTCAGTTACTTTACTCATTGTCACAATACTCACTTGAACAGTCATATCATTTACTCATATTTGTTCATTAAATCTAAACCCTGAATAGACTGCACTACTCACATTCTTCACTCATGCTCACAGGCAGCCAAGTATTAGTGGGAAGAATTTCACAGTCAGTCTTATTGAATTTTACTTCCATCCATTATCAATCAGGCCTTTGGTTCTGCTGCTCAGCAAAACATCATTCACTATATTTTACCAAGAGGACATATTTAAAATTTGTATCTCTATTTCCTCAATCATAAAATGGGGATAATAATATGTATACATGAAATACATAGTCAAATAATGTAAATTAACTCAGCCAATGTTTTATACCTGTTTGAGTGTTAGGATATTAATAAATATTAGTTCCTGTCTTCTGCTGTAAGAATGCACCCCAGACAAACCTAAAACTTGGGCCTCCTGGTAGATGCTCCTGATAAACTGGCCTTTGACTCACCAAATACCACTGAAATACTCAGAAAATCTATGTGATTTTCACCAATGGGTGGAAAAGCAGGCATGTGGATTGAGACTTGAAGAGTTTGGAGGATCTACAAGAGTGTAAAAAAGATTGACAAAAATGGCATATGTTTCCTTCTTCTCCACCAAATAGAAACGTGCAAACTGTTTTCTCTCACTACAAAGCAATAAACCTAGAAAATAACATTTAGAGGGAGAAAATGGGAGGGGGCGTACACTGGGTGTGTTCATTTTGGGAAAATTCATCTAGCCATGCGGTCAGGATTTATTCACTTTTATGTGTGTGTTTTATTTCAAATAAAATTTCATCAACATACTCAAGTACCAAAGTATCAAAATATAAATCAAAATCCAAGATTTAGAATATGAATTATCAAAATTTAAAATATAAACTTGGCTATATTTAGAGGCAAATGTACAGCTGTAGATGCTTTTACTTTAAGGAAGAAAGAATAAGCATTTAGGGCCTCCCTGGTGGCGCAGTGGTTAAGAGTCCGCCTGCCGATGCAGGGGATACGGGTTCGTGCCCCGGTCTGGGAGGATCCCATATGCCGCGGAGCGGCTGGGCCCGTGAGCCATGGCCGCTGGGCCTGCGCATCCGGAGCCTGTGCTCCGCAACGGGAGAGGCCACAACAGTGAGAGGCCCGCATACCGCAAAAAGAAAAAAAAAAAAAAAGAATAAGCATTTAATGTAAGCAGTTATAAAAAGAATGCCAAACAAAAAATCTAGCAGAAATAGAAGGTAGGGACTTCCCTGGTGGTGTAGTGGTTAAGAATCCACCTGCCAACACAGGGGACACGGGTTTGATCCCTAGGCCCGGAAGATCCCACATGCCATGGAGCAACTAAGCCTGTGTGCCACAACTACTGAGCCTGCACCCTAGAGCCCACACACCACAATGAAGAGTAGCCCCCACTCACTGCAACTAGAGAAAGCCTGTGCGCAGCAACAAAGACCCAACACAGCTCAAAAAAAAAAGGGGTAGGAATTAATAAAATATTGGCATATAAATAAATGAATTAGAAAATTACAAACAGAATAGCCAAAACATTTATCTCAAAGTTATTTCCTTGAAAAAATCAAAATAAAAAATCAGATAAACCACAATCTGGCCTAATCAAGATAAAGGGGGAAATACAGAAACAATAACAACAAAAAATTAGGAATCAGGAAGCATTTTAAAAGACAAAGATATTGTTTTAAATCATACAAAATATTACATATGTGTATTTATTAGAGAATTATTTACAATGGTAGAAATATGGAAACAATCTAAATTTCCAGTAGGAAGGAACTGACCACATAATGTTGGTATTTTTCTACAACAGAATACAACTATTGAACAGTTTTTTTTTATTAATTTATTTTATTTTTATTTATTTTTGGCTGTGCTGGGTCACTGTTGCTGTGTGCGGGCTATATCTCCTTGCGGCGAGCAGGGGTTACTCTTCATTGCGATGCACAGGCTTCTCATTGTTGTGGCTTCTCTTGTTGCAGAGCATGTGGGCTTCAGTATCTGTGGCACATGGGCTCAGTAGTTGTGGCTCGCAGGCTCTAGAGTGCAGGCTCAGTACTTGTGGTGCACAGGCTTAGTTGCTCTGCGGCAATGTGGGAACTTCCTGGACCAGGGCTCCTCGAGCCCATGTCCCCTGCATTGGCAGGCAGATTCTTAACCATTGTGCCACCAGGGAAGCCCTACTGAACAGTTTTATGTAGACATAGTTTTATTTGTCCACAAGACTTTTATATGTGTCACGAAACAAAATGTTAGCTTTATCTCTGGGTGGTGGTATTATCTGTGAAATACTATTCTTGTTGGAATTACTGAGATTATCAAATGAAATAACATATGTTCATCTTTTACATTCAAAAACTTTATTCCAACACTTTCTACATATTAGACACAGTGCCAGGTAGTTAAGTTAAAGAAAAAATAAAAATCCCTGCTTTCATTTTATTGATTATCTACTTGTAGAATTAGACATTAATCAAATTATCATATAAATTAACTGCAATAAGTATAAGAGACATCTACAGTGTAGTTTGGGAGCATATAACAAGTGCCTAAAAATCTAGCACACAGAAGATGCTCAATCCATGTTTGTGTTGCCTTTTCTTCCCCTCTTTCTGACACACAACCTACTTCTCTTTCTAGGAATTGTATTACTTCTCAAAGAAATCCAGAATAGATTTGTTATAGTTTCCTAAAGTAATTACAAAAAAATAAAATAAAATAGGGGAATAATAAAATGAGTTTCAAGTCAAGACATTGGAGCAATCTTGTCTATTGTGTGCTAATGACATCCAGTTTCTAAATCTCAACAATTTAGTCTTGTAATTAGTGCACAGCTCAGGTGAATGAGTAATAAAGTACCTGCTCCTGGTACCTTATTATCTATAAAGGATAGGTCAAAGCGCCAAACTAATGAATATGCAAATATGGCTTACAAATCTGTGTGAAAGCCTGGTTTTAGACTGTTCCTGACCACTCACAGGCCACTAACCCACTTGAGTCAATATCATCGCAAAGATGTGGGTAGCCCCATAGCTCACGGGTAGGACCACTGAGGAGTGTGTGTGTACACCATAGCACTCTTCATAGCACTCCATAATTCCCTTCATAATACTTGCCATCATTTGTAATTACATATGCCTCCGGTTTGCTCCTATGATTATTTGATTATGCCTACTCACCTTGTTTTAATTTTCTACATAGCACTTTTCACTAGTTGATTTTTTTTTCTTTTTTCCTAGGAAGGAAGAAGAGGTGAGACAAGAAGTGGGTGGGTCCTATCAAGGAAATTTGTTCCTCTCCCATGAAGTCCCTGAAAGAAGAAAAGACTCCAAGAGTGAGAGGGCTGCCAGGCTACTTTAGACTGTGCGGTCAGGAAGACCTAATTAACAGGTGACATTCAAGCTAAATAATCTTTAGAAGACATCCATACAAAGATTGAGAAAGCCAATTCCTGGCAGTGGAACTAGATTGTAGAAAGACCCCATGGTGATGAATGGGCTTAACTTGTTTTAGGAATTTAAGAAGCATCATTAAATGAGAGCCTAGAGGGAAAAGAGAAAATTGGTGTTAAGTAAGTTCAAAGAAATGGCTCTTATAGGGTTATATAAAGTTATATAAAAGAAATTCATTTGCTTGCTTTGTACTAAGTGCAATGAGAAGCACTGCACTATTTCTCATCGAAGGAGTCTTATTTATATTTTGTAAAAAATCACTTTTGCTGCTGTGTAGCAAACAATTTATAGAAGCATTCAAGTAGAAGTAGGGGTCACCAATTAGAAGATTCTTACATTTGTCAAAGCCAGACGAAACAGGATTTGGACAAAAGCAGATGATTTGGAATATGTTTTGGTGGAAGAGTGAGCAGTATGTACTGATGCCTTTGAGAAGAAAGATGTGAATAGAAATAAAGTTTTTAAAAAATCACACCTAGATTTTGGTCTCTGAACCTGGATGTCACTGGAGCTTTTTACAGAAAGGCAGAAAAACAAGGGAAGGAGGAGCTGGTCTGGATGGACAAACCATGAGTTCACTTTCAATTTGAAATGCCTGGCAGACATCCAAGTGAAGATATCAAGACACCAGTTGAGTTGAAATATATGGAAATAAGATTATAGTCTGGGCTTAAAACCCTAGGAAATATTTTGCCTCTTTGAAAAAATTTCACCTATCTTTGCCCTGATTTTTATATTTACGTTTTAATGCTTAATCTCAGAAAACAGACATATCTAATTTCATGGTCTTGGGAGATCTGTCATTTTAGCCTCCTAATAGAAACATTGGACCATAATCTCCACAATCATTGCACATGATGAACCTTAAAAACCTAGTCTTGACTGATAAGTTTCTCAAAGGCGAAATACCTAAACAGTGACAAGTGAGACAGCTAATAGATATACACACTTCCTTTTCTGAATGGCATATTTAAAGGGCTCATTCACAGTGACAATGACTCTTACTCACTGGGAATCTTATTTTCTCTTACAAACAACTGCTTTAAATATAGGAACATGGCTATTTTAGTCCAACTTAAAATAAAAAGATGCTAGGAACTTGTATTCATGGTTGGCCTCCATCTGTAGTTATCTGCATGATCACAGTCAAGTTATAACATTCCAGTTTCCTCTACCATAAAATGAAAGTCCCCAACCCAGATCATCTCTGGGTCGCTTCCATTCGCAAAATTAAATGTAAAAGAAATCCACAATTCTCCCAGCACCAGGCACCCTTAACGGCGCCTCATAAATAATAATAATAATGTTTCACACAGTGTACGGTACAAAGTAAGGACTATCTGCAAAATGCAATTTAAACAGATGGCAGTTTATGGCTTGCCATTTACTGTAGTAGTAAATTGCAAATAGGCAATTGTGCCTATGTGTATTTGCTGATCTGTCAGACATTGGAAATAAGGCCAGTGTATTATCCCTTTATAAATCAGGGCACACATTCATTCTCTGGGAGAGACATTAAGTTTTTATTGAAAATGAGAAACACTGCAGCTGGGGTGAACCACAGAGGGGGCTCCTTCCATTACCATTTAGTGTACGCATACACGATTTTCAGAGTGAGTGCCAGGGTTTTCTCAGCCTTGTTCTGCCATGCGTTGGAGTCAGCATTCCCATCTATTTTAATGATTTTAAAGACTACCATTTTCTCTTCACCTTTGACCTCCCCATGTCGGGCTCCAACTCAGCTTCATTCACCAGCTCTAATTCCGTGACTTCCTTCCTCCTGATTCTTTACCTCAATGTCTCCAATGTGATTTGGTTCTACAGCTTACTCAACACTCTTTTCAGGCCCCAGGTGGCTATTTCTGCACAGGTGAAATCTGCTAATGCTTTTAAGATAATGTCCTTCACCCTTGGAAACAGAAAAAGAATAGCAATAATCCCTGATTCTCAGTATGAAACCTCTAAACATTGTATGCCTTCCTTCTCTTAAATGTCTTACATCTTTCTTTTAAATGAAGTAAAAAGAACCTGGGTCTCATAGTATTAGCTCTCTCATACATGCATGAAATAATCAGATTGAAAGTAACTTATGTAGTTAAAGACTTGTGGCTTGGGATTTTATCTACAGTATCCCCATCTCTTTTATTACTATAAAGAATTTACAATTGGTACAGTACACTATAAGCCAGCTGCCGTGTTACACACTGCCTGCAAATGGGAAACACTGATCTGAACTACATTATAATGATTAGAGAAAATTTCATTCAGGCTCTTTATATAGGTCAGAAATAAATAGGATTTATACAGTTAAGTCTGACCTGGTACAGAGTCTTCACAATTTATGGGAAGCTAATCAGATGACTGAATTTTTTGTTGATATTTTAATCTGTACCTTAAAGGAACCATTTACAACTAAAAGGACACAACTGGCTAATTTTGCTCAATAAATCCCCAGAACAGCATAGAACTTAGTGCAGAATTCAACCAAATTTTCATATACCCTGTACAGGATGGAGCATGTGGTATTTAAATTCAGGGGAATTGACAGAGAATTCTGATTGGTTGATGGTTCCGTTTGTGTTTGAGAGAAAATGATAAAACGCTTTCTCTTCATATATGCATATATTTGTTGATTAACACAGATGCAAAACTCCCCCAAGGTCACCTTGGTGTTTACTCTGCAGCCTAATACGTTTAACAAGATTATGTTACATAACTTACTGTCTTACCATAAAATGAGAGTAGTATCTTGAAGAGAAAAAAAATGTCCCATTTAATAGAAATTAAATCCAGAAGCCAGTTCTACAAACACAGTATATAATCTCATAAACACAATTTTGGATTATTCACAATAACATGTAAATAGAATCAACTGTTCATTGGGGAGGTTTACCCAGTATTTTAACACATCACAGTAAGTATGGTTAACATGTAATTCAGAGCAAATATTAAATCTCAACCACAGTTTATGTAAACAAAATAGACAAACAAGAGTAGGTAGGAAACTTCCTTCTTTTCCTCTATTTACAAATCTACTCACTTCAATTCACTTGAGAAGTCCAATTCAGGAGCTGCGGACTCTACCATTCTAGTCCTAAGGGTTATCCCTGCTCTTTTTTTTTTACCATAAGTTAAGCATAAGATTACACTTCTACTGTGCATTTCCCAAATAATATGAAGTGAGGCATTAATTGATTGTCTTCCTGAATATCCCCAACATTGATGTGTACACAAAGTCCTATATTTTAACAGATAGTGCATTCTTGCGGTGGTACTTGAATGTCTACAATCAATAAGCTTGCAGATATTAAATTAAGGTTCCATTTTCAGAAAACTAAAACTTTTTATAAATTCCTTATTGAAAACATACAGGTGCATATATATACATATAAATATTCCATTATATATATATAATGGAGTACTACTCAGCCATAAAAAAGAATGAAATAATGCCATGGACCTAGAGATTATCATACTAAGTGAAGTAAATAAGTCAGAAAGAGAAAGACAAATACCATATGATATCTCTTATAAGTAGAATCTAAAATATGACACAAATGAATTTATCGACAAAACAGAAACAGACTCACAAATATAGAGAACAGACTTGTGTTTATTACAATATTCTGTAATAAACTGTAATGAAAAAGAATATGAAAAGGAATATATATATGAATATATATATTCATATATATACAAATATATATATATAAATAACTAAATCACTGCTGTACAGCAGAAATTAACACTATATTGTAAATCAACTACACTTCAATAAAATAAATTAAATAAATAAATATTATTTGGGGATATTAAAAAAAGAAAATCAATGTTATCAATGATAACATTGGCTTACCAATGTTGTTGCTATTGTTTTTCTTTAGGTTATCCAATATCTAGAATTATTTTAAATGTTAACACAATGGATTTCCATTTGCTATAGACCATACAAATTAATTTTACATGTTCTAGAAAGTTAGTTTTTAAAGCTAAACTGAGGTGACATTGAGTACAAAGATGGAACTCGTTCTAATATTGGAAAAAGATTATAATTGAAAAAATTGCAAGAGATTGAGCATGGATTAAGTCTGGAGTTGTAAAACCAGGGTTTTTTTTTTTTTGTTCTTGTTTTTGCATAGTCCACGGATAACAAAATGTAACCAGAGAAATGTGAATAGTAATCTTCTCTAAACAAAGGATTCTCTGGTGAATTATCATCCTATCAATAGCTAGATAGAGGGCTTCCCTGGTGGCGCAGTGGTTGAGAGTCCGCCTGCCGATGCAAGGGACACGGGTTCGTGCCCCGGTCCAGGAAGATACCACATGCTGTGGAGCGGTTAGGCCCGTGAGCCATGGCGGCTGAGCCTGCGCATCCGGAGCCTGTGCTCCGCAACAGGAGAGGCCACAACTGTGAGAGGCCCGCATACCGCAAAAAAATAAAAATAAAAATAGAAAAATATGAGGTTTCCTAAACTTGGGATTCCTCTCCTATAATGCAAGCCAGCGATCACCTGGCTTTCACTGCATTGCCCTGTAGGAATTTGGATTTAGGGAACTGGGACAAATGCTGACATTCTGGTTTCTGCTGTTTCTGTAGTAAACAGTTCTTCATCTCTGTTCCAAGAGTCTGTATCTTCTACCTGCATCCATGAATCTATGTCATGTTAACTTGTAGGCATGTAGAATAAAAATCTCAGCCCCTTCACAGTTCCTGACATATATTTCATATGGTTGTTGTGGAAATAAAATTACACAATGCGCTTATAAACCTTAGCTCTGTGCTTGGGCAAAGCAGCATTCAAAATTTTTAGCTATAACATTACTATCACTCAAACCAAAGTTTAATATAAATTTATCTTTAAGCCTCACCTTTCAAAAGTTGATTTAATTATAGATTTCTAGGGTTTTGTATCATTTCATTTTTTATTTTCTTTCATAATTGAATTAAATTTAATGAACATTCAAATGTATTAAAAGTTTCACTTTTTTTTTTTTTTTTTTTTTTTTTTTTTTGCGGTATGTGGGCCTCTCACTGTTGTGGCCTCTCCCGTTGTGGAGCAAAGGCTCCGGACACGCAAGCTCAGTGGCCATGGCTCACGGGCCCAGTCGCTCCGCGGCATGTGGGATTTTCCCGGACCAGGGCACGAACCCGTGTCCACTTCATCGGCAGGCGGACTCTCAACCACTGCGCCACCAGGGAAGCCCCAAAGTTTCATTTTTAATATGCTTAATATTTCCATCTTTTTAGCACTTTCAATTTTCTACTCATTTCAAAAGACATTATGACATAAAACAGTCAAATAATTGCACAAACACTGTTATACAAAGATGTTAATATTTCCAAAATCAAACAGCTGGCAGACATTCCAAGCCTGAGATAGTGGCAAATATTTGCCAACTGATGTATGAAAGCAGATTCAGTATAAGGAGGAAAGTTGAGGGGTGGGATTAATTATTTTAAGGCTGTGGCCTTAAGTACCACTGTGGACATGACATAAATTTAAAAACTTAAAATTTCATACATCTATTTACTTATCTTACAGCTATGACTCTATGTCTCTCATTTTATAAGCTTTTCCATTACTATGTCTGCCTGTGGCTAAACTACCAAGCAGGTAAGTGAAATAAGTTAGTCAAGCTAGCACTAACATAAAAACAAATAAATAATCAATCAAACAATTAACATTACAAATAAAGAGTTATTAATGATATCAATTTTCTGAATTTTGGGTTTGTAGTATATAGAAAATGCCCTTTTCTTTTCAGTTTAAACTATACAGAAATGCCTCACACATAGGGAAAACAGAATTATTTTCCTGCATAATTACCCAACCCAAATAGTGAGCTGAATTTAGAGAATGTAAATTTTCTCAACAAAAGAAAAAGTCACCAGTTAAGAAATAAACTTTTATAATATGCTACCTTTATGCAAATTAATAATAAGCAGGTAATCAATAAATACTGAATGAATAAATAACAATTATGAATGGACTATATAATATTTGATAGATGTTTCTCTTCTTTTTTCAACCCTCAATGTTTATAGATTTTGTTTTCAATGAAGGAAGTCATTTTGTTAATTAGAGAGAAATATTACAGTTAAACATAATTAATATTGGTATTCTTCAGTAGCCAAGTAAAAGCATCATAAAACAAATAAAATGAATAATGGAAGCAGTCTCATTGGAGACAAAGCTCATTATCAAATTGAAGGTTTGTTTCATATCAACAAAAAATTTTTCAAACAACTGATATGAACATGTTCAATGAAAATTTTTTAGAATGAAGGAAATGAGGAATTTCACATTCCTAATATTTAATAATCTCCTTGCAGCTACTTTAGCTTTCAAAATAAGAGAATGTATAGACCAAGGAGAGGAAGGATAATTAAACTTTGTAACAAGATAACAGTGAAGATAATTTTAAACTTCAAAGTTACCAAAATGGCACATTAAATTTTATTTCAAAAAATTATTCACATCCTTCTAGATTAGAGTAAAATAACAATCCAACAACAGAATTAAGATGTACTCATATTTACGTCATTCTTTAAAAAAACACATCTCAGAGTCAATAGGAGTTTTAACACTACAAGGAAAATATACAGTGGGAAAATTCAGCCCATTAGGATTAAGGAAGATTGATCAGTTCTATAAGTATACATGAACTCATGCATAATTACCCCAATAACAAGACTAGTCTTTATATAACACTGTTCATCTTTAGAGTGCTTTACCAACCTTCTCTAATTAATAAGGATAGACAAATCCTGCTGTGTCCTTCAAGGCTTTCAAGTGGCATTTCTATCATTTGGAGCCTCACTAAAATCCAAAATGCACTTGCTTCTTCTCTATAAAAATTTAGCAACAATTTTTAAACCATATAAAATTTTAGGAGCATATCATCTGAACAACTTTAGTTCCCATGAAATTCTCTGTGTTTAAGATTTGCTTCCTAAGACTACACAAACACTTTGTTCCTCTTCATAAGTTTTCCTAACTTATTTTACATTGATAGTTAATAGTCTAAACTTATTTGACCTATGTAAAAGGAAGGATATAGAAGCTATAGCTCACACACAGATTTTAATCTATAATAAATTTAAAATGTAGCCAGATTTTTAAAAATTTTAGTGCTAAAATACTCAATGGATATTACACCTCCCTAATAATGATCTAACTCAAATGGTTAAGAAATGACACCTGAGGGAAAAAATAGTTTACTTAGTTTACATGTATTCTTTTTTTTTTTCTTTTGGGAGAGTACTCATGATTCCCTAGGCTTCCTTGTTTGTTTGTTTTGAACGTTATTCAATCTCTCTCTAAGCTCTTGCTTTCTCAGTCAACAATCTGATTAGAGCCAGACCATGTCTGTCCCAGAAAGATAAGAAATCTGCCTAGGAGGAAATTAAGGACTCCTAGAGTTCCAGGTGTAGCTGTCTTACTCATTGATCTAAACTAATGACTTAGAGGAAAGAAACTGTAAGTGCTAGGACAAATGGAGATTTCCAGATGTCTTTTCCCATCTCTATGATTACTAAAGGAACCCTTGCCTTTTTGCCTAAATTATTGGATAATATTTGTGGTGTGATATATATTCATAATGGCCAAAGGCATCATAGAGGTAGAAAAATAGCTTATAATAGTCAGAGGAGATAATATAAACCAACAAAGAAATAATTCAAAGATGTCTTTCTTCAATGTTCTAAACAAAGAAGAACAACATTTTGCAGACCAAGGAGCTTACAAAAGGCTTACTCTTTCCTCAGAAGAGGTAGTGGATGCTCTGTTACCTCCATACGTCTTCATTCCCAAAGAAATTAAGAAGGGATTTCAGGACAATTCTGCTATCTATTCCACCAAAATAGTGTTACTTCTTGTCTCACTAGTATTTTCAGCAAAGAGAAGCAGTAGACGGAGCAGCTGGGCCCATGAGCCATGGCCGCTCAGCCTGCGCATCCGGAGCCTGTGCTCCACAACAGGAGAGGCCACAACAGTGAGAGGCCTGCGTACCGCAAAAAAAAAAAAAAAAAAAAGAGAAGCAGTAGAGGGTATTTGGCATACATATTCTGGCTTCAGTAAAGAAAAATCTAAAGCCTATATTTTACAGAGGTTTCTCCAAGTGAAACGGAGCAGGACCCTGTGGGGCTCCTTGGCACAGAAGCTTTTCTGTGTCCCCCATTTCTCGTTTGTAGGGAATAGACTACAGCCTCTATGACCTTCCCTGAGTTCCAAAGGGCAGGTTCAAACAGTTGCTAATCAGAGAAGGGAGGGAATGCAGAGACGAGGGAGGAGCAGTCAAGAAACAATAGTGCAGCCTTGGGGCAGGGTCCTGGTTCTGCCTCAAGGGGTATACATAGCAATATCTTTGAGCTCTTCTCCAGAACTAAAACCCCCAATAAATGGAAGATGTTAACTACTTGATGAAGCATTCTTAATTCCAGAGAAGGTCACAGTTTGATAATCTCAAGAACCAGAGAAGCTCATCAGGAGACCACCTGAGACCAGATTAAAGGAGTGCAGGCTCTGCACACACCCTAATCTTATCAGCAACCCACCCTTGAACTATTGCTATAAAACTCCTCACCAAACAGTTGGGACACACAGTTTTGAGGGGCATGAGCCCACTGTGTCCCCCTTTGCCTGGCAAAGCAATAAAACTATTCTTTTCTACTTCACCCAAAACTCTGTCTCTGAGATTCAAGTCGGCACTGGTGCACAGAGGCTGAGGTTTTGGCATCATAAGGACCACCCTACTCTCTTCTATCCTTGCTCACAGGGCTTTATAATATTTGTTTAATCCAGTAAAAGTCCATGTCAGAGAACAGCTAGCAAGGATCTCTACCTTGATTCCAATATCAGTTCCTTGGCTGACAGGAATTTACTTGATTTTTGTGGATTTTTTTTGTTTTCTTTCTTTTCTTTTTTTTTTTTTTTTGAGATAGGAATTTAGTTTTTTTAAGGAAGCTCTGGAGATATGTTAAGCTGTTTCTTCCTTATTGAGACTAGTGTTTCCTTCTCAAAGGCTGGATTTCAAAAACTCATTTCAAATTTTCCTCTTTGGTAGAGCTGTCCTGTCTGCTGAAATTGATACCAAAGCAAATATTGTACAATATATAAATTGGAAAGGGTTTTTTGTTTGTTTGTTTTCAGACAGAATTAGGTTTTGATCCTGGCTCTACCAAACATTACCGTGGTGTCTTAGAAAAGCTATTTAACATCTATCTATGAGCATTTATTTTCTCATGTGTCAAATGGAATAATAAAGACTAGCTTTCAGTGACTTTGAGGATTAAAAGAGATAAGATATAGTGTTTATCACATTTCCTGATCATAATAAGTACTCATAAAAAAGTGTAGTTGTTTTTATTGTTGTCAGTGGTTGTGGTTCTGTGGTAAGACCTGATTCTTGTTTTTCAATAGATGACAATCTACTTATAAATATCAATATAACAGAAACAGGAAAAAGGTAATATTAATTTAATCAAAATAAATTTCTCAGAGAGAAATTCAAACAGAAGCATAATACACTGATCTAAAGATGGTCATAGGTGGAGTGAAGGATCAGACTGAACTTTGAAGGGAGAACAGTCCAGTTATTTTGACAACCAGGTGAGAGTGTAGAAAACAAAGCATGAGCAAAGGCTTGAAAAATAAGACTGAGAAATACTAAAAGATAGAATTTGAATCTTTTTAAAGATAAATGAAACTTATGGATAACTCAAATGCCATGCTGTTTAGTAAGGGCTTGATCCTGACATAATGAGTATTCATATGAGAATTTTTGTTTGTTTGTTTTACCATGGAAGTGATAGTATAGGATTGGCATTTTAGAAAGTTAATTCTAAAGGCCATGTGTAGGGCTTCCCTGGTGGTGCAGTGGTTGAGAGTCCGCCTGCCGATGCAGGGGACACAGGTTCGTGCCCTGGTCCGGGAAGATCCCACATGCCACGGAGCAGCTAGGCCCATGAACCATGGCCGCTGAGTCTGCACGTCCAGAGCTTGTGCTCCACAACGGGAGAGGCCACAACAGTGAGAAGCCCGCATACCACAAACAAACAAACAAACAAACAAAATAAAAAATAAAGGCCATGTGTAGAATGAGTTCAAGGTGAGAGGGAATGAACTTTGGGAGAATTACATGAATTGAGGAATATTTGGAGAGGATGGAAGTTGTGGGAATAGAAAGCGAGGACCAGATACAGAAGACATTTCAGGGGATCAATCAACAGAAATTAATGGGGCTTCCCTGGTGCTGCAGTGGTTGAGAATCTGCCTGCCAATGTAGGGGACACGGGTTCGAGCCCTGGTCTGGGAAGATCCGACATGCCACAGAGGAACTGGGCCCGTGAGCCACAACTACTGAGCCTGCGCATGTGGAGCCTGTGCTCCGCAACAAGAGAGGCCATGATAGTGAGAGGCCCGTGCACTGTGATGAAGAGTGGCCCCCGCTTGCCACAACTAGAGAAAGCTCTCACACAGAAATGAAGACCCAACACAGCCATAAATTAATTAATTAATTAATTTAAAAAAAACACCTTTGCTTAGAAATGATGCATTTCTGATCATTGGTCGGATTAAAAAAAAGAAATTAATGGACTGAACATCTAAAATTAATGGGTTGAATATTTCCATTGAGGCTTCTTTTTTATTTCCATTCATACAGCTCTTGCTTCTAACTCTTGCTTGATCTGTCTCTTTGGAGAAGGAAGAGAATAATAAACAACTTCATCATTTATGTCTCAAGTCTCACATCCACATCCTTGGTTCTCAAAATATAAAGGCCAGGTTTATAAATCAAGTGAGAGAGAAAAATTAGAGAGTGGGCATAAGTGCTTTTCAACTTGAGTTGCACTAGTGACAAGATAGAGTGGCTCTATCATAGGCAGTTATAAAAACAGAAAGCTTTAAAGTAAGAATAGTTCACTGTTCAAACACCATACCTAGGACAACAGACCCAATGGTGGCCTTCTAGTCATATAAAACTAATGTATTTAATATAATTCTTCCCATAAACAGACTTGAAATATATTATCTAGTTTCTAAGACAGAGTACCGGTGAACTCATTAGAATCTTGAACTTCAGTTTATAATTTTGATAAAAAAAGAATATTTTGTTAGCAGGAAAAATATTTCTTCAAGCATAGTTTCAAGGAAAACTTAATTAAAACAAGCAAAACTATTCTGGTGAAATCAAGGGCATGGTCTCAGAGTCCCACCAGGATGGTTCCACCCCGCCTTACAACTGCAAGATAGACATATCATCAACCCCAACATCTCCACAGAACACAGTTTGAAAACCACTGCCTCAGTGGATTTGAGGTATTGTTGTTGAACAAATATTTATGACAAGGTTGGGGATGAGGTTCTAAAATGGAATTGTTCTGTCTGCCAAACTAATTTTATGGTTAAAATATGATCTTGGACTCATTTTATGAGTACTCGGAGCTCACTAGGCTAGTGCACCAAAAGACCAAGTGCAAAATGAAAATGCACAAAAAGAAACCACTCACCCTCTCACTTTACTTGACTTAGGTGCAAACAATCAATTTAAATCATTTTTAAACCTGCTTTTGATTGAGTTCATGTACACACAGCCTGCTGTTACCTACCTACAGTTCTGCAAAAGAATTATTTATTCATGTACATGATGACTGGCAAATGGGTTTCATATTCAAGACTAGGTAACAGAAAATGATAAGAAAGACAAATGAGAAAGATAAGGAAAAATAAAAGAAAGTAACATAGAAACTTACAGTTTAAATGGTAAGTTTTTTTTTCTTTTTAAATTTTATTTATTTATTTATTTATTTATTTTTGGCTGTGTTGGGTCTTTGTTGTTGCATGTGGGTTTTGTCTAGTTGCAGCAAGCAGGGGCTACTATTTGTTGCAGTACAAGGGCTTCTCGTTGTGGTGGCTTCTCTTGCTGAAGAGCACGGATCTAGGCATGTGGGCTTCAGTAGTTGTGGCACGCAGGCTCAGCAGTTGTTGATCGCGGGCTCTAGAGCACAGGCTCAATAACTGTGGCACACGGGCTTAGTTGCTCCACAGCATGTGGGATCTTCCCAGACCAGAGCTCGAACCCGTGTCCCCTGCATTGGCAGGCCAATTCTTAACCACTGTGCCACCAAGGAAGCCCTAAATGGTAATTTTCACTGCAGAATCTTATATAACTTTTCCAACACACTCAAAAAGAAAGCAACATTATTATTTCCATTTTATACACAAAGAACCTGGAAACTAAAATTTAGAGAGGCAATGAAATTTGTCCAAGATCACGTGGCTAGAAAGAGGCAAGGTCACCACTCACTCAGAACTGCACTATGAGTTCTGAAGAAGAAAGAAAAATAGAAAGGAAGATGCAAAAAAAGAGACATCTAAAGCATGATTCATGAAAGAAAAAATCATAAATGGGACTTCATTAAAATTAAACTATTCTGTTATGTAAAAGACTATTAAGAGAATATAAAGAAAAGTCAGTGACTGGGAGAAAACATTTGCTAAACACAAAAGAACTTGTATCCAAAATATTTAAAGAACTTTTAAAAGTCAACAGTAGGAAAGCAAACAATCCAATTTAAAAATGGGCAAAATATCTGAACAGATACCTCACCAAAAACGATATATGATGGCAGATAAACATATGACAAGATCCTCAACATTTTATGTTGTTAGAGAATCGCAAGTTAAAACAATAAAATACCACTACATACCTATTAGATAGGTTAACCAAAACACTGACAACACCAAATACTGGTGAGGATGTGGAGCAACAGGAACTCTGACTCATTGCTGGTGGGAATGCAACATGGTACATTCACTTTGGAAGACAGTTTGACAGTTTCTTGCAAAGTTAAGCAGAGTCCTACCATAAAATCCAGCAATCACACTCCTTGGTATTTACCCAAATTATGTTGAAAACTTATGTCCACAAAAAATTCTACACTTGGATGTTTATAGAAGGTTTATTCAAATTTGCCAGATCAACCAAGATGTTCTTTAGTAGGTAAATGGACAAACAAATTGTGTACATCCATAGAAGGGGACAGTATTCAGCGATAAAAAGAAATGAGCTACCAAACCACGAAAATATATAAAGGAACAACAAATGCACATTGCGAAGTGAAAGAAGCCAGACTGAACATGCTTTACACTGTATGCTTCCAACTACATGACATTTTGGAAAAGGCACAGCTATAGAGAGAGTAAAAAGATCAGTGGTTGCCAGAAGTTCTGAGGGCAGGAGGCCGAGAAGAATAAATAGGCGGAGCACAGGGGATCTTTAGGGCAGTGAAATTATTCTATATGATACTGTAATGATGAATATATGATATATTATACTTTTATATTATATACTATACATTTGTCATAACCTACAAAATGTACAACATCAAGGGTGAACACTAGTGTAAACTATGTATTATACTTTAGTTAATAGAAAGAAAAAGGAAAGAAAAAAAAGCAATAGAATACAGAGGGAATAAGTAGAAAAAAAGACAAGTTGGAACAATGTCAAGATAGCAATGGCTAGAAGCATCAACACTGACCACATAAATTTCTTGGCATTAACTTAGTGACTGTCATTACACTTGTTCAATTAATTATTGCCATGTCATACTTTTCTTTATATTTTCCCCTTCCTGTTTATGAATCTTCATAACAAGTCTTCTGCAAACTAATCTTAATCCACCTCTGAATCAATCCTTGTCTCAATCAGCTAATGAGGCAAATTATTCTTTGTTACAAGGACTTAATGACCTCCCACTTAATTAACTTATATTTTTCATAAGTAATGATTTATCTATTGGCTCTCTTAACAAGAAAAATACACAGACAGACTTAAGAGGCACACACACATATACACACATAAACTCAAACACATGAACACATACACTCGACAAGGACAAGTCTTCCACTTTTTACTATAAAACCCTGACTAAACCTGACAGCAACATCCCTAGAGAACTCTACCTAAGGAACAGGAAAAGAATGAAAATCCAAAAATTTCAAAATATAGAAATAAAAAAGGGACAGATGGCAAGTCACTCATCATGACATGATTATCACAATCACACTGAAAAATAAATTGAAAACCTGAATAGGGAAATACGGCATTCTGTGGAGTTCTCAAGTAAACAACTAGCCCTTGAATTTAATTCTCAGTTTAATGGACCTCCAAATAATTGAATAAACAATAAATGGCTCAGGAGTATCAGGGATGGAAGAATTAAGCGAGAGCCATGATTTTGGATAACTGATCTGAGGAGGGGGAAGAGGAAGTTCAGGTGAAATAAAGGTGAAAGGATTAATATTCAGTGTTATTTTCACTGCAAACATCTACAGGAAGAAAATGAATTCTGGGCCTGGCTCCTGAGATGCAGGTTACCTCCATCCAGGCAAAGGAGGCATGAGTAATTAATAATCCACTTCAAAGTTCATAACCCCCATCTCCTCCCCAAAGTAGTCATCAAGAGAGGCAACAGCCAGCTAACGGGAGGATTCCTTAGTACATCTCATGCAGATTGAAGCACCTCTGCCTCAAGGTTTTCTCTTTGCCAACTCAGGAAGCAGCTGGCTCCCTGAACTCCTGGAGGGAACATTAAGTCCCTTTCAACCACAAATCAGCCACCCAGTCTTAGCTTCTTTAAAAGTTAAAAACAGGGCCTCCCTGGTGGCGCAGTGGTTAAGAGTCCGCCTGCCGATGCAGGGGATACGGGTTCGTGCCCCGGTCTGGGAGGATCCCATATGCCGTGGAGCGGCTGGGCCCGTGAGCCATGGCCGCTGGGCCTGCGCATCCGGAGCCTGTGCTCCGCAACGGGAGAGGCCACAACAGTGAGAGGCCCGCATACCGCAAAAAGAAAAAAAAAAAAAAAAAAAAAAAAAAGTTAAAAACAACATAGGGGTCTGGCCATCAATCAGTGATTGTATTTTTCACTCAGCCCCACAGTAGCTGGAAAGTTATTTTTGCTAGAGAACCGAGTCTGTTACCAAAAATTCAGTGCACAATATACACAATGACCTAAGTCACCTGTTCATCTAAATCCAAGAAAGACAGTCATTGCCTTTGGGGGAAAGATTTAAAAAGATAGCTTTCATCAATAATGACCAAACAAATATCAGGCTGAATGCACTGGTTAATTCTGATGCATTTTCAAAGTTCTTCTTCCCAGTATAACAGTGGCAGACTTGGGTGTACATAAAAGTTGTTTCAGAAAATTTTTTTAAAAAGAAGGATCCTGGACCCCACTCCTAGAAGTTCTGATTAAGTAAGTCTTAGGTGAGGCTGAAGAATCTGTGTGATAACTAAAAAGAACTCAAGTGATTTGTGATACAGAAACTACTTGAACTAGATTTTCAGGAATAAACAACTGGACTTACACATTTAACATCCATGGACTAAAACGTCTCCATTTTGACTCTTTTAATCAACTCTCAATTGTTAATGTCATATGGAACATATCTGATGCATGAATTGAAATTTATGCACACTATAAACAGTTGATTTGAAGGAGTAAGCTAATAAGCTATGTTGCACATCTCAACATAGCTTTATTTTTGTCAGCTCATTCTTTTTGCAAGGATCCTCACAAGATGGTTTCCCCTTCCTTCCCCCAAAGAAGGAAAAAAAAAAATCTTCCCTGGAAAACAGTCATCAAATAAATGAGAAAGTTTATGAGACGTTGAAAAGGTAGTGATATATAACAGCCTGATAGAAAAACAATCCAGAGCAATTCAGATGAACTCATGGAGCCACTTCTATAAGATTCTCAGCTATTGATCAGAGATAAATAAGAGAAGACATTCACAGAAAGACAGACAAGATGAAAAGGTACAGGGCTATGTACCAGATGAAGGAACAAGATAAAACCTCAGAAAAACAACTAAATGAAGTGGAGATAGGCAACCTTCCAGAAAAAGAATTCAGAATAATGATAGTGAAGATGATCCAAGACCTCTGAAAAAGAATGGAGGCAAAGATCAAGAAGATGCAAGAAATGTTTAACAAAGATCTAGAAGAATTAAAGAACAGACAAACAGAGATAAACAATACAATAACTGCAATGAAAATTACACTCGAAGGAATGAATAACAGAATAACTGAGGCAGAAGAACAGATAAGTGACCTGAAAGACAGAATGGTGGAATTCACTCTATGGAATGGAATAAAGAAAAAAGAATGAAAAGAAATGAAGGCAGCCTAAGAGACTTCTAGGACAACATTAAAAGCAACAACATTCGCATTCTAGGGGTCCCAGAAGGAGAAAAGAGAAAGGACCAGAGTAAATATTTGAAGAGATTATAGTCGAAAACTTCCCTAACATGGGAAAGGAAACAGCCACCCAACTCCAGGAAGCACAGAGAGTCCCATACAAGATAAACCCAAGGAGAAACACGCTGAAACACATAGTAATCAAATTGGCCAAAATTAAAGACAAAGAAAAATTATTGAAAGCAGCAAGGGAAAAATGAGAAATAACATACAAGGGAACTCCCATAAGGTTAACAGCTGATTTCTCAGCAAAAACTCTACAAGCCAGAAGGGAGTGATATACTTAAAGTGATGAAAGGGAAGAACCTACAACAAAGATTACTCTACCCGGCAAGAATCTCATTCAGATTCGATGGAGAAATCAAAAGCTTTACAGACAAGCAAAACCTAAGAGAATTCAGCACCACCAAACCAGCTCTAAAACAAATGGTAAAGCAACTTCTCTAAGTGAGAAACACAAGAGAAGTAAAGGACCTACGAAAACAAACCCAAAACAATTAAGAAAATGGTCATAGGAGCATATGTATCGATAATTACCTTAAACGTGAATGGATTAAATGCTCCAACCAAAAGACAAAGGCTTGCTGAATGGATACAAAAACAAGACCCATATATATGCTGTGTACAAGAGATCCACTTCAGGCCTAGGAACACATTCAGACTGAAAGTGAGGGGATGGAAAAAGATATTCCATGCAAATGGAAATCAAAAGAAAGCTGGAGTAGCAATACTCATATCAGATAAAATAGACTATGTTACAAGAGACAAGGAAGGACACTACATAATGATCAAGAGATCAATCCAAGAAGAAGATATAACAACTAAAAAATATATATGCACTCAACATAGGAGCACTTCAATACATAAGGCACTGCCAACAGCTATAAAAGAGGAAATTGAAAGTAAAACAATAATACTGGGGGACTTTTTTAACACCTCACTTACACCAATGGACAGATCATCCAAACAGAAAAATAATTAAGGAAACAGAAGCTTTAAATGACACAATAGACCAGATAAATTTGATATTTATAGGACATTCAATCCCAAAACAGCAGATTACACTTTCCTCTCAAGTGTGCATGGAACATTCTCCAGGATAGATCACATCTTGGGTCACAAATCAAGCCTCAGTAAATTTAAGAAAACTGAAATCATGTCAAGTATCTTTTCTGACCACAAAGCTATTAGATTACAATTGAATTATAGGGAAAAAAACATAAAAAAACATACACATGGAGGCTAAACAAAACGTTATAAATAACCAAGAGATCACTGAAGAAATCTAAGAGGATATCAAAAAATACCTAGAGGGCCTCCCTGGTGGCGCAAGTGGTTGAGAGTCCGCCTGCCGATGCAGGGGATACGGGTTCGTGCCCCAGTCTGGGAGGATCCCATATGCCGCGGAGCGGCTGGGCCCGTGAGCCATGGCCACTGAGCCTGCGCGTCCGGAGCCTGTGCGTCCGGAGCCTGTGCTCCGCAACGGGGGAGGCCACAACAGTGAGAGGCCCGCATACTGCAAAAAAAAAAAAAAAAAATACCTAGAGACAAATGACATTGAAAACATGATGATCCAAAACCTACGGGATGCAGCAAAAGCAGTTCAAAGAGGGAAGTTTATAGCTATACAAGCCTACCTCAAGAAACAAGAAAAATCTCAAATAAACAATCTAACCTTACACTTAAAGGAACTAGAGAAAGAAGGACAAACAAAACCCAAAGTTAGCAGAAGGAAAGAAATCATAAAGATCAGAGCAGAAATAAATGAAATACAAACAAAGAAAACAATAGTAAAGATCAATAAAACTAAAAGCTGGTTCTTTGAGAAGATAAACAAAATTCATCAACCATTAGCCAGACTCATCAAGAAAAACAGGGAGAGGACTCAAATCCATAAAATTTAAAATGAAACAGGAGAAGTTACAAGAGACACCACAGAAATACAAAGCATCCTAAGACACCACTACAAGCAACTCTATGCCAATAAAACGGACAACCTGGAAGAAATGGACAAATTCTTAGAAAGGTATAAACTTCCAAGACTGAAGCAGGAAGAAATAGAAAATATGAAGAGACCGATCACAAGTAATGAAATTGAAACTGTGATTAAAAATCTTCCAACAAGCAAAAGTCCAGGACCAGATGGCTTCACAGGTAAATTCTGTCAAACATTTAGAGAAGAGCTAACACCCAGCCTTCTCAAACTCTTCCAAAAAATTGCAGAGGAAGGAACACTCCCAAACTCATTCTATGAGGCCACCATCACTCTGATACCAAAACCAGACAAAGATACTACAAAAAAAGAAAATTACAGACCAATATCACTGATGAATATAGATGCAAAAATTCTCAATAAAATACTAGGAAACAGAATCCAACAACACATTAAAAGGATCACACACCATGATCAAGAGGGATTTATCCCAGGGATACAAGGATTCTTCAATATATGCAAAACAATCAATGTGATACACCATATTGACAAACTGAAGAAGAAAAACCATATGATCATCTCAATAGATGCAGAAAAACTTTTGACAAAATTCAGCACCGATTTATGATAAAAACTCTCCAGAAAGTGGGCATAGAGGTAACCTACCTCAACATAGTAAAGGCCATATACGATAAACCCACAGCAAACATCATTCTCAATGGTGAAAACCTGAAAGCATTTCCTCTAAGATCAGGAACAAGAAAAGGATTTCCACTCTCACCACTATTATTCAACATAGTTTTGGAAGTCCTAGCCACGGCAATCAGAGAAGAAAAAGAAATAAAAAGAATACAAATTGGCAAAGAAGAAGTAAAACTGTCACTGTTTGCAGATGACATGATACTATACATAGAGAATCCTAAATATGCCACCAGAAGACTACTAGAGCTAACCAATGAATTTGGTAAAGTTGCAGGACACAAAATTAATGCATGGAAAGCTCTTGCATTCCTATACACTAATGATGAAAAATCTGGAAGAGAAATTAAGGAAACACTCCCATTTTCCATTGTAACAAGAAGAATAAAATACATAGGAATAAACTTACCTAGGGAGACAAAAGACCTGTATGCAGAAAACTATAAGACATTGGTGAAGGAAATTAAAGATGAGACCAACAGATGGAGAGATATACCATGTTCTTGGATTGGAAGCATCAATACTGTGAAAATGACTATACTACCCAAAGCAAACTACAGATTCAATGCAATCCCTATCAAATTACCAATGGCATTTTTTACAGAACCAGAACAAAAAATCTTAAGATTTGTATGGAGACACAAAAGGCCCCAAATAGCCAAAGCAGTCTTGAGGGAAAAAAATGAAGCTGGAGGATTCAGACTCCCTGACTTCAGACTATACCGTAAAGTTACAGTAATCAAGACAATATGATACTGGTGCAAAAACAGAAACATACATCAATGGAACAAGATAGAAAGCCCAGAGGTAAACCCACACACCTATGGTCAACTGATCTATGACAAAGGAGGCAAGGATATACAGTGCAAAAAAGGCAGTCTCTTCAATAAGTGATGTTGGGAAAACTGGACAGCTACATGTAAAAGAAGGAAAGTAGAACACTCCCTAATACCATACACAAAAATGAACTCAAAATGGATTAGAGACCTAAATGTAAGACCGGACACTATAAAACTCTTAGAGGAAAACATAGGAAGAACACTCTGTGACATAAATCACAACAAGATCTTTTTTGATCCACCTCCTAGAGTAATGGAAATAAAAACAAAAATAAACAAATGGGACCTAATCAAACTTAAAAGCTTTTGCCCAGCAAAGGAAACCATGAAAAAGACGAAAAGACATCCCTCAGAATGACAGAAAATATTTGCAAATGAAGCAACTGACAAATGATTAATCTCCAAAATATATAAACAGCTCTTGTAGCTCAATATTAAAAAAACAAACAACCCAATCAAAATATGGGCAGAAGACCTATATAGACATTTCTCCAAAGAAGACATACAGATGGCCAAGAGGCACATAAAAAGCTGCTCAACATCACTAATTATTAGAGAAATGCAAATCAGAACTACAATGAGGTACCACCTCACACCACTTAGAATGGGCATCATCAGAAAATCTAGAAACAACAAATGCAGGAGAGGGTGTGGAGAAAAGGGAACCCTCCTGCACTGTTGGTGGGAATGTAAATTGATACAGCCACTATGGAGAACAGTGTGGAGGTTCCTTAAAAAACTACATATAGAACTATCATATGACCCAGGAATCCCACTATTGGGCATATACCCTGAGAAAACCATAACTCAAAAAGAGTCATGTACCAAAATGTTCATTGCAGCTCTATTTACAATAGCCAGGACATGGAAGCAACCTAAGTGTCCATCAACAGTTGAATGTATAAAGAAGATGTGGCACATATATACAATGGAATATTACTCAGCCATAAAAAGAAACGAAATTCAGTTATTTGTAGTGAGTTAGATGGACCTAGAGTCTGTCATACAGAGTGAAGTCAGAAAGAGAAAAACAAATACTGTATGCTAACACATATATATGGAATCTAATGGGGAAAAAAATGTCATGAAGAACCTAGGGTTAAGACGGGAATAAAGACACAGACCTACTAGAGCACGGACTTGAGGATATGGGGAGGGGGAGGGAAGTAGCCGCATAGCACAGGGAGATCAGCTAGGTGTTTTGTGACCACCTAGAGGGGTGGGATAGGGAGGGTGGGAGGGAGGGAGATACAAGAGGGAAGAGATATGGGAACATATGTATATGTATAACTGATTCACTTTGTTATAAAGCAGAAACTAACACACCATTGTAAAGCAATTATACTCCAATAAAGATGTTAAAAAAAAAAACTACAATGAGGTATCACCTCACACCACTTAGAATGGGCGACATCAGAAAATCTAGAAACAACAAATGCTGGAGAGGGTGTGGAGAAAAGGGAACCCTTTTGCACTGTTGATGGGAATGTAAATTGATACAGCCACTATGGAGAACAGTATGGATGTTCCTTAAAGAACCAAAAATAAAATTACCATATGATCCAGCAATCCCACTACTGGGCATATACCCAGAGAAAACCATAATTCAAAAAGACACATGAACCCCAATGTTCATTGCAGCACTATTTACAATAGCCAGGTCATGGAAGCAACCTAAATGCCCATCAACAGATGAATGGTTAAAGAAGATATGGTACATATATACAATGGAATATTACTGAGCCATAAAAAGGAATGAAATTGGGCCATTTGTTGAGACGTGGATGGATCTAGAGACTTGTCATACAGACTGAAGTAAGTCAGAAAGAGAAAAACAAATATTGTATATTAATACATATATTAATACATATTAATACTTTTACAATTTCTAGAAAAATGATACAGATGAACTGGTTTGCAGGGAAGAAACTGAGACACAGATGTAGAGAACAAACGTATGGACACCAAGAGGGGAAAGCGGTGGGGGCTGGGGGTGGTGGTGTAATGAATTGGGCGATTGGGATTGACGTGTATACGCTGATGTATATAAAATTGATGACTAATAAGAACCTGCTGTATAAAAAAATAAATAAGATAAAAATCAAAAATTAAATAAACAAACAAATAAATAAATAAAAATTTTAAAAAGACACATGCACCCCAGTGTTCACTGTAGCACTATTTACAATAGCCAGGTCATGGAAGCAACCTAAATGCCCATCGACATACAGGCATTTATTGAGATGACTAATAAGAACCTGCTGTATAAAAAAATAAAATAAAATCCTAAAATTCTAAATAAATAAATAAGTAAATAGCCAAACATAAATTGAATTTCTACAGAAATAACTAGCTAGTAGTCTTCTAAAATATCAATGTCATAAAAGATAATGAAAAGCTGAGAAAGTAGTCCAGAGGAAAGAAGACTAAAGAGGCATAATGACTAAATAAAGTACTTGTTATTGGATTTGCTCCTTGAAGAAAAACAAAAACAAACAAAAATCTATAAAGGACATTATTTAAAAATTGGCAAAATGGCCTATATTTAGATAAGGGTATTATATAAAAATTAAATATCCTGACTTTAGTAGTTTTATTGTGGTTATTTCTCAGAATGTCCTAGTTCTTAGAAGATGAATGTATAGTAATTTGCATATGAAAGGTTATGACATCTGTGGCTTGCTCTCAAATATTTCAGACAAAAAAAATAGGTAAAAATAAATAAATAAATAAGAGAATGTGCACACACACACACATATACACACTCATACACATTTAGACATACACATATTCCACCACTAAAAAACAGGGTAACTGAGCAAATCAGTTTCTTCCTGGAAGGTCTAAGTTTCTCATCTACAAAGTAAGGTTATAGAACTAATTCCCTGTGACACAAATATCTATGATTTTATTTGCCAAAAACTTTGCTGAACTCATTGTAGTGTCTGTGATAGTGTTATTCACTTTACCTTCATACTGAGTACCAATTATTTTCTATTTCTGAGTTATTTATCCTTTGTATCTTTCTTTTACTTTTGTGTTTCCATACTGCTTATCAGTATTTAGATAGGACTCAAAGTATATGTAAGTATACATCTTTTACACCTATACTAGTCAGGCTTCCAAAAGTAAACAATTGGCACATTCAAAGTAGGTATCTTGAGGAGAGTTTAATAAACTATTTTATAAGTGCGGGCATTTGTTAGGAAATCACAGGGAGCAGTGCAGCACCCTGGGGCTAGTAAATGCAGGGGAGCTGTTGTCATCATTAGGAATGAAGGGACCATGGGACGGTCAAACAAGACCTCCTGCCAAGACCTGTGCTCACTGGAGATGGAGGCAAACAACCCATGGAACTCTGCAGAAAGGAAATCAGGGAACTAAACTCCCCATCTCATTTTTCTCCCTCCTTCCACCCGCCTGCTAGTGCTTCCCATTGTTCAAACCAAATCAGAGGTCAGAGGGCAAGAGAGCCCTTGGATAAAATCCATAAGCATTATTAGCTTCTTGGGGCACAGGGCATGGTGAAAATTCATGAAGAGTGTGATTCTAGAGAGAGAAAAAAATGGAAAATTTTCCAGCACAATTATTCTTATTTCTTCTGTAGAAACCAATGGCAGTCCAACATGAGGTTACTGCAAATTCCCACCTGCTTAACAATTCTCAGAGTCACCTCTGGATTCAGTATCCTGTTTAAGTTTAAATCTAAGATTCATGTTGCCTTATGAATGTTACTTTATCTCTGTTTCATATCAGACTTGGAACTTGGCTGCTTTCCCTTGATTCCTATAAAGCAACCATTTGCATGAGGCCAGTGTACACAGAGCAGACTTTACTAAACGGTTAGAGAAGTAGGGAGGTTTAGACACAACAATGAATAAAAGTTGGATGTTCATTATCTCCAAAGATTCAGTCATCCCCACCAGTTTGGGCTCCCATTTCTTGCCATGTTTTGGGCCCTTTTCCTACCCACCATCAAATCCTAAATAAGGATCCATCTTAAAAAGTAGTTGGAGGAAACTCAGAAATCATGCAGTCCTCAAGTTCTCCTTCTCACAGAATGCTATACATTTCACTTGCTTCTGTATCTTCCCCATATCATGCTGTCCTATAATTTCTTGGACATCTTGGGCCATCTTGCTGCCCCACTAGACTTCAGATGCTTTTTGAGGGCTAAGTCATTATCACATCTGGATCTCCAGGGTCTACCATCATACTTAAATAAAGTAGGCACTCAATTAATGCTTCTTGAATAAACGTGTGACCTTCCAGGATATGAATCCCCACTGTGCATGCACACACACTTTTCACCACGTACAGGTTTATAAAAACTGAGGCTCTCAGAAGAGAAATAACACACCTCGGAATCCAGGTATCCTACCCCTTCAAATTGATATTCTCCATAATACTCTGCTACTTCAGTTGTTTACATCTAAGTGTGCTCAATGAATTTTCTTATCCTAGTTCTGCTATAAAACATCTTTATAGCTTTTTCTCAACAAGTTATATTTAAGAGGGACAAGTTATAGAAAGAAATTTTCTCCTTATGGAAAAATTCCCTGCATTAATATCCTAGCATTTTCATCAACATGTATAAATTTGTTGTATTTACAATATTAATTAATATTGAAAACTGCAAGTAGAATCAATCTTTGAAATCATTATTAAACTGAAAAAAAAGAGGAAAGGAATTAACACCTGGTGATGGAGATTTGGACGCTTTTATTTCTAACATTCTGCTTAATACTTTGTACACAAAGATTTTCTCTGGTTAAGACAGCAAAGAAACAGTTCTTGCAAATGGTGTATTTTGTTTTCCTAATGAAAATAATCCATGAGGGAAATTTTTTAAATATTTCAAAACATCTCATTGCAAATCTGTTAACTTTCTTTTAAGAGATTTTTGTTGTTCCATCAGAGAATGTTGCTTATAATTTCATTATTGCTTACCATCCTTTCATGACTCATTAATTAGCTTTATATCCAAAATGAACTGAATATTTTTACTCAACTATTCACACTGTCTAAAACCTGACAAAGTGAAAACACAGTATCATCTTCCAGAAGTCTCTGTGCCTCCAGGTTGATCAGTTTCCCAGGTACTTCCTAGATGCTACCAACAGTGGAAAGAAAAACTTCCCCTCTGTGTTATATCCTGCAAACCTTTCTTCCCCATACCATATTCTGCAAACCCTTTCTATGCCCATAGCTTTCCATTATGTATTTTCATGACCATTATGGACAAAATGAAAGTAAAGTTTTTATGATAAAGTCACTCCAGAAGTGTATTTTTCAAACAGCCACCTGACTTATTTGTACAAGTTTCTCCACTGATTTATGTTCGACGGTGTAAAAACAGCCTTTAACCACTTTGCTTGTCATATCTGTTGACTTTTGTCTTCCTTTGATCTCATCTTATATGTAAGGAAATGATTCAAGTATATAAGGCTTTTTCCAGAACTTATCAATCAGAATCTGCTAGAGCAGAGGCAGGTAACCGGCAAGTTTTAAAGGACCTCCAAATAACTGTGATGATTAGCTAGGTTTGGAAACACTCCACCAAACTCAAGAATGAATCCAACACTGAAATTAATTGTGAAATACTTATGTGTTAATGTCTTTTTTTCTGGAAAGAGGATGGTTTTTTCTTTTTAAATTTTCAAACGCATTTTTTAAGAATGGGACAGACACATGATTAAAATAACCCATATACTGAAAGATTTGTAATATTTTAGCATCTCAAGTATCTGACTTGAGGTCAAAATAGAATCATCTTTTCTAAATTCTGTTCTCTACTTATTAAAAAGAATTATAGTTCCAGAGTACATGGGTCTAAAGAGCCATAACAGAATGATTCCTACTCTATGCCAAAAAAGTATTTCTAAATGTTCCTGTTAGTTTATGCGCCTTCCTTTACTGAACCTCTCAACAAAGTTCTCCAGTATCATTTATTGCTTCTATATCAGTATCTACTTTGGACACTTCCACAGCCACCTTTCTCTCATCATTTATCCTGGGTTACTGTGCACAAACAGGCTGCTCATGTCCAAGGACACTGGGCAAAGGAGGAAAATGGCTCCATGCGTCAACCCAGTGCTGCATCTACCCAGGGGGGTGACTTTTTTATAATTCATATATGTGCTACCAGTGGCCCTGCCTTTTCCCACTCTTTCTTTTTCCTACTGGAAGGAAGAGCATACGCATGTACAAAAATAAGAATTCACGCATAACCTGACCCCTTTCATCCCATAGTCTTGATCCTTCTTGGATCTTCTAAAGAATAGAAATGTTTAAGTCTATTTCTATGTTTATGTATTAACCACAATAAAGGAAAGTCAGAGTTGAGATAATAACAACAATAAAATCTCCCTACTTAATAATTAATATTCTATGGTATGTCATGACTCTTAATAAGTAACTTAAATATTCATTTGATTATATTTCCTCATCTATAAAATTAAATACTTCACTCACAGGGCAATTGGAAGTTAGGAGGTTCTAAAATGATAATGTACATGGAAATATTTTGTAAAACCCAACAAATGATAAAAGTATAAAATGACATTAACATTATCAATATAATTACAATTAAAATTTACTGCTGACAGAGAGAAAAATGTCTATTACTATGAGAATACACTGAGAATAAGTCTTATCTCTGATTTCAAAGAGCTTACAACTCAGTGACGGACCTTAGACAATCTATACAAATAATTTACCATAGATTAGAGTGGAATACTAAATTCCAATTGAGTCAAGTGAATAATAAGAGCAAAAATATAGTCGTTCAACTGGCATAGTACAAGAAAGCTTGTGGAGGATATAGCAGTTAAGCTACACTTTAAGAGATGGCTAGGATTTGAGTAGAAGCAATGGTTGGGAAAGCCTGAGAAATGCTACCTTTAATTAATACTCTTTTATTTTCAAGTGCTTCCTCTAAGGAGTGTTCCAAATATTAACTAAAATTCTGATCTTTCCAGGCAAAGTCATTAGAAGCATAGTATAATGGTACAATCAATAATAGATAGATCAAGATTAATAAGAGAAAGGCAATTAGGAGAAATGAAGGTCACACTGGCTTGGTGCTCTACCGTCTAAGAGCGTTGGTTGCCTTGTCAATTCCACCTTGCTCATGGTAAAGGGTTCATTCAAAAGTTTGGCATAAAAATAATCAAGTTGATAAAAGAGATATTTTCAAATACAATATGTCCCTTTGGGCATGGAGTAAAGAGTTCTGACTCCAAATTAAGTCATCTTTTAGGGATCTCAGAATTTAGAGGGGCTCTCCTTAGGGAAATACTCTGTGAAGAAAAGTCTCCTCTTCCTATTTGGTTTTCAGTTTATGTCTCAGGTTAGGGTATGCTTCTGAGGTCCAGCTCTAATGCTGGCTCTTTAAAAACAAACCAAGGCTCTCATACAAGTGATTTGGGCCAAAAATAAAATGAAATAGCTTTCTCTGGAGACACAGAGAATTATGAAGAATTAGAAAAATATTTAATAACCAAAAAAAATCCAGATAACACAGGTTACACTGTAACATTTACATTTGCCTTATATCTTCAGGGGCACGTAATGGAATTCATGGCAGGTGAATTTTTATTAAACAGTGATTACTCATCAAAAACAAAGCAGGAAGGGCTTCCCTGGTGGCACAGTGGTTACGAATCCACCCGCCAATGTAGGGGACACAGGTTCGAGCCCTGGTCTGGGAAGATCCCACATGCCACGGAGCAACTAAACCCATGTGCCACAACTACTGAGCCTGCGAGCCACAACTACTGAAGTCCACGCCTAGAGCCCGTGCTCCACAACAAGAGAAGCCACCGCAATGAGAAGCCTGAGCACCGCAATGAAGAGTAGCCCCCACTCGCCACAACTAGAGAAAGCCCGCGCGCAGCAACCAAGACCCAACTCAGCCAAAAATAAATAAATAAATTTATAAAAAAACAAAAAAAGAAAAGCAGAAGGGAGCACAAGAACACCATTAGTTCTTTCACCTTAGCCTTTCCTGTTCTCTTTCTGATGATTCTCCTGAAATTGGTCACATGGGACCTTCTGAAAGAATAAGTACTAAAAATATTTGTTGAATTAACAAATGAATGAACGAATGAATTGATAAAGAAGAGATAAGAAGATGAAAGCATTTAAACCTAAAAAACACGTGATTACCAAATAAAACCTCATTAGCACTGGAAACAGCAGTGGACCCATCATTTATTGAGTGCTTACTGTATGTCAGGCATGGTGCTTAGATTTTTACCCTCAGTAATGAATATTCATCACAGCAGCCCCTTAAGGTGGGTTTTATTATTAGGTCAGTTTTATAGACAAGGAAATTGAGGCTCAGTAACATGTCGAAGTTCACACAGCTCAGAAATAGTCAGACTGGAATTCAGAAGCAAACCTATACAATTCCAGAGCTAAGCTCTTAACCTCTGTAGGGGTTTCTATCCCTATAATATTCTATTCAGGTTTGACAGAAGACTTCTAGATTTGGAGAAAAAGGGACAGTAAAGGAGAACTTGAACTGTTTGGTGGATGGGATGGAGATTATAAAAAAAATCTTTGTGTAGGAATTTACTTGAATTGTGAATTTAGGTAAATGTATAAGACAAGCAGATTTATTTTTTGTGTACATTTTCTATGCAAGATGCTACCCTATTAATCTCAATCCAATTTTGAATTATGTTTCCATATTATATATGTTTTCTTCAGTTATGGTTCCCCTCAGTAATAGTAATAGCCACAATTTTTAATAAATTCACAGATTCCACAGGGGGTCTTTAATACTTTAATATTGTTAATACACACTTCAATACTGTTAAGTGAGAAGGAAAAGTACCTGGAGTTCATGACCCAACTATTCCCAGGGTCACATGGTAATAATACTTAGTAGCCTGGGTTATCCCTACTCTTTGCACAGTGGTGAAATTTTTTGTGACATAAAGAAACTATTTCTAGCATTAATTTAATCATTCATCTTGGTGCTACCTACAGTCTGTGTTCTAGAAGCTTCAGTCTAATTCTCTCATCCATTGCCCACTTCCTTGATCCACTCACTTTATCTACAAATAATTGAACCAGGTACTTTTCTAGTGAAAGGAAACTCTTATCCAGAGTTCAATTAAATTAACTTGGAAAATTATCTAATAAATTGAGTGTCTGCTGCCTCAGCTGTAAAACAAAATAAAATATAACAAATTAGAAAGGGAAGGGGATATAATAATACTATCTGTACAACTGTCTTTACTCTGTGTTTGAGGTGATTGCATCAAATACTATAGGAAGACAATATGAAAATGTGAGCTGTTGTGTTTAGGAGGCAGACACTCAGGTGAAGGAAGACTTCCGTTAACTAACTCTTTTCCAGAAATTCTAGAAGATTAGGTAACAAAACACTCCTGTTTTTTCCCAGAATCCTTGTCCCTCATTTCCTGTAACCAAGTGACACCAAACAGTGACTTAGCTCACTACCAGGTGATTTGATGTAAGTCCTTGGAATAATGCCTGCAGTTTTCCATGATACTAAAATGCATTTTCTTCCCTAATTCTTAAATTTTAAAAAAAAGTGCTTCTTTATTTTAAGTATCAGGTACAACACATTATCTCTATTACAGTTGAAATCACTACCTCGATTAAACATGTCTAGAGAGAACAGGTAAGAGAATAAGATAGGTATAGGGGAAAAGACTATTTAAAGTTGATAAACTTAAAAATGGAAAAAAAACAGTTATGTATTTTTCTATAAAAAGTTTTTTTCTCTTCCCATAAACCACTGTCAACTGTCTAGTCCCATACATTATTGAATTTATCTGTATCATCCTCAAGAAAATGTAGCTGTTTTTCTCATTATTATTAACAAATAATTATAAACCAGTTTATCTACCTACATGATTTTATTTATCAGCATCATTTTAGAGATGAACACTTTATGCCAAACCAGCATTTAAAACCATATCTGTCTGGCTTTGAAATCTGAGATCATTTCTTTCTGCTACATTGTGCCCTAAGTATAGTACTGTATAGGACAATTTGTGAGAATGTTTTATTATGAAATTATTAGTATCTGGTTAATTATATAATTTTAAGTTTGTTACATCCTTGAGGATGAATATTTTTATTCTCCAGCATTCAATTTATTGATAGGAATATACTTCAGGAGTTGTAATATATGTGGGGAAAGATGGATATTATATAAAAATATGATTTACAAACTTTAAATGAAATACATTTATCATTTAAGTTTATTTTTCTACTATATATCAACATGTAAAATGAAGACACTGTCTTTTAAAGATGTGTTTGCCTACTGAGGATTTCATAAGTCTCTGTAATAATAAAATCTTGTCCCTGCCTGAAAGTATCTCTATAGTTAGATCCGAGTGAAATAGAAAAAAATAGATTTCTTTCATGAACAATATATGTTCCATCAAAAGAACAAAGAAACGGAGCTCTAAATGCTGGGTTTTCTGCTTCCCTGAGATGTTTAAGACTGTCAGAGAATGACAGGTTCTGATGTTCTCATTCTGAATTTTAACCTTCCAACATATCCTTACACCGTACTACACTCCAGGCACTCGGGGAATATGACATGAGAAATGACGTTTATTGATTGCCCTCTCTATAGAACAGAGCTGAGCCCCTTTTATACATTACCTTGTATGATCCTCACAAGATTTGTTATTAGTTTATGGAAAAACATTGAAGCATATCTCTCTACCACAACTTGAAGGAAAATACGATTGTCCATTTTATTATTATATCAACACATAATGAGATATGTAAAGCTACTTTAAAGAAACTAAGTGGGTTCTATGCCAGCAAGACTCAACTCTGGATAGAATGAAAGCTCCACATAGCCCCCAAAATAGGTGGAAGGATGGATACTCACATAAGAAAAAAATCACAGGGGTTAATTTGTTATCGACCATCCAGATATGGACTAGGAGGGAGGGAATCTTACAAAACAAGCACACCTATCCTGGCTCTGTGGCAAGGTCTTCCCTACAAGGAAGATGGATAATAAGATTCTAGCCAAAGGAATTCAAGTGCTTCATTCTCAAAGTCTGTCACCATTCAGCAAGTAATTAATCTAACTGCCCTTGTTCAGAGTCAGTGTTGCATAAACAACCTTCAGGTATGATTTGTCTTTCCAGATTTGTCTGTTGGAAGGTGGAAAATGGGCTGCTTGTGAAAATGTTGGAAGATTCCCATCTGTGTGGCAGAATTTTATTTTTGTAATTATAAATCACTATACTGGCATCCTGACTGTGGACTGATTTCCCAAGCCTGTCTGTTTATAGGGAGAAAATAGACTGGTCAGTTTGACATGTCTTCCAGTCAACAGGAGAGTTAGATCTCTCATGGAAAATTGATGAGTTGTCATTGTGATTTTATGCATCAGTCTCATATCCTGGCTCACATGAGTGCATCCCAAAAAAGGATATGGTAGCTGAGGATTGCCTTCTGTGACTGCAACCTACAAGCTAAGTCCTGTACCTTGGTATGTTCACTGAGAGTTTCTTATGATTGCTGTAACAAATTACCAAAAACTCGGTGGCTTAAAACAACACAATTTATTCTCTTACAGTTCTGGAGGTCAGAAGTCCAATATCAGGTTCACTGGGCCAAATTCAAGGTGTTGTCAGAGTCATGCTCCCTCCAGAGGCTTTAGGAAGACTCTTTTCCTCACCCTTTCCAGCTTCTAGAGCTGCATTCTAGGCATGTGTTGATTCTTGGTCCCTCCCTCCATCTTAAAGCCAGCAGTGAGCATCCTGATTCAGTGGTCACATTGCCTTATTCTTTTGGGTCAAATTCCCCTCTGCCTCCCTCTTATAAGGACACTTGTGATGGCATTTAGATCCCAACCAGATAATCCAAGATAATCTCCTCATCTCAAGATCTTTAATTCAATAATATCTGGCAACCTCTTTTGTCATATAGGGCAAGATTCACAGGTTCCAGGTATTAGAATCTGGACATCTTTGGGGCCATTATTCAGCCTACCACACACCATCTTTTGAGGACTATTCTAGAAATGCGTACATACCCCTTTCTGTATTTGATGGGAGGATACTTTAACATTTTCTTCGAAATTCAACAACGGTTATGTATCAATCAGGGTTCCATCAGAAAACAGGATTCACCCCAGATGGTTCATGTCAATGGGGGTGGCCAGGATTAAGAGAACAAACAATGCATGTGAGGCACTCGGCCATTAGCAACAATGGGAGACTTTTACCTGATTTCCCCAGGTTGACAGGCACAAAGAGAGAACATTATTGGAGCCCAGTGAGAACAGGAACCATGAGAGGGGTCCACCTCGTAAGAGCTCTGGTCAGGACAGGACAGAGCCGCTGCCAGAGACCTGGTGCAAAAGGAGGGAGAGAATGAGGAAGAAATACCTGGACATAGCTCTCGACCTGCTGGTATCTCCCATTGGCCAAACCCAACCTGAAGTCACCTGTCAGGGGAGCCCAGGGGAAGCATACACACAGAGGTAAGTGTCTCCAGCATCGACTATGTCAGGAAAAGGTAGAAAATGAATATAGACCTGGAAGGTGGGGAGGGAGCACACTAGCACACATTATCCCCATATGACCTATAAAAAAAAATGAGTTTCAGAAAAACAGGGAATTCACCCAAAGTAAAATGACAAGTGGTTTGACCCAAAATTTGAATCTATGTCTGTCCGAGACTTGAAAATCTTTTTTTTCCGTTTCTCTCACAGTTTACTGCTTTATAGCTTTGGAAGTTTCAGTTTGCCTCATTTTATATATCTGCCTCTGAATTGCTTAACAACAGTCAAGCAGTAAAGAATATTTCTGATTTTCATAACCATTCAATATACAAAATTATACCATCTTCTCATTTATAATCTTAAATTGGTTTGAGTATCCTTCCCACTGTGTCTCGGCCCCAGCATTACTTCTCTAGCTTGAAGGAAAAAAAAAAATGTCTTTGATTGTGTTCAATTATTCATCCTCATAGCAAACTCTGAATCAAGAATTATTAAATTCTGTATTTCCTACTCCCAATTCTATGTGCAAAATAATTTAAGTTTCTTCTATGATCTCAGTTTCTAAGGATATTCTTGCCTGCTCACCAATGTCCACATAGAAATAATTAATGTATTAAGCAGAGTCTACTAATAGATCCATTATACTCTTAGTCCCTGCCTGATTTCCAGATTTTACATTTCTTCAGAGAAATGATTTTAACCAGCAACTCTCTCCTGTTTCTTCCAGGCAGAGGTAATACACTCAGCATAACCTCTTTTACGGCCCTACCATCTTCATGTCTAAATTGAATCCACTGCTTATACATTCACTGAATCACTCTCCTCTATCCTTCTACAGGCATCCTTGGCTCTTCACTCCTCTCCCATATAGCCCCACTCATCACCATTCTAAAAAGTCTGCACTGAGTGGCACTGTATCTTGCTGCTTTGGAAATTAGAGCCTGGCTCCAAATCCCATGCACTGTTAACAAAACACCTTTCCCCTTGCCCTTCTCCTGACACCACCTTGCAGCCAGAAACTCTCCCAGAAGAGAAGGGGAGAGGAGCAATCAATAGCGTCTCTGAACAGAAGATGCCTTTGGCAAGGAGGTGACACTCAACCACCACAGTGAACGGCAGGCCTCTGCTTAAGACACCCGCGCAAGACTGATTGATCTTCGTCTGTGCTGCATGCAAACCAGCTACCTACTCCCCCTCTCTTTGCTGCTGCATTCCCCTTACGGAACGGAGAGCACTTGAAGAGAAAAGTGGTGCTGGGGTCTGCAGAGAGCTTAAAAGGAATTAGAGACAGCTGCTTGTTCCCCTTGAATTTGGATTCTGTAATCAATTAGGAGAGATTTCATAGAAATGGCGATTGAAAATGAAACTTCATGGTTAGGTCACATCAGCCAAGCTCCATGTGACTTTCCCCATTAAAGAGAGCTAGCTCCCAATGGTCTGTTTGTGCAACTTGACTCAGTCCAGCTTCAGACCATCCTGGTGCTTTCCTGACACCTCGGACCTGTAGGTCACAGTCAAATGAGCCTCACAGCACTTTACATACAGCCAAACACTGGAACACGAGGCTGGATTGTAGGTCTGCTTAATTTACTCAAGATCTCCCTAACATGGGAAACTTTCAGGCTAATTCCATTATCTGAGACTCCAGGTGTATATTAAATACATACATAGGTATAGATTACCTAATACATACATAATGGGTACATACATAAGTAGCAAAACAAGGTTCATAAAGTTGTAGCAAGTTGTAAAAGCTTATGTGAATGGGCTACATATTTTTAATTTATTTATATATTATAAACCCATATATGTAGAGTAATTATACTATAATTTATATACTACATATTGTACATTTATATACTATACTATATATTGTACCAATCTATACTATAACAGTGTAATATTATACATATTATGTCAGGCACCGTGATCAGCCACTGTGAGAGGGAAAGCTAGTAGCTGGCATTTGCACCTTACATAATATATCCAAGAATTTTATATACCATTAAACTTCGCTAAAATTCTACAGTGTGAATTTTGCCCCATTCTGCAGAAGAAATTAAAACTTAGTCAAGGAACTTGTCCTACTTTGCACCATTAGTGAATAGCAGAGCTAGGATTAGAACCATTTGATTTGTTCATTGACAGGGACACAAAGAAGGATAGCTGTGGTCCCTGCCATCCAGCAATTTATAATTATACTGTGGAAATAAGACATCCACAGGTAATAGGTCAGGTGACAATACAAAACCACATAGGAAATGTTCTGGGTGGTAAAAATGACTAATTCCAAAAAGAATTGCATAAACAATAGGTAATTGGAATTCAGCAGAGAGATAGCTTTCTTTCTTTCTATTGCTCACAGCTATGCTGTCTGAAATCCTCTTCCGCATTTCCTCCTCTTCCTAGGTGTTCATACCCACCATAAACCTCTGGGCAATTATTCTCCCACATCATCTTGTCATTTATTGAAGTTTATTATGTACTTGGCCTCTGACAGTTCCTAAGAACTCAATACTTCCAACCTGCTACAGACCATATTTTCATTCATTTCACTGAACTCTTTCCAACAGTCATATCTTTCTGGAACTGTGCCTCTTTACCAAGCAAAAGAAGCACACCAGTTCAAATGAAACCAGGAGTCGTCTGAAACAAATCCCCCGAGTTCTACTTCTTCCTTCTGTCCATAATGAGTGGGGTATTTAATCACAGATATTTTTCAGGGAGAGCAGAGCTCAGAGGGTACAAGCTACTTGCCAATCAGTGACAGAGATACAAGGCATGGTAGGAGGGAAATAGCTTAAGTAAGAGAAGGAGTCACTGAAACTTGAAAATAAACTGTAGAGAATTTAGGAAACCCTTCCATTATTTAAATCATGGGTATTTTCAAAAGTATTACTTCAGTTAGCTGCTTGCTTCCTGCTAGAAGAATATCTAGCTCCTACACAGGTTAGCCCTGTAACACAGGAGTTACAGAGTAGGATGGAAATCTCTCCAGTCCCACCTGCCTTAAAAAGAAAGGAAGAAAGGAAGGAGTGAATGAAGAAATGAAGGAAGGAAGGAAAGAGGGAAGGAAGAAAGGAAGAAAAAAATGTTATAATAACAAAAATTGATCTTAGTATGTTTCTACTGTTAAAAAACTTTTTACCCTGCCTTCTTTCAAAAGAGGATTTCAGCATTTTATATTACATACATGTAAATCCAACAGTGTAAAGATGTGTAGATATAATGACTAAGCATTAAACCTAACTCTGAGTTTCCTAGTAGCCAAAGGAAAGGGGAAAAAAAGAGTACAAGTTTTACACTGCCATTATTTAAGAATAAGAGTCAATATCTTCATGAATGGCTAACTTTTTGCTGCTTCTATATTATAAGGCACTTACTAGGTGAAAGATTCTCTGTAAACACTGTCTACAATGTCTATGTCTTCATCATAATAATAGCTAGCACTAACTAATATAGTATTTCTTCTGTGCCAGGCACTATTTTAAGGGCTTTACATATATTAACCAATTTAATTTTCACAATACCTTTGGATATAGGTACTATTATTATCCCTATTTTACAGATGAGTAAATCAAAGTACAGAGGGTTAAGTGATTTGCCCAAGGCCACATAACTAGTAAGTATTAGTAATGGGACTCAAACCTAAGCCTGGTTCCAGGATTCAAACTCTTAACCACAAGACTATGCTGGACCTCAGTTAATCCTCTATAGTAGCATACTAAGAAGGAAGAGGATGAAGTTATTGAACCAGGGTCACTAAAGACAAGAATTGCTAGACTCGGGGTTCAAATCTAATACTAAAGCCTACAGTTCCAAAGCCTACATCTATTCCAATCTGATCCATAAATAGATGGTATCCCATGGGTCTTTATACAAAGGGTATTCAAGAATTTAGAGCTGTGCAATACAGTGTTCTTGTATTGATTCTTGATAAGCATTAAATCTAGATCTGAGTTTCCTAGTAGCCAAAGCAATGGGGAAAAGAGCACAGAGGTTTACACAGTCATTATTTAATTATAAAAGAGCCAGTATCTTCATGAATGACTAACTTTTTGCTGCTTCTATATTATATTAAAATTTAACTCACTAAAGGTATTTCTATGCAAGGTTAAATTAAGGAGGCCCAGGAATGGTACTTTCTGGTGATCTAGTTCAATTCTAAAAATTTACTTAGTCCTGAAGAAATAGTTGAAAAGAAAATCTCTTATAAGCCCTTGAGGCAATATTTTTTCTCTTAATGTTTTGATAAAAGCTGGATATCAGCTGTAGAAAGAAGATTCTCATGCTATGGCTATCCAAGGAGACAGAGACAATATTCAGAGTCTACTACTATGAGAGTTGAGGACTTTGATGTGAAGTCCCAATAGGCTATCAGAATCCAGATTTGAGCCTCAGAGTGACCTAGAAGGAAATCAAATTAGTTAGAACAAATATGTGCTTTGGACACAGCTATTCACTACTCTCCAAAAATATGTGTACTACCCCCATATTTCCAAGTTTCTCACAGTTGAGTGAAGCCATGTGGTAAGTTCTGGCCTATGGGCCATGAGGGGAAGTGATGTATATCACTTCTAGGCCAGAACATAGAGAAGCCAATGCATTTTCTTCCTAAGCTCTGGTAATGCTGCGTTCTCATGTCCAGATGATAAAACTACAAATTGTCAGAGCTTCTCATCAGCCTGAGTCTTTGAGCAGCTATGTAGAAAACTGTTCCCTATCAAACTGTGCTGGACATGGAGAATGAGAGAGAAATTAACCTTTGGTGTTGTTGCTAGGTCATTAGTATTTCAAGATTAATTTGTCTTTGCAGCAAAACCTATTCCATCCCAACTAATACAGTACTTCAATACTCCCCAGGGAGAGACTGCATCTAAAAGACTCAAATTGTTCTGGAATTTCCCAGAAATATATACTATAAAGTTACATTTTCAAGAGATATTTAACTTTCTATCAATATTATGTTATTTCTACATATGATATTACATTCATAACATGGAACATTGTTTTCAAAATGAATGAATGTACCAATTTTTAAACTCTGGGCTTTTATTTACTACTCTTCATTTTTTCCTTCAGTCATGTTTCATTCTATGTGTTAAATGCCTGCGTCTATGATAATTTTTTCTTTAAAATCAAGTGGCTGGGATTTTTTTCCCCCTAAATCTAGACACTGTTGTTCTGCCACTTTAAAAGTGTTGAAAATCTCAGTTTCAATCTACAGCTTGTCATAACATGAACTAACTCCACAGGCATGCCTTTGGAGTAGGTACAGTTAAAATATTAAATAATAGCCTGTCTAATTATCCCCTTGTGAACTGTCCCATATCTCAACCACCAGGTGGCAATTTCATCACATTATATGTCCCATTAGGTAAGCAATGGCCTAAATGGTGGGAACAGATGATTTTTTTCCTCTGCAATTTTGTACTGTAAGGAAAGGCTGAGAGACCCCAGAAACAGAGCTGAGGACTGTAGGTGAAGAGAGACTGAAGCCCTCCATTGTCTGGAAGGCGAGAAGAACTTGCTTTCAATGTGTTTATGATTATGTCAAGTGTACTGCAATGGGTTCCAAACTCTATACGCCAAAGGAATAACTTAGCAGTCAGCTGAGATCACATAAAGATAAGGGTAAATTTAGGGTACCTACAGGCACTTGTCACTCTAATAGTAGAAGTCAGATTATTTTGTGGGAAACCATAGACCTTAGACTAAACCTTTTCCCTTAACTAAGACTTCCAGTTTGAGGTTCAGTGTTTCACTGTTTTTCTACACTTAATGAATACCCACTTAGTGGCTCTCAGGTTTTAGTGCACCAGAATCACCTGGGAGCTGGATCCTGCCCCAGAGTTTCTGATTCAGTATGTATGGAGTAGAGCCTGATAATTTACATTTGACCCCAGGTAAAGCAGGTAATGCTTATTCAGGAAACACACTTTAAGAACCATTGCTCTACTATGTGCCAGGCCCTGGGATCAATCCTGGAGATACCACAGTGAAGACAACATAGTTGCTGCCTGACAGAACTCCTTGTTAATTGTAAGAAATGTGACAATACTTCAACTTTTTGAGCTTCACTTTTCTTATCTACAAATGAGGATAATATCATTTATCTCATAGATTTTCTACAGGATTAGATAAAATATAATATATGCAAAGATTTTTTTCTCAGTACTTACAAAGCTCTCAATATATGGTAGCTCTTAAGAGCTAAGCATCCTTAGAAGGAAGCAAGCAGCTATAATCCAGTGTGAGAAGGGCTAGTGTCTACTCCATCTCCAGCTGAAGTAACCGCCCATCAGGAAGCTCTTTCCAACAATCCCTTTTCCCCTTCCTACCAAGGGCAGATAAAGAAAAGGAATTAGCATCTGTTAGTATTAGTAGTTGAATTCTTTAGGATTCTTTTAGATATGTGTGATAAAACTCGACTTATACAAGCTTATATAAAGAATACAAAACATTAGCTTATGGAACTGAGAAGTCCAGGGGTGGAAATTATTTAGGGGTCTATGGAATCCAGGTGTTCCCTTGAGATATTGAGCTCTCTCACTCTCTCTCGCTCTCTCTCTCTCTCTCCGTCCCCCTCTTTACTCTCTCTTCCCTTTCTCCTTTTCCTATTCTTTCCCCATTGCTACATCATTAATGTCTTGATTTTTATAGAAGCTCTCTCTACGAGATGAGCTTGATGGTCATGGATGAACCCTGATTGAATCAGGTGCCCATCTGTAATGGACTGAAAGGTGGCCCCCAGACAATATGGCTACCCAGAACCTGTGAGTGTGACTTTATTTGGAAAAGAATCTTTGCAGATGTAATTAAGTTAATGACCTCTACCTGAGATCATCTTGGATTAACTGGGCGGGTTTTAATTCCAATGACATGTGTCCCTGTGAGATACAAAAAGGAAGAAGACACAGAGAAGTTGA
Source organism: Mesoplodon densirostris (assembly GCF_025265405.1). NCBI lineage: Eukaryota > Metazoa > Chordata > Mammalia > Artiodactyla > Ziphiidae > Mesoplodon > Mesoplodon densirostris. Next base: position 22,439,596 of record NC_082664.1, read on the forward strand.
TGTGAAGATGGAGGCAGAAATTAGAGTGATGTGTCCATAAGCCAAGGAACACCAAGGATTGACAGCAACCACCAGAAGCTAGGAGAAAGGCATAAAACAGTTTCTCCTTCAGAGTCTCCAGAAGGAACTAACCTTGCTAACACCTTGATTTTACATTTCTGGCCTTCAAAAATGTGAGAGAATAAAGTTCTGTTGTTTAAGAATTACTTTCTCTTTCTGTTGATATTTTTATGGCAGCCTGAGGAAAATAATACAGCATCCTTTAGACCAATTCCTTAGGGCTTCTGGTCAACCAGGTCTCAGTCGCTTGCCCAAGAGACAAGTTTCTTCTATGAAGAAACTATTATTGACAGCCTCAGCAGAACCACAATGGTTTGGGGCATTTCCCAAAGAGACTGTTGATGAGGAAAAGGAGAGTGATAAAATAAAGCTAACTCTCACTTAGTGAATGCTTACTATATTTCAGACACTGCTAGATTTATATGCATTACTGCACTTGATTTATAGAACGACTTGGGAAGTAGGTATTTTCAGCCCTATTTTACAGATGAGTAAGCTACAAATCAGAGGTTAAATAACTAGACAAATACTGAATTAACAGTGGAACTAAAACCTGGACTGTGTCTTTTCTTTTGAAACGCATGTTTTGACAACTATATTAAATGTTCCCTGCCATTCTCACCCCTCAAGTTAGTCATACAACAAATAAGCATTTCTAGGATTTGAACCTAGGTGTGTCTGACTGTCTTGACTCTTTGGTAGGACAACAGTCAGCTCCTGTGGGCTTCCATGCTTGGCAGGGAGCAGTGTTCAGGATAATCAACCTGCTTTTAATACAATTACTTGAATTCAATTTAGCAGTATGTCCCTTAGTGATATCCCAAGGTGCCCAGGAAGGATGTTAAGATCACAGTCATTTCTCAAGGACTTTTATTTTGATCAGGTTCTGGGTAAGTTGCCTGGGGCCCAGCACGCTACCAGGAGCAGCCATGGATTCCAAAGTGCATGCTCTTTTTACAACATCCTACCACCACATGTGAAAGAAAGGACACTACTTTAACTGTTTAATAGAGGCAGTTGAGAATGTACAGGCTAATTACTTAGCAAGACAGCATACCACATAGGCAGGCAGCATAGTCTATGACTTAAAATAAGGCTATGGAGGGAATTCCTTGGTGGTCTACTGGTTAAGACTCTGAACTTTCACTGCTGAGGGCCTGAGTTCAATCCCTGATTGGGGAACTAAGATCCTGCAAGCCACGTGGCATGGCCAAAAATAAGTAAATGAAATTTTTTTAAAATATGGGCTTCCCTGGTGGTGCAGTGGTTGAGAGTCCACCTGCCGATGCAGGGGACACGGGTTCATGCCCCGGTCCAGGAAGATCCCACATGCTGCGGAGTGGCTGGGCCCGTGAGCCATGGACACTGAGCCTGCACATCCGGAGCCTGTGCTCCGCAACAGGAGAGGCCACAACAGTGAGAGGCCCGAGTACCGCAAAAAAAAAAAAAATTAAAAATAAATAAATAAATAAATAAAAATAAAAGATTTCAGTATTTCAGTGTCTCTTTTAAATGTCCTATTTTCCCTTTCCTGCAAGCCATTCTGATGCTGACACTTGCTTTTATACATTGCTGATCTATTTCCATGGTTTTCTACATAAACAACTTTCTGTTTTCAATGTCAAATCATTGGAAAAGCTTTGAAGAAATTTTAGTAAGCAAAATGTTAATACACCACTAATGTCCATAACTAAATAAAAATATCAACACTATAAGTAGCTATGACCAATTTGATGCATACATGGGTAATGATGATTATGTTCATGGCAGCCAGCTGAATGTGTAACAACCGCAAAAATTCATTGATACTAAAATGTGAAAAAATGTGTCTCTGAGAATAAACAAAACCTAATAAAAGTATATTAATAGTAGCATTGTCTGTAATAACAAAAATTTGGAAGGGAAAAAAATCCTAAATATCCTTCCACAGTGGATAAGTTAATAAATTAGTGAACCCTCACACAGTGGAATACTATGCTTCCCTCAGAGGATGAGATGACATTATATGAACTGATATGGAAGTATGTTCACAGAATACTGTAAAATTTAAAAAATAAAAAAGCAAGATGAAAAATGGTAAAAAAATAAAATAAAGTAAGTAAGGCCATGGAATCAGACTGCCTAAATGCAGATGCTGACCACTTCTTAGGTTTATGATGCTAGGCAAGTTATTTAGCCTCCTATGTTCAGTTTCTCATTTGCAAAATGAGGAGAATAATAGTAACAATTGGAAAACTGATACGAGAATTAAAGGATTAGCATATTTAAAGTATTTAGAACTGTGCCTGACACATGGTAGTTGCTATACATGTTTGTAAAATAAAATTAAATTTAAAAAAAAGCATATTCATTTCAAAATAGGGATGGTTCTTCCTATCACAATGGAAAACAGTAATGATAGCTTAAAAATGACTAAAGAGAATTAAGCCAAGGTAAAGTTTTAACGCTTAGGATGAATTGGGTTGAATAGATTCAGTTATGACCTTTCCTTTCTTGTGAAAGTTATCAAAGAATGTGACTTTACCTCTTGGCACCTGTGCAAGATATTTTCCATTCCCCCATCAGATGTACTCTCTACCCTAAAAGGGATGTGGACTGAGTTAACAGGCTCCCTTGACCTCTGGCTTCTGGTTTGGTTGAACCATCTTAAGGGGATTATAAAGCAGGAGAAGAGTATGATCAGCTTTTTGTCTCCTGGCTTGCATTTTCCCTTGGGTTGACTGAATCCCAAAGGACATAGATCTGAGATGCCCTGACCACAGCTACTCTTTTCAAATGTGATAAATACACTTTTCTTTTCAGGCCTAAAGGTAATAATGGCTCACCATGAACCCTAGTCCTAGGATACTTTACCATCTTTTATTCATTTCCCTGCCCACACCTTGTAAACAGTCTATTTATAAATCCCTCTTCATTTATCCAGTTTGAGTGTGCCATCTATTTCTTCCAGGACCCTAAGACAGCACTCCACGGGAAATGTCCTCTCATTATTCACTCTTCACAATTAAATTCTACAATGAAAAGATTACTCTTATAGTAGAGTTATTTAAATTCCAGATCTACCAGCTCAAATGAAGCAACTATAAAGTCAAAATGGATTTTGTTAGCTTCATCAATTAGAAAACAGCCAATGGAATGGCTATTCTCCTTTGGAAGGTGGGGTGACCATGGTTTTTATAATATGGCCAGAAACCCAGAATTTTTGAAGCTCTGTTTGCCAACCATGCTCCCCTTGGTCCCGCTCAATTCTGAAGGGCAACTAACACACATAAACAATAACAGAATCAAAATTCAAGTGCTACATTATTTATAGCTATCAACCCAGCATGTATGCCAAATGTAAGGCTTATTGGTAAAAGGCTATACTGAAGCTCTATACTTCTAAATATAAATTTTGGAACCAGTTAAAGAACAAAAATAATTCCAAGGACAAAGAAAGCCTGGGCTTATGCCTTTATAATATGTAACACTTCCGCTTAGTAAATTGTAGACCCATACAAATTATACAATCAACCATATTAACTCCCTTTCCCTTGAAAAAAGAGAGAAGAGAGCTTAAAACACTCATATCCTAAGTGTACAGAAGGAAAGCATAATAGGGACACCAATATATCATACCATGAAATAATTATTAACTCATTGACCTCCAGTGTGAGGAGGGAATTTGATATCTTCTACTCCAGAATCCAATCCCCTCCTTTATGTGCAGAACATCAGCATTTGGTAATATTTTAATTCATTACTTTCAGAAAAGATTTGCAGTCAAATAAGTCAGAGAAGCATTAGATTTAGCAGAGTTCGCACCAAGCTACCCCTCCTCTATATTTCCAGTTCTCATGGGCTCTAGAAATGCCATTTCCTCCCTTGGCCCCTCTAGACCTAAGGGATTATAACGGCTTCCTTAAGCGGCTGACTTTAAATACCTCATCATCCCTTTTTTATGCCCTTTACCCTACCCACAGTTCTATATGTGGGTTGTCATTAAATTCTCTTCATCTAAGCACCTGGGAAAAAGTATTTGAAGAGCTGTAGAGGAATTACTCTTTCGAATTCCATCCCAGACCAAAGAAGATAGAGTTTCAAGATTTACCTTGACCCCGTTATATGTTTTAGACACTCCACTCTGCCAGCAAATACACACACGGAGAAGGCACCAAGTCATCTTTATTTTACAGATGTGGAAATTGAGACATGGAAAAGGCATGTGATTTCCTTAAGGTCATTTATTGATAAATGGCATTATCAGAATTTGAACCCAAAATCTCTTATTAAAAAGAACAGAGAAGAAGCTTAAATTAAAGGTTAGGGGTCAACTTGAAGAGGAGAATGTATAAATTTAAAGATTTTGATCAATAATTCTCTTTTGATATAAACCCCTGATCCTGCTTCTACTAAGCACATGTAAGTGAAATATGGGTCACAGTCTACTATTTGCAGGGTTTCATTCCAGAATGAAACCGTGAATATATGGCTTATTTCCCACGGCAGTGCCATGTAGGGACTCATATTCAGCACACGTTATAGTTACCAAAATTAGAAATACCAGTGTGCAAATGTCTCTGCCAAGACAACAAACTTGAAATTTTAAAGAAAATGGGAAAAAAAAATAGGAAGAGGAATCTCAGAGAGCTCTTGAAACAACCTAAAAAGGGAATTGGAACCAAAAGAGAGCAAAGGTCATCACTCAGCACAAAGTAAAATAATAACAATGATGATGATAGCTAACATTTATTGAATGCTTATTATTTTCCAAGCATTGTTATAAGTGCTTTGTGTTTGTTACCTCATTAAATTTCACAATCATCATATGAGGTACACACTATTATTATCCCCTTTTTGCATACAAGAAGCTGAGGCTCAGTGACATTAATTAACTAGTTTAATTAACACTTAGAAAAGAATATTTCATTTGATCTGTATTTTCAGCCACATTTCATGAGAAGGAGTCTGTGTTTCATGCTGCCAAGACAATTGGATAGGGCTGGCAGTTCTAAAAGACATTTCTAAAAGACCTGCTGGGCTGGAAATAATTGAAGCCAGACCCTGCACCCTAGTCCTTTTCCTTAGCTGCATTTCACTTAGCTAGCTGGAGAACAATTATCTTAATCCCTGTCTTTTCTGTGCTCTAAAATGTCACATTAAAGAGTAACCATCCATCAGTTAGCCTTTAGCCTTATGGTATTTAATTAGTAACTCAGTTTCATTCATGTGAAAGTCCTGAAAGAGTCTACTAACCTGGGGACAACTGTATGTTGAACTTGAAAGATGGTGGGCTGTCTGAGCTAATAATCCAAGAACTAAATGGCAGTTCATTCCCATTCTCCAATTCACATCTAAACTCAGGAACTATGTGATGACCTTCTTGACTGCTAGAAGAAAAACTGAGAGGGCCTAGTTCAACAGGTATCTATCCATAATAAAATCCATGGTTGCTACTAAAATTCCTGTGTCTAAAATGACAGTCAACATGATGTGTAATAAAGAACATAGGCCTGGAACACACAAAAACATGGGATCAAATCTGGATGTGGCTACAAGTACTAGTTAATTTCCAATTACCCTTAACCCATTCTATTCTCCATTCTTCTCTGACCTACTCTGCGCCCTGAGAGTCTGGCTCTGGCAGCTACCTTGACTGTTAGCATCCAGTTGGGTTCAACCAATGGAAGGCCCCTGCAGGAGATATGATGGCAGGAAGTGATAGGGGTTGAGTATCTTTTCCTTCTTTCACCCCACAGCTCTGGCAGTAGCTGCAAGACTCCACTACCACAGTTCCCACCAGGTTTTCCCTCCTCTATATTTCCAGTTCTCACTGGGCTCTAAAAATATAAAATCCTCCCTTGGTCCCTCCTGACCTAAGGGATTGTAATGGCTTCCTTAAGTTGCTTGTCTCTGAGTACCTCATCATCCCCTTTTTATTCCCTTTACCCATACCTCTATACGTAGGTTGTCATTAAATTCTCTTTATTTAACCATCAGGAAATAACTGTTTCCTGCTAGTATTCTAACTGACAGAGCTACTCACTTGTCAGCCATGTAATCCCAGTCCTTTATGTTTCTTTACTCTCTATTTGATCAACTGAAAAAAAGGAGATAATGATACTTACTTTGCAGTGTTCTTGTAGATAATATATGCTATATGTTCTTTGAGGTCATGTATGTTGAGTTCTTGGCTTACATTAGGCAAGTGATATAGGGCAATGGAAGATCTAAAAATGCAAACTCTAGGGCTTCCCTGGTGGCACAGTGGTTGAGAATCTGCCTGCCAATGCAGGGGACATGGGTTCGAGCCCTGGTCTGGGAAGATCCCACATGCCGCGGAGCAACTAGGCCCGTGAGCCACAACTACTGAGCCTGCGCATCTGGAGCCTGTGCTCCGCACGAGAGGCCGCAACAGTGAGAGGCCCGCGCACTGCGATGAAGAGTAGCCCCCACTCCCCGCAACTAGAGAAAGCCCTCGCACAGAAACGAAGATCCAACACACCCAAAAATAAATAAATAAATACATTTATATTAAAAAAATAATAAAAATAATAAAAATGCAAACTCTAACATGTTATTACATGACCTCCCCTGTATATTTAAATTCTCATTAGCCTATCATGCTCATGATTATAGATTCTTTATTTTGTCTTTCTATGTATCTTCCAAAACTTTGATCATGATCTACTCATCTGCATTAGATCAGCAGAGATGAAAAGGGAATACATGGAATTAAATTGAATTCAACAAAAATTTACTGAGCATGTATCCCATGTCATGCATTGTATTCAGCACAAGGGACACAGTGATGGGAATAAAGTGAGTCTCTTTTCCTCAGAGTATTTAAAGCTAGTGGGGATAAACTGTAATTTTTGGTTTAGTTTTTTTTTTCTTTTAATGTAAAATTTAAATATACACATAATGAGATGAGATACACTAATCTGAAGTGTATATTTGCTGTTAAAATAAAAGCACACACCTATGTAACCCAAATCTCTATCACAGTATCAATCCAAAAAGTTTTCTCATGTCAATTCCCAGGCAGTTCCTGTCCCTTTCTCCCCAGTGTTCTGATATTTTTCATCACAGATTCATTTTCCTTATACCCCTCATGTAAAATGTCATTATTCTCTAGATGCTTCAAAATTTCCTCTTTATCCTTGGCTTTCAGCAGTTTGATTATGCTATGCTTTTGTTTTTGTTATTTTGTTATTGCCCACAGGTCCCCAAGGCTCTGCTCATTTTTTTCCACAATCTTATTTTCTCTGTCTTCAGATTAGTCTTCTATTGAGTTATCCTTAAATTCACTGATGATATTCCCTCTCATTTCTATTTTGCTGATAAGCCTATCTGGGGAATTTTAATTTTGGTTATTTTTTCAGCTCTAGAATTTCCATTTATTTCTATTTCTCTACTGAGATTTCCTATGTTTCCATGTATTATCAGCCTTTTTTTTTTTTTTACTTCACTGAGTATCATTGTAATAGCTTTTTTAAAACCTTAGCTCATTCCAACATCTGAATCATCTCATGGTTGATCTCAGTTGAATTCCTTTTCTTTTGAGTCTGGTTCTCCATATACCAATACTGTATCCCAAACATTGTAAATACGGAGTCATAGAGACTCTGGATCCTGTCATACTCCTCAAAAGAGTATTAATGTTTTTGTTTTTATATGCATTTAACTTGGTTGCACCTAGTAGGCAAACTCTCTTTTGAGTAGCAGCTCAATTTCAGTTCAGTCTTTATGATTAGCTGTGAAGATCTGAGAATTCTTTGCTCTTGCCTGGATCAGGAGGCCAGCCAGAGATGCAAACAGTATTTCATTATTTTTGAATATTGAGTTGGCTGAAAAGTTTTCCAAAACATCTTACAGGAAAGCCTGAACAAACTTTTTGGCCAACTCAATAGAATTTGGGGCTCCCTCTCTCTGGTTCTCTCTATCCCAGGAGTTGCCCCTCTCTTTTTCACGGTTACTGTCCTCCAAATCTATACTCTATTCTACAGACCATAAAGGCTTTAGATTTCTATTTGAGTTTTGACCACCCTGTACTGTAGTAACATTGGTCTATCCACAGGATAAAAGCCATTTTAAAGACAAGAAACTCAACTGGCTCTGTTCCATTCTTACAAGTTTCAACTCTCCCACCAGAATATGACTGCTTTTTTCATTCTCCAGTGCCTTCAGGTCACTGTCCTCTTTTACCTTGTCTGAAGTTTAAGTTTTTACCTACAGGAGAGTTGGAATGAGAAGAAATCCTAGAGACAAAATGTAAACCTGAAATTTGCATATACAATTGATATATGTTTTGTTGTGGAAAGGGAAAGTGTAAGAAGTAAGAGGAATACATAGGAGGTTAATATACATAATATATATTAGAAGGTACAAAAGGGCCTCCTGTAAGGAGCATTAGCTAAGCAAGAATTGGAAAGGTATGTAGAAATTAGCTAAGCCAACAAAGGCTTGAAACTAGAAAGAATATTTCGATTTTAAAAATAATAATAGGGCTTCCCTGGTGGCGCAGTGGTTGGGAGTCTGCGTGCCGATGCAGGGGACACTGGTTCGTACCCCGGTCCGGGAAGATCCCACATGCCGCGGAGCGGCTGGGCCCGTGAGCCATGGCTGCTGGGCCTGTGCGTCCGGAGCCTGTGCTCCGCAGCGGGAGAGGCCACAACAGTGAGAGGCCCGCGGACCGCAAAAAAAAAAAATTTTTTTAATTTAAAAATAATAATAATAATAAAATGCCTCTGTGCAGGTCTTATTGGTGTGGGAGATAGTACTAAATCTTTGTAACAGAAGATTCATAGTTTATTGAAATATAAAGTTTGAGGTTTGGAGTATAAATTCAACTATCTTGGGTTTCAGAGACTTATATATATAAAGTTTTCCAACCACACCTCATCTAGAAAAAAGTAAAAACAACAGTAGCTTTATATATAGCTTATTCTCAGAGAAATGCTAGTTAAAAGACAGTCTGATAAGCAAATTAGGCTGACTTTTGTGTATTATTAAAAATAGACTCATTTCTTCTTATCACTTGCTGCATAAACACTTTAAAGAACAAAAAGTTATAAAAATTCAAGGTCCTACCATTACTTATTTATATTTTTATAATTCATGTAAGGTAAACATAGACATCAAAGTTAATATTACAAGAGCTGTTGATATGATAGAAGTTACTCAGGGTTAGGACAGGAAAACAAAGCTGTCATTTTCTGACTAGACAGTCAAGAATGAAAGTGTCTCAGCGCTGTTGTGCTATCAACAGCAATGGTACAAAGTCAGCCACAAGTGAATACTTATTACCTGCTGATTTATTTTTGGCTTAGTGCTTTCAGGTTTTCTTTATTCTGCATGCCTTATAAATAACAAAATTCTTTACAGATTGAACCTAATTCTTGCTGCAGCAGGTTTGGCAAAGTATGAGATACATCAATGGTCTCTTCTCTTTCTCCTTCAAATGTTGAGCCTCCAAACTCATCAGTTGAAACTGTTTTTACAATAGATGCTAAAGAATTTACTAAACTTTTTCTATACAAACACTAATAGCCATAAATTATTTGAACCCTGAAAAGAGAATAGGAAGCTCGACTATGACTCAGAGGAGAGTGAGTAGCATAATGTACTATTGTGTTACTTAGTAGTAAACTTAAAGAAAGAATGACCTTCAACGAAACATTATTACTGAAAAAAAAAATATGATGAACAATGCCATCCTAAGTCCTAGCAGCTAACATCCACCAGAACTGAAAAAGAGTCAAGTGATTATGCATACTCACTCAAACGGAACAAAATAACAATGCCTCCTGGCGAACTTAGTACTCTTTTTCTATTTGCTAGTATAAATATACCATGTGTATGTCTGACGTCTGGTTCAGTCCGATACTAAACATTGTTTATTGATGACATTAAGAAATGTCTGGAGGCTGTGTGGGAGGAGCACAACCATTGTCCTTATTTTTGTAGGAGAAATGGACAGGCTGTCCAGGAAAACATTCATTTTAAGAAAAGACAAAACTGGCAGGCAAGCTGAGAAGCAAAATCGAGGACAGAATGTTATCCTTCACCCGAATTTGTCTTACAGAGCAGTCCCCATGTACTGACCCTTCCAAACTTAAAGAGAGAAAGTTGTGAACACTATAATCTGAAAGCTGTTTATCTACTTGCAAAACGCTATAAGATGAGGCAGCCAACATGCTGCCAGCACACTGGGACTCCAGAATGGAGTGCAGCCTTGCAAGAGAGACACGCTGTCACATCAAAACAGCAGATGACTCCCAAAGCTACCGTGGAATCATGGCATGCTTCAGAACCAGCACCGGACACCACCAGCTGAGATGGAGAGGGGTCTCCCACAACCCAGCAGGGATTAAAAGCTCAGCCAGAAAAGGAGGAAGCTGAAGACCATCACATCATCCCTGAGAAGACTTCTTTATGATCCCACAAGTGATATGCCCTAGTGACTTCCAGAAATAATGGTGTGACTTCTCAGGGAGCTGAAGCCTCACTGAAATAGATGTTGATGATAATTAATCTTTTTTGAGCAATGACTATGTATCAGACACTGTGCAAGTTGCTTTCCTTGCATTCACTCAATCCCCACAATAACTCCATAAGGTAGGTCCTATGAGTACCAGCATTCCACATGGGAATACACTTAGACTGAGTAACTATAACCCCACTTCTACTTTCAGGCTTTTATGGCCTAAGAAGACAAAAATGTGATAAACTTTCAACAAGCAAGAATTCCAAAACTGGTGCCTTCAACACACTGGAATATTTATGAGTATATTAACTTGGCATTTTCCTAGTACAAATTCATGTGCAAGACAGGTTAATAAACTCAACTGTCCAGCACTAGAATGGGTTCTTGTTTCTGTGGCATCCCTTTTGTCTGGGAAGAGCCCTGAACACCTTCACAACTGTCCTCCATGTACCTGCCTACTTCCTGGCCTAGTACTGAGCTGCCTCAGTTTCCCTGTCCATCACACTATTTCCTTACTGATGCTAAAATTCTACCTGATTCAGCATTCTGTTTGGCTGAGGTCTGAACCCTCGCATAGAATTATATGAAGAATAAAATTATATAAAGAATAAAAAGAAGCCAAATACTCAAAGTAAGGAAAAAGCTTATGCTAAGTCAATTTTTTGAAACATTGGATGGACACTAAAAGAGGTGAATTGGGGAATTTGTAAGTAGTAAGTATAACGTGAGTACACCTATTTTCAGCTTTATATATGATTTTTAATATCTTAACATTTAGGTATCTGTTTACAGTATATCATGTGGTTTTGCCTCAATTGTCTCATATGATTCCTAGAATATTTGCAGGTTAGTCAGGTGCTTGTTAGAGAGGCAATATAATGGAATGGAGCCAGAATGTCTGGATTGAAAACATGATTTTACCACTTATTGTCTGTACAACCTCGGCCAAGTAACAATCTCCATGGGACTTAGTTTCTTCAGCTATAAAATGGGATGTCAAAAATAGTACCTACCCCTTTAGTGTTTTGGGGATAAACAGATGAGATAATATAAATGAAACACCTGGCACATAATAAACACCTTATTCCATGCCAGGCATAATTCTAAGTGTTCTATGTATACCAATTAATTTAGCCCTCACAATGGAGTAGATATAACCATCTATGTTTTATATATCAGAAAACCACGGCACAGCAAGGTTCATAACTTGCCCAAGGGCATGTATTCTCTCAGAGTGTTAGATCTTTGTTCTTTTTTCTTCTTATTAAAACTATTCCCTTGTTTACAGATAAAGAAACAAAGCTTGTAAAAATAATGTGCCCACATTATTCCATTAGAAAATGGTGAAGTTGGAAGCTATATTCATCTTCTTTACCCTATTCATGTGATGAACAAAAGAAATCATAGAATAATATGAACTATGTGAAGATGTTACAGGATATACAGGAACTCTGCACTTTTGCACTAGCATTTATTGAAATGTTAATATAATAGGGCTTTTATGAAATAGATTTTTAAAAATAAAATAAAAGCCTGTCACCAAATGACTTTGAGAAAATAGTCTAGCTAATATGGAACCCTCAAATATACCCCTAAAGAAGGTATTAAACATCAGGGTCTGTGGAGTAACTAAATAATTCAGTTGTTTATTGGTGTTTCTTAACATGAATTTATGTTATGGGCAATTGCCCAACTTTTTTTTTTTTTTTTCTCTCAAGCTCCCAACCCACTTGGGATACATGAAAATAAAACAGTCAAGAAAGAAGAACAGGCATCAATGAAACAATTGTTCTGGGACCACTCCCACACAAATCACTACAGGATACCAGCACAGAAATACAAACGTTACAAAAACACCAATATTGATCTAGTATCAACCTACCTCTAATGTGAAATCCATATTCATTCTGCAAATATAGTGAGAATATATAGTTACTAAATAGAGTGTGCCACTAAGCCAATCATCAAAATCAACTGGTAAAGCTTCTCACAGTAACCTCAGAGATGATCTAACCCTTTCTGATTTGGTTTTCTTCCTTCTAGTTTTATTGAGATATAACTGACATACACTACTGTATACGTTTAAGTCATACAGAGCAATGATTTGACTTACATACATCATGAAATGACTACAACAATAAGGTTAGTGAACATCCATCATCTCATGTAGATAGAAATTAAAGAGATAGAAAAAAATATATTTTTTCCTTGTGATGAGAACTCTTTGGGTTTTCTCTCTTAACTTTCATATGTAACATACAGCAGTGTTAGTTATATTTATCATGTTGTACATTACATCCCTAGGGTTTATTTATCTTATAACTGGAAGTATGTACTACCTTTTGACCACCTTCATTCAATTCCTCCTCCTCTCACCCCCCACCTCTGATAACCACAAATCTGATCTCTTTTTCTATGAGTTTGTTTCTTTTAAAATATAATTGACCTATTTTATTTTTGCCTTTACTTGACACCTACCCTTTGTTCACAGTTGTAAAGTCTTTATGAACTACACTTTGTTAAAATAAGAGTTTGCATGGAGAGTTGAGGTTTTAGTTGCCTTGCCCTTGTTGCCATTACCACTGGGCATGGAAGAATCAAGGGATGCCCAAGTTAGTCCCCAAGTTCTAGACATAACTGTTCCACCCCCCTACTGTGTAGCAGCAATTCTAACTCCTCATTAGGAACAAAGGTGATTTCCCCCGTTAGTTCAGTAGCTTCTTTCTTTGCATGATGAACCTGAAGAAATTATGTCTTAATCACAGCTTCAAGATCAGTCGATAAATTCTTTACTGTATCCTGATTGAAGTGTTCCTTCCTGGGACCTGGAAACTCTATTGGAACAGAGCTGTGGGATAGTAAGCACATATTTCACATACCAAATAGGTCCCTGGGAGTTATGGTGAAACGCACCAATTCTACTTCCATCCCTTGGTTCCTGGATCCATATATTCTAGCTACTGGAGACACAGTACTATACACTGGACATTGATTCAGCTCATGTACTGCCTTTTGGTGGTCAGCATTAAAACCACAGAGTGCTTTTCTTGACCTGGTACTGTAGCCAAGATTTTAACAGGCAATCCATCGTTATTCTATTAAGCCAATTCTGGGTGATGGAATACATGATAGCTAATACAGTCAGCCCTCTGAACCCACAGATTCAACCAACCACAGATCCAAAATATTAAAAAAAAAAAATTCCAGAAATTTCCCAAAAGCAAAACTTGAATTTGCTGTGCACATGCAACTATTTACATAGCATTTACATTGTATTTATAATTATTTACATAGCATTTACATTGTGTTAAGTATTTTAAGTCATCTAGCGTTGATTTATAAAGTACGCAGGAGGATGTGCAAAGGTTATGTGCAAATACTATGCCATTTTACGTAAGGGACATGAGCATCTGTGAATTTTGGTATCTGTGGGGGTCCTGAAACCAGCCCCTTGCAGACACCAAGGGATGACTGTATAGTCTTCTCCTCTTTGGATTCTTTGATCTGAGGCAATGTTGTCATTAGATCAGGCATTCTGTGTTCCTTCTGGGATGGAACAAGATGGAATAAGGGCAATGAAGGCAAACACAAATCTAGAAGAATACAGCTTTGTAGAGGAAGGATTTCTGCCATCTCCAAGAAACATAAAAACATTGAAACATGGCAAATATATCCACTGAGCTCTCTCTCCAGGGACATTAACTCCTCTGTGCTTCTGGATTGGGCACTGAGCTGTACACGTACATGTACAGGGTTACCAAACCTCTACCTCAGCAGGAAACCCCAGAGCAGGAGAAGAGAGGTTTGCAGCACGATCTACATGAAGCACTGCCGTGTTGGATCTGCATGTGTTGGTGAGAGCTCATAAATTGCTGGTTGCCTCAGCAGCAGCTGGAATAAGACAAGGGTGAGGCCAAGATGATCTCAGATGGCACATAATGTAAGGTCCAGGGCTTTAATTTTTAAAATTACAGTTACCTATTACACAGTTATTGGACTCATGAACATAGTCATTAAGAATAATAGCAAATATTTAATTGCATTTTCTATCTGTCACACATCCATCTAAGGGCCTTACATATAGTAAGTCATTTATCTTCACCACCAACCTATAAGTGAAGATAATCAGGTATATAAGGAAACTGAAGCACAGAGTAGTTGTGTAAAGTATCTAAGGACACAATACTAGTGAGTGAAAGAGCCAGGACTTGGACCCAAATTTTCACGTTGCCTAAAAGGTAAATGGTTCTGCAATAACCTTAAAGTCAGAGAAAGGATACATATGCAGGCAACTAGAAGCCAGGACTTGTCGGTGGGGGGTGGGGAGTCCTGGAGGTGAGGAGGGACATCGGAGATGTTATCCCAGGACTCATGGGGCCAATCACCTGGAAGTGATTAGCCCATGTTGCTATCGCCCTTGATGTGTTGGGACCTGTTAAATCACCAGATAAATGCCTCCCAAATAAAATGAAAGAATCAAAAACTACAGCTCACAATGCCAACAGCAGGAGTTCTTAAACATTTTGTGCCATGGATCCTTTGTCATTCTGGTGACAGACAGAATATTTTTAAATACATAAAATTCAACTGATTACAAAGAAAAGTGGACAAGTTAACAAAATTTTTAAAAAGAAACAAATTTGTGGTATAACACATGTGTCTCCTATATTATGCATTCAGTATTAAGATCTTGCTGGAATACTACCACAATTTCAAAAATATCTTTGTGATATATGCAACAATCATTATAAGAAATATTTATGGTATCTCTTGGTGAAAAAGTCACAAAGACTGCTAAAATTACTAAGGTTTGTGGCTTACACTCAGCTGAAGAAAATGCTAAGTATCACTGGGAAGTTAGTGAAAACAAAGATGTAATTTTCCAATTCAAATTAATCAACTCCTGAATCCTTTGATATACACTTTGCAGAATCATGGAATCCCTGGAGAGAAGCAGGAAGATGGAAGAAACATCCAGTGGAGGAACAAAGGGGGAGGGGTTTCACTTCTTAAAACACACCCCACGGCCCTATGATTCTTCATTAGCCTGTTGGATACCCTGCTGGGTAAACAATGGTAAACAGACAGCGGTTCCTGCACTCATGTAATTCCAGTTAAATGTCTGTGTATATCAGTGTGTGTCTGTGTGTTTGTGTGCATTGGGTAGAGAACAGACGGAGACTAAAAACGGATTACTTAAGTGTTATGTTGGCCTTTGAAATTCAGCAATTTCTTATGACAATATATGCCACTGAAGAGCATCTGTTTGTTACTATATATACTATTATAAAAATAATGCTGGTAGTTAAGAACTCCCTAAATTAACTTAGCAGAAAATCTGATAAAGGGTTTCCTCAAATGAATTTTTATTTCTTCTTTCCTTTTAATCCTTCATGCAACTTATAGTACAATAAGAGGAGTTTAAAAAATAAAAACATTAAGATGCTCTTCTTCCAAGAACCAAAAAGATAGCAGAAAGGGCATGCGTGTTCAGAGAATAAGATAGTAATGTTAAATTAGTGCATTTCAAAAGTAATTTTGAACGGTTAAAACAGACATACTCCTAATCACTCATAAATACAGAAACAGGATCCAAAGGTGAAACTGAAATACATTTGTATTAGCTGCCACTTGAGGAATACCAAGCCTTCCTTTTGAGGTATGAGTAACTGAGAGAGGAGTTGACACAGAATATAGAGTGGGAATCAGAAATCTCAGTCCTGAATGCTAAACAGTTCATCTAAACAACCAGTAATCTATGGTGGTTGCACAAAACACTGATTTTATATTTGGTGTTTGAAGCCTTGACATTGCTAGAAATTGATAATGATTATAATAATTAGAAAGTAATAGATTATCATTGTAATGGCTAGCATAAAATTAAGTTATAAAAGACTTTAATAAATCAATAGAAATGAGCAAAGTCTTAAAAAAGTATTGTAAAATTGTGTTTTCATTAAGTTACCTGAGGATCCAGCCTGCAAATAAGAGATTATCACAGGACTATTATCCAAGGTCATTCCTATGCAGAGGAAGTTGTAGAAAGTTTCTGTGACATACAACCTTCCAATAACTGCAATTTATTTCCACTAACAGGACCCTGTATTAAAGAGTATTGACTGGGGCTCCCCTGGTGGTGCAGTGGTTGAGAGTCTGCCTGCCGATGCAGGGGACACGGGTTCGTGCCCCGGTCCGGGAAGATCCCACATGCCGCGGAGCGGCTGGGCCCGTGAGCCACACTGCTGAGCCTGCGCATCCGGAGCCTGTGCTCTGCGACGGGAGAGGCCACAACAGTGAGAGGCCCGCGTACCGGGGGGAAAAAAAAAAAAAAAGTATTGACTGACAAAATACTAGGCCCTTCCAACAAGATCCAAAGCTAAATAACTAAGTGGTTCAAACTACCAAAGAGCTGCCAAATTTATTTTTCTTATTGAAAGTCTGCTATGTGACAAGGACTATGCTAATTCTGGGGTTTGACTGTTGAGCAATTGGACACCATCCCAGACTTCTGGAGCTAAGGTACTGGGTGAGAATCACTGTAAATTGTGATGTGTTAATTATGATGGAGAAAGTCCAATTAGTTGTGGGAGCACAATGCAGAGATACTTAGCCTAGTATAGGGTGTCCAGGAGATATAAAGGACATGTGAGAATTGGAGGGAAGATGGTGGAAGCAGAGAGAGTGATGAAGCAGAGAGTATTCCAGGGAGAGGGGATCTACTTGTAAGCATGTATGGGATTAGAGAGGGCATGATGATTTCAGAAACGTGAAAGAGGTCAGGAGTGGCTGGAGAGTAGAAGGAGGGGAGAGGCTCATGAACAAGGTGAGGTTGGAAAAGTACACAGGGGTCACGGGTCACACTGTAGCTTACCTCACAGGCCACTGTTATGTGTCGGATTGTGTCCGCCCCCCCGCCCCCTGGCAAAAGACATGCTGAAGTCCTAATCACCAATACCTGTGAATGTGACCTTATTTGGAAATAGGATCTTGCAGCTGTGATCCATTTAAGACAAAGTCATACTGAATTGGGGTAGGTCCTAATCTGACGTGATTGGTTTCCTTATAAGAAGAGGAGAAAGCCATGCAAAGACAGAGGTACAGAGACAGCAGTTATGCTGCCATAAGCCAAGGAAAGCCTGGGGCTATCAGAAGCTGGAAGAAGCAAGGAAGGATCCTCTCCTAGAGGCTTTGGAGGACGCATGGCCTAGCTTTCTTGACACCACGACTTCAGACTTCTAGTCTCCAGAACTGTAAGAGAATACTTTTATTTTGTTTTAAGCTACCCGAGTTTGTGGTAATTTGTTATGGTATCCCTAGGAAATTACTACCTTAGGAGTTTGTGATAATTTGTTATGGCATCCCTAGGAAATATCTTAGGAGTTTTGATGCTATTCTTTAGGCCAAGAAAATGCCACTGGTGAGATTTGATTAGGGGAGCAATATTATCAGATTTTCAGTTTAAAAGGATGACTCTGACTACACTGGAAAATACAGACTGGCAGGAGAGGAAGACTAGTTGAAAAGAAGCTGGAGGGTATACCAGTAAAACTGGAAGTTACACAGCCAGGATTCAGACCCAATTATATCCCATTAGAGCTGTTCTAACAAAAAACACTATGGCTTCCACTGCTTGGCAGCAATACTGAGGCTCAGATGAAGATGCTCCAAATTGGAAGGCAAAAGCTCTGGGACTTGCCACCATGCTATCTCAAAGATTGAGTCTGTACATGCTATTTCTTCATGCTGCTCCTTTTGGGGAAAAATAAGTATCTCCTATGATGCAACTTAGCAATAAAGAGAGTTGTAAAAATAAATTCTAGCTTCCACTTTGGTGTGACAGTACTGTAATGCAAAAATTTTTCAGGCCCAATAAGGGAATTCAAAAGATGTTGAATAGCCACACATGGCAAATGTCTACAACATCCGGCAAATGGAATTATCAAACCACCAGCTCTTAAACCACAAATCTGAGATTCATATTTAATTTCTTCCTTCTCTTATCTCCATATCCAATTAATCTTCAAATCATGTTGACTTTACAAAGTATCTAAGAAGATTTTTTGTCTCCTCCATCCCCCTTTTCCAATATATCTAGGTATTATTCTTTGCTGCATAACTTATGAGACTGGATCTCTTGCAATTCTGACAGTCTGTGAGCTAACGGAACTCCTTTAACTAATATCCTCTTCTTAAACCAGTCTGAGAAGATTCTATTGTTTACAACCAAGAATCCTGAATTCCATATCAAGATAAAAAACAGGAAGAAGGCCAGGTTTGGTGTAAAGGGATGGTTAGATAATAAGTTGTCACAATAGGTCATGTCCATAGACAAAGAGAACTCCTATTTCCTTATATTATACGTAATGGACCCAGGAAAGTGGAATATTCTGATAGCATTTTAATGCAACCACAACTAAAATACTATCTAGCTCATTTTCTTATCCAAATCGGCCCTTGGTGGTAAGTTTGTCACCAAAAAATGAATGAAATGTGTACTATTTTGTGTGCTTCTTTGTGTGGATGAACTAGTAAGAGTAAGAGTTTGCAATTCACAGGTGCAGGGATAAAAAAATATTACCTTAACATATGTCAGCAGAATTCCTCATGGGAAAGGACCTACCATTGTTTTATAAAGTTATTTTTCTAGTCAAGTCATTTGAGGTGGAAGATGAAACCTTGAGAATGTTAGTTAACAGAAAGAAAAGATTATTAAACTGATCTGCACTCAAAATGAGCAGGAACTAGGTGTGCGCTAATTAGAAAGCATAAGAGAGAATGAATGTTAAGAGAAGGGAGAAGACTAAGGGAGGAGAGGAAAAGAGAGAGAAGCAAACTTCTGGGAGGCTGGAGTCCACAGTGGTAGATATGGCTGTAAGATATTTTTAAAAGATTGACGCTTAATATTTAAATTTGAATTTGTTTACATGGCTACCGTATAACTTTGTCAGTATCTTCAGTTCTAACAAAGTCTACAGCAGACACAAAGCCTTGGGCCAGTTTTGCTTTCAGAGAAGTAGCTGAATGCCCTATCTGACTTGATACGGTAGAGAACATAGATAGCATCAATATAAATAACCAACTCTTAGAACCAGGTCAGAGAAAAAGACCCTTTCGTGTTTTGACCCCTGCCTATTTATCTGTCTTCATGCTCATGTCCCTCACAAGCTTTCAGTTACACTAGCCCACTCTCTCCTTTTTGAATAGCTTGAACCATTTGCTACCTCTGGGCTTTTGCATAACCTCACTCTCTACCAGGAGCGTCCTTTTCTCTATTCTTCTAGTGGATACTCATCAGATTTTTGCTTTATATGTTTATTCCTCAATAAAACTTTTAGAATAGTTTCCCCCCATTATACTCATGAAGAACAATGTACATTTTCCTTCATAGTATTTACCTTGTAGGGTCATTTTTGAGGTTTAAAGGAGACAGCTCTAGAAGGTTTCTACTACACAACAGGCCCTCAATAGTTCTGTAACTGTTATTATTAACATCATCATAACCAAAACTGATCTCACTTTTTGCTGTTGGTTTCAACCCTCCTAAGGAGAAACAATCCAGATGGCATGCAGATGTAACTCAAAATGCCACCTCCTTATATCCCCAAACTGTTCTACCTCTAGCAAGTTTTGAGGGTCAACAACTGGGATGAGAGAGATGCAGTGTTGAAAGGATTTGGGCATTGAAAGACTCTTTTATTTCAGACAAAGAATCAAACATAGCCAAGACTGATCAGTCTAACCAGGGTGTTTCTACAAAATTCTTTGATAATGGAAATTTGGAAACATAAGACCTGTCTTTTAGAAATGGGGCCCAGCAGTTCTTGGGAATTT
Source organism: Mesoplodon densirostris (assembly GCF_025265405.1). Taxonomy (NCBI): domain Eukaryota; kingdom Metazoa; phylum Chordata; class Mammalia; order Artiodactyla; family Ziphiidae; genus Mesoplodon; species Mesoplodon densirostris. Next base: position 22,459,955 of record NC_082664.1, read on the forward strand.
TCTAAAAGAGTCTAATCTTTAATGATCTATTCTAAATTTAGCAAAGTGAGAAGAAAAGGGTACATTCACACTGACAGGGGCATTGCTTAACAAGAGTGGAATGCTAACAATAAACTTTCAGATTTAGTAAATTCTTTCCCTAAGTATTTATGTTAATACTGCCTTAAAGAGGGAATCCCACTGCCAATTATTTTTTCCATCGCCAATTATTTAACATAAATAAAACACATTCTAATAGAATGGTATCTTATTATTTCACAAGACAATAAGGAAAAAAGAAGAAGAGTCATTCCATTTTGCTATGTGCAGTTTTGTATCTGGCAAATGGTAAAACGTGAATATGCAACTGTTGTTCCCAATTAATGGGATGTTAAGGAATGTAAAGCTCTCTGAAATCCATTTGGCACATCTTCAAATGTGCCTCTAAACGTCTCTCTTCTCTAAGAGACAAAACAATAAAGAGAGACTTGGTTAATGGTTGGGCTCTATCATATGGGAAAGCTCAAAGAACAATAGAAGGTTTTTCTGACTGTTCACTCTTCCAATCAGTCTCAAAGGAGAAACATTCCTCGTCAGCCTGTCGACTGGACAGATTCTGAACATAAGGCATAGAGAAAGGGTGTGGAGGGGAAAATGTTTTCCAGATTGCCCACTTAGAGCCTCAAGCAACCATCACACATGCTGCTCATACACTAAGAAAAAGATAAAAGAACATGTATTACTTTGAAGATTATAAATCATAATCACTACTGTTGTACACAATCAAAGGTAAGAAAAATTTTTAGGAAAATATTTATCAGCATCAATCATAATATAAAACATTCAAAAACTTTCCCCCCTCTTCACAACCTTCAGGAAAAATGCCTTTACTTACATAAAGGGGAAGAAAGCAAGCCCTGAAGTGTCTCCTGGCCCCATCCCACCCCACCACCATTTCCTGCACTGACCTTCCAGTATTCAGGAACAGCACAACAACACCCCAAGTTCCTGAACCTAGAGACATGTGCTCTCGGAACTGTCACTGATCTGAGGAATGGAGTTACTTTCTCTGGACATGTTGCTAGCGCTTCCCAAGGAACCACTGACCACTGTTTGCCACAAATTGTCATCATTACATAGCTTGCTTCTGAGATTCAGGGCTGATGAGAATTAAGAGTTTGCTTGATTTGGTAGAATTATCTCTGTTTAATTCTGGAAGAGTTAGGCAATCCTATAAAAAGATTCAGTTCTGCAAGGAAAAAGTCATATTGGTCGCCATACCCTTTGTAGAGTTTGGTTCATTGGCCCTTGCTTGTTCCAGCCTACCCACTAGATTACTGTGTCCAGCTCTCCTGTGCATCCTGCATCTCTCCTTTTCCCTGCTGGTCCATGTTGCTCAGGCCCCTGGATGCCTCCTCCCCAAAATGATATCAGCTGGAAGCAGCAATAAAAAGTAGTACGAATTGCCCAGGACCAGGAGTCAGACAATCTGAAATACAGTTATTGTTCTGCCCCACACTGTCTGTGTGACCATGGGCAAATCACTTAACCTCTCTGGGTTCCAGCTTTGTCATCTGTAAAATGAAGGGGTTGAACTAAATGAACTCTAAGATCTCTCCCTGCTCCAAGACTTCAAAATGAAAAGCAAAGCTTTAAGCGGGTTTGACCACAGTCACTTATTTTCACAGTGGGAGCCTTTAAAAAGTTTGCCTTTTGCTTGAAGTTTCTTCCATTTTTCTGATTTTCTTTTCCTTCTGGATAACTCTGATTCTCCTCCTAAAGGTTATTCTCTACTTCTATGGTAATGTCCTACAATGTTGTGCTTTATGAAATATCTAGGCTTCTTATCAATATAAGCTATAACAGTCCCATTCCTTAGAGGATGTTCTCATTTTTTTTCCTTTGGAAATATACATGATGAAAAATTTGAATATTAGTGAAGGGCAAGCCTTCATATTATACTATCAGTCTAAGAGCAACTCAGCAGAAAACCAAAGAAAAAATCACTCCAGGGACCTGATTGAATAGAAGTGTGTCGTAATATATTAATTGACTCTGAGAAGGTTCTCTGGATTAGTACATCCCACTATGATTCTTCAATTCTTTGTCCACTTATTACATTCTAATCTGTATCAAACAATCTAGCAATTGTATTTTTCCTCTAGCTTTTTCTATACTTTATACAGATGCATATATAACTGCTTCAAAACCTTTGTGGAATTGAGGAGATAACAGACAAGCAAATTAAAATCAACCAGCCAACGGGATAATGACTTTAGTGTTTATAACATAAAGTATATACCCCCAAATAATCTAGATTTAAATGTTCTTCTCTTTAAAGACGTTGGGTGGGAAGCAGTGCGTAGAGGGGAGGAGGTGGACTAATACTAAGGTTTTCCAGTGTTAATGACTCAGCTCTGGTACTCAAACTAAAAAGGCCACCCCTGCAGCTGCCTCTGAAATGCACCCACAGAACTCTCTCCTGAGAATATATGTGCAAAAGAGGAAGGTGGGTGTTCAGTTTCAACAACTCTGAGGTCCAGTAGGTAGTCAACTCCTACAATTTGACTTTGTGACAAGGATCAGATAAGAGAAAGCAGGAAGCATAGGTTTTATTCATTTCACTCCATAGCTCAATTCTTTTTCTCTCTCTAATCACCACACTCTGACCAACAACAAATTATTTAACAAATCTGTATTTAACATTTAATCTATATAAGGCAATACAATATGTCCTGTGAGGAATATATCATGCTCAGAGATACGGTTCTTGACCATTTTTGAAGTTGTTTAAGACATCACACATCCTTAAGAAAAGACATATAGTCACAGACACAGCTTGTGCCAAGGGTTAAATAAGGGATGCAGTTGTGGATGTTTATTTTCTTTGTTTAATCCCTACGCTTTCATCCATGGCCTCACTCACCCACCTATCTGGGGACAGGACTCATACTCATGTCCCTTCTGGGGCTCTGACAGGGACAATAGAAAGTAGGCTATGGAAAAGCTGGACAAAGGGATAGAGTCTATGTTAGGATGAAAATGCACCCGCCATCATAGTTGGCTTAGTAGCACATCACTGATTGGCTGCTTCCCCTTTACTGTATGGCTTCCCCAATTTCTACAGGTGTTCCTTCCACCTCACAAATAAGCTACTAACACTCTACTCTGTGTCTCAGGGCCTGCTTCTGGGTGAACCCAAACTTAAACAAGCGAAACATAAAGGATTGTTCTGTACCAACCTTGAAACTCCTAGTCAGTGCCTGATCATTTAGTAGTAAGAATTTTTAGCAATGGACTACACTTTCCCACCATGAAAGACTCTAAGTGAAATGAATAATCTGTGTAACTATTAAAGGTGACCCTGGTCCTGATTACACCGTGCCACTTATTTAATCAAGCTGGGTTCTCCCTAAACCTGTATTGAATTAGGTCTGCATTCAAGATAGCACCAAGGATTGAAATGTCTGTCAAATCAGGCTCACAAGAATCAAAGGTATTCCCCAATATCGAACTGTATTAATAATTCAAGTAATCAGAAGGCACAGGCAAGAAGGGACCAATCTAAGACCATAAGCACATAAAGACACTCTGTAGCTTATATGTAACATGTGGTCTCCAAGTGATGCTTGCAAGAGCATAGCATACAAAAAAAGGAGCTTGTTTCATCATAATGCATTCCCATTCTATATTCTAATTAGCTCATTTTCCAGCAAGCCATCCTCCATGAATCAATAGATTCTAGGTTTGTTTATCATAGTTGGATTGGGTACACCATTCTAAAAGGACTCTATAGATGAGGAGCCTCCTGCTCGTGCATACCAATTATGTTTGCCTGTTTACAGAAGGATTTGACCAAATAATCATTGTTTCTTCCTGGAGGCATCACTCCGTAAAGGGAAAAAACAGACCTGCTGCTAGATCTTTCTTAACAATTAGATTAATATGTTAAAATAGAATATTTAATAGACAGTATGGAATGATCATCAAAAGGTTAACAGACAAACTGACTCACTTTGAAGAGACACCCCAGACTTTGAAAGTACCTGCTCTTAACTACCCCTGCTTTCACATAAGTAATATTTGGTAAATATTAGCTATTAATGCCATTATTTTCAAAATAATTTTGAAAGACATTTCTATAATTGGTTAGCAAGACCTAGACTTTCTTATGCAATCTTTTGAAAAATATAAATGAATACAGAGGTTCTGGAAATGACATCTTAATAAGAATACTGAAGTTCAAGCCCCCAGTGAACGAATGGTGGATAATACATTATGTGGAGTTTGCTCAAGATACGAATAACTCAAGGATAAGAGATTATCAGTCTGATAGAAGTCTTCATCTGTTTTTTAACCAAAAGTTGACAGCAAATGAGAATCACAGCGTGCTGTGCCCCTCTCTTTGCAGGGAGGAAGGGAGGAAAAAGGCTGCGGAGAGTAGTAGAAGTTTTAATCATTTAGGCTGACAATGTTTTTCTGACATACTCAATTTTAGGACAGTTTCTGAAGGTAAGAATTTCTCATTCTTCATTTATTTTAAAGCAGAGAGAAACACCTGGAGAAAATAAAAATAAGAATTGGACCAAAGAATATATTATATAACTTTCTGTTTCTCCAACTATATGTTGTTCTTTATCATATGGATTTGGGGCTCAAAGATTTAAAAACATCCTTTCTGCTTCCAACTGTAGCTATTTTTTAAATTAGTTTCTGCTTTATAACAAAGTGAATCAGTCATACATATACTCTTCTTCATTTACCGAGAAAGCAGCAGGTCACAACACAGAGGCTACTAACACCATCTCCGTTCATCCACAGGCTGACTTTCACTTCAAGATCAAGGACTGAACGTGCCCAGTAAGTTTGTGTCACCCCTCTGGAGACAGGAGTTCTCTCCAGTTCTTTGTGAAGCTTAGCATAAGGAACAAAAGAAGTTCTGAGTGGTAGGTTGTAGTTTAAGACCAAGAAAAAGTTACACCTGTGTTCAGTGAGACAACAAGGCATAAAAAGAACCATGAAAAATGGGAAGTTTATCTCCAGCATTCATAGAAGATCCTTTCCTCCAGCACTTTAGGTTTCCTGGAATTTCTATGCCTCTTACACACATTTCCAAACTACCAATGTAAGAAGGATTTGAGATCTGTTTATCTTAAAGAGGAATGAAAGATATTTTCCCTCCCCTAAGGGTATTTGTAATTTTAAGTTCCCTTTCAAATTATAAACTAAAAACTTGTGTTGACTTTTTTGTCAGAAGAGATACATTTTTTTACTGCAGAAAAATACAAAATATAAAACAGTATGTGTCAGATATAAAGTGAGCATGAATATTAGGCAATTCTCCATTTTCACAATTAGAAGATCAAACTTTTGATGCTGTTATTATTTTTAGCTAAGCTAGATATTTGCTTACTAGTAATATAAATCAAATGGTCAAATGTATACCTATAATATTTAATATCTTAATTTAATTATGAATGCATACTTAAGTTACATATAGAACATAGAAAAATCTATTTTTTTCTATCTCACATTCTTTGAAGTAATATTAACTACACTCTTCACATAATCATCTAACTCAATGTCCTGGTACATGCCATTTTCACTTCCACTAAGTAGCTTCAGGTAAAATATTTTGAGATGTTTGTGATGCTCACTAGATATTTTATCCTAAGCTAAAGCTATCCATTCACATAAATCAGGATATTTTATTTTCTTATTCCTCCCATAGGTAATATATCCACAATGTCAATAAACAAAATACCAAACCTTAATTACTCTACTATTTTTTAAAGTGTTCTTTAACTGTGTACTGTATACAATGTCATTCTACCCTGGCCATTGTCAGGTTGACCAAGAATAATTTCTAAATCTTAAGTAAATTTCTTTGCCTCCATTTCTACCAATTTTGTCAAGTGACTTCTACAAGTGTCCAAAACTAACTTTGATTGAGGTCATTTCAGGGTTATGTGCTTACCCAACATTAATTCTTTATTAAAATAAAAAAAAGGAAAGTGAATATATGTCCATGCCTCTCTCTCGCTTTGTCACAGCTTACCCTTCCTGCTCCCCATACCCTCAAGTCCATTATCTAGTAGGTCTGTGTCTTTATTCCTGTTTTACCCTGTTTCTTTCATGACATTTTTTTTTCTTAAATTTCATATATATGTGTTAGCATACGGTATTTGTCTTTCTCTTTCTGACTTACTTCACTCTGTATGACAGACTCTAGGTCCATCTACCTCATTACAAATAGCTCAATTTCGTTTCTTTTTATGGCTGAGTAATATTCCATTGTATATATGTGCCACATCTTCTTTATCCATTCATCCGATGATGGACACTTAGGTTGTTTCCATCTCCGAGCTATTGTAAATAGAGCTGCAAGAGATCAGCTCGGTGCTTTGTGACCGCCTGGAGGGGTGGGATAGGGAGGGTGGGAGGGAGGGAGATGCAAGAGGGAAGAGATATGGGAACATATGTATATGTATAACTGATTCACTTTGTTATAAAGCAGAAACTAACACACCATTGTAAAGCAAATACGCTCCAATAAAGATGTAAAAAAAAAAAAAGGAAAGTGAAAGAACATGTGTAATATGATAACTTTATAAAGACTCCAAAATAAGGCAATTAACTCTGTATTGAGGACAATTTTCTGACAGGGACAATTCCGAATCCCAAGAAAACCACTGTTGATATCTTATGCATTTCCTCCTAGTAATAAATTATTCTACACTTTAGTTCCATGTTATAAGCAATTTTGTATCCTGCTTTTTCTTACCCATCTAAGCATTTCTCCAAATCATTAAATATTCATCTTAAATATCACTTTAATGGCTGCACAATATTCCATACTATAGATACACCAGAATTTACTCAACATTTCCCCTCTTGATGGATGTTTAGATTATTTTCAATGCCTCATTATGAACAGTGTTTCAAAGAAAATCATTGTGCATAAAGCTCTGTCTGCATTGCTGATTATCTCATTGTGTTAGATTTCTAGAAGAGGAATTACTAGGTAAAATCATATGTACAACTTTGAGGCTTTTGAAACACAGTAATAGCTTGCACTTGCAATGGTTATACTAATTTTCCACTCTTAGCAGTGATAAGAGAGAGCTCACTTGCCATATCTTTATCAGTATTGAGTATTTTATATCTTATTTTATTAATTTGATACTTGAAAGTATTACTATTGCTTTATTTTTAAATTACAAATGAAGATAAACATTTATACACATTTACTAGTCACTTGTATTTTCTTTTTTTGTGATTTCCTACATGTTCCCTCCCATTTGTTTACTGAATATCTACTGCTTTCCTTATAAATCTGTGTGAGCTTTATATATGTTCATGACATTAACATTTTGTTAATCATGGTTGTTGAAATCATATCTCAAAATTTCTAACTAATTTTTCATAATTTTTACAATCAGAAATTTTTTAAAATCTATTTTGCTTTCTTTTAACTTTTTTTATTGCCTAATATTTAAAATGTCATTCGCTATGCAAGGTCAGAAAAATATGCACCTATATTTTGCCTAGTTTTTCTTAATGGTCTAATTACTTATTTATTTGTTTATTTATTTCACATATAATTCTTTAAACCATCCATGACAGATAAACTTTAAGATGGCCCCATGATCTCTATATCCAGATAAGAACCTAGCCCTGGCTGACAACTGCTTGCAGCCTTGTTGGAAACTCAGCTAAGCCAGGCTTATAATTCCAACCTATAGAAATCATGAGATAGCAAACATTTATATAATCTATTTAAAGGCATATGGCATAAAGATATAATTCAAGAGATGCCAAATCCTCTCTGACTCTAGGGAAATAAGTGATCTCTTTTACCTGCCTGGTAAAGGAAGGCTTCACGGAGGAGGTGAGTCATTTTATGTATTTATCTGCAGGTAAATGGAGGAAAGTGGATTAAAGATCAATGTGGAACACAGAGAAAACATGAAACATTTGGACGACAGTGCAGAGAAAGTTTAAATGAGACAAAGCGTTTCTGTAAAGAAGTAATAAAGGATAGAGTGGGAAAGGGTAGATTGGGCTCAGATAGTGGAATATCTTAAATGCCAAGTTAACAACCTTGAACTTTATCCTGAAGACAGGCAATGAAATGTAATTAAAACCTGATTAACAGAAGAGTTAGAGTATAAAATCCCATATCAGTTTTTGTACTTAGTCACAACCAGTTAACCACTTCTCAAGTCAGTTAAAATTTGAAACTGGGAACACGATGTAACTCAGTAGGCAAAAATGACAGCCATGCTTCCTTCTTACAGTCCATAAATTTGTCATAACATTGTTCACCATTAGAGCTAGTATGGCTAAAGCTAAGACATTCACATTCAGAGTTAGGAGACCCAGGTTCTGAAACTACCATTTGCTACCTAGTGTCACTGATTAAATCCCTTAATCTTCTTGAGACTGCATAATCTTTATCTGTCAGTGAGTGATGATAGCAGTGTCTGCCTACAGACCTCACAGTGTTGTGAATAACGATAATTTGCAAACAGCCTAAATTTTAAGGGACTCAGTTCATCAAAAGAAGAATTTCTTTGATGGATTAAAGAATGAGTTGAGTCTAATTTTAAAAAAAATAAAATGGGTTAAGTCATTGAAGTCAAAGAAATATGTGCACATCGGCAAGTACCTTATGCAGAAGCAAAGAAAGAAAATCATGGAACGTTCGCACTCGCAGCTCCCACAAAAAGAGAGTCAGGAAGCCAGTTGCAGTTTGACCTAATTGAGCAGAGAGTCCGACAAAGACTAAACTGTGGTCTGAGTGAGCACAGACCACTATGTTAATAATATTAGAGTGAGAAAAGGAACATGCAAATGAGCCAAACAGTAATTAGACGTGGGACAACAAGTGGTCCAGTTTCTGCCCTCTGGAGATAAAATGGGTCAGTGCTGCAAGGAAGCAAAAATCCGAGGGATCAGAGTGGATGAGTCAACATAAATACCAACAAAACAATTTATGGAACAACCCCAAAATGGAATACCATAAAATATCATGTTAGACATGAAGAAAAGTTAGTGATATTTATTGATAAATTATTAAAGGGACATTGTAAACAACATCATCACATAAATACACACATATGGGGGGGAGAGAAAATATACAACAAAATATTGATGGAAAACACTGATGAAAGTTATCTCTGGGTGGTGAAATTTGGAGGTCATTTCCTTTAGTTTACATGTAATTGTAATTCCTTCAAATTGGAAAAGTATGGTGTGTAAAAACTTATAATTTTTAATTGGATGATATAATTCACAGTAAGATTCTATGTAAATGGTAAAGTGCCATTCAGATGTGAGTTATTATTAATCACCATTCTAATTTTTTCTACCCAACTGCTTCCGTGATTTCAACATAAGTCAAACCAGTGGGAGGCAGATTATATGGCCTTGGGAATAACACAGAACTGGGGGTTAAATCTTAGCTTCATCTCTTGGTAGCTGGATGACCCTGGGCAAACTAGTTAACCTCGGTATATCTTTAAAGGTAAAATGGGTATGATGATAACTACATCAAAGGATTGCTGTGAGCATTAAATAAACTGATGAAAGTAAGGAGTTCACTCTCAGTGAAAATAATAATTCAGTACAGGTTAGCCACACATTATCACCACTCTATGCATTCAACGAACATTTGCTGAGTTCCTACTCAGTGCCAGGGAAGAACTCCTTGCCTTGAGGAGTTCACAGACCTGGGGAGAAAATTACTGAGGCAATCCTGTAGTATCCCTATGCCTAATACAGTAAATTTAGCACAATAACTATTGAATGAGTAGTTTTGATAAGTGTGATGATAAAGTATATGTGTAATCCTATGAGAACAGGAAAGAGGGACACATACCTATGACTAGGGGAGTGCAGAGAGGTTTCACAGTGAAGATGACACCTGAGCTCAGGCTTAAAGGATGTGTGGCTGCTTAACAGGCAAGGGAAGGAGCATTATAGGGCGAGGAAACAGCAGACTCAAAACCAGAGGCATAAAAAGTCTTGGGTCATGTTGGGGGAACTGGAAGTGGTTTCATCGGGTTAGAAGATGCAAAAGAATACGTCATTATTCAAACATTAGCATCCCCTTGCTTTACATCAAACATGAAATTCTGAAACGCAACTGGAAGGTTCAAATGAGACCCAGTTGAATTAGTGCACAGTGGTATACAAGGAAGTGTCATTTCACAATTAAATCCATAAATTAAGCAGCAAAATCTTAGGAAGGATCAGAGGTTTTAAAATACATTTCACATATAAAATTAAGGAGAATAATTTGACCTTGGGATCAAACCAAATGTTATTTCCTCTGCTTTCATTATCATTATATATTTTTATAATTACACTTTCAAACAATATTAATATTAATGATTTATGAAACCACTCATGCCCACCCTTTTGGCCCCTAGAAGAATACACAAAGTAGACATGAAAATGTTTAGAATCAGTATTTACTTTGCCTTTAAAAAGAAACAAAATCCAACATAAGGTTTGACCACCTTGGGTGGGCATTGGAATACTTCTACTAGCTCTTTGTCTATATAACAAAGGGGAAGTTTTGGACACAAAGAATACATTAAGTGAAAGAACTTTTATAAGCGAAGCATAACTATTCTACCAGAGAAACTAAACCAGTAGACCAAAGGTAGACCACCATCTCAGCTGCCATCACTTAATCAAGTATGATATACAAGCTACCCACAAAGGGAGTAAGGGGAAAAGTGGACTTCATTTGTTTTGGATAACGAATATCCTGCATTTGAAGTAATCCACCCAATTAAGATTCATCAGTGCTTAGCAGACAGTAGAAATTATCTAATCTGGACTCTGGAAACTATATTCAGTATCTCCTCGTACTTGATGCAAAACAAGAGAAAAGCCTTAACAACAATAACAACAAATAGCTCATTTCTCTTTTAAGTCACCATAGATACATTTTTTTGACAAACCATTGGAATTTCACAGAAGATAAGACTTACCATGCAATCCAGATGCATTCATCAACTCCCTAAAAGCTTGAAACAAATATAATTGCAGAATGGAGGAAGGCAGGAAGGAGTATGCTGACTGAACTGACATACACGACATTTAGAGAATGACACATGGAGATAAATAGGAGGCTTAGAAATCATCTAGCCCAAATCTTACAGTCTTTCAATATGACACCAGAACCTTGTCTGTACTAGTCCAACTCTCCACTCTTAACTCTCTTACTTGTTCTAATGTCTCCTGCCACCTTGGCATTTGCACATGTGTTTCTTCTTTCTGGAATATTCTTTATTTCAATATTCACCTCCAAACTTTTACATTTTTTGCCAAAGCCTTTCTCTTAACACCTCTCCCAATATCTGTGCCACACTGTCTGCCCTATTATAGGATCTTGCTTGTACCTTCTATTTCTCCTTTCTAACACATGTCATAGTGTCATATTTATTTGTGTTTGAAGTACCTGTCTTCACCTCTAGATGGTAATCTTCATGTGGGTAGCAGCCATGTCTATTTTGTCTAGATTGTACCTCCCAGTGCCTGGCACACAGTCAGCCTTTTAAAATAAAGGGATGCAACCTTTATGCCCAACATAACAAAATATTTAAATATCCCAGATGCTTTTGCTGTTTTATACAACTGTACATATTATTCCTTCTACCTCAAACATCTTCCCTAGATTTCTCTGGATAATTTCTCCCCATCCCTCAAGATGAATTTTTTTTAAAGATTTATTTATTTATTTTGGCTCTGCCAGGTATTTGATGCAGTATGCTGGATCTTTTTTAGTTGCAGCATGCAGGACCTAGTTCCCTGACCAGGGGTCGAACCTGGGCCCCCTGCATTGGGAGCTCAGTGTCTTACCGACTGGACCACCAGAGAAGTCCCCCTCAAGATGAATCTGAATGCCTTCCTCGGAGGTACTTTCTTATCCCTAGAATAACAGGGATTAGTAACTAGAAGTCCTGTGTTCCCAAATCCTCTGTGCGTTCCCATCTAATAGCACAGATACTTTCTTTTTTTTTTTTTAACAGTATAAGTCCTTTAAAATAACATCCAATGAAGTGATCAACTGGATTAACTAACCCTTTCAACTCTTCTGAAAACACACTCTTGACTAGCTGCCTGCTCTCTAACAGTCCTGCAGGCTTTCAGCCATCATCATCAATGTTCACCAAGAGCCAGGAATTCCCTAGCAGTCCAGCGGTTAGGACTCCACACATCCACTGTAGGGGGCATGGGTTCAATCCCTGGTCAGGGAGCTAAGATCCCACAGGCCACATGGCGTGGACAAAAATAAATAAATAAAATAAAATAAAATAGAGCTCTAAAAAAAATGTTCACCAAGAGCTAATTGTTTTGTTTCTACACCATTTTATGTCAGCTGCACTTCTTATTCTAATTGTACGATTTGATTAAACTGTATGTAACTGATAAAATGTGGGTATGCAAGAGAATTTTTTCTAGAAGTTAAATATTTTGAAAAGAAAAGACAAGTTGCTAAAAATGAGTCAAACAAATTTAGTATAGTCAACACTAATTTAAAAGACTGTGGAAAAAAATCACAAAAATCTGGAATTCTGTACTCACATTACTTCACAAGTATCTAGGTTCTCTCTCCACATTAAAGAAACCAAAACTAGAAATGCTAGATGATGTATTATGGGTGTGGTTTATGTGAGAACAATGAGAGAAAACTCCAATCAGCAGTCCACATAAAAATGTCTAATACATTGGAAGCAATCCAAATGTCCACCAGTGGATGAATGGAGAAACATGCGGTATATACATACAATGGACTATTACTGAGCCTTAAAAAAGGAGATTCTGACAGAGGCTACAACATGGATGAACCTTGAAGACACTCTAAATGAAATAAGCCAGTCACAAAAGAACAAATACTATATGATTCCACTTATATTAGGTACCTGAAGAAGTTAACCACATAGAGACAGAAAATGGAATGATGATTGCAAGGGGCCGAGAAGAGAGGAGAATGGGGAGTTACAGCTTAATAGATACAGAGTTTCAGTTTGAGAAGATGAAAAAATTCTGGAGAAGGATGGTGGTGATACACAACAATGTGAACATACTTAATGCTACTGAACTATATAGTTTAAAATGGTCAAAATAGTAAGTTTTATGTATATTCTACAATTAAAAAATAATAATGTTTAATGCATGTGGGTAGTTTTATAATTCCTCACTTTAACTAACTTAAAAATTAATCAAGTAACTATTGGTTTCCATCATTATTGATGAATAGACTTCTATTACATCAGCTTTTTTTTAATTTATGACAGTAGATGTAAGGATCTCTTTTTTTTTATATCTTCATTACAGTATAATTGCTTTACAATGGTGTGTTAGTTTCTGCTTTATAACAAAGTGAATCAGTTATACATATACATGTTCCCATATCTCTTCCCTCTTGCATCTCTCTCCCTCCCACCCTCCCTATCCCACCCCTCTAGGTGGTCACATCAGCTTTTTAACTGTCTTTCATCTCCAGCAGACAAGCAGCCACAACGGGTGGGGACTATTTCTTCTATTACCTTTCATAGACTCTCTAGAACATATTACATTTCCTAGAATACAGTAAGTGATAAATAAACATATGTTGAATGAATGAATGCTGCCATTTTACTGCTAAGGAAGCAGAAGTTAAGAAAAGCTAATATCACACAGCTAGATAGTGGCATTGATGGGACAAGATTTCAAACTAACCAAAATTATATCCAATTTTTTCAATTAAAAAATAAATTAATATGTATTAAAACTGTTACATTCCAAGACTGTGTTAGGAGTTGACAATACAAAGATGAAAAATATCCAATTCCTGCTATCAACATGATTTTGTACTTTAAGACAAGAGCTTTACACTCCCACACCCAGAATTATCTCATCTAAACCTCCAGGAGCAAGGCTGGCAGGTAAGTTGCTTGGGAAACGACTGTAAACTTAAATACAGTCTCTGCAAAGCGAACAGTCTAACACGGGTACAAGAAGCAATAATCGTGGGTCTAGGGTGCACTTCAACTCGGCACCTGTAAACAATCTTCTGAGTTAAATTTCTCTTTAGCACCTACAGACTCTCTAGAAAGCTTAACAGTCCTTGAGAGCCTGACTTGGATTCTCAAAGCCTCAGAGGGAACATTTTGGGAAAGGGAACAAAAACAAACCATCTGAGGTCTCCAGTATCCCAATGGAAATAGCCCCAAACAATAAGCCCCCATAGTCCAGTTACATCCAGCAGGATGTTTCTTGCTTAAGTCAGTAGCTACTAATCATATAGCTAAGCTGTCACACAAAGTGATGCATGCGGAAAACAGCCTTCTGGGGAAAGAGCCAAAACTCCTCTCTTCCTAGCCAAAGAAATCAAAAGAAGTGATTGCCTCATTCAACTCTCAGGGCCGTAGTGAGAAGGTGTTGTTTCAAGTTAAGGAAGTAAGTCTATCTTCATCTTTGCATGTTCTCAAGGACATTCCATGACTTACGAAAAAGGGCCAGAAAAATCTAGGGACACCATGAGCTCTGAGGGGTATCTCTTGCTTAATTCATCACTGCTCTTCATGGTTGAATTCAAGTCCGTCATTCCCCTAACCCCACCCCCATCCTCATTTGTATCAAAGGACCTTAATTTATGCTTCCAAAATCCAGATATAAACCTTTATCACCAAACTAATTATTCACAAATTTCTTTAATGTTGTTATCCTCGCTGTATAGTGAGCTCCTTGAGTGCAGGGACTGTGTCTGGATTGTTTTTATTGTGTTCCCCATGACAAACTCAGTGTCTGACACAGAATTCAAAAAATGCAGTGAATAAAGAAATTGCCTATTTACCTACCTGTCTCCTCCACTGGATTATAAAATTTTTGAAGACAGAGTATGTATTTTGCTCATTGTTACATTACTGCTGCTTAACTCAGATGCTGGCTTACAGCCAAGATACCCTTGTTGAACAAATGAATGCACAGTAAAGGGCTGGCAGCACCCTACCCACACTCTACCTCCCATCTTCTGGTTGAGCAGATTTCCCTCGTGCCAGTTTATTATGAAGGTGTCCACTGAGCTTCCTTTGTATGGAAGCCTTTTACACACACATATACCAGGTTGGAAAAGTTCAGGACCTGTGTGTCATGGCATTGATGGCTAGGCAAAGGGGCATTTGCAGTCTGGGACAACTGGATACAAGTTCTTGTAATCTGGGGGTCTGCTTTAAACTTTCATGGGTTAACTTTCTCCTGTATTCTCTATGCTCCTATAGCATTCTATCTTCTCATGTAGCAGGAAGTACACTGTCCTGTAATTCAAGAATACTGAGTTCCAGTCCTAATTCTGCTACCAAACTCTGTGAGCTTGGCATGTCATTCAGGCTCACTGGGACTTAGTTCACCAATCTATAGAATAAAAGGATTAACTAGCATAACTCCAATGCTTCTTCCAGGAAACCTAACATGTTATGAAGCTGTAACACAGGTCAAGCCCACAACCATATGAATAAAATCAAACAACTCTTTTGGATCACTCCCCACTTCTTACTTCTTCTCCACAGGATCAACTACTCAGAGGCAAAGAACTGTATGTCTGGAGTTATTATTGGAGACCTGAACTCAAAAGATTTATTGATGTGCTTTCCTGTTTCTTGAAGAACCCCCTTCCTATACAGACTGACCAAAACAGCTTGTTGTATTATAAATGAGGTCTCCAAACTCATAGTGTATACAGTGTCAGCTAAGACATACTCAGCTCTTAAAGCTGAAACCTGAGGTCTGTTGACTTCTGCTGTCGTCCAATTCAAATATTGCCCTGATGACTCCAGAAGATTTCCCACTTCTTGCCAGTAAGATTCACTTTTGCACTGTGTGGTTCCTGGTCTGCTCCTGTTTAAGTCAGAGGTATGGCTTGTGTGCATTCTTTTGAGATTCTCTAACCATTTTTCTCTAAGAAAAGGATCCAAGTGATACACTGAAAGTACAACTAAACTCCCAGAGCCACATAACAGACCTCAGGTGAAATGAGCAACTCAACAGCATTCAAGGTAGCTCATTTTTACCTTCTATGGTAAAATCACCATCTCTGTGGTACAAAAATCACCTATTCAGTTTCAGGCCCTAATAATAGGAAAAGAAATATCCATCCAAGACAATCATCTTTGAGCCCACTGTACTATGACCCTATGCATACATCAAGAGTAAGTATATTTTAACAGAGGCCAATATCCATCTGCCACCTTTCCTGCACACACACACACACACACACACACACACTTTTGTATTCAATGCACACACAAAAGGAAGAACATTATTTTGAATATTACTTTAAAAAACAAGTAGACAGAGAGGTTGCTTATCAATTCTATAGCCTTCAGATGAGAAATTGAGGTGAATATTTTTTTCCAGCATGGGCATTTCTTCAAAATATGCTCATCTCAGCAAGCAGAAATGTGAATTACACTTTTAAATATTGAACGGTAACCACCAACAGTGAAACGGGTCACTGATTCAGTTCTGAAGTTGAACGAGGAATACCACTTCTTACATTGTACAATATTTTGTAAGTGATTCTGCAGACAAACTTCAAGGTATAGGGCAAGAGCAACCAGTGTGCTGCAGGTGGGTCTCTTGCAGTAACAGTGTGTTTACTCTGTTTGAGGTTAGAATGGATACCTCATCTGAAATAGAGCCTCTTAAATTTTAACAGGCAAATGATTCACGTAGAACTCTGGTTATAATGAAGATGCTGACTCTAGGTCTGGGGTAGGGCCTGAGATTCTGTATGGCCAACAAGCTCCCAAGTGACGTTGCTGCTGCTTCTCAGACCACACTTGAGTAGCACAGATGTCAAACAGATCAATCATCCCTCTGGTTCCAGCAATGATTTTGTTTCCTTTTTATAGTGATAAGAAGTAGGAAGGATTTGGTAGATATATAAAGACTTTTTGCTTTCTGAAAATAGACTTCAAATAAAGTACCTCTTCTATCTCTTTTCTATTCTCATTTGTTACAATTACCAGAACATTACTGGGAGATAAACCATGAGTCCCTGTGGCTATACAGTCAAAATACATGGAGGAAATATTAAGGGTTGATATATATTTAGGATCACAGACCTCAGAACAGGGAAGGACTTCACTGTTGATCTGATCAAATCCAAGTAACCCAGGTGGGGTTCCCAGAGTAGAAGAGAGTGACTCAGGGCCTCACTCTTTTGGAGACAAAGGTAAAAATAGAGCCCAATTATCCTCACAGCTACAAAGAAGGGATTGGTTTACTTTGAGTTCATAGTATTATTAAAGTAGACAGGGCACAATAACAATTCAGGTATTTCAGCTATCGTATCTCTTTTCACTACAACTATATCCTGTCAGCATTTCTTGAGATATGGCTACAATAAACACACTTATCCCCATTTCAAAAGCTGAGGAATCAAGACTGTAACAAAATAAGCAAACAAATATGTTTGAGAAGACACATCTCACACACACACACACACACACACACACACACACACAGAGAGAGAAATGCCTGTACAAAGCTCCGAGTTCTTCTCAGACAGCACTCTGATCTGTCATTAAGCCATGCTCTCTCCTAGTTTTATGTTTTATATAAACAAAATGTGACAGATAAAACAATGTGCTGTGGTTTTGTTATTTTTCTCTTTGTTTCCTTTCTCTCCAAGTTTGCCCAGTGTGCAAGCATTCATCTTCTTCTCATATAGTGTGATACTGCAGTTTTCTTGTTTTCATCAAAACAATTAGTCGCAGCTCAGAAGATATAATTCTACTAGCACATCACAGAAAATACTGTTTCCTGCCGGTTTTAATGAAGTCAGGCATCATGGGAAGCTGAGACAACAGGGAAAAGAATACGCTGTAAAATATAATTGCTTTCGAGAAGAAAGACCTTCCCCTGCGAATCCATTTTGGATTAAACTGTGTAGAATTTTTTTTTCTTTCTCTCTTTATTTTCTGACCCTTCTTTAAGGATATCTGGCGCAACAGCCTACACTTAGGCATAAGGTTTGTCCAGGTTTCAGGTGTGTGAATGCAGAAGATGGACTAAAATCAAAGATTAATTTTCAGCCTTTTGCCCTCCATCCCAAGACTGCTTTTCAAACACTACTTTTGCTAATGTTTTGATGTTGAATCATTAATGTTATCTTTAGGCTGTCCCCACCCCATTCTGACACATACCCAAGCCACCTCCAATGCCTACTCAAAGCTTCAGCTTCTCATTTGTTCCATACGCTCCAGCCCTACTGGCCTTCTTTGAATGTGTCAGTCATGTTCCTGGCAGGAGGAGTTTCCTTCACTGTTCCTTCTGCCTGTGATGCTCTTCCCTTCCACACTACCCCTGCATCACTGGCTGATACCACCTCCTTAGAGAAGCTTCTCTAAACTAATCTAAAGTCACCCCCAGCCACTCTCATTCACAGTGTTCTGCTTTCATCTCTACAGAGCATGCATCACTATCTAACACTTCTGTGATTCATTTAGTTTTCTGTCTGTCAGAATAAAAACATAAGCTCTATGAGATCAGGGACCTTTTCAACTGTGATCATCACTGCACTCTGAACATTACTTGGCACATAGAAGGTGCATAATAAATGCTTGCTGAATGATTGAATGAACAAGTAAAATAAATCAATCATAAGGTGCATATCTAAAATCATAGAATCGTAGGGAAAGAATTAAAAGTTGATATAATCTAACCATTTAATCTGCAGAAGAATAAAATGAACTCCAGAAAACAAAAAGCATTCTTGAGAAGGCTCTCAGAAGCCACTGCAGGGCAGAGATGTCATTCATTAATTCTTTCAGCAAACTTTTGTCTGGTGCCAGGCACTATCCAAGATTCTTAGGAATCAAATGGTGGGAAAGACAGATACCGTGTTTGCCATGATGGCACTCAGGCTAGAATGCAGGGAAAAGGGGGAGTAGGAACCAAGACTGGGGTAGCTAGGAGGAACTTTATTCTCCCCACCCACACAGTGAATGAATATAAAGCTTCAGAGTCTCAGACGAAAAGAAAATTATATAGCTATCTAGAACATAGAAGAATATAAATAGGAAGGAAATAGGCGGTGTCAATTATAAAACATCTATCAGAGTTCCATTGTTCTGTGACTCGGAAAAACACAAAGCTATCAAAATGGATACTAAAATAAAAATGAACTCTCAGTGCCATCTCTTGGAGAAGCTTCCTACTACCATGGTTGAGCAGGACCCTTTCTACTTACGGACTCACTACCATCATGATTGCCCCAGAATTCACAAGGGCCAGATGAAAAAACCTATCTGCAAGATAAACAACCTAGACTAGGATTTTATTCTTCTGAAAATGATTACTAAGGAGTTCCTAGGGAGAAGATAAACCAAATTGTGTGAAAGTTTTATCATTAAAAAGGTGCAGCAAACCCTCAGTCAGCGCTACTGAAGTAGCAAATTTCTAGGGACCCGTGTATAAAAAGTATTATGCAATAGATAATTACACTCCAGTGGATGTAACTTAATCATAACATAATTAGTGGCAGGAAAATAAAAAATATTTCACACAAGCATTTAAAATCTGCCAATTTAAACAAATCCTACTCATTGGCACATATCATAAGCAGAGGCTTAATCATAATACAGCCTTGATTTTGCTCCCCCTTGGAAACCACAAGCACAGCCTTCTTAATTATTATCAATGACCCAGGGGATCAAATGGGTAGGTTTGGCTGCAAACCTACTGAATATTATATATTTATAATAAATTTAGAAACTGATGGTTAATCTAGATTATTCTGGACAAATGTGCTTGACTTTTCTGAGGCTATAACTGGAGAAAGAGAAAAACGTTACTGTGTTTCAGTTACTCAAGTCTCAAGGGAATTTCTTTTCCTTATTGAAGTGTTGAAAATGTTTCACCCACCCTATAAATCCAAGAGGCATTGGCCTTGTTTTAGGGAGTTACCAATCCAAAATAAACGAAAAAGAATAGTTTCTCCTCTCTGACTGTGTCTGTCTAATAACAAACTATCAGCTTCAAAAATAATCAGCCAATTGTATGAACAAGTCAAGCTGCTTCTAGTCCTACCGAAACAAGAAATGAAGACTGAGCAAATCTTTGTACTTTTCCATTAGGGTTGGGTCAAGTATACACTTTCCACAGAGTTCCTATCAACTTCAAAGGCCTAAATTATAACACCACAGGTCAACCCAGGATAGACTATTCAATTCTTTATGTTCAAAGCAGTCTTCTCTACACAATGTACTTTAAGCTCATTGGTTTCTCCACTATTTATGCCAGGAGACGGCAAATTTCCTGTAAAGGACCAGACAGTAAATATTTTAGACTTGAGGGTCACATATGATCTCTGCCACATATTCTTCTTTTTTGTTTCTTTGGTTTGGTTTTTACAACTGTCTAAAAATTTACAAGTTATCAGTCCATCAGCCATATAAAAATACCACGGGCCAGAGTTTGCCAATCCCTGACTTACACCTAACATCAAAGTATAACATGTATGTATAGTCCAAACAAAGCATGGAAGGAATGACTTGTCTTTCACTTTGAAGATGCCTTGTTCCCTTTAAGGAAATTATACTTGTGATTGTAGCAAGGATAATTTTTAGAAATATATTATGCCTTTCCACTCCTGCTTTATTGGTTGAAGTAACACTAGCTGATAAAAGAAATAAACCAAAAAAATCTCAAGTAGCTACTCACAAGACAAGTTTATTTTTGAACCAACAAGAGAATGGGCAGGGATCACCTACTCCATAGAGTCATGCAGGTATCCAAGCTGACAGAGGATCAACCAGTATTAACACAAGACTCTCAAGGTCACCACTGATACTGACTTCCAGCTGGCGGGCAGGAGACAAGGGAGAGAGTACAGAGAAAGAACATCCATAATAAACAATGGCAACCTAGAAATGACATACAAAATTCCTTTCACATTTCATTGGTTAGAACCAGTCACATGGCCACACGCAGATACAAGGATAAGCAAGAAATATGGATGTGGATCCGGCATCCGCTTTCCAGCAAAAACTCAGGTAGTTGCAAACCTTGGTGGAGACAGAGTTCTCTGCCCCAACTGGGACTCCTAGCTGTTTCCAACTTCCCCAAGGATCTCTGCCCTTCAACAAATTATAGCCAAAGCATTTGCGAGTGCTTCCAAGGGTAGGCAGACAGGCCAAGCATTAAAAAGTCATTGCTTAATTTTTGTTTAATCAAAGTAAACTTCCATGGACCCATAATTAAACAACATTCCTGAAAGCAAGCCTTCAAATAAGAGAAAATAATTTCCTAAAAATTCTGAAAGCTGGATTTTCACATAATACAATGCAAAGCATGAAGATGTGCCTGCAGAACAGATAAAGAGCAGGAAGGAGAGAGGCTCTGACCTAAAGAACGCTTTTTCCCCATAAGTAAAGTGAAAGCCCTTCCCAGCTTGGGTGATGGGGGTGGATGTGGGCTGGAGGAACCAAGGGAGCTTCAGAAAGAACAAGACAGGGTTAAATGCTGCTTCTGTATTCAAGTGGACTCTGAACCCCCTGGTTTTGGCCTAGAGTGGGGAGGCAGGCCAACCTGAGGTACTCATAGAGGAAATAATTTAAAAAGTATGGAATGACAAGACAGAGGGACTGAAAAGTTTCTCCCTATTTCTGTCAGCCAACTGCGTGTGACCTGCAGCAGATTCATAGCTCCCACATACCCCAATGAGGGATAAATAAGGACTAAAAATCTATTGGATGTCAGAACAAAGAAGATGCTGAGTTCATGAAATCTGATCATCTGTAGCAGCTATCAGAACACAACAGAAGCCAACAAGGAGCAGATTCATTACCATCAGTGGTCAGCCAAGGATCCAGAAGCTACTGCACTAACTAGAGATGCCTCTCCCCACCAGGATGATGGGCTATAGCTTTTCCCATCACCAATGGCACAAAGAGAAAATAAAAAAGAGAGAAGAATAAAAGTGAGGTAGCAGAAGCCTGAAATTCTGAGTTACCCCTTAGGAGTGAAGAAGCTTCAAATCGGGCAGTGGCTGAAATAATAATGCTGGCATTGGACTGCAAATTCAACTAGATTGGACTGAATATACCAGAATGCCATAAAATAAGTTGTCTGCTCTAGGCAGCCTGACGGAACTTGAGAACAAAGTGGAGCTGAGCTGTAGAAAACTACAAAGTTACAGTTCTTCACCCCTGAGTGGTAATGTGTAAATTTATACCTGATTACTATGTTTATTTTCATTAAACTGTTGTTCCCCCTCAAGTTGAAGGCAATATGTCAAAACACTTTTACCCACTACAGGAAAGAGTACTTTAAGTGCAATCTCAGGATGTTAGATATGGAAGAGATCTTCATAGTAATGTTAGACTTATACAGT
Source organism: Mesoplodon densirostris (assembly GCF_025265405.1). Lineage (NCBI taxonomy): Eukaryota > Metazoa > Chordata > Mammalia > Artiodactyla > Ziphiidae > Mesoplodon > Mesoplodon densirostris. The sequence goes on from NC_082664.1 coordinate 22,482,333, forward strand.
TGTTATAAACACGAGCTTCAGCATCGGACAGACCAGGGTGCACATTCTGGCTGTGCTGCGTGCTGGCCACAGGGCCTTCCACTGCTTGCCGACATGCTGAATGCCCTCTCCCTCCTTCATAAAACAGAAGTAACGCCTGCTCCACACGGCTGCTGCCAGGTGCATGAGGATGCGTATGTAATCCACTTACCACAGGACTTGGCATGTGATAAATGCTCAAAATATGAGAGCTGGAGCCAGTCGAGCCCCACATCTTCAGATAAGGAAATACTGAGTCAACAGTTTCAGTGGGTCATCAAAAAATAACAACCAATATTAAAAGCATTAATTATACTTTTCAGGTTTAAACAGAGTATTCGTTGTCAGAGGCCTGTCTCATAATCATTTTATTTTCCCCATCAGGATCATCCCTAGGGGCAGGAAATCCAATTCATAACCAATAACTGGCAAAGAGAGGCAATTATATTATACACATCCCATGAATGTGTTTCAAGATTAATGCCAAGATAAAGCCACAACACTGTACTTGCTACAGAAGGATTTTTTTTTTTTTTTTTAGTACTTCTGTTGAAATTTTGGAAGTTTTACTGTTGATTACACTAAGTATGAACAAGCTGAACATTCAAGGCTGAATCAGCCTTCAGCCCTTGGCAAGAACTGCATATTCTCACAGGTACAGTTAAAAGAACAGCAATGGTATGTAGCGGTATACGGTGGCAGTAGTAATAGCTAACTTGCATTATCAAGCACCTGCCATGTGGCAGCACTGTGGTAAGCATTCCACCACGCATAAGCTCATTTTATTTTTTATTCTTATTTATTTATTTTTAAAATTTATTTATGTTTTGGCTGCGTTGGGTCTTCGTTGCTGCACGCGGGCTTTCTCTAGCTGCGGCGAGCGGGGGCTACTTTTTGTCACGGTGCACGGGCTTCTCATTGTGGTGGCTTCTCTTGTTGCGGAGCATGGGCTCTGGGCACGCAGGCTTCAGTAGTTGTGGCACGTGGGCTCAGTAGTTGTGGCGCACGGGCTTAGCTGCTCCACGGCGTGTGGGGCCTTCCCAGGCCAGGGCACGAAACTGTGTCCCTTGCATTGGAAGGCAGATTCTTAACCACTGTGCCACCAGGGAAGCCCAAGCTCATTTTATACTTAATATAACTCTATGAAGGATGTCCTGTTACCGTTTCCATTTTAAGATGAGAAGGCTCTGAGAAGTGGCCAACTTACATGGCTAATTAGAAGCCAGGATTTCAACCAGGAATTGACTCAGAGCTGGTCTTGATTTCCTTTTTGTTCAGATCCTGGGTAATTTTCTCCGTATTTCTAAAGTGCAGTGAATTATGACAGTGCCCTTCCTGTTTCCACCCAAATCTTTGTTTATTGAAAGCATTTTGTTTCCTCTTCTTCAAGGTATCACTCTATTTTTTATTATGCTCATTGTTGGATGAGCAAAGATGAGCTATCACCACCTATAAGGAGTAAAAACACAGCCACCCTTGTCCACAGTGACTCTAAGTCCACCCTCCCCAACAAGCAGCATGGCCACAGCCACGCAGCCTGGAAGTAGCAACGGAGATTGGAACCCATGCAGTCACTCTGCTTTCAAAGACCTCATGCCTACCTCATGCCTGCTATACATGACCACTATTTCTCAGTCATATTAGTAGCCATAGCAACAGTGATAATAAGAGAAACTCATAGATCTCTGACATGCAATCCTAACTCTGGACTGGGGCAGTCTTCAGCAAATCAATTTCCCTGACTCTGCTTGTTCATCAGCAAAATGGGACTTTAAAACACCAGCTCGGGCCTCCCTGGTGGCGCAAGTGGTTGAGAGTCCGCCTGCCGATGCAGGGGATACGGGTTCGTGCCCCGGTCTGGGAGGATCCCATATGCCGCGGAGCGGCTGGGCCCGTGAGCCATGGCCACTGAGCCTGCGCATCCAGAGCCTGCGCGTCCGGAGCCTGTGCTCCGCAACGGGGGAGGCCACAACAGTGAGAGGCCCGCATACCGCAAAAAAAAAAAAAAAAAAAAAAACACCAGCTCACTTGAAAGTAACAAAACACGCTGTGGTAATGTTTGTGAATTGCTACGGCAGAGCAAGGATGGATTGTCCCAAAATGCCAGGGAAATACCAAACCTGATAAGATGGGTTGCCAAATGGACGTTGGTGAGGGATGGTGTTATCTCCTGATGCAGGATTTAATTCCAAAATAAGTGGCAAAATTAAAATAAGAGACTCTGGGGCTTCCCTGGTGGCGCAGTGGTTGAGAGTCCGCCTGCCAATGCAGGGGACACGGGTTCGTGCCCTGGTCCAGGAAGATCCCACATGCTGCAGAGCGGCTGGGCCCGTGAGCCATGGCCGCTGAGCCTGCGCGTCCGGAGCCTGTGCTCTGCAACGGGAGAGGCCACAACAGTGAGAGGCCCGCCTACCGCAAAAAAAATAAATAAATAAGAGACTGTTAGGTGAGAGTCTCTGTATTATAATTGACCTAGTTCTTGAAGAGCTCTTTAAACATCATTTCCTTTGTTTCCAGATCCTGGAAAATATTCTCCATGGTGACCGAGTGCAGGTAGTGATGACAGTGCTCTTTGTATTCCATCAGAGCCTTTGCTTTCCATTCTCCCCTCTTCCTAATGGTATCATTTTTCTTCTTTTTTCCATTAGTTCTCTTTGTTGGTTGATGACCTTTTGTCAAAGATAAACTATAGCCATCTCTCAGCAGTAAAAATAAGACCACTCTTCTCCGTGGTGAATAAGCCTCTCATCTTCTAGAACATTTTCATCTCAGCGTCTTTCAAGTGCCTCTTCCCTTCTTAGGAGGGATAAGAAGGTTGAGGTTGAATGGGAAGAAACTAATCAGAGTTACAGACACTAAAAACTGGAAGAAGTCTTAGCTATCAACAGCCCTTATCCTCTCAACGCACATTCAGCTGACAGTGAATTTCTGACATGTACTAAGCTAGGGGTTTCATTGCATTACCTCATTTAATTTTATATAATCCTCACCAAAAACCTGTGAGATACTTTCATCCTCATTATAGAGAAAAGGAAACAAAACTTGGAGATGCTAACTGCTTGTCAAATAGCTAGCAATAACAACACTGTGTCTGTACTGAAGGCCCTTCTCTCCCAGGTCAGGGAACCAATTTGTTTCAAATGCAGATCAATCACAGTACATCATCCATAAAATCCACAGCACATTGCCCAGAATAATGAATCAATAACAGGCTGAAACTAAATTAATACTAAGACAAAATGCTAAATGCCAAGGGTAATATCCTTTGAAAAGAAAATTCTAATTAAAAGGAAAACAACCAAAAAGAAAACCCTTTTGGTGTATATGGTTTACATAATGGTTGTGCTTCATATCTGACAGTGAAGGGTGGTGAGAAATGTTTCTCTCCAGATATTCTTAAAAGAAAATTCACCCAAAGTTGGATTTTGCTTGTTTCAATGGTACAAAAGATGTGATAGAAGAAAATGATAAATAATTTATGAACAAGAATACTTCACTGATAAGATTGGGTGATGAAACCTTATTTGAAAACCCATGAGAAACATTCTTAACAGAAATTATTTTCACCTCTTCTGGGTTGTTGTCTTTTTTCCCCCTGCAATTATTTAGTTTGATTCTGGCTTGACGGTCACCACTGCGCAGAAATGTAGCAGCAAACACAGTGGAAAGCCTTTCCACATGATTATTTTCGAAAGTAATAAGACATGTGCGACCTGGAAAACTAGCCCTTCCAACGTGTCAGGTAAGGAGCGTGGATGATATTTTTAAAAGCAGCCTCAGCTTCACACCGCCAAGGAGCTCAGAGGCAAAAATTCCAGGCATCTAGGGTGGACGTTTGCTGCCATCTACTGGTGTATGATGGGAGAGCAACATATGCTTCTGCATTTCTTCAAATGAAGCTGAGAGAATTGAAAGTTGGGAGATGGGGGGAAACATTCTTTTTATTAGGTAAGAAAATCCCTGTGGAGAGGAATTTCTATAGCCAGTAACAGAATCATCCATATGTAACTTGTGTTAAAGAATGTTTAATAAAATTAAATTAAATTAAAAATATATATTTAATAGCAACCTTTGCTGGGGATTCTACTCCTAAGAGATGCCACTCTCCCCTCGTTTCTTCAACCATAGTATGTCTGAATACATCCAAATTCACATTCATCCTTTTGAAGCTTAAAACTGAGGAGGAATAGCATAATAGTTTGGTTACTCAATATGGGCTTTTGTTGTCAGAACAAATTCCTAACAATTATTAGCTGCCCGGAACTTCAGGCAAGTTACTAACCCCTTCAAACATGATTTTTCTTATACAGAAAATGGGAAACAATCATTCTCACTTCATAGCGTCATTGTGCATCTTTTATTCAATGTGCACGTACTGGGAGGTTGGCATGAGGATTCAATGTGATAATATGCATAAAGTTCCTTGCAAAATACCTGACACAGGTAAACTCTCAAGAAAGGCCAGCTGTTATCCCTTAACATTACCATTGCTTACTTCACTTCACAATGCAATGGTTAATAATTCCAAATTGTGGTACTGATGGTAGAGAACTACCCAGAACAATCTCACTGGGTCATTAACTTCTCTGAGAAATTAGAAATCCAGTTTTTGTGCCTCAAGGAAGACCATGACAAGGAAGGATGGCAAGGCCAAAAGAGAAAGACGGCTTATACAGATCAGAAAATCTCTGCATTGCTTTGTTCTAGATGAACAGTAGAAAATATCCCAATTCCAGTCCAGTAATCACAACAGTCTGAAAGATGATGAAATGATTCTCTAAGACCGAGAAGTTTGAAAGAATGAATGCATGTGGAGATTTTGAATGATTATGCTCAGATCATTTGGTCACATATTTGTTTTATGAACAATACTTGTGATTTTGACAGATATGCAGATGCAGGGAAAATTGAAAGTTATGTTCTTGGAAGGGAGAGGCAAAACAGAAATAGAAAAAGGACCATTTCCTACTGAATGTCAACAGATGATATACGTAAGTATGTGATATTTTTAAGCACTTAACTTTCTTAGCCTTATAATCATCACTATGAAGAGGATTTGAGGAAATAATCATGCCATATCCATAAGTCTTCCAACATGTTCACTATAAATGTGTTTTAATAAGCTTCAGGAATCTTTTGGAAAAGGTAACAATTGTGCAAGATGCCATGTTGAATGGTCACAGAATTCAATCCTAACTCTGTAGCAAGCCCTTACCTCTCTTAAGCACTTCATTTAAATCAAAGACCACATCATGGCTTAAAAAATACACGCTAAGGGGTGGATAGAGAAACAGTATAATATAGCATGGCATTTAGCAGAGAACCATACAACAGAGTAGATTAAAGGATGAATTCTAAAACTAGGCTGCTGGAGTTCAAATTCCAGCTCTGCCATGAAATGGATGTAAGACCTTGGGCAGGCTACAAAACTTCTCAGCCCCTGTATTTCTCTCCCCTGTAAAGTGGGAGTAAAACAGTATTTTGCTTACAGAGTTGGTTTGAGGATGAAATGAATTTAATATATGTCAATCACTTAGAACAGTGCCTGGTATGTAGTTAACCACCATGTGTTAGTTATTATTATAGAAGCAAAGAATATTTGGAATGAAAAGTTTTACTAAAATAAAAGCTGGTCTTTTGGAATTTTTCTTTATGCTGGTGATTTCCAAAGTTGTTATTGTTTGTTGTTGTTTTCTGTGTTTAACAGTAGAATTTTTTTTTATTAAATAAAATCATGCCCAAGTCCCAGTATATAAAGGATAAAAGCAGAACGGAATTCACTGACAGTTGAGTGGCCACCAAGCCATCCTGAGATCCCCTGAGTGGCTCCTGCTGCACCACAGATGAACCAAGGGGACCCCCGGAAAACAACAGCGAGAAAACCATTGATGTTTGCCATTTGCGTCTCACAGCTCAAACTCTTGATCTGAGCAAATGGAACCAGAAACACCCGTGGAGAAAGACCTGTAACCTCTTCTCATGACCAGGCAGGCATCTCACAGCGTTAGGAATCTGTTCTTAGATCACAAGTGATGAACAAAGTAAACACAGACAGACTGCACTTGTGAGCACCCAAGCAAGTCGTAACGCTGGGTTCATCGGCTCCAGTACTGTGTTTAGTTGTTTGCTGTTCAGCTCACGAATCTACACACCACCAGAGGGGGATGAGACATATGGAAGGTTATCGAATGTTGTAAAATGGGAAAATGGGGCAAAACTATCCAATTCAGCACAGGTGCTATTGTAGCTGGGGCACATTCCGTTAAGTCTTGGTGTTCGATGGCCCTTAGATGCTACAACCCCAGGTAAGTCAACCAATAATAAACCAGCCAATAATATGTCTGAGGACAAAAAATTCATTTCTTCTAAATGAAATTATTTCAGCATTTGGCAAAGAATTATTTTAGCTTCAGCATGGAGATAGGAGCTCCCTTTGAGTATTCCAGTAATACATCAAATGGTTTGTCATGTATGTTTTATTCCTTAAGTTTGTAATGGTCAGAAGGCATTTTTTATAATATCTGTAGAAGATCACTCCCAACCTCAGGTGTTCATTTTTTATAGTTTGTTCAATATAGGGACTATGTGGAAGTTTTAGAATATATCCCATTTTATTTGTTTTCATTGGGGCATCAATAAGTTTTTCCAGTTCTATGTGTTCTATTATACTACTTGACATAGGTGATGCTTCACTAGAAATTTTCTAATTACTCTTCCTTTATAATATTATCCTAAAGGTTGAAAATTTTTAATGCTATTTTGGTTAGAATATATTGAGTTTTTTAGGGCAAGAAACTTTTCTGTTGTCAGCCAGAATGTTTTCCATAATAATTATGAAACTCCTCTAAAAACTGTTATTTTTCCAGTGCTGATACATCAATCCAATAGCTTTCTGCTTGCTGTCTAAAAAGGGAAATGGCATATGAAATAATCTGAGAATCCCTCACAAAAGAAGATGAGGTAGAAAGATAAAATTTGGATGGTTGACTGGATAAATGTGACCTTATAAAGAAAAGACCAAGTAATACGAAGTCTAAAATCCCTCCACTATATCCAACATATGTAGATATGGATCAACAAGCCTGGGAGTTAAATATTTACTTTGATTCTCATAACGACAATCCATTACTTATTTTGGCTACTCAGCATCCGAACCCCATTTCATGGGGTTTTGAGCATTCCAAGTTTATTAGTTTTGGTGGACAGCAAAGACCACATTTAGAAACAAAAGTGCTAGCTGACTGCTTTTCTAGCATCCCTTCCTCCTAAGACTCAGATATGGAGGAGGACTCTTCCAATCAAACTGACGCAGCTGGACTTTGACCCAGTAACTAGAGATACAAGAGCGGGGAGTAAGGAGCTCTGTCTCTGCTTGTGGCAGGAGGGTTGTAATGGATGCAAGGCTGAGTGTCAAGCCCAATATTAGCAGTCACACGGATGCCAGAATCTGGTGTTTGGCAGAAAGGGTAGCAGTTTACTCAGCAGATGTGTTCTAAGCCATGCCTTGTTCAGAAAGCTTATTCTAGCTTTCTAGGCCTATTCTTCTGCTCTCCCAGTTAGTTCTGTGAGCCACACGATAAACTTAAATTCCATTTTGCTCAGTCTACTAGATTCAGTCTCTCTTGCTTACAACCAAGAACTATGAATTAATTCCTCAAGACCTTTGAACCACAGGGGTTAGCATTTACTTATATACCCACCAGAATTTTTCAAATTGATTTAGTTTTACTTAGCCAACAACACCTAGCTCCTTAGCTATTAGAACTTAGTCTTCCTTTTTTTAAATACCCCACGGCAATTAGCACAATGTCACCTATGTATAATGTGCACTAAATCAAAATTGGTCAATTGCTTTAATAATCTGTCAAAGACAACAAGAGGAAAACAATTCTCTGTTCTCTCTTTCTCATGTCATTCATGAGGATATTTCAGGTCCTTTGTTCTGAGGCTCCAAATCTGAGAATGAAAACACTCATATTATATCACCTACAAGTCACTAGCAGGAAAGTTCTGAAAGCAGGAGATAATCAATGACCACAGCATCTTGCAAAACAAGAAAAGGAGAAACCCCAGACTACAAAGCTTAATAAAATTTAAGTTAGCAAAAGAATTATTCTGATAATTTTTTCAAATTATTTGCTCACAATAGTCTATCACATCTTGACTCAAGAACTAGGGAGTGTGAAAGGGTCCAGTGGAAGGTGATCAACAAATATTTGTTGAATAAATTAATTTTCAAAATACTCCATAAAAAATAGTCACATATATATCAACAATATTCATTCCCTCCCTTTGAAACTCCATCAGTCATCTTGTTCCTTTCCAGCAGACATTCACACTCTTTCTCTCCACTTTCCATCCCCAAATATTTAGTTAATACATGATGTTGCAGTCCTCATGCAAATCCAGAACTGCAGTGGTCATTATCCACTGGCTTTGAAACAGGTTGCAACTTGTAAAGTGTAGATTCTCCAATATATATATTTTTTTCACCAGAAATGCTTTATTAGTTTGCCTCTGATACCTTAAATCACAGCTCTCCAATATATTTTTTTCTGTATTTTTTCAAGTTTCTCCTAGCATTGCCCTGCCTTTCAAAAATCTGTTTGCTAATGTTTCTCCTGGACTGGGGTTATCCAACCCTAGGCTCAGGGAGCTGTGAAGGCTCAGCTATGTGAACTAACTGGGTCATAGGGAAGAGAGCAAACTCCACTTCCCATGGTCAACCAATGATAAATGTTGCATTTTATTTTCCAAAGCATCGTCTTTCAGGAAAGCAGTCAAACAAGTAAAAATTGGATATCTCAGCATAAATAATACTTTATCTCCACTTGTCACTGATACTTGCTGCTGACAAATTGGTGTAAATATTTGAGATGCCAAAAAAAAAAAAATTGGAGTCATTATGCTGAAACCAGTGAATACATTTCGGAAGAGATGAAATGGGGTTGGTCTTAACATGAGGAAAGAGATTCTCAGTAGGGGGTTTCCTACTGAGATGGGGGTTTCCATGTCTCTCACTGTGATTCCAAATTCCTTTGGAGGAGGGGGTGCAGGAAAATAGATAACAATGTGACTGAGGTTAGAATCTAAAAGAGACATAAGGCATGGATGTCTTTCCCTCTCCCTGGGGCGAATTTCTTCCATATTAATCATTTGGACACTGCTTTAAATTAAACACCTCAAAAACAGATTTAATTTTGATTTAGTCTAACCATAAAGGGTATTGCATTAAATGCTTATTAAGGAATAAATTTTCATTGCTTTAAATAATAATTTAAAGAATACTATTTTAAATTTAAATTGCTTTAAATAATGCTTTAAAGAATACCTTTTGGTGTTTTTAAGTTGGTTAACATTAATAATAAGCCCCAGAATAGTAAGAACAAAAATTAAGGATATTATACAGAGGCAAGTGACAATACAGGTTCCTTTCAGCTTCCTTGTTCTTTTGAACCCAGTTTCTTGGATTTGGCTCCCTGGTGAAGTTCTCTTATTTGCAGAATTATAGTAAAATTCTCTGAGAAGGAGCTCTTAGTAAACAGAAGAGGCTTTGTGGTCAGAAGGACCTGGGTCCTAGCCCTGCCTCTTGTACACTGTAACCATTCCATGTCTCAGTTGTCTTATCTGACAAATGGGGGGAGAAAATGATCATTCTTACCTTAAAGGCTAGTTTTAAAGAATAAATAGGATAAAACATTAAAAACCACAAAACCTGGCACACAGTAAGCACTCAGCAAATATTATCTATTGCTAATGTTATTTATTTTATCCCTACAAAATCTGTGCCAGACTGTCCCAGGGCCGGCAGTTATTCTGCTGCTGCTTTCAGATCTGAGCCATATAACATTTGACTCCAATTCAGCTATATATTTCCCAAATTAACCACCTTATGTAATTAGCATCTCCAAGTTTGTGTGTCTGGGGTTTTTTTGTGGGTTTTTTTATTTCCATAATTTTCTTTTCTCTTGAAAAACAATGCCACCCACATAGTTTTTCAAATTACAGCTTTCATAGCCTTAGCTTATAAAAATGCTGAAATGGCCATCTTTCTTCTTCTTCTTCTTCTTCTTCTTCTTTTTAAATCACAGTACATGGAAAAAATCCTTGGGGTGGGCAACTCTGTTCCTCCATCATGTATGAAGTTCCACCCCAGAACAGAAGGGGAAAAGAACCAGTGTGACTTTGGCTTTGCCCCATCAGTGAAATGACCCCACTCTCCTCCTCACTCCCACCTACTTCCTCAATTATCCTCAATCAGGGCTGTGTGACTGATGAAATTACTAATTTCGAAAGTCACGCTGGCCTTTAATTAAATGAAGGTGAACCACATATGCTTCCAACCCACTCACTCTCCAACCACAAACACTAAGGTCCACTAGGTACTCTGCTAGATTTAGAGACCAGTTTGGGTTGTAGAACATGAGATGCCAAAAACTCAGAAATGAATACAGCTCATTCTCCCATAACCATATGGGTTCTGGCCAGGTTCATCCTGGCAGGTAGAGCATAGAAGAAAAAGGGGAGAGGGAAGGCAAAGGGAAACTTTCTTCAAGTCAAAAATTTACAATTATAATTAGTCACAGAGCAGACCACAGTGAACACAAAATAGCACTATTTGTTTAGACTTTGTTTCTTGCATCACCCTTTCCCTTCTCTGCTTCAATCCAACTTTCTAAAGAAAATAAAATCTTAGTGCTGAAATTTACCAAGAAAATGTATTTCACTTCAAATGAAAATCAGCGAGATTGCTGGTTCTTTCATCAATTGTATAGATAACCCACAGAGTAACAAGTTTAATGGATGACCCAAAAATGTTTTAGGAGATAGATTATCCTAAAACATTACTATCATCTAATGCACATTAACTTAACTTTCTCAAGCTGTGAAATTAATGAAGAGCTGGAGAGTTCGCTTTGTTTTTTTAAGATGGCCTTAAAAGAAAATTCCACATTCAGTTAGCTCTTTTCTCTTGTGTGGTATTTAGGCCTTATAATTTAGAAGCTGTTATTTTTCCCTAGCAAAAAAATAAATACATAAAATTAAAAGCTGCTCTCTCAATCTCTTGGACTGTGAGTGACCATCCACTTTGATGAAATCAACCACCATGAAAGTCAAAGTCTCCTTCTATATACTGCTGTGTACAAATTACTGAAGCCACAATTCTACCTGAAACTGGAAAATTTTAAGCGTTTCTGTTATAAAAAATTGAAATGTTTTCATAAAACATTTCCTGAGCTTCTAGCATATTATCTGGGACTGAGTAATTTTCTCATTTAATGAGCCCACAATCCTCTGATAAGGGCACTGTGATTTTTCCCCATTTTCTCAATTGAGGCATTTGAGTCTTGGGAGGTATGTCTCAATGTTAAGTAGAATGTCCCAAAAATAAATAAGGAAAACTGTAATCAGGTTTGATTCTAAAGCCCATTTACTTAACCACTAAGCTAAATTTGTTGAAAGGAAAAAAATAATTACAGGCATATCTTGGAGATAACTGCAAATTTTGTTCCAGACCACCACAATGAAACAAATATAGCAATAAAGTGAGTCACACAAACTTTTTGGTTTTCCTGTGCATATAAAAGTTATGTTTACACTATAGTGTATTAAGTGTGGTATAGCATTATGTCTAAATAAACAATGTACAAACTTTAATTTAAAAATACTTTATTGCTAAAAAATATTAACCATCATTTGAGACTTTAGCGAGTCATAGTTGTAACATCAAAGATGGTCACAGGTCACCATAACAAATTTCATAATAATGAAAAAGTTTGAAATAGTTCAAGAATTACCAAAATGTGACAGAGACACAAAGTGAGCAAATGATGTTGGAAAAATGGCGCCTAAAGACTTGCTTGTTTCAGGGCTCCCTCAATTTGTTAAAAAAAAAAAATCTGAGAAGTTCAATAAAGCAAAGTGCAATAAAACAAGGTATGCCTGTAAACATGTAGAGTTTGGCTCATTATCAGTTAAAAGACTGTATTAATAAAAATCATCTACAAATATTTTTTAGGTACAAACAGGGGAGAATTAATGTGAAAGAAAAGGAATAACAGAGATGTGATGAAATGAAATCAGACAAGGATGAAGTCTATCTGTATCAACTGCCCCCATCCCTTCCTGTGTGAAGAATAACCACGAGAACTCTGTCTCCATATGCAGAAGACAAAGCATCAAGCATCTGAAGCTGGGTGTTGTAACTAACACTCTCTTCCTGTTTCCCTGCTTGAGGATCCAATGAAAACAGAAAAAGGCTGAAGTTTGTGTTTTTCTGTTACAAATAGCTATATATTATTCACTTTGATTTCTCTGGGCATAAAAACAGTTGTGTAACTTTCTTTAGCTATGGCCCAGGATCTTTGAATATGTTGGTTTATGGGCCTATTTTAATCTCATTGTATTAGAAACTATCTAGAGTCTATCTACTTTATTAAAGCCAAGCTCCTCTTGTCTACCTTTTCTGTCCAGGTGAGAACTGACACTCTTGAAACTGGAATAACCCAAATGTCTGAGCCAGAATCCCCTTTCTTTAAAAATTACTCACATGTGTCCTAAACTGTCAGTGAGCTGGTGTTGAGAGTGGCTCTTCGATTTCTTCATGTAGTTAGTCCCTGTATTCCAAGCAATTGACTTATGGGTAATGTGGTGTGAAGCTTGCTCTCCAATCAGAGCTCTCTTTTCAATTCCAAACTTAGTCAGTGATGATTGAGTGTCATCACCTATAGATTGATTTTTGATCCTACAATGCCACGAAACATTCATCTCAGAATGGTTCCAAAGAGGTGAACATCAGCATCTCAAAAACCACTACCAGCAGCATATTTCATCAATCAATATATGAAATATTTTCTTTAAAAACCTGAAATGAATCCAAGTTCTCTCAAACCTTAAGCCAAGTCCAGATGCATGGAAAATGTTAGTGATTTTTCCCCATAATTGGCTCTGCTTCATGCATACTTTGCAAAGATTTAGGTTTTTAGGTAAATAATACAGGTGGTGGTTCCATTTGGTGGCAACCAAAAAGCCAGTTTGGAAAGAAGAGAACTGTGGATGACTTTTCTCTTCCATTCGCAGATTTGTTCAAATCCAGATGATTCTGGGGTGTGGTTATGTGGGAACAAAAAAAATGTTCAAAAAACCAGAAGAACCCAGCATTCCTGAAACTCAGTCAATTGTTATGAAGAAAGAAAAAATGGAAACTGTGATCTGAACTAAGGAGTGTCCTCCTGTAGAATAAAGTTATTAACCAAACTGAAAATGTGTAAACCAGAAGAGGATATAAGTATGAAAAGAGGGGCAGAAGCTGCAAAGGAAAGTTTACTCTTCACATAGTCATTGTGAAGCAGGCTATTCTCATATTGCTACTTGTCATTTATACTAAAACTTCAGATGATTTACAAAGAAAGGAAGGAAGAGAATTTTTAGTGTGGTATGAAATTTATGACATTCTTAATAAAAAAGAGATTGAGATGATTTTTGCTCAGATAATCAGAAAAATTGGTGAAAAAGGAAATCATAAAAATGTATACAAACACAGATTGAGCATTTTATTTTACCTTAAACACATAAATAAACATTCATTCATCTTTTGTTAAAGGTCAAGACCCTTTTTTTTTTTTTTTTTTTTTTTTTTTTTCTTTTTTGCGGTATGCGGGCCTCTCACTGTTGTGGCCTCTCCCGTTGCGGAGCACAGGCTCCGGATGCGCAGGCCCATCGGCCATGGCTCACGGGCCCAGCCGCTCCGCGGCATATGGGATCCTCCCAGACCGGGGCACGAACCCGTGTCCCCTGCATCGGCAGGCGGACTCTTAACCACTGCGCCACCAGGGAGGCCCTCAAGACCCTTTTTTTGAGACTGTCTCCAATAATTAAAATGTTAGCTCACCTTTCTCATATAAATCCACATGTATTAATTATATCATCCAAAATTCCCAGTTCTAATTTCACTAAAAAGAAAATGAGAACTTAAGCAATTAAAGAGAAATTTGAGTTCAAGATCCTTCTAGATATTTATTTTTCCCAGTCTTTTAAAAAAACTCTCACCAACACCTAATTTTTTTTTAACAATTTGCCTTTATCAAGTCTTTAAAAAGCATTCATCTTAGCTTTACAGAAACAAGTTTGTTCTCTAATGTTGTTCATTGGCTAATATCACATAAATTACATAATCAGAATAAGGGACAAAACTGACACAAAAGTATGGAAACAAAGAAAACTGATTCTTTGTAAGTATATAACCCAACTGGTGTGAGACAATGGTGAGTTCAACTTTTCAGGAATATTCAGTATACTGAGGAATCAATCATATGTTATCTATTAGCTACTGCTATAATAATGCTTCAATAACAAACACATAACCATTTGTCTCACAATAACAAATATTTACATTTCTCACTCACAAGTTTCTGGGTCCTTTGGCGTTCAGCTGAACTGGACTCCAGGGTGTAAGATAGGATCAAGGCATGCTCTTTGTATCTCACTCTGTGTCCCAGACTGAAAGGATAGTAACTATCTAGGATCTGTCCTTTTTGTGGTGATAGGAGAAGAACAAGAGGGTTAAGCTACTCCATACAAATGCATTTCAAGCCTCTTGTTATGTCAGAACTACTAACATCCCACTGGCTGAAATAAGTCATATGTCTAAGTTCAAAGTCATGAGGCCATGTCAAGAGAGTGGCTGCATAATTCTACAGCAGGCAAAGAATTAGGGCCAATAACTGCAATGTTCAACAGAATGAAAAAGAATGCTTAATCCAAGGAATCTACTAAGTAAAAGTCAAGAGAGATTCTATTATACTTAGTTCCAAATGAAGCAATAAATACAGTAAACTCTACATGTGCTTCTCAGTTCATTCATTCACCAGTCCATACAATCAACACAAATATATTGTTTCTTCTATGTGCTAGATACTCTGGAGAGATGGGGGAAAAAATGGGTAAAGAATTACCTTTGCCCTTAAGGACCTGATGGAATTTCTATGCTAAGAGATAAAGAATATAGTAACCTAGACAGTGAAAAAGAAAAATTTGGTTCTTTGACTTTTAATGCCTTTATAAAACAATGGACTTACCTTCCTAAGTATGGTTCTGTAAGAACTAGTAATAAAATCAGCTAACATGTTCTGATTGTTGTTAGCAACAAATAATTACACATTGCCTTTTATCCCCATCCCTTTAGATTGTCACATCTGATATGTTAAGTGTGAGAAAGCAAAGAAATGTAATACATTCCCTAAGACTAGGACACTGCAGTGTTCATCAGAGGAAGACACATGGACAACACCAAATCAATAAACATCCATTTAACAGGAGAGAAAAGCTTTGACAATAAAAGAACAAGGCAATTACTGTCCTGGAGATATTTACATTTCTCTTACTACCAGCAGATAAATGTTAAGTATATTTAGGAAGGTTATATAGAGTAACTATGTAAGTATAGAGTGGAAAGAATACTGCATCATCTAAGGGTCTTCCATTTCAACTTCCTTAAAGTGGATTAAGAATTTAGACACTCAGGAAAGAGACTGACTGTAGAATTCTCATGCTTGCTTTGCTTTGCTATTAATTAGTGGTGTGGCCTTGGCAAATCAGCTAGTATTTCTAGATGTTGCCTTCCTTAGAAAGTTTATCTGATTGCATTTCCCCTCGCAAGGTTTGGATAGATGGGCCCCTTGATTCCTTTATATCTTAATCCTATCTCTATTGCCTTGCCTTTTCTTATACATTGTTTTATAATTATCGTGGATATATTTGCCTCTAGCATTACTGAGCTCCTTGAGACCAGAATCAATGTATTATGCATTTTTGTAGAATAAATCTAGGAAAGAAAACAAGACTTTTTGATAATTAGTCTAAAATACCCACAATTCTACTACAGACTCCTCTGAAATTGGGGAAAATCTGTTAAGTTTATGTTGACTGAGGACATCCCAACATTTGCCTGAGAGAACAAACCTCACTTTCTGCCAAGTATAATAATTTCTACAATAGGGCCCAAGCCCAAATTCAATAGGGTAGGCTGATATTTTATTCTTCACCATTGCATTTAAATCCTGGCCTGGTTATACAACTCTGAAAATAAAACTCAGGCCTTTAACCTGCTATCTTTGGGCTGCTGACAATTAATACAAATGCACAAAGATAAAAACCTTGATGCTTCTTGGATTTGCAATAACTCTCTCGATACAACAGCCTTTTCAACAGGCCATTAGTATGACCTAAAGAAAATGCTTGAATGCAGAGAATTAAGGTTACATTTGAGCTAAGATTTTTTTTAATTTTGTAGTTTGAGAAAACTGAGATCCTGAGAGGTAAAGTTACTTGCACAGGTTACTATGAGTCTCATAAATGATAGGCCCAGAACATACACCAAGGCTAGTATGTATTTATTTTTTTAAAAGTTAAAGAAAAATTACTCAGTATCTTCCTTCTTTGCATGCCACATATATCCCTTCCTTTTATTTGCCACCCCGAAAACTCTCCACAAACATCCCTCAATCCAGAACTCTACTTTTATTTATGAAGAGCTATGTGATGATGGCTTAGCCATTTGACCTCTCTTGTTTCAATTCTAATAAGGAACTTGGCTTATTTGATTTTCAAGAAAACTTCTAAGTACAATTTGGGCAATAGAGAGATTAGATTGGGATTTGGGAATACTTGTTATAGAAATAGGATTTAAGATATATATATATATATAAAGATATATACAAATATGTATCTTTAGTATAAAGATAACTCAGAAGGCTTAGACATTGCTGGGGAGACTTTTTTTTTTTCCTATAATAGGACTGATTGAGATCCCAGAGTTTTGGGAACAGGATAGACATTCCTGTTGCACTCAAACTTGATTGAAGCCTGTCATTGATGTATTATAAAGGGGCTATCACAATCTGAAAGCTCTTGTAAATAGGGTGAGATAATTTAAATTATTCCAGGGAATTGAGTTTCAGAAAGAGGAAAAAATGGGGAAATTTTACATATATGAATGTAAATTCATATCTTTTGTTGTTGTTAATTCATTTTCAAAACTCATGTACTGATCTTGATTTATTTTTATTATAATAGCCATTCTGGGGGAATTTGTAATGAAATGGGGAAAATATATTTCTCTTAAGAACTTAATTTGGTGGTTTTGTTCTGGTGAGATAATAAAAGTCTTATAAGTGAGTACTTTTGAACTACCTTTGAGAATTTATTCCAAAGAAAATGATTCATGTGCAAGAATATTTAGTATAGCATTGTAAGACAACTGGAAATCCTTTAAATGTCCAAAAGAAGTGGCAATAATTTAGTGGCAGAGCAACAACTATCACTAGGCCTCCTGAGTAGAGGTCTCTTCCTTATTCTATGCTGCATCCTCCCATCTGGACCATAAAGATATCCCAAGTGGAAGGGCTCTTTATCACCATCTTTCCCAACGTGTCACTTCATAAATAGAAAACTGATGACAAAGATGTTAAGTGAATCACCCACATGTACAGCCATTCACAGTCACCACAGTTTCTCCCTACAGAGCACAGGAGTGATGGTTCTCA
Source organism: Mesoplodon densirostris (assembly GCF_025265405.1). Taxonomy (NCBI): domain Eukaryota; kingdom Metazoa; phylum Chordata; class Mammalia; order Artiodactyla; family Ziphiidae; genus Mesoplodon; species Mesoplodon densirostris. The sequence continues at coordinate 22,499,894 of NC_082664.1, forward strand.
ATCTTCATGTCTGGCCCGATGGTAATCAATGTCACCATTTTTCTATCGCAGGCTTATTACTCTGGAAAGATTACTGGTTTCTACTGGCAACATTTCTCTTATTAGGTCAGTTCCCAGAAGGAAAATTAACCCCACCCAGGTATTCGAAAAATTAACCTACATTTTTGGTTGCTGATAGGTACAAAAACATGATTGCATTGACTGGTCCACTCAGACTGTTTCCCAAAGGCCCTTGTAATTGTAATGCCTGGTAAATCTGGGTTCAGTCTGTGATTTATAAAAAACAAAATCCCTGGCTTTTCTCATAAAACAAAGTGGAAAACTTTTCTTAGCTCTGTTATACCTTGTTCTTGGTAAAAAATTAAGCATGCCTTTGAGCAGATAACATAAAATGTCCACCTCATGAACACCTACTCCATACTTCAACTCCTGAGCAGTCACATTTTCTAGGACATAGTTCCATAGAGAATTAAAGCAAATATTTTGTATGGCACCCAAAGTCATTTGCAGAGCCCAGTAATCTGTTCAGGTAATGGGAAAATAATGGAGGAAGCTCTGGAACTAAGCCACTAAATTCACCTTTTGAGGTTAACACGTGCAAATGGATTGGCTGGGTTCTGCTGCTTTTAAGGCATAGTGATTTAGATGATTGTTTAAATCTTTTTAACTACATCAGTATTTAAATTGCATTTGTAGGCCTGAAGGCCAGAAGACCTGTAACAAATCTCACAGGAAACTACTGCTAATTCATTAAGTAAGAAGGAATAGCTTTAGTAACCATAAGAACTTACAACACATGTGAGTTTGAGAACACACCACAAACATCATCAAAAGCCTGGAGCAATCTGCAATTGGCTATCCTCACTGTAGAAGGCATAAAAAACCTGTCCTCCCCCAAAGTAACTGATTCTACTTCCTAAAAGAGCTCAATAACCTATTCCATTCAACTGTCTGAAGGTCTCCTTGCCTACATCTGTTCTTTTTCCATCTGCTTTGAAAGCAGGTTAAGCCCTCTGGGTTATGTAGAATCTGTAGCATAACCTGATCACAATTTGATATAAGCCCATTACCAAAAAGTCCTCATTACGACCCTGTTTTGTCCCCCTCAAAGCCCACTGTCCATATGGAGAGGTGTTTCATAACCCTTCCTTGCTTATTACTTCTTCTCAGCATGAAGGCATGTAAGCATCCAAAAGGGATGATTTCTTTCTGGGCTGTGATCACTCATTTCAAATGCACTCCATAATTAACAACTTGGAAAGCAAAGAGGTAAATTTTGTCACATGTATTATTAAAGCAGAGTGAGATCCCCCAGGACCAAATTAGGAGCCCAATTAAAAATGTCCGTCTTAAAAGAAACAAGTAGACAGGGAGTTGTGCTCTCAGCAATCCCAAATTAACACACTGCTTGAAGCCCCTGGTCAAGCCACATGGAAAAGACACAGACCTTGGGACTGCCTTGGTGAATGAGACTCAAGTGTCCCCACTTGAAAGCAGGTCACCCAGAATCAACTTCAATAGGGTCATCTGAAAGTGAGGTGATATGGGCTTGGGATGATAGACCTGATGGGTGAGTAACCACGGTGGAATGAAAAAAAAGAAGTAATAATTGAAAATTTCTTCATTCTTCAACAGATCAATTTTATTTTCAAGTACTGTGGTAGATGCTGACTTTTAGGCTTCTAGATTTTCCTGCCTTTCTTGATCTTGGCCAAGACCCCTACCACCTCCACACCTCTGTTTCCCCAAGTACAAATTGAGGGGGTGGGAAGAAGTGATTACGAAGGGAACTCTTTCATGATTTTAGGAAAAGAGTGGAAGTTTAAAATCTACCTAAACTTTTATTTTGTTGTGGGATGCAGTGTATTTTAATTTAACTACATTCAAATTCATTTCATAAAGACTTTTTAAACTCTAACTTCCTGCCAAACTTACAGAATTAGATACAACACTGTCTGAGAAGTGCTACACAGCCATCAAAAGAAAGCCAAACTAAGCATGGCAAACACTACTGTCATTTTAGGGGAGGAAAAATCCTAAATTCTGATGCCCAAGAGAGATGAAGACTACAAAACAGGCTCTTAACTTGCTGGCGATTGTGGCAGGCAAGAGAGAATTTAACGAGTTTCACAAAGCAGCTTAGTGGCACTCTGCCTGGACTCAGCTCTGTGCATCCCGCATACAGAGATGGTCCTTTGTTTAAACAGGCCCAACTCTCTGGCGCTACTTCTGCCCTTTCTGTTTTCTCCTAAGGCAGTGTGTTTGGTTGACAGAAAAATTTTTCTGCAAATGAAGGCAGCTACCAGGCATACACATATCCTAAAATTCAATTTAAAAATTTTTAAAGCTAAAAAATAAAAGAAAACACACTGATGTAGTAATCCCAGAGAGACTCTACCTTAATGAGCATGCTGACTGTGGCCAAATTGCCATAAAAATCTTTCTTATATTGAAATTCCATCTCTCCAGAAGGTAAAGAACAATCTATCTTTATACCCAAAGTAAATCAATTTGAAGAGAAGAATTACAAGGTGACCTTGCCTATGTCATTTTACCCTTCTGAATCTCAGCAATGAGATGAAGGTTTTGGGATCTCTTAGTACTTTGCCAGCACTAACACTGTATGATTCTGTTGTACAGGTGCTACCCAGTAATTGAAGGTTATATAAATCACACAGAAGTAAGAAGGAACCACTAAAGAAAGGCAGTTAGAAACATACATCTCAGATCTCCTTCAAAATGTTAGCCAACAGGTTTATTTTCCTTGGCTTTTTGTCTTCTTAGCTGTCAACATATACTACTACTTCTTCCCCAGGATTTTAAAAATAAAAATATTTTGGGGCTTCCCTGGTGGCACAGTGGTTGAGAGTCCGCCTGCCGATGCAGGGGACACAGGTTCGTGCCCCGGTCCGGGAAGATCCCACATGCCGCGGAGCGGCTGGGCCCGTGAGCCATGGCCGCTGAGCCTGCGCGTCTGGAGCCTGTGCTCCACAACGGGAGAGGCCACAACAGTGAGAGGCCCGCGTACGGCCAAAAAAAAAAAAGTATATATATATATATATATATATATATATATATATATATATACTTTTTTTTTTTTTACATAATTCAAACTCTGAAGGATGGATTAAAGCTAAGAAGGTAAAAACTGCTGGTGAATAAAAGGTGAAGATAACCAGTCATTGAAGAATATGTTCTCCATGATTATTTTGTATTATAATCTGAAACCATTTTTCCTAAAGTTCCTATTTCAAGATACGGCCCATTCTAGGTTTTATCTTCACATGAAAACCTATGTTTTGCAGAATCCTCAGTTAGTGAAGTGAAGCCCCATGACATAATGTAAAGTTTAAATGACACAATGTGCAACTTAAAGCCACCATCAATGACAAGAATAATTCTAGTCTGTTCTTCTTCTAGTTATTGGTTGGATTATAATTAGTATATATATTTTCCTCATTCTTTAAAACAACTCTTGTCTATGTGGTAAAGATTTAGCTACAACATTCGAGGAAGAAGAAGGAGGAGGAGGAGGAAGAGTGGAAGGTGGAAGAGGAGAAAAAGAAGGAATTGGTATGAGATCGTGGGAATAAAGAGAAGTGAAAAGTCCAGTGACCCAGCTTTGCACTAATTAGCTTTGTGCTTGATCTTAAATAAGACAGTAGATCTCTCTGAACCTCAGTGCTCCATCCATAGAATTATTTGGCTAGATTATTAATGATTATGAATGGTGTTTACCATTTCTTCCAACTCAAACATGTGATAACTCTAAGTGACTAGAAAATAGTTATGATGTGACTACCCAATGGGAATGTGGAATAATTTAAAGTCCCAAATTGTAATCTTTTTTAAGATCAAGAAAAGTTTTGGTGGGTTTGGGGGCAGAAGAAAATTGATTGCTTGCTTGTTTTGAAACTGCTACTAACATTATTTTTTCTCTTCACCCTGTCAGCTCAGGGGACACATTTTACCCTTAGCACCCTCTCTAAATTCTGAATTCATAATATTATGCCAGAAGGTCATCAAAGTTGTCTTATTCCTTTCTTTGGGTACCCAGAAATAATTACTCAAATGTGTGCCACTTGCACCAAACAGCAAGCAGCTCTGGAAGTGTTGAGGGAGTTAGTATAAAGCTTGTCAGTGATCCTAGATGGAGGGGTGATAGGAGTCATTGAAATGTAGATAGCAGAGAAAGAACGTTCACAAAGCACTCAGAAAGTCTAAGATGAAAAGAATTATATTAGTGCCAACGAGCATTATTCCATAAAAATTCCCATTGTGGCTGATGAGAAGGAGCTCAAACCTTCAAATAAAACATTTAATTCACACCTGACAGCGGTTTTCAGAGTATGGAACAAGCCATGTTAGTAATTCCATTCTTAGCCCACGGCAAAACTGCAGCAGAATAGAGTGGCAATAAAATAAATGTCTGTGGTTCTTGAAAAAAGGAAAACTGAAGAGAAAGGCCTTCTGGCAAAAAGAGTAAACCCCATGCACTGGCCTGAATTCCTCCAACTTTCAATTAGCAGGTTAAGGGGATTACAATGCTCATGTTATTTCTGCGCTGGTCTAACTCACATACTAGCACACACACAGAGTTGACCCTTGGCATTTGTGGATTCAACATTTGTGTTGTTGATCATTCACAAGCAACTTCTAAAGGTCTTCGATTTGTGCTTGTCATTTTGCTGAAACCCCGGTATGAATAAGGCTCCAGGAGGTGAGGGCGTTACAGATATGAGTCAGTTAATGATTGTACTCAATAATTACTTCTCCATGTGACTTTAACTATTCTCTATTCCTCTTTTTGTCTGCATTAATTTCCATGAAGCAATATGCAAAATGGCCCCCCAAATGGAGAAGAACTATAAGCAAATGTTGGATTCACAAATCTGGGCTTTCATGGACCTATATGTTGGGACTGAGGCTGGACAATTTCACCCCTTCCACTGCCATGTGTAACCAATTAAAAAACAGAAGACATACACAGATGAAGTATCAAAATATCTTTGGGTGCCAATAAACTGGATTAGAGAATCTGATGTTACCACATATAGGCTTCCCACTGTTTTCTTCCTAGAAGTAAGCATGCCTACCTGTCATAGCAACTAGACAATAGGCCTCTGCTCTCGGAAACTGTGGCCATTAAGAGAAGGAAAACACTCTTGTCCTGAAATCAGGATGCTTGAAAAGAGAGCAGGCTAGGATGAAAGTTTATAAACCTTTTACCTGATGTCATCAATCAAATATGCCTCTACTTCCTGGAAAAGGAATAAGTAAAAGGTAGAAAGTAGGGCTAGAAGTATCATGTATTGAAGCATATGGAAACTTTGCTATCTGAATTCAAAAGTATTCCACACTTCCCTTTTGTTTCTGGAAGAACTCATTGAGCATGTGCTACTAATAATAGCAGGAATAGCAATAAAAATAATATTCTGAATCAGTCAGAATAGGCCAGGCTATGCTGCAATAATAAACAACCCTAAAAATCAGCGACATAAAACATCAAACATTTTACTTCTTAATCACCTTCTATGACCACAGCAAATTGGTTACGAACTAAAACCCAAGTGCATTAAAAAAAAAATACAACACGAAGACAGGCATGAAAAATACAGATATTCAAAATATTTTTTTAATATGTGATTTAGTTCAAAAATATTACAATACAGTTCTTTATGGGTCTCTTGAATTTCCACCATCTTGCAAGGAAAGTACTAAAAGCTTTTGTTCTGAACTATCTTTTAAAAGATATTTATGTAGCAAACAGCCTTAGAAGAGAGTAAAAGTTCCCTTCTCTGAAGCAGCAGGAAGGTTTGCTTACTATACAGTATAATAAAAACAATATCTCCCTCCAGGGAGAAGGGGAAGATTTGCTTGCAGCCCATTGTAAAAGATTTGGGTTTCCTAAGTTGGAGATCCTTGGCTATGACATAAACTCACTGCATGTGCAGTATCCAGCTAAACTGCTCCTCATCACCTCTGTGGGACATGAAGAGCAAGGGGAACAATGCAACCATGAAACACATGCATCTTGCTATGCTGTGTTTAACAGTGTCATACTTCTGTGACCAGGAGTCTTTTGTCTTCTGTCAAGATCCATACAACTATGGCATGATACCTTGTTGGCTTGCAAATGGGGTAAAACCTTAGACCTTTCCAAGTTCGTGACAGAAATTAAACAATTAGATGAAGAATTTCAGCAGAAAGCTGGGAACTATTATAAAATGGAAACCTTGGAACTAGAAATAAAGTAATGGAAACAGAACTCAATAAACAAGTTCAAGAGCAAATTAGATACAGCTAAAGAGAGAATTAGTAAACTAGAAGATACATAAGAAAATGGCTGGCTTGAAGCTTGACAGAAAAAGAGATAAAAAATACAGGGCCTCCCTGGTGGCGCAAGTGGTTGGGAGTCCGCCTGCCGATGCAGGGGATGCGGGTTCGTGCCCCGGTCTGGGAGGATCCCATATGCCGTGGAGCGGCTGGGCCCGTGGGCCATGGCTGCTGAGCCTGCGCGTCCGGAGCCTGCGCGTCCGGAGCCTGTGCTCCGCAACGGGGGAGGCCACAACAGTGAGAGGCCCGCATACCGCAAAAAAAAAAAAAAAAAGAGATAAAAAATACAAAAACAACTGAAGCTTTCTGTGTATCCATTCATAATTCTATTACTCTTTCTAACCTAAAAGTAACTCTTTTTTAGATTCAATGTTTCTCATACCCATATATGTACTTATACAATGACTACAGGTATATATATGTATGTATATATTTGTATGTATACCAAACAACATAGAGCATTGCTTCTACTTTTAAAAACTTTATATAAATGATATTATAATGTGCTTGCTTTTTTCTTAATATTTGAATCCTATAAAAAGCATTTTACTAAATAATTTTCACTGACTTCTCTTATTTCATATAATAAGGCAAAATGTTCTCTAACACAATAATGCATCTTTTGCACCAAAATATTGTTTTATATTATTAGTGATTCTACCAGCTTTCAAAGCAGTTCTATATTTCCCAACTTCAGGTATAAAACAAAAACCTAGGCTAGAAAAAAAAATTGAAAGTCAAAGAACATTTAAAGAAAGTAAAACACACTATGAAAGAAATTTAGACTTCTTATCAGTACATGAGAGGACCTGGAGAAACATGTAGCGCTAAAGCATTCAGAAAGCTCTTTTTAAAAATCATCAGTTAGGGCTTCCCTGGTGGCACAGTGGTTGAGAGTCCACCTGCCGATGCAGAGGACACGGGTTTGTGCCTCGGTCTGGGAAGATCCCACATGCCGCGGAGCAGCTGGGCCCGTGAGCCATGGCCGCTAAGCCTGCACATCCGGAGCCTGTGCTCTGCTACGGGAGAGGCCACAACAGCAAGAGGCCCCCATACCGCAAAAAAAAAAACAAAAACCATCAATTAGAAAACTCATAAATTTCCTTAGGGAGTTGAAAAAGGCGTTAGTATGGCTGAAAACTAGTGGCAGAGTAGATAACACAAAACAGTAACCATTAGCTTATAGATCCCATTCCACAAGATGATGGTGTCCATTGCAGATTGTAAGTGATAATAAGAAGTATTCAGTGACCAGATTGAACCATGATCAGATTGATTTTTCTCTGAATAATTCACATGAAGCATTATAAAATGAGTAGGGAAGCATTTCAGTCCATTACAATCTTGAAAATGCACAAATTTGTTCACTGCAATTTCTCACCAAGGTAAACACTGATATATTTCTTGCAACTCAAGGAAACTAAAGAAGTAATGTCTACAGTATATGGAAATTGAAAAATATTACTGACTGAAATAGGGAAAAAGATAATTCTAGCATATGAAAGATTCATTTTACTAGAACCATTGAAACAGGGAAAGAGTTGTTCCAGTAAAAATATTCAAAAGAAAGGTTTAATGTCATATTCCTGAAACAAGTTTTCCTGTAATGAAAAGTGGTGAAGGTTAAGACAAATATTTAATAGGACACACTTTGTAATAGTATGAAAAGAAGGATTTTGAACTATTTAATTTTATTCAACTTAAGCCTACCCCAGAAAGAATGACTTGACCTCAGGCAAGACAGCTCTTGGCAGCTGAGACAAAGCCAGTTGTAGCTGATGCCTTGAGGCTATCTGATGACTGAACTCCCTCTAGCTGGGCAGCCAGTCCTTTCTTGAAAAAAGAGAAATTCAGAACATCAGGCAGAAATGCAAGCCTAACTCTAAAGGCAGGGATATGCAGATCTTTTCCTCTTGGGGCAATCTTGTAGAGGAAGGATTCCAATTTAAATAGTCCTCTGTACTGAGTATTGTTCTCTTTGTCCCTCCAAACCCACTACCTACCCTCAGCACCTTCACCTGTGCCCTCAAAATCTGACTTTTACTGACTGTATCAATGGGCTTTCCCACCCTTTGGTTTGCTGTCAGGTTCAGTCAATAAGAATCACCTGCAGAAGATCAAAGGGCAAGATAAGAGGAAGGTCAGAGTGTTTATTCCCCTGACTCAATGCTGCCAGGTAGTAGGTTGGCAATATTCCCCCAACAGACGTCACCACTTCTACTGTTGACCCTTCCTTACAGCTACAGATCTCCCTCCAGGTATCAGTAATGGCTCTTTCTACCTAACCCTTCAGTTAACAGATGTGATGGCTTGTTATTTCTACACTTGGGAGGTACCTCACCATTCTGTATTGCTTTCCTTTAGCCTTACCTATGCCTATCCAATAATTCCCTTTACTAGGCTATCCTCAATTACACCAACTCTTCCTATTAAGACCTTGGCTAATTCACTGTAATTTGAAGTCTCTCCATGTATACACCTCAAAAGTAATAAAGAGATCAACTATAACAAATGGGGGGGGGTGGAAATGGGAGAAAAAATTCTTAGGGCACAATTAATAAGGTTGACATTGATGAGAAGCAATGAGTCTTGACATTGCCAGGGAAGCTCCTTTCAATTGTGTGCCTCAGTTAACACCCTCCTTTGATTCTTTGGAGGATTTAAAAACAGTAATTGATTTGCCCAGAAAGCACTTAGCCAGGAAGCTTTCCAAAGAGGCCAGAGCCTCTTGTTCATGAGCCTGAGGAATTAGTAAACACAGTTTATGGCCAATAAAACCCCACACACAGCTTGGGCAAATAATAAGGTGAAAGCAGTTTCTTATTAAAGTTATGATTAGGTTTATCACATCTAATCATAACAGTCTCACCAGGGAGAAAAGTAAGCAAGTCTTCATTATGCACCACTACCTGCCAAAGGCAGAATTCTCTCAGGGAGAAAAAAGCTCACGTAAGCAATAGCATATTTTGGGAATACACACCTTTGCCCAAAGAATTTGGCCCAAAGTGGAACTTGCCTGGTAAGCAATTACTTGACCAGTTAGCTGAGCTGGATTGACCATGAAGCTAATGAGCTAAAGCTTCAGGGCCCCTCACTTACACAAACTCCTTCCAAGGCTCTGAGAGGAACCCTAACCATATGTTCACATCATCAGTATGTTTGTACAATTTTCCAAAATGAGAATTTTAATTACAACTTATTGAGACTGTTATCTTTTTCTACTCTGCTGTCCCCAGCATTGGACCTCCAACTGTGTTGGGTGATATTTGGGTAGCTAGGGCCTGAGCAGCAGTTCAGTTGGAGATACATTAGTTTTGGTTTATGTGATATATGGTTCTGAGTAACTTTTGCATATAGTTATTGCAAGTTCTCCCCTAGTAGGAGTGGCCTCCAGGAATATCCCCACTGCCCACTGTGTCAACACATGCTGGCTTGTTATTGCTACACTAAAGGGGTACATTGCAGGACACATGCTGGACACAAAGGTGCCAGGCCAAAGTGTTTCCATCATGTGAACATGGTGCCCAAGATTGGTAGCATGAGGGGATTAGAGGAAAAACAAAGTTTGAAAGGTCTGGAGCTGGAAGTTAGTATGTGCAAAAATGTGAATAATTTTACACATCAGACATGTAAGATTATAAGTAGATTCAGTTCTCAAGGATGCATAATTAGAACTTTTCTCCCATCAAGAAAAGACTCAGTAATACACAAGACACAATTATGAACACCATACATGTCTTTTCTTTTTTGATTGGAATCATGTAAAATAAAAATTGAACAGAATTTCTACGCTTAAAAGGGTACAAATCTGGGGCCTCCCTGGTGGCGCAGTGGTTGAGAGTCCGCCTGCCGATGCAGGGGATACGGGTTCGTGCCCCGGTCTGGGAGGATCCCATATGCCGCGGAGCGGCTGGGCCCGTGAGCCATGGCCGCTGGGCCTGCGCATCCGGAGCCTGTGCTCCGCAACGGGAGAGGCCACAACAGTGAGAGGCCCGCCTACCGCAAAAAGAAAAAAAAAAAAAAAAAGAAAAAAAAAAAAGGGTACAAATCTGTAGCCATTCTACGGAGAAGTATATCTGTATTTTTATTATTATCAAAAATATAAACAAGTGTCAATCAACCTCTTTAGAGAACAGACTGAATTATCTTTCTATTCTCTCAATAGAAAATGATATTATAAAATGCTATTATGTGAAGAAGCCATCAAAATGGCATGCAGGAAAAAAAAGTTATGGAAAGCAAATGGCAGGCTGCTAAATAATGTAAAAACCATTATTTTTCTGTATTTTTTTTGTTTGTGATATTCATCACCTCTTTTAAAATGGCTGTGATTTCTTTGTCAAGATAAATATTCACTTCTACATCTAATTGTAGATTCATGAATTTTGATTATTTTTCTTAAAGAGGCCCCTGTATAAACTGTAGAAATTTCAAGACCATGAAACCTCGATTTCCCTGCCACTTGACCTCAAATGCAGTAATGTACATTCCAGGCTCAAGTGTTATCTAACTCCATATACAGTTGGCCCTTGGTATCCACAGGGTATTGATTCCAGGACCCCCCTGCAGATACCAAACTCCACAGATGCTCAAGTCCCTTATATAAAATAGTAAAGTATTTGCATATAACCTATGTACATACTAGATTATTTATAATATCCAATAAATGTAAATAATTATAAATACAATTTAAATGTTATGTAAATAGTTGTTGGCACATTGAAAATTTGCTTTTTGGAACTTTCTGGAATTTATTTTTTCTCAAATGTTTTCAATCTAAGGTTGGTTGAATCTATGAATGCAGAACCCATAGCCAACTATACACAGAAGCAGATACTACCTAGGATGAAACATAAGGGGAAGTCTCAATGTTAGAAAGAATACATATCACAGATAGCATGATGGTTTCCATCTTCCCAGAAATGCAACTTAATCAATTGCCTTGAGAAGGTCTTCTAGAGATGGTAGAGTAGAAAGACCCTGAGTTCACTTCCTCTCATGGGCACACCAAAATTACAACTATTTACAGAACAACTATCAATGAAGAAGACCAGAATCTACCAGAAGAAATCTTCTACTGCTAAAAATATAAAGAAGGAGCCACAACAAGAAGGATAGGAGGGGTGGAGTCACGGTATAGTCAAGACCCATACCCCAAGTTGTGTAACCCATAAACAGGAGAATAATTACAATTATAATGGTTCTCCCCAAGGAGTGAGGGGTCTGAGCCCCACATCAGTCTCCCCAGCCTGGAGGTCCTGCACCAGAACGATGAGCCCCCAGAACACTTGGCTTGGAAGGCCAGCAGGACTTACTTTTGTGAGTCCCAGAGGGCTGTGGGAAACAAGACTCCACCCTTAAAGGATGCACACAAAACCTCACACACTCCAAGACCCAGGGAAAAAGCAGCAATTTGAAAGGATCCTGGGTTAGACCTACCTGCTGATCTTGGAGAGTCTCCCGGAGAGGCACGAGGCAACTGGAGCTCACAATGGGGACATAAAAACTGGAAGAGCCATTTTGGGGAGCTCCTTCTACCATGTGGACACTGGTACTGGCAAAAGCCATTCTAGAATCCTCGTTTAGCTTATCACCCTCAGAACCCAGCTCCACTGCCACCCACCAGTCTATAGGCACCAGTACTGGGATGTGTCAGGCCAATTAACTAACCTGTCAAGGCACAGCCCCACCTACCAGGAAACAAGCTGCTTTAAGACTGGCTTAGCCCACAGCCACCCCTGAACAAAACCCTGCCCACCAGAGGGCCCAGAATGCAGGCCTATATACCAGTCTAATGCAGGCATTAGACCTGGGACCCCCCCAGAGCACTGCAGCCAGAGAACCCAGGACCTAGCTCTGCCTACCAGCAAGACTGCTCTAGCCTCAGGACCAGCCTCACCCACCAGCAGGAAGACAGCAGTACCAGAACAACTGCAACCTCATAGCCTGCCATGGCGGACCCAGCCTACCCAATAGCTCTGAGATAGGCGGGGCCATAAACCAAGCCCCAAATACCAGCAGGCCAATACAAGCTTCAGGATACCCGGCACCCCACAGCCAGCTGTGTCAGGAACTGGACCCACCCACCAGTTGTTCAGCACCAGCTCTTGGACCCTTGAGCCCTACAGCCCAACCCCAGGACCCAATTCTGCCCACCAGTGGGCTGGCACTAGCCCCAACACCTGACTTCACCCACAGGTGGGCAAGTACCTGTCCTGGGATCCCCTGGACCCTGATTCCACCCACCAGTAAGCCAGCATTAAACCCAGGGCCCCCTGGGGTTACACAACCAGCCACCTCATGACCAGGCCCTACCAACTAGTGGTGGGCAGACTCCACACAAGGCTAGGCCTGGCAACCAACAAAACCAGAGGCTAACCCAGACTGCCTATAGTAGTCAACCTGCCACAAGAGGAGGACCCACACAACCCACACAGAGGGTACCCCTAGAGCACAGAGCTTTGGTGACCAGAGGGGAGTGCATTGCTGGGACACACAGGACATCTCCTACAAAAGGTTACTCCTCCAAGATCGGTAAATGCAACCACCCTACCAGATAACATAGAAATAAAAACAGCAAGTTAGGAAAAATGTCAGCAGAGGAAAATGTCCAAATGAAGGAATACAATAAAACCCCAAAAAAGGAACTAAGTGAACTAGAGATAGGTAATCTACCTGTGAAAAAGTTCAAGGTAATGAATTTAAAGATTATCAAAGAACCTGGGAGAAGAATGGATGAACAGTTAGAAGTTTTTACAACAAGTTAGAAAATATAAAGAACAACCAAACAGACATAAAGAATATAGTAACAGAAATGAAAAGTATACTAGAAGGGATCAATAATGGTCTAAATGATATAGAGGAACAGACCAACAAGGTGGAAGACAGAGTAGTGTAAATCACTGTAGATGAACAGAAAAAAGAAAGAAAAGAGATGAGGATAGTTTAAGAGACATCTAGGACAAAATCAATCATACTAATGGTTGCATTATATAGGGGTCCCAGAAGAAGACAGAGAGAAAGAGACAGAGAACATATTTGAAGACATGATAGCTGAAAACTTCTCTAACCTGGGAAAGGAAACAGACATCCAAGTTCAGGAAGCACAGAGTGCCAAACAAGATGATGGCGGTCCAGTGGTTAGGACTCCATGCTTCCACTGCAGGGGGCACGGGTTCGATACCTGGTTGGGAAACTAAGATCCCGCATGCCACACAGGGCAGCCAAAAAAAGAAAAAAATAGAAGAACTCAAAGAGGGCCACACCAAGACACACTGTAATTAAAAATGGCAAAAATTAAGGATGAAGAGAGAATATTAAAAGCAGCAAGGGAAAACAAGTTACATACAAGGGAACTCCCAAAAGGCTATTATCTGATTTTTCAGCAGAAACTCTGCAGGCCAGGAAGGAGCAACACAATATATTTAAAGTGATGAAAGAGAAAAACCTACAACTAAGAATACTCTACTTGACAAGGCTCTCATTCAGTTTTGATGGCAAGATCAAGTTTTACATTCAAGCAAAAGCTAAAAGAGTTTGGCACCACCAAACCAGGTTAACAAGAAATGTAAAAAGGACTTCTCTAAGCAAAAAAGAAAAGGCCACAACTAGAAATGAAAATTATGAAAGGAAAAATCTCATAGGTAAAGACAAATATACAGTAAAGGTAGTGAATCAACCACATACAAAGCTAGTAGGAAAGATAAAAGACAAAAGTAGTAAAATCATCTATACCCAAAAAGCAGTTAATGGATACATACACACACACACACACACACACACACACACACAAATAGATGTAAAATATGATGTCAAAAGCAGTCATTATGAGGGGAGGGGAGTAAAAATGCAGGGTTCTCAAAATGCGCTTGAAATTAAGTAATCAGTAACTTAAAATAATCATGTATATGTATATAGATTGCTATATACAAACCTCATGGTAACCACAAAACAAAACTCTGTAATAGCTACACACATTAAAAAGAGAAAGGGCTCCAAACATAACATTAAAGACAGTTACCAAATCACAAAGGAAGAGAACAACGGAAGAAGAAAGGAACAAAAAGAACTACAAAAACAACCACCAAACAGTTTTTTAAATGGCAATAAGTACATCCATATCAATAATTACTTTAAATGTAAATGAATTAAATGCTCTAATCAAAAAACATAGAGTGGCTGAATGGATACAAGAATAAGATCCGTATATATGCTGCCTGAAAGAGGCTCACTTCAGATTTAAAGGCCCACAGACTGAAACTGAGGGGATGGAAAAAGGAATACCATGCAAATGGAAATCAAAAGAAAACCAGGATAGCAATATTTATATCAGACAAAATAGATTTTAAAACAGACTGTTACAAGAGACAAAGAAGGACGTTACATAATAATCAAGGGATCAATCCAAGAAGATATCACAATTTAAAATATATATACATACAACACAGGACCACCTAAATACATATTATTAACATCATATTAATATAAGCAAATATTAACATACATGAAGGGGTAAATTAACAGTAACACAATAATAGTAGGGGACCTTAACACCCCATTTACATCAATGAACAGATGATCCAGACAGAATCTGTCTGGCCTTAAATGACACATTAGATCAGATGCACTTATTAAATACATATAGAACATTCCATGCAAAAGCTACGGTATACACATTCTTCTCAAGTGCACTTGGAACACTCTCCACATCCTAGGTCACTAGACAAGGCTCATAAAATTTAAGAAAATTGAAATCATATTAAGAATCTTTTCCAATCATAATATTTTGAGACTAGAAATCAGCTACAAGCTAAAATGCAAAACACACAAACACATAGAGGCTAAACAATACACCACTAAACAACCAATGGATCATTGAAGAAATCAAACAGGAAATCAAAAAATTACCTGGAGACAAATGAAAATGGAAACACACCAATGTAAAAATCTATGGGACACAGCAAAAGCATTTCTAACGGGGAAATTTATAGCAATACCTGTCACCTCAGGGAACAAAAAAAATCTCAGATAAACAACCTAAAGTTACACCTAAAGCAACTAAAGAAAGAAGAACAAACAAAACCCAAAGTTAGTAGAAGGAAAGAAATCATAAAGATCAGAGTAGAAATAAATGAAATAGAGACTGAAAAAACAATAGAAAAGATCCATAAAACTAAAAGCTGGTTCTTTGAAAAGATAAACAAAATTGATAAAACTTTAGCCAGATTCACCAAGGAAAAATAAGGGGGGCAGGGAGCAAGCTCAAATCAATGAAGTCAGAAATGAAAAAAAAAAGAAGTTATAACCAACACCACACAAATACAAAGGATCATAAGAGTCTACTATGAACAACTATATACCAATAAAATGGACAACACATAGGAAACAGACAAATTCTTAGAAATGTACAATATCCCAAGACTGAATCAGGAAGAAATGGAAAATATAAATACACCAATTACCACTAATGAAATTGAATCAGTAATTAAAAAAACAAAAAACAAAAAAACTTCCAACAAAGAGAAGTCCTGGACCTGGTGCCTTCACAGATGAATTCTACCAAACATTTAGAGAAGACTTAACATGTAGCCTTCTGAAACTATTCCAAAAAATTGCAGAGAAAGGAATACTTCTGAACTCATTTTATGAGCCCACCATCACCCTGATACCAAAACCAGACAAAGATATAACAAAAAAGGAAAACTTCAGGCCAATATCACTGATGAACATAGATGAGAAAATCAACAAAGTATTAGCAAACTGAATCCAACAGTACATTAAAAGGATCAAACACCATGATCAAGTGGGATTTATCCCAGGGATGAAGGATGGTTCAATATCTGCAAATCAATCAATGTGGTACACCACATTAACAAATTGAGTAATAAAAACCACATGATCATCTCAATAGATGCAGTAAAATCTTTTGCCAAATTCAACATCCATTTATGAGGAAAACTCTCTAGAAAGTGGGTAAAGAGGGAATATACCTCAGTGTAATAAAGGCCATATATAAGCTCACAACTAACATCAAACTCAACAGTGAAATGCTGTAGACAGTTCCTCTAAGATCATGAATAAGACATGGATGCCCATTCTTGCCACTTTTATTCAATATAGTATGGAATAAGTCCTAGCCACGGCAATCAGACAAGAAAAAGAAATAAAAGTAATTCAAATTGTAAAGGAAGTAAAAAAGCTACTGTTTGTAGATGACATGATACTATACATAGAAAATCCTAAAGACACCACAAAAAAATTACTAGAACTCATTAATGAATTCAGTTAAGTTGTGGGACACAAAATAATATACAGAACTCTGTTGCATTTCTATACATTAACAACTATCAGAAAGAAAATTAAGGAATTAATTAATTAAGAAAATTAATCCCACTTATAACTGCATCAAAAAGAATAAAATACATAGGAATAAACTTATTTAAAGAGGTAAAATACCTCTACTCAGAAAACTATAAGATACTGATGAAAGAAATTGAAAAGAACACAAACAGATGAAAAGATATACTGGGCTCATGGACTGGAAGAATTAATACTGTTAAAATGACCATAGTACCCAAGGCAATTTACAGATTTGATGCAAGCCCTATCAAATTAGCAACAGCATTTTTCACAGAACTAGAATAAATAATTTCAAAATTTGTATGGAAACACAAATGACCCTAAATAGCCAAAACAAACTCAAGAAAGAACAAAGCTGGAGAAATCATGCTCCCTAACTTCAGACTATGCTAAAATGCTACAGTAATCAAAAAGTATGGTACTGGCACAAAAACAGACACATAGATCAAGAGATCAGAATAGAGAGCCCAGAAATAAAACCACGTGCTCATAATCAATTAATCTATGAAAAAAAGAGGCAAGAATATACAATGGAGAAAAGACAGTCTCTTCAATAAATGGTGCTGGGAAAACTGGACAGCCTCATGTAAAAGAATGAAATTAGAACATTTTCTGACACCACATACAGAAATAAATTCAAAATTGATTAAAGTCCTAAATATAAGACCAGAAACCATAACACACCTAGAAAAAAATTAGGCAGAACACTCTTTGACATAAATTGTAGCAATATTTTTTTGGATTTATCTCCTAAGGCAAAGGAAACAAAACAAATGAGACCTAATTAAACTTAAAAGCTTTTGCACAGCAAAGGAAACCATTGACAAAATGAAAAGACAACTTATGGGATGGGAGAAAATATTTGCAAATGATGTGACAAATTAGGGGCTAATACCCAAAATATATAAACTCAAGTCAAAAAAACAAACAACCCAACCAAAAAATGGGCAGAAGACCTGAATAGATATTTTTCCAAAGAAGACATACAGATGGCCAACAGGCACATGAAAAGATGCTCAACGTTACTAATCATCAGAAAAATGCAAATCAAAACAACAAGGAGCTATCACCTCACACATATCAGAACGATTATTATGAAAAAGACCACAAATAGCAAATGATGGCAAAGATGTGGAGAAAAGTGAACCCTTGTACACTGTTGGTGGGAATGTAAACTGGTATAGCCACTGTGGAAAATATTACGAAGGTTTCTTTAAAAACTATAAATAGAACTACCATATGATCCAGCGATTCCACTTTTGGGTATACATCAGAAAAAAATAAAAACACTAATTTGAAAAGATACATGCACCCCAAGTTCATAGCATCATTATTTATAATTGCCAAGATATGGAAGCAACCTAAGTGTCCATCAACAGATGACTGGATATAAAAGAAGTGGTATATACAAAATGGAATACTACTCAGCCATAAAAAAGAATTAAATTTTGCCATTTGCAAAATGTGGATGGACGTGGAAAGTATTATGCTTAGTGAAATAAGTCAGAGAATAGCAAATACTGTATGTTATTGCTCATATGTGGAATCTATATATAACAAAAAAGAAACAGATTCACAGATATAGAGAACAAACTAGTTGTTACCAGTGGGGTAGGGAAGGGAGGAGGGGCAAGATAGGGATAGGGGATTAAGAGGTACAAACTATTATGTATAAAAGAAATAAGCTACAAGTATACATCATGAAGTACAGGGAATGTAGTCAATATTTTATAACTATAAATGGAGTATAATCTATAAAAATTTTGACTCACTATATTGTACACCTATAACTAATATATTATATATCAACTATGTCTCAATAAAAAATAATAAATTTTAAAAATCTTAGAGTTAAAAAAAAAGTAGGTCATCTAGTGTTCACTGTCATCTAGCAAGGAGCTATTAAAGCTGGACTTCACAAAACTGCTTTCTAGTTCTATCTTTGTCCATAACATCTTCTAACGAGAAAGAAGTCAGATGATTTCTCTGTGCCTTATTTTCTTCATGCTGAAAATAGGTTGCCCTCTGGGCAAACTCTTCCTTACTATCTACACAAAATGGCTCAATCTCATTCCCACCCTCACCCCACTTACTGAGCCTTCCTAGAGAGCTCTCCACCTCATGGGCCTCTATCCCTCCAAGTTTCTACTGCACTGTGTTCTTGACTGTCCCACTTACATGTCACTCCCTGCACCTGAAGTCCTCTCTCCTCCCCACTCCCGTCTTACTTCATTCTTTTACAAAATACTTAGACAAGGATATTTTATGCAGCAGGTTTTTACTAAATATTTTGGTAATGGAGGGAGATTACAGCGCAGAGCTCAATAAAATATCATTTAGAATAAACATCACACATCACACTCTGCCTCAAAATTCATCAAACACATCTTTCCCAGAAAATATTTCACCTAAGGCCATAAGCCCCAAGCTTCCTCTTGCTGACGTTATTCTCTCAAGAACCTTTAAGTTTGTTAAATCCTTTCTTAATCCAATTGACAAGTGAAAAATTTTTTTCTTTATTGTATAGATCATATTTAATCATTTTTGACTAAATGTATCCAAAATAGAAAACGTCCTGGTGTGGTGATATGGCTATACTTCATATGGAAATAGGTCTATTCAGGCATTTAAAACAAACAAAAAAAAGAGGTCAATTCTCTCTCGAAGAATTCATTCTGGTTTCTTCCTTGGCTAACCAACTCAAACTACATGCAGCTTTTGAAAGTAGAAATTTATCTCCAATTTTTCAAGTATTAGAAAACTCACAAGAATAAAATGGAAAACTATTGTGAAAACTTTTTAAAAGTTAAAGTTGTATACTAAGTAAGATGTTATAAAGTATGCATACATAGAATAACACTACCATTTATTACATAATTGCTAGTGGAACTGTTATTGCCACTTCAGAGTTATCATTTTGAATTTCTCTTTTTCCTGCCATTAAATCAAGTCCTGTTCCAGAAATATGCAGATTAGATAGTAACACAAGG
This sequence comes from Mesoplodon densirostris, assembly GCF_025265405.1. Taxonomy (NCBI): domain Eukaryota; kingdom Metazoa; phylum Chordata; class Mammalia; order Artiodactyla; family Ziphiidae; genus Mesoplodon; species Mesoplodon densirostris. Next base: position 22,519,579 of record NC_082664.1, read on the forward strand.
AATCAGAGAGATAAGACAAACGTATACAGCTATTCAGACCACTTTATAGGTCACTGTTAGAAAAACCCAGCTGTATTACCTACCAGCCCAGGAAGGGCTGCACCCATTCTTCCAATGAAGGTAAAAAGTCCTACTCACATATATCAATTTGCTTACCCAGGCCTCCAATTCCTGTATATGAAACAGGGCCAAGAGATGAGAGAAAGAAACTATGTCCTCCTTAAACACAGAACTTTCCTTTAGATAAAAGAATTATAGGAGACCTTAGAGATCATTTATTCTACTAGCTCTATTTTAAAGATAAGGAAAACTGAGACCCAAAGAACCTAAATGGCAGATACAGGAACATACTAATATTTGAGGCCAAGCTGGGCACCCATCCATCTCTCCTGACCCAGGCCATTCTCATCTCTGAAACATGATCTACTTACGTAAGTGTGGGATGCTAAGAAGATTTATCTTTAGGTTTTAGCTATTCAGAATATGGACTCCATGGAGCATGTACCAATGACACAGCAATTCAATATATCAGTTCTATGTTTAGTCACAACAACAACCTACTAGTTTAAAAAAATTTTTTTAAACTTAAATTCATTCAATGCTTGGCTTGTTAATATTCCTTTTTCTTTTTCCTTTCAGAAATAAAATGTTGATTTATCACTGAATACTCAATGCTATCAGCATTTAATTGCATAAAGGTTAACTGTGAAGCTAGGTGGGAGTTTTAACAAAGGGATCAATCCCTTTATTACAGGAGTAATGAGTTTCCCATGGTTCACTGGCGTACCATACCTCCTTGCCTTCCCAATGCTAGGTTAAACCCTCTGCTGCCTATCTAGGTGTTAATCACTTGTCCCTAACAGCTGATCAAGGGCATTAAAAAAAAACAGAAGAGAGAATAGGAAATAGAAAAAGAATAATGACCTAACTGTGTTAGCACTACAATAATACATCTCAAAGTCTGAATTTCTGAGGAACGATATTAGTCAAGCTTTCTTTATTGCAAATGACAGAAACTCACTTGCAGGTTAGGCAAAACAGGAAAATTAATGGAATGAGAATGAAATGTCATATAAGAGCCAGAAGAAAAGGGAGTGCAGCTGAACCTCAAGGACAACCGGAATTACCATCCATTCTCTCATCTGAGTCTCTGTGCAGTTTTATTTCATTCTCAGAAACTAACTTAAACCACAGTGGGAAGCATGACTGATAGCAATTCCCCTTCCTTATACCCCTAGCACTCAGAGGATATCCAAGCTTTGAAAGTCCCCAAGGAAGAACACAATTGGCCCAACTTGAGTAGGTATTCATTTCTAGACAACTTGCTTATGGTCAGGCAGATGGGACCTCACCAGGCAAAAATTTCACAACTGAATAAAGGAAGTGCTGCTTCCAAAGGAAAGGAGAAGTGCTTGGCAGATTAAAAATTAAAAATAATTTAATATTCACTAAAAATATTTTCAATTAGGAAAGCTATGAGTATTTCACTAGGGACAGCAGCATTACAAGCAATGCTGGTCTCTGTTTCCAAATTTAATAGCTCTGACCTTGTGCCAGTGCTGTAATCCACTAAGCTACCTTGACCTTGGTAATTAATTCATAAAATGGCAATAAATATTTTAAATTCCTGAAGGCAGAGACTAGAGCAGGCATGTGGCAGCCACAGGCACGAGCCTCACAGACTTCCTCCATGGGACGTGCACTTGACCTAGGGCCTCAGCTGCTGTGTTTTAAAATTCATTGCCTGATTTGTGCCAAGGCTGCTCCAAGACAATGACTGAGAAGGGGGTGGAGTGGAAGACTGTACAGGGAAGACCCATTCCTGGGAGACATGGTACTCTATGTCATCCAACCTTGGCTCAGTCTCCCCAGCAGCCTCGCTGCATCTCTCTCCAACTGCATGGCAGTCTACAATGCTTCAATCCAAACTTCTCACCTTCTCTCGGTCACTTGGGATCAGACTTGCATTATGGTCAGACACATCTCCCAGGTTTTTTTTTTTTTTAACTCCCTCCCTATTTCCTTTTACCCATGCATTTCCCCTAATAAAATCCTTGCACGTTTAGTCCTACCTTCACACTGCTTCTCAGAGGACCTGGAGTAATACAAGACGGTATCAAGTTTCCTTCATGATCTATGAGACAACTTTATGCTTGTCAGCTACGATAATAGTTTCCATGAAGGACTGAATCAACTGGGAATGTTTTTAGGTACTGATTCCATTTACCCCTCCTACACCTGTTGAAACAAAGTCTCCCAAGCTTATACCTAGAATTCTATATTTTATAATAATATAGGGTCTTGTGCTCAGTGTGGTAGTCAGAGCTCTTCAATATTTCCTCTTGCCCTCCCACCATTCAGGACACTCAATAGGACTGAACTCCTTGTCTCTCTCACTGTCGGGAAGGGAACTTATGGCTAATGTTGGCCAATCAGCTTTGAGAAGAAATGACATATTATTTCCAGGCCAAAGTATCAATATTTAATTACCAGTTTGAGAACCTCCAGATTAGTACTACCCCAAGTGTGGACTGCAAACTGGTCCTGTTTCCCAGTCCATGATAAGATAATGGAAGTAAACATTCAGAAACTTTAATAGTAATTTAATATTCTGCAACATTTAAATGTGTGATCAATAATTTATCTTTATTATATTTTACAAAATTAGTCCATGACAGATTAGAAATAAAATAGATAAATAAAAATTGGGAACTGTGAACCAAGATGGCGGAGTAGAAGGACGTGCTCTCACTCCCTCTTGTGAGAACACCAGAATCACAACTAGCTGCTGGACAATCATCGACAGGAAGACACTGAAACTCACCAAAAAAGATACCCCACATCCGGGCTTCCCTGGTGGCGCAGTGGTTGAGAGTCCACCTGCGAATGCAAGGGACACGGGTTCATGCCCCGGTCCGGGAAGATCCCACATGCCGCGCAGCAGCTGGGCCCGTGAGCCATGGCCGCTGGGCCTGCGCGTCCGGAGCCTGTGCTCCACAACGGGAGAGGCCACAACACTGAGAGGCCCACATACCACAAAAAAAAAAAAAAATAAAGAACCTCACATCCAAAGACAAAGGAGAAGCCACAATGAGATGGTAGGAGGGGTGCAGTCACAGCAAAATCAAATCCCATAACTGCTGGGTGGGTGACTCACAGACTGGAGAACACTTATACCACAGAAGTCCACCCCCTGGAGTGAAGGTTCTAGCCTCACGTCAGGCTTCCCAACCTGGGGGTCTGGCAACAGGAGGAGGAATTCCTAGAGAATCAGACTTTGAAGGCTAGTGGGATTTGATTGCAGGACTTCGACAGGACTGGGGGAAACAAAGACTCACTCTTGGAGGGCACACACAAAGTAGTGTGCGCATCAGGATCCAGGGGAAGGAGCAGTTAACCCAGGGGAGACTGAACCAGACCTACCTGCTAGTGTTGGAGGGTCTTCTGCAGAGGCGTTGGGAGGGGGGTGTGGCTCACCATGGGGACAAGGACACTGGCAGCAGAAGTTCTGGGAAGTACTCCTTGGCGTAAGCCCTCCCAGACTTTGCCATCAGCCCCACCAAAGAGCCTAGGTAGGCTCTAGTGTTGGGATACCTCAGGCCAAACAAGCAACAGGGAGGGAACCCAGCCCCACCCATCAGCAGTCAAGTGGATTAAAGTTTTACTGAGCTCTGCCCACCAGAGCAACATCCAGCTCTACCCACCACCAGTCCCTCCCATCAGGAAACCTGCACAAGCCTCTTAGATAGCCTCATCCACCAGAGGGCACACAGAAGCAAGCAGAACTAGAATCCTGCAGCCTCTGAAACAAAAACCACATTCACAGAAAGACAGACAAGATGAAAAGGCAGAGGGCTATGTACCAGATGAAGGAACAAGATAAAACCCCAGAAAAACAACTAAATGAAGTGGACATAAGCAACGTTCCAGAAAAAGAATTCAGAATAATGATAGTGAGGATGATCCAGGACCTCAGAAAAACAATGGAGGCAAAGATCGAGAGGATGCAAGAAATGCTTAACAAACACCCAGAAGAATTAAAGAACAAAAAAACAGAGATGAACAATACAATAACTGAAAACTACAGTAGAAGGAATCACTAGCAGAATAACTGAGTCAGAAGAACAGACAAGTGACCTGGAGGACAGAATGGTGGAATTTACCGCTGCAGAGCAGAATAAAGAAAAAAGAATGAAAAGAAATGAAGACAGCCTAAGAGACCTCTGGGACAACATTAAACACAACAACATTCACATTATTGGGGTCCCAGAAGGAGAAGAGAGAGAAAGACCGGAGAAAATATTTGAAGAGATTATAGTCGAAAACTTCCCTAACATGGGAAAGGAAATAGCCACCCAAGTCCAAGAAGCACAGAGGGTTCCAGGCAGGATAAAACCATGGCAAAACACACTGAGACACATAGTAATCAAATTGGCAAAAATTAAAGAAAAAGAAAAATTATTGAAAGCAGCAAGGAAAGAACGACAAATAATATACAAGGGAACTCCCATAAGGTTAACAGCTGATTTCTCAGCAGAAACTCTACAAGCCAGAAGGGAGTGGCATGATATACTTAAAGTGATGAAAGGGAAGAACATACAGCCAAGATTACTCTACTCGGCAAGGATCTCATCCAGATACGATGGAGAAATCAAAAGCTTTACAGACAAGCAAAAGCTAAGAGAATTCAGCACCACCAAACCAGCTCGACAACAAATGCTAAAGGAACTTCTCTAACTGGGAAACACAAGGGGAAAAAAAGGACCCACAAAACAAACCCAAAACAATTAAGAAAATGGTATTAGGAATATACATCTCGATAATTACCTTAAACGTGAATGGATTGAATGCTCCAACCAAAAGACACAGGCTTGCTGAATGGATACAAAAACAAGACCCATATATATGCTGTGTACAAGAGACCCACTTCAGACTTAGGGACACATACAGACTGAAAGTGAGGGGATGGAAAAAGATATTCCATGCAAACGGAAATCGAGAGAAAGCTGGAGTAGCAACACTCGTATCAGATAAAATAGACTTTAAAATAAAGAATGTTACAAGAGACAAGGAAGGACACTACATAATGATCAAGGGATCAATCCAAGAACAAGATATAACAATTATAAATATTTATGCACCCAACAAAGGAGCACCTCAATACATAAGGCAACTGCTAACAGCTGTAAAAGAGGAAATCAACAGTAACACAATAATAGTAGGGGACTTTAACACCTCACTTACACCAATGGACAGATCATCCAAAATGAAAATAAATAAAGAAACAGAAGCTTTAAATGACACAATAGACCAGATGGATTTAATTGATATTTATAGGACATTCCATCCAAAAACTGCAGATTACACTTTCTCCTCAAGTGCGCATGGAACATTCTCCAGGATAGATCACATCTTGGGTTACAAATCAAGCCTCAGTAAATTTAAGATAACTGAAATCATATCAAGCATCTTTTCTGACCACAACGCTATTAGATTAGAAATGAATTACAGGGGAAAAAAAGTGAAAAAAACAAACACATGGAGGCTAAACACTACGTTACTAAATAACCAAGAGATCACTGAAGAAATCAAAGAGGATATAAAAAAATACATAGAGACAAATGACAATGAAAACACGACAATCCGCAACCTGTGGGATATAGCAAAAGCAGTTCTAAGAGGGAAGTTTATAGCTATACAAGCCTACCTCAAGAAAGAAGAAAAATCTCAAATAAATAATCTAACCTTACACCTAAAGGAGGTAGAGAAAGAAGAACAAACAAAACCCAAAGTTAGCAGAAGGAAAGAAATCATAAAGATCAGAGCAGAAAACACTGATATACAAACAAAGAAAACAATAGCAATAAAACTAAAAGTTTGTTCTTTGAGAAGATAAACAAAATTGATAAACGATTAGCCAGACTCATCAAGAAAAAGAGGGAGAGGACTCAAATCAATAAAATTGGAAATGAAAAAGAAGTTACAAGAGACACCGCAGAAATACAAAGCATCCTAAGAGACTACTACAAGCAACTCTATGCCAATAAAATGGACAACCTGGAAGAAATGGTCAAATTCTTAGAAAGGTATAACCTTCCAAGACTGAGCCAGAGAGAAACAGAAAATATGAACAGACCAATTACAAGTAATGAAATTGAAACTGTGATTAAAAATCGTCCAACAAACAAAAGTCCAGGACCAGATGGCTTCACAGGTGAATTCTATCAAGCATTTAGAGAAAAGCTAACACCTATCCTTCTCAAACTCTTCCAAAAACTTGAGGAGGAACGAACACTCCCAAACTCATTCTACGTGGCCATCACCATCACCCTGATACCAAAACCAGACAGACATACTACAAAAAAAGAAAATTACAAACCAATATCACTGATGAATATAGATGCACAAATCCTCAACAAAATACTCGCAAACAGAATCCAACAACACATTAAAAGGATCATAAACCATGATCAAGTGGGATTTATCCCAGGGATACAAGGATTCTTCAATATATGCAAATCAATCAATGTGATACACCATATTAACAAATTGAATAAAAACCATATGATCATCTCAATAGATGCAGAAAAAGCTTCTCACAAAATTCAACACCGATTTATGATAAAAACTTTCCAAAAAGTGGGCATAGAGGGAACCTACCTCAACATAATAAAGGCCATATACGACAAACCCACAGCAAACATCATTCTCAATGGTGAAAAACTGAAAGCATTTTCTCTAAGATCAGGAACAAGACAAGGATGTCCACTCTCATCGCTATTATTCAACATAGTTTTGGAAGTCCTAGCCTCAACAATCAGAGAAGAAAAAGAAATAAAAGGAATACAAAATTGAAAAATAAGAAGTAAAACTGTCACTGTTTGCAGATGACATGATACTATACATAGAGATTCCTAAAGATGCCACCAGAAAACTACTAGAGCTAATCAATGAATTTGGTAAAGTTGCAGGATACAAAATTAATGCACAGAAATCTCTTGCATTCCTATACACTAATGATGAAAAATCTGAAAAAGAAATTAAGGAAACACACCCATTTACCATTGCAACAAAAAGAATAAAACACCTAGGAATAAACCTACCTAGGGAGACAAAAGACCTGTATGCAGAAAACTATAAGACACTGATGAAAGAAATTAAAGACGATACCAACAGATGGAGAGATATACCATGTTCTTGGATTGGAAGAATCAATATTGTGAAAATGACTATACTACCCAAAGCAATCTACAGATTCAATGCAATCCCTATCAAATTACCAATGGCCTTTTTTTACAGAACTGGAACAAAAAATCTTAAAATATTTATGGAGACACAAAAGACCCCGAATAGCCAAAGCAGTCTTGAGAGGAAAAAAAACGGAGCTGGAAGAATCAGACTCCCTGACTTCAGACTATACTACAAAGCTACAGTAATCAAGACAGTATGGTACTGGCACAAAAACATTAACAAAGATCAATGGAACAAGATAGAAAGCCCAGAGGTAAACCCACTCACCTTTGGTCAACTAATCTATGACAAAGGAGGCAAGGATATAAAATGGAGAAAAGACAGTCTCTTAAATAAGTGGTGCTGGGAAAACTGGACAGCTACATGTAAAAGAATGAAATTAGAACACTCCCTAACACCATACACAAAAATAAACTCAAAATGGATTGAAGAACTAAATGTAAGACCGGACACTATAAAACTCTTAGAGGAAAACATAGGAAAAACACTCTTTTACATAAATCACAGCAAGATCTTTTTTGATCCACCTCCTAGAGTAATGGAAATAAAACCAAAAATAAACGAATGGGACCTAATGAAACTTAAAAGCTTTTGCACAGCAAAGGAAACCATAAACAAGACGAAAAGACAACCCTCAGAATGGGAGAAAATATTTGCAAACAAATCAACGGACAAAGGATTAATCTCCAATATATATATATATATATATAAACAGCTCATGCATCTCGATATTATAAAAACAATCAACCCAATCCAAAAATGGGCAGAAGACCTAAATAGACATTTCTCCAAAGAAGACATACAGATGGCCAAGAAGCACTGGAAAGCTGCTCAACATCACTAATCATTAGAGAAATGCAAATCAAAAGTACAATGAGGTATCACCTCACACCAGTTAGAATGGGCATCATCAGAAAATCTACAAACAAATGCTGGAGAGGGTGTGGAGAAAAGGGAACCCTCTTGCACTGTTGGTGGGAATGTAAACTAATATAGCCACTATGGAGGTCAGTATGGAGGTTCCTTAAAAACTAAAAACAGGGGCCTCCCTGGTGGCGCAAGTGGTTGAGAGTCCGCCTGCCGATGCAGGGGATACGGGTTCGTGCCCCGGTCTGGGAGGATCCCATATGCCGCGGAGCGGCTGGGCCCGTGAGCCATGGCCGCTGAGCCTGCGCGTCCGGAGCCTGCGCGTCCGGAGCCTGTGCTCCGCAACGGGGGAGGCCACAACAGTGAGAGGCCCGCATACCGCAAAAAAAAAAAAAAAAAAAAAACTAAAAACAGAATTAGCATATGATCCAGCAATCCCACTACTAGGCATATACCCAGAAAAAAACATAATTCAAAAAGACACATACACCCCAATGTTCACTGCAGCACTATTTATAATAGCCAGGTTATGGAAGTAACCTAAATGCCCATCGACAAAGGAATGGATAAAGAAGATGTGGTACATATATACAATGGAATCTTTCTCAGCCATAAAAAGGAACGAAATTGGGTCATTTGTTGAGACATGGATGGATCTATAGACTTGTCATCAGAGTGAAGTAAGTCAGAAAGAGAAAAACACCGTATATTAACATATATATGTGGAACCTAGAAAAATGGTACAGGTGAACCAGTTGGCAGGGCAGGAATTGAGACCCAGATGTAGAGAACAAATTTATGGACACCAAGGGGGAAAAGCAGCAGGCGGTTGGGGGTGGTGGTGTGATGAATTGGGCGATTGGGATTGACAGGTATACACTGATGTGTACAAAATTGATGACTAATAACAATCTACTGTATAAGAAAAAAATGTGATCAAACATATTCTATTGGAGAGAATCAAAAATAGACCATGTTTACTGTCTAAATTATATAATAATTTAATGATTAAAAAAAGAAAAACATTTAAAAAAAATGGGCTTCCACCACAGATAGTTAGAGAAGTACTGCTTTAGAATTTTCATTTTTCTCTGGCACCATGAATGACAATGTTCAAGACATCGGCCATTCTAGTAACTTGGATCCAAGAGCAACTAATGAGTCCTACCCATCCTTGCCTTCAGTTGTTGATGAGATGTAACATGAATGAGCAATTTTTGTTGGGTTAAGCCACTAAGATTTGAGAGTGTTTGTTATTATAGCAAAATTTAGCTCATTTCAACTGATATAACACCATAGATTTAGGACTAACTGCAGAAGATGTAAAAAGAAAATCTACTTGATATAGTTACAGGTCAAAGAAATCCAAGGTCTCATGAGAGGGGCAAAGAATGATAGAATTTAGAATTGGAACTGATCCATGAAGAAATTTCCTCTTTAGAGAGACACACAAGATTTCCCTTAACATTTCCAGTAAGGGAAGTTAATCTTAACACATTCCTTGTTCCAACTGGGGGTAAATTGTTGGTAAACATTAAGTGTCTAACACCACGCTAAGCACTTTATATGGATTACTATATTTAAATCTAATGCAAACTCATGAGGTGGGTCCTCTAACATCATTTTTACTAATAAAGAAAATGAGCTTTAGAAGGTTTAAGTAACTTGTCCAAGGTCACAAAGCTAGTAAATATAGAGTCTGATTCACTTTCAGGTAACGGTACCCAATAATCAGTATGCTACTGATGCTTACACAGAGCTAAAATATGCCTCTGTCTCTTCCATCTACTGGAGCTAGTTATTTTGAATGGAAAGATAGATTAATTTAAACCCTTCTCAGTGTGATAGGCATCCAAATATATCAGAAAAATAAAAGGGAGAGAGAAAAAAACTAATAAACACTGGGTACCTACCGTAAGTATTGTAACATTTAATCCTCATAGCGTAACTTTGTTTTACAGATAAGAAAATAATGTTCATAAATTTAAATAATTCTTCTATGACTAAAATCATAAGTGGTAGGATTAGGATTCAACTACATGGTTTTTTTCACTTCACTATATAGCCTGATTATGGACACAATAATTATTCTAAGAGTTCATCTTTCCCAGTAATTAAGTAATTATTCACTCATTCATTCATTCATTCTTTTTTTACTTACAGTAAAAGCCAGTGCTTACTTTAGCCCATAATGTCCTGCATCTTCTGGCCCCTTGCCAATGTTATTCTGAACTCACTTCTACCTACTCTCTCCCTTATTCACTAAACTTCAGCCATTTCAGATATTCCAGTTATAATTATATTATTGCATAATAAACCATCTCAAGTCTTAGTGGTATAAAACAATATCCATGTAATATGTTCATGAATTCTGGTCAGAAACATGTCCAGAGCACAGCAGGAATGACTTGTCTTTGCTACACAATGTCTGAAGCCTCAGGTGGGAAGACTGGAAGGGTCAGGTAAGGGCTGGAGAGGGGATGACTTGATGGCCAGTGGCTAGAATCACCTGAAGGCTCACTCACTTACATGTCTAGTGGTTGATGCAGACTGCTGGGTTGGACTTAACTGGGGCTATTGGTAGAAAAGCATAGGTGGCCTTTCCATGTGGCCTGGACTTTCTCACAACATGGTGGCTGGGCTTCAAGGGTGAGTGTCGCAACAGAACAAAGCTCAAGTGCATATTTATGACCTAGCCTTAGAAGCCAAATAGCATCATTTCACCTCTATTCTCTTGTAATACACAGGTTCAATAAGAAAGAGTAGACTCACCACTCAATGGGAAGAATTTCAATATCACATTGTAAGAAGTGTACATGAGATGGATCTACTGTTGTGGCCATCACACTCGCTTTGTTGCTATTTCTTCACCCTGCCAGGCAAACCTCTGCCTTAGAGCCTGTGCTGATTCCTCCACCTGGAATGCACTTCCCCTAGGAAGCTGCTAGACTCTCTTGTGGTCTTCAAGGCTTTGCTCAAATCTTACCTTTTCAAAAAGACTTGCCCTGACCAATGACAAAGACTCTCTCCTTGACCAAACTTTATCCAGGCTCTCTGAGCCCTCTTCTTGACTAGGTATTAATATGCATTTCTATTTGCACTGTTTTCAGTTTTCCAAAACTTATATTGTTGTCAAACAGCCTAATCAAAAACAGAGACAGAGAGGAGTGACTCAGCCAGGACACCCACTAAAATTCAAAAATCATTCACAATTTTTCCCCTATACCAACCGTAACTAATAGTCAAACTCCATTTGCTAGTTCAGGCCATTAAACCTGAGAGAACTATTTTTCTATCTTCCAACCTTTAAGCCCAAGTCTGAACTTTCTCAGGCTAATAAAAGTCTACCACTGATTTCCTAAAAGAAAAGCACTTTGTCAATCCCCAGTTTATTTTCTCTGCATAATTGTTTAAGTACCATTTTAGGCAGGCCTACCTGGCCTCTGGCAGTAGGAATGCCCAGGCAACCCTTGGAGGTAGCATAACACTTGAGTACCCTTGCCAAAACTTGATACAGCCTCTCTGTATCTGTCACCAGCAAAGCCCACTAACAATTCCCAGGAAATAAAACTAGAATCTGGGCAATAAAGTCCAACCTTTTTTTTTTTTCTTGGTGCTTAGTCTAGTTTCACTTGCTCATAGGGTGCAGCATGCAGATGCCTTGAACCCGGCTATTCAGACCAGAGTTCCCAGTGCAAAACTGCTACACCTGACATTTCAGCTCAGGGACCGTTTGCAGAAGCACTGTAACTCAAGATGGTGTTGGCAGGCCATGTGCAGAGACACTGGGCCCGGCACTGCGATCTAGAGCCTGAGCAGTGCAGCTGTGCCTGCCTTGTGTGAACTCCGCCCCCTTCCCTCCCCTGCTGCTGAGATCCCTACAAAGCAGCCCCGCCCACAACCTGTCAGGAGGGCATGTGCTCTAGAGCAGGAGCTGGGGCCTCTCCATTCTCTGATCAAAGATTGTTTTCTTTGCTTCTAAACCAAACTCAGTCTCCTATTGACTCAAACACACGAGGCAGAAGGACCTTTGTTCAGGACCAACTCCAAGGGGTCGGTAACATGTCTTGTGTGTCCCCTGTCAAGGAGAGGAAATGTTATTTCAGTTTAAATATATGTGTATCTAATTTGTAGAGGAAGAAAGTAAAAAAAAGAGAGAGAATGAGAGAGATGGTGGGGAAAATATAACTAAGAAAAATGGAAAGCCAAAAAACAGCCAGCAGAAGTAACTGCTTACCTGGAACGATCCCATTTGCACCCCTGATTTACCTCCTTCTAATGATAATAATAATAGTAATAAAAAAGAAAGAACTACTTAAAAGCACAACTGATCACAGTAGTTTCTGCTCTGTACAGGAACTACAAATTACTCTGCTGTGTGCACTTGGCCTTTCCTTTAACTCAATAACTTGTTAGTCTACTTTGGTGTTAAAGGTAGACTACCAAATCACAGTTTCTAAGGAGACTATAAAACAAAGAGATAGTTAAACTGTCTAACATAAGAAATGAACAAGAATCTAAGACTGTTAGAGAAAGGAAGGTAGGTGAGGAGGAAGTTGGAGAGAAAGAGCTGAGAAATCAGGGTGGCTGGAGTCTACAGAGAAATATCAGCCCACAGGAAATCCCTAATGACAAGGAAGCCAGTTGGAGCTGTGATCATTTAAATGATTTGCGTTGTTGGGATGTATATGTTCCTATTGTTTCTTGCAGTCATAGAGCCACAGGCTGGTGATATCTCAGGGGCATGGAGTCACTGGGAACACATGTCACACAGTGTGACATCATGCCAAAAGTGAACAATACCACACTTTTTCTTTGAGGCAATCCACCCACTGAACTCACACAACAGAATCAGGAACTTCAAGTCAGCCTCAGTTTGAAGGAAACCCTAGAGCACACCCAAATGGAATATGAGTCCATTCCACTTCAGTCTCAAAGGACCGAGTAACCCTATGGGACATCTAAGCAACAATGATTATAGATAAGATTTGAGTGTGTAAAGAAACTTGGAATAAGCAAATAAGATTACTATATTTCTCCAGTGGCAAATGATGCATTGTTTAGAGCACACTTTTCTGCACCATGTGGTTCCCGGATTTTCATCACCTTTGAGCTATCTTTCAACTCTGTAAGTTGTGGAAAAGCACAATGCAACAAAAATGACTCTTGACTATGAATATGAAAATGAATTGACTGGTAAAAGGACAACCTTTTCCCTCCAAGCCAGTTTTTGACAATTTACATATTAGTCTCATTATTTCTTATAAATCACTGTTTTTTTAAATCTTTTGAACCAGATATAATATCTGCCTGAATCCTGCATTAATAATGAGTTAAGTAAAATCTTTAACATATGTTCAATTTATATCCTGTGAAAATCATGATTTTACCTTTTTTAACTACATTTTTAACAAAGGTGCTTATTATAAGCCAGACATTATACTAAATCTTTTACATGTAGTACATGCATATATATCATCTTCCCAACAACTGGATTTGGATACTATTATTATCTTCATTTTATAGATCAGGGTCAACAAATGATAGCCCAGTGGGCCAAATCTGGCCTGACAAAATCATCCTGCAGCCTGATTTTGTCACTAAGGTTTAGTTAGAACACAGCACGCCCATTAGTTTATGTATTGTCTTTACTGTCTTGCCCCCCAACAGCAGAGCTAAATAGTTGCACCAGAGACCATGCGACCCACAAAGCCTATAATATTTATTATCTGTCCTTTTACAGAAAAGGTTTGCAGAACTCTGCAATAAATGAGAAAACAGGCTTTAAAATGTTATGAAAATTACTCAAATCCACACTGTTAGTGAATGGCACTGCCGAGGCTCTTAAGACTCCTTCCCTTTAAATTTCCTCAATGGTCAATGCTTCTGGGCTTTTACTTGTCCCAAACCAGATCAGCTCCTTTATGGCACAATTTTGGTGTCTTTACAGAAAGGTCTTTCCTGCCTCCATTTACATACTCATGCCTGGAATTTCTTTAGGAAGGAATCATCCTTTCATGTTGCAATAACAGATGAGGCAAAAATGAAAAATCCTTGAGAAAAGAAAAAATTTAAGTTAGGTTTGTGTGAAGGTGGTAATGACTGGGAACAGACCCCATTCTCTAAGTTGAAAAGAGGTCAAGTCATTTATTTGCACCTGGAGAGAAAAAAAAAGGGGTGATGAGTCAAAGGGAGGTTGGCATAAAACAAAACTAAGGTTGCCTAAGGGGGAGTCAGGCCCCTGACTCAAATATACCTCCATGGTTTACTCTCCCTTCCCACCCCCAATCTGTTTTGCATTTTGTTGTCAAAAGCGGGAGTAAAAGATTGTTACAACAGTAACCTCTTATTAGCCTGGTTGAAAATGGTGGGAGCAACTGTTGTATCTAAAGCTGTCCTGTAAAGTGGCACTTAACAAGTTTCCCTTCGGAATACTGTCATCCCTCCCTCCTTCCTTCCCCCATCTCTAGCTCCCTGCTCTCACAGGACACCAATTAGTGTGTGCATGTGTAGTGGCAGGGGCAGGGCACATGGTTTCCCTTCAAAGGAACAAGTGCGTGTAACTGTAAAATAAGGGAGGTCTGCTCAGCACTCGTGATTAATTATAATTTTTCAAAAACCCACAAAGAAGTGAAAGGGCCCAGGTGTCAATGGAAAGGCTAATCAGAAGGGCAGTGAAAACCGTGTAAATGGGATTCACTGCCGAGGGTGAAGTGTTGGAGCAATTAATTCACTAGTCATTCAGCACAAGTTAGAACAAGAGGGCTATCGTTTCTGGAATTTCCTTTCATTCCTTCCAAAAGGAGGAGAAAAAACTTTACCAAAGAACAGTACCCTCTTGCCTCAACCAAGTCTTGAGGACACAGGCAAATCTCTTCCAACAAACCAAATTCTATCCACAGAGGAGAGCTAAGAAGAGTACTGGGCTGCGTGGTGACCAGGAAGAAAACTCATCACTCTGTACCTGACAACATCCTCTGAGAGAGATAAAGCTGATTCTCCTTGTTCTCCGTACTTATGTTCTCTAGTCACCGCAAACACTGAATTGGTAAATACTAAATGACTGCTCCTTGGGAAATCGAGGGGTAGGATCCTGCAAGTATTTTTCAAATGATCAATACATCACCTTGTTTTCTGTGTTTTTTTGTTAAAGACACCTCATTTAACATATATTTTTATTCATTAACATTGAACTCAGGGTCAACAGTGCTATAACACGCCTGAAGGAAGCTTAACTAACACATATTTTCTCCATAAGGCGCGTCACAGCCTTCTTGCACGTAAAAAACTAGACAGCACTTCAGCATTACACTTGGGGGCCATTTTAAACAATAAAATCGCCAACAAAAAGCACAAAAGTGTGGAAAAACTAGCACTAAATAAGCCAGCAAAGGGACACTTGTTTACAGTATGAGAGCTGACACAAGAAGACAGGGCACCACCTTGTTCCACCTCAGCGAGGAATATGTGTGTCAGGTAACTCAAATTTTTTGCCATGCGGCCCATGCATGTGTCTTTGAACAACTATAAAAACACCTTGAGTATTGATTCTGGGGTTACATATAACTTAGCAAGTTGACAAATGTGCACATACAGAACCTATGAATAATGAGGATTAACTGTATCTATTTCCCTCCAGAAACTGCATAAACAGCAAATAACACCTTGGAGATAACACAGACAGATCAGCATTGCCAGAATATATAATATAAACATTTCTTAATTCTAAAGACCTCAGGCACAAGTACCAAATACTGTGAATTCTTTAAGGGGAATGTCAAGTTGAACAGCTGGTATGAAAGATTTGTGAATGGGGAAACTGTTGACTTCATTACCTGGCAGGTATTGTGTGCACAGTGGTCATTCTTGACATCCAGAAAGCTGACATAGTAATTGATTTCCCAGTTCTCTAAAAACCTAAGCACCTAAAATCCAATCTTAATTCCATTGTGCCCTGTGTGAGGAACCCTAAGGGGTTCTTGCAGTGTCCTTCCAAAAATCCTCAAACCTTCAGCACATTAATCTTGACAATATTAAAAGTCTCTAGGAATAAAACCCTGATGTGTAATAAGTCTGTTAAAGAAAGACTTGAGTCAAGAAAATACTACCAGTTGAGAAGTCAACCAATAGTATTAGCTATTTTGTATATTGTACAAAAAAAAAAAAAAAAAACAGGTTTCAGTGTAAAATCCTGCATTGTCTACATACAGCACATCCTTCCAGGTTATCAGATTCTAGCCTTTTGTTTTTCTTAGCTCTTTTGTAACCCTTTTGAGTTATAGGTAACAGATAAACAAGTAAATTCTGGCCAGTCTGGTAGAGATTTAGTTGATTTTTCTAATCTCTAGGGGGAAACACGGTTTTTGCCATTGGCGATTCATTTCAACATTCCTTTGCTTGCCAGATAAGTTTGTGCTATCTGATTTTTCCTTTGAACCAGTTAACATCTGCCTGGTTTCCTCTGTCTTTCCCTCTACCCTCTTAGGTCCAGTGAATGGAAGAAGCCTGTGAATTAAATTAACAAAAGACAGGTTAGCAAGACAAAAGTCACACAATTTGAATATTTATGTGCACTGGAGTTCACAGAAAAGAAGTAAAACTCAAAGAAGTGATCACACTTGAGAGCTTATATACCATTTTAACAAAGGAAAGGAGGTTTGAGCTTCAACGGATAATGAATCACAGGGAAGTTACTAGGAAATATATGAGGAAATAATGGACAGTAAGGTCTTATTTTAGTCAGGCCTGTTTGTGCAGTCTTCTCTTCCTGGGGGTGGGGGACTGGAAGGAGGGTAGAGGGGGATGGACATCTTAAAAGGAAAATTTATGCCCTGCTTTTAGGTACATAAGGGGAAGGCAGAGAACTCTTCCTGCATCTGTCGATTCCCAATTGCCTTCAGCTCAAAATCATTCTTATGACAAAGTGGCATATTTGGGGATGATATATTCTGATCCTCTTCACCTCACAGATGAGTAAAATTAAGTCCTTGATGCATGTTCATTCATAAAATTTGTATATTTGTCATTATTTTACTTTACCTTTTTCTAAAGAGCTGTTCCCAGGGCGTTAATTCCATTGTGCCCTGTGTGAGGAACATAGGAGGGCCAAAGTCAGATGTTTGCTAAGTCTTATATATCTTAGTTCAGACACTACATACAGAGCAGGTACAGTATCAGCTCTACTCATAGTGTACAGTCTATCATTTGTGTTTGTGTCATAAGGGGTGGGATGAGGGGAAGGGACACTTTGAAGAGTATTTTTGTGCCCTGGATGGGGTTTAAAGGGGAGATATCATAATTAACAAGAGTAGCAAAGGGCTGTGAACAGCTTCCTCAAAGATCTGTTGAATCTTGGGTGGCACCAAATCTTGGTATAGTGCTCTAAATAACTTCCCATGATGACTATTTGAGAGCAACTCTGAGAAATTAGTTGGCTGAGGGACCCAAGAGGTTCTCTAGACTATTTAAATCGCTGGAACCTGAGGCATCATCTAAAGGTAGTTACTGGCCAACAAATTACCTTACTACTGACAGATAATTCTAGTATAGTCTTTTTTTTCTTTGAAAGAATGAGTATGTGTGTGTGTGTGTATTTATGCCTGTGTCAGCATCTGTGCACTCTTGTGCCTATGAAGAGAAGATAAAGAGCAAGAGACACAGAGTGATCCTCTAATGTCTAAATAACAGTCCAGAGGAATGTTTGTTTCCACCAGAGGATTGGTGGAAACTGTTGTACTTCTCACTAAGGAGTTTCTGTAACAATTACCAGTGGAAATGTAGAAATTCATGCCTGGCAAGGACTTCAGGAAATCTGAGAGACATTCTCAGACCAAGACTAATCATAGCTACTGCATTCCTTCTACTCTCCATACTTGGAGACACTTAATCACTACCTGGAAGCTCAGCCCAAACTTCAGAGTAGCTGTCACACAGCTCTTCTGACCTAAGGAAAGAGGTTCCTAAATATACTAGCCCATTATGCCTGGATTCAGACTCAAACCAGTCCTGCTACTTAACCAACACAGATGCAATGTCTCATTTCCAATAGCTAGGCTTTAACTTTACTCCCAGTTCCCACTTCCTTGCAAATATCCCTTTTATATATAAGTGATTGGCATTTGTTCATCAGGACCATCTGGTACCCAATCTCCTCCTTCCTATTCACATCCTGATCTGCTTTATGCAAAATTCTTCTTTATAAGTATTCTTGGTGGGAAGTAGTACTTATCTCCTACCTTATAACCAAAAGGGGCCATATTACTTTCTCCCTGTTTTGGTACAGTCAGTGAGATGGGTGCATGATTTTGTGTCAGCCAACCAGATATGTAATATGCATTTGCTTTTGAAAATATTCAATTCTACCAGATAAATAAGTGTGTAGTTTATAAAACATAGGCAAAATCTTTTAAGGTGTTTTCAGTATAGGTAAGCGACTAGTAAGCAAAAAGTTTGTTGGATATAGGTAGAGCTGATGAGGTATTGTAAGCATAAGAAGCTAGCAAGTACAGTGTGTGTGTGTGTGTGTGTGTGTGTGTGAAACATAGAGAAGGGTGAAAGGACCAACAGATATTCATGAAGCACCTGGGTATTAAAAACACATGCGACTAAAAATACAAGAGACAGTAAATATTCAGGATGCCCTAACTATACATGAGCACTTAATATATATGAGGCTTTAATTCGTCACCCATTGGTGACACCCATTCTGCCTTCCTGGGTTCTCTGCCCATGAAATACAAATAAAACCCATGGCTTCCCTTCAGGCTAATCGGCAAGCTCCAGCTGTGGCTAGCTGTACTGGTCCCTCTGTGTCTGCAATAGAGCAAGTGTTGTTGACCAAGAGTGCCACCCGTCTGTGGGCTCATTTGCTCAAACTTAAGTTTTGGTCCTCATAACCACACCTCTGGTGCATAAGAAGACTAATGTGGCATAGAGAGATGGGATGTACAAACAATGCATATCCTAAGAGTTAGATTGGGCAGCCCTTCCATTCCGTGCACACGAGGTAGGTTATACCTAACTTGCTCCAGCTCTTTCCCCTTGCTTCTCACTGTGTCTTAATTTGATTTAGTAACTCATGTTATTTGAGCATCTTAATTTGGTCTCTGAGCCTTTCTGTTCTATGACCTCTGGGATAGCCTGCCTGCTAGTGCCTTTGGAGGCTATCACTGCCTCAAGGTAATGCTCATTTGTCCTGGGATTTGGGGTTGAGAATGAATGACACAAAGGTGTGTTGGAGCAGCCTGAGGAACAGGCTGTGCTTGCCTTGGAATCTTGGCTATGGTGCCTGCCTCACAGTCTCCAGAGTCCTCCTGATTCCAATATTTTTCTCTCTTCTTAATATGAAAGATGACATACATAAGGGAAAGTATATAAAATATGTGTAAAATTTGACAAATAATTATAATACAGACAATCATGTAACCTCACCAAAAGGTAGGGAAATTAATAACAGATGTAGGAGTTAAGCTTGCCTAAGACTAATTCTCCTGTAAGTTGGCCTCAGGAAAAATTTTGTTTCCTGCATAGATAGCACCACAGAAATGGGCTATGGCCTGGTGTAAAGGCAATCAATCTTGGTCAACATAAGACTTGGATCATGGTCTTTTGAATACCTCAGAAGAGGGTAAATTTTGATTTTTGCAAGTCTTGTCACTTGTGTGCTATGTCATAGACCTACGACTGCCAGACTCAGACACAAGCCCATGGATTTGAAGGCATGGTGCTACTTCCAACACAAAGACTAAGCTGGCAGGGTAGGGCTGGAGCCAAGGTTCTGTCATTGTAATTAAAAAGCCCCCAAAGCCCAAGGGTTACAGTCTCTCTCTCAGAGTCATATCTCTGCCAGATATACGTGTGTTGCCCAGGGTCCTGCACATGTGTTACTGATAGTGTCAGCATGATTCTCTCCCAATGAATCCGACTCCAGTAGCAACGGTATATGTTATGCCTGGTGACTTGTCCTCATCTGCATGATGCAAACACTCCCAGCATCCCAAACTCCATTCCCACGAACCCTTCCCCAATCATAATCCTTTCCATTTTTCCTGGGAATAACTACAGTCCTGTCTTTTGTGATCATTATTTTCTTGCTTTTCTTTATAATTCTACCACCAAGAGATTCTAAACAACTCAGTTTAGTTTTGTCTCTCTTCCTATTTTGGAACTTTATATAGTATATGAGATTTTTCTACACTGCTGTGTGTAGACAAAATTTATTCATTTTTGTTGCTGTGAAGTTATTTATAAATCTATTATAGATGATCATCTCAAAGTGGAATTGCTGGGTAGTTGGGTGTGTTTGCACTCAATTTTGAGAAGATACTGGCGAAGAGTTTACCATAGTGTTTGCACCAATTTATGCTCCTGCAGTGGAAGTCAGCTCTCTAGTTCTACATCCTCACCTCCACTTGGTATTGTCTGATTTTCAGTGTTTGACAACCTGGTGAGTATATAATGATTCCTCACTGTGGTTTTATTTTGCATTCTCCTTATTTCCAATGAGGCTGAGCACCTTTTCATGTGCTTATCAGCCATTTTAATTTTCTCTTTTGTTAAATGCTCATTCAAGTTCCATGTACACATTTATATTGAGTTAGATGTCATTTTCATATTTCATATTAGTAGGAGCTCTCAATATATTTTGGCTCTAGACAGTTGGTTCTTAAGTATCATAAATATCATCTCCTACTCTGTAGTCTCTCTTCTCACTCTTTTTAAGGCATCTTTTGATGGATAGAGTTCTTAATTCTAATTCAGTAAAAAAAAGAGCAATATTTTCCTTTATGGGTAGAGTTTTTTGGGTCTTATAAGAAAATCCTTCCCAATTCTGACTTCATAAAGATATGTTCCTGCACTATCTTTTTTAAAAGCTTTATAGTTTTACCTTTCACATTTTGATCTTCAAGCCACTGGGAATTGACTTTTTGGTGAATGATTCTGCTTTTTTTTCAAAGCCAGGTTCTCCAACCTCCAATCAATTTTCCAAGTCCCCAGTCACCTTATAATAAATCCTCTTTTTCCTTTAGATACCCAGCATAATAAGTTTCTCCTGCTTTCAATCAAGAGCTCTGGCTGATAAAATGGACTACTGCCTTGGCTCCCATTCCTGGAATCCTGCCTCTCAACCCCAGCCCAGTTCTATGTGCCGTGACTTGATACAGACGGGTTTTTGTCTGAGCTTTGGACTATGCCCAAAGATTGCCATACTCCATGATCTTGTGTCTTACCCAGCAGACTACTTCATATTTCAGAACCTCCTGTTGGATTGGTTCCACCAGCTCCTGTCCCACTGCCCAGCTCCATTATGAGCTCAAAATCATATTCCGCTTATTCTCAAGATATGAGATGAAATTGAACACCAGGCTTAGACCCCTGAGGCCCACAGAAAGAAGGTAATAGAGATAACATTCATAAACCATTGCCAATTGACGTCATCTGCTAGGCCAGACAAGTGAAAGCAGGCTTAACTCCCAGCTGGGGATTTCAGATCTTATTGCCATTCTTTGTCTCTCTTATCAGGAGACCATGCAGGAAGGTTCACACTTTACTTCTTTCCAAGTGGTTTATTGATTTGTGGATTCAGTGAAACATGCATCAGTTGAACTAACTATTCCCTTTAAGTAAGGAGTCATTCACACTGTGCTGAAATTAACAGGCACAACAGAACTGCCTATTAGAGTTCAACCAAAGCACAATAGACGCACACAATGTGAGGGCAATCTGGCGATTAAATAGCTCTACTTCATCCCTAGCCATCAGAAGCCAGTGTGCTCTTATTTCTGCTTTCTTTGACTTCCTCTTCCCTCCCCCAAGACACACAACTGCAAAGAGATTATGTACACTATTTAATAGAAAATAGATTTCTTTCCCATCCTTCCACTTTCTCTTTATACCGCTAGGTATTATTTCCCTCACTATTTCTTAAATGGATAGCAAACTTCGGATCCTTTCTTCCTAGATGACTGCTTAACTTCACATCTTCTCTGATCAAGTCACACAGGAAATAACAGCTAAGACAAGATGGCAAATATACTGCATTTAATCAGTGATTTTTCCTAATAAAAAATGTAAGCACTGTCCTCATACATCAATATAATTCCACTGACCTATCAGTTTTTTTTTTCCTCTTGATAATAAATAGTCTTTCTACAGCTCCTGTGACTAATAATTATAGTATTTGGAAATTTTATACAGACTTCAAAGTCCTATGAAGTCTTCATCATCAAAACCACTAATGAAATAGGTAAGACTTATAGCATTATCTTTAGCTTCTGAGAAGGAAACTGAGGCTCAGAAGGAATTAATGAATGATCTGAGGTAAAGCCAGGACTCAATCTTGACTTTTATGACTCCTTGGCTAGTGTTTCTTCCAAGATGGCTGTCCTGTATTAAAAGGTTCTCTATGTAGCTATAGTTATTTATTTTATGCAAAATTTATCAAGAATCAAACCCGCAACACTGGCTACATTCATATCTTTTTTAACCATCTGATTCCATTCTTGGCATAAACATGCTATTATATGGACAATGGAGACATAAATTGTAGTAATACTATTAAAAAGTAGCTAGTTAAAGACCTAAATGTAAGACTAGACTCATAAAACTATTAGAGAAAAACACAGGAAAAACACTCTTTGACATAAACCACAGCAAGATCTTTTTTGACCCACCTCCTAGAGTAATGAAAATAAAAACAAAAATAAACAAATGGGACTAATGAAACTTAAAAGCTTTTGCACAGCAAAGGAAACCATAAACAAGATGAAAAGACAACCCTCAGAATGGGAGAAAATATCTGCAAATGAAACAATGGACAAAGGATTAATCTCCAAAATATACAAACAGCTTATGGGGCCCAACATCAAAAAAACAAACAACCCAACTAAAAAATGGGCAGAAGACCTAAATAGACATTTCTCCAAAAAAGAGATACAGATTGCCAACAAACACATGAAAGAATGCTCAACATCATTAATCATTAGAGAAATGCAAGTCAAAACTACAATGAGGTATCAGCTCACACTGGTCAGAATGGCCATTATCAAAAAATCTACAAACAATAAATGTTGGAGGGGGTGTGGAGAAAAGTGAACCCTCTTGCACTGTTGGTGGGAATGTAAACTGATACAGCCACTATGGAGAACAGTATGGAGGTTCCTTAAAAAACTACAAATAGAACTACCATATGACCCAGCAATCCCACTACTGGGCACATACCCAGAGAAAACCATAATTCAAAAAGACACATGTACTACAATGTTCACTGCAGCACTATTTACAATAGCCAGGACATGGAAGCAACCTAAGTGTCCATCGACAGAGGAATGGATAAATAAGATGTGGCACATATATACAATGGAATATTACTCAACCATAAAAAGAAATGAAACTGAGTTATTTGTAGTGAGGTGGATGGACCTAGAGTCTGTCATACAGAGTGAAGTAAGTCAGAAAGAGAAAAACAAACACAGTATGCTAATGCATATATATGGAATCTAAAAAAAAAAAAAAAAAAGTACTGAAGAACCTAGTGGCAGGGCAGGAATAAAGATGCAGACATAGAGAATGGACTGGAGGACACAGTGGGGAGGCGGAAGCTGGGAAGAAGTGAGAGAGTGGCATGGACATATATACACTACCAAATGTAAACTAGATAGCTAGTGGGAAGCAGCCGCATAGCGCAGGGAGATCAACTCAGTGATTTGCCAGGACCTAGAGGGGTGAGATAGGGAGGGCGGGAGGGAGGCTTAAGAGGGGAGGGGATATGGGAATATACTTAGGCACATGGCTGATTCACTTTGTTGTACAACAGAAACTAACACAGAATTGTGAAGAAATTATACTCCAATAAAGATCTATTTTTTAAAAGAAGCTAATAAAAGGTTATTTACCAAAAAAAGAAAAAAAAGTAGCTAAGATTCTGGGAGTGTTCAATGTATCAAATACAATCTCATTTGAGGTTTGGGTGGTTTTGTTGTTAGCAATTCAGATTCAAAAATTATCTTATTCATTATTGAGATTAAAAAACCAAACATATTTCAATAAAATGTGTTTAAACAAGATAGGTCAAATTTCAGAATTCCATCTTTATTAGCATACAGATTGAGTAAACAGGCTTTTTGCAAACATATTTAGGTCTTTATAACTATAGAGAAGAGGCAGGGGATAGTTGGTTTCAGGGCACAAATCTGATAACACAATCTGTCCCTTTAATTTTTTTGAATACTTAGCTGTTAATTTCAAGGCTGGGTGAAGTTCTACTGCATTAGAAATAAAGGATTTATTTAAATAGCATTACAAGAAATGAAAGAAGAATATTCAAGAAATTTTACTGTACATGTTTATTTTTAAAATCTTCTCCTCTATTCTGATGACTCTTCTGAAAGAACAAAGGGAACTATTTTTCATGTTGTTGTTTATTCAATTCATTCTTTAATTTCATCTGCTTGTTAATTCAATCTCCATTATTCATATAGTAACTACCATGTGCTCCTTGCATCAGACGGCAGGCTATCAGTGCTGAGCACAGGGAGCTAAGAGGTTCTGCAGAAAAAGAACTCATCACCACCTTGAAAATCAGGGCAAGCTTGCAAGAAGAGATGACATCTACGCTCAGAGAACTAATAGAAGCAACCCACTATATAAACCGAATTTCATAAGCTGTCGTGTGAGCATGAAAGCCTCTTTAGTTATTTAGTGGGATGTGCAACACGCAAAAGAACTAGAAGTCTATGAATTTCATGATTTCTACCCTGGGGTCTCAAATTCCTACAATTCCATAAACTAGTTCCAATATTTCAAACAACCTGATAAAAACTGAACTGTTCTTCCTCACTCTTGTTTGTTGTTTACTGGCTGCCCTGACTCTGAACTTTTATATCAGTCAGATGTAGCCTACTTCAGAAGACAGCCCTTATGGTAAGTCATATAATCTCCAATACTGTTCATAGCAATTACCCCAAACCTCCTTATTTTACTTCAAAGTCTACTCCTCTCCTGTGTTACTTAAACTATTTTTGAGTGTTGGGCTTGTTTCCCAGGCTTTCTGTGGGGGAGCTATGGAGTGGCTTCAAAAGAACTTTAGCTCCTCGTAATTTTAGTCACCCTCCCCCTTTCACACATACAAGTTACCCCAAGAAAGAAGAAATCCAAAATTTAAGAAAGAAATATGTTTATTTTTATACCCAACAACATAAATAAATCGCTTGGTCTCCTTTAACCAGGATGCTGGCTGTAGCTGGTGCTGTTTGAGGTATCCCTAACAAATCCACCCTTCTGTCTTTGTTAAAAAAAAAAAAACACTTTTGTGCAGGCCATGGGCAGCAAAGTGCTCAGAAAAGATGGGCCACTTCCCCTTCCCCAGAGATTGAACTCTGACTGGCCTAAGTCTACATGCCAGGGATTGGCTCAAGATCCAGTTCTATTCATTGGCATTTTAAGACAACACAGCTAGGTGCTTCTAGAAAAGATTTTTCTCTATGATAAAAAAAAAGAGATACCTTTTTTATTTCTTCCTGCCTGTGGATGTCCTTGGAAGCTTTGAGACCCCTTTGGGTAAGGATGTGATGCCATCTTGTGACCCTGAGTAGACAAGCATAAAGACAAAGCCAGCATGCTGGGTATGGTACACTAAGAAGTCAGAAAGAGCATGGGTCCTATGTGACACCACTGATCCACTGTACAATCTTGGAACTGCCCTGTCTCTGAACATTCTTTTTTAATACAGCAGGTTCTTATTAGTTACCTACTTTAAACATATTAGTATATATATGTCAATCCCAATCCCCCAATTCATCCCACCCCCTTTTCCCCCCTTGGTGTCCATACCTTTGTTCTCTACATCTGTGTCTCTATTTCTGCCCTGCAAACCGGTTCATCTGTACCATTTTTCTGAACTTCTTTTTGATTGAAATATAAAATGTCCTTCTGGTTTACTCATGGAGTAAATTGTGGAGCGACCACTGTCCTCCTGCCCCTTTGACCTGACAATGTACCTAATTTCCCTACCTTAAACTTTGCTTCTCCCTAAGGGATTTAGCTCCAACTCCCCATCCCCATCTACCACCCTGTCTGGATCTCTTTCCAATCTAATAGCACCAAGAAAACATGCAGTTAAAGCTGATGGACCCAAACTCTGACTTTGAGTTGTCTGGCCCATCCTGGTCATTTGAGAGAAGACAGGAGATGAAGAATATACTTTGATGACAAATAAGCAGAAGTCACTTATTACATGATAATCTTACTTTTGGGCAGACAAAAGTAGCTTAAAAGATGAAGTACATAAAATTTATGAAGTACATAAAATTTTCTAATAAGAAATAGTTTGAGAATCACTATCATAATTCAGGTATTCATTTTGGCCTCATGGGAAAAATTTGGAAGAGATGAGTCTTTAAGGTCTGGTCAACTGAAACCTTTCAAAAAGTGATAGCCAATTTCGATTCTGGGTAGTCACCAATAAAAAATTCCAAATCCAGAAAAATTTTAAGACAGAAAAGCTATTTATACAGCCAAATATTAGAAACCATCTAAATAATAATCAATGGTAGACAATCAATTAAGTAGATTACAGTGTAGCCATATGATACAGTAATTAAAATAGTATTTTAGGGACTTTCCTGGTGGTCCAGTGGCTAAGACTCTGCGCTCCTAGTGCAGGGAACCTGTGTTTGATCCCTGGTCAAGGAATTAGATTCCCTGCTGCAACTAACACCTGGCACAGCCAGATAAATAAATAAATGAATATTTTCTGAAATAGTATTTTAGTATTTTATTAACATAAAAGTGCTGATTTGTTAATAAGGAAACAAAATATGGATAAGAAATTTATAATTTATTTTAAGAACCATATTTTAATAAGACCACATATAGAGAAAAGATGACAAGAAAATATTACTAAAATGAAGTGACTTAATAATAGAAAAATGGGCAATTTTCGTCATCTTTTTATTTTTCAATACTTTCCAAATGTTCTTTTACAAACGTTTATGAGCTGCTATACCCAAGGTCATTGCCACATTTGGTTTATTGGCAGCTTCCTTTCAGCCACAGCCTGACACTGGATACAGGGCTTGGCAAATGCTCCCAAGTAAATAAAGCATAATTAGTATGCATAACACCAAACCAGATGAAAACTGAAAGTTTCAAACCAAATAATCCAGATGTTCCAAATTCCCAGATGTTTGTTGGAAAGTAAACTAAATCACCAATCTTTAACTGCTTAGTTTTGTTTTCCATTAGAAGTTGTGGCTTTAAGAAGCCGGGTGTTGAAACAATAGCAGCTGAGATTTCTGAGAAAATGGAGTAGGAAGCTCTGGCAGAGAAGAACACAGACAAAAGTTTACCAAGCACCTGTCTAAACTGCATCTGTGCTAGAGCATAACTGCTGCCAAAGAAAGGTCCAGATTTTTAATAGAAGCATGTCTAGTACAGTAGTTTACAGGATGCCTCTACTGGTCTAGAGAGAAGGGAAGAAATATTGCCATTGACATAAGATGAAAGAATGGTTGCGTTCCATTAGGAATATATTATAAACCTCTAATCTTGCCTTCAAGGACTGTAAAGAGTCACTTAACCAACCACAGGGACTGGGGTTTCCCAGAATAGGCACAGATCCTCAGCTGCCTTCTAATCTCTCACTTGCCTGGAGAGGTGCCAAGGTATTAACATTTAAATCACTAAAAAGGCAATGTAGCCTCTCTCAGTTGTTTCTATCCCATTGAGGCTATTTCTCAATATAGCCTCAAACTTCCCAAGGGGATGGAAAACCTCACTTTATTAGTATCAGCATCAGCTCGCACAGAAACAGCTGCAGCATCCTGGAATAAGAATTAGATGGGGAATCTGGAAGCCTCACTTCTAATTCTAGCTGTGCTGGGAACAACTTTGACCTTAGGCAATCCACAAAAACTCTCAGATTCACAGATTCTTCATCTTTAGGAACTTGATGAGTTGATCTCTAAGGCCTCAATAATTCTATTTTCTTATCCTTAAATGTAACCACCTGGTGGATGTCTGCCACCTGCATGCTCACAGAATCCTCCCAGAGTCCCCTTTTACCTTAAAGTGTGGAAATTCTGGTGCTCTCTCCACATTTTCTGCAAGTTCTCTGGAAATATATATTCTCACGGTCACCTCTTGCTCTAATTTCCTGCATCGCTGCATTTTCAGTCACTTCATCTTAAATCCAGCCATACTTCCTTCCCTCTACACCTTTTCACCCCACAGTGTGGCACTTCCCTTTCTTTTTTATCCATCTCTCTCTGCCCTTTACTCTCCGCCCCCAAAACAGGCAAGGTAAGGTCTGGAGAAAATACAGAATTGAAAACAGAGTCAGTACCCAAAGGAAAGCAGACTGAGGAATCGGGATGTAGGCTGAACAAAATGTCCAGCCTAACAAGGGAGTCTAGGCAGGAGGATGAAAACTAGGTCCAGTTACATAAGTAAAGAATTGAATAAATAAATGTAGGAGAAGAGACAAATCTTTCTTACAGAAGCCTTCCAAATAATTTATGTAGAAACTATAAGGGAAGAAAAGCATTTTTCCCTCTACCCTCCTAAGTTTTTGGACTGGAACTCTGCAAACTAGACTGAAAAAAGACAAATTAACAAAAGAAAAACAAGAAGTTTACTAACACATGGAGAAAGCGTATACATGAAAGAAACTCAGTAATGAGTAACTCAAAGAAGTAGTTAGAATTGGGACTTATGTAGCATCTTGGCAAAGAACAATACATTTGTAGAGAAGTGACAAGACAAAGGAAAAGAGTTTAGGCTTCCAAGAGTGGCAAACCATGGTAACGTAAATACGTGCAGGAATCCAGTGGGAGATGACGGCTGCTTTTGCAGGTCCATGTTGACACCAGCTTCCTGTCTTTCTCTTGGCCGTAAAATTCCCCCAGAAGAGAGAATTTATGGCCATCCTCATTTCTCAAAAGTTTCTTCTCTTAGTCAGATATAAGGGAAGCTCTGGGAAGGCTTCTTTGTGGAATCTCAAATGCCTTTAGCTCAAAATAACTCATATACCAAAGTGCTGTATTTGGGGTGGCATATTTTGATCCTATATGATACTTTCTCCTCCAAGATGTGCAGCTTAATCTCTTCCCCCCTTCTTTGAGTGTGGGTGAACCGAATCACTTACTTCTAAAGAACAGAGAATGAAAAGTAACTTTACAGTGGTTAAACCAAACAACCAGCTCAGGTGATCAAGGTCAACATCAACAGCGATAAGTCATGTTGGTAGTATATGCACTTGATATGATGTGACAAAAAAATGGTCCTTTACCTCTGTAATCTTCCTTCCAAAGACCTATAACCCAAGACTAATGATGAGAAAAACATTAGAAAATTTCAAATTGAGGAACACATTATGAAATACCTGACCAATGCTCCTCTAAACTGTCAAGGTCATCAAAAACAAGGAAAGCTGAGAAACTGTCAGTGCCAAGAGGAGCCCATGGAGACAAGATGACTACATATAATATGGTATCCTTAATGAATAAAGGGCATTATTGGGAAAACTGGTGAAATCCAAAATAACATGTGGAGTTCAGTTCATAGTAATGTACCAATGTTCATTTCTCAGTTACAGCAAGTAAACTACAGTAACTTAAGATGTAAAAAATAGGAGAAACTGAATGGGGGAATGTGGAGACTCTCTATGCTCTTTTTGCAACTTTTCTGTGAATCTAACACTATTCTAAAATTTAAAAGTTTATTTTTAAAAATTCAGGCTCATAGTCAATGGGCTGAATTTGGAGATGATCAAAGCAATCTCAGAGGTAAAATAGGAGGTGGGCCTGGAGTGGTTATAGAAAGCAACCTCCAGACCCTTTGAAGGGGACCAAGGATTTACTTAGGGATAAGGAAGAAGCTGGGAAGGCATGGTCACTAGAAATCAGAAAAAAAATTACTTATAGGTTTTTGCAAAATGATTTGCTCTTTTATTAATTCAAGGTGCAATATAAGGAACAATCCAAATGTCCAGAGAGCTGTATTTCCAATTTAGAAAGCCCAAGACAAGCCGTGTCCTCAGGAGCTAGCATTTACTTCCTTTAGCCATGCTTATAACAGAACTTTGCCCTTGAAAAGATTTTGAGGAAAACCAGACAGCCCTGAAAAAAATACCTCACTGAAACAAAGAGAAGTGACAGTGACTGAGTGGCTTGAACAATGCAAGATTAAGATCGTGCCTAAGGATAAAGTGACAGAAAAAGCCAGGTGGGAATCTGACAAAAATTGCCTTCTGTCTCAGAAAAGAGCCTGGGTAGAAACGTCACCTTTTCACTCAAGGCATTGGCTTCAGGCTCTCTTCAAGTCACACTGGCTGAGCTTCTGGGCAAAAAACAGAAAAACCCAAAAAACTTTCCCAGCTATAAACCCCACGGCTCCCCATACTACTGTCTAGAGGCTGAGCTTTGCTGCCTTATTCACTGCCTTTCACATCGACTGACTGGAATGGGAGCTCTGTGGACAGAAGTGGGCCAGTTAGGCCTGAGGAACAACAATGTGAAAGGTCAGCTGCTTTTTCTCCCTTCTCTATTTCCAGGGCAGGGGCCAAATCCCTAAAAGGGGCAAAAAAAAACCCATCTTATCTTTCTTAGTTAATACACCACCAGCCTAGTTACAGCAGTTGTCTGATTCCCACTTCCCCTCATGCCCCAAACCTATCCCACTAGCAAATAACACCAATTTAAACGCTTGAACATTGCCTGAATCTGCCCACATGTCTGCACTTCCACTGTTACCTCCATAGTCCACCTCACCTGGACTTCTACAATAACCTTGTTTTGCCTTTGGGGTTCTCCAGCTTCCCTATATGTCTACATATGGATTTCTTTTCCTTTATTATGCTTGGGACTCACTGGCATTCCATAATCAGAAGATTGGAGCCATTCATCATTTTTGGAAAATTACAACCATATCTTCAACCAAATTCCAATGAAATTTTCTATTTATGTTTCATCCTATTTTCTCTATGATCTCCTGGAACACTGACTGGATTCATGTTGGGTCTTCTCATTCTCCTTCATGTTTCTTAAAGTCTCCTTTATATTTTCCAACTCTTTGCTGCTCTCTATGCAATTTCTTTAGCTCCATCTTTCAGTTCATTAATCTTCCCCTTCAGTTATGTCTAATCTACCATTTATATCATCTTTTGATTCTAATGTCAATTATTACCTTCTTTGATTTAAAATAGGCCCCCTGTATCCAAAGGTTTTGCATCCACAGGTCAACCAACCATGGATTGAAAATACTCAAAAAAATAAATTCCAGAAAGCTCCAAAAAGCAAAACTTAAATTTTCTGCATGCCAGCAACTATTTGTATAGTATTTACATTGTATTAGACATTATAAGTAATCTAGACACTATTTAAATCATACAGAAGGATGTGTGCAAGTTATATGCAAATACTACACCATTTTAATATCTGAGACGAGTATCCATGGATTTTGGGATCAGCAGGGGGCCCTGGAACCAATCTCCTATGGATATCTAGGGACGACTGTATAAGTTGCTGGTTCTTTTTCAAACCTACCAGATCAATGGTCATCGTTTCTTCCTATTGTCCTATTTCTTTAAAAATTAAATATACTTATTGTATAATCTGTATTTAATCATTTCTACTATCTGTAGTTTATGCAATATGACTCTGTAGTTTGTTATTTCTGTTGATTCATACAAGCTTTTCTCCTATCTTTAGAATTTTGGGCTCATAACAATATTGTGAAATTTTTGAGGTTGGATTTTAAAATACACTCCTCCTGGGAGAGTTTGTATATGCATCTTCCAGAACCTTGGGAGTCTAACACTAAATTTTAGATTTCAGAGTTTCAGGGCATCCAAGCTGTTAGGAATTCAGAGACTAAGCCTGCACAAGTGTAGGCTTTGATCAGCAATTCTCAGGGTGAGGGAGACGTTTTTATTTTCAGCTGTACCCACAGCCAAAGTAAATATAGGTAAGTGTCCCATCACCCCTTCTCTGTGGGGGGTGGGGGGGTAGGTTTTCCCTGGTTCACTCAATGAAGTCATTATCCCTTGAGACTCCTAGCTTTGTGCACAATTTGCAAATATGACCCCCTACCATGTTTTGGCTTGATTAAAATCCAAACCACTGGCTGTCAAAATGGCAGATAACACAGAACACCAGGGCCAACTACTACTCCAGAGCCTGCTTACCCTGTAGATTCATATTTACTTTCTGACTTGGGAAGAATTCAATTATTTTTCCTCAAGGTCAGCCATACATTAAAGACAATGAGCCTTATTTTTTTTAATACCCAGTATTTTCAAGTATGCTATGCAAAGAAGACTTTCTATGAACGTCTAATCTGTCATAGTTTCCAACACAGAACTTGCAATAGCCTCCTAATGGGTCCCTGATTCCACTCTAACCTCATATAATCCATCTTCTACCTAGCAGCCAGAGCTATCTTCTTAAACACCCTGCCAAAGAGAGGTAATTAATAAAGATCTCACAGGCTGTTTTCAGAATCTTACTTACAAACATCACTCTTCTCTTCCAGGTCTGCTTGAGGAAAGCCTCATGACTATGCACTACACTTTAGTGTCATATGTAACCTGACTTCAGACTTGGACTTTCCCATATCTTCCAGCTTGCTGAATTTCCTTGTCCTTTAGGATGGAAGTTAAAATCTGGCTTACATTTCTATCCCAACACTAATCCTTGGGAGTCTTAGAGGACTTACTTTTCTCTTTAGTATCTCAGGGTCCACATTCCTGCACCTGTTGAGTTAACAATCTCTGCCTTTCATCTTACCTCCTGAGTGTATTCTCCCTTCTCTGTCCTCGTGACCTGGTAGGACACCACCCCAATCCTGTCATTCTCTATCGTATCACTGATAAGTCATTTAAAGGACATAAGCATTGAAAAGATTAGGCTGCCCATAACCTCCTAATATTATAGATCAATAAAACCAAAATTTATTTTTGAAATGTCACAATTTACATGCATGCTGAAATAAAAAGTCTTCTTATTAAATTTTCATATTGGCAAATTCAGAATGTGTTCATGAAAATTAAACTTCTCGGTCTCTCAGCGTCTCAGAACGTCCATGTTGTGTAGTGTACCAAGTCAATGTTACGTGTAGAAGACAATCCTGTAGGCTTACGCCAGTTGGGAAGTTGAGCTGGGAAATTTATGTCACTTTTTCACAAGTATAGCCTGGCCAACAATTTAAATCTAAATAATCAACATAAATACCAGACAACACTGTTGTCAAGGTCCCTCGGCTATCCTCACTCACAGAATGGTTTTCCCGGTCACCTCTTCCTCCGCTTGCGTCTCACTTCTGCCCCATTGTTGGGCCCCCAGTTCCTCCCTGTTGAACTCCTCGTACTCCTCCTGGGGCCACTGCTCATTCCAGACACTCATAATTATCATTAACTCTAGTGAAGAGCCATTTACCCAACTCATAGCAAGTCTAGATTATGCTTGAAGGGACAAATTTTCAATATCAAACACTCCCATTACTTTGTATCCCAAAATAAAACCAGGCCTCTCCCTGAGAGGAATCCCAGCCTCAATTGCCAACAAACAAACAACAATAACAACAACAAAAGAAAACCTTTTCTTCCTATTATGGGGACTCAGTTGGAACCCCATAGTTAATATAAAGATTATTTTAAGCTGAAGACATCTGAGATTCAACAGATGCAGAAAGAAGTCTTCCCCGAACTTCCCAAATCTGACTAAAAGCAGCAACTTCTGAGAAATGGGGCTGCCACAAATTATCTTTTTAGGGTGGCTCCACTCCTAAGAGGAAGAAGGAGAACCTACCATAAGTCCCGCACTCTGGGGAGTTTTATAACCCTGAAGAAGACAGAAAGACCACTCGTATCTGCACAAACATCATCATAAACCTTATCGCTTACTTGTTCTTCTAAGAACCCATTTCCCTCTCCTAAAGGGATCTATTCTTCCCTTAAAGGCCTTTTCTCGCCCTTCCCTTTCCCCTACTAAGCCTCTAACTTTAACCATTTAAAGAGCTACTTCTTTTGCAAGCTCCTATACACATACAAATAAATTTTTTCTCCTGTTTACCTGCTGTTTATCAGTTTAATTGGCATGTTCCAGTCACTAAACTTAGGAAGTCAGAGGAAAAGTTTTTATCACACAGGGCTAACGCCAATTTCTATATTTGGAAGCCATGGTTTTCTTTTTTTTTTTTTTTTTTTGCCAGATGTGCTCTTTTTGTTTTGTTTTAACCAGCCTTACTGAGGTATAATTTACATATAATAAACTGCACACATTTAAATTATACAATTTGATGAGTTTTGACAGATATGTACACCCATGAATCTACCATTACATTCAAAGTATAGAGCATTTCCATAAGCCCCCAAACATTCCTTAAGCCATTTAGCAGTCAATCCCCTCCTCCAACCCTAGTACCCCAGCAAACAATGATCTTTCTGTCAATATAGTTTTCTATTCTTCTAATGTCGTTGTCTGGTTTTAGTATTAGGGTAGTGATGACCTCATCAAGTGAATTTGGAATTACTCTACCCTCTGCAAGCCACGTTTTTCTTTTAAACCTAATATTAGCCTAATATTAATATTAGCTTATAGCTGTCACTTAGCACATACCACCTGATAGTTAGATTTGGCCCCAGAAAACATTAATTACCAGCCTCAAAATAAAACCAAAAATGCCTTCTAGGATCTCCATTCCCCCAAACACCTATATAGTTAGCAGCATTTAGTTTGGCTCTTTTGGACAATTCTTCCTTGATCTTATCAGACTGTGACCTCCTTGCAGGTGATGCCTTTTTTAAATTCACTGGTCTAAACCAGTGAAGAAGCTAGTAAACTAGTAAAGAAGCAGTACTCAATAAATATCTGCTGAATTGAATTGATCAGGACGTTAGTTGTAAATTTAATCTTGGCAGTAAAATGAATCCTGTGATAATCATTTTTAGACATTTTATAAATGTACTAAAAGATACACTCACCCAAAATTAATATTTACTGATCGAATAATGCTATTTAAGTACAACTAAGGCCCTATTAACCAGGAACTGCAGGAAACAAAGTAACACAAATAGTACACTCCCTCCCACAGGTTATGGAAAACTGAAGAGCCCACCCCCAGGTCTAAGCATTTGCCTCTTCCACAGCTCAGCGTATGGAGAATGAAAAGGTGTTCTTGTAGCTTCTTCAAAAGAATAGACTTTTACAAAGAAAAAGCTTAAATCCCCCTTAATTATACCCAGCCCTTATCAAGGTGAAAAAAAGAGAATATTTGGAAATTAGTTACTTTCCTTGTATACTCCCTGCAAATTATGAATGCATCTCCTCTGATCAATTTTGCACTTTATGAGATTTTTTTAAAATTTATTAAGTATCATATTCAAAAATATAGAATTGTTATCATCATAGTTGTTTTTTTAACCTAATTTCACCTCTGCACAAATTGGGTAAGGGACTGAGCTAAAAAGAGTCTCAAAATCTATACTTTCTCACCTCCTTTGGGACAGAAAGGAGGTCCAAAGGGAAAGGGCTGGTAAAATCTGTGTTTCAAACCCTTAATTCTATTTTTCAAATCTGCACCTACATCTATGATTCCTTAAGTGAAGCTGAAATAGAAAAATCAGGAGAGACAACTTCTAACCCTGCCCCAAATCCTCCTGTTCTGTCTACTAGAATCATGAGAAAATAGTCCATGTTATAAGCAATAGATCACACACACACACATAAAGACCCATGAAGAATGACAAAGAGGGAGGGGAAAAATGATTGTAATATTTGTCTGTTTAGCCAAAGGGCTGGAGGGAAAAAAGACACTGAACAAAGATTCTTTGAGAAGTTACTGATCTCCCACTGGAGGCTGTAGTTGCTAACTGAGCTGCTCATTCCCAGCATATCAATTCATTGTGGTAAGAGATTTGGCCCGTTTCCATAGTAAAAGGAGAAATTAAGAGCTTCACACAGCTTTTTTTTTTATTACATCTGAGATATATTTGGTTATTCTAGTCAGCCACTAAAGGCATTCACTGTTCTTCTCCCACTTAAGACTTGCAGTTGTAAAGACCCAAAAGGCTTAAACATGGGAAAAACTTCAGGGAACCTTCATGAACTTTCAGAGTCCTTAGTTTAACTCCATAAAAGTTCCCAAAGTCCACAATGACTAGTGATAAGCAATTATTCAGGTTTAAATATTTTAGCACTAATTGATTCTCTCATTTTAATTGCAGAAGTAATTTCCCTGAAAGTTTACAATTTGTACTCACAGGGGAAAGTGGAAGAGAATGCCAAACCCGCTCAGGGACAGGACTTGAATGATTTCACCCTCAACAATTCTGCTAGTTATTTGTTTGAGGGTGACTCTAGCCTTAAGCATTGACAATTCCTTTTGATTTAGACTGTTGTTTTTGTGCTCGTGAATTTAGTCCCAGATGACTAAAATAATGAAAATTCCTTATAACGTATGATGACATATAGTTAGATTACTCTTGTAATAATGTTCAGACTTCTTGTCACAGCATAAAAGACCCTTCACCCACCACTCCCTACCTTACAGGCCCAGTTTCACTTCCCCATAAATACCACCACCTACCCTGCATCTAACTGCACTGGATCATTCACTGCTACCGAATGCTCACACGCCCTTTGGCAACTCCATATCCGTGCACAGGCTGTACCTTCTGCATGAAATGCTCTGCTCCACATTTTGTGCCAGACAAATTTATTCTTCAAAACAAAACTTAGATACCACCTCCTAGAGAAAGCCTTTTCAGATTTCTTTAGGGAGGGTTATTTGCCCCCTCTTCTGTGCTTTTGGAGTTCTATACACACCCCTCGATGTTTTACTGTCTGTCTCCTAAAACAGATCTCAACCTTTTTTAGCATAAGGTTTCTTCAAGCTCAAGACAGTGCCAGGCACATAGCAAGCATGCAAATGATCATTGAAGGCATTGTGGGTGACTCTCCCGCTTGTGAAATTCTGTTAACAGCTCTCAACACTCACCGCTAAAAGAGGTGCTGTAACATTGCTTTTGTAATGTTTTCAATTAATACATGCTACCTGCCCTGTTTCAAAATGGCATTTTTAACGATTCAATTAACAACTTAAAAAATAAAAATGTCCTCTTAATTTACTCCTTCCACTTTTACTATTTTAAACTTTGCCTCTCACTTTAAGCCTGTCCTCCCTGGGCAAGTATATCGAACTTTGAACATGAATCCAATTATCTAGAAGCACAATGGTGTTCTCACTGGGGCCCTGAGTATGACTGCACGAGGGACCCAAATACTAGGCAGTATCAAGAGACCTAGTAAATGCTTGCCTCTTCCAAGAAATTACTAGGACCTAATTAAATTTCTTTCACAAAGATAAAGCTTCCTAACATTTATTTTCAGAAAGCAAATAGAGAAGGGATTTTATTTTCATGGACGTTGGAAGTAGAGGAAAGCGACACTACGTGGATTCTCTTCTACAAAATTCTTCCATTCACGCCCAAGCAAAAAAAGTCAGGTCTCTCTTTCTATTCAATTATTCCACATTTTGCCCTTGTCTTTGTCTCATTTAAAACCAGTAGAGGGCTTCCCTGGTGGCGCAGTGGTTGAGAGTCTGCCTGCCGATTCAGGGGACACGGGTTCATGCCCCAGTCCGGGAAGATCCCACATGCCGTGGAGTGGCTGGGCCCGTGAGCCATGGCCGCTAGGCCTGCGTGTCCAGAGCCTGTGCTCCGCAACGGGAGAGGTCACAACAGTGAGAGGCCCGCGTACCGCAAAAAATAAATAAATAAATAAATAAATAAAACCAGTAGAAATCTGTGGGGAGCCTCCAGTTGGATGAGATAAATGACTGACCTTCAAAGAGTTTACAATCAGTGAGGAAAACCAGCATATAATGTAACTTACTCCAATATGGGATGGTGACATATGGTACACTTAACTGAAGGAAGAATCCAAAGAAGGGCATATTTAATTTTGACTATTAAGGAAGGCCTTTTAGAGAAAGTAGTGCGTCAGGACTTAAGGAGGAGAGGAATTTATGTAAGTGGTACCATGAACACAGACACAAGGCATGACATAACATTTTCAATAATAGTAAGTATTCCATTGCAATTTCAGCTAAAGTGGGAATATATGTGAGAACATTTCTTAAAAAGCTAATTCTGGAAGGATCTTTGGAAGTCAAATATTTGAGCACTTAGATTTTATAAAGAGCACTTTGCCCATTTTTTTCCTGAAATTATTAACTGATTTTGAATAAACCTAATAGCTACTAATATATAGTCAAGTCAATGGTGGTACACAGACTACATTTAAATTGTCCCTTTTAAAATATATTCCCATTATAGTACCTCTATGGCTTTCCAGCATGGTAGTAGGAATATCAAAGGATAAATATGATCCAGTGGGGAAACACAGTTAAAATTAGGAGAGAAAAACAACAGTATTCTGAAATCCCAAATGGAATTCTTAGGGGTTTTTTGTGTTGCTGTTTTGTTTTTTTTGTTTGTTTTGTTTTTTGCGGTACACGGGCCTCTCACCGTTGTGGCCTCTCCCATTGCGGAGCACAGGCTCCAGACGCGCAGGCCCAGCGGCCACAGCCTACGGGCCCAGCCGCTCCGCAGCACGTGGGATCCTCCCAGACCGGGGCAAGAACCCGTGTCCCCTGCATCGGCAGGCAGACTCTCAACCACTGCGCCACCAGGGAAGCCCAGTTTTTTTGTTTGTTTTTTTCAGGTAGAATTTTAATTATAGTTAAGATGCAAATTCCCTTTAATTTGAAGGAGGGGTGAGTGGGAAAATTTGGTTGAGTTATGCATAATTTTAATTGGCTTCAAAGCTTCAGTCCTTGCAGAAAGGCAACTTTCAAAATCAGAACCTGGAAAACCCTATTCCTCGAACTATTTTTCCACTCCATTCTTAAGTTTCCTTTCTTCTATTCCTTGTCTACTTGAAAGTTGCATGGGGCCATACTGAATGATTGGGGCAATTTGCCATATTGACTGGCAAATATGCAACTTAACAAAAAACAAAGTCAGTCTCTCTCATCATTTAAAGAAGGCTCATTACAAACCAATAATTCATGAATTAAGTCCCATCCATAAGGAATAATTTGCACTAACTGTACTAAGTTAAGTTGATAAATTATATAGGATTCAGAGACAAAATCCTTGTTATGTCAATATGGAGATATTTTCCAATGTTTTGAAATGTAGAATTTTACTAGCAGGTGCTGACAACTCCACTCTGTGATGTTCTTTCCAAGAGATTAAACATTAGTCCTCAAAAGTAGCTGTGTGGCTTGGAGGTAATCAGGAGCCTTCTACAAGCAATCTGGAAGCACTGCTGTCTCTTAACTAGAACAGAATGTTACTTCCTAGATTCTGGGAGCTCGCTTGGAATTGAACAAACTCTAGCAAAACATGTCAAGCAAATTCTTCCATTAACACTCTAGGAATGGAGTAGTTTCTGGCTTTTTTTTTTTTGACCACCACCAGAAAACATTCAAAGCAGATTATTCTGCAGGCTACTAAGCAACATAGGATTGCCCTCTGAAGTACTCTGAACGTGGGTTGATTTCTTACTCAACAGAGCAGTTTTATAGTCCCTCCTGAATTTTGCCCTCTAGTAGCATAGCCACAATTTGAATAACATTTACAACTGCTCAGTTATGAGGTCCTGTCTGATCACAAAAGCATGAGAATGGCAGCGTGAACAGTGTAGCACAGTGAAAATAATTTGGGCTTGGAACCAAGCAGAGCTAACTCTGACACTGTTGGTTTTCAGATTTGGGGAAAGACTACGACCACTGACCCTCTGTTTACTCATCCTTAAAATGGGGACAAATGATAGGATTTACTACAATTATTCTGAGTTAAATTAGATAATGCATGCAAATAATTACATGTAAATAATAACTGTTATGACATTATGCCCAGGTTATAGGAACAATCTCCTCTGGATGATAATCTACTGGATCATCCTAAGTGTGTAAATAAATACAAGTCAACACACCTAATATGCAGGGAGGAGAAGAAGTATTTCCTAGAATGAAGGACCTAGAAATCGTGTTTATCCAGCTTCTATCTGGTTAGTGAATGAATCA
This sequence comes from Mesoplodon densirostris, assembly GCF_025265405.1. Lineage (NCBI taxonomy): Eukaryota > Metazoa > Chordata > Mammalia > Artiodactyla > Ziphiidae > Mesoplodon > Mesoplodon densirostris. Next base: position 22,559,785 of record NC_082664.1, read on the forward strand.
ATTCCTTTTTTGATTGACATATATATGTATGTATGTATGTATATATGCATAAAATCCCAGTTTTAATAAAACAATAATTTATTAATCTCCATTAGGTGGGAGATATGTCCCAATGCCTAGTTTCAACACACTTATATAAATAAATACTTGCTAATCAATAAATGTAGATCAGGTTTGTATTATTTCCTACTTGGAATTCTATTTGGAAAATGTTATTTGCCAAGACATAGAGTAAGGCTTCTTCTAGTAAAATATCATATAGTGTGGTTTTATATATCCAGAAATGCTTTAAGTATTCATAAAAATATGAATTAATAACAGGATTTTAAAAAGTTAACTTGTAGACTGGTTTTACTTTGGGGAAAAGCAGGAAGCCAATCACACTGTGGAGAATTAAACATTACTTGACAAAGCAACTTAAGTTCTGGCAGGTACTGAGATTTCAGTTTCACCTACTCTCTCAAGTTCTCAGAAGAACTCTTGAGTTAACCCAAGCTGAAAATAAAATTCCAATTCCAATCTGTCATTTTCTTTTTTTTATTATAGTTCAACTTAAGGGGCATCATGGAGCTTTAGGGAAGGCAGCTGATGAGAATCCTTGAAGATATATAATTTAGAGGTGACATTTGGAAGTAAATAAAGTCCTTTGAGAGGCTGATTTAATGAAATGCAGTAGTTGTAGGACTGTCATCTAGGTGAAATAAATTTTAAAAGACGTGGTTTCCTCCACCCTGAACAAAAACTCCTTACTCAGCCTCAATTTTAAAAGGTAATGGGAAACTTTTCAAAATTCCATAGTAAAGGTAATGCAAAACAGAACTTTTTCAAGATAAAATTGGTAGCATGGAATAAAGTTCTGAAGAAGTATGGAAGCCAGGCTCTAGTGCACTAATGGCCAAAAAGCTCCCTATTTTTTTCTCATCTATTTATCCCCTTTGTTTCTTCTCCTAGTAAGAAGGGGATGAGAGATAATTCAAAAAGAGTCATGTACCACAATGTTCATCACAGCACTATTTACAATAGCCAGGACATGGAAGCAACCTAAGTGTCCATCGACAGACGAATGGATAAAGAAGATGTGACACATATATACAATGGAATATTACTCAGCCATAAAAAGAAATGAAATTGAGTTGTTTGTAGTGAGGTGGATGGACCCAGAGTCTGTCATACAGAGTGAAGTAAGTCAGAAAGAGAAAAACAAATACCGTATGCTAACACATATATATGGAATCTAAAAAAAAATTAAAATGGTTCTGAAGAACCTAGGGGCAGGACAAGAATAAAGATGCAGATGTAGAGAATGGACTTGAGGACATGGGGAGGGGGAAGGGTAAGCTGGGACGAAGTGAGAGTATGTCATCGACACATATACACTACCAAATGTAAAATAGATAGCTAGTGGGAAGCAGCCGCATAGCACAGGGAGATCAGCTCGGTGCTTTGTGACCACCTAGAGGGGTGGGATAGGGAAGGTGGGAGGGAGACACAAGAGGGAGGAGATATGGGGATATATGTATATGTATAGCTGATTCACTTTGTTATACAGCAGAAACCAACACACCATTGTAAAGCAATTACACTCCAATAAAGATGTTAAAAAAAAAAAGAAGGGGGTGAGAGGATGGAAAATGGCAAGAAGGGTGGAATTAAATAAAATCTTCATGATTGATTATCTCCTCATTGGTCTCCTTCAGCTCCATTAAGAAACAGGGAAAGGTGAGAGAAAGAGACTGAATATTTAAGGTTGTCTTCTTCAAATTCAGGAGGGTGACTCACTATCACTATAGGTAAAGTTTCCATTTATTCATATATTCTCGGATGGGAAAATGTCTCAGAGATACCTAGTCCTCATCCAAAGCTTAATATTTAATGATGTTCAAGCAGTGTTCCATGGAACCCTGGGATTCCTCAGTGGTACTTTAGCCCCAGTCCAACCTGAGAAGTACGTTGTTTACCTGATTTATATACTGGAATTCCTTCCAGGACATATTTTATGTGGGGTGGCGGGGGTGTCAAGAGTTACACTTACAAAAAAATAAAAATCTACTTTGAAGTCACTGAAGCCCAAGTAGTAACAGTCCCATATATGAGCACAAACACCTTCAGTGGTAAGGAGCTCACTACCTATGAGTCAGCCCATGCAAATTTTATAAAGCTAAGTTGTTAGGAAATTCATTCTTATGGAGAGAAGAAATGTTCCTTCTTATAATTTCCACTCTACTTTTGTCCTCTTAGAGCACAGAAAGAAAGTCTAAGCCTTTCAACATGGCAGTTTTTCATTATCGGAAGATGATTCAAGGGATGTCTCTATCCTCTCTCTGTTCCTCAACGAGAGATTTCCAGGTCCTTAATGCTTGGTAGAGTTTTAGGTCTTTCCATCTTCCAAACCACTCTGCTCTGGGCACACTCAGGGTGTTGAACCCTACTCTGTGTTATTTGATGAACAATGTAAGAGAGGTGGGGTTGACTGTCAGATCTTTTTTGCCTCCTTCAGTTCCCTTCAGACAAAGACAGAAGGACAATATCGGCCAAACACTTGAGGCTCTTTGATTCGTCCATGGTCTAGCTTGTAACGTGGTTGGCAATAGTGTTAACACAATGACACTTTTTTGAAGACAAATTTTGTTACCAACAGAAAACTATTTTGCTCTGGGGCAGAACAAGAAATTCCATAGAAGTATAGCTGTCCATCTCCAGACCTTTAATGAGCAAATAGGTCTCCACCTGTTCACCACACATGTTCCTTTCTCCCAGAAAATGATGAGGAGAGAGAGCCTCATAATCATTCTTATCATCTCTCATAAGTCCCAGACTTTAGCAAGTAGGCTAATCAAGAGGAACCTAGTATTACAGTGTTGTGAGGGGAAAAGATAAGGTTTGGGGGCCAGACAAAACTGGGTTCAAATTTTGTCTGTTCAATAACTTTGGTAGCTCACTCTACCCTTCTGAACTTCAGTTAACTCATCATGCTATTGAATTGTTATATTTGGAATAATGTATGTTAGAGCCTGACACTGAGTCAGGCTTTATTAGAGTGTAATTGCTTTACAATGGTGTGTTGGTTTCTGCTGTATAACAAAGTGAATCAGCTATACAAATACATATATCCCCATACCTCCTCCCTCTTGTGTCTCCCTCCCACCCTCCCTATCCCATCCCTCTACGTGGTCACAAAGCACTGAGCTGATCTCCCTGTGCTATGCGGCTGCTTTCCACTAGCTCACCTAGCACTGAGCCTGACACTTAGTAGGCTCTTAATAAATATTATTAAAATTACTGTAATTTAAAGTACTTAGATATCCTTTATTTCAATAGCACTGTTTTCAGTGGCATCTCATTTCTATGCATCAGCATCAGAGAACGGGAAATTTCCATGCAAATTTCCAGAGATTTGAAGCTTACACTTTTAGGAACAATGTATTTTAATTGGAATTTATCCTAGAAAATATTATCTCCTTTTGTGACTGTAAAAAAGAGTGATAAACAAAATTTAAGGATTTATTGATTTTTTACTGTAATACCTATATTGCAGTATTAACAGTATTATGTGGTAATATTGCGATACCTCCAAGAAAATTTGAGATGGAAAGGACAATTTCCCTCTTCACTAAAGGGTCTCTGGCTTTTACAATATTTGAGATTTTATTCTTTTTTTTTCTCAATATGTCTAATGGTCCTGGCTAGGTCATACCTGTGACTCCTATACAGTAGCAAATGGAATTAGATGACACACTTCAGTAGTATCTGTTTACTTTATGGTTCTCCTATTTTCATGAGGCTAATCAATATTTTGTTTGGAAAAGTTTGGGGACTATGATATCTGAAGCGAGGCCTGCCCCCTGGAATCAAATTTTGTAGCTTCTTTTCCTCAGCCCTGGGAATTCTCACTACAGTGGATTTGGTCACATCCCTTGACTTACAGAATTGCATGACTATAAAATACTGTGGGTTACAGCATGGTCAGCAGCCCATGGACAGGGAGACCAATTGTTTAACTGTAATTAGTAGCTCAGAAGGTGAGAGTAGGCAGCATCAGTGATGGTCAATAGAGCAACAGCAAGCCCTGGCTAAAAGCAGAGTGTCAAGAGAAGCACTTGGAGCAGAGAAGCCAAGAGGTCCACGCAGTTGACTTCAAATGTGGCTAACTCCTCCCTCCCACCCAGCGCCACCTCCAGGGCATCCTAGAGGAAAGCAAAGAAGGAGGATGGCTGAGGTTCTGCTGTTTCACACAAGGGGCTATTGACGGAGCAGACTTAGAGGAAACTGTTTAAAATATCATGTCTAAGGTCTACCAACAAGTAAAACTTAAGTGAGACTGAGCTAATACACTCAACTCTCTTGTGATGATTTTCCCCAAACTGCTAAAAAAGCTTTCTGACCATTCTATTGTCAGAACAATTTCTTCTAGTGTTTTTCTGCCTCTGACCTTCAATGAACTCTAAAAACAAGTAAATAAGCTTTATAACATTACCTAGAACGAGTCTGCTGACACTGTATGAGCACTAGGGACTACTTTGAGTATAGCCTAGCATCTTAATTCAGAGACCACATGGCATCTGTTTTTAACTACGCAGGACAAATTTAGAGTTGGAAGAAAAGGCCAAATAAAGCCAAGACCAAACTAAACCAACTTGTCTTTCTTTGCCTCCTAAAAAGATACTAGTTCTACAATTTCACCAGGAATCTAAGAGCCATGAAAGACATCCATTATATCATTTTCAAAAATTACAACAGCCTATATTTTACAAATATACCTAGAACTATGAAAACATTTGACTTTGAAAATCAGAGAAAAATCAGCTAGGGGACTGACAGCTCTCTAAGCATTTCCAGGTCTCTTTAAGTATCACATATTCAATTTTCAGACCAATAAGCCATCATTGCAGCTTAATGGTCTCTCTAGGGTCCTATCTTCTATAATAGGGATGCTGTATAGTTGCATAACTATGATAAGATTAATTAAAAATGACAAATTTTAAAATAGATTTGAGCTGAACTGCATAAACTTCTAATATGCAACATTTAAACATTACCTGATTTCATTAAAACAGCTGGTGGGCTATAGCATAAAAAGAGACTTTAAAATATGGCATTTAAGTTTTGTGTGCATTTGAGAATGGTAATTGTTTTAGGAAGCCTCTGTCCTAAATTACTGACCCAGTGATAAAGTCATCAAATGAGGTATCAATAAAAACTTAAGTGAACATCTATTACATGAAAAGCTATTTTGCTAGGCATTGGGTAAATGAAGAGGTATGGAGTCAATCGCTAAATTAATCTCTAAATTAAATTTTATAAAGCAAGTTGTAATTCAAATATTAATATAAATTACCATCAATGCTTAATAATGATTCTTAGCTACTAGATCATCTTGAAGACCTTTGAATTTTTTTTTTTTTTTTTTTTTTTTTTGCGGTACGCGGGCCTCTCACTGTTGTGGCCTCCCCCGTTGCGGGGCAACAGGCTCTGGACGCACAGGCTCAGCATCCATGGCTCATGGGCCTAGCTGCTCCACAGCATGTGGGATCTTCCTGGACCGGGGCATGAACCCATATCCCCTGCATCGGCAGGCGGACTCTCAACCACTGCACCACCAGGGAAGCCCACCTTTGAATTTTTGACTCATAAATTTAGAAGAGAATAATTTAGAGTCCAACACTCTCTTTAAAAGTAAAAAAACTGAGGCCAGGGAAGTGAATGATTTCCAGTAAGTAATCCAGAACCTGGCTCATAGAAGGAACGCAGAAAATACTTATTAAGCAAATGAATAAATGAAATTATTTGTACAGAGTCATTCAGTGAGAGGGAAACATATCTGACCATAGAATCCAGATGTCCTGACTCAGCCCTGTGGTTAATTGTTCTAGACTTCCACTTTGGGTCTATAACATTAAGCCACACTTTTTTCTTTTTTATTTAAACTTTTCATTTTGGGATCATTGTCGATTCACATGCATTTGCAAGAAATAATACACAGGGATCCCATGTAAAGGTATGCTTTCTTTCCCCTTATTGTTTCCCCTTAATGGTAACATCTTGCAAAACTATAGTACAGTATCACAACTAGGATATTGAGATTGATAGCTAAGATACAGAATATTTCCATCATCACAGGACTTCTCCTATTGCACTTTCATAGCCACACCCACCTCCTTAACTCCTGGAAACCAACAATTTCTTCTGCATTTCTATAATTTTGTCATTTCAATAACATCATGTAAGTGGAATCATATAGTACATAACATTTAGGGATTGTCTTTTTCTTCATTTGGCATAATTCCTATAGAGATTCATTGAAGTTGTTTCATGTATCAGTAGTGTTGTTCCTTTTCATTGCTGGATAGCAAGCCATGGTAAAGATGTATTACAGTTTGCTTAATCATTCACTCATTATAGGATACCTGAGCTATTTCCAGTATTTGGTTATTATGCTGCTATAGACATTCATGTACAGGTTTTGATGTAAATAAAAGTCTTCATTTCTCTAGGATAAATGCCCAAGAGTGCAATTTCTGGGTTGTATGTTAGTTGCATGTTTAGTTTTTTAAGAAACTACTAAAATGTTTTCCAAAGTAGCTGTACCATTTTATATTCTCGTCAGCAATGTATGAGTAATCCAGTTTCTCCACAACCTTATCAGCTTTTGGTGTTATTACTATCACTATTCTATAGATGTATAGTAATAGCTCATTGTGGTCTTAAATTCTATCTCCTTAATAGCTAATGATGTTGAACATCTTTCCTTGTGCTTATCTGGCATCACATATCATCTCTGGTGAAATGCCTGTTCATGTCTTTTGCCTATATTCTAATCAGACTCTTTGGATTTGTGTTTTTTTCTGTCACTTAGCTCTCTTGAATGTATAGCTTTTCCAAAGTGGGGAAGTTTTCAGCCATTATTTCTTTGAGCACTTTTTCAGCCCTGCCCTCTTTCTTCTCCCCTACGAGACTCCAAAGACATGAATGTTAAATATTTTGTTACAGTACCACAGGTTCCTAAGGCTCCATTTAACTTTTTCTTTTTTAGTCTATTTTCTTTTTGCATATTGGGTCATTTCTATTGTTCTTTTAATTCACTGACTCTTTTCTCTATCCCTTCCCTTCCACTGTTGAGTCTATCCAGTAAGTGTTTAATTATGGTCATTGTATTTTTTAATTCCAAAATTTCCATTTGGCTCTTTTTTAAACCTTCTATTTCTTTGCTGAGACATTTTATTTTTTTATCTGTTTCAAGCATGTTCATAACGGCTCCTTGAAGCATTTTTATGGCTGCTTTAAATTCTTTGTCAGATAATTCTAAGACCTCTGATATCTCAGTGTTGGAATCTCTTGATTGTCTTTTATCATTCAGTTTGAGATCTTCCTTGATCTTGCTATAATGAGTGAATTTCAATAAACACCTGGACATTTGGGAGTTACGCCATGACACTGAATCTTACTTGAACCTTCTTCTGGTCTACCTGGCTTCTTTTGACACCACTCTTGCTGAATGGAGGTGGGGGTTCTGGCTCGCAATAGGCCTTCAAGGGTACCTCACTGGCTAGGAGGAGTACGAGGACCACCTTACTGCTCCCCACATGTTCTCCACTAACACCACGGTGGGGAGGGGTGGCCTCATGATTGTTGAGTGGTGATAAAAGTCCAAGATCTCTACTTGGTCTTCTCTGACACTACCCCAGTGGTGGGTGTGGGGCACTCCTCATTTAAGCTTGGAGAGTTTTTGAAGTCTAGGATGCCCACTTTGTTACTGAGTCCAAGCTTGTACTGCTTGCGGCACAAGCCAATAAATTGAGAGACAAAGTTTTGGGGCAAGGACTAGCAACTTTTATTCAGAAAGCCAGCAAACCAAGAAGATGGCAGAGTAGTGCATCAAAGACCCGTCTTATCCAGGTTAGAATTCAGACTTCTTTTATACTAAAAAGGAAGAGGTGTGGCTAGTTGTTTCAGACTTCTTGGTGCCAGCCAGACCCAGGAGAGGATGTGATAATCCTTTGTTCTTGCAGCTGTCCAGGTAGTGCTTTTGACAATGTTCCTATAAAGCCCCAACAAGACAACTGTTATCTTCTGTTCTGCAACTTTTATCTCTATGTGAATGAAAAGTGTTATAGCTTTAAGAGTCAAGCCTGGGAGGCAGAGCCCTGAGAAGGAGCTATTATGTATATTTCAGGCTATAGGCAACATTCTTTAACTGACTGATGAAAACAAGGTGCAGAGCCAGCATGACTAAGCAAGGGCGCCCAAAGGTTAGAGCTTCAATATGGAGTCAGGTTTGTTCTTCTCTGTTACAACTTGGCCTTTGTAGCTGGATAGGTGGGTGAGAGTGGGGACACAAATTTCTCTGTGATATTTGTCAGGAATAGAATCCACAGGTTGTCTACCTTTCTAGGCTTTACTTTCATGGCCCTGTAGCTAGAGAGAGTGGAATCTTATCAGTGAGGGGGGCGGGAGAGAGTGGTGGTGGTGAGGGATAAGAGGGGGGTGATGGGGGCAGAGGGAGGTCTGCACTTGTTAGCACTTCTAGGTTGCTGGCTTCTTCAGTTCCACGTCAAAACCCACCGAATCCTTACCATGATGATGTTCCTTGGGTCCTGAGGTCCCTAGCCTTTTTCTTTCCACCTCTAAGATTTTTTGATGTTTGTCCTAAGATTTTAGTTTTACTTAATGTGAGGGATAGGGAAAAGTATGTCTACTTCATGTTCCCTGAGCAGAAGTTCAGTTTCACACTTGTTTTTGTGACTTTTTTGGGAAAGCATAATTCCGCAATACCCAAATGCCAAAAATTAGACTTTTTCATATTATGGCCTGGAGTCCTAAAAAGCCATATAATTGTGCCCTCAAACAATTCTATCAGATGCAGCCACCATGAGGAACCCCCGATTGTCAAACAGACACCCCATATCCTCACACTTGTCTTGTGCATTGCTGCTAGGAGCTGGCCACAGTCTTCACCACTCCTACCACCTGTTGTAAGAGGGTCAATGTCCATCATTGAGTGTGACCTCAGTATGTTCCAAAGCTTTCAATCATTAGTATCTCTGAGTACTGTTGAGCTCCCTAGAAATGTAACAACAGCTTCTCTCCTAATTATGCCTTGTTTTTACATTTGGACCCCAACACAATTCCATTTATTCACCAGCCAGCCTCCACCCTCTTCACTCCCCATAAGCTGGAAACCACTCAAGGTAACAAGTGAGAGCCATTTCCCATTTTACTCCTCCCACCCTGCCCTCTCGGTCTTGCTCCCAAACAAAACTCCTCCATCCTCTCTTAGACAGAAAAATGCCTTATGTATATCCACAGGCACAAATAGCTAACGAGAGTGATTCATTCCTTACATTATCTCTACTCACTCCTGTCCTAAGCCAGTCCAAATATTGCCAAACATTTTGCTAGCATATGAAATGCAGTAGGGGATTTTAAAAAGTATGCGACAATATTTATGACATCAAAGACCTATTAATCTAGTTTGGAGGACAAAATTCATACTTCCAAAGAAAGTCTAAATAAAAATAATTGAACTAGTATTAATATGCCAGGTGTGAGGGTCTGAAAAGAATCCTCATTTTTTTTTCTCTTAATTTTCAAAGGAAAATCTAAAAATATGAGAAACCTGACCCCAGGAAATTTAAGTGGCTTGTCCAATGTTATTTGACTAATAAATAATGATTCTGAGACTAAAACCTGGGTGTCTCTGCTCTGAGCATGAGACCATGTGAAGACACTTCTAATGAGATCAGTAAATATTTTAGCTCATACAAATAAAAATCATCTGAAGATTAAAATAGAGACTAGTGACAGGAAGAAAAGTTAGCAAAGTGACTGCTGCAACAAATTTTAACTACAAAAATAAGCAGCCTCTAGAAACGTCCACAGATAAGATTAGAGCTGTTCATTTTACAGTGGCATATATTTTTTTAAAAAAAGAAGGAAAAAAGATCTATGTCTTCTAACAATCTAACAAGATAAAATTCTGTTTATTCTTGCTGTAATGCCTAAAGCTTTTACTGTCTGGTAGTTCCTGATTCAATAATTAGTAAGCAGTAAACAAGAGAGATTTAAAGTAGCCTAATAAAAATTTCCTTATAGCAGGCACTAAAAGTATCAAGAAGCTGTAACTAGTAAATATGGTTTTTAAATAGTAGTCTATAAGCAAAAGCATTTGATGGGTGAAAAAAAATACATGAAAAACATTTTAAAGGCAGGGACTCATAAATTTTATTACTATATTTCCTTTGCTTAGAACAATGTATGGCACATAGTAGGAACTCATTAGATATTTGTTAAATTAATTCTAGGAAATTATTTCTGTTATTAGCAACAAAACTCTTTTAGAAACTCATATAATGTCACTTGATGTTGCTGCAGGGCAATTTTCCTGAGCCAAAAACCAACGTCTGAGCCCCTGATTACAACCTTTTTGTCCAAGCAAACAACAGGGTATAAAACTTATTAGCGGGCCTCCCTGGTGGCGCAAGTGGTTGAGAGTCCGCCTGCCGATGCAGGGGATACGGGTTCGTGCCCCGGTCTGGGAGGATCCCATATGCCGCGGAGCGGCTGGGCCCGTGAGCCATGGCCGCTGAGCCTGCGCGTCCGGAGCCTGCGCGTCCGGAGCCTGTGCTCCGCAACGGGGGAGGCCACAACAGTGAGAGGCCCGCATACCGCAAAAAAAAAAAAAAAAAAACTTATTAGCAACACTGACAAATATGGTTTTATCATTTATTGGAAGAAGCTGCCCTCAGTTAACCAAAACCAAGTTCCCATATCCATGTAAATTCTAATCCCAGTTGTGTCACTTGTTCATTGAATAACTCTGATCTTCAGGGCTTTTTAATCTGAGAAATAAGAATTTTATCTCTTAAGGTACTTGTGATGATTTTTTTTAAGACAGAAAAAAGAGCTACCTTATAGATCTGCCGACACATAGTATGCCCACAATACTTGCAAAATATTTAAATCAGATGCTGAAAATTCACCCCTTTTCTATGATGCTTACCAAGAGATTTATCAGTTAACCCACAGTAATTTTATTAAATTCTAATAGCTGAGAAATAGATGTAGGGTTATTTCCATGGACAATTTATACCTATGTAACTCTAACTTCCTCCATGTCTGCTAAATCCTGTAGCCTTTGATAGTCAGTACATGGGACAAATATCACCCTCCTAGTTATCCAAAGCTTACAGGTAAAAATTTCCAAAATATGTAAGCTATAGCAGCTTAGTAAACAATCAATATTATCACCTATTGTGTAGCTAACAACATGAAAACATGGCTTCATATCTTCCACTAAAGCTCAAATATAATCACTCTGGAAAACAATGTCTCAGGACTGGTTTATTCTGAGCTCCAGATAAATACAGCCAGAGAAGAAATGTTGTCAGTGTGGTCAGCACTGAATCTGGATGATTGGAGCTAACAAGAAAGAAAAAAGAAAATAAAGAAAAATTATCACTGGATCACCCTGAGTCTCCCATCATACATAGGGAACTAGATAAGACTTAAATGAGATGCCTTCAGTCTTCTTTCACTGGGATCTAGTTCTTTACCCTTATTTTCAGCATCCTTTATGTATATGAAATTGTGCAGTTACTTAAGGGTGCCCCCAAACAACAGCTGATAGATGAGTTCTAAGGGCCTCCATGCTCTGATATCCTTAGTTCTGTGAATCTCTGAATGGTAGGTGATGTGAATATCATAACAATGGTTAATATTTCTTTGCTATGTGCCAGTCATTATGCTAAGCACTTTCCTTTAATCTTCTTTAATAACCCAAGGACAAAGGTGCTACTAATACTCCTATTTTATTAATGAGGAAACCAAGGCATAGAGAAGTTTTGTCACTTTTCTAAGGTTCACAGTGAGCAAGTGCAGAGGCGAGACATGAACCTAGGCTGTCAGCTCGCAAAGTCCACACTCTTAACCAACTCCTGCCAACCAGGACATCGTTTAGAGAATTAATGAGGCAGGCTTAGAGGTCAGATAAATTCAAGGAATTATTGAGCCCAACTTCTGGAATATGCGATGGCATAATCGTCTTACTGATCATCTTTAAAACAAAGGGAAAGGGGACGTCAAAGAGACAAATCAGAATGATTTTCTTCATGTGATTTAATAAAAGGTTCTTTCCTAACTTCCCCCTATATGCTTTCTGAGCACAGAAACAAGAGTAAAATGAAATGGGGAAGAAAGCATTGAGCCAGGGGAATGTGTTTTCCAAGCATAAAGTGCACCCAACCTCATCCCTCAAGTCACCCACAATCATGAGCAGTTTAAAAATAAAAAACATATATATACCTGTATATGTGTATATATATGTGTGTGTGTGTGTGTGTATATATATATATATATGTGTATATATATATATATATATATATATATATATATATTATCTTCCACTTTTGTGCATTTTGCTTTTCAGGCTTATTAAAAATAGCACTCGGGCTTCCCTGGTGGCACAGTGGTTGAGAGTCCGCCTGCCGATGCAGGGGACACAGGTTTGTGCCCCGGTCCGGGAGGATCCCACATGCCGCGGAGCAGCTGGGCCCGTGAGCCATGGCCGCTGAGCCTGCGTGTCTGGAGCCTGTGCTCCACAACGGGAGAGGCAACAGTGAGAGGCCCGCGTACCGCAAAAAAAAAAAGAAAAAAAAATAGCACCCATTAACACCAAATAGGAATTTATATCTATTGTACATAAATTAGCATATCAATTTCAACAATCTTCACTCTGTGGCGATGAAATAAAGTTAAAAAGAAAAATCAGACCAGCTTTAGTCATTCTATTCCTTCTCTCTTCCACATTTTCATTTTATTTCTTGTCTTCTCTAACCCCATTCCCAGCTGCCAACCCCAAGCTGTAGGAGTGTCAAACCTCAAGCATAGCGTGGTATTTATCCAGAGGCTGCCTGCTATAGCTGAACAGGACTGCAACCAGTCACCCACTCCAGGTTCAGAGAAACCCATGCAAAGACCCCACTCCTGTTGCAGTCGTGCTTGTGCTCTCTCTATGCAATGTACCCTCTGAATGCTCTCAGGGCACACATTTCAGTAATGTTCATGCAGGAGAACTTCCCAGATGCCAGGGTCCTGCATTTTTCATGTTTTTTAAGAATATTTTTGCTGTGTCTTCACTGAAAGTCCCAATTCTATTCTAGATGCAGTATCAGTATGCGTTCAAGTGGGAACTCTGTCATTTCTGGGTCTACTTTGTTAATGGATCCCTTCCACAGTAAACATGGGGAAAAGGAATTGGCCAGGAAACAAACTATTTACTTATAGTTGTGGAAATTAGTCCAAAGACTGAGTGATGAGACTGATACAAATTAGAGGCTACTTATATTTAATGTTTAGCTTTGCATACTAAATAAAATTACTTATCCTACCTTGAAAAACCTGAAAATGGGGAAAAGATGGAATGGAATGGTACTGTATCTTGAGATTTTAATTAAGTGTTTAAAAAGGCTTAGGTCCACTGTTGATTTCTTTAATGTTAAAACTTTTATAATCATTACATTTCCATAAGGAAGACAGTCATTTGTTTATTCATTTATTCATCAAGAATGAACTAAGCAACAACTAGGGAAAGTCAGAGTATTAAATGCTGTGGGTGCTACATAACTGTCTAAGGCAGGGATGCTATTCCCAAGAGATGTGTGGTATATAATGGAGACATACAGTCAGTCCTCCTCTTTGCATGGACCACAGCAGTACTGGTTAAAGGTAAACTCAAGAGCATCTAGTCCAGTGTTTCTCAAACATTAAGATACATACGAATCACTTGAGGAGCTATTTCAAATGCAGATTCTAATGCAGCAGACCTCAGATGGTACCTGAGATTCTGTATCTCTAACAAGTACTCAAGTGATGCAAAAGCTGGTGGTTCATGGACCACACTTTAAGAAGCAGAGTTAGACAACAATACCTGCCTATAACACCAAGGTATTTAGTTCAATGCAGCTGGAGTCAATGTGCATTAATCCTTTATATACCAATAAATATTACCCTAAAAGAGCAACCTCGTAATATCTTTACAACATAATATTCCTCAGAGAAGCATCGTATCCACATCTGTGACTTACCAGCTATTTTGCTTTTGCAAGCTATTTACCTATAAGCCTGTTTATCCGTCTAAAAGATGGGAGCAATAATGCCTAACTAAAAGAGCTGTGGAGGGGCTTCCCTGGTGGCGCAGTGGTTAAGAGTCCACCTGCCAATGCAGGGGACACAGGTTCGTGCCCCAGTCCGGGAAGATCCCACATGCCACGGAGCGGCTGGGCCCGTGAGCCATGGCCGCTGAGCCTGCGCGTCCGGAGCCTGTGCTCCACAACGGGAGAGGCCACAACAGTGAGAGGCCCACGTACTGGAAAAAAAAAAAAAAAAAGAGCTGTGGAGAGGATGAAAGAGATCATGCTAGTATAGTGCCTAGTACATAAAAGCTGGGACCCATAATAAGGAGCTTTTTTTTTTTACCATTATTATGAGTTGAGGAAAATGAGTATTTCTTTTTAAATTTTAATAATTAAAATTTATCTTTTCTAGTCATAAAAGGCAATATCATTAAGAAAAGTAAACTTCAGTAGGCATTTGAGAGTTGAGTCATTTTTAAAGCATTGGTGAAGGACATGTTCCAGCATAAGCACTTGGTCAGAGGCTCCCATCAGTAATTAAGGACTGCTTGCCATCAGCAGTGTGAATCTGCATTATGTAAGACATACTGATTTCTGGAAGAAGTCAACCCCAATCTCTCCCCTGCTAATAAGAAATTGGGAGGCACGAAACAACCCCAGATGGTACATGTTTGTAGTAGTGAATGAGGAATTTTAATGGTGTGAGTTAAGTTTTACTTTGCGTTTTTAACGAGAGACTCACTGCCCACGACATTTTCATTGTAAACTAGATTGCCCCATTAGGTCTTAAAACTATTTTATGTTAAACATAAAATTTTGTAATCTTGTATGGGTGATATTATTCATCCCCTGAAGCAAAAGGGGATATAAAAATATTTCATAATGAGCCATGAATACATAACATAACCCCAGAAGTTTAAAAATTCTAACACATATTTTATTTCACCAAAAGATTCCTTCTTCCACCTGCATGAAGCCATTTTCAATAGAGAAGATTCAAAGTCGGTTTCAAAAAATATCAAGAGTTATTTTCCTGAAATTCTAAGTGAAAATAACCAAACAGGAAGTGGGATGAGATTATTTAACATTCTTTTGAAAGAATAGTCTGGATGGATAGGTAAGTCATTTACCTAAATCTCTTTTCCTTGATTACCTGAAAAGTAACATTACTTTGAGAAGACTTGTTTAATGAGATTCAGTCTCCATCTCCCAAGAACCATTTTAATTTTAAAATTCTCATCTTTTATTTGGTAGAACATTTTCTTACAACTGAAGACTTGGGGAAAGAAAGTCAGCTGGAACATTTTTAGAGCCTTTACCAGAGACGACTGTGAAAATAAGACACACCTTCAGATACATTGAGTCACTAGTACTCCATACCAAGGAAGGGAAATTAGTTTCTAGTATCTAAACATGGTTGTTTAAACTTGGGCAAGTTAATGAGTCCCTAGACCTCTCTTTCCTTGTCTGCCAAGAGTTTTTCAAAATCTGTTTGAGGATCACCTATATGCAATAGCACCTGGTGAGCTTCTTAAAACTTCCTATTCCTGAGTCACAGCAACTCCTACTGAATCAGGTTCCAAGAATTTCATTTTTCTTGACAAGTTTCCCAGGTGATTCTCATGTTCAAAAGTATGAGAACTACTGGACTAGTTTAGTTCCAAAGTCTTCTAACTTCAGTATTCTTTGCTCTGGAACACACACCCAATATGAACTACAACTCTTGATAAATCCCACCCCCAGCCCACTCCACCATTTTCCTATGATCTTGTATTTCAGTCTGCATGTAAGACTTGAGTTCTGTCATCCATTTGGCAACTATCAATTGTGTACCTACAACATGCAATCTCCTCTTCATCTCTATCCTAACTGAAATAGAGCATGTGAAGGACATTAGGGGAAGCATATGGAAGAGAGTATAGGCAACTAGCAAGAGACTAGAAACTGACTAAGATTAATAATCCAAAACTTCTTGAATTTATAATCAAATAAATCATACCTATATTAAAATATGAGAGATAAACAAGAAGCCAAAAGCAAATTGTATCAAAGTGCGTCTAATATGATCTATTTTTGTAACATAAAATCAAAAAGCCTATTTAGGGAGGTGTATATGTGTGCCATGTCTATATAGAAGCACTGATGATTTTTATATAACATATAAGCATGAGAATAAAAGGAAGTAACTACTTTTCCTGAAAGGCTGGGAGATAGGGATGATTTGTTAGAAAGAAACAGGGAGAAAGAAGAAAAAAAAGAATAGGTTAGATATAGCAGTTATGCATTTATAGAAAATTATAAATCTATGTATGTATATATATATATATAAATACACTTTTTTTTTTTGGTTGCGCTGGGTCTTAGTTGCTGCAGGCAGGCTCCTTAGTTGTGGCATGCAAACTCTTAGTTGCGACATGCATGTGGGATCTAGTTCCCTGACCAGGGATTGAACCCAGCCCCCCTGCACTGGGAGCACAGAGTCTTAAGCACTGCGCCACCAGGGAAGTCCAATAAATACACTTTTAAAGTAAAATAGAATAAATTTGAATACGGAACAACTAAGTAAGCCAAAGGTTATGCAAATAACAAGTCATACATGTTTAAAATATATCACATAAAACTGGCCATCTGCACCGTTTTTCTGAATACTACGGCTCTATTCTAATTAGACATTTTCTAATTTAAAACCTAGAAATCAGGAGTTCCTTATAAAGAAGGAATTTGGCTCTGTTCAAGGCAGAGTATCAGTATCAAAGCTTTGATATGGATTGGACTAACGTTGCCAAAAATTATTTGCACAATTCTAAGCAGTCCCTGTTGTCACTCTGGTCTTCACGCAATCATTTGTAAGATGAAGAGATAGAGCTAGATTTTTTAAATTTTTTCATGATTGCTCTGCTGTCTTCAAATTCTGCCTCTGTAGGAATCTAAGTTTATTTTTCCCTTTCATCAAGTTTTGAGATTAAAAAAAACTGCTTTGTAAAAAACTTTTAAAGTAATTTCTTTTAGTTATCTCTAAAGGGAGAGCCACTACAAATACCATAAGCTATTCAGAAGTCAATTAAAAGATAAAATCCTTTCTTGCTAGGGAGAGGTGGGAGTGTAAGGGGATCCTAAAGATTTTTCTCTTAAGAATTGGGCAAAGAAAGAGAGGGAGAAGGAAGAAAGGGATGAGAAGAAAAGGAAGGGGTGGGGAGGGGGAAAAAAAGAGAAAAGGAAGAAAAGCTAAGCATCTGCAGTGTAAGAAGGGGTCTTTTCAACCAAGCAGGTATATGCCAGTTGAGTGTAGCCTGCAAGAAAAGTAAACTATCCCAGAGAAAGTGGCAGTCTTACATTCTTATCCTAGCCAAGATATGGGTAATAATGCTATCTGTAAGGGAGATGATGAAATATGAGGCAAAGAAAATGAGTTCATGAATTTGAGATCGAGAAAGAGAGAGAGAGAGAGAGAGAGAGAGAGAGAGAGAGCGCTCATTCAATATCTCAGAACGGCCTAAAGCTTTCTTTGAGCCAAGTTTAATTTCCTTTATCAAGTTCAATTTGCAGATCTTATAGGACCTCACCCATGGGACATCACCCTCCTCCTAGTACATATTGTACTATTCTGTCCATCTGCAGCTCAGCAGGGTGAACATATGAAGTAATTTACCTAAAGGCTCAAATTCCTTGCTGTAATGTTGGAATTTTTAAGTCCGAGCAAGTCTGCAGAAGACATCATCAGTCAGTTTTCTGCTTAATAAAAAGCAATGATTTTCTTCACCTTGCAGTGTCTTTATTTCCCAGTTCCCAAAATAGAAGTCATTCATCTCAGATTCAAAGCAGAGACACAAAGATGTGAAGTGACATACTCAAGGTCCCATTATCTGGTTACTAGCTGTGTCCAGAAGGACTCTTTCAGTTGCAAGTGACAGCATAACCAAACCAAACTAGCTTAAGCAAAAGGAAGAGTTACTGGTTCAAGTTTAAGAATAAGACAAACTTCAGGCTTAACTTGATGCCAAGTCTCAAAAAATTTCACCAGGACCTAATTTTCTCCTAGGTTCTTGATCCCCATCTTCTCAGTTGGCTCCGTCCTCAGCTGTCAATAGATCCAGATCCTATTCTCTTGGATTGAAATCCACTGGGAAGTAGCATCTGCTTCTGCATCAAAATTACCAGCAAAAAAATTTCATTGTGGGGACTTCCCTGGTGGTGCAGTGATTAAGAATCTGCCTGCCAATGCACGGGACATGGGTTCAATCCCTGGTCCAGGGAGATCCCACATGCAGCGGAGCAACTAAGCCCATGCGCCACAACTACTGAGCCTGCACTCTAGAGCCTACAAGCCACAACTACTGAAGCCCACGTGCCTAGAGCCCATGCTCCACAATAAGCGAAGCCACCACAATGAGAAGCTCACACACCACAACAAAGAGTAGCCCCCCAGCACTATAACTAGAGAAAGCCCACGCATAGTAACGAAGATCCAACGCAGCCAAAAAAAAAAAAAAAATTCATTATGTCTTGATGACTCTGTAGCCAGAACTACTGTGTGACTCGATCACATGCCATACTCTGCAGGTAGCACATGGACTAAGAACAGAGTAGGCAGAGTCTCAAATAGCAAAGGCTGTTAACAGAAGGAAGGAAAATGGATGACAGCAAGGTCCACAAGTATTTGCCATACCAGTACAGCCTGAAACAGAAGTCAAGTCTTCTGTCTCTACCTCAACACACTTTTTTTTCATTCTGTGCATGGCTGTGGTCTTAACAACTGATAGAGAGGTTAATGGAGAGGTTAATGACATGGTGATCCCTAGGGTTTAAATGAAAATAAATGTTTGCTGATAATCCAAGAAACAAAAAACATTCATGCAGTGTCAAAGTTGTAAAAGTCAAGCACACTGTCATCTTCATGACCTTGGGTTTGGCAATGTATTCTCAGATATGACACAAAACCATGAACAATAAAGGGAAAAAATTAATTAGACTTCATCAAAATTTAAAATTTGGGTAGTTCTATTTTTAGTTTTTTAAGGAACCTCCATACTGTTCTCCATAGTGCCTGTATCAATTTACATTCCCACCAACAGTGAAAGAGGGTTCCCTTTTCTCAACACCCTCTCCAGCATTTATTGTTTGTAGAGTTTTTGATGATGGCCATTCTGACCATACAACCCAGCAATCCCACTATTGGGCATATACCCAGAGAAAACCATAATTCAAAAAGAGTCATGTACCACAATGATCATTGCAGCACTATTTACAATAGCCAGGACATGGAAGCAACCTAAGTGTCCATCAACAGATGAATGGATAAAGAAGATGTGACACATATATACAATGGAATATTACTCAGCCATAAAAAGAAATGAAATTGAGTTATTTGTAGTGAGGTGGATGGACCTAGAGTCTATCATACAGAGTGAAGTAAGTCAGAAAGAGAAAAACAAATACCATATGCTAACACATATATATGGAATCTAAAAAAAAAAAAAAGAGGTTCTGAAAAACCTAGGTGCAGGACAGGAATAAAGATGCAGATGTAGAGAATGGACTTGAGGACATGGGGAGAGGGAAGGGTAAGCTGGGATGAAGTGAGAGAGTGGCATGGACATATATACACTACCAAATGTAAAACAGATAGCTAGTGGGAAGCAGCCACATAACACAGGGAGATCAGCTCAGTGCTTTGTGACGACCTGGAGGGGTGGGATAGGGAGGGTGGGAGGGAGACACAAGAGGGAGGAGATATGGGGCTATATGTATATGTATAGCTGATTCACTTTGTTATAAAGCAGAAACTAACATACCATTGTAAAGCAATTATACTCCAATAAAGATGTTAAAAATTTTTTTAAATTTTGTGTATTGAAGGACACTATCAACAGAGTGAAAAGGTAGCTCACATGATAGGAGAAAATATAAGGGTTTAATATTCAGAATATATAAAGGATTCCTACAACTCAATTAAACAACAAAAACTTGAACACATTATGGATGAAACTTGAACACATTATGCTTTATCAAGTAAGTCAGATGCCAAAGGACAAATATTGCATGATTCCACTTGTATGGAATGTTTAAATAGGTAAATTTATAGTGATAGTAAGTTAGAGGTTATCAGGGGCTGGGGGTAGGGGGGGATAGGAAATTAGTCTTTAATGGGTACAGAGATTCCATTTAGGGTGGTGGAAAAGTCTTATAAATAGATAGTCTATAACAAAAGACAAAAAAGGACATTATATAATGCTAAAGGGATCACTACAAGAAGAGGATATAACACTCATTAGCATACATGCACCTAATAGAGGAGCACCTAAAAATATAAAGCAAATATTAACAGACATAAAGGGAGAAATTGACAATAATACAATGACAGTAGGAGAGTTTAACACACCACTTTCATCAATGGGCAGATCATCCAGACAGAAAATCAATCAGGAGACAGTAGTCTTAACACATCTGACCAGGCGACTTAATAGATATTTACAGGACGTTCCATCCAAAAATAGCAAAATACTGGGGGAGGGATGGATTGGGAGTTTGGGGTTAACAGATGCAAACTACTATACAGAGAATGGATAAACAACAAGGTCCTACTGTATAGCACAGAGAACTATATTCAATACCCTGTGATAAGCCATAATAGAAAAGCATATGAAAAAGAATGTATATATATGTATAACTGAATCACTTTGCTGTACAGCAGAAATTAACACAATTTGTAAATCAAGTATACTTCAATAAAATAAATTTTAAAAACACAGAAATAGCAAAATACACTCTCTTCAAGTGCACATGGAATGTTTTTGAGGATAGGTCACATGCTACGTCACAAAACAAGTCTCAAAAAATAAGAGAATGGAAATTATATCAAGCATTTTTTATGACCACAATGGTATGAAACTAGAAATCAATTACAGGAAGAAAAATGGGAAAAATACCATGTGGAGACTAAACAACACATTACTAAAAACCAGTGGGTCGATGAGGAAATCAGAAAATACCTCAAGACAATGAAAGTAAAAACACAACTTTTCAAACCCTCTGGGATGCAGCCAGTACAGTTTTAAGAGGGAAGTTTATAGCAAAACAAGTCTATCTCAGGATACAAGAAAAATATCAAATAAATAACCTAAAATACCATCTAAAGGAATTAGAAAAAAAAGAACAAAGCCCAAAGTCAGCGTAAGTAAGGAAATAATAAGATCAGAAAGGAAATAAAATAGAAGCCAAAAAAAATTGGAAAAGATCAATGATGCCAAGAGCTGGTTTTTTGAAAAGTAAACAAAATTGATAAGCCTTTAGCCAAGCTCATCAGGAAAAATAGATGGAGGACACAAATAAACAAAATAAGAAATGAAAGGGAAGAAATACCAACCAACATCACAGAAATTCAAAAAATCATGAGAATATTATGAAGAGTTATATGCCAACAAATTGGAAAACCTAGAATGGACAAATTTCTAGAAACCTACAAACTTCCAAGACTGAATCAGGAAGAAATAGACAATCTGAACAGACAATCACAATAACTGAATTGAGTTTGTTAAAAAAAAAAAAAAAAAAAAAAAAAAAACTCTCCATGAACAAAATCCAAGACTGGATGGCTTCACAGGAGAACTCTACCAAACATATAAAGAAGAGGTAATACCTATCATTCTCAAACTACTCCAAAAATTGAAGAGGCGGGAACACTCCCAAATTCATTCTACAAAGCCAACATTACCCTGATACCAAAACCAAACAAAGAAACAACAAAAAAAGAAAATTACAGGCCAATATCTTTCATGGACATAGATGCAAAATCCTCAGTAAAATATTAGCAAACTGAATTCAACAATATATAAAAAAGATCATACACCATGATCAAGTGGGATTTATTCCAGGGTCACAAGGATGGTTCAATATCTGCAGTCGATCAATTTGATATACCACATTAATGAAAGGAAGATTAAAAATCACATAATCATCTCAACAGACACAGAACAGGCATTTGACAAAATTCAATATCCATTCATGATAAAAACTCTCATCAAAGTAGGTAGAGGGAACATATCTCAACATAATAAAGGCCATTTATGAAAAATCCACAGTTAACATCATACTTAAACGTGAAAAGCCAAAGCTTTCCCTCTACAATCAGGAAGAAGAAAAAAGATGTCCACTCTCATCACTTCTACTTAACAAAACATTGAAAGTCCTAGCCACAGCAATCAGACAAGAGAAAGAAATAAAAAGCATCCAAATTGGAAGGGAAGAAGTAAAACTGTCACTATTTGCAGATGACATGATAGTATATATAGAAAACCCTAAAGTCACTACCAAAAAGCTATTAGAACTAATAAATGAATTCAGTAAAGTTTCAGGACTCAAGATTAACATACAGAAATCTGTTGCTTTTCTATACACTAAAAACCAACTATCAGGAAGAGAAAGCAAGATTACAATCTCATTTAAAATCACATCAAAAAGTATAAAATACCTAAGGAAGTGAAAGACCTATACTCTGAAAACTATAAACTA
This sequence comes from Mesoplodon densirostris, assembly GCF_025265405.1. Lineage (NCBI taxonomy): Eukaryota > Metazoa > Chordata > Mammalia > Artiodactyla > Ziphiidae > Mesoplodon > Mesoplodon densirostris. The sequence continues at coordinate 22,582,419 of NC_082664.1, forward strand.
CTGAAGGAAATTGAAGATTATACCAAAAAATGGAAAGATATCCCATGTTCGTGGGTTGGAAGAATTAATATTGTTAAAATGTCCATACTATCCAAAGCAAACTACAGATTTAATGCCATCCGTATCAAAAATATAATATTTTTCACAGAACTAGAACAAATTATCTAGAACCACAAAAGACCCCAAATCACCAAAGCAATCTTGAGAAAAAAGAACAGGGTTGGAGGTATCATGCTTCCTAACTTATACTATACTACAAAGCTACAGAAACCAAAACAGCATGGTACTGGCACAAAAATAGACACACAGATCAATGGAACAATAAATAAATGCAGAAATAAATGCACACACTTATGGTCAATTAATCTATGAGGGGGAAATATACAGTAGGGAAAAGACAGTCACTTCAATAAGTGGTGCTGGGAAAACTGGACAGCTACATGTAAAAGAATGAAATTAGAACACGTTCTCACACCACACACAAAACCTCAAAATGGATTAAAGACCTAAATGTAAGACCTGAAACCATAACACTCCTAGAAGAAAACAGAACCCTCTGACAAAAACTGTAGCAATATGTTCTTGGATCTGGTTTCCTAAGGCAAAGGAAACAAAAGGAAAAAATAAACAAATGGGACAGAATCCAACTTAAAAGCTTTTGCACAGCAAAAGGAACCAATGACAAAACAAAAATACAACCTACTGAATGGGAGAAAATATTTGCAAATGATATGGCCAATAAGGGGTTAATATCCAAAATATAGAAACAGCTCAGACAACTCAATATCAAAAAATAACCCTATTAAAAAAAATGGGCAGGGCTTCCCTGGTGGTGCAGTGGTTGAGAATCCGCCTGCCAATGTAGGGGACACGGGTTCGTGCCCCGGTCCGGGAAGATCCCACATGCCGCGGAGCAGCTAGGCCCGTGAGCCATGGCCACTGAGCCTGCTCATCCAGAGCCTGTGCTCCACAACGGGAGAGGCCACAACAGTGAGAGGCCAGTGTACTGCAAAAAAAAAAAAAAAAGAAAAGAAAAACAAAAAAAATGGGCAGAAGACCTGAATAGACATTTTTCCAAAGGAGATATACAGATTACCAACAGGCACATGAAAAGATGCTCACTGTCACTAATCATCAGAGAAATGCAAATCAAAACAACAAGATACCACCTCACACCTGTCAGAATGGCTATCATTAAAAAGCCTACAGGGGCTTCCCTGGTGGCGCAGTGGTTGAGAGTCCGCCTGCCAATGCAGGGGACACGGGTTCGTGCCCTGGTCCGGGAAGATCCCACATGCCGCAGAGCGGCTGGGCCCGTGAGCCATGGTCGCTGAGCCTGTGCGTCCAGAACCTGTGCTCCGCAATGGGAGAGGCCACAACAGTGAGAGGCCCGCGTATCGCAAAAAAAAAGAAAAAAAAAAAAAAAAAAAAGCCTACAAAGAGCAACGTTGGTGAGGATGTGGAGAAAACAGAACCCTAGTACACTGTTAGTGGGAATGTAAATTGGTGCAGCCACTGTGGAAAACAATATGGAGGTTCTTCGAAAAACTAAAGCTAGAACTACCACATGATTCAGCAATTCCACTCCTAGGTAGATACCTGAAGAAAACAAAAACACTAATTCAAAAAGATACATGTACTCCAATGTTCACAGCAGCAGTATTTACAATAGGCAAGGTACAAAAGTGACCTAAGTGTCCATCAACAAATGAATGAAGAATATGTGGTATACATACATACATACACACACACACACACACAATGGAATATTACTCAGCCATAAAAAGAATGGAATTCTGCCACTTACAAAATTGTTGATGGATCTAGAGTGTATTACACTTAATGAAATGAAATATAAAAAGACAAATACAGTACGATATCACTTATATGTGGAATCTAAAAAAATAAAACAATTTAGTGAATATTACAAAAGAGAAACAGACTCACAGATATAGTGAACCGACTAGTGGTTACCAGTGGAGAGAGGGAAGGGGAAAAGGTACAGGATTGGAGTAGGGAATTAAGAGGTACAAACTACAATATATAAAATAAATAAGCAGCAAGGATATGTTGTACAGCACAGGGAAATATAGCCATTATTTTATAATAACTTTAAATGGAGTATAATCTATAAAAATAGTGAATCACTATGTTGTACACCTGAAACTAATATAATATTGTAAATCAACTGTACTACAATAAAAAGGTGAAAAAATTATTAAAATGGCAAATTTTGTTATATATGATTTATCATAATAAAATAAAAACAAGAATATAGTCAAGCATATTTTCAACTTGCATATTTGTAGCTAGCAGCTCCCTCTTAGGTTTCATCAGTTCCCAACTATCACTTGGTCAGCCAGCTGCAAATGAGGCTCAGAAATTTTGTTCTTACATGAGTACATGGCAAACCAAAAAATTGGGCCAAATTAGTAAGTAAGAAGCAGAGAGTGGGTATCCGGTAGGAAACCAGTAGCATCCAATGTTTCTGCTCAATTTTTTTTCTTCTCTTTCCTCTCAAGCATCCAAAATTCCATCAGCGTGGTAGCAATCACTATGTCCCATTCATGAGGCAATATAGATACCACATATCTAGAGACTGTCAGTGACATATATGGCAAAATTGCAACTATCATTTTTGTTGGATATTGAAACCAGCTGAGCCCAAGATTTACTAATTTTAATGAGAAATTCCTGTCCCTTTCTGATATAGAGCCAAAAAAACCCCACTCATCCAATGGATATATTCTGTATTGCGCAGCTACACATCTGTAATTCCCTACTTTGCATTCATTTATCCTGATAGTTTTTAACCTGGAAATTTTTTATTGATCTATTGATTCACTCACTCCTTCAACCGTCATAATGCAGCTACCTGTGTGTGCAAGACACACAAGGTGATGGAAGTACTGGGTTGGCCAAAAAGTTCATAAGATGTTACGGAAAAACCCGAACCCGAACGAACCTTTTGGCCAACCCAGTATCAATCAGAAAAAGTATCCACCTTTAAGGAGCCTCCAATCATGCTGGAAAAGTGAGAGAGGCTGTCAAATAACTATGAAGACCTCACAACTCCTCTGACTCCGTATCTCCACGGCCAAGGAGGGGTCACCCAACTTACACTTTCCAACACAGACTCCTTCAGGGCTGAGCTTCTCCACCTCAAATCTCTGTGTCCCATGGGATTCAATCTGACCTTGTGTGCAATTCTTGACAAAAGCTTCAGCTTCAGCTGTACCCATGCTCTTCCACTCTCACTAGTACTTCCCAACCCCCAAAGGCCTAACCCTAAAATAAATTCATTCATTCATTTACTATATACGTATTTGTTTCAAATATTTTATTAAACCAGGCCCTACAATAGGTCTAGGGATACTATAATGAACAGAAGCAGCCATAGCCACCGTCCTCATGGAGCTTAGTCTTCAGGAAGGAGGAGGCGCACAGCAGTCACACATTCTCCCAAATGTAACATCCCTATGGCAGAGTGGCCCTGGCCCCGGGGGAATCTGTAGTGAGGGGGTGTGGGTCCAGGCTCTGTTAACTGCAATCAGGTCTATTTGATGCTAAAGGCTAAATCCACACGTTCATGTTATCAACAAATATACTGTAGGCAACTTTAATGGCATTAACCATTTATTAAGTGCTTAGTGTATGCTTAGTTTCCTTGATTTCCATCTGCCTCTAGGCATCTGGCATTCCCTGATTCTGAGTATTTCTGTGTGGTGAAACTATCCCCAGAATGACTGACTGTTGGATTTTCCCTGCCTGATTTTCTTCTCATTACATGAAACACAGCCTAAGTCACAGAAGTATCCTGTCCTAATAAACCTGACCAGTTTCCAGACCCAAATGTTTCTGATGTGGCTATCTCAATTACATTCCAAGCTCCTTATCTCCTGTAGGAATTCTGATTTTTTCCCCAAAAATATGCAACTTACAATTTGTTTCTTCATGTCAAAGATACTGGGGGCATTCCTCTAACTTGTCAACCCTAAAGTTTGATCTCTTAAAATTGACAGCTTCAACTTCAGCTCTTGATTGTTAATACCTAATTTTCCAAGAAGCATAATGTACCACTGCACCTGAAATGAGATTCAGATAGGTGGACAATCTCCTGCCAGAGAAGGCTGGGTTGGAGAGGCATAGGTATCTGCTTTCAACGCCAACTCCAGGGCCTGGATCTGATCTCCATAAAGAAAGGACTTCAGGCATTGCAGAAGGGGCTCTTTGTGTGAGGAAACTTGTGAGGCGTGGATACAACAAAGCTACTTTAGAAAAGAGACCACAATCTCCCTATTTTTGGGTGGAACACAACTTTGCTCCAGCACAGAGAAACCTGAGAGAAAGCCGTCCGGTATCCTGAAGGCCTTCATGCCCCTGCACCCCAAGCAGGAAGCCATGATAACCTAGAGGACAAGAGAGGCTTAGAGACTTTCCAAAGAGACCGTGGTTAGGAAGTAGCTGTGACCACAAATTCTGGGTGCCTTACCATCACCTATTCTTCCCATTCTTCCAGGCCATTAGAACCCCAATTTGTCCAAGGGCAATGCACTCAGTTCCAGGGGAAGAATCACAATTGGTGTAAGCCAGTTCTAGTAATTTTACAGCTCTTTGAAAGTGACTATTGTAGGGGTGGGTGTGAGACCTAGTTCTGGCCGAAGGAAAATCTAGTAGCAGCTTCTGAAATTTTTTTCTTCCTTTTCAAATAAGAGAGGAACACACAGAGAAATGCTCCCTGTCTCTCCCTTTCTGCTTTTGTACATTTTCTATGTAAAGGAAGAAAATAGGGGTGGAAAGCAAAGAAGGGACCAAGGCTTGAGAGGGAAGGTGTAACAGCAATCTGTATGGCGCTGGATTCCTAGAGTCCCGATGATCACAGTGGTCAGGCCACGTGCCCTCTCTGTTGTAGAATCATGATTGGTAAACTTTGCCTATTAACCTCTGCCCCTTGTGGGCCCGTACATGATGAGGATAACGGGAGGGTCTGAGTGAGGTCCTTTGTTCTACCACGATGGAGGCATGGTTCAAATGGAAAGCATTATCATCTTGTTATCCCATATTACAGGAGGGGTCCACGTTAACAAGTGGAAGCTGTATCCTGCCATAGCCATAAAGCAAGAAATGGTACAGAAATGAGCCATAAATTACTCCTAATTGCACTATCCAATCACATCAGAACCAAGGGGGCTCCAAATTAACAGGCAGCAAATTTAAAGCATATATAGGGATATCATTTTCTGTCTTTTTTTTTTTTTTTTTTTGCAGTACACGGGCCTCTCACTGCTGTGGCATCTCCCGTTGTGGAGCACAGGCTCCAAACGTGCAGGCTCAGCAGCCATGGCTCATGGGCCCAGCCGCTCCACGGCATGTGGGATCTTCCCGGACCGGGACACGAACCCGCGTCCCCTGCATCAGCAGGCGGACTCTCAACCACTGCGCCACCAGGGAAGCCCGAGGGATATCATTTTCTATGTAATAATTAGCCTCTAGAAACTGCTACCATGGGCCACTGCTACCTCAGAGCCCTAGACACATCTCCAGAAGAGCTACTGCAGTCACTGTGCGTAGTACAAAAGGCAAGTATAGCCTCTCCCAGAGTTTGCAACCTACTCTAATTGCTCACACACTGTAATCAGAAAAGACATCCTTTACTGGCATACTGTGCAATTGGCCTCTTACTTAATCAAGTGGTCCATAGCTGCTCCTTTATGGCTAAGTTATGCCACAGCAAGCCTTTCACTGCCCCTCCATGGTCTTGTCAACGATCTGACTGAGACAGGGTGGCTCTTCATGTGTATAGTTTAGAACAACATTGAGACCAACTGAAAACTCTAGCTGCCAATGAAGGAAAGGTGATCTTGGTGGAGGACTCTACAGCCTTCTGTTTAATAACTACTTAGAGTGTCATTGTGTTCAATATTAGGGTTTAAGCTGTACCAGAGTGGAGAAAGTGTAACACTCACAAGGCAAAGCACAACTTTACAGCAGGGCCAGTCATCCCTGCCAATGACAAAGGAAGCACGGAGTTTATTTTTTCCTCCACTGGCTCAGTAGCTGAAAAAGGCCTTTGCAATTGGCTTTAGCACACTTGTCACTGGATTCTCTTTTGAGATACAAGATGTTCAGTGTCTAATCCTCCTTACTTCCTTGGATTCTGGACATTGTTGCTTGGGAGATATAATTATACTCATTAGAATATACAAGACCTAAAGCCAGCTGGAAAAGTCTCTCCTTCAAATTCTTCAAAAAATAAAAAAATTATACCACAGAAGTGAAAACCTGGTAACTAAAATGACCATTATGTAGCAGGCTTCCTGTAATTACTGTTATTCATTTTGGCAATGGGGAGTTTGAGCATTTCAATTTTATTTTCCAAGCAATAAGTGGTAAAAAAAGCAACTTATTTATTTTACTTTTGATCACAAGGTATTAATTTTCAGCCATTTCTTCAGACTTTAAGGACTACATCATTCTACTTTATCCTGGTCATTCATTTTTTAGGGATAGTCTTCATGTCTATTCTTCGCAGGCCACACTGACAAATACTCTTCCTGCCCTGTGCCAGTCACCGAACTTGATGCAGAGCCTCTTCTAGCTCCTCACATTCTCCAAATACTTTTTTTTTTCCCAATCTGGAGCAGGAAAAAAATTAACTCTACAGAATTGCTTGAAACCATCTGGATAATTTCTAAATTCTCCAGTATTGACTACCACAATCATTAGTGATTATTGCTAAACCTACATCTAAGTCATTAGATTTCATCTACTCACCACTCTGTATAATAGTGTCAATCCCAGGACTGAAGGATGTAATGTAACATGTGAAAATTAAAACTTGTAAAGAAAAATCATAGGAGAGGAACTCAGAAATTTTACAAAATAGAAAGATGAAGACCAAGGAAAGGAGATTATGAAAAGCCAGAGGAAAAATAGGTGTTACTGTATGCAACTATTATAAATCAGATATGATGCTGAGCATGCTGTATGCATTAATCATGAACATAGGAACAATCCTAACAGCTATTTTTGTCTGCCTTTTACAATTGAGGCAAAGAGAGGTTAAGTAACTTGCCCACATTCATTAACAGAACTGTAATCCATGTCAGATTTCTCGATTCAAAGGTCAAAACAATCATCATTTTTTAATACATATTAGCATGGTATATCTTTCTCCACCTCTTTGCTCTTAGCTTATCTGAACTTTTGTAATTAAAGTAGGTTTCTTGGAGACCCACTTTAGTTTGTCTTTTTATCCACTCTGGGAATCTCAAACTTTTAATTGGTGCATTAAACCATCCATATTTAAAGTAATTATTGATTTACTTGGATTAATACTGACCATCTTTGCAACTGTTTTCTATTTGTTGCATTTTTTTCTTTGATTCCTTTTCCCCTTTTTTTCTGCCTTATCTAATTTTAGTTTAGCATTTTGCATAATTCCATCATATCTCCCCTCTCATCATATAATCTATACTTCTTTTGAAAAAATGTTGATGGTTACCCTAGAGTTTAAAACACACATTTTTAAATAACCAAAGCCAACCAACCTTCAAATAACACAACACTGTTTCACATGCATTCACATGTACCTTGTAAGACAGTATCCCCAATTCCTCCCTCCCATCCTTTGTGACACTGATGTCATTTGTTTCACGTATCCATCTGCTATAATCAACCAACACATTGTTACTATTATTGTTTTAAACAAATCATTACCTTTTGAATTAAGAATAAGAGAAGTAAAAATATTTATTTTACCTTCATTAATTCTTGCTCTGACATTCTTCCTTTCTCTAAAGCAGATCCAAGTTTCTAACCTATATTATTTTTCTTCTGTCTGAAGAACTTTTTTAAACATTTCCTGCAGAGCAGGTCTGAGGGTAGTGATTTTTGTTTGAGAAAGTCCTTATTTCTTTTTCACTTTTGAAGAATAATATTTTTAAATATGGAATTCTAGGGTGGTGGGTTTGTTTTTCTTTCAATATTGTAAAGATTTCACTGCACTTTTCTTTCTTGCATGATTTCTGATGAGAAGTCTTCTACAATTTGTATCCTTTGTCCTCTAAAGGCAAGGTGATTTTCCCCCTCTGGCTTCCATGAAGCTTTTCTGTCTGTCTTTGATTTATTTGCAGTTTGAATGTGATACACCTAGATGTAGGTTTTCTCATCTTTATTTTGCTTGGTGTTCTCTGAGCTTCTTGGATTAGTGGATTGTGTCTGTCATTAATTTGGGGAAATTCTCAGCCATTATTATTTAAACCATTTCTTCTCTGTTCTCTCTTCCATCTCCTTCTAGTATTCCAATTAAGTTTATGTTACACCTTTTGACATTGTCTCACAGGTCTTTTTCATTCCTTTTTTTTTTTTTTCTCTTTGAATTTCAGCTTGTGAACTTTCTATTGACCTATCTTCAATTTCACTGATTTTTATCCTCACTGTCAAGCCTACTGATGAGGCCACCAAATCATTCTTGATCTCTACTACTGTGCTTTTTATTTCTAGCATTTCCTTTTGACTCTCTTATAGCTTCTATCCCTCTGCTTATATTGCCCATCTGTTTTTGCATATTATCTACTTTTACCATTAGAGCCCTTAACATATTAATCATTATTATTTTAAATTCCCCATCTAATAATTCCAGCATCTGTGGCATACCTGAGTCTGGTACGATGACTGTTTTCTCTTCAGACTCTATTTTTCTTGCCTGTTGGCATACCTTGTAGTTTTTTGTTGAAAGCTGGACATACAGCATCAAGTAACAGGAACTGAAGATTCAAGTCAGCTGTTAGTGTCAGAATTTATGTTAAACTGGCCAGGAGGTGGGCTGTGTTAAATGTTTGCTGTAACTATAAGCAACAGAGGCTTCAACTCCCTCTAGAGTCCTTGTTTTTGTCTCTCCTCTTGGCTTTGGGGCTTCTCTGTGTCCTTATAGCTATAATCCACTGTTGTGATACTGGAGTATGTGGTGTGGTATTAGGTCAGATATGAGGGAGAGGGATCTTTCTATAGTGTTTAAATTATGTCTCTATCTTTCAGCAGGCCTGTGTGTCAGGGCTGTGGCCTTCACAAGTGTTTCTGTCCCTCATCCAATGGTATAACTCTTCCCTCCTGATCTCTACTCCCTTCTCCAGCTGCAACATTCCCAATCTATTTCCTTGAAGCCCCCCCCTCCTGTTAACTGTATGTTTTGTTCCCCATTTGGATGAGACAGGAAGAATGAGGGTTGAAGGAAATAGGGAGAATTTACCTTATCCCTGTGCTGTGGCAAAGTCCTTTTCCCTGGAGAAAACACCCATGTTACAAGAAGTCTCAAGGCATATTTCACAATGGTTACTTTCCCCCTCTCCCTGCCAGGGTCACCAGAAGATCTTACACAAGGCTGGGCTCCAGGAGTTTCTCACTCTCAAGCTAGTCCACTTGGCCTGCATCAATCTGTCAAAATCACCATCTAAGTGTTCCTACCAGTTTACAATTCCAGTGGCTTCTGCTCCAGGTAAGCAGATCTCAGTTGCTGTATCTCTCTGGATGCTCCTGACTCTACAGATGTCAGGGTAGTAGTTTGCCCTATAACCTCAGTTCTCTGACAGGTCCAAGCAAAGGAGATGATTTTGCAATTTGTCCAGGTTTTTCTTGTTTTAAGGATGGGAGTGACAACTTTCAAGCTCTTTACGTATCAGAGCTTAAACTGGAAGGAATTTTCCTTTTTGGATAAGGACAGTTTGGTGAGGAAACTAATAAAGAATAAATTAAAGTTTGATTCATCAGACCTAGCCAAAATCTAAAGAACTAAGATCATTTGAGAAATTTTATTATTCATTTTAGGTATCTAAGTTCTGTCTGTAAGTAATGGAAAGCAATCAAAGTTTCCAGATTTCTTTTCCACTTTTACCCATGACTTTACCACAAACACTAGTTTATTAAATACTCTTTGGGGAAAAAAAAGAGATCTGTTACCAAAAAGGTTAGGAATAAAGGCTCAGGAAAAGTCTGAGCCTGCATTAAAAGTCTCATGTTTTCTGTTATTTATGCCGAAGTTTACCAAATTCATCTGACTATGGAATCCTTGTATTCCCTTTGTATTACCTATTAATATCTATGATAGACAGAATAGTGGTGCTCCAAAGTCCACATCCTAATCCCCAGATATTTTGACTATGTTACTTTATAGATGTGATCAAATTAAGGATATTGAGATGGGTAAATAATTCAGGATTATCTAGGCAGACCCAATATAATCCCAAGGGTTCTTGAGGGAGGCAGGAAGAGTCAGAAACAGAGAGATGGCAATGCTGCCATGGAAGCAGAGAGAGATTTGAATATGCTATGCTGAGGGCTTTAAAGATGGAAGAAGAGACCACAAGCCAAGGAATGTGGGCAGCCTCTAGAAGATGAAGAAAGGTAAGAAACAGATTCTCTTCTGGAGCCTCAGAAGGAAATAACTCTCCTAACACTTTGATTTTATTTAGCACAGTGGGACAGATTTTTGACTTCTGACTTTCAGAACTGTAAGATAATAAATTCAGGTGGTTTTAAGCCACATATCTGTGGCAATTTATTCTAGCAGCAAATATAATACTAATATAATAGCCTATTATGTTAGTTTTTGGTGAAACAACCTCTGGGAAATGCTATGCTATAGGCAAGCCATGGTGGTAGGCATCATGACAGACACAAGTGAAAGACTCTGTCTCTGCTCTAAGTAAGCCTACAAGTTAGCAGAGTAGGCAGAAATGTAAAGAGCTGATATAAGACAGAATATGAAAGAAAAAATCTACTTCATAAGATATCAAAAAGAGATTAATTTTTACCAGGTATATTTAAGGAATTTCACAAATATTTATTCAAAACTTACTGTAAGATAGGCACAGTACCAGCCAGAGTAGCTACAGAGATGAATAAGAAATGGTTCATGCTCTTCCTTTGATAATCTCCTTTGCACAAGAGTCAAGTCAACCAAAACAAGATTGGTTGTAGTCTATGTTAGAAGTGAAAAATGCCTTATTAGTTTTATATAGTTGAAAGTATCTAAATTATTGAATGAGAGAATTCAATGAAAAAAAATATTCATTTCTCTAGTCCAAAACATTAATTTTTTCCAGGCATATTAACAATATGAAAACAGAAGTGGCATTTTAATCTCTCATCCTATTCATAAATGCTTCAGAGGCATTATTTCATTTCACCAACAAAATATCTGGAAATAAAAATATTGATCCTATCATTCCCACCTTAGAAACAGGGAAACTGGCACTCTATGAGTTAGCACCCCAAACCTGCCACTTCTGTATCGGTAAAATCTTTATTCATAGGCAATTGACAGTTGGTGAGGTTTGTGAGCACTGGTGTGGGATGATCAAACCTGTAAATGTCTTTGTCCTTTCTATCGTGACTCATTAGTGATACCAAATAGAGATTAGCAGTAATAGCTCCCTTCGCCCTGAAGAGAGTTTTCCACTTACTACAGAAAACTAAATATAGGTAGCACACAATTGCTTAGCAGTGAATAAGTCACAAAACACTGAGGCTACATAGTTTATGTTAAAACTGCTTGTATTTCTAGGTAAAGGAAAACATTTAATTTACCTACATACTCTAGTCCCCAGAAGACAAATACACGTTATCATTTAGAGTGTTTCCTTGGTACATGGCAGTTACAGACTCTGTAACTCATCTTTCCCTGGAGATTCTAATACAAACACCACAGCCCTAAAACAAAATGCAGGGGGTTCAAGTCTACAGATATTTCTTAACCAATATTACTCATTTTATCCCTAAATTCTGAGTTCCTATGAAACTTTGTTTTAATCCAGATAAAAGAATAAAAGTCATTATTTAAGTAATTATTTAAGTCATAAACTTTGAGAAATGGTTATCAGAGGCAGTTAATGACCTAGCCTCTCAGTTAATGGAGGTCAACACTCTAATAAACCGCTTGTTAACTGCAGCAATTGACTGATTGCAAGAGAACTACAGCTATTATATCTCTTTTATGAGTGATGGGGGGAAAGACACAGTTGGATGGGGACAGCACGTACAAGCACACCAAAAGGTGACTATACAGAAAATGATTGCTACCTGTCAATAAAAGGTTCCCCTTACAATAAATGAGAAGGGGAGAGGAGTCACCATGATATAAGTACATAGTGAATAACACTATGGGAAATGTTAGTCTTGGTATAAAGTAAAAGTGCCCAAAACTAAGCCTGCCTGAAGCATTCAAATGTATCCTCAGTAAAAATGGACACAATACTCTGATGGAAGTAAGTCTGGATCCGCTCAAACACTGAGCATGGAGAGAACTTTTCCTTTAGAAGGAAATGTGTTTCCCAATGCATTAAGATACTTCTCAAAAATGTGTACTTTGAAGATTGAAAATTGGAGTCATATATCCCTGACAGTTAGTGCGACTTTTTTTTAAATGAGGACAGTTTTAAAGTAAGAAAGTAGGCATTATCTTTCTAAATCAGAAAGTCAAGAATATGCAGTTTTGGTTAGGATTATATTTAATGATGTGAAGAGGGAAAAAAGTAAAAAATAAAATGACTTAAGTCAGATATTTTTATTCCTCACTGTATAAAAAAAGTTTAGAGTCAGTCCATGCTGGTGGATGACTTCAGCGACATGAAGTCATCAGAGGCTTGGGTTCCTTCTCAGACACCATTCCATTAACTCTAGGATGTGGTTTCTTCCTCAAAATGATGGTTGTGAGAGCTCAGTCACTAAAGTGGTGTTTCAGATAGAAGGATGAAGGAAAAGTCCTGACCCTCTGTGTAGTGGTGAATTGATCTTACCCAAAGACAGTTCTGGCTTTTGCCCTCAGCTACTGGGAGGTGATCTCTTGGTCCCTGAAATCCCCCACATGATAAAATGTCTTCATTTGCCTGGAGAATTTGGCCACTGGACAGTCTAACAACATGATTTATGATGGGGTCCCCACAGTATCAGGTCCAACCACCAGAGAAACTAGAGACTATAAGTATATTAGCCCAACTTCCAGGAGGGGCTAGAGACTTCAGGTTAGCCAATGAGCAGTATGTGATGGAGCCCCAATAAAACTCTGGACACCAAGGTTTGGGTGAGCTTCTCCCAAGACTCTGTGTATTGTCACACGTTATGGCCGGGAGGCATTTTACAACATTCATAACTCCAAGAGAAGATAACAACAGGAAGCTCTGTATTTGGATCCCTACTGGATTCTGACTTATGCATCTCTTTCCCTGTATTTAACTGTAAGAATAACAGCTTTACTCTGTGGGTTTTATGAGTCCTTCAGTGAACAATCAAAACTGAAGGTGGTTTGGGAGCCCCCTGAACTTGCAATTGGTGCCAGCTGTGAGTAAGTTTTGTGTGAACTGTGTACCCTCTAAACTGTATAGTTGGCTAAAACTCACACCCTCCATTTTGAGGGGCATTCCAGAAGTACCATATAACCCTTCCACTCACATTTCATTGGCTATAACCTAGACATATGGACACACCTATCTGCAAAGGAGACTGAGAAATACAGATTTTCCGTTGGGTATACTTCAACTCAATAAATCAGAGGTTCTATGACTTAGAAAGAGAAAGATAATGGACCCACATATTGTGAGTCATACATTCTGTAAAAACAGACAGTAAAATATCTATAGTTGAAAAAGTTCTTCATTCCTACATACTAGATGATGAGCAAAATTGAGAATGTTAATGTAAAGAAAATCAAGAATTTTCTATTTCACTGAAAGTAGTTTTCATGTCAAATTTTACCTTTTTGCCATATAATTTATATTCTTGCTTCCAAGCATGATCACTCTGCCTTTTACTTTAAGTCAAATATATTATTCTTGAAATTATCACAAAACAGAACAAACATGGTGTCAGCTACACGAGGAGGGTGATGTGTTTGGCGTCACATAAAAGTCGAACTACTCTATCAGGGATGTAGTATTTCCATTTTATACGTAAGGAAACTATAGCTCACACATGCTAATGACTAGCCCTCTGGGGCTTGATAGATGGGGGTGGGGTGTCCTATGTTCTTACAAAGTACAGGCTTTCCACAGAGGTCCTAAGTCACTGCTTTACCAAAGTCAAGACAGATTCCATTTCGAGTGGGTAATGGCCTCCCACTACCTTGCTGGTCTGGGCTGATGCCACTCCAAGCCCCCTTTGCTTCCCAAGGAAAGAAAGGCTGAGCCCTAGATGAACTACCGGTAAACTCTTACACTCCCTGTCTCCTTTCAGCCACCTGTTTTATTTCTGCTTTGTAAATTTAAAGCATTTGGTTGTTCTCTTTCAGACTAAGTTTCTTTACAATACAATAATGGTATTTCTGAAGTTTACTGAGACATCTCTGGATACCAGTCTTCTCACAGGGTCACCTCTATTGATTCACAATGGTTTGGTTTTATCTGTCCCTGGGTTTCTCTGTTAGGCACAGATATCCCTTGCATTAGCATTCTTTAAATTTCTACACAGCAACCAATGTGTAGAGAGTACAGATTTCATCCCATGAACTCATACGTAAGAAATGTAGCTCTCTTCATATTTATATAACCAAACTTAACGGATTTTATTACGCTTCTTTTCCTCAAGATGCTGGAAACAACCCACCCCACCTCCTTTTCCCCAGGAAGCCTCTGAGGTCTGGGGGGTTTATATGGTTTGGGGGGTGGGAGAGGCGGCAGAGGGTAGGTTTCTAGTCCTCTGTGTCATCACCTGTGCACACAGCATCCAGGGGACATCCTCATCCTGTTATGGTTTTTGGTCATTCAGCAGTGCAGATCACTGCTATCAGCCTCATCCCAACACCACAGACTCATCAAGTCAGCTGCTCTCTGCCAGCCACATCTGAGTCCTCCTAAATGCCCACGAGGATACTTTTCTTGCTTCTGCCCCTTGCTGAGGCTCCAAGAAACCCTGTAATGATATCCCAAGCGTGTCCACCAAGACACTAAACACAGTCTCTTCCCCAGCATGCTGAGCAATGGGAACTCTAAGGCTTTGCAGCTTCCACGGGCAAAGCACACAGGCTTTCTCTGTTCTCAGGTCTACCAACCCTACCTGTGGGTTCTGGGGAGTTCTATTTTTTTTCCCCATTTCCTCTCAGCCTCCCCTGGGGAAGAGTCCAGCAGAGACAGATTCAAAGGAAACCACCAATGTCTGTGCTTTTCTCCATTCCCTCTATCCTGGGAAGTTTTTCTAGTCTTAGGATCCAAAAAAGCCAGAAAAGAGTGATCACACATCTTCCTATACCTTAAGTGGCCTCACAGTCTGAACTTTCAAAATGGAAAAGCCTTGACTGTTTTTCTGCCATAACAACTTTTTTCTGGTTTATGAGTATATTACAGAGAGGCATAGTACAGTGGTCTTAAAGTGTGGCCTTCAGACCAGTAGCATCAGAATCACCTGAGAAACTGATAGAATGCAGATTTTCAGATCTCACCCCAGACTTACTCAAAAATTCTGGGGGTGGCACCTATCAATCTGTGACTCAAGGAGCCCTCCAGGTGATTCCGAGGCATGCTCAAGTTTGACAAACATAGTACAAGGTGAACCTATAGAGTCAGACTGCTGAAGTCTTGGGAGCTGTGTGATCCTGGAAAAGTGTCTTAACATCTCTGTAAAATGGGGATGATACTTGTATCTACCTCATGTTGAGGCTTTTGTAATTTTACATGGGCTACTATAAATATAAAGTACTTTGAACAGGGCCTGGCATATAGTAGGTACTATTAAAATAGGTGCTGCTTTTATTTTTGTATCTTTTAACTGAAACTCAAATTGCAGAAAGGGCTGGGGCAACAGGAAATGTCAGGGAAAGAAGCAATTTCAAATACACCAGCCCACAAAATGTAAAGGAACTAAAACTGTTTTCCTTCAATTCTTTTAACTTCATTCTATAACTCATGTTTTGTATTATTTGACTCTCTCACTGTCTATTTTAATGAAAGACTACCTTGAACCATACAAAAGAGGTTTTCTAAATCATTCAGTACTTTTACCAAAAGAATGGAACAACTATGTGGGAACTAATTTTGATACCTCAATAAACACTGTTTCATCCACCTACAGTCTGCTGACCAGAGCACTTGTTTACTGGTTTTACGCATTCAGATATTGCGTGAAAGAATCATGCTACTGGCTGAAAAATTGGAAAGTGTTTTAAAATGCATATTCTTTTTCTTCAATAGGATTTGACCTGTATTACTGTATACTGGCTGTGCTTACTGTCAAATAAATTACCTGTTGAAAGAAATTGCTCACTCAGTCACACGAGACAAATTTAATTCTTCAAGGAATCCAATGTCCCATTTAGTAATTTAGATAATTTAGTAAGCATTAGTTATTTACTCTAGTTTCCAGAAAACACTCGCCTCATTTGATTCATCAGCACACTTCTAGAGATGAGGTCAGCCACAGTTTTGGAAACTAATACCTTCCACAACTTGTTGAAGCTACCACCCATATGACTAATGACCCATCTCTTATTCTAGAGGGAGTGTTATCCTGGTGTCAACACTCTCTGACGGTTTTCCACAAGGGAAGGGTAGCTCCATTAATGAAAATGAAAATCAAGAACAATTGATAACAGCTGGAAATCTCTGCCTTTACTACTTTCTTACGAAGAATATTCAAGAATGCACGTAACAGACAAAATTACAGGGGTTTCCCTGGTGGCACAGTGGTTAAGAATCTGCCTGCCAATGCAGGAGACACTGGTTCAAGCCCTGGTCTGGGAAGATCCCACATGCTGCAGAGCAACTAGGCCTGTGTGCCACAACTACTGAGCCTGCGAGCCACAACTACTGAGCTCTCACGCCACAACTACTGAGCCGGCACTTGAGAAGCCACCTCAATGAGAAGCCCGCGCACTGCAACAAAGAGTAGCCCCTGCTCACCGCAACTAGAGAAAGCACACGTGCAGCAACAAAGACCCGATGCAGCCAAAAATAAATAAAATAAAATAATTTTAAATTATACGTCTTCTATATAATATGAAACATCTGGACATTTGAAATTATCACTATTTTGGCTAATCTTTCAGGCTTAATGTTGGTGATGCTTGGCATCATGGAAACATGACAACAATGAAATTAAGACAGATTAAATAAAATCACAATATTTTTAAGTTGGAGAGAGCCCTATTGATGAATCATCTCATCCAACTCTTTCATTTCACCTACAGGAAAACTCAAGGCCAAACTGGTGTCCTACCCACAAGCTTAAACCCTTTTTAAAACACTATGTATTTACAAACACATGGGCTTAAATTAACAGACTTTGCAAACCTACTCTTTTCATAAGTAGGGATGCATCTGCATTTTATAAGGACTCTTCTGGTCACTGGGAGTTCTGAAACTAAGATCTCATCTCTTACCCAAAAAGGGCTTACCAGTTAACAGAGGAAGTGGGACACGCGACAGATTACAATACATGGTACTGGTTTAGTTGGAGGAAAGGCATCCTGGAGTAGAATGGCCAGGCATCCTCCTTAAAGACAGGTGGATGCAAGATGGTAAAAGACCTTAAATGCTGTGCCAAGAAAAATGTAGCTCCTCTATTAATAACAACAAACATTGAGTGATTTTGTTATGTCACTGTGCTAAGAGTGTTACCTACATTATTTCATGTAATCCTTATAATTACCCTGTGAGGTAGGATCCATCACTATACCTTTTTAACGCATGAAAGCACCGAAGCATCAAGAGGTTAGTGCATTGCCGAAGGTCAAATGGACAAATGGCAAAACTGGGACTCAGAACTGTCCCAATTCCCTTAACTGTCTGTTCTTGAGCAGGGGAATGATATGATCAAGATATTCTTCTAGGAGATTAATTTGGCAACAGCACAGAGCATGCACTGTCTTTTTCCTGGCCCACGGCACAAGCAGGAATTACTTAACTACGGTTTCTTTTAGCCATTTAGAGATTTATGACAAAGTCGTTTCATACTTCTTGGATTTAAAACTTTCATTTCTCTTTGCTTCAACATTTTTTAAGTCATGAGCTGTGACCTGAGCCTTATTCTCAGGCTCTTCCTCCCTCTCCTCCTTTATCTCTCAATAGAGCCAATTTCTGTCTCGGCGACCATTATTGCTTTCCTAAGGCCTTGGGCAAACAAACAAGGCATCTCCTACCAGGCTAATCACCAGAAGACACAAAAAGGGTAGAGGGGAAGGCGGGAATGTGCTCAATATAACTGCACACAAAGCTTCCTCCATCACTTAGTGCTGAAATGTATCCGTTCAAACTAATTATTTGGGGGGGGGGCTCACTAATAAATCCTAATATTTCTCAAAGAGAGATGGCTTGTAATTTAATTTATATTAAGCTGTTACTGAAGTTTATGCTAATTAAATGTGGCCTTCAACAGCAATTAATCCCAGGAACAATCTAAAAATGTAAATAATGTAAAAAAGTAAATAACTCTGCATGCCCCCCAACCCCGCAGAAGCAACAAGCAGCATGAGATGGGGCACTGCAGAGTGGTGCGCATGACAGCGAAAGGAGAGGGGAACTGTTTCTTGCCCTCTCAGAACATTTGCTCTTTAACAAGCATAGCTATATTCTGCATGTATTTCCTGCAGGGAATGGATCCTCCATTGTAAATGCTGAAGGTTATCTCTGAAGAGTCTTCCATGAACAAATGACTTGTCAAGTCCCACCCTGGGAAGAAGATGAACTAAACAGCTTGGAGGCACAAGGCAATCTCCAAGGACAATGCCAGGCCTAAAGTCACCTCCCAGCATATGCACGCAGCTCTCTTTGGATGTCAAACAGCCTTCCCGTCTTCACACAGGTGAAAATACTTAACTTGGGTGTGATTTCCCCCTTTATGCCCGTTCACTGAACCCTCAGCGCAAAGGGGATGAGGTGAGCCCTGTTATGTACGTGGTGGATCCCTGCGTGCCATTTTTCCAATCCAGACTGTCTGGGTTTTACGGTATTATTTCTCAAAGTTTTGCAAAGTCTTCCAAGTAAAACTTCACAGAGCCACAAAAGGCACTAAAATTTTAAAAGACTGTTTAAGGACTAAAATTTATACCTGACAAAGCAGTTTTCCTTTACATTCTGTCTTTGGAACCCTTTCAGCACATTAAAAGCTAAAACTCCTGCCCAGTGTTGCTTTGGTGATAATGTAGTTCTCAGACTTACAGCTTTCCCAGCGTGCAGGAGACAGGCTATTAGCCAAATCCCCTCCGGGATGAAGTGAGCAAGGCCTGTGTCTTTCTTGACAGCCCCACTGTCTTTGCAGGAGCCAGCCCCTGTCCACTCTGCTGGTTCTCCTTTACTGGAATTCTCTGTCCACTTCCCAGTGTTGTGAGAATCAAATGAGATGATACACATTGGAGAGTGCTCTAAATGACAAAACCCTCCAAAAACATAAGGCTACTGTCTTTGAAGGATAAATGTAGTAAATCCCACTTCTTTCCAGATATGTTTCCCCAAGCAATCAGTGTCTAAACGAGGAGGTAAGAGAGAGGGCATGGAATTAAAGATTTGAAGGATTATCATAAAGCAAGTACAGAGTTACATACAAAATGTCATAGTAGGCATCTCCATTTATAACACCAAATTTAACTCTTAAAACCTTCCTCTGAAAGAGGGAAAACTGAATCACCAAGCGGGTAAGAATCTTGCTCAGTATCACACACTAGCCAAACTTAGGTTCAAACTCCAGGATCATGAATTTGGGTCCCAGATGCATAACACTTGAAAGGGAGACAATTTTTCTATCTTTGGATTGACCATATTTTTGATAACTGTAATGACTGTGACTGGAACAAGGTCTAAAAGCAGCAAGTCTTTTCTCACGAGTTCAGACCTATATCACTAGATCTCGTTAGGGCATGGTTTCCATCTTCCCAGCCCAAAATGTCCTTATCTCAGTGCCCTCTTCCTCTCCTACCTGTCTATTAAATTCTGAAAGACTCAGATCAAACACTGACCTGAAGAAACCCTCCCAGATAACTCCATTCTGCTAGTGAAATGTTCCTCCTTGGAATCCTTAATGCACTTTCAGTTGATCACATTTATTCCTGGGGCACTAAAATGATACACATTTGGATGCTGTTCCTGACATTATTCCTGCGGTTGGGGCTTCTGTCTCCAGAAAGATCACCACCTCCTTGAAAGCAGGCTGAATATTTTTTGTACTCTCTTAGAAGGACTGTATGCTATTCTTTGACTATTTAATGATATTTATTGAGTGTCTATGATGGGCCAGGCATTGTACTAAACATTGTATATGTGCTAAGCATTACATATGATTTACTTCATTGGATTTCCCCTAGAATGTACAATTTTTATACCCATTTTAAAGAGAGGGAAGCTGAGGTTCAGAGACTATAATAGCTTGCTCAAGTTTGCTCAGCTAGTAGAGAACACAGCTGGGATTAAAACCAGATACGTCTAATTCTAGAGCTGATTTCTCATCCCCTGGGTGGTACTGCCCCTTCACAGCACAGGCAATTTACGTTGACCTTAATAGACTATGAATCAAGGGTCTACAAAACCCCAAGATTATACACAAAACTCTTTGAGTTTAAATTTGGTCCCAGTTTTCAAACTATGTCTAAGGATTTGGAATTTAACATATTGTGCTCCTTTTGTACAGTTTGTTCCTTCAGTGGGTTTCTGATATAACATGATGGAGGTTTCTGGACTCATAGTTGGCGTCATTGGGCTTTATAGTCCCTACAACTTCTACACTATGAAGCTGTGAACCTAATATCATTGTGTCTTATGGTCTCCTCTAACTAAAGCTAAACCTAGCAACAACTATGTCAGGACTCTGTGGTGTATATCTAATGGGAAAAACTTTTGTTAGTATTGACCCATCACTAAAAGCTTTTTTATCACCCTATGAATTACAGAGAAACATTAGGCTGGTCTCACCTGAAGGTAAATTTCTTGAGCATGGCTGCCATTATCACAGACAAGCATCCAAATCAGAAAAGATTAGGCATGTTATTAACAAGAGTATAATAATATTAAAAATATAGAAGAATGAAAAAGGATAAGGATTATGTGAATATACAGTGAGAGCAGAAAAAGTAAGAACAAGTGACCAGAGATGCCAGCACTGTGAAAATGAGTGTCAGAAGTGGGAAATATAAAACTTAACATCATCATAATCCATGACATCTACACTGTCATAGTAGTGCTTGGAGAGTTAACTGAAATCAGCCAGATGTAGCATATATTTGGGGTTGGTATTAAAATACTACATTTTCCTTCTTACATTTCTCATTTCTCAAAATAACTATACAAACTAGACTGCAAAGCCCAGAAGGAAAATTCAACTGTTATGAAGAAAACATGAAAAAGCTTACACAAGAAAAATATGTTTAAATGTCTTTCTCCTCTGCTTCCCTGGTTTCTCATCTTTTTAAATTAAAACTCTCCATTTAGGGGACAAGTGATTTCATATCCTAAGAAACATAAACAAAAATTTACCCTTTTCACAATGTTTTCTAGTCTTTCATTGAATTATTTCATGCAGGTCAAACAAAAAAGTATTTTATGAAATCAATTAAACTAAAATGAAACAAACTGAATGATTTTAAGATGAACATTTTCACTCTTGGAATTATCCCCCCATTGTAGAATATTGTATATATCCTGTCACTTCCATTTACACACAGCCACATACACAAGCACACATATAATCATTTGTTGCCAATGACTTCCTGAACAGCAGAAAGTCAAAAAGACATCTTTCCTATCTTGTCAATTAGTACTCTTTCAATATTAGGAAGAACCAGTTGTATGGAGGCCTTTGTCTTTAATCCAACTCTCAATCCGTTATTTTATATATCTTTCTATGCATGAGATGCATGCAGGTATATTTCACCCGCCCTTGCCCATCTATGAGTTTGCAATAAATCAGAGAAAACAATATTCTAAACGAAACAGCAGTTTGTAACACGGTTTTAAAAGATTTACACATGGCAAGATTGCTATTGTTGCTAAATATAAGATATTCAGGATAGATCATTTTTCTCTTCAGGTCATCCCTGAATGAATATAAAAATATCCATCTATATTTATCCATTTATGTAGCAGTATTTTCCCACACAATTGCTGAGAGAAATTATACAATAAGCCAGCCCAAGAACTTTTGGGATACTCCTGCAAAATTATTCTACACACATGTAGCACTTGATCTTTTCCAGGAATTTTCTGGAGTATAATTTCATTTGGTTTTTTATAACAGCCTTATAAGGATGGGAGAGCCAGAATTATTCCCATTTTAGAGGTGAGAAAATCTAAGTAATAAGCCCTTGCTTAGTGTCAGAGCCAAGCAGAAAATCCTAGACTCTCACAACCTTGATCAGTCATCTTTCTATGTGCTATAACAATATGCTTTATTTTTCTTTCACTGTTTTAAAATTACCCACTTACAAAGATGCTCATTGTAAATAAACTGTGGTTTTGAATTCCATATATAAGGATAGAAACATAAGTTATTTCATAACTCTAAAATTCTAGAATCCAGCAATATCTACAATACTGTTTATGAAATATTTACACTTTCGTTATTTATGTCTGTATCTTAAAAAGTAAAAGTCAGCAAACTAGCCTATAGGTCAAATCTGGTCTGCCATCTTGTGTTTTACTGTTGTTGTTTTTAACAGCCTGCAAGTTAAGAATGATTTTTTTTACATTTTTAAATATTTGAAAAACATCAAAAAAGAACATTCATCACAACTGTATATTATGTGAAATTCAAATTTCAGTGTCCACAAATAAAGTCTATTGGAACACAGGCACACTCATTCATCTATACATTATTTTGCCTTTGTTACCAATTTGAGTAGTTACAACAGAGATCACATGGTTCAAAAGCCGAAAATATTTATTATCTGACAGTTACAGAAAAGGTTTGCTATGCCTATTATAGATTATACTTTTTTATTTCTACCAACTTATCTTTTCTTGACCAGGGAACAAGACAATGTGCATATCTGAAACACCCTCCGTGCAACACTCATAGTATTTCTGTCCTTAGAAAGGGACGTGAAAATTGAGAGACCTTTTCTGGAAATATGATTATCTTACTAAAAATCACAGTAAATTTTATATGACATAGGAATCACATATTGGGTAATTTTGAAGGCTCCAGAACCTAACCAGCCCCGTTATGTAGAGAGGGAACTACAAGATGTAGGCTGAGTCATTCCTCTGTATCCACAGGGGATTTGGTTCCAGGACCCAAAATCTGTGGATGCTCAAGTGTCTTATCTAAAATGGCGTCCTGTTTGCATATATAACCTTCACACATCCTCCCATATACTTTAAATCATCTCCCGATTACATATAACACCTAATAAAATGTAAATGCTATGTAAATAGTTGCCAGCACAGGACAAATTCAAGTTTTGCTTTTTGGAACTTTCTGGAATTTTATTTTCAAATATTTTTGACCCTCAGTTGAATATGTGAATTCAGAACCTGTGGATTCAGAGGGCAACTGTATAGGAAATTTTAACAGGCTGTACCTGGGAGCTCCTACCCAGCTCTTTGGAGTAGCAGGATTGAAACACCTTCCAAAGTAGAACAAGAAGGTCCCCTAATTCCTAGCCTCTCAAAGAGGAGGTTTCCAGGGAGAGGAACTCCCACTTCTCTTTCTCCAAATCTATTAAAACTACAAAACATCCAAGTAACCACACAGACCACTGGGCCCAATTACTTTTGGACATCGGCCCACTACAAGTCACAGCATATAACAAAATTGAAATTTCAGGCCTTCACCTCGAACTTCTGGCCCAGTCTGTTAAAGGGGCCAACACACCTGTTAAAGATACGATGGCAAGCTGCCATGTTTTGCAGTAGTCAAAAGTTCAGTGTCATGTAAAAGACTTTTGTCCCTAGTGCTCAGATAATGAGCTTGTTCCTTCTTGATGATTTATGGGATGCAGATGAGAAACTGGCTGATTGAGGCTTTGGAAGATGAAAGTTTTCCGCTCTTGGCAGTAGTACTGGTACCCTGGAGAACATGGTATAACTGTTCCAGTTCCATTACTGCCATTTGTAAAAGTCGAATAACAAATTACGCCAGGTGATATAAATAAATACTTATTTCACTCAATTTGCTGTTTGGAAAGCACTCTGAACTTCTTTGTTACACCAAACTATAGTATTCCAATAAATAGTTACTGACACGCTCCAGGATCTTTTCTGTCCAGGGCAACCTTCTAGTTCCTAAATTACTATCCTCCTTCAGTCTTAAGTCTTATATGCTTATATTTAGGCCTCTACATTTGCTCCCTATTAGCCAAAAGCCTAACTTTTTCTCCTACCTCCTAATGTAACTCAATAACCAACTGAATTTTGCTAGAATGTGAAAGAATTTCAAGGTACCAATGTTACACACCTGAGGTTAATGAGTACCATCTTGTATTACAGACTTTGCTTCAAATCAGTATTAAGTAAATCCTTTTATCCAGTAAAGTAACCAGCAGCCACAAGAGGCTATTTAAACTTAAATCTGAATTGAGTAAAATTAAACAAAATTTAAAACTTACTGCTTCAGGCACACCAGCAGATTTCAAGGGCTCAAAGGCTCCACGTGGTCAGCGGTTAGTAGAATGAACAGTGCAGATGTGTCACCAGCAAAGCCCATTAACAATTCATGGGAAACAAAAATAGAATCTGGGTAATAAAATAAAGTCTAACCTTTTATTTTCCTTGGTGCGAAGTCTAGTTTCACTTGCTCATAGGGTGAAGCATGCAGAGGCCTTGAACCCAGCGCTTCAGACCATAGTTCCCAGTGCAAAACAACTTTGCCTGATGCTTCAACTCAGGGAACCGTGTGCAGAAGCGCTGCACCCGGCACTGCAATTCAAGATGGCGGCGGCAGGCAGGCTGTGTGCAGAGACACTGCAGCCCAGCCCTGTAATCTGGAGCCTGAGCAGCGCAGCTGTGCCAGCATCGCGAGACTCTGCTCTCCCACTTCACTGCCCGAGATCCCTATAAAACAGCCCCGCCCATGGCCTGTCGGGGGCAGGGTGTGCTCTAGAGCCGAAGCTCACACCTTTCCATTCTTTGATCAAAGAGTAAAACCTCAGTGTGTGTGTGGAAAAAAAAAAAAAAGAGTAAAACGTTCCTTTGCTTCTGAACCAAACTCGGTCTCATTATATTGGCTCAAATGATACCGGGCAGGAGGACCCTTGTTGGGGCTGGACTCAAAAGGGTCAGTAACAGATGAAGAATATTTCCATCATTGCACAAAGCTCTATTGGACAGCTCTGCTCTATATTTTAACCCACAAAGGTAAAACCATCCTTTAATCCTACTCTTATTCTCCACTTACTGTTACCGTCCAAAGCGAAGCTTTTGTCTTGTTTCTACTTTTGAAGAAAAAATAGAATGCAACTAATATTTTTTGAGAATCTGCCATGTACTAAGCATGGGTTCTTGGTTCACCCAAATGATTCCATTTAATTTTCCCCAATAATCTAAAAGTTCCTTTATTCCCAGGTCTGCTTTCTAAGGTGCCTGATCTAAGCCATCTCCACAGTCATCTCTTCACTAATTTCTTTGTCATTGAATAAATGCTGAGCACCTACAATGTGCCTAGAACTGTTTTAGAAGTTGTCATTTCCCTGGTGCTAACCTCTAGGAATCCTGTTTTCTCTACCTTTGATTTCTATGCCTTTCTTGGGAATTCAACAGCTCCTCCTGTTGGAATGAATGTAACGCACTTTCTGAGTATCTCTCCATGGTTTTCCTTTAGCGACCTAGAGTTTCCTTCCCAAAGCTGCCTCCGCCCCATCGGAACCCTTAGCCAATGGGCTGTGAAACTATTTACTCCCTCTGCCAAAAATGCACGGAAAATCTAAATATCCCCATTCCTTTTGACAATATCATTTGGAAATCCACCATTTGTATGTGTATGTGAAAAGGCAATCACTCTACATTCATTGCTCTGAGAAAGTCTAGTTATCTTATATGAACACTAAATATACATTAAAGGTTGTAGCCACTCAGGTTCAATCAGTCTTCAGAGGCAATATTTTACTAGAAATACGTTGAATCCTTCATGCAAATTCAACGCAAAGTGAACTAGCAATTGTGGCAGATGAAAGATGGCCACAAATTCTTTGACATTCCTCACAACCAAAGGTGGAGTATACTTTTCTTCTCCTTGGCTCTGGGCTAGCCTGTAGCTGATTTAACCAAAGGGGAATGGTGGAAGTCATTCCATGCCAGTTCTTTCGAGCTGGCTGCTTCAACAATGGTCCCTCTTGGTAGGTGAGTCACCTTGTTAAGAATTCTGACTACCTGCTAGAAAGCCACATGGGGAAGTCCTGAAACTACAAGGAGAAGAAGTTCAGCCTTCCACATGTCCCTGCAAGATGCCAGGCATGTAAGTGAAGCCATGGTAGACCCTCCAGAGCAGCCCAGCCATCAACTGTGTACCACCCAGTGAGCCAAGTTGCTGCCAGGTGGAGCAGAACAGCCCAGCTAAAATTAAACAAACAGTCCTGCTAAATTCCTGTCCCAGAATATCATGACAGACACCAAAAAGGCTGTTTGTAAGCCATTACCTTTTGGAGTAGTTTGTTATACAATGATAGATAATTAGAGCTTAGGGCAACAAATTAGCTGTTAAAACTGGCTGCCTCATTTGAACATGTTTCAAGATGGCCCCCTAAAAGAATCATGAGGAGATGGGAAACAGACAGATTTTATGGAGAGAGTGAGTCACACAAAGCAGATGATGCTGCTGGAGAGACAAAAATGATGTGAGTGAGGAAGGAGAAGGAAAGACCTACTTGTTCCTCTGGATGCTCTGTCCCGATATGCCACCTGCACTTTATCCCTTACTGATATCTTTGTTTTACTTGCCTATCTCCCTACTAGGCTGTAAGTTTCCTGAGGTCAGGGATCTCTTGTCTCGACATGTCCCCAGCATCTAGAGAAAATACTATAAGGGTGTTAGGACAGCACTCAGTTTCTAATCCAGCCCTGCTTCTCACAATTTAGCCTTGGGCAACTTAACCTCCATGTACTTCAGTTTTGTCATCTATAAGATGGGGATAATAGTATGGTACCTACCTCTTTGGGTACTAAGAATTGAATGACAAAATATTGTGTTTTGTGGATGAATTAAAATACCAACTACCTGATAATCTTGCCCTAGGCTAGCCCTGGTGGATTTATAAGACCCAACAAAAGTATCCAATTATATACCAAAGATCATTAGAAGGGATCTCAGAGACCAGACCAGGCAGGTTCCTCAAAGACCAGGCTTTCCGGGAAAGCACATTGTGATGCTAATTGGAGATCTCCAATCTAGCTCTCTTTCAGCTATAGCCATCTCATAATAGGAGCTGACTCGGAGTGGCTCCAAACTTCTATTGAACTTGGGGCCTTTGTGCAGGAGAGGGCAGGAATTGCTTTGTAATCCTCAGGCTGGAGAGTCATAGCCCAGCTTCAAAAGCTGGTCCCTACAATGGCTTCTGCTGGCCCAAGACCCAGTTTCCATAAGGCATAATAGGTGCAAATGTGGTTCAGTAACCAGGAGACCTGACAAATGGTAGAGAAAACAGGAGAAACGAATGCTGAATCCCAGAGGCTGCACACATACGGTTCTGTTGGGCTAGAGGTAGCTTCTGGTGGGCAGATGGTGGGGGCTGAAGCTGCTGAAGCTCTTGTGGCCTTTGCTGGGGACTCCGTAGATGAGGCTGAGCTGGACCAATAGAGAAGGGACTCAGCAAGTTGTAGGGAAGGTCAAGCGGGTCCCTGACAGCCAAACTAAACTAATACAGCTAAACTAGTTTCTAGAAGAATAAGGAGAAGAAAAATTTTAAAAGCCTACTGGGGAGTGAGAACAGCATAGGGATTGGGAATACAGGTTCTGGAGTCCATACACCCAAGTTGGTATCCCAGTTCTACTACTTTCTTGAGAATCTAGTTAACCTCTTTAAGCCTTTTTTCCCCATTTGAAAAGGGGACACAGAAATAGTACCTGCCTCAAAAGCGTTGTGAGGATTCAAAGAGGTAATTTAGGACAACTTATTTCATGATTACCCCATTTAAAGTACCTCTTGCCCTCCTCCACTCTTTTTCCGTTGTGTTTAATGCCCTCTAACATTTAAAAATGTGTGTATATATGAATATATGTGTGAGTGTGTGTGTGTATAAACTATACATGTATAGTTTATTCTTTGTTTCTCATTACTACAGTGCAAGATTCAAGAAGGCAGGTATATTTATCTGTTTCATTTTTTTTAATGGATCCCACATTCTTAGAAAGGTGCCAGATGCATGGTAGGTGCGCAGTAAATATTTTTTAAATGAATGACTAAATGGAGGTAAAACACCTGACTCAGTAAACACTCAATAGCTGCCACTATTATTTGCTTACTACTGCTGCTTAAATCCTGTCTGAATTGCATTCCCAGAAGCTCCCTGTTCCATAATGCTGAGCTCACTCCTTTCTTACAGTGTTTATCCCATTTTTCTAATATTATCACTTCTGTATTTGTGTATCTTATTTCCTCTACTAGGATAAAAGTGGAACAATTCAAGTATGAGGTTCAGTGGCTAAAGACCAGGCCAATATGTACAGAAGTTAGGAGAATAGGCTTTTGAATCAGCCCTCAGTTTGAATATCCAGCTGTGCCACTTACTGGGTGCCCCTGGGCATCTACTGTCATGAAACTTAAGTGTCCTCATCAGTTTAATGAGTGTCCTACTTGTTCTGCACTCATGGAATTGTTTTGAGGATTAAATGAGATACTGCTTTAACACTGCTCAGCACAGTGTCTGCCACATAATAAAGAGGAAGGAAGTGTCAGCTGTGATTAGTCGTTGCCTCTCTCTTGGTATTTTGCATAGTGGCTTTGCACAAAGCATCCAGTAGAGCAAACAATCACTGAACAAATGCATCTTAGATTTAACCTGAAACAACCTGAGGCTTCACAGTTCTCCTAATGTTCTCTCACTCTGCCCTGCCTCGCCCTCTGTCCCAGTCCTCGAAGCCAGCTAAGTTCCAATCTCCCCTGTAGACTGGCCACACCCCCCCTCATGATGCCCTGCTCGCATTCATGTGCCAAAGCTGTCATTCTTATAGCAGTCTGACGGGGCTGCAGGTTAGTTTTCAGGCTGGTTCTCCTCCGGCTTCTCAGAGGTCAGGTCAAGCTACAAAGGGAGAGAATAGATGCCAAGGACTTACTGCATTTTAATGCTTGGTTCCTGGCCCATATTTATGCTGAGGGACAACAATTACAACAATATGACCTTGCATAACAAATGGATCTGTCAAACTAGGCCTTGCAAAATGACTTGCATGAATTCAAGCTTAACTTGTGATATTCCAACACACAGTTATTATACACACACCAGCCCACCATACTCATTTGTCAAAATTGAAAGGAAAGAGAGGCATTCACTCACTCGTTTATTCATTCATTTATTTCTCTCTCTGTACAACAATCACTTGCTAAGTGCTAGGTTAGGACTACTGAATAAAACATAGTTTGCACTTCAGAGGAGCTTTTAGCATAGGGGTAGAGGCTACAGAAAAGTCAGTATTCTATGTAGAACAGACTGAACCCAAAGACTTCTAATTCATTCTGGAAAGCTGAGCTAATGTCTTAGCTTGGGCTGCTATAACACAATTCCATAACCTGGGTGACTTACGAACAGCAGAAATTTTTATGGGTGACTTACAAACAACAGAAATTTATTTCTCACTATGCTGGGAAGTCCAAGATCAAAGTGGCAGCAGATTCAGTATCTGGTGAGAGCTTTCTTCCTGGTTCTCAGACAGCCAGCTTCTCTCTGTGTCCTCACATGGCAGAAAGACAAGAGAGCATTCTGAGATCTCTTTTATAAGGGCACTAATCCCATTCATGTGGACTCTGCCCTCATGATCTAATCACCTCCCAAAGGCCCATCTCCTCATACCATCATATTACGGGTTAGAATTTCAACATATGAATTTGGGGGATTCACAAACATTCAGTCTATAGCAACTGTTAACTGAGGCAAGGATTTGGAAAATTGGAAGAAACATGGAATTTTATTGATATATGTTCCGCTCAAGCATCTAGGTAATTGTCTCACTTTAGGTTCCCTCTGCCAAGTTATATTTGATGTCTCCTCTACATATAAGAGGACGAATGTGTTCTATCATCACTCTACTCCATGCAAGACGTCCTGCTGGTTTTATCTACTTCTGTGTTGGTCAGTGTCTTGATTTTCCATTGCTGCTCTAACAAATTACTACAAATTTAGTATCTTATAACCACACAACACAAATTTAGTATCTTATAGTTACAGAGGTCAGGAGTCTGAAATTAGCTAAAGTTAAGTTGTCAGTAGAGCTGTTTTCCTTTCTGGAGCCTTGAAGAAAGAATCTGTTTTCTTGTCTTTTCCAGCTTCTAGTGGCCATCTGCATCCCTTGGCTTGTTACTCCCTTCCATCTCCAAAGCAGACTGAGGCTTTCTCCCACCACATCACTCTGGTGCTAACTTATCTGCCTCCATCTTCCACATTTAAAAAACCCTATGAGTACATTGGACCCACCTTGATAATCCAGGAAAATCTTATGCTGAGATCAGCCTATTAGCAACATTGACTCCATCTGCAGCCTTAATTTCCATCTGCCATCCATCATAACATATTCATAGGTCCTAGGGATTAGGATGTAGACATCTCTGGGGGACTACTTACCTGCCTATCACACCTATGGGGCCTTTGCCATCCATTGTTACTAACACACTCTAAATATTCAGGCTGAGGAAGAGGGGATACTTCAGAGTCCCGAGCCATTGAAGGCAGATAGTTGTTCATATGGGTTGGGATGGATGCAGAGCTAAGTCTCAGAACTCAAGTCCCAGAACAAAGCCAACACTTTGCTACCTGTTAGCAACTGACAGTTCTCATCAGAAAGCTGCAAGGGCAAGTGTGACTCAGCTTCCACACAGCTCCCTGGAGGCTCTGAATGATGAGAACTCCATCAGTCTTAACAACTTTCCATTTCAAACGGCTATTCCTCCCTGTCTCCCCATTTCTTCTCCAGCCTATCTTGTATCTGTCTTCAACTGGAAAATCTCTGTGTACATTTGAATAAACATGTGTCATTCCTACTGACATTAGCATCTTTTGAAATGGTTGCTCAGGCCAAACAAAAGCCTTGGAATCATTTTCGATTCTTCTTTTCACAACACCCCACATGAAATCCTCTGGTAATTCTTGTTGGTTCTACTTTTTAAATATATACCAAATCTAAGTTCTTCTCATCACCTCCACCATGCACACTCCCCTTCAAGCCCCACCATCTTATGCCAGTTCTATTGTAGCAGACTCCTCCACTTGCTTTTCTGTGGAGGGGTTCAGAGTATGCCACCCCCAAAATATGCTACTTTGACATAAGGATTAATTTGAGCTGAAGGCATTTAAGAAGAAGCAAACACAAGAAAACTCTCTGTCCACCCCCTCTCTACTAGGAAAGGCGGGATGACTCTTAATCACTGGAGACAACCCTAGACTTTTATCAACCAAAGGCAGCAAGATCTACATAAGGTTGAACAATCTACACAACAAACTTGCTAAAACAATATTTATCTTTTACCAGTTTCCCCCGTATATTTACCTTCCCACAATTTGCCACCCCTAGAAGCTCAAAGTCCCTTTCTTTTATCTAGTGTCTTCACTGCAAATTTATTATTCCTTTGTTAAGATGCTATATATGCCCAAGTTCTAGCCACCCTTCTGAGTTACTCATCACTGAGTACTCCTGTGTATATTTGTGATGCGTGCAATAAACTTCTATTTGTTTTTCTCATTAATTGGTCTTTTGTCAGTCTAATTTACAGGGCCTCAGCTAATGAACCTAAGATGGCCAGAAGAAAGAAAAGAAAGAATTTTTCCTCCCCTACATCTACTTTCTCTCTTTCCTCTGGGATGTTCTCAACCCTGAAGCCAAAGTGATATTTTTAAAGTAAAAAGCAGATAATGCCACTCTTCTTCCCAAATGACTTCATCAGTGGTTTTCTATCATACTTAAAATCCAAAATCTATACCATGGCTCACAAGGCTCTACACAACCTATACAATGACTCACAAGGCCCTACACAATCCATACCATGGCTCACAACACCCTACACAATCCATACCATGGCTCACAAGGCCCTACACAGTCTGATCCAGACAACTTCTCATCCCCATCCCCAAACATTGTCCCCTCCTTCTTCCTGATTTAGGGCATTTTATACATGCTAATCTCCTACCCATGCAGCTCTTTCTCCACAGCTTCCTATACCCAGTTTCTTCACATTATTCAAGGTGCAATTTAAAGATAGGGTTGCAAGATAAAAGAGAAGCCTTACAGTTACATTTGAATTCCAGTTAACAACAAATATTTGAGTTTATGTAGGTCCCATGAATTCATATACTGAGTGTCTTGTATTTTTATTTGCCAAATCTGGCAATACTATTTAAATGACACCTTAAATCATTAAGGTTGAAGTATTTAAATACCCTCACCTACTTCCCTTTCTATCTTTTCAACATGATTTTACTATTAATACTATCATTATTGTTATAGTACTTTTATTGATTACTTATTAGTTTCTGTGTATTATTTACCTACACAGGTAGAATGTAAAGTCCATGAGGTAGGGACCATGTTTTAATCACACTGTATCTCTAGAACCAGAACTCCTAGTACAACTTAGGATTTGTACTAAATATTTGTTAAATAAATTAATGAATAGATAGCTATGTTTCTTTGACCTTTGTGTTCTGACTATATGGTGACCTTCCTCTTCCTCTCAAGCAGTGTACAGCTTTCTGGGCTGGGATACAGAAGACACCAGGAATTTGATTACCACAGAAGGTAGTTAAAAAAAGAAAAAGCCCCACGTGATGTTTCAAAATATGTTCCCATCACATGTGTGTATGCAGGTTAGCACTGGCCAAACACTGTAGACTCTCAGTCAATGTCAGACCCTCCGCCCTAGGAGTACAGACACCATGAATGGCATTTCCCTTTCTGTTTGTGAGGGATGAGGGGCAGCTAGCACAGGCCCCTGCACAAATCCATTTGATTTTAATTGTCTGGGCACTTAGGAAGGAATAGGGTCACTTTTCCAGTTCTGCTTTTCCTGTTCATTTAAATGCATAAATTTAAATCAGGTCCTTCTTCCTGCCTAGCTGATAATTACCATATTTGACAGTTGCTGGTCCTCAGCTATGCCTGAAGCTTGTGAATAATTTAGGAATGCTGAGTTATTCCCTAATCAAGACAACCAAATAAAAGTGAGATCTGGACTTGTAGCATCAGCAACTCCTTGCGGAAAATGACAGCATTAAAATAAAGGAAGTGATAGGCACATTTAGAAGGAGAAGCATTATTCCACAGCATTCTGCAATATATGCTCATTTTTTGATGTAATCTCTCTCTGATATTCATATCACAATAGCTACATATACCAACTTGATTCATGGTTAACAAGAATGAAAAGGAAATGCACCAGTCCTATATCCTGGCTTTTATGAAGTCTTTACCCAAATAGACTGGATCCTTGTCTTCCAAAACCACATACCATGGTGTTTGGTTTGGCAAATATGGTCACTGTTCATTTGTTCAATTATCAAAATTGTATCAGGTACTCACTATTTGTTAAATATTGTGCTAGGCACCAGGATAAAATGATTTTTTTTAAAGATACAGTTCCAAGCAGGACACACAGAAGTCTATCAATTGGTAGAAATAGATATCAAGCAAACAATGCCACAAGTATATATATATATATATATATATATATATATATATATATAATTATCCATTGTAATAAGTTCTATGAAGAAAAAGTTTAAAATGAAATGAGACCTCAGTATAGGGAAAACTGATTTGGATTAGTAGGAGAAGAGAGGGCTGGTATCACGGAAGGTTTCTTTGAGGAAATTATGTGAAAATTAGTCAGGTGAGGACTAGAAGAAAGCCTTCAAACTAACTTATATGAAACCTCAGTGACAGGCAAGAGATTGCAGCATTTGAGAAACTCAGTGAAAACCAATATGGCAGGAACCTAATGAGTCAGGGCCTGAGTGGCAGAAAGCAGCTGCAGAAGGAGACAGGCCAGACTGGAATAGGGCAGGAGGGCTTGTTGGCCTCCAGTAACAGGATTTCATTCTTAGTGCAAAGGGAAGCCACCTGAGTCAGAAGCAGATGAGTAATGAGATTAGATTTACATTTTATAACATTTACTCTGGCTCTTGAAAGAAGACTATCTTGGAGCCAGCTCTTCAGAGTGGGATGAGGGTTCAAAGATCCATCAGAGAGTTAAGAAAGAAATATCAGAATACTGACATTTTGTATTTAAAATTTCTGTTTCTATGTATATTTTATAATGAACAGAAATACTGATGCAGCATTACAAGTATAAGTAAATAAATATATATTGGAGGTATATGCTTACTGTAAGTTGATAAGACTACAGGATTAAAAAAAAATTTGATAACTAATGGCTTAGGCAAGTTAGAAGTCCATAGAGAAAAAGATAGATGGGGCTTCCCTGGTGGCGCAATGATTGAGAGTCCGCCTGCTGATACAGGGGACACAGGTTCGTGCCCCTGTCCGGGAAGATCCCACATGCCGCGGAGTGGCTGGGCCCGTGAGCCATGGCCACTGAGCCTGCATGTCTGGAGCCTGTGCTCCGCAACGGGAGAGGCCACAACAGTGAGAGGCCTGCGTACTGCAAAAAAAAAAAAAAAAAAAAGATAGATGGATTTTGAGCTAGTACCTAAAAGGGAGGAAAAAATCTTTTCTCTACCCTCTTAGATTCTACATCTGGACCTGCAAATGTAGACCTTCAAAAGTCAGATTAACAGGAGAAAAGGCATACGAATTTTATTTGATGTTAATATTTTAATTTTTACATTTAGGAAGGCCTTCAAAGACAAGAAATATAGTCCCAAGAATCAGTTAAACCCAAGGAGTTATATATCATTTTAACAAAGGGCAATAAATTTATGGAGAAGTGACAAACCAAAGGAAAGGGGGTTTGAATTCTAGGACCAATAATTGTGGGAAGGTAAATATATGGAGGAAACTAATGGAGGATAAGGGTTATTCTAGTAAGACTTGTTTATACAGACCAATCTCAGTACTTACTTTTTCTCTCCAGTGATACGGGAGAGAGAAGGGGGAATATTTATGACTTGCTTTTAAGCAGATTGGGAGGACAAAGAGCTTTTTCTTCATTTGTTGCTTAATTGTTTTCATCTTAAAATAATTCTTATGCCAAAGGGGCATATTTTAGAGTGGCATATTCTAATTCCCTTTTATACCCATGCCACCCCTCACCCTGGAAGATGCCACATAGAGTTGCCCATGTGGGAAAAACAAAACCCTAAATCATAAACAAGCAGCCACAATCAGAGTGTCCTCCCAGGACTTTGGATCTTGGAGTCACACTGTAGACATCATTTGCTTTCTCTGCCTTACACATTTCAACATGTCTGGCATGTGTCTTCAGACATGGCCCACAATGGGACTCCAAATTATATCTCAGTTTCAGCTTCTCCAGGAAAGGACTGTTTATCTCAAGGTGCTCATGTGGCCCCATGAAGTAAATTCTCCACACCTCCCATAGGTTAAATTTTAAGTTCTACTATCTAAAATATACCCTGTAAATATAAAAAAATTCATCCAGACATTTTCTTGAATTGTGACAATGGGTCAAATGCAATCTGAATTGCTACTGTCCATCTTCCCCCGATCCTAGACCCTTCTAAGGAAGCCCACAAAGAATGCTGGCTGATGAAAGTCTTTCAGCTTTCAGGGTTCATTCTGCATTCCTTGCTGTGAGGTCATCCCCTAAAAGCCTTGGGTCGTCTCCACCACCATCTTCTCCAAGTTGAGATCCGTATCTACCAACCAGAAAATTTTTTTTAAAAATCAGGTACAACTTCCTGTGTTACTGTGAAATTTGCTGGGGCTGTGGTGTGCCTGGATATGACTGAGAAATTTCACTGTCTTTAACCTCAATATGCATAACAAAGCTGATGTTGGCTGCTTAGCATAACGGGAAGATGTTCAGAATACTACCCACACCTGGGATGCTCAGTAAAATACAGACAGGCACAGCTCTGAATCCTGGGACTCAGGATGAAGGAGAAATTCACCCTCCCTTGCCTCCTCCTACTGTGCTCAGGGCAGCCAGCCAGGAACACAGGTGTGCAGCTCATTAAGAACAGAATTAAGCCCAACGGGATAGGCCACAGCCGCATGAAGAATGTTCTGCAAAGTATAGGCACTCTCTTCCCACTCTGACCTTGGTAAGGGAGTCAGGAGGAAAATGCTGCCTCGCTTATTTACGTATTCTCCACTCTGATCAACCCAGCAAGAGCCACGGAACTGTTTTACCTCTAGATCTGCAGCAGGAGGCCCCAAGATAGAGTTGTTTTCAATAATATATTGAAGGAAATATCTGCTACGCATATATAGTATATCAAGAGCTGTCCTGGGGGCTGGGGAAGCTAATGAAAATAGCAGAAAGCATGCATTCCAAAGCAATCCCAAAATATGTGGACACAACTAAAACATTATTTCTCTCTTAACATTGTTTCCAAATACTAAAGCCACAGTGGCTGAATTTCTCACTTCCACCCACCCCAGTCTCATAGAACATGAGCTTCAAATGGGGGCCTGAGGAAAATTAGAGGTCACTTTATGCCATACACTCCTGGGGCTGCCATCAAATAAAAGGTTCTAGAAACAAATGCTCAGTGCCTAATATCTATTCTATAGCCTTGTTTTCAAGAAGAAGGTGGGCACAGAGAATTTTAGCCTAGAGTCGTGACCAAAATATGGGCTAGATAGAGGGAGGGTTGGAAGTTTCAGAGTAGAGACTACAGGAGGAATTATCATCATAATTCATTCTAAAACATTGAAAACAGCAAGGAAAATTTCATGCCTGATTTATTTTCCCGAAATCTCTCAGGAAGTTTTTCAACTTCTCTGAGCTCCTCGGGATACAGTATCTAACAAGTATAAGTGATGTCAAATAAAAAATGAATTTGGACGTGGTAAGGAGAGACTTATGAAAGGATTATTGTGAGCAGTAGAAGTGGAGACAAAAATTGCAATAGGGAAAGGGGGGCTACTGCAATAGGAAGAGCGCTCTGACCATAAGGTAAATAAGCACCTCAAGATTTAGAAAAGAGAGGAGGAAACAAGGCTACAAGAACCAGGTATAGGGGAGTGGCATGAAAAGGTGGTGTAATAGGATAGTAGATGAGAGAATGTATCATCATAAGGCCAGTCTATTCTCAGGAGGGGCCGTGTCTTAGTCAGTTCCAGCTGCTATAACAAATACCATAGACTGGGTGGCTTACAAACAACAGAAATTTATTTCTCACAGTGCTGGAGGCTGGAAGTCCAAGAACAGGGTGCCAGCATGGTTGGGTTCTGATGAGATCCTCTTCCAGTTTGGAGTCTGTTGACTACTTCTTGTCTCCTCTCATGGCATTGAGCAGAGACAGGAAGCAAGCTCTCTCATGCACTAATCCCACCCAAGAAGGCTTCCCCCCAAAAACCTCAGCTAATCCTTATTATTTCTGGAAGGCATCTGCCTCCTAATACCACCACATTGGGGGCACAGGGTTTCAACATATGAATTTTGTGGGGGACACAAACATTCAATCCATAACAGACTGTTAAGGAGGGCTTGTGTGCAGGTTCAGGCTAAGAAGTGAGCCAGAGTTCAGTGATG
This sequence comes from Mesoplodon densirostris, assembly GCF_025265405.1. Taxonomy (NCBI): domain Eukaryota; kingdom Metazoa; phylum Chordata; class Mammalia; order Artiodactyla; family Ziphiidae; genus Mesoplodon; species Mesoplodon densirostris. Next base: position 22,620,142 of record NC_082664.1, read on the forward strand.
GGGGAAGGAGGGAATCTTAACCAAAGTTTGGTTAACAAACATTTTGTTTCTATTGATGAGTGGAGACAAAACAGTTCAGCTAATCCTTTACAAGGTGAGGAATGGGAATTTGGAGGGTCTGCACCTGGCCTTATCATGGGTAAACAAAGTGGGGTGTCCATGAGTCTTATCTAAGCTATACAAGGAAGAGAGTTTCTTTGCACTAAATCAATTCCAGGAACACAAAGCATAGGGGGGAATTTCTCAATCAGTTCTTTTCCAAGAACACAGGGCTCAGGTAAAACTTGACATTGTCAGTGAGGATAATTATAGAGGTAACAGCACTGTTTGTTTAAAATCAGACTGTCCTAGAAATATCGTTTGAATGGAGTCTCTTTTAGTGTTAGGACATGGTATTTTGGGTCTTAATTAATTGAGCATTTCCTTTTTTATAGAAATCTACAACACAAGAGCCCTCTCAGGGTGCCATTAGAATACTGTATTAACCCAACAAAGCCCTCAATTTAAACATATTATAGTGTAAAAAGTAACTGTCATGGTGAGGAAACCTCTCATTTATGACCAATTTGGTAAATATCTATTAAGGGCCTTTAATGTGCACCCTGCTTATTACCCACATTTTTGTGCAAATTCCACCACCACTAAATTCCCCAAACCCAACCAGATTTCAATAAAAGCTAACCTAAACAGCTAGTTCAAGTAATCCTAGGACAAATGAATTATTTACATACAAAAGGAACTTTGTCAAGGAAAACTGTCCCCTTTTCCCCCTGTTGCCATATCTTGATCTGGGTTGGCTCTACAGGAGTTGTACCAAGAGCTATTTCTTAGCTGCTGGATAAAAATATCCAGGTATTTAGAAAATTCCTGTTAGAGAATATTGCAGTCCAAAGGGCACAGGGAACAACATAAGAAATTAAAGTGATAAAAAATTAATTACAACTTAATCCCTAAAATGCTTTACAACCTATAAACACAATGTACTGAGCCAACATAATAAGCAGTATACATTTAGATAATCCATTTTTAAAAATTACTTCTAAGCTGTAATCTCCCTCAATTATGGAACAAGAATAAAGCATCATTAGCATGTAACAATGAAAGGGTGAACTGGCTGGGTTACAAGTTAAAAAAGCAAGCTCCCCCTACCACAAGTAAATGCTTTGGAAGGGCCCTCCTGCCTCTCCATTTACCCCCTAATTATGTTTCCCCTGCTCTCTCCACCCACCACCCAGAATTATTTCAAAGGAACTAAAGCTCTTATTTACGGAGTTGCCAGAGTGTTAATCATGTCTAATGGTTTTAGCACAAAAGCAGCTAACCTTTGTGTTTCCTAAAGGCTGTGAACGCCTTGCTTCCTTTTGTCCTCTTTTTCTATCCCTAAATTCTCCCATGATTCCAGTAAACCTCTCTCCCTCTACTAAAATCAGCACCCCTCTTTCCACAGAGACAGCTTCAGAAAGGCACCTTCAGAATCTCTATACCCCCTACACCATCACCACTGTAGGAAACGCAAAATTTTCCCTCTACCCTCTTAGTGTTTTTTGGCTGGGCTTGACAATTAAACTGACAGAAGAGAGATTAACAGAAGAAAAGCATACAGATTATATGAATTTTATATGACACAGGAGCCCTCATAAAGAAACGAAGACCCAAAGAAGTAGCGAGGCTAAATGCTTTTATACTAGATTGAACGAAAAGAGGCAATTATGGAAAAGTAACTAAAATATTCTGGGTGGCTAAAGCAAGATCAGAATGATTTTGACACTGTCTGTTTGTATGGAATTCTCTTGGCTTTGACTCCCTTTCGAAGAATTCCTTTTTCTCTTGGTACAGGGAAAGCATCTCTCACACTGGAGTTTTTATCTCCTGTTTTCAGGAAGAAAAGGGAAGATTAGAATGCCCTTCTTACACCTGCTGTTTTGCAAGTGTCTTCAGCCCAAAATAATTCTTATGCCAAAGTAGCCTATTTTAGGGTGCATATTCTTCCACTCTTTACCACCTAATGCTGTGCCTGACTCACCATAGATTCCCAGTCAATATTTATGAAGTAAATGGGGAGGGAGGAAGAAAAGGATGGAGAGAGCGAGGGAGAGAGGGAGGAGATAGTACTCCTCATTAAGAGTGTAGAGAGCTCCCACTTTCCTGGGGGGAATTTACCAAAGAGGATAAGTATATGGCAAACAGTAGAAAGTAAAGACATGGGATAGGAAGAGAGCTCACCTACATCCCCTACTTTCCTTCTGCTCTATATATGTTTGCCCTTTCAAGGAGGGGTCAAGGGTAGATATGTAGTGGTTGGTTCTAGGACACAAAGAAAAGTCAGTTCTGGAAGCTTCTGCTGCCAAGCTGGCTTCAGAATTAATTGCTCTCTCTTATACAAGTTCAGGGTCCATTAGCGCAGTGATGCGGTAAGGGCCTCAGGGCTCCTTTCTCTGGACTCTGAGTGCTATCGTCCATCATCTGGCTGGGGAAAGTTAAGCAACACAGGCGTAAATGGATTGGGGGTGCAGCGTTCATGAGCTATAAACACTAGAAACCACCTACAGGTCACAGTTCGGATTTATTTCCCATTCTGTACAATTTTCTGAGAAGGTATGGGGTAATCAGTAATTACTTAGACTACAATGGCCAGAGTTAATTGTTCCTCTTCCGACTGTGTCAAAAAAAACAACAAGGGAATTGAGCCTGTAAATGGGCTTTATGTAGCAGGAGGCATAAAATAGCACTTAGTACTTTACTTAGGAGTTTTTTCGAAGCACTTGACCATTTGCTAATGCGTTATTCACACTGGATACCCTTCCGAGATTGGTCTGGTCATTTTGCTAATCCTTCAAGTCTGTTAGGAAGGAAACAAAAAGGAGGGTGTATGGTGTGGTATATTTGTCACTGTGTGTCCGTGGATGAGTGAGCTGTGCCTGTCAGACCAACCTAACCCCCACGTCAATAGAGAAGCCACACCAGAGGGAGCCCAAGGTGGTGAGACATTCTCTATGGTTAGGCCTGCAAAGGCGGGGAGGGTGTCATTACTGTCCTTTGTGAGTAATCTATGAATTTTTGAGGCTTAAGCATTCAGTCCTTCCCTTACCCCACAGCTTCAAAATTAGTTAACAAATTCTGGGGCTCCTCCTAGTTTTCTTGTCAGAAGACTTAACTATTCATAAGAAAATGTGGAAAACAAACTCAGATGTAGGAATGAACATATGCCATTGTAGGTACAGCTTTGCTTATACATACCGTATGATTCTATGTGTCTGTATATATACAAATATGTGCACACTCGCACACCCGCACACCCTCACACACCTTCCAAGTCATGACATGCTCATCTAGCAACCCAGGCTATAAAGTCAAAGATATAGACGCAAGCCATATCTCTCCAATATACCCTTGTGTAAAAAAATAAAAAATAAAAAATAAACTTTCCAATTCTAATTGCATCAGGGCCTCAGTAAAGCATTAATTTCTCTTTATAATACTCTGTGGCTCCAACCTTTAAATAATTTATTTAAGAGATGTGTTCCTGTCACAAGCATTAATTTCTTGTTAACCTCTTGTACTTTTCTAGTTGCAGACATTTCTCTGCCTATTCAGACTGTAACCAGTCCGTGAAATGTCAAGAACTCATCCCCGGCAAATTGAAAGAGTGATGGTCGGGAAGGTGATGGGGAATGTGATGTGAGGAATGGACATGCTGTAAAAGAGAGAGAATTTCAGCCATCCATGCCCGGAATGGCTCTTCCTGAATACCATGCTGAATATTATAATTTTTGTTCTAGAAAGTCAAAGAAGAGAAGAAGGTAGAAATATCTACACACACCAAGAAAAGGCGATTTTAAACATCTCCAGGAAAAGACAGGGGTAATGCCATGATGAGAGAGGCACAATAAATTTTTTTAAAACTGACTATACAATCACAAATTATTTCAATACGAAAACAAAGAAAGAAGGTTCTGACGACATATGTTTTGTTAATAAAAAGTCCAAAATTCTAGAATTGGGCTGTTCAATATGGTAGCTATTAGCCACATGTGGCTATTTAGAGTTAAGTTAAAATTAATGAAAATTTAAAATGCAGACCCTTAGTTGCACTAGGCAAAGTTCAAGTGCTCAATAACCATATGTGACTAGTGGCTACTGTTTTGGACAGTGTAGATATAGGACATTACCATCACCACAGAAAGTTCAATTGGATGGTAATATTTGAGAGCATGGGGATTTTTCTAGAACTAGTTCAAAACCTGGATGGATCATAACACGTTAAATAAATCAAATTTCCAACCCACAATAAGTTAAATCATGGTACTAAAAGAACCTTGAGTTGTGATCATGAAGTCAGTTTCTTTGAGACATTCATAAGCAAGAAGGCAAAAAGTATCAAAGGAAAATATCTCATAATTCAAAATGAAAAAAGCGTCTAGAAATTACAGACTAATAAAATTCATGTATTTCACTGGCACACACATCCTAATGGCTAAAGAGAATGTTGTTGTACAAATAGAAGAGTGTAATGATTCTCAGGAACTGGCATGAATCAAGACAAAATACATTCCCTTCTCTTTTTGATAATGCAATTTGGTAAGACAATGCAATCTTACCAAAGACTTCAGCAAAGCTGTGACAGTTTTTAGGACACACTTGTGGGCAGAATGAAGAAATGTTTGCTGACTAATAACACTCTTATGAGTTTTCACAAAGGGTAGGACATTGGAACCTAAATGATACTGATTAAAGTATCCGTATCTGTCTGGAGGGAGGTCCCAAATGGCAGACTTAAGGATTCAGTTCTTGGTTCTATCCTATTCAATAACTTTATCTAAAGCTTAGATTAAGACATTAATGTCATATTTATCAAATGAAAAAATGACAAAAATTTTCACTGGAGGACAGAATCAAGCCATAAGAGATTCTTAAGGCAATGAGAGAGAGATGAAGAGACAAAAAGTAACATGATAAAATTTAGCATGAATAAAAACTAAGTACCCCATTTAATATTTGGGGATATTTCATCAGTTTATATCACTACTTAAAGTGAAGTTCAGGAGGTCAAGTCCTGAAGGCTCTGGTTGACCTTGTACTCTCTGTAAGCCAGTAATATCAGCTTCGTTTTATTCATGAAATTATAATTTGAGACTGCTTTGATAGAACTACACTGACATGATCAAGAGAAGTCACAGTCACCCCAAATTCTCTAGAGCTCAGGCAGAGGGAAATCCATAGTTTTACATCCCAGCCAGGAGAGACAGAGAGGCAGCACCATAGGTGGAAACGTGCCTGGGCAAGCCCTCCTCAAAGGTATTTTGAATTCTATGCTAAGTCTCATCCTCCACATTACTTCCACTAAAATAATTTCATCATAGTCTTAATCAGCATGATGTCAACATATTTCCCTTTAAAATCAATGGAAAGACATTCCTTTAAGGGAGTGCAGTGCTCTTTTTGTCTCCTTTCTCTTCTGGCAGTTATATTTAAAGGAAATATTGAAGACCTAGGATGGATCTTCAGAAAGGTGACCAGAAGAATAAAAATTTCAGAAAAAAATTTCCTCAATTCAATTCAGCAATAGGGCAAAGAGGAGGAAAGACAGCACAAATATGCACAAATTAATATGCTAATTGGCATGATATAAATTCCAAATACAAGAAGTAAAGTGTTTTAGAATTGACAGTTATGGAAGAAATGGAAATTTTTATGCAGCCTCTGGAAAAGACTGATAGAGGACATGATAGTGAGCTTCAGCTATTTGGAGGACAATTGTAAGAAAGATGAATTAAACCTATTCTGTGTTACTCCATAGGATAGAATAAGGGCCACTGGGTAAAAGTTATGGGAAGTATATTTCAACTCAAGAGAAGGAAGGATTTCCTAATAATTAGCTCTGTCCTAAAGTGAAATGCGATCCCTCAAAAGAGCAATCATCTTTCTTGGTGGGATGTTCAACAGAAGCCATATGTTGGTGGCACTTGGGAAAGATTCCTGCTACCAGCAGGAGATTAAACCAAATGACCTCGAAGAACATTTCTACTTCTGAAAGTCTATGACTCTCTTTCCTACTTCCCTTTAGCTGCACTGATCCTACCAGGTGAATAACTAGGGAGTGGCCAATCTACTCAACACAGGATCGATCATAAATCAGACTTTCCACTGTTCTCTGCCTCCTGTCTCCAGACAAGATAATGTAGCTGCCCTTTCAAAATCTGCAGTGTGTGGGAGTGGATGACGTATTAGATGATTTCTGTGTCTCAGATTCATTTCGCTTTTATATAAACAACTTAATTCTTCTCATTTTCCCTCCCTTGGATACCACACAGAGCATTTGTTTGACCTGTTTTTAAACATTAAATGTATAGATAAGAGCACAAGGAAAGCTTATAGTACATGTGGCAATTTGGGACTTAGTTTAACTGTTTGATTCAAACAAACATTTGCAGAGTAACTGCTTGTGTATGTATGTTCAATTACTTATAAAATACTTTTATTTTCTATATAAAAATTTCTATATCTTATTAGAAATGGCACCTAATTAAGGATTTAGCTGAGGGACTAGGATTCTTAGCATGGTGCTTTAAGATTCTATTCCATTAAAGTAATCTCTAATACCTACTATTTATAAGGCTTATTGCTAATCATTATAGGAAACTCAAAGATGTATAAGATAAAGATTCTGCTGTAAAGAAGCATACAGTCTAATGGTATACAGATAATGGAAGCAAGACAGAATATGAGTGTCTCCACAGAGTTACATACATAGTTCTTTGAAGAGAAAGCTCATACCTGGCCAGGAAAAATCAAAGCAGATTTCATCCAAGAGAAGGGCAAAAAACCATACAATGAGGGGGCATTAGTCCTGGAAAAATCTGTTTTGTTCTTCACCTAGTGGATGTAGAGAAGATCAGCAAATGTTTATGTGTAAGAGAGTCTCACAGTAGCAATTATATTTAGGGAAGATTAATCTAGTAGCAATGTACATAATACTCAGAGGGTAAAAGGGGTAAGCTTGTAGGTCCTGGTGGGAAGGAAGCAACCAGACCTACAAACCACAGGATGGAAGTAAGAATGGAAGGGAGTGGCTAAACTGAAGATATTGGTCAGGTCAATCAAAGCATTTTAAAATTGATAGAAAGTGGTGGAGAACTCTGTGAACTCAAAATAGAGAAGATGGATTGAGAGAATTTCCAGGTGTCGCAGGCCTAAACAAGCATGAAGAATTTGGTGAGTGGCGTAAACAAATGGAGATAAAGGAGAACAAGGGGTATGCCAGTGGTAAGGGAAATTCCAGAGAACAAGATCCAAAGGGAGTGTGAAGCATAGTTAATCTAATATAGTGCTTCAGTAGCTTAAGTAAAGATGGTAATCATTGGCACTGATGGCACTGATGGGTCAGAATTTATTAATTTATTTATTTATTTATTTATTTATGGTGCATTGGGTCTTCAGTGCTGCGTGCAGGCTTTCTCTAGTTGTGGTGAGCGGGGGCTACTCTTCGTTGTGGTGCATGGGCTTCTCATTGTGGTGGCTTCTCTGAGGAGCATGGGCTCTAGGCACGTGGGCTTCAGTAGCTGTGGCATGCAGGCTCAGTAGTTGTGGCTCGCGGGCTCTAGAGAGTGGGCTCATTAGTTGTGGCGCACGGGCTTAGTTGCTCCGCCACATGCAGGATCTTCCCGGACCAGGGCTCGAACCCGTGTCCCCTGCATTGGCAGGCAGATTCTTAACCACTGCGCCACCAGGGAAGTCCTTTAATGGGTTAGAATATGGATGGGAAGTTAAATTCTCAAGTATGAAAACAGAATATCACGTTAACTGGGTGGGAAATGGGAAGGAGATAGTTCAGTGGGAAAGAAGATAGAAATCCAATCATTAGAGATCTGAAGAGAATCTAGGAGACCATAGATATTAATCACACTTGTTTATTTTCTGTATTTCCTGATGCTTTGACATCTGGAGTCTTGCTGACTCTAGAGAGACTGTGCCTCCGAGGGCAGGCCAATTCCCAGAGATATTCAAGTGTTCCTTTCATAGGCAAACCAATGGATCCAAAGTTCCTACCCCCTAACTACCTCCCATATCTGTCTCTTACACTCCAGGCCACTATCTACCTGCCCTAATCATGCCAGGGCCAGGAACCAGGCAACTGAGGAAAGCCTGTACACTCCAGAGCCCACTGAAAGTATTCAAACTAGCCAATCCTAAACTGCTTACTCTGCCTCAATCATTCCTTCCCATGGAAACCACAATGAAAGTTCTTGCCTACACTTTCCCCTGCTCCCTCTGCCTTGTAACCCACCCCGATGCTTCCCTGTATGGCTGTGTATGGTGTGGCATGCCCCTTCTCTTGGGAACTGTGTGTAACTAACTTCCTTTCCGATGGCAGTTGTCTTGATCTGATGACCTAGCCACACCTGAATAATAATAAGACCTACAATTTAAAACACTGGAGATGACTAAAATGAGAAAAGAGAGAGGTAAGAATGTCAAAAGGGGGCATAATTTCAAATAAAGACATTAGGCTAAAGGCAGAGAACATAGCCTGTCAGGAAGACTGGGAAAAGCTTTAAAAAAATAGACCTATCACTTGAGAAGTACAAAGATTGAACTAGATATTGCAAGAAATATACCAAACCCTGACTTGGTTCCCAAAGCTCTGGAGAACGCCAAAGGATTATAAGAAAAAGAAGTTACCAGATATGTGTCTGGTATTTATTGTCACATTTGGGGGTAATCTGTAGTTTAAATTAAACCTGCGAAGAAGCTTCAATAATGTGTGTGTAGATTATATAAAATTTAATCTGAGAAAGGTTACCATTAACAGGGTAATGTGAGAGGAAAATCAGTTTCAGTTATGACCAGAGGGAAGGGGTGTTAAAGGCATGTTTCTAAATGACACAGTAGTACGGTAAAATAGGGTGGCATTAGTAGGATGAGAGTTTGGAAAGAGATAAGCCTGTGGAAAGAGATGGTGAAGGAAAGGGTTGGTAGCTGTGCTTTAACTATCAATAAGAGGGATTATAGAAGAAAGGGGTTCACAGTGCTGCAGGGAGACTGCCAAGAAAGGAGAGCTTCACCCTAGAGGAATCTGGAGGGCTCTTCCATAAAAAATCCGCCACTTGGAATCTCTGTGGTCCCAAACAGTCCTCCCCAAATGACAGGCCCAGACCAAGGGGAGTACTTGCTAACACCTTTAATCCAAACAGAACAGTGAGACTACTCATTTACGGGTATAAATACATAATGTGGGTATAATCTGTGCTTAGTGATGACTACAGTTAGGATGAGAGGAGTTGAACTTGTAGAAAACATAAAAGACATTACAGTCACCAGATATTTATCTGGTATTTATTCACCATGTAGGGGCGATTTGAAGTTTAAATTAAAGCTCAGTAGAGGCTTCAGCTATGACACCATAGGGATGTATTTAGCTTAGACGGGTTTTTTTTGTTTTTAATCTCTGAAAGGGAAAAACAAAATTCTCATGAAGAGTAGCCCTCTTCCCATCTCAGCCCCTATTCCATCTCCAAAGTATAACTTACATTAAAAAATAAATATAATGCACCAGAATATTTAGACAAAGACTACGGAATAAAGAAAAACAAGGGCAAGGTAGGGGGATCAGATGGAGGTAGGTGGAGTGCCAATTGGATGGTAGTGGGAAGAAGGCTGAGATATGAAGTAGGATGCTCAGGGAGGCTGTACTGAGAAAGTGAGATCTGAATAAATGGTTAAAGTAGGTGAAGGTGTGAGCCAAGTGGCTATAAAGGAGATGTACTTTCTAGAAGCCAGGCACTGTGCAAAATGCTTTATAGGCATGATCTCATTTTCACCCATACGAAACATTTACTACCATTATCAACACCTGACATGAGAAAATGAAGCAGAGAGGGTAACCAGCATTGCTAAGCTTAGATAGATAGTAATGGTAGAGTCTGCATGCAGTCCCGCCCGGGGAGTCTGAGTGTTAAAGACCATGCTCCTTTCAAAGCTCTATCTCAGCTTTTCACCACTGAGTATGATGTTAGAAAGAATGTACATTGGTACAGCCACTATGGAAAACAGTATGGAGGTTCCTACAAAACTAAAAATAGAACTACCATATGATCCAGAAATCCCATTGCTGGGTATATACCTGAAGAAAATTAAAACACTAATTAGAAAAGATACATGCACCCCCATGTTCATAGCAGTATTATTTATCAATACAATAGCCAAGATATGGAAGCAACCTAAGTGTCTATCAAAGATAGATGGATAAAAAAGATGTGGTGAATATATATAATGGAATATTACTCAGCCATAAAAAAGAATGAAATTTTGCCATTTGCAACAACATGGATGGACCTGCAGAGTATTATGCTTTGTGTAATAAATCAGACAGAGAAAGACAAATACTGTATGTTATCACTTACATGTGAATCTAAAAAATAAAACAAATGAATGAATATAACAAAACAGAAAGAGACTCACAGATAGAGAGAATAAAATAGTGATTACCAGCAGGGAGAGAGAAAGGAGAAGGGGCAAAATAGGGGTAGGGGAGTAAGAGGTACAAACTATTAGGTATAAAATACATAAGCAACAAAGACATATTGTACAGCCCAGGGAATACAGCCAACATTTTACAATGACTTTAAATGGAGTATAATCTATAAAAATACTGAATAACTATGTTGAACACCTGAAACTAATATAACATTGTAAATCAACTATACTTCCATAATAAATAAACAAACAAATAAATGCTCCTTCTCTCCCCTTAAGCTCAAACCTGAATTTTACCACCCTCAACCCTGTTACATGGAAGGAAGAAGCCCCAGAGAAGAGAGTGCTGGAGAGTTGGCTACAGAAATGTTACTGCTGTGTCAGTAGACAACCTCTACCACAGGGGAGGAAAAGAAAGTTCTGGGCACCAGAAAGAGAGGCCCACGGCCAGGCTGTAATGCTTGGTGTGCAGAGACATCACCCCTGCAAATGTGGCCCAGTCAGTGTCCTGGAACCCAATGATCAGATCTGCCTCCTTGGGAGAAGGCAGAGAGGAGGTGATCTTAAACAAGGACTTCTCCTTAGTCTCTCAAAACACCCCTTTTCCCTGGTCTAAGGTGCTGTCCATTCCTATTCATTCATTCATTTCCTCTACAATGACCCACTGTCTCCCGTGTTCACTGCACCAGGCTCTAGGTGCACGCAGCAGATGTGGCCTCTACACCCATGGTACTTCCAGTCCAGTGGGAAGGGGAGAGTGAGGAAGTCATATATGATGGTGGAACAGGGAATCAGGAGAGAAACCATAAGATTTTGGTGGGGAGTGGAGACTATTACTACCTAAATATATGCAAGAATTGGAAAATACAGTCTAACTTTGGAAATGTTAAAATTAAAAAACTGGGCTTCCCTGGTGGTGCAATTGTTAAGAATCCGCCTGCCAATTCAGGAGACATGTGTTCGAGCCCTGGTCCAGGAAGATCCCACATGCCATGGAGCAACTAAGCCTATGCGCCACAACTACTGAGCCTGTGCTCTAGAGTCTGCAAATCACAACTACTGAGCCCACGTGCCACAAGTACTGAAGCCCGTGCACCTAGAGCCCATGCTCTGCAACAAGAGAAGCCACCGCAATGAGAAGCCCGCGCACCACGACGAAGAGTAGCCCCACCTCTCTGCAACTAGAGAAAGCCCCCACAAAACAACAAAGACCTAGCGCAGCTAAAAATAAATAAATTAATTAATTTTTAAAAAAAGAAAAAGAAAAACTGGGAATTCCCTAGTGGTCCAGTGGTTAGGACTTCATACTCTCACTACTGAGGGCCTGGGTTCAATCCCTGATCAGGGAACTAAGATTCCACAAGCCACATGGCATGGCCTCCTCCGACAAAAAAGAAAAACTATTCATCTTAGAAGACAGAAATAATGGATCTATCACTTTCATAAAATCTAGAAATAGGATCTGAATGTAACTTACTGCCTACAAATTATTTGACCTGAATGGTTGCCCTACAGTCATCTATACTTCAAAAATGTTGTGTTGCAGTAGAAAAAATTGAGATGGAGACCTGACTCTACCACTCTCATATCCAGCATATTATCCAAAGAGCTCAGTATAATCACAAGATCCCTTAAAATCAGAGCTTTCTCTTGGATGAGGCAAAAGGGGAAGTCAAAGAGATTCAGAGCATGAGAAAGACTGGATGTGCTGTTGCTGGTTTTATGATGGAGGGGGCAATGTGATGAGGAATGCAGGAGGCCTTGAGTCCAGACAGCCTTCCAGCCTATGACCAGCAAGCAAATCGGGACCTCAGTCCTATGACGACAAGGAACTGAATTTTCAGACAACCTGAATGATCTTAGAAGCATATTCATCCCCAAAGGTTCTGGAAAGGAAAGCACTTCTGCCTGTATCTTGATTTCAGCCTTGTGAGACTCTAAGCAAAGGACCCAGCTGAGCCACGTAATACCCAGACTACTTATGTACAGAACAGTGATATAATAAGTATGTGTTGTTTTAAGCTGCTAAAGTTATGATAATTCATTACAGCAGCAATTGAAAATTGATGTAGACGTCATTGCAGAATTATGTCAAATCTGTTCTATGTCATCATATAGTCTAAGGCTTAAATTCCAGCTCAGTCTCTCACAAGATGTGGGACTGGGCAAGTCACTTTACCTCTCAAAGCATAGGTTTAGGATACAAAGCCTCCAGCTATATATTCTATCTCTTAAAGGGGGTGTGATTCCACTGTGAGAATTAAATCAGTTGAGATATATGAAAATGACTGGTGCATCATAAATGTTTTTTAAATTAACCAAAGTCCATAGTTTATTCAGATTTCTTTAGTTTTCACCTAATTACCTTTTTTTTCCAGGTTCCAGGGATTACACCTTACATATTTTTTCTTTTTTTTTAAATTTTTTATTTTATATTGGAGTGATTCAGTTATACATATACATGTATCTATTCTTTTTCAAATTCTTTTCCCAGTTAGGTTGTTACAGAATATTGAGCAGTTTCCTGTGCTATACAGTAGATCCTTGTTGGCCATGCATTTTAAATGATTGTTTTCTTTGTTTGTTTTTTGTTTTTTATATATAAATTTCTTTATTTTTTTGGCTGTGTTGGGTTTTCGTTGCTGGGCACAGGCTTTCTCTAGTTGCAGCGAACAGGGGCTACTTTTCACAGCAGTGCGCAGGCTTCTCATTGTGGTGGCTTCTCGTGTTGCAGGGCATGGGCTCTAGGTGCACGGGCTTCAGTAGTTGTGGCACAAGGGCTCAGTAGTTGTGGCTCATGGGCTCTAGAGCACAGGCTCAGTAGTTGTGGTGCATATAGCAGTGTGTTCATGTCAATCCCAAACTCCCTAACTATCCCTCCCCCCATCCTCCCCTCTTAGTAACCATAAGTTTGTTCTCTAAGCCTATGAGTCTGTTTTGTAAATAAGTTCATTTGTATCATTTTTTTTGGTTCCAAATATAAGCGATTTCTCTTTCTCTGTCTGACATACTTCGCTCAGTATAGTTGTCATATCTTTTTAAACTCCTCTGTCTTTGACAGTTTCTCAGACTTTCCTTGCTTTTGAAGATCTTGACAGTTTTGAGGAGTAGTAGTCAGGTGTTTTGTACGATGACTCTCTATTTGAATTTGTCAGATATTTTCCTCGTGATTACACTGGAGTAATGGGGTTTGGAGAGGTAGAACACAGAGGTAAAGTGTCATTTTCATCATATCATGTCAAGGGTATGTGATATCAACATGATTTATGATTGTTCATATTGGCCTTGATCCCATAGCTGAAGTAGTGTTTTGTCAGGTTTCTCTACTATAAGGTTACTCTTTTTTCCCTCTCCATACTGTACTCTTTGGAAAGAAGTCATCATGTGCAGCTCACACTTTAGGAATAGGGAGTTAATGTTCCACTTCCTTGAGAGTAAAGTATCTACAGAAATTATTTAGAGTTCTTCTTCATGGGAGATTATATAAACTTTTAATACACTTAGTTCACTTTTTATTCTCAAAGTCCTCCAAACTCTAATTTTACAATATCACCTTTCTTCCTCTGAATACAAACCAAAGCCTGATTAGGGAAAACAGGATTATCATCCCAGGGGAGAATGTATAATCTCTCTATGGAATAGGGCAGAGTGTTGTGCAGACAGTCATTTTCAAATGACATCTGTTCCAGTCATTATCTTTCTTCCAACAAAACTAAATTTGATTCAGTTCGGGGTTTTGAGAGAAGGTCACACAACTGTCTCTCTCCTCTTGCTAAACCTGTTTCCCAGGTCAAGATGTCAGATGTCAGATCACAATTTTGAAAACCAGCGTTCTCAAGAACCATGCTCAAGCACTTGGTTCTCAAGTGCTTCAAACTATGCACTTCTGACATGAGCAGCAGAACAAAGAACATCTACAGCATTTAATTCTCTCTCTTTCTTAGTCTAGACTACAGTGGCAATCTTTGGCACGACTGTGATAACCAAGAGGAAGGAGTAAAATTAAAGTTAGAGCTGGATAGACTGAAGAAATGAACTCCCCAACCACAGTGCAGGATGGAGAACTGACTGACCTTTTGGGGGGCTTTAAGATATCAAGCTGCAAATCCAAGGCACCAGCCAGAGAGCAAAGTGTGGCCATTCGACCAGAGAGGCTGCTTCTGCAGTTATTTCCAGCTCTGTCTAGAGGTGGAGGGTCAGAAATGCTGGGATACTCTTTCTCCCTACAAAGATGTCTTAGCCCCAATTTTTGTACATTGGAGAGTTTGGTCAGCTTCAGCAAGCTCTTAGAGAAACATCTGTGTCTCAAAGGCTCAGGTGAGCAGACCCCAAACCTCCCATCAATGTCATCATTACCCACTGGAATACAGAGCAATATAAACTGTTGACAGCCTCCCAGATTTTCCCAGAGGACAGGAAAGGAAAGAGAGATACCAAATAATTTTTATGGAATGGGTAATATAAACTATCCAAAAGCTTAGATATAGAAAAATCTACATCAGGAGATTGTTCTGAGGATGAAAATCCATTATCAGGGGAAAGAGAAGAAACAAGAAGAGCTCAAAACTCTATGGAACTTGGTATAACCAGGATTTCCCCAGAATTACGTAGTCAACTATCCTCTTAGTTGTTTCCAAGAGACTCAAGAAGTATCTTCAAAGTATAACCACTATTGTCATCATCAAAATTTAAGGTTTGAGCCCTGACTTAGCCTGTGAAAACATAACTATCAGTATCAGGGCTCCCTTAACAGTTCTTATAACCCTTTAAGTCCTGGGATAATTTAAAAGGAGACCGGCATGGATCTGGCTTCCCCGCTCACACTTATTATCCTTGAGCGGAGTGAGTGAGTGACAAGGGATATAGGAAACAGGCATTAGGGCACTTCATGTCTACCTCTTAGGTCTACAACATTTTTCCCATAAGATATATACCACAGACCTCTTCTCCCAGGACAGTATCATTTAATTATCTCCCAATTCCAGCCCCTCCCAAGATAGTAATGTGATTGTCCACATCTTATTACATGTTGTGGCACTAGTGGAGAATATTATAAAAAGAATTGGATGAACTGGTATAGTTTGACACAGTGAATTTTGACCTTTGTCCTAGATAGTTACTTTCAAGCCCCTTAGGTGCTCTTGATGTCTTGCGAAACTTAACCATCATCATCATCATCATCATCATCAAAACAATAATAATAATAACACAATAGCTTGAAATTACAATGTCACAGTGTCATTCTAAACATTGCGCATGTGTTAATTCACTTAACCTAAATGCAACAATATTATGGAAAAAAATGCTATTTTTATCTTTGTTTTGCAAATGGAGAAAGGCACAAAGAGTTAAGTAATTTGATAAAGTACCATAATTAATAAGTGAAGGGTTGGGTTTTGATTTTGGCAGTCTGGCATGAGAGTACATGTTCTTAACCATTATACAGCTCTTTCCCAGGACCCAGGCTTATTAGTCATCTGATGTGATGTTCCCTCCTGACATGAATTCTGCTCATTGAGTAGGAGAAAAGAGAAAAAGCATTATATGACAACATGAATGAATACCTGGAGAGGCTATGACCTGACACCTTTATGCTTAAGTGGGGAACTCAGAATTTCAACAGGAGATAGCCTAAGATACCAAAGAAAGAGAAATGACAAACCATCGTCTGATTTGAATGGAGCTACTTGTCAACATGTCCATTCTAAATTTTAGCCTTCAAATTTTATTTTTCATGCACATCTCATTTTTGTGGTCCCAATAGAGCCCGACTTCATGTACAAGTACCCAACAGACAGGAAACACTCTCCCAGACTGTGTATTGCTGAGAGAGAGGCAATCATCTCTGCTAGGCAGAGAAAAGCTGTTAATAGGGAGTATACACTAAGATCAATAAACCAGAGAAGTTTACAGACCATGACTGGGACTTCTAGATAAACCAAGAGTCTGCCTAAAAGGCAGCCTGCAAAGAGCTGTTGAAACCTGTGCACTGGTTCATCGAGTCTGGAGATGGGGCTACTAATCATCGCTTGGACATTGGGAAATCTTGGGCAGAGTGATGACAGAGAAGAAATAGGGCTGACCCAACTGCTCATTTGTTTTCGATGTAGCAAGTAAAGGTTTTGCTTTGCTTTCAATTTTCTCTAACTTACAAGATGAAAAATTTTTACCAACTAAACTTGTTTTCGTATCTGAAAGTCCAACTGTTGCACTTGACTCTGATAAAATGGATCTTTTCAGTCCTGCCTCCAGGCTTCTGTCCTTGCCCTTCCCTCTCTCTGATATGCCTTTCCCCACACTGAGCTCCAGCTGAAATATCACTCCCACCTCTTGGCAGATTCAACCACTCATTCTTACAGTTTTAGTAGAGCAATAACAGCCAAAGTCCACGATAAAATTTTTGTTTGTTTGTTTAGCATGTGCTTTTATTGTATTGTGTTATTAGCTAATTTCACATTACATTTGAAAAGTAGTTAAGATTTCCATTTACAAAACAGCTTAATTTGCACACCCTGTACTCAATACAAAAGAATAATGTATAAAATATGAGCATTAAAGTTAAAATTGTGAAACTAATTCTTTGTAGCAGAACTTATTTATTTATTTTATTTGATATAGTTTTTTTCTTTTTTAATTAATTAATTAATTAATTTGTTTGTTTATTTATTTATTTTTTGGCTGTGTTGGGTCTTCGTTGCTGCGTGTGGGCCTTCTCTAGTTGCGCCAGCGGGGACTACTCTTCATTGCGCTGCACGGGCTTCTCATTGCAGTGGCTTCTCTTGCTGCATAGCACCGGTTCTAGGCGTATGGGCTTCAGTAGTTGTGGCACGCGGGCTTCAGTTGTTGTGGCTTGTGGGCTCTAGAGCACAGGCTCAGTAATTGTGGCTTGCGGGCTCTAGAAAGCAGGCCCAGTAGTTGTGGCGCTCGGGCTTTGTTGCTCTGCGGCATGTGGGATCTTCCCGGACCAGGGCTCGAACCCGTGTCCCCTGCATTGGCAGTCGGATTCTTACCCACTGTGCCACCAGGGAAGCCCTGGATTAGAGCTGATTTACAATGTTGTATTAGTTTCAGGTGTACAGCAAAGTGATTTAGTTTTACACATACATATATTCATTATTTTGCAGATTCTTTTCTCACATAGGTTATCACAGAACACTGAGTAGATTTCCCTGTGCTATATAGTAGGTCCTTGTTGGTTATATATCTTATACACAGTAGTGTGTATGTATTAATCCCAAGCTCCTGACTTATCCCTCCCCCTACCACATTTCCCCTTTCGTAACCCTAAGTTTGTTTTAGATATCTGTAAGTCTGTTTTGTAAATAAGTTCATTTGTATCATTTTTTAAATTAAATTCCACATAAGAGTGATATAATATTTGTCTTTCTCTGTCTGACTTACTTATCTGTCTGACTTACTTCACATATCTCTAGGTCCATCCATGTTGCTGCAAATGGCATTATTTCATTCTTTTTATGGCTGAGTAATATTCCATGGTATATACGTACCACATCTTTATCCATTCATCTGTTGATGGACATCTAGTTTGCTTCCATGTCTTGGCTACTGTAAATAGTGCTGCAATGAACATTGGGGTTCATGTATATTTTCACACTATGGTTTTCTCTGGGTATATGCCCAGGAGTGGGATTGCTGGATCATATGGTAGTTCTATTTTTAGTTTTACTATAAACTATTCAGGGATGAATATGAGGTGATGAAACAAAACTTACAAGTTGAAACTGTAGGTTCAAAGTTTGGGTAGTGAGTAAAAAATGACAGCAGGACATTAATACAGTTGAAAGAAGTGGGTTTTCTGACAAGAAGAACCCTGAGCACAGTTGTAGTCAGAGGGAAGCTTTGTTCCATTTGTTAGGTGAGAAAGGGAGATCAAAGAAGCAATCAAAGGAGGGATTAACTGCAATTCAAGGGGTCAGAGGAAGGAAGAATTAACCTTGGAAAAGAGAAGATGGGATTATTATAATTAGTGTGAAGGTCTACAAGGGATTAGACAAATCTGGAAAACTTGGGCACCTTCTGACCTCCCACAGTCACTTCCAAGAAAACAATATTTTCTCACCATCATTATGAGAATAGAAATGTGGAGTTGAGAAGAAGAACTCATTCCTATCTTGGGAGTATAAAGATAAAAATTATGAGTTAAGTCTGAGTGCTGAAATGTTTATATGAAAGTGCTTCATATGCTTGACTTAAAATACCAAAAGTAGTCTCTGAAAATGAAAACACAACACAAATGTATACTCTAAAAGGATAAATGTATTACAGATGCTGTAGGATCTGAGCCAAGGGTGAAAAAGGTACAATGAAGAAGCACTGACTTTTAAGCAACCGATTCATTCATTTTCTAAATGGGTCAGAAAAATCTGTGAAAATGTTCAATTGCCATAATAAGGGAGGCAAGTTACTTGAATTTTTTTAAAGCTTGAACCCTAAGCACATGATATATCTCAAGGAGTAAAACTGCACAATCTCACAGAAAGGAAAATTCTGACCTTAGCAATATGTGATGTCCCAGTGGATACAAGGATTAAGTGTCTGAACAGGCTTTTGTAATACAGCGGGGAACTTAGAAATCACTGAGGCATGAAATGTAAAAGGAATAACAAAGCGGGTTTGGGTTATAAAAGGCAGCAGTGTTTGCTGATGTGACTGTAAGAGCAGAAGGTTTACACATGACACACTCTACACGCTTAAAAGAAAAGTAAGGATGAGACTGTGCTGAGTATGACACTGTTAAAACATGAGCCAAAGAGAACAAGGGCACAGAGGCATGAGATGCTGAATACAAAAAAGCAGTAATGGTGAGATCCACTTGACTGCAATAGGAGAGAATCCAGATGGCAATTTGGGGATTTGTAAGGCTCTAAAGGAACCAAATGAAACTGTCAAAGGGGACCGTTTTCATCTGCCAAGGCAAAGTGGAACAATAGGAGAAATGGCAACAATGATGTGGTTTTCTAAAGCAGATGTTGTTGCTGATTCCTGGCCCGTGTTCCTGCTCCAGTTCTAGAATGCATTCATGGATATCAATGCTGGAGTCTGAGTTGGAGACACACCAGAGCATTCTATGAGCAATGCAGGTCAGTGTTCAAAAGACAGAGAGAGAGAGCAACACTACACGGCCAGGTAGTTAAAGCCAATGAGGGAGAAAACTTTGAGTTTAGCTCCTGGATCTTCTTCCATGCTGTTACTTTTCCATCTAGTCACTTAGACTCTTGTGGTCTTTGCTTCTTCATCAGAGATGGAGAGGCTTGGTAATGAGTTCTTACCATACAGAAACTCTACCAACGTGGTAGAAAAAGTGTTGCATAATCAGTCGTTTTACTCCTTGTTAAAGCAGGCAACATAGAAGATTGAATGACTCCAGGAATCCCTCTTGAAAAGTGAGTAGTATAAGAAGATTTTAAGATTAAACAAAAATAATGGCTTTAGTCCCAGTCTCAGGATGTGGGGACCATAGGAGTCAAAGGAAGCCAAAATTGACAATGTAAAAATGAAAGCACTTCAAAAAATAGACTTGATACAGAATTCTCCGTGGTAGTCTAGGTTTCAGGTGAATACGTAATCTTTGGGGAAATCCATCCCAGTGGCAAATCTAAAATAGTCGATGTTCATCACCACTGAGACCAGACACAAAAGCGTAGGGAATCATATAATGCTTTTCTATACGATAGAGTGCTTTTATGGTAAGCAACGAAAATAAATGTAGCTAACTTAAGCAAAAAGGAAATTTAGTTAAAGGATGCTGATGGTAGAGCAATGAATAAGACTTAAGATGTGGCAGTTTCCAGACATGTAAGTTGCAGGAAGTACTTAAAGAGCCTCTGCCACTGAAAGACTTGCACCCAATCATTTTCCCCTCTTTGTGTTGTTCTGCTCAAGATTCACAGTGCCACTTATATAAGGTACCTAGAATAGTCAATTTCATAGATTTAGAAAGTACATTGGTAGATGCCATCGGCTGGGGGACTGGGTGGTGGGGAGGGAATGAGGAGTTAATGTTGAATGGGTGCAGAGTTTTAGTTTAGGAAGATAAAAAATTTGGGAGACAGATGATCATGAAAGTTGCACAACAATGTGAATGTACTTAGTGCCACCGAACTGTACAGTTAAATATTGTTAAAATAGTATGTTTTATATATGACTTTTACCACAATAAAAAACATTAAAAAAAAAAAAGATTCACAGTGCCAGAGAGAGGCTGTTGAGATTACCTTCGGTAATCTCATTACCTTCGGTCACATGTCTGCCCTTCAAGTAGAGAAAAGTGGGGCACCTGGATGTCTAGAGTCCCCTGAGAACAGGCAAACGAAGAGAGGTAATTACCTAAAGGGATATCAAGAACTGGTGTGAAAGGAGAATGCATGCTGGGCAGTGTAAAAGAAACAAAAGCAAACATCTGCCTCAATTAAAAAAAAAATCTTGGGCTTCCCTGGTGGTGCAGTGGTTGAGAGTCCGCCTGCCAATGCACGGGACACGGGTTCGTGTCCCGGTCCGGGAGGATCCCACATGCCATGGAGCGGCTGGGCCCGTGAGCCATGGCCATTGAGCCTGCACGTCCGGAGCCTGTGCTCCACAACGGGAGAGGCCACAGCAGTGAGAGGCCCGCGTACTGAAAAAAAAAAAAAAAAAAAAAATCTTGACATAAGAATTTTGATGCAAAAGCAACTAATTTATATCAAGAGATAGTAGGGCAAACCCACTGTGATAGTTAATTTTGTATCTCAGTGTGACTGGACTGCAGAATGCCTAGATATTTGGTCAAGTATTATTCTGGATGTGTCTGTGAGGGTGTTTCTGGATGAAATGAACCTCTGAATGGTTGGACTGAGTAAAGCAGACTGCCCTCCCTAATGTGGGTGGGCCTCACTCAATCAGTGAGGCCTTGAATAGGACAAAAAGTCTGACCCTCCCACAAGTAAGAGAGAACTCTTCTTTGCCTTAAACTGAGACAAAGGATTATTCCTGCCTTCAGCCTTGAACGGAAACATCAGCTCTATCTGGCCTATCAAGCTTGTCGGCATTCCAACTGGAACTCGTGCCTTCAGCTCTTCTAAGTCACCAGCTTGCCCGCTGCAAATCTCTCAGAACTTGTCAGCTTCCATAATTGTGTGAGCCAATTCCTTATAATTAATTAATTAATACTCAGAACCAATTAATTGGTTCTGTTTCTCTGGAGAAACCTAATACACTCATTTCCTTAAAGTGGAGATATAGAAGTAAGTGTTTTTTCCTCCCCTGCAGTACTTAAAGTAACTTGCCTCATACTATAGTCATTTCATTAATGCTGTGCGTCATTTGTCTTTCTACAGTGGGCACTGGACTTGGAATCAGAAAACTAATTTTAAGTACTAGATTTGACATAAATTTAATCTTGGGAAAATTGCAAGAACACTTAACCTTCAGTTTTCCCATCTGCCAGATTTGGACAATAACACTTATAAGGCATGATTGTTTTTAGAAATAAATGACATAATTAAAGGAAAAATGTCCAGCTGATGCCTAGTAAACAGTAGGGGTTTAATGAATGCTTGTAACATCTAATATGGAATATAAATCAGGGCAGGGTCCATGCTGTCTACTCTCTTGGCTACATTCCCCAAAGTGCAGGGCATAGTAGACACTCGATAAACATTTGTGAGCAAAAATGAAATATACAGGTAAAAACTCTTCTTTTGGTTTCTAAACTTATACACACTGTTATGTGCATGGAATGAAGTGGGAATGAATAGACTGACCAAATAATATCAAGCACCAGCACACAGCATGTGATCTCAGCACAAAAATGAGCAATTGGGCGAGACAACCACAGTCTTCTAGGAAGAGGAATTTAATATCCTGCTGATAAAAGTGCAATCTTCAAGATA
Source organism: Mesoplodon densirostris (assembly GCF_025265405.1). Classification (NCBI taxonomy): domain Eukaryota; kingdom Metazoa; phylum Chordata; class Mammalia; order Artiodactyla; family Ziphiidae; genus Mesoplodon; species Mesoplodon densirostris. Next base: position 22,642,503 of record NC_082664.1, read on the forward strand.
AATGACAGGGCTGATGCTGTGTGGGGGGATGTGTGTTAGGAGAGATTTTCTACCATCTTCAAAAAAACTTAAATCGAAGGCAATGCTGGTGATTTCTTAAATGCTATTGACATAAACTCAAATGAGCATGTCATATTTCACTATCATCACTAAAGATTTTCTCAATGGAAAATCATCTGCTGACGATGGGGGAAAGTAATATTCGTATCTCTTATCTGAGGTTTTTCAGGGCCAACTCTTCTAGTTTACTCTCTTCTTTAACCATTCATTTGAACTGTGTCTACATAACCTGAAAATAAACTTTTTGTGATGTCACAAAAACAGATTTGTTGGAATCATTTAGTGATTTTGACCTTGTAAGGACATAGCCACAGAAAAACACAGAGTACTAATTCCCAATTCCTATATTACAATATTTTTTTGTATGGCCAGCAAAATTTGAAGTCAGTGAAAAGAAAAATCCCCATAAAGTCATAAAATACAAGTAAATAAGTTCTTTAATATTTTCCATTCTCTTCATTTAAAGAAAACTGAGACCCAGCAAGAATATGAAAATCTCCAATTTTTACAGGACTCTTTTGGAACATGATTCAGATTATCTGATGCATTTAATTCATTCTTTCAGGAAATACTAATTAAGAATCACCTTGTGACAGGCATTGTCTAGAAGTTGAAGACCCAGTGAGAAAGGACAGCCTCTCATGAAACTTACACTTTAAAAGGGAGGATCAAACAATAAACAAGTAAATAAGAGAGTCCTACATAATGAAAAGTTTAATAAAGATAATAATTCAGGATAATATATCAGAGAGTGATGTGGATGCCTCCTCAGAGGGAGTTGTCAGCAAAGAACTCCCCCAAGAAAGTGATATTTGTGCTTCATCAATGATCACAAAGAATCAGTCTTGTGAAGACCTGAAAGGGTATTCTAGACAGTGAAACAGCACGTGCAAGGTCCTTGGAATGGCATACATTTAACAAATTTAAAGGACAAAGAGAAAACCAATGTGGCTGGAGCATATGGATATAGAAATAAGTAGCATGAGACAGATGTTTACAGCCATGATGAGAAACTAGGATTTTATTTGAAATGCAAAGGATACTGCTCGTCCAATGGTCTCATGGTCCAGTGTTCCCCATTATCATGAAGCTGAACTTTTTCTGGCAACAAATAGCTCTACTTCTGGAAAAATAACTAAAAAGCAGGCTTGGCTCCTTTGCTGTAGGATTTCATTTATCTGTAACATGAGGCTATTCAGTAAGCCAAGTGATTCCATAAAACAGATTCCCTTGAATGGCCCAATCCATTTAATCTACCAAAGGGGTGCCATTTGTTTCCCCTGGGCTGATGCAGAGTTGTATGTCCAACCGGGACATTATGTAGTCGTCTGGGAAGCACAAGCCCGGTGAGTGAGTAATGATGGATGGCTTACCTCTGAGGAGTACACTTCCTCAATGAATCTGCATCAGCAGTGCCGAGCCTTCCAAGCTTCTTCTCCAGAACAGGGGCCAACTCCACAGGCTCCTTAGAGACAAGAGTAATTTTTGCTCACATTTTTTTCCTGCCTGAGAAATAGAGAGAGACAGCTCTGTTTTAAATCAAGCCCCCAGTGCAAGGCTTGCCTCCATCCTATAATGAAAACTAAATGAAACAAGTGAAAGCTGTTTTGACTTACACCCAAAGGAGCTAAAAACTTGTTCAGGCATTCAGCGAACAATGGAGGCAAGTGGTGATCATGGGAATGGCCAAGTCGAGGTTATATCTCAGGTCATCCTATTTCCCTCCTCTGGTAATTCTTTGTTACACCAAATAGCATCCATTTATATGTCAGATTTTCTACCAGACTCCCATCCATTTTAATTCCTCCACAACCTCAATTTCATCTCTAGATGAGGATCTATTTTATAATCTTTATTACATCTCTCTCTGCTGAGCAAGAGAGGGGGAAACTAGGAAATCAGAAAGCATGCATGTTGGTCTTGGGTCAACTTGATGAAAGAAAACAAACCTTCCTTGTGTAGTCATATTGATTCTGAAAAACTTTATTTTCAATCTCATCATATCTCAGAAATAAATCAGACACTGAATAAAAATAGTGATAAATGCCAGGAAAGTAACTGTAAAACAATATTCCATGGGACAACAACAATGATAACAAAATATTATTTATTAAGCACTTACTAAGCGCTAACCACCATATTAAAAGTGTATTCAATACATTTTCTTATTTATTCCTCAACATGACCCTGTGAAATTGATTGTCTGGAAAGTGGAAAAAGTGGAATCCTGATCTTTTAACTGCAAAGCCTGTACTCTTAACCAAAATTGGAAAATAAGTTAGTCATAAGCTTTTTACTTGAAATGAAAAATTAATTCTATTTTAAGAGGGTAGACAAATTGGAAACACAAATGATTCTTTTCTGTCTTATCCCTTATATCAGGAGTCAGCAAACTACAGTCTGTGGGCCAAATCTAGGCCCCCATCTGATTTTGTAAATAAAGTTTTATTGGAATACAGACTGGCCCATTTGTTTATACATTACCTATGGCTGTTTCTATGCTATAATAGCAAAGTTGACTAGTTGCAACAAAGACCATCTGGACCTCAAAGTCTAAAGTATTTATTATCCGGCCCTTTACAGCAAATATTTGTTGACCCCTGCCCTATATTTCCAATAATTCCCTTCACACAAAGATCTTCTGCTTAACTGCCATCAGTCCTGCAGTATCCCTGTCATAGACAAATTACTATACAAGATGGATATTTGTATGCTGTAGCGGATGCTGTTGGTGCCCTGGCAAGATTTCCTTCATCTCCCAACTGTTGTGAGTTTGCCTCTCAGCAGCTCACAGATGCATCCTTCTCAAGAGATTTGCCCTAAGGAAGCTGACTGGAGCCACCCTCCTGGAAATGCTTGTGAGGTTATCGTCTCCTTCCAGGGAAGCCTATAGCCAGTGACTAACTGATATGGAATATAAAACAACTAGCTACCTTGCTTCAAGGTGGGACAAGCGTGTGGTGCCATGGTCCATAGCTCCCTGTGGGACCAGGCTTAGGCTAGGTTTCAGTGGAATCAGCATCTTTGAAGAGCTTTTTCCCCTACTCCATCTTGCTTTCCTCATTCCTTTTCAGATTTTACCTGCAGCACTGTCTCTTCAAATCCCTTACAGAAGCATCCTTTTCTTAAACTTTGCTTCTTAATTACCTACTTAAGACACATGGTGAATGTACACAAGGAATATTGTGTTCATACACAATTTAAGAGAAATGTGTAGAAATATGGTGTGTATCATGTGATGATGTGATGAAGTTGGGAAGCCAGTATAAGACAGGAAAGTTTTTTTCTCTACCCTCTTAGATTTAGTAATGGGGGTATGAAAATTAAACTGACAAAAGACAAAGAGAAAAGGGCTTATTTGCAGCACATAGGAACCAACAAAAGAAGTAGCTGGCTTCTTAAATGGTTGAAATTAGAGGCTTATATACCTAATTTAGTAAAGGAAAGGAGGGTAGTGGGGAGAGAAGATGCTTTTAAGGACAAATAGGGTTTTTTTAATGAAAGATAAATGGGTTTTTAGAAGAACAATCGAGAGATAAGAAAATTTGTAATGTCGGTTATACAAACATGAATGGACTTTCTGTCTCATTTAGGGCCAAAAAACTCCCCCAGAGAAGGGATGTGGGGTAGGTTTTACTCTCATTCCTCCTTCTGGGGAACATCTGCCCTGAAGAAGGAATTTATGGTAGCTTTATTTCCCAGAAGTTGCTGCTTAAGGAAAACTTCAAGAAGGCTTCTTTCGGTGCCCGTTGATTCTCAATTTCTTTCACCTCAAAATAATCCATATGCCAAAGTGGCATATTCTGATCCCCTTCCATGTCAACTCTGGAGTTCTGAGTGAATCCCCACATTGGGAAGAAGAATTAGGAGAAAGGATGAGGTGCCATCTGGTTCTCTTCTACTCTAAGCTGGTGTATCTTCTGTGCAGATGATAAATCTAAAGGAAATTCCATTTTCTTCCTTTTTCCACCAGTAACACTGACTCTCACCCCTAGAACAGCACATCTGACTCCAGTCTTAGTGACTATAGATGCCCCCAAAAGCTTGAGAATCTTCTATCGTGTCGACCCCACTGACTGCTGTTGCAAGGTTTGTCAGCTTACTCCTCCATCAGCAGAGGAATCAGCAAGAACAGCAAATGACACCTGAACACAAAAGAAATGGTCCATTTAAAAATGTATTTTTTGGGCTTCCCTGGTGGTTCAGTGGTTAAGAATCCACCTGCCAAAGTAGGGGACACGGGTTCCAGCCCTGGTCCAGGAAGATCCCACGTGCCGCAGAGCAATTAAGCCCGTGCGCCACAACTACTGAGCCTGTGCTCTAGAGCCCATGAGCTACAACGACTGAGCCCATGTGCCACAACTACTGAAGCCTGTGAGCCCCAACTACTGAGCCCAAGAGCCACAACTACTGAAGCCCACGCACCTAGAGCCCGTGCTCTGCAACAAGAGAAGCCACCACAATGAGAAGGCTGCGCACCGCAACAAAGAGTAGCCCATGCTCACCTCAACTAGAGAAAGCCCGGGCACAGCAACGAAGACCCAACACAGCCCAAAATTAATTAATGAATTAATTAATTTAAAAAAAAATGTTTTGTATCTGGTTCCTATCCTGATATGTTTCTTGTCATGTGAACCTGAGAATCTTACTGGAGTGAGGAAAATAAGAACTGTTTTCCTCTTTGAAACGGTGCACTATGTGTCACATGCTTTTTAGCTAAATTGTGTTCTTTGTCGTTTTGCTTACATGTCTGAAGCCTAAAAAAAAATAAACTTCTTGGGGTTCCTCTCTCCTACAACAATCACTCTCACTGCCACACCGTGAGAAACTGCACCCACCCTCCAGCACACTCACACACCCCAGGACACAGAGCCCACTGGAATGTCTGGTAATAAATGCCCTGAGGCATTCTCTTTAGCTGAACAGTTAAGAAAAATTTCTAGAAGACTGAACCATGTGTGACCTAAATTGGCTTTAAAAATGCTTTTCAGAGCAGAGGGAACAGCATTTGCAGCATAATCATTTTCCACCTTGACATTAATTATGCACCGTGGTGTTCAGAGAGCAGCTCTGAGCCAGGAATATGTTTGTAAAGTAAACATGTCAAGCAAGGCAGAACATTGTAAAATGAAGAAAATATTAAATACAATGCTGTTATGATCCATTTCTCTGCTCTTCTTTTCTTCATAAATCTTCTACATTCAACCTACATAGGGATGGCATTTCCCCCTTCAAAGAGAGATGAGGTGACTCAACAATACTTATAGTTTGGATTTCTTGAAAGAGAAAAAGAGAAAAGAGGTGCTTTTTTTCCACTTTGTGATTGAAAAGAAAAGGGGCTTGCTGATTTAAAGAGCTGCACACCCTTAGCGAAGCTTTAAAAAGCATTCTCTGTAGGAACAATTCCATTTCTATACAGCCATAGGAACCGTAATTTCATTCCCCTTTCTTCATTATCAAGGACATTTGCATGATGACAGGGTCCTAGCAGCTCCTGAATTTACCTATTCCTGATCCTCACTTTTTCATTTAGTGTTATTAGCCCTTGTAGGTGGCATCTTCATTAATTGTCATAAGTAAAATTCCAATGCCACCAAAGATTCCAGCCCCAGCAAGAGGCTTAATGAGAATATTCTACTATTCATAAGAAAAAATCCTAAGATAGCATCCAAAATATTTAGAAGGTTCCAGTGGTTTTAAAAATAATTTTTAGCTACTCTTCAATGAACTCTTATGACAAAGCCCAATATAAAACACACACATACACACACACATACACACACACACATAAAAGCAGAGCATCCCCTAGTTGAGCCAGGTATCATACCTTGTATACACAGCCCCCCATTGTAACTGTGTGGGTAACTCAGGAACTCTCAGGGTGCCTGCTAAGCTCAGTTTACAAGCCAATGACTTAATCCAATCACAATATGTTATTGTCTTCTGGATAAAGAATTTATGCCCACTGACAATAGGCCTATAAAAACCATCTCCTTCTAAAACCATTCTACAGAAAACCATCTCTGTCTAATAAGATTTCAATCACTGGAAGACAAGTGAAATACATTTTTTCTGGGAAATACTGCCTTTACTTCTTTAGATATACCTGTTGACAAAACATCTCTGCCAGAAATCTCAATTTGATAGAATCTGTGAACATATTAGATCATAACATGAAAGAAAGAAAAAAAACGAGGAAGAACTTTTTTCTGATGAAGCTCACAAAATTTCTAAAGCAGGCAAAGCTCTCTAGGGGTCAAAAATATTTAAATTTTCTTTGAGAAGGAAATTAACAAGTACTCAAGAGCTGTGAGTGATAATTGGAGGATATAGAGTGATTGCAAAAGGTAGTTCTATGGGGTCAAGTGTACAGTGTCTAGGATATAAGAAGATGATCTACTCAGTGATGGATAGACCATTTCATGAGTAAGAGACAAATGGGATAAAACTATGTTTAACTAGGAAAGGAATCAGGAAGAAATTGAATTGCATACATGTGTTTGAAATTCTGTTAAAAAGTAGACTTGTTCTGTTTTGCTCCAAGGGCAAAATGAGTGGCATTTATAAGAAACCAGATTTTACGCTAATGTAAAAAATGCCTTTCAAACTAGAGTTGATAAAACAGACAGACTTGTATGACGTTTCTAATACTAGAGGCATAAAAGAAAAAACTTACAGACCTAATGGGGATTCTTGAACAGGGTCTGGTGCTTGGTATACAAGACCTTGTTCTTGCCAGTGTTCAATATATATGTTCTAATTTGATTGCATTAATTAAGTACATTAAAAGATAAATTGAGGCAAAGAGTTTATTTGAGCAAAAATTGATTCCAGTTGAGCAGCACCAAACTGGAAATGGTAGAAGTGCTCCTCCAGTGGGAGCTGGGGAAAGACTTACAGATAAAAGGTGGAAGCGAAGCAAGGAAATTATTGCTTGGCTATAGGTTAAAGCCTAGTTGGCTGTCTGTGATTGATTGCCCTTAAGTTTCAATGTATAACCTTGAGGCATTTACAGCCTTAGGTTTTGGTTTGCTTACTCATAGATGCAAGGCATTAGAACCACCTCAGTCTAAGGGCCTCCTTGTTTAATTAACTTAACAAGTTCTAGCGGAAGTCAAAACATTCTATCAAATGTCATTATTAAAATGTTCATGAACCACCAAGAGTGCTTAAAGTCTTCATCAATTTGAGGAATGTGGCAAAATCCAAATATATCATAACAAAGGAAAAAATTAAGAGCATCTTTGGAGCTGTGATGTGACCTGCCAAATGGGCATAAATTAGATTTTCCTTCAACATTTAAACACCTCATATCTGGTTACAGTACATCTTGAAAACAAGGATAGTATTCACATACATCACTTTTTTAAAACATAAATATAAATCTGAAGGTGATTTTCAAGCTAAAATTCATACCTCGAGTAATAGGGAACACACATACATACACACACACACACACACACACATACACATACACACAGAGGAAAAATAGTATTATACCATAGAATCTCAGAATTAGTTGTTTTTTCTCAAACTCTTTGTCTAAAAAGCTCTGCATGGTCTGCATATTGTTTAATTTCAATTTGGGCTCCTTTTCCCCCTTTTCTGAATGCACCTCTCTTCTATTCAAATTTCAATTTCCGAGTCAAATATATTTTCCTAAGATAAGCCTTTCCTAACCCCATCCAATTTAAAGATGTACCCCCTTTTATTTATTATTTATTTGTTCTTGTTCTTTGCCTAAATAATTGATTTATTTTCTTAATCTCTGAGTCTGTGCTAGATTAAAAGTTCCATATTTGTTTTGTTCACCACTGTAAATTCAAGACCAAAGCCACAGAAGCCTCAATAAATATTTGGAGGGAAAATGAACAGCTTCAGAAGCGTAAGGAGAACCTTGTTCCTGAGGTTGATAATGGAAAGTCTCTTTTTTAAGCTTTTCAAAATTTATAACCATTATTTTCAAGTGCTTTTTAAAAAAAGTAATCCTTACTCTCATTTTCAAAATGTAACTGTTAGCAAATAATAAATCTAATAAGTAGTATGTGCTGATGTTGTGCTAGGTATTGTGTGGTATATCAGTAAATGTACACTCTATTTGGATATATAATACATACTCAAACAATTCTCCATAAAATTAAGCAATAACTGAAATTTGACAGGTAGGAAACCTGGCACCAAGGTTCCAACAGGAGAGAGGTGAGACGCAGCCAACATGTTTCTAAGTCTTCAATTTGTTTATATACATATATGTAATTGGATACCCCCATAATATACCCATAGATATGTTACATGATAGGTATGTGAAAGGCTAATGCAAGGTGGTATACAATAAGGGCTACATGAACATTATAAAATAATTAGATAATATACATATATAACTTTTAGTGGATCTGATCTCGGGTGGCTTCGGCCTGCAATGGCTTGAAGCAGGGTTTCAGTTCCTGGCCAGTGATTGAGGTCGGGTCGCGGCAGTGACAGCACCAAATCCTAGCCACTAGACCAGTGGCCAGTGACAAGGCCCTGGCCATATGGCTTTGCAGAAAAAGAATTCCCACAAAGACAGAAAGTAGTGAAACAAGTAAAGTATTTATTAAGAAAAAAAGAGTACAGTACGTGTGGATAGACACACGAGCAGACTCAGAGAGTAGCGCCCTTGTGGCAGTTTAAATCACTTATATGGGGCATTTCTTCCAGGTTTCCTTTGGCCAATCATTTTGAGTTGCCTGGTTCAAAGTCCATATTTGGTATATCTCAAGATCTTCCCATGTGTGGGCGTGCATCTCTTAGCCAAGATGGATTCTACCGAAGAGGCCTATGGGTAGATTTAGCCACTTAGCATCACTTCCCTTTTGATCTCCAAGGAGCCTTTCAGGGAGGTCTCCTGACTTCAAGAATGAGGAATATGTGGTCTCTTATCTTCTATCTGAGCAGGGCCCAGCTTCCTCTCTCAAATGTCCTGTTATTCTAGTCTCGGAGTATTGGTCCACAGATTCCAACCATTTGCCCCGGGGGCCCAACTATCTTCTGCCTCAGATCCACAGTCTTCAACAATATACTTATTTGAAGAAAATTTTCAAAAATATTCATAAATCCCAAGATACATATTTTGTTTCGTTACTGTTATCTACCATGTTTATTATCTTTACTGTTTTAATCAGTATTTGACATTAAAAAGAGAAAAATACTCCATTAAAAGAAGAACCCTTAGGAAGGCACCTGACTTGGATGTCCGATGAAACTTTCCAGAGGACACGAAGGCTAAAATCTAAGTGGGAAACATTCAGGAGAGGGAGCAGAGGGGAAGATTTTCCAGGCAGAAAGAACCATTGCCAAAGTGAAGAGTAAGAAAAATTATGGCGTCTTCCAGAAACTGAAAGAAATTCAATATAGTTGGAATATATTATACTTGGGGTTGATAAGGAGCAGAAGTGGCAAATGATGAAGCTACAGGGGTAAGCAAGGGCCAAATCTGAAAGCTCTTTTTTTTTTTTTTTTTTTTGCAGTATGCAGGCCTCTCACTGTTGTGGCCTCTCCCGTTGCAGAGCACAGGCTCCGGACGCGCAGGCTCAGCAGCCATGGCTCATGGGCCCAGCTGCTCCGCGGCATGTGGGATCTTTCTGGACCGGGACACGAACCCATGTCCCCTGCATTAGCAGGCAGACTCTCAACCACTGCACCACCAGGGAAGCCCCTGAAAGCTCATTTAAACCAAGTTCAAAGTTTGGAGGACTTCAGCAACAAAGAGTTGCTTTTGAATATGGCATAAGCAGTAACGGAGGCTGTTTCCTGCCAAGAAAACTCTTTCTTCATAATAAATGATGTTTAATAAGTTTCTAAAAATCTGAAGCAAAATGTTATGATTTACTCAAATCGAATAGTGTTTTTTAATAGTTTTCTTTATGCTTTCATGGTGTGTTTAAAATTTGCATGTTAAAAACTTAAGGGAAGCACAGACTGAAGCATAAATCAAATTAGTCCAATAAATAAGGGCCTCCACTTTCTGCTTTTATACCTCCAGTATTGTTACGGTGAGGAAAGTCGTATGAAGTCCAGACAATGGACCTCACTTTTAACTCTTAGAAAGTAGAGCCTTTATCAGTTAAGGACTGCCTGTCAAGCCACAGATGAAATAATGATAGGATTTCTTGCTTATAGCAATTAATAATTGTTAATTATTGCTAATGCATATTAGTAGGAAAGAGTCATACACAAATCATAGGAAGGTAACTGGATACCCCCATAATACACCTAGAAGTGTACAGCTGCCTTTTGAACATCCTTCTTACATAAACATGTGCTTACTGATTTTTTTTTTTTTTTTTTTTTTTTTGCGGTATGCGTGCCTCTCACTGTTGTGGCCTCTCCCGTTGCGGAGCACAGGCTCCAGACGTGCAGGCTCAGCAGCCATGGCTCACGGACCCAGCCGCTCTGCGGCATGTGGGATCTTCCCAGACCGGGGCACGAACCTGTGTCCCCTGCATCGGCAGGTGGACTCAACCACTGCGCCACCAGGGAAGCCCTGCTTACTGATATTGATGATCATTTGCACCTACTGACTAGAGTCCTGGCTTCCCGTAGCCAAGAGAAGATACTGTAGGGGAGCAAAATTTGCCTCCCTCAAATGTCTCTTCAGAATGTGGATTATTTTCAGCAGAAAACAATCAAGGCCCAGAAGACTCAGGAAGTCTTTCTTTTTACCTCTCCCTTTACTGCCTAAAGAATGAAGATAAAGGACCTGTTCCCAGAAAAGAGCTATCAACATAGATAACTATAGTATGAACTAGGTGTGAGAGACAAGGAGGGACCTAGCAAATTTGCTCAAATTCCTCTCTGTGTCCCATTGCCTCTGCATGGCCCAGCAAACATTTATTTACCAAACATTTGCTTTTGTATTCCGGGTCAATTGCCTCCCTCCACTTTGAAGTCCCAAATCTCTACACCCAACATCCTCTTTTGTCTTTAGCTGAAGATGGTATTTAAGGTGAAGGTTTTAGCCATTTTGGTGAGTTACTCAGTTTCTCTGGGTCTCTCCCATATATACATAAGATTAAATGTTTGTTTGATTGTCTCCTGTTAATCTGTTTCATGTCAATTTAATTCTTAGACCAGCCAGAAGAACCTAGAAGGGTAGAGGAAAATTTCTTCCTTCGCAACAATATCTAAAGACTACAATGCACCAGCCTTTCATTCCAGTTACAATCTCAGATTTCCAAACATGTATGATAATGTACAGCCAGTGTTTTTCCATTAAAATTTGCTTCTAACTTCTAAGCATAAGCCAAAGACACAAGGTAAGAATCATGCCTGGGGCGGGGGAGCTTGTCCTATGGAGCAAAACCCAGCCCCCTCACTTAAGGTAGCTCCCTCCTATTCCCTCTAACAAATGTAGATCTGGGCTTCAGAGAATGAAGATTCAATGTCCTTCTTCAAAAGCAGTATCATGGAGTTCTCAGCATTTAGCTGTAAAATTACCTAACTGCTTAATAGTCCTCAAATGTCAGATCCTTCTCAGTACCTTCATGTCCTCAGAAATAGTATTTCACAGTGCTGTTTCCTGTCTTAGATTATAATTTATCACACAGTTTTATAGAGAGTTGTATTTCTATCTCTCTTGCTAGACTATGAACTCCTTGATTGGATAGACTAAGTAAGGATTACTCATCTTTTCAAATCCAGCAATTAACACACTGCCTGTAGCAAAGTATTAATAAAAGCTCAGAAAACCTTAACCAACTTCCATTGGCTTGGGACCCTCTCTTTTTCCAGAAGAATTAGCTTTTGTTAGAAACCACTGCTGAGTCAGACATTGGCAAGAACCATTTTTTACCCTATTGACATACGGTTCTTTCTCCATTTCAAAGGTGTTTCTTTCAAAATAAGTCTGCCAAGAGCAGAGCTCAGGTGTTGACAGTCAGCTGGATGTATCCATTTTTATCAATTGCAGAACTTCCATTGGGGTAAGAGGTGTGAGTTGAAATTAATACAAACATTTGTTCTCAGTGTCCCTAGTACTGAGAGAGAAATCTTAAAATTAGAGTTTCAACATTCGGTGAAAACATAATGAATTTAAAATTTTCTAAGAGAAACAAGGTTTGCCTAAATAGTTTTGCCAATGGTCTTGGTTAATACATGCTATACCAACCTATTTTAAACAGAAACAGAAATTTAAGAGCTCCTTTAAATGTGCAAGAATTGAGGGCCTGTACCTTCTGTTATTATTCTAATCATCCACCTACAAAACCACAGTGAGCTTTCCTCATTAGTTTTGCCTTTTTGGAAAAATATAGCTGGCTGAGGTGACAGAAGCAGAAGTAGTATGCTAAGTTTACGTGCATTGACTTCAACCGGGGATTTTTTTTCCCTTTTTCTTTCACAGGTATTAACAGCCATTATGTTCTCCAGCCCTCACTATAAAGATAATAATAATAAATATTTTTAAATGGAATAGGTTGAAGCTTTATGACATCCATAAGCCAAGGGAATGTAAATAATCTTGCTTACAAATATAGGATGCAAGGTATTCTATAAAACAAAGGTCCTGACTGCCACATGACCAAATGTACTAGTGCTAATCAGAGGGTCTGATTGGTGATATTTGTCATGATTTTAATGAGAGGTGAACAGGAAGGAGTAAGGGGAAACTAAGTTGCATAAAAACCCTTAGCGGTTTTGAAGAGCCAAAATAATGAAAATGAATCTAGAGCACAGAACTATTCCAGAAAGGCAATCTCCAAGAAATGGAGGGACGAAGAAAATTCCTAAAATCTTTCTGAATATATGCAATTCCCTACAGAATCTAAATTGTGATTTGTAATTTGGAAATGCTTTTGGTTTATTTTTTCCTAAATATAAAATTAATAATTAACCCATTTGAAAAATATGAAAACTATTTAAAGAGTAGCTATCACTTATTATACCAATTCCCAGAGCTAACTTCTATGAACATTGTGCTGTATTTCCTTCCAGATACAGATACATATGCATGTTTCATATCATTGAGAATATACTGAATATATAATCTTTGTGTCTTACTTTTATTACTTTTCCACTGCCATTAAAATCTTCCTTAATATATCACTATATTGATGTACTACTGTATACTCAAAGGTTTGCTCAATGTTGAATATTTTTGCTATTTCCAGCAGTTCAATTGTTTTAAAAAAAATCATGGGAATTCATAATCACCAAAAACTGGAAGCAAGAAGATGACCTTTAGTGAGAGTAGCATCGACATATATACACTACCAAATGTAAAATAGTTGACTAGCAGGAAGAAGCAGCATAGCACAGGGAGATTGGCTTGATGCTTTGAGATGAGCTAGAGGGGTGGGATAGGGAGGATGAAAGGGAGGCTTAAGAGGGAGGAATATGGGGACATGTGTATGCATACGGCTGATTCGCTTTGTTGTGCAAGAGAAACTAACGTATTGTGAAGCAATTATACTCTAATAAAGATCTATTTAAAAAAATAGTGAATGGATAAACTATGGTACATCTATACAAAGTAATACTATTCAGCAATAAAAGGAATGAGGTATTAAGCCACGCAAAGACATAGATGAATCTTTTACTGCTAAGTGAAAGAAGCCAGGTTAAAAAGGTGTCATACTATATGTCAATTATATGATATTCTGTAAAAGGGAAAACTATAGAGATGGTAAACAGAGCAGTTGTTATCAGTTGATTTGGGAGTGAGTAAAGGATTCAATAGATGAAGTAGAGGGGAACTTTTTAGAGGAGTGAAACTATTCTGTATGATACTCTGTGAATACATGACACTATGCATTTGTCAAAACCCATCAAACTTTACAGCACAGAGAGTAAATCTTAAGGTATGGAATAAAAAAATAATTTTTAAAAATAATAATCTAGGAGGTCAGGGATCCCATGATGGAATGCAGACTCTGGCAAAACAATCTAATTCTATTATAAATGCATGAAACAACTTCACTGAAGGGGATGGGGTAAATGTTCTGTCCTAAATAACTTTGGAAATGAGTGGAGCCTTTAAGACTGAAGGCAAAAGGAACCATTCATAAGCATTGAACTATTATTGATAAAACTGTTTCCATGGGAATACAAATTGATGTTTCTGAAACCACTCTATATGAATAATTGGAATTGAAAAATTAGGTAATGAATGATGGGTGGTAAGAACCAGATTTCTTACTATTCTAATGGGAAGTTACAGATGAGCAAGGACTGGAGGCTAAAATAATCCATGTTTGTTTGTTTGTTTGCTTGTTTTTTGCTGCACCGCATGGCATGTGGGATCTTAGTTCCCTAAGCAGGGAATGAACCTGTGCCCCCTGAATTGGAAGTATGGAGTCTTACCCACTGGACCACCAGGGAAGTCCCTAATCCATGTTTTAATGGATTACAGTTGGGAGACATCAGTATAAACTTATGTTTACCTTAATATAAACATAGACAGTTACATTTAGAAATATTTATAGATATGTGTATATGCATGGATTAGTATACACAAATATATTTCTTTGCTCTGTCAGCTAAGAGGGCCTAAAAATACCAACACCTCAGTAGAAACAAGCCCATATCTTGTTTTATAACACGATCCTTCAATAAAAGGAACAAAGTCTCCTTCACTGGGGCAGAAAATATACAAGGTGAGTCTGGAGAAACCAATAGTGTCAGAAACTAAAGACATGCCCCAAACTCCCACAATGATGGAGTATGTCAAAGGAACCAACCTAAAAATCTCCCAAAGCTGGAAAAATTTGAGCAACAAAATAAAGTACTATTGGATTATAACAAAAAAGTATAAAATAAATATCTATGCAAAGACTGTCTTTTCTCCATTGTACATTCTTGCCTACTTTGTCATAGGTTAGGTGACCATAACCTATGGTGGGTTTATCTCTGGGCTTTCTATCCTGTTCCATTGACCTATATTTCTGTTTTTGTGCCCTACCACTCTGTCTTGATTACTGTAGCTTTGTAGTATAGTATGAACTCAGGGAGTCTGATTCCTCCAGCTCTGTTTTTCTTTCTCAAGATTGCTTTGGCTTTTCAGTGTCTTTTGTGTTTCCATACAAATTGTAAAATATTTTATTCTACTTCTGTGAAAAATGGCACTGGTAATTTGATAGGAATTGCACTGAATCTGTAGATTGCTTTGGTACTGTAGTCATTTTCACACTCGAATCCAATAACATGGTATATCTCACCATCTGTTTGTGTCATCTTTGATTTCTTTCATCACTGTCTTATAGTAGTACTGGGAAAACTGGACAGCTACATGTAAAAGAATGGAGTTAGAACACTCCCTAACACCATATACAAAAGTAAACTCAAAATCGATTAGAGATCTGAATGTAAGGCCAGAGACTATAAAATTCTTAGAAGAAAACATAGGCAGAACACTGTTTGACATAAATCGCAGCAAGCTCTTTTGTGACCCACCTCCTAGAGTAATGAAAATAAAAACAAAAATAAACAAATGGGACCTAGTTAAACTTAAAAGTTTTTGCACAGCAAAGGAAACTATAAATAAGATGAAAAGACAACCCTCAAAATGGGAGAAAATATTTGCAAACAAAGCAAGGGACAAAGGATTAATCTCCAAAACATACGAGGAGCTCATGCAGCTCAATATCAAAAAAAACAAACAACTCAATCAAAAAATGGGTGGAAGACTTAAATAGACATTTCTCCAAAGAAGACAAACAGATGACCAAGAGGCACATGAAAAGATGCTCAATATCACTAATTATCAGAGAAATGCAAATCAAAACTATGATGAGGTATCACCTCACACCAGTCAGAATGGCCATCATCAAAAAATCTACAAACAATAAATGCTGGAGAGGGTGTGGAGAAAAGGGAACCCTCATGCACTGTTGGTGGGAATGTAAATTGATACAGCCACTATGGAGAACAGTATGGAAGTTCCTTAAAAAATGAAAAACAGAACTACCATACGACCCAGCAATCTCACTACTGGGCATATACCCAGAGAAAACCATAATTCAAAAAGATACATGCACCCCAATGTTCATAGCAGCACTATTTACAATAGCCAGGACATGGAAGCAACCTGAATGCCCATCAACAGATGAATAGATAAAGAAGATCTGGCATATATATACAATGGAATATTACTCAGCCATAAAAAGTAATGAAATGGGTCACCTGTAGAGACATGGATGGACCTAGAGAGTGTCATACAGACTGAAGTAAGTCAGAAAGAGAAAAACAAATACTGTATAATAACACGTATATGTTGAATCTAAAAAAATGGTATAGATGATCCTACTTGCAAAGCAGAAATAGAGACACAGACGTAGAGAACAAATGTACAGATACCAAGGGGGAAAAGGGGTGGTGGGAGGAATTGGGAGACTGGGATTGACACATATACACTATTGATACTAGGTATAAAATAGATAACTAATGAGAACATACTGTATGGCACAGGGAACTCTACTTAATGCACTGTGGTGTCCTGAATGGGAGGAAAGTCCAAAAGGGAGAGGATATATGTATATGTATGGCTGATTCATTTAGTTGTACAGTAGAAACTAACACAACATTATAAAGCAACTATACTCCAATAAAAATTAATTAAAAAACTAAATAAATATTTATGAATTCATACTGCTATAAATAAATAATTAAGTCAACATATTAGTGGAGGAAACTAGGCACATCTTGCATGGATTAAAAAATCCAAATAATTTATATAAATACGCTGGCCTCAAGGTAGATACATATAATTCTGTATTCCTCATAGTGACTGTCTTCCAAAGAGTACAGTATGGAAAGGGGAAAAAAGAGCAACTTTACAGTGGAGAAACATGACAAACACTACCTCCTCAGCCAGGTAATCAAGTTCAACATCAACTGTGATAAGTCATGTTGAAAGTATGTACCCTAGATATGATGTGATGAGAATGGACTTTACCTCTGTGGTTTCCCTCGCCAAAACCTATTATCCCAGTCTAATCATGATAAAAAAACACCTGAGAAATTCTAATAGAGGAGAATCCTACATAAAAGGTGACCATTACTCCTGAAAACTGTCAAGGTCACCAAAAACAAAGTAAGTCTGAGAAATTCACATATTAGAAGACTCTAAAAAGACATGACAGGCTTCCCTAGTGATGCAGTGGTTAAGAAGCCACCTGCCAATGCTGAGGACACGGGTTT
Organism: Mesoplodon densirostris; assembly: GCF_025265405.1. Lineage (NCBI taxonomy): Eukaryota > Metazoa > Chordata > Mammalia > Artiodactyla > Ziphiidae > Mesoplodon > Mesoplodon densirostris. The sequence goes on from NC_082664.1 coordinate 22,659,735, forward strand.
GAGCCCTGGTCCCGGAAGATCCCACATGCCACAAAGCAACTAAGCCCGTGTGCCACAACTACTGAGCCTGCATGACTAGAGCCTGTGTTCTGCAAGAGAAGCCACTGTAATAAGAAGCCTGCACACCGCAATGAAGAGTAGCCCCTGTTCGCTGCAACTAGAGAAAAGCCTGCACCCAACAACAAAGACCCAACGCAACCAAAAATAAAATAAATTAATTAAAATATTTTATTTAAAAAATATTAAATTAAATTTAAAAATAAATAAAAAGACATGACAACTAAATGTAATATGATATCCTGGATGGGATCCTAGGACAGAAGAAAGATTATTAGATTAAAAATAAAGAAATAGGGCTTCCCTGGTTGCACGGTGGTTGAGAGTCCGCCTGCCGATGCAGGGGACACGGGTTCGTGCCCCGGTCCGGGAAGATCCCACATGCCGCAGAGCGGCTGGGCGGTGAGCCATGGCCACTGGACCTGCGTGTCTGGAGCCTGTGCTCTGCAATGGGAGAGGCCCCAACAGTGAGAGGCCCGTGTACAGCAAAAAAAAAAAAAAAAAAAAGAAAGAAAGAAAGTTTGCATTTTAATTAATAATAATGTATTGGGAGACCTTTAAGATGACGGAAGAGTAAGACATGGAGATATTCCTCCCCACAAATGTCAAAACTACATCTACACATGGAACAAATCCTACAGAACACCTACTGAATGCTGGCAGAAGACCTCAAACATCCCAAAAGGAAATTCCCGACATACCTGGGTAGGGCAAAAGAAAAAAGAAAAAACAGAGAGAAAAGAATAGGGATGGTACCTGCAACAGTGGGAGGGAGCTGTGAAGGAGGAAAGGTTTCCACACGCTAGGAGCCCCTTTACTGGCAGAGACGGGGCATGCTGGGGGGGAAGCTTCAGAGCCACAGAGAAGAGCACAGCAACAGGGGTGCGGAGGCCAAAGCAGGGAGACTCCCACATAGAAGATCGGTGCCGACCAGCACTCACCAGCCCGAGAGGCTTGTCTGCTCACTCGCCGGGGCGGGCGGGGCTGGAAGCTGAGGCTCAGGCTTCGGAGGTCGGATCCCAGGGAGAGGACTGGGGTTGGCGGCGTGAACACAGCCTGAAGGGGCTAGTGCACCATGGCTAGCCGGGAGGGAGTCCGGGAAAAAGTCTGGACCTGCCTAAGAGGCAAGAGACCACTGTTTCGGGGTGCGCAAGGAGAGGGGATTCAGAGCGCCGCCTAAACGAGCTCCAGAGATGGGCGCGAGATGCGGCTATCAGCGCGGACAACAGAGACGGACATGAGACTATAAGGCTGCTGCTGCCGCCACCAAGAAGCCTGTGTGTGTGAGCACAGGTCACTATCCACATCTCCACTTCTGGGAGCCTGTGCAGCCCGCCACTGCCAGGGTCCCGTGATCCAGGGACAACTTCCCCGAGAGAACACAGGGTGTGCCTCAGGCTGTTACAATGTCACACCGGCCTCTGCTGCCGCAGGTTCGCCGTGCACTCCGTACCCCTCCCTCCCCCCGGCCTGAGTGAGCCAGAGCCCCCGAATCAGCTGCTCCTTTAACCCCGTCCTGTCTGAGCGAAGAACAGATGGCCTCAGGCGACCTACACGGAGAGGCGGGGCCAAATCCAAAGCTGAACCCTGGGAGCTGTGCGAACAAAGAAGAGAAAGGGAAATCCCTCCCAGCAGCCTCAGAAGCAGAGGATTAAATCTCCACAATCAACTTCATGTACCCTGCATCTGTGGAATACATGAATAGATAAGGAATCATCCCAAAATTGAGGCGGTGGACTTTGGGAGCAACGATATGTATATATTTTTCCTGTTTCTCTTTTTGTGAGTGTTGTGAGTGTGTATATGTATGCGTCTGTGTGTGATTTTGTTTGTATAGCTTTGCTTTTACCATTTGTCCTAAGGTTCTATCTGTTCTTTTTTGGGGTCTTTTTCACTATAGTTTTTAGCACTTGTTACCATTGGTGGATTTGTTATTTGGTTTGGTTGCTCTCTTCTTTCTTTTTTTTTAATTACTTTTTAAGTATTTTATTTTTACTAATAATTTTTTATTTTAATTATTTTATTTTATTTTATTTCTTTTTTTTCCTTCTTTCTTTTTTTCTCCCTTTTATTCAGAGCCATATGGCTGACAGGGTCTTCATGCTCTGGCCTGGTGTCAGGCCTGTGTCTCTTAGGTGGGAAAGCTGAGTTCAGGACATCGGTCCACCACAGACCTCCAGCTCCATGTAATATCAAATGACAAAAGCTCTCCAAGAGATCTCCATCTCAATGCTAAGACGCAACTCCACTCAATGACCGGCAAGCTACAGTGCTGGGCACCCTATGCCAAACAACTAGCAAGACAGGAACACAACCCCACCCATTAGCAGAGAGGTTGCCTAAAATGATATTAAGGTCACAGACACCCCAAAACACACCACCGGACATGGACCTGCCACCAGAAAGACAAGATGCAGCCTCATTCACCAGAACACAGGCACTAGTCCACTCCACCAGAAACCATACAAAACCCACTGAAAGAACCTTAACCACTGGGGACACACAACAATAACAACGGGAACTATGAACCTGCAGCCTGTGCAAAAGAGACCACAAACAGTAGTTAATCAAAATGAGAAGACAGAGAAACACATAGCACATGAAGGAGCAAGGTAAAAACTCACCAGACCAAACAAATGAAGAGGAAATAGGCAGTCTACCTGAAAAAGAATTCAGAGTAATGATAGTAAAGATGATCCAAAATCTTGGAAATAGAATGAAGAAAATACAAGAAACGTTTAAAAAGGACTTAGAAGAACTAAAGAGGAAACAAACAATGATGAAAAACACAATAAATGAAATTAAAAATTCTCTAGAAGGAATCAATAGCAGAATAACTGAGGCAGAAGAATGCATAAGTGACCTGGAAGATAAAATAGTGGAAATAACTACTGCAGAGCAGAATAAAGAAAAAAGAATGAAAAGAATTGAGGACAGTCTAAGAGACCTCTGGGACAACATTAAATGCACCAACATTCAAATTATAGGGGTTCCAGAAAAAGAAGAGAAAAAGAAAGGGACTGAGAAAATATTTAAAGAGATTACAGTTGAAAACTTCCCTAATATGAGAAAGGAAATAGTTAATCAAGTCCAGGAAGCACAGAGAGTCCAATACAGGATAAATCCAAGGAGAAACACACCAAGACACATATTAATCAAACTATCAAAAATTAAATAAAAAGAAAAAATATTAAAAGTAGCAAGGGAAAACCCACAAATAACACATAAGGGAATCCCCATAAGGATAAAAGCTGATATTTCAGCAGAAATTCTGCAACCCAGAAGGGAGTGGCAGGACATATTTAAAGTGATGAAAGGGAAAAACCTACAACCAAGATTACTTTACCCAGCAAGGATCTCATTCAGATTGGACAGAGAAATTAAAACTTTTACAGACAAGCAAAAGCTAACAGAATTCAGCATCACCAAACCAGCTCTACAACAAATGCTAAAGGAACTTCTCTAGGCACAAACACAAGAGAAGGAAAATACCTACAATAACAAACCCAAAACAATTAAGAAAATGGTAATAGGAACATACCTATTGATAATTACCTTAAATGTAAATGGATTAAATGGTCCCACCAAAAGACAAAAACTGGCTGAATGGATACAAAAACGAGACCCATATATATGCTGTCTACAAGAGACCCACTTCAGACTTAGGGATACATACAGACTGAAAGTGAGGGGATGGAAAAAGATATTCCATGCAAATGGAAATCAAAAGAAAGCTGGAGTAGCAATTCTCATATCAGACAAAATAGATTTTAAAATAAAGACTATTACAAGAGACAAAGAAGGACACTAAATAACGATCAGGGGATCAATCCAAGAAGAAGATACAACAATTGTAAATATTTATGCATCCAACACAGGAGCACCTCAATACATAAGGCAAATACTAACAGCCATAAAAAGGGAAATCGACAGTAACACAATTATACTAGGGGACATTAAAACACCACTTTCACCAATGGACAGATCATCCAAAATGAAAACAAATAAACACAAGTTTTAAATGATACATTAAACAAGATGGACTTAAATGATGTTTATAGGGCATTCCATCCATAAACAACAGAATACATTTTCTTCTCAAGTGCTCATGGAACATTCTCCAGGATAGATCATATCTTGGGTCACAAATCAAGCCTTGGTAAATTTAAGAAAATTGAAACCATATCAAGTATCTTTTCCAACCACAATGCTATGAGACCAGATACCAATTACAGGAAAAAAATCTGTAAAAAATACAAACACATGGAGGCTAAACAATACACTACTTAATAACCAAGAGGTCACTGAAGAAATCAAAGAGGAAATCAAAAAATACCTAGAAACAACTTTAAATGAAAACACGATTACCCAAAACCTATGGGAGGCAGCAAAAGCAGTTCTAAGAGGGAAGTTTATAACAATACAATCTTACCTCAAGAAACAAGAAACATCTCAAATAAACAACCTAACCTTACATCTAAAGCAATGAGAGAAAGAGAACAAAAGAAAAACCCAAAATTAGCAGAAGGAAAGAAATCATAAAGATCATATCAGAAATAAATGAAAAAGAAATGAGGGAAATGATAGCAAAGATCAATAAAGCTAAAATCTGGTTCTTTGAGAAGATAAACAAAATTGATAAACCATTAGCCAGACTCGTCAGGAAAAAAAGGGAGAAGACTCAAATCAATAGAATTAGAAATGAAAAAGGAAAAGTAAAAAGTGACACTGAAGAAATACAAAGGATCATGAAAGATTACTACAAGCAACTATATGCCAATAAAATGGACAACCTGGAAGAAGTGGAAAAATTCTTAGAAAAGTGCAACCTTCTGAGACTGAGTGAGGAAGAAAAAGAAAAGATAAACAGAACAATCAAAAGCACCAAAATTGAGACTGTGATTAAAAATCTTCCAACAAGCAAAAGTGCAGGATCAGATGGCTTCACAGGCAAATTCTATCAAACATTTAGAGAAGAGCTAACACCTATCCTTCTCAAACTCATCCAAAATATAGCAGAGGGAGGAACACTCATTCTACGAGGCCACCATCACCCTGACACCAACACCAGACAAAGATGTCACAAATAAAGAAAACTACAGGCCAATATCACTGATGAATATAGATGCAAAAATCCTCAACAAAATACCAGCAAACAGAATCCAACAATCCATTAAGAGGATCATACAGCATAATCAAGTGGGGATTACCCCAGGAATACAAGAATTCTTCAATATATGCAAATCAATCAATGTGATAAACCATATTAACAAATTGAAGAATAAAAAACCTATGATCATCTCAATAGATGCAGAAAAATATTTTGACAAAATTCAACACCCTTTAATGATATAAACCTTCCAGAAAGTGGGCAGAGAGAGAATTATCTCAACATAATAAATGCCATATATGATAAATCCACAACCAACATCGTTCTCAATGGTGAAAAACTGAAACCACTTCCACTAAGATCAGGAACAAGACAAGTTTGCCCACTCTCACACCATTATTCAACATAGTTTTGGAAGCTTTAGCTAAAGCAATCAGAGAAGAAAAAGAAATAAAAGGAGTCCAAATCGGAAAAGAAGAAGTAAAGTTGTCACAGTTTGCAGATGACATGATACTTTACATAGAGAATCCTAAAGATGCTACCAGAAAACTACTAGAGCTAATTAATGAATTGGTAAAGTTGCAGGATACAAAATTAATGCACAGAGGGCCTCCCTGGTGGCGCAAGTGGTTGAGAGTCCGCCTGCCGATGCAGGGGATACGGGTTCGTGCCCCGGTCTGGGAGGATCCCATATGCCGCGGAGCGGCTGGGCCCGTGAGCCATGGCCGCTGAGCCTGCGCGTCCGGAGCCTGCGCTCCGCAACGGGGGAGGCCACAACAGTGAGAGGCCCGCATACCGCAAAAAAAAAAAAAAAAAAAAAATTAATGCACAGAAATCTCTTGCATTCCTATACACTAAAGATGAAAAATCTGAAACAGAAATTAAGGAAAGACTCCCATTTACCACTGCAACAAAAAGAATAAAAAAACCTAGGAATAAACCTACCTAAGGAGAAAAAAGACCTGTATGCAGAACACTATAAGATACTGAAAGAAATTAAAGATAATACAAACAGATGGAGAGATATACCATGTTCTTGAATTGAAAGAATCAACATTGTGAAAATGACTCTACTACCCAAAGCAATCTACAGATTCAATGCAATCCCTATCAAACTACCACTGGCATTTTCCACAGAACTAGAACAAAAAATTTCACAATTTGTATGGAAACACAAAAGACCCCGAATAGCCAAAGCAATCTTGAGAAAGAAAAATGGAGCTGGAGAAATCAGGCTCCCTGTCTTCAGACTATACTACAAAGCTACAGTAATGAAGCAGTATGGTACTGGCACAAAAACAGAAATATAGATCAATGCAACAAGATAGAAAGCCCAGAGATAAACCCATGCACGTATGGTCACCTTATTTTTGATAAAGGAGGCAACAATATAGAAAGGAAAAAAGACAGCCTCTTCAATAAGTGATGCTGAGAAAACTGGACAGCTACATGTACAAGAATGAAATTAGAACACTCCCTAACACCATACACAAAATAAAGTCCAAATGGATTAAAGGCCTAAATGTAAGGCCAGAGACTATAAAACTCTTAGAGGAAAACTTAGGCAGAACACTCTATGACATAAATCAGAGCAAGATCCTTTTTGACCCACCTCCTAGAGAAATGGAAATAAAAACAAAAATAAACAAATAGGAACTAATGAAACTTAAAAGCTTTTGCACAGCAAAGGAAACCATAAACAAGACCAAAAGACAACCCTCAGAATGGGAGAAAAAATTTTGCAAATGAAGCAACTGACCAAGGATTAATTCCCAAAATTTACAAGCAGCTCTTGCAGCTCAATATCAAAAAAACAAACAACCCAATCCAGAAATGGGCAGAAGACCTAAACAGACATTTCTCCGAAGAAGACATACAAATTGCCAACAAAGACATGAAAGAATGGTCAACATCACTAATCATTAGAGAAATGCAAATCAAAACTACAATGAGGTATCACCTCACACCAGTCAGAATGACCATCATCAAAAAATCTACCAACAGGGCTTCCCTGGTGGCGCAGTGGTTGAGAGTCCACCTGCCAATGCAGGGGACATGGGCTCGTGTCCTGGTCTGGGAGGATCCCACGTGCCGCGGAGTGGCTGGGCCCATGAGCCATGGCCGCTGAGCCTGTGCGTCCAGAGCCTCTGCTCTGCGGTGGGAGAGGCCACAACAGTGAGAGGCCTGCATACTGAAAAAGAAAAATCTACAAACAATAAATGCTGGAGAGGGGGTGGAGAAAAGGGAACTCTCTTGCACTGTTGGTGGGAATGTAAATTGATACAGCCACTATGGAGGACAGTATGGAGGTTCCTTAAAAAACGAAAAATAGAACTACCATACAACCCAGGAATCCCACTACTGGGCAATATACCCTGAGAAAACCATAATTCAAACAGTGTCATGTACCACAATGTTCATTGCAGCTCTATTTACAATAACCAGGACATGGAAGTAACGTAAGTGTCCATCAACAGATGAATGCATAAAGAAGATGTGGTACATATATAAAATGGAATATTACTCAGCCATAAAAAGAAATGAAATTGTTATTTGTAGTGAGGTGGATGGACCTAGAGTCTTTCAGAGTGAAGTATGTCAGAAATAGAAAAACAAATACCATATGCTAACACATATATATGGAATCTAAAAAAAATTGTTCTGAAGAACCTACGGTCAGGACAGCAATAAAGACGCAGATGTGGGGAATGGACTTCAGGACATGGGGAGTGGGAAGGGTAAGCTGGGATGAAGTGAGAGAGTGTCATGGACTTATATACACTACCAAATGTAAAATAGATAGCTAGTGGGAAGCAGCCGCATAGCACAGGGAGATCAGCTCAGTGCTTTGTGATCACCTAGAGGGGTGGGATAGGGAGGGTGGGAGGGAGATGCAAGAGGGAAGAGATACAAGGATATATGCATATGTATAGCTGATTCACTTTGCTATAAAGCAGAAACTAACACACCATTGTAAAGCAATTATACTCCAATAAAGACATTAAAAAAAATAAAAGCCAAAGTTTTGGACTTCCTTGGCAGCCCAGTAGTTAAGAATCCACGTTTTAATGCTGGGGACGTGGGTTTGACCCCTGGTCGGGGAACTAAGATCCCACATGCCGCAGGACAACTAAGCCCCCGCGCACAACTACTGAGCCTACTGAGCCACCACTAGAGAGAAGCCCATGTGCTTCAACAAAAGACCCTGCATGCTGCAACTAAGACCTGATGCACCCAAAAATAAATAAATGTTTTTAAAATTTTTAAAAAGAAAAAAATGTATCAATATTGGTTCATTCATTGTGACAAATATTCCATAAGATGGTGAGATGTTAATGATAGGGGAAACTGTGTGTGCAATATATAGAAATTCTATGTATTATTTCTCACAATTTTTCTGTAAATCTAAAACTATTCTAAAGCAAAAAGGTTAGTTTTAAAACCACTAGGAATAAATACTTTGGCCACAAAATGTTGTCCATGTTTCTGATTATTTTCTGAAAACTCGAACTGATTAAAAGCAAATGAGTATTTTAAGAGGCCATAATGCCAATTGTTGACCATTAAGTTTGCACTAATTTACAATATCAGTGAGTGTTTGAGAGCATCTGGACCTCTGTAGAAGCCCCAAATGAAAGTGACTTCGATCTTGAACGTTCTTCACAAAAATCAACTATGTAAAAATGCTAGTTTTATTCAACTTGGAATAAGAATAAGTCAGAATAATGTAGTAGATAAGTGTTCAAGGTAGAGTCACACTGTGTGAATTTATATATGGCTCCACTAGTTTCTGACTGTGAATTTGAGCTTTAGCTGCTCTAAGCATCAATCTTTCTCAGCTGTAAAATGGTGGTAATGAAACGTTCCACCATAGGATTTTGAGGAAAATTAAATAAGGTAATGCATACAAATCAGTTAGGATAGTGGCTGGCATAAAGCAAGCACTTGATATTGTTATTATTATTGGTTTTTAGACATTCATTTATTTAACAAACACTTATTTAAGAACTATTATGTTTTGAGCACTCTGGAAGACTCTGGAGAGATGATGGTGAATAAGACACAACCTCTGCCCCTAAGGAGCTTATAGTCTAGCAGTAGAGTCAGAGAGGTGCACAGGAAATTGCAATGTTACATGGTAAGTGTAGAAACAGGCTACTAACAGGCTGCAGTGGAAGCATATGACATGATCAAGAAAGCATTCTCAGCAAAAGGGACAGCTAAGCTAGAATCTGAAGGATCTGTAAGATTTAACCCAGGGGTGTGCTGAAGCAGGCTCATACCTGCTTGCTGGAGCTAATTGTGTATGTCTCTCTCCAATTTCATGTTCAGTGACATAACATGGGTAGCTTGAAATCAGCCACAGTGAGAGCATTTTCATCATGGAAATTGTCAAATGTTGCAAATCAGGGCTCTCCCTCTTTCTCACCCCAGATAGGCAACTGGTAAACATTCACCAGCACAGCACTGCTTTAGTCAATCAAATTTGGAAAAGGAAATGCAGAGGGAGGCAAGGAGCATAATGAATTTGGGAAACTGAAAGGCGTTAGACCTGGCTACAGTGCGAAGGGTTCATGAAAATAGAGAGGTAAATGAAGACCAGATCAGGGTTAGAAACCAAAATAAGGTGTTCTGAATTTACCCAGATGGCAACAGGGAGCCACTGAAGGGTATGGAGCAGGGGATGGGACATAATTTGCATGTTAGGAAGAGTCTGTTTGGCTTCAGAAGTCAGAGTAAAATTGTAAATAGATATAGTGTGCTTAAAATTTTATTTGAGGCAGAGATTACTTGGATTTGGTCAGTCTCCACAGGGTGGTATAATTGAAGTGTCATTATCAGTTGGCATATCAAATGCTTATTTTTTCTTTGTATGGTCTACCAGGATTTTTCTTAAGCTATGCTTTTAGAAACTGTCACAAAAGAGTAGAATGTGACTTACCAATTTTGACAGTTTTATTACATTTCTAACAGTTCCTGGAAAGTTTTCTTCTTCCCAACCTGTATTTATGAGAAGAGCAAGACCTGGGACTGTGAAATAAATGAAGAGGTTTTTGGAGAGAAAAAGGTGAGACATAATAGTGATCTAGACTTGGTTGGTAGTCATTGTGGTTTTGGTAAATGGCTTTGGAAAATATTTACAAGGTAGCTCATGGTGATGGAATGAATGAGGAAGGTGAGGGAAAAGGAAAAATGAAGAAAGATGCTCAGGTAGCTGGCTGGTCAGTGGTTATTTACACCACAAAACTGGAACCACAGGAGAAATAGTAAATTAGGGCCAGGGTGATAAAAATAGTCCAGAGAACTAGGAGGCATGGCAGTGAGGGTGGGGAACAAAAGAATGGGGTCAATTTGTTGAGGTTGAAGTGCGTTTCTAAGTTCTAACAGGAATTGTGCAGAGGTCAGTGGTGTATGTGAATCTAGAGCTCAAGAGAAGAGAAAAGAAAAATCACCTTGAAAAAAAAAGGCAGGAAGAGTCTTTGTCCAGAGCAGCTGGAGACTGAGCAAGAAAGTGAAGCCTATGGAGCCAAAGGAAGAAAAGACATTTTCAGGAAGGAAAGGCAGTCGGCAGTGTCAAATGCCGTGGGGAGGTCAATAAAGTAAGGACTGAGATGTTCTCTCTTTGCCACATGTACTGCGAGAATGAAGACCATTAAATCAGACTCTCAACTTTTGTAATGGTATCTTTGTCTCTGAAAAAGGCACAATTTAGCAGGTTGATGAAGAAGATTTAAGAGTTATCCAGCTGTAGAAACAAGATGTGAGATGATCCCTAAAACCCCATTTGTGATATCTTAGTGCACAACATAGTGATTATTGTCAACAATAATGTCTTATATATTTCAAAGTTGCTAAGAGACTAGATCTTAAATGTTCTCACCACAAAAAAGAAATGCTGATTATGGAACATGATAGAGGTGTTAGCTTAAGTTACAGTGGTAATCACATTTCAATATATAAATGTATCAAATCAACATGTTGTATACTTTAAACTTACACAATGTTATATGTCAGTTATATCTCAAAAAAGAATCAATTTTATAAAGATATAGACAGTCATGGAATTGTACACTTTAAATGGGTAATTGTGGGGCCTCCCTGGTGGCGCAAGTGGTTGAGAGTCCGCCTGCCGATGCAGGGGATACGGGTTCGTGCCCCGGTCTGGAAGGATCCCATATGCCGCGGAGCGGCTGGGCCCGTGAGCCATGGCCGCTGGGCCTGCGCGTCCGGAGCCTGTGCTCCGCAACGGGAGAGGCCACAACAGTGAGAGGCCCACATACCGCAAAAAGGAAAAAAAAAATAAAAAAATAAATGGGTAATTGTGTAGTATGTGAATTATATCTCAATAAAACTGTTATGAAATTTTTTTAAATTTTTTAAATTTATTTATTTATTTATTTATTTATTTATTTATTTATTGGCTGCATCAGGTCTTACTTGTGGCATGTGGGATCTTTCATTGCGGTGTGTGGGTTACTCTCTAGTTGTGGCATGCAGGCTCCAGAGCACATGGGCTCATTAGTTGTGGCATGCAAGCTCTCCAGTTGTAGCATGTGGGCTCCAGAGCACGTGGGCTCAGTAGTTGTGGCACACTGGCTTAGTTGCCCCACGGCATGTTGGATCTTAGTTCCCCAACCAGGGATCGAACCAGCATCCCCTGCACTGCAAGATGGATTCTTAACCACTGGACCACCAGGGAAGTCCCAAAAATTTTTGAATTTTTAAAAATGCAATAAAAGCCCTCTATTCATATGAAGGAAGGAAGAAAGGAAGGAAGGGAGGGAGAGAGGGAGGGAGGGAGGGAGGGAGGGAGGGAGGGAGGGTGGGAGGGAAGGAGGGAGGAAAAAGAAAAAAGCAGAAAAGTTTCCATTGGATTTAGCAATAAGCCACATACAGAGCCATATCTGTACAATGGTTGGGATGAAAGTCAGATTGTAGAAGAGGTTAAAAAAAGCAAAGGTAAATTATTTTTAGCTTTAATTTATGCTTTCTTCCCAGAAAGGTAAACCACAGATGTCCTTTATAACAAAGGTATAACCTAGCTCAGTACTTCTCAGACTTTCCACCAAAATTTCTTTACTGCAAAGAGGGTGTGAATGTCAGCACATCCAGGGGTATAGGATTCTACAACTACAAAATTGCTCTAGATTTACTGTAGTAATTATTCTAAATTAGTGTTTGTTTTAATATGAAAATAATAGTTTTCTTCTCCCAAAAACAATTTTTGAGGAAAACTTACACTCCCAGGAAAATGTAAGATGTTTAGGCTGTGGCGCCAGGGACTTCTGGAAGGTACATATAAATCCTAGTTTGAGAAGCAGGTGTAGGACAATCCACACTTCTTTCAGTTAGTTCCCACAAGTTGTGTCACAGTTTAATGATGCACAGAACAGAAAGCTACCAATAGAGGCAGTGTTGACCCAGAGAATGGACACTGGACTAAGACTAGAAACCAGGTTCCAGTCCTAGTTCAGCATGAACTAGAAGCAGACGTTTGGGCAGTCATTTAAAGCCTCTGAGCCTCAGTTTCCATTTCTGTGAAGTGAAGGAGTTGATTCACATGCTTGTTAAGTTTCTTTGCTGTTCAAACATTCTTCTCCGTTTGCCAATGAGAATATTAAATAGGCAGAAAGGAAAGAAATAGAGAAGAGTTCACATGCTTTCAGTTGTTGCTTAATGCAACTAATGTTCAAGAGTTTGGAACTATGTTCAAAGAGTAGCAACTTTACTATAATGATGAACCTTAAGTGTGCCTTATTCAGCTTTAAGTTTTCATGAAAATGGTCCACTGTCCACATGTCATTGCCTGGCAGAAAATATGCATCACAACAAAGAAAATGGGATAGTCTCTATTTCAATTTTTTTTTGAATTTTATTTTACTTTTTATACAGCAAGTTCTTATTAGTTATCCATTTTATACATATTAATGTATACATGTCAATCCCAAACTCCCAATTCATCACACCAACTCTCCCTCCCCCGCCACCACTTCCCCCCTTGGTGTCCATACGTTTGTTCTCTACATCTGTATCTCTATTTCTGCCCTGCAAACTGGTTCATCTGTACCATTTTTCTAGATTCCACATATATGCGTTAATACACGATATTTGTTTTTCCCTTTCTGACTTACTTCACTCTGTATGACAGTCTCTAGATCCATCCACGTCTCTACAAATGACCCAATTTCGTTCCTTTTTATGGCTGAGTAATATTCCATTGTATATATGTACCACATCTTCTTTATCCAATTGTCTGTCGATGGGCATTTAGGTTGCTTCCATGATGTGGCTATTGTAAAGAGTGCTGCAATGAACACTGTGATGCATGTGTCTTTTTGAATTATGGTTTTCTCTGGGTATAGGCCTAGTAGTGAGATTGCTGGGTCATATGGTAATTTTATTTTTAGTTTTTTAAGTAACCTCCATACTGTGCTCCATAGTGGCTGTATCAATTTACATTCACACCAATAGTGCAAGAGGGTTCCCTTTTATCCACACCCTCTCCAGCATTTGTTGTTTGTAGATTTTCTGATGATGCCCATTCTAACTGGTGTGAGGTGATACCTCATTGTAGTTTTGATTTGCATTTCTCTAATCATTAGTGGTGCTGAGCAGCTTTTCTTGTGCTTCTTGGCCATCTGTATGTCTTCTTTGGTGAAATGTCTATTTAGGTTTTCTGCCCATTTTTGGATTGGGTTTTTTTTTTTTTAATACTGAGCTGCATGAGCTGTTTATATATTTTGGAGATTAATCCTTTGTCCTATGATTCGTTTGCAAATATTTTCTCCCATTCTGAGGGTTGTCTTTTCCTCCTGTTTGTAGTTTCCTTTGCTTTGCAAAAGCTTTTAAGTTTCATTATGTCCCACTGGTTTATTTTTGTTTTTATGTCCATTGCTCTAGGAGGTGGGTCAAAAAAGATCTTGCTGTGATTTATGTCAAAGAGTGTTCTTCCTAAGTTTTCCTCTTAGAGTTTTATAGGGTCCAGTCTTACATTTAGGTCTTTAATCCATTTTGAGTTTACTTTTGAGTGTGGTCTTAGGGAGCGTTCTAATTTCATTCTTTTACATGTAGCTATCCACTTTTCTCAACAACACTTATTGAGGACACTGTCTTTTCTCCATTGTATATCCTTGCCTCCTCTGTCATAGATTAGTTGAACATAGGTGCGTGGGTTTATCTCTGGGCTTTCTATCCTGTTCCGTTGATCTATATTCTGTTTTTGTGCCAGTACCATATTGTCTTGATGACTGTAGCTTTGTAGTATAGTCTGAAGTCTGGGAGTCTGATTCCTCCAGCTACGTTTTTCCCCTCAAGACTGCTTTGGCTATTCGGGGTCTTTTTTGTCTCCATACAAATATTAAGATTTTTTTGTTTGAGTTCTGTAAAAAATGACATTGGTAATTTGATAGGGATTGCATTGAATCTGTAGATTCCTCTGGGTAGTATAGTCACTTTCACAATGTTGATTCTTCCAATCCAAGAACATGGTATAACTCTCCATCTGTGTCGTGACTGATTTCTTTCATCAGTGTCTTATAGTTTTCTGAGTACAGGTCTTTTACCTCCTTAGGTAGGTTTATTCCTAGGTATTTTATTCTTTTTGTTGCAATGGCAAATGGGAGTGTTTCCTTAAATTCTCTGTCAGATTTTTCATCATTAGTGTATAGGAAAGAAAGAGATTTCTGTGCATTAATTTTGTATCCTGCAACACTACCAAGTTCATTGATTAGCTCTAGTAGTTTTCTGGTAGCATCTTTAGGATTCTCTATGTATAGTGTCATGTCATCTGCAAACACTGATAGTTTTACTTATTCTTATCCAATTTGTATTCCTTTTATTTCTATTTCTTCTCTGATTTCCTTGGCTAGAACTTCCAAAACTATGTTGAATAATATTGGCGATAGTAGACATCCTTGTCTGGTTCCTGACCTGAGAGGAAATGTTTTCAGTTTTTCGCCATTGAGAATGATGTTTTCTGTGGGTGTGTCATATATGCCCTTTATTACATTGAGGTAGGTTCCCTCTCTGCCCACTTTCTGGAGAGTTTTTATCATAAATGCATGTTGAATTTTGTCAAAAGATTTTTCTGTGTCTATTGAGGTGATCATATGGTTTTTCTTCTTCAATTTGTTAATATGCTGTATCAGATTTATTGATTTGCATATACTGAAGAATCCATGCATCCCTGGGATAAATCTCACTTGATCATGGTGGATGATCCTTTTAATGTTTTGTTGGATTCTGTTTGCTAGTATTTTGTTGAGGATTTTTGCATCTATATTCATCAGTGATATTGGCCTGTAGTTTTCTTTTTTTTGGAGTATCTTTGTCTGGTCTTGGTATCAGAGAGATGGTGGCCTCATAGAATGATTTATGGAGTATTCCTTCCTCTGCAATTTTTTGAAAGAGTTTGAGAAGGATGGATGTTAGCTCTTCTCTAAATGTTTCATAGAATTCAGCTGTGAAGCTATCTGGTCCTTGACTTTTGTTTGTTGGAAGATTTTTAATCGCAGTTTCAACTCTGCCTTTTCATCTTATCTATCTTCCTGTGAATGTGCTTTTTGTTCCACAGGCTGCAGGACTGTAGTTCTTCTTGCTTCTGCTGTCTGCACTCTGCTGGATGAGGTTATCTAAAAGGCTTGTGCAAGCTTCCTGATGGGAGGAACTGGTGGTGGGAGAGCTGGGTGTTGCTCTGGTGGGTAGAGCTCAGTAAAACTTTAATCCACTTGTCTGCTGATGGGTGGGGCTGGGTTCCCTCCTGTTGGTTTTTTGGTCTGAGGCGACCCAACACTGGAGCCTACCCGGGCTCTTTGGTGGGGCTAATGGCAGACTCTGGGAGGGCTCACGCCAAGGAGTACTTCCCAGAACCTCTGCTGCCAGTGTCCTTGTCCCCACAGTGAGCCACATCCACCCCCACCTCTGCAGGAGACCCTCCAACACTAGCAGGTAGCTCTGGTTCAGTCTCCTAAGGGGTCACTGCTCCTTCCCCTGGGTCCCAATGAGCACACTACTTTGTGTGTGCCCTCCAAGAGTGGAGTCTCTGTTTCCCCCAGTCCTGTTGAAGTCCTGCAATCAAATCCCATTAGCCTTCAAAGTCTGATTCTCTAGAAATTCCTCCTCCCATTGCTGGACCCCAAGGTTGGGAAGCCTGACGTGGGGCTCAGAACCTTCACTCCAGTGGTTGGACTTCTGTGGTATATGTGTTCTCCAGTTTGTGAGCCACCCACCCAGCAGTTATGGGATTTGATTTTACTGTGATTGCACCCCTCCTACCATCTCACTGTGGCTTCTCCTTTGTCTTTAGATGTGGGGTATCTTTTCTGGTGAGTTCCAGTGTCTTCTTGTAGATGACAGTTCAGCAGTTAGTTGTGATTCCAGTGCTCTCACCAGAGGGAGTGAGAGCAAGTCCTTCTACTCTGCCACCTTGAACCAATCTCCTCAGCTCTTTTCTTGGTTCCTTCTCTCTGTCTGCTCCTCTGTAATGATTCTATTTTGACTTTTTTACATGTAGGATATTCTTTGAATTCACAAAAGCCAATATTCTCTTATTCAGTTCACAAATGTTTATTAAAAATTTACTATTTAATTAAATATAGCACACCTTATGAGAAATGCAGAAATGAATGTGGCATAATTACTGTATTCAAAGATGTCACTATATTGAATAAGAAAGAGATGTACACAACTCTAAAACACAGAGTAAACAGCAGAATAAAATAAATTTCATGATGAGATACAAGCCTTGTGCTCAAGGACTGATTGGTTTTGACTAGGGTCTTTTGATGAAGGAGATAGAAATTTTTTGCTTAGTCTAACAGAATAGTTTTCTGCTGGCAAAAAAAGGATAATGCTCACTTCTGGCTGATGAAACAATTGGAGCAAAGAAAAAGAGACATGAAAGTGCACTGTATTTACAAGAACTGTGAGTAAAGCAGTGAGGCTTAGGTAGAGAGGACTGAAAGGAAATTTTTAAAAGGTAAGCTCAAAAATTTGGGTTGAGGCCAGATCACAGAGGCCCTTAAACTTGAATTCAGTGGTGTCTGAAGTGCAATGAAATTCCCTGCGAAGGTTAAAAATCCACAGGGGCATGAAAAAATATACTGTAACTTCTATTTGTATTTTATTCTCTCTCCCTTTAAATTCATATTTCTGTATATATATAATATATACTAGTATACTTATTGAATGCAAATGTTTCATAAATAAATGCATGTCTATGTACATTGGCTGCATAGTCAAATTTTTTTATTGATAGAGTACATAATTTTTAGAAACACTGCTATAGAGATTAGATAATGATTTTAGTTTTTGAGCAGGGAGTACTATAACCTAACCTGTGTCCAAGGAAGATAACCATAGCAGCAGGGTGAAGAATAGATTCAAGGTGAGAAACTTGAGACAGCTCAATTCTGAGTTACAAGATTGGGACTGAAATCCTGGCTTTGCCATTCAGTGATTGTGTAATCTTACTGAAGTAATGCTCCAGCTGCCAGTGGGAACAATAATAACAGAATTTTATGAGAATGAAGCGAGATAAATATGCATAAGTACCCAGCCCAATAATGAGTTACAGTAGATGATTCAGGGATGTTCACTGAATCTGAGTCTGAGGCTCTAACATATATTAGGGAGTTGATGCAAATGACCAGTTACAAGATGATGATGGGCTAAGATTAGAGCATTAATCTACTTGGAAGAACTAGAGAGTTGTAATCAACACACTGTTAGTTTATGAAGAATCCACAGAATTTGTTCACTGATTAGGTGTGGAAATGGGAGAGAAAGAAAAGTTGATTTGGCTCTGAGGTTTCTTGCATGGATGCAGGCAAGTTGGACTTTCTATTTAAGATGGCAGAACACTGAAAAAGAAGGAGGTGAAAGCCCATGTTAATTTGAGTCAGAGGTACGAGCAGGACATGAAGTTTATCACATATATAAACTTAGATCAAGAATTCAGAGGGGAGAGAGGGCAGACAGCAGAAGCAAGAAGAACTGCAGCCTGTGGAAGGAAAACCACACTGAGAGAAAGACAGACAAAATGAAGAGGGAGAGGATGATGTACCAAATGAGGAATAAGATAGAGCCCCAAAAAAACAACTAAATGAGTGAAGATAGGTAACCTTCCAGAAAAAGAATTCAGAATAATGACAGTGAAGATGATCCAGGACCTTGGAAAAAGAAAGGACACAAAGATCAAGAAGATGCAAGAAATGTTTAATAAAGACCTAGAAGAATTAAATAACAAACACCTAGAAGAATTAAAGAACAAACAAGTAGAGATGAACAATACAATAACTGAAATGAAAAATACACTAGAAGGAATCAATAGCAGAATAACTGAGCCAGAAGAACAGATAAGTGACCTGGAAGACAGAATGGTGGAATTCACTGCTATGGAACAGAATAAAGAAAACAGAGTGAAAAGAAATGAAGAACGCCTAAGAGACCTCTGGAACAACATTAAATGCACCAACATTCACATTATAGGGGTCCCAGAAAGAGAAGAGAGAGAGAAAGGACCCAAGAAAATATGTGAAGAGATTATAGTTGAAAACGTCCCTAACATGGGAAAGGAAATTGCCACCCAAGTCCAGGAAGCACATAGAGTGCCAGGCAGGATAAACAAAAGGAGAAACATGCCAAAACACATGGTAATCAAATGGACAAAAATTAAAGACAAAGAAAAATTATTGAAAGCAACAAAGGAAAAACAACAAATAACATACAAGGGAACTCCCGTAAGGTTAACAGCTGATTTCTCAGCAGAAACTCTACAAGCCAGAAGGAAGTGGCACAGTATATTTAAAGTGATGAAACGGAAGAACCTACAACGAAGATTACTCTACCTGGCAAGGATCTCATTCATATTTGACAGAGAAATCAAAAGCTTTACAGACAAGCAAAAGCTAAGAGATTCAGCACCACCAAACCAGCTCTACAACAAATGCTAAAGGAACTACTCTAAGTGGGAAACACAAGAGAAGAAAAGAACCTACAAAAACAAACCCAAAACAATTAAGGAAATAGTAACAGAAACATACATATTGATAATTACCTAAAATGTGAATGGATTAAATGCTCCAACCAAAAGACACAGGCTCACTAAATGTATACAAAAACAAGACCCATATATATATTGTCTACAAGAGACCCACTTCAGACCTAGAGACACATACAGACTGAAAGTGGGGGGGAGAGAAAAAGATATTCCAGGCAAATGGAAATCAAAACAAAGCTGGATGGGCAATTCTCATATGAGACAAAATAGACTTTAAAATAAAGAATGTTACAAGAGACAAGGAAGGACACTACATAATGGTCAAGGGATCAATCCAAGAAGAAGATATAACAATTGTAAATATTTATGCACCCAACATAGGAGCGCCTCAATACATAATGTAAATGCTAACAGCTATAAAAGAGCTAAATGAGAATAACAAAATAATAGTGGGGGACTTTAACACCGCACTTACACCAATGGACAGATCATCCAGACAGAAAATTAATAAGGAAACACAAGCTTTAAATGAAAAAATAGACCAGACAGATTTAATTGATACTTATTGGATATTCCATCAAAAAACAGCAGATTACACTTTCTTTTCAAGTGCACATGGAACATTCTCTAGCATAGATCACATCTTGGGTCACAAATCAAGCCTCGGTAAATTTAAGAAAATTGAAATCATATCAAGCATCTTTTCTGACCACAACACTGTGAGATTAGAAATCAATTACAGGGGAAAAAATGTAAAAAACACAAACATATGGAGGCTAAACAATACGTTACTAAATAACCAAGAGATCATTGAAGAAATCAAAGAGGAAATAAAAAAATACCAAGAGACAAATGACAATGAAAACACAAAGATCCAAAACCTATGGGATGCAGCAAAAGCAGTTCTAAGTGGGAAGTTTACAGCAATACAATCCTACCTCAAGAAACAAGAAAAATCTCAAATAAACAATCTAACCTTACACCTAAAAGAACTAGAGAGTGAATAACAAACAAAACCCAAAGTTAGTAGAAGGAAAGCAATCATAAATATCAGAGCAGAAATAAATGAAATAGAAACAAAGAAAACAGTAGCAAATATCAATAAAATTAAAAGCTGGTTCTTTGCAAAGATAAACAAAATTGATAAAACTTTAGCCAGACTCATCAAGAAAAAGAGGTAGAGGACTCAAATCAATAAAATTAGAAACGAAAAAGGCAAAGGTACAACAGACACCGCAGAAATATAAAGCATCCTAAGAGACTACTACAAGCAACTCTATGCCAATAAAATGGACAACCTGGAAGAAATGGACAAATTCTTAGAAAGGTGTAACCTTCCAAGACTGAACCAGGAAGAAATAATATGAACAGAACAATCACAAGTAATGAAATTGAAACTGTGATTAAAAATCTTCCAAAAAACAAAAGTCAAGGACCAGATGGCTTCACAGGTGAATTCTATCAAACATTTAGAGAAGAGCTAACACCCGTCCTTCTCAAACTCTTCTAAAAAAATTGCAGAGGGGGCTTCCCTTGTGGCGCAGTGGTTGAGAGTCTGCCTGCCGATGCAGGGGACAGGGGTTCGTGCCCCGGTCCGGGAAGATCCCACATGCCGCAGAGTGGCTGGGCCCGTGAGCCATGGCCGCTGAGCCTGCGTGTCCGGAGCCTGTGCTCCTCAACGGGAGAGGCCACAACAGTGAGAGGCCCGTGTACCACAAAAAAAAAAGAAAAGAATTGCAGAGGAAGGAACACTTCCAAACTCATTCTACGAGGCCACCATCACCCTGATACCAAAACCAGACAAAGATTCTACAAAAAAAGAAAATTACAGACCAATATCACTGATGAATATAGATGCAAAAATCCTCAACACAATACTAGCAAACAGAATCCAACAACACATTATAAGGATCATACACCATAATCAAGTGGGATTTATCCCAGGGCTGCAAGAATTCTTCAGTATACGCAAATGAATCAATGTGATACACCATCTGAACAAATTGAAGAATAAAAACCATATGATCATCTCAATAGGTGCAGAAAAAGCTTTTGATAAAATTCAACACCCATTTATGATTAAAAACTCTCCAGAAAGTGGGCAGATAGGGAAACTGCCTCAACATAATAAAGGCCATATATGACAAACCCACAGCAAATGTCATTCTCAATGGTGAAAAACTGAAGGCATTTCCTCTAAGATCAGGAACCAGACAAGGATGTCCACTCTCACCACTATTATTCAACATAGATTTGGAAGTCCTAGCCATGGAAATCAGAGCAGAAAAAGAAATAAAAGGAATACAAATTGGAAAAGAAGAAGTAAAGCTGTCACTGTTTGCAGATGACATGATACTATACATAGAGAATCCTAAAGATGCTACCAGAAAACTACTAGAGCTAATCAATGAATTTGGTAAAGTAGCAGGATACAAAATTAATGCACAGAAATCTCTGGCATTCCTATACACTAATGATGAAAAATCTGACAGAGAATTTAAGGAAACACTCCCATTTGCCATTGCAACAAAAAGAATAAAATACCTAGGAATAAACCTACCTAAGGAGGTAAAAGACCTGTACTCAGAAAACTATAAGACACTGATGAAAGAAATCAGTCACAACACAGATGGAGAGTTATACCATGTTCTTGGATTGGAAGAATCAACATTGTGAAAAATGACTATACTACCCAGAGGAATCTACAGATTCAATGCAATCCCTATCAAATTACCAATGTCATTTTTTACAGAACTCAAACAAAAAAATCTTAATATTTGTATGGAGACACAAAAGACCTCGAATAGCCAAAGCAGTCTTGAGGGAACAAAACAGAGCTGGAGGAATCAGACTCCCTGACTTCAGACTATACTGCAAAGCTACAGTCATCAAGACAATATGGTACTGGCACAAAAACAGAATACAGATCAATGGAACAGGATAGAAAGCCCAGAGATAAACCCACACACATATGGGCACCTAATCTATGACAAAGAGGCAAGGATATACAATGGAGAAAAGACAGTATCTTCAATAAGTGGCGCTGGCAAAACTAGACAGCTACATGTAAAAGAATGAAATTAGAACACTACCTGACACCATACACAAAAATAAACTCAAAATGGATTAAAGACCTAAGTGTAAGACCGGACAGTATAAAACTCTTAGAGGAAAACATAGGAAGAACACTCTTTGACATAAATCACAGCAAGATCTTTTTTGACCCACCTCCAAGAGTAATGAAAATAAAAACAAAAATAAACAAATGGGACCTAATGAAACTTAAAAGCTTTTGCACAGCAAAGGAAACTATAAACAGCATGAAAAGACAACCCTCAGAATGGGAGAAAATATTTGCAAATGAATCAACGGACAAAGCTTTAATCTCCAAAATATATAAACAGCCATAAAAAGGAACGAAATTGGGTCATTTGTAGAGACGTGGATGAAGTGTCATACAGAGTGAAGTAAGTCAGAAAGAGAAAAACAGATATCATATATTAACGCATATATGTGGAACCTAGAAAAGTGGTACAGATGAACCAGTTTGCAAGGCAGAAATAGAGACACAGATGTAGAGAACAAACGTATGGTCACCAAGTGGGGAAACGGGGCAGTGGGGATGGTGGTGGGATGAATTGGGAGATTGGGATACTCTAATATGTATGAAATAGATAACTAATAAGAACCTGCTGTATAATAAAATAAAATAAAATACAAAAAAAGAGGAAAAAAACCTAAGAATTCAGAGGGGATATCTGGGCTGTGTCTAGAATGAAGCTTTTCTGTGGGTCACAAGGCAATTAGCTGAACCTCCTGGCCCAACATCAAGTCATCTAGAAATTGTGGAATATACTATTCCCAGGTAGTTAACTTGCTTCTTGTGGTCAAGAGAGTTGTGTGTTGGGAGTCTGATTAAATTCTAGGTAAGTCCAATCCCATTTCCAATGTTTTGTAGACACAGCCTTATGTACACAGTCATGAATAGAGAACACATGTGGAGTTTGTCTGGGACATGCTGGTGCTGAGTCACAATATTTTATCCAGTCTCCAGTCAGGGTCTCAACCTTTAATTTTCATAAAAATTACCCCTGATGCTTGTTATAAACGCAGGTCTCTTACCTATAGGATTCTGATTTGGCAGGAATTTGCATTTTTAACAAGCACTCAGCTTATTTAGTGTAGGTTCCCCAGGAAAGAGGTAACTCAGATATTTCCACCATGTACATGGACTTCTCTTTTAGTCATGACAGCAGCAATAAGCAGGTCAAATGGTTCAGCAAGGAAATGTAATTTCTATTGCCCATTTAGAAACTATAGTATACAGAGTTGAATAGAAACCAGAAGAGCTTTGCAAGTAAGTAATTAGGAATCATTGCAACTGATCTGAGTCATCTTTGAGTACCTGTGACTATGTGTCTGCAATGATTCATAGGGGAGTGGGAGAATTTTACTACAACAGCTTTGCAGTAACAAAGAACTATTCTGTTGGAGCTGTATCCATCCTTTGCCTGTTTTATGGCATTCCAACTCTAGAAAAACTGTAAAAGAACATTTATTTACAGCCCAATGAATCTTGTCCTTGTGTTTATTATAATGATGTTGTTGAGGACATTGGTCATCATGTCCTCTCTTTAAGGACCCTGTGGACAAATTTCTTTCTAGTCTTAGTATTAGGGATTAGAAATGCTTTTTCTAGGGATGCCACCTATCTTAATATTATATAAAATGTAAATTATCCAACTAACCAGATTCCCTTGTGCAGATTGCCTGCTAGACCTCTGAGAGTTAAATTACCTGGGATCAAAATAAAAGTTTCTTATGGTATGAATACACTTTCTGTAACATGATGAAGTATAAATTAATAAACATTTGCATACTATGCTTAGAATTTCCAAAGGATGTCACATATATCTTATAATGTCTTTGTCCAGTTATTCTCATTATTTCAACAGATGGAAGGATTGAGCCTCCGAGCAACTAACTGATTTGCCTGAGATCACACAATTAGCAATTGGAAAGCTAGAATTTTCACACACAAATTCTGACCCTCCATCCAGTTCTCTTTCTGTTGCCTCTACAACAAAGAAAAATCACTTTATTATGCCCTTCAATTTATTAAAAATATATATACATATATATATACAGATATGTATAAAATTCTATTTAATCTTCACACCGATTCTGAGAAAGAGTTGCTTTTATTTACCCAAAAGTTCTACAGATCTGAGACTCTCAGAGGTTTCTGGACTTGCCCAACATCGATCAGCACAAATCACAGAGATCAGATTCAAACCCAAAATTCTTAACACCCAATTCTGAGCTTTCCCCTAAGCTATGCCTAATGGGCAATCTGCTATACTCCAGGGTAAACTGATAGTTCTTCTGTCCGACCACTGTCACAAGGGTGAAGCTAAGAATTGAAATGCCAAAGTCTTCTAATTCAATAATTTTAAATTTATTATAATAAAAGAAATCAGAGGATATGAAGCCATATCCATCCCTCACAACATACTGGGGTAAAGAACTGCCTTGAGCAGAGTTTAGGAAAAGGTGATAATGCAGAGATTCCAAGAACACTAGGAACAGAAGCAGCACATCAGTGAGAACAGAGTTGGGAGGCAGCAACTTTGATAACCAGCCTTGCCACTCTCACAATTCTGCCCAAGGAGGGACTCAGAAATGAAGAAGATATTTTACTATGCTTGTCCTGTTTCTTTTCTGTGAAATAAGAAAATGAAAAAAAAGGTAAACATATGTGTCTCCAATGGTGTTAATTTGTCAAGAGCCTAAATTCCCTTCTAATGTGTTACTTTTCTTAAAATAATTATCTGAATAAAAAAAGAGTTACTTTAAAAATTTTCAGCATTTTAACAACATGCCCCCCAAATATGTGCATTGTACAGGCTTTCATTCCTCCTCTCCCAGCTTATTAGAGCTGGAGCTGCAAGTCATGTTTCCAAGAAGATTGTCCTGATGGGTCATTATAGATGGTGCTGGGGTATGAATGTGGACTAAGTGGAAATGCAAGGAGAACCTGTCTGGCCCAACAAAGACAAATATCCCAGCAGCATTGCCATATTTCACAGTGCATAGTGTTGACTATAGATCTGCTGACATGATAAATTTTATGGCCAAATGTGGTGGCATTTTGCAACACCGGGTCTACTAAGGATGGTTGGTCACTCTCTGATAGGGTCAATTGTGATAAATTGCCCTGGTTAACTCCCCATGAAATATGATATTTCAGTTTAGCCAAATTCTCTTTGATATGCATGTCCCAGTCAGACTCAAGACATTTACCAGAGGAGCTTTTCTAGTTAGAAGGATGAAATGGTACCAGATCTGCCCTCTCGTCTTTCTTATTATTTTGTCAGCAATGAAGAGGAAGGTTGTAGAATCTCTTTCCTGGGAATATTGTGGACAGACTTTCTTCTGGAGTGTCAAGAGGTGGAGGGTGCTGCCTGGGAGAAAAGAGAATTAAGACCACCTGTTCAATCCCCTGCGTCTTTCATTAATTGCCCTGGCACGGAGCCACCACTCACTTTTTCTTTGGGGTTGTCTTTTCTCATACATAGAAACCTGAGTATCCAAAGAACTGATGCTGTGTATTCCTCAAAGGAAGCTGTCACTTATCCAGAGCAAGCAAGAATGATTTTTTCATTCACAGAATAAATTAAGTGCCTCGCACAGGAAAGAAAGTTTGAAAACTTTGTGGGCTACTCCATTTTCCCAGCTTCTCAGGATGGGTTTGTGAACAGCAACAATCATAAAAGTGCATGGTACCTGCAGGCTAATGTTACCGTAACTGTCTCCAATTATTTCAGCCTTGCACACAAGAACACAAACTGTCACGGTTCAGACTGTCACAAAATCATTGTGACCCTGGGCAAACCATTCAATTTCTCTGGGCCTTGGGTTTCTCATCTGTAAAGTGAGGCTTATTATACTACATGATCCCTAAATTTCCTTCTACAATAAAGCTTCTACTAGGTAGTACAACAAAGTACTAAGGACATAGACTCTGGAACCAGACTGTCTGAGTTCAAATCCTGGATCCTCCACGTAACAGGTGAGTGACCCTGAACAATTTATTTAAACTCTCTAAGCTCCATTTTTCTCATCTGTAAAATGGGGATGATATTATCACCCACCTCATAGGGCTGTGATGAGGATGAAGACACTGAATACATGTCAAGTGCTTGTAATCATGGATGGAAGACAGTGAGTTTTCAATGCGTGTTAGCTATTACTATACTAAGATTCTATGTTGTTGACATTCAAAAACTGGTGACTAGTCCAGTACCTTTTTCAGTGACTCTTTTATTTTCACTTTACTATGTAAATTAATTGACATTTTTGACTACCACACCTTCTCCTATAACTGGACTCCTGCAATGTGAGCAATATTAATCTCTATATTTCTATTTCCTTTATCAGCTTATGTCACTACCATATTCACAAGTGTTAACATCTTATACTGCTCTCTCCCCTTCATAAGCCCCACCACCATCTCCTTCCCCAGTGAACACACACAAACACACACACATACTCAAACCTTAATCATTACACTAATCAATTCCAACTGATCGATATTTCTACACCATATCCTTTCTTTTCCATTCCTATTACAATTGTATATGGAATGCATTCAATAAAGTTTCATTGATGATGATGATGAGACTAAATATGAAGAAAATGGTCTTAGATTAATAAATTGTGTTTAAAGCATATACATATATCATACATGCTACATTCATTCACACAGCAAATATTTTTGAGAGCCTACCATGTATCAGGTCCAGCAAAGGCACTGTTGGGCCTAAAACAATGATGTAACATATCAAAATCTTATCTCAATTTAAACTCAGACGAATTTTCAATTATCACCCTATGGCAAGCCATAGAATGTTTATTTTGTAAGCAAACAGTTACTTGTAGAAAATAATTCATTAAATTACTAATTGTGTTCCCTTTTGAGGATTTTGCCTTAGTCTATAGATACATTTTTCTAGCTGTGACTTCTTCTTCTGAATACTAAGGGATTTGACTAGGTAGCCTCAAAGGTCAGTTCCTGCTCTAATATTCTATAGAACAAAGGCAAAAACAGCTCCCTGTGACTAGGGCTCAAGAAAGAACAGCCTGGAAATTTAATGCATTCTAAAATATTGACTAGAATATGCACCAAACTGATTATTTCTAGGGGTCAGCTTGTGAATGAATTGTATTCTTACATTAAAGTAACGGTCTCTGTCTTTCTTCTTTCTTTTCTGTTTGACTGCACTGTTATTATATAGGCTGCCAAAAGGAGTGAAATGTGATCAGCTTTCCTGGAATACTACATCTGGAGAAGTTCTGTGGGGATACTCCCAACTCCTAATTAATTGATGGGTCAATTGAGCAACAACTGACATATAATGGAAAAACCATAGATTTTAGAGTCCAAAAACTGTATTTTAAGTCTTATTTTTTTCCTTTGACTT
Source organism: Mesoplodon densirostris (assembly GCF_025265405.1). Taxonomy (NCBI): domain Eukaryota; kingdom Metazoa; phylum Chordata; class Mammalia; order Artiodactyla; family Ziphiidae; genus Mesoplodon; species Mesoplodon densirostris. Next base: position 22,687,384 of record NC_082664.1, read on the forward strand.
AATTTCCAACCATGGACAATTCACATATCCTCTCTAAGGTTTAGTTTCAGCACCTATAAAATGCTGACCTTCACAGTTGGCAGGTATGACCCTAGGTTGGCTGTCTATCTATATCCATTCATGCAAGATATATACTGTTATGCCTTATTTTCCAGATGAGGAATCAGGGACTCAATGAGGTTGAAAGAGATCATATAGGTGAAAGTATGTTATAAATACCAAAGTTCTATATACATTTTGTTGTAGTTGTTATTACTGTTAGATCACTCCACCCAAATATTAGGGTCTTATGCTTGGTTGATTGCCATAATTTAGACAAACAACTTTGATAGTGAGTAAATGTTTTTGTTCTTCTTGATTGGAAATAGAAAAATATCAAGGGGAGAGAAGCACTTGTTCTTTCCACTAAACTAAGCAGTAAGAGGAATGGTCTATGCCTATCTAATTCACCAGTGGGTATCTCAAGCAGGTAGGACAGTGCCTGGCATATAGCAGGAATTAAGTAGCATAAAATCCTTCTAAAGAGTGGTATGAGTCCAACTATTCACTTACAAAAAATGCCTGATCACATTATTGCAAGATTAACAAAAAAGTCCATACAGTTTGTCAGCTGAGAGCTGTGGGGTGTGTAATCCAAATCCATGTAGTCCCATGACAGTGGCTTGGATACCCCTCACAGGTATCTGCTCTGCCTTAAGTATTGATTCTGGCTCCTCTGGCTGGCTGAGATTTCCAGGATAGCAACAATTATAGGCACACCCTTATACCTTTTTGGCCCCAATCCAGGTAAAAATGGGAGAACATTGAAAATATGAAGACCCAGCCTCCACACTTTCCAAGAAAAAATGTCCCTCCTATTTCTTCACCTGAACTCACCCTCTTCTTCCTGCACAGCCCTCTCTCCTCACCTACCTTAGACAATAAGAACTTTAAGCAGCGTCTGGGCAGAGACCCAACATCAATTACCAGTCACTAATCACAGTGTTTAACTCTGTTTTACTTTTGGTAAATTGAATGAATATATAGTCAGAAGGGTGACTTAGAAAAATGAATGGGATAGTTATAGAATTTTTAATGGAATATATGAAACTAGTATGTATGAACACCAGCAAAGGGTGTTTCTTGATTTTTTTTTTCAAAGTGAGAGAGATGGAAAGAGATCAAAGGAGTTTTAAGGAAAAAGAAGAACAGAAAGACATCCATACTAGTGATTGACCCAACTGTGTCTTTAAAGATAAACCACATTTTGAGAAGTAAACAGATCCATAGAAAAAACAAAAAACAAAAAAACAAAAAAACCCAAAGAGCAATTTTTAAGTGTTCAGCTTCCACTAGGAAATCAAATACTTTTCCATGAATAATAACCTTTCACACTACTTTTATGACATATCTAAGATAGAATCTATTTGGGGGTCAGTTAATTGGATCAACCTGCTCTTCATAATAAGCATGAGATTTACAGAATGTTTTACATTCCAAATTTGAAAAAACCTTCCCATACCTGTCCCATCAAATTGCAACTGGCTACCATGTTAGCTAACAAATTTATGAGCTGTGAGCTTCCATGACCACTAAGAGCTGTCTTGATTTTCCCTGGATCCACAGCAATGGTGGTTGAGAAGAAATTCATAAGTGTTGGTTCTGAAATACTATAGCGGCCTCATGAGACTAGAGCAAGAAAAGAGAAGAAAGTTTCTGTTTCCTTCAGATTTGATTTTAACAAGATTCCAGACTGACAGAATTTTCCAATCAAATGGGACCACTTTAAATACTAGGATACGGTGATTTTTTTTCTTACTATTTGATTTTAATATTTATTTTTTTTATCCAGAAACCACAAGGCATCATTCAATAAATATTTAATAAGCTGCTATAACAGAGAAAGTCCTGTGTTAAGTCCTGCTAAAGATATAATGGAAAATAAGAGAGCTTGCTTCCAATCCAGTTATATTTATATACATATATATGCCACATATATAACATAATATAAATTTTATATATATATATATATATATAGCAATACATAAACTCAAATAGGGTAATGGAGGTATGTAAAAAGGAAGGCCATAAAGAAAGAGTGGGGAAATAGCAAAGAAGAATTAAAAGACATGAGCTCTGAGTTATGCCCCTGCCCCCCAAAAATGAAGGTTTCAATTGATGGAAAGAAAAGTGTTGGCAGATATGAGATAAACCTGTCAACCTGGGAAATATTAAGAGATCATGTTTCAGTGATACTTAAGTGCCAAATTTTAAAAGTCCTTAGAAATCAGGCCCAAGAATTTGGCCTTCAAGCTATAGGTAACAAAAAGCCATTCAAGGATTCTGAATAATAAAGTAACGTGAAGGAAGTGATATTTAGGAGGGTCCAGGCAGCAGCAAAAGATTAGTTCAAAAGAGAGTAGCTTGGAGGCACAGAGACTAAAGGAAAGAAACTTCATGGGAAGGCAGAGTGAGTGAGGATGCCCTTTGATATCCAGCTGATCTGGGTTCAAGTCCCATTCACTAGCTATACGGCCTCAAGTAATTTATTTAACTTCTCTTTGGTTTCATAGTGCTCCCATCTGTAAAACAGGAACAAGCGAAAAAGAAAACTTTAAAAAGTTTTTGGTCAGGATTACATCAGATAGTATAATGTAAAGGGCCTCATAAGAAATTCAGTCTTTATTGCAGAATGTCGTTATTCCACTGCTTTCTGGCTCCATTGTTTCTGATGAGTTATAACCCATTTCTCACATTGTTAATCCCCCTGGGACGTGTTGAGTCGTTTTTCTCTTGCTGCTTTCAAGTTTTTCTTTTTGTCTTTAGCTTTTCAACAGATTGACTGTGATGCATCTAGGTGTAGATGTTTTTGTTTATCCTTCTTGCAGTACTTTGAGCTCCTCATTCTCATTGGCATTCCTCAATTGCCATTTTGGAAATTGTTGTCTTTTAAGTAATGTTTAAGTCAATCCAAATTTATAAAGTTTCTTCAATTTTGAATTATAGCTTATTTAGCTTAGAATTTATCTTAAAACCATTTCCTCCCTTTGGTTGTTATATTTTTCTTTGATATTTTGCCCCACTAGCCACCTTACCAGTTACTTCACCACTACCATATTTTACTTCCTCTCAAAACTCAGACAGAATGAATATGGTACTAGTTTCTATGGTGTAAAGAAATAATTTGTAAATTCCTCGATCGCCTTTAATAAAAGCTAGTATTTATCCATTACTCCCTACTAATCTCTAATCACCTTGCTAAGTACTTTGCGATATAATCTCATGTTACTGATGAAATAAAATTCATATCTTATGGAAAGACAAGAAATATTTAAACAAAATTTTTCAATGCCTGTTTGGTCCTCCTCTCTCCCCTTTAGTGTGATTGTGCATCTACATTAACCATAACTCCTTAGGAAATAACATTCCTTCTTAATCTTGTAAAGGGTCACAATGACCCACTACTCACTTTGTACATGCAGATAACCCTTTGTCTCAAAAACTTATATAACTGTTCTTTGATCTCTAGTGGGTGGAACAATCCCCAGAGCTTTCTGAAAGACTGTCTCCCAAGTTGGTGTGAATAAAAATTTTCCATTTCTTTCTTAGATTAACTATTGATTAATTTTTCAACAACAGAACCTTCATCACAAGCCTATGAACTATATATTAACATTATTCCATTTTACAGGTGAGGAAACTAAGACTCAGTGGGATTAAGTAATTTATCCTAAATTGCACAGCTAGCAATAAATAGGTAAGACCAGATACAACCCAGTAGTCTAGCTCTTAAGCACTGTGTGCTATTGTCTCAATTGAAATGTGCATATTTAATTTTGTATGTCTTTTCCCAAAGGCAGAAATTTGTTTTAAGTCTTCAGCCTTTATTATAACTTGAATACAATGAGAATGTGATTTACATTTCTATTGGAGCCCCTATTTGTACTCCCATACAAGAGGTAATATTGCACAGTGTTTTACGTACCCCAACTTTGGTAATAAATTATCTGGATTCAAATAAATGTTTATCTCTTTGCTACCTTTGTGACTTGACAAGTTATTTAAAGTCTCTGTCTTGGTTTCCTCATCTTAATTCAGCATGATAAGAGTAACTACCTCATAGAATTTTATAAGAATAAAATTATAGGGCTTCCCTGGTGGCACAGTGGTTAAGAATCCGCCTGCCAATGCAGGGGACACGGGTTAGAGCCTTGGCCCGGGAAGATGCCACATGCCGCGGAGCAACTAAGCCCATGCACCACAACTACTGAGCCTGTGCTCTAGAGCCCGTGAACCATAACTACTGAGCCTGCGTGCCACAGCTACTGAGCCCACATGCCACAACCACTGAAGCCCGCGTGCCTGGAGCCCGTGATCCACAACGGGAGAGGCCATCGCAGTGGGGAGCCTGCGCACTGTGGCGAAGACCCAATGCAGCCAAAAATAAATAAATAAATAAATAATTTATCTTTAAAAATTACATAATAGACATAAAATGCTGGGACAATGTCTACCACAAATTAAGCTCTCAGTAATTTGGAAATTATCTTTACCTTGTATCTCTTATATTGTACTTATCTGACTACATAGTAATTTCCTGTTTGTCTGTCTCTCCTTTAGATTATTAACTCCAAAAGGCAGGAACAGTATCATTTTCATCTTTGTAGCTCTAAGGCCAACAGCCTGAAACACAGTAAGAGCATATTAAATGTTTAAGGGACAGATGAATATACAAGTCCTTTTCAATGGACAAGCTAACACTTTACATCAGGTGAGCTTTCAGCCTAGAAAAGGATTTGCAGGTGTTCTCTGTTAATTTTCAGAATGTGTAAGTTCATCACATTCATAGCAGTAAACTGCAGATGGCAAAGGCATCAAGAACTTCTTACAAACGAGAGAGAGTGGTGTCTGTGGCTCTAGCTCATTATACATCTTCAACAAATCTACTTCATGTAATTCCACAGAAGCTAATGAGAAGTAATGAGGACTAATGACCCAGAAATTCTCTTGGATTCAGAATAATCCACACTAATCTTACTGTAGGTCAAAACATAAGTACATTGGGTAGTTGCCTTCCCTTGTAGGTGTTTTTTCATTCCCTTCTCTTTTAATTCACCATTTGGTCACATTGCCCATCCCACCTTCCTTCTCTCTCATCTTCATGTGGTCAATCAACATATACACTGAAGGAAATATCTGCATTACATGCCATATTAGCCTCTTGAGAGGGCCTTATAAACCAGAAAATATAATAGCATAGCACTGTACCATATACCAGAGAGAGAAAGAGAGAAAGCCCATTAGTACACTTAGGAATTCAGTACAACAAACATGGGATAATACCACTTGTATTTGAAGTTCAGCTCCGTATCTGCTACCTGTGCCTCTTTTTCATAACATAGTCACTTCTTTGAGCATCTGTTTCCTCATCAATGGTGAGAAGACAGTATTGCTTTTCTCACTGGTTTTTTTTCAGAATTAAATGAGATAATTAGGTAAAACATTTTCACAATGTCTGGCATGAAGTGAGTTATTATTAATATTATTATTCTATATGTATCAGGCCCTGGGAATATTTATAGAGATGAAACAAGATACTTTCATCGAAATACATAAACAGTACAAGAGAAATGTAGGTGAGAGAACAAAGAAGGAAGGAGTCTATGTTATTGTCATTCTCAATTTACAGATGTGGAAACTGAGGCTTAGAGAAGTTAGCAACTGGCAGTAGGTTAATGTCCTTAAAATTAATTCAGCAATTAATTAGACATTCCTAAATATCTAATTTGTTCTATAAAATTCACTGGTTTAATGAAAATGATTTTTATAGTTTGAATAGATGAGGAAACAGAAAATCAAGGAGGAATACTTTAAAAGCTGAAAAAGAGGTCAAATTTTGACTTCTGCTAATAAAACTTTTTTTAGCAAAATAGAAATGTCAGCATGTATTATGGAAAGTTCTCAGTTTCTACTGATTTCTAAACTCATGATTAGCATTATTTGTTTTGTCAGATTTTAGCAATTTTAGGATTTTTTTAGTCTATTTCTAAAATTCTTCCCTCACGTTTTCTGATTTATGGTCAAGGTATTAGAGACACTAATCATATTATGATCTACCATAGCAAAATATTCTGAACAGTCCCACTTTCTCTGTACACTTTGAACCTTTAAATTCTTTGTGTCCAGTATTTCAATAAACTTATAACACATTGGCCTATCCCAATTGTTTCTTATCAGCAAACAGAATTTTGGCTTTTCCTACGTGATGAGATTTTTTTAGGTTATTTTTATTTCTTCAAGATGATTTTGGATTTATGTTTAAGTTCTCAATTTAATTTAAATACTTAATGTAATTAAATCTACTTTAAATAACTGAAAATTGGACTTAATCTAAGATAAAGATTTAATTCCATTCAAAGTTGAAATTTCACATGCTTTTGAATTTAAATTTAAATTTTAAATGGCTACAGATACAAACTGAAAGCTGATAACATTTGAGATGCTGGCAACAGAATATTAAAAATGCTGAAACTTTTAAAAAGTACAAAGTGACAGTCAAAAGCATCCAAATTCATGAGCAGAAACAATCTAAAATGTATGAAAATGTTGGTTGGAAAACAGCATTTCTTACAGAAACTTTTATCATTTTTAAAATTCTTTGACCATTTTCTCAGCATATCAACTTTAGTGTAACTCATATTCTTCTTAAACTTAAAAAATTTACGTAAGTTTGGCAAAAACTGGTTATTTGGTTAACAGGTCATCTGGAGAACTGACCTGCCTCCTAGATAACTTTCCCAATGGCACACACATAGCGACAGCCAGTACTGGAGCCAAAATCTGCCTAGGACACTGATAATGCTTCTCTCTGTACATTTCAGAGAATATGGGGACAAAGAAACTCAAATGGAAAGTCTACTTTAGCAAGTTTCAGTTGATCATAGATTACCAGATGCCAGGCAAAGTGAAATTTTGGTTTTGACTATGTAATCAGAAAAATTAAGCAATATGTTATGGGCTATTCCCAGGCATTTCATGTGAAAAGATAAGCCTCCTTTTAGTGTCCTCCACGTTCTCAGCTAAATATTATTTCCCAAACACCCTTTTAATCAAAGAAGAAGGGAGTTCCATTTTCTGGTTCCCCAGTATTTTATCAGAAACTATATTATTTACCTGTTCACACAGCCAGACTCTGAAATATGCCATAATATTTTTACTGTCATTTTTAACTCCTTAAAGGAGATGGTAAAATTCTCTTTTAGAAGAAAAGCAAAATTATACATGAAGGAGAAAACATATTTTGACAGGTAGCCAAAGAAACAGAAAAGCAAACAAGAGTTGCCTCTTTCTTCCGAAATTTAACAACTTCATCTCACTAGTTTGAATATATGGTTCCTGTTTGGAAAACTCCTGTCACCAATGTTTGTGATAAAATGTTACTAAAATACATATTTATACTATCTCTTTTCAAGAGTTATATAAACCCTTATTTATTTACTGCAAGGAAATGTCATACTTTTCAGTGATCTATTTCCTTTCTGTAACAAAGGCATTTTAGAAAAAGCCAAGAAAATTAGAACAGAATGATGTGTCACACGCTGTGTGTAGGTGTTCAGTAAACGGTATCTTATGTTGACAAGGAGGAGGAAAAGGAGAAGGGGAAGTGTAATTCTAAGCACATTCGTTTGCTTAATTTATGCTGCAAGACCGAATTATTTAGTCACACCTCTGTATTTAATGTAAAATCAGTGATGAGACAATCACTAAAATGTAATCAGGCAATAGAGAATAAGTGCTAAGATCTACTTTTTAACCGTTTTCCTGGTAAGTAGAGGAGACAGTACTATTTCACATTCCATGATGGATGTGTTTCAGGAATTCAGAGGGTTGGGGATTTTTTTGGAACACCCCAGGGCATGTCAATGTGATTGTCATTTTAGTAACCAATTGTCAAGTGCTTACTATATGCTAGCAATATATTTATTTATTTAATCTTCCAGGTAGGGCTTCCCAGTGGTGCAGTGGTTAAGAATCGGCCTGTCAACGCAGGGTACACAGGTTTGAGCCCTGGTCCGGGAAGAACCCACATGCCACGGAACAACTAAGCCTGTGCACCACAACTACTGAACCTGTGCTCTAGAGCCCGTGAGACACAAGTACTGAAGCCTGCACGCCTAGAGCCCATGCTCTGCAACAAGAGAAGCCACCACAATGAGAAGCCCACGCACCGCAACAAAGAGTAGCCCCCGCTCACCGCAACTAGAGAAAGCCCGTGCACAGCAACGAAGACCCAATGAAGTCAAAAATAAAAATAAATAAATAAAAAATAACTTCCAGGTAATATTACCACCACTATTTTATAGATGAGGAATAAAATCAAGGTCTTACCCATGTCTAATGGCTTATAAGCAAAAGAGGCAAAAATTAATAGTTGCAATTCCAGAGCCTGAGGGGTAGTAGATTCTTTTTTAATTTCAAGAAGCAGTGTTCCCCAGTGATTACAGCATAAGCTCTAGTGCCAGACTGCCTGCATCTGAACCCTGGCTCTGCTCATTACTAGCTGTATGACCTTGGGGCAAGTTACTTAATTTCTCTGCCTTTCAATTTCCTCATCTGTAAAGTTAGTTATTTTGATGATTAAGTAATTTAATATATCTAAGGCATTCAGATCATCAGTGCCTGGTGCCAAATAAGCACTATATAATTATCAGCTATTATTAATTCTTGCCCAGTATCTATTCCGTTTTAGAAAAAATAATCCACATTTTTCCTTCAAGAACGCTTCCCTACTACTCTTAGTGTATATGGTTTGAATGGTATAGCTACATCCTGACTTCTGACATAAATATTTGCTCCAAGCCTGCTAATCAGAGGAATGAATCTCCATCGTCACTGGCTCAGGAATGGACTTAGGACGCAAGCTGGTCCAATAAAATTTTTGGAGAATTGTTTGGGGGAAAAACAGAGGTTCTTTCATTTGGACTGAGAGCCATCAGAATTTAAGTATAGAGTTTCCAGGAGTCACCTTCTAAGAAGAGAATGCTTAAGAGTGGATCCGATGTGAGACAAAGCATAAATAAATGATAAAGAAGGAGAGAAACAAATCTAAAGGCATCATTTGAGCCCCTCAATCCAGCCCTGACCAACAAAACCTACCCATTAACTTTAAAGGTAAATGAGCCAAGTCTACTCTTTGCTTAAGTCAGTTTGACTTGGGTTTCCATAACTTGCAAGCAAAAGTATTCTTATTAATACCTCTACTGTTCTCTTTTTAAAAGTTAAGCAATTACTCATTTTGAGCAACTACTCCTACTCACCCTTCCTGCTATAACAAACTGGGCCAAAATCTTGAGCAGTGCTAAATTTGGTTATATACAATATATCATTTAGTTCCTCCACCCCTCACTCCCCCACACTTATTTCTACTATACAGAGGAGGGAGAAGATGGGGGCTTGAGAAATTAAGTAAAATTTCTGATTTTATGTATTTATTTATGTATTTTTGTTTTATTTCATTATTTTAAAGTCTAAGGTGGATTATCCAGATACAAGTAAAATTAAGAAAAATTTTCTCTTGCTATACTGAATGGTCAAGTCTTCAATCTTTAAGAGAAAAGAAAAAAAAATCCTGACAGAGAGTTTGGCCTAATCAATAAACTAAGTTACCATAAAATTCAAGGATTTCTTTCCTTCCCATGAGCTGCCATGAAATTGTATCCCTCTCTTCCTGTATTGTATCCATTAATTAAGAAAGATCATGGGGGGGCTTCCCTGGTGGCGCAGTGGTTGAGAGTCCGCCTGCCGATGCAGGGGACACGGGTTCGTGCCCCGGTCCGGGAAGATCCCACATGCCGTGGAGCGGCTGGGGCCCGTGAGACATGGCCGCTGAGCCTGCACGTCCGGAGCCTGTGCTCCACAACGGGAGAGGCCACAACAGTGAGAGGCCCGCATACCGCAAAAAAAAAAAAAAAATCATGGGGCAGAAAGAGACTTGCAGCCCAGGTGTAAGAACATACTTAGCAGTTGACCTTCACATATAGACTCCCCGGCTCCACAGAAATGAGACTTTTGGAAGCACAATTTTAGATGCCAACCTAAAATTCCAAATGCTATTGAAGCAAGAATTTATTTTCACTTCTGATCCTTAGTATTATTAGATGTGGGAAAGATAAATTAAATGTGAACTCTCTGAGTCCTGGCCAGAATGTAAGTCTATGGCATGACATGAAATTTTTGGCGATCACACTATCTCCTATATCTGTGAAACTATTTCTTACACAATCCAGTGATAACATTCATGTCTACACTCTAAGAAAATGATCTTTTTTCTCCATTTGAAAATACCTCACTTAATTTACAGTACAATGCACATACCAGGCACCACCATGAAAATCATTCCTTATTACTTCTGTCTGCTACAACCAATACCGTTTAATTTCCTAACATCCTCTATCTGCAACTGACAAGCCATATCAGTACCCAAGAATCAAAATGTTGGAAAAGAAGCAGATAAACTAAGACAGATAAGGTTATTAATAACTGTAGAATTAGACATCCTTGCTGAATAAAAAGGATGGAGTTGGCAGTTTCGTAGGTGCCTCTGATTGATATGACAAATGTGACAACAGCAGATGATGTACAGCAGAGCTCCAAACAGCAGTAAGTTAAACATACATCAAAAGAGAGCAGCAGACAGTCGTTTGCATTCTTTTTAAATTTTAGCTTAATACTTGAAAGTTTATCTGATTTACTGACCTTAATGTCTGATTTTTCTTCTCTAGAACAGGAGTTTAGCTTGAGCTATGGGAGTCATGCAGGGCTGGAAAGAGGGTCTCTTGCCTAGAGCAGTGGGTGCTGTCATTGCCAAGAATCCCATGGGTTCAATAGTAAAAATATAAGGTGGACAGAGCCAAAGTTAATGACCTTATGAAAAGGGACCAAATGAATCCGTAACTCAATAGGAAATCTGTAGCAGAAGTTGGGACTTGGAGAACAGAATCAAGGGTTGAAGGGACAGGGAGATGAAGTAAGGAACCTTTAGTAAAGGCAAACCAGGAGTCAGGTAAGTGAATTCTGAAACAGGAGCCATTGGCCTCTGCTGTCTCAAAGGCCTAAGGCCATCATGGCAGGGCCTGGATGTTTAAAAAGCCAAAGAGCCAGAGGACACAAATTTGAACTAATGATATTCTGTAATGCCCAAATTGAAGTGCCAGTGGAAGATCCTTCGTAGGAGAGAAATTTTAAAATAATTACCAAAGTTAATTTCTCAATTACTCATCTATGAAATTTAAAATAGTGAATAAAGAATATGCTTTGGGGCCTCCCTGGTGGCGCAAGTGGTTGAGAGTCCGCCTGCCGATGCAGGGGATACGGGTTCGTGCCCCGGTCTGGGAGGATCCCATATGCCGCGGAGCGGCTGGGCCCGTGAGCCGTGGCCGCTGAGCCTGCGCGTCCGGAGCCTGCGCGTCCGGAGCCTGTGCTCCGCAACGGGGGAGGCCACAACAGTGAGGGGCCCGCATACCGCAAAAAAAAAAAAAAAAAAGAATATGCTTTGGAATTCTGCAGACTTGGTTTGAGGTTCAGGCTTTTTCTCTGACTTTGAGTGCTGTGGTTAGTAACTTTGCTTATCTAAAACTCAGCCCCCTGAGAATAATACTAGTGCTTACCTCATGAGGTTTTTTTAAAAAAAAAAAACAATCCACAGAAAGTGCTGAACATATTACCTATTTTATAAAAAGTGATATGTACTTTAAAAAAAAAAGACCAGCTTCCTTCAGGTATAACTGACCTGTGTAAACTACATATATTTAATTTGAACAATTTGGTAAGTTTTAACATATGCATACATTTACTGAACCATCTCCATAATTCGGAAAATGAACACACCCATCATCCACCAATGTTCTCTCATGCCCCTTTCTCTACTTCCTTCCTTCTGCTCTTCCCACCATCACCCCACTAACATTCCAAGAAACAACTGATATTTTTTCTGTCGCTATAGATTAGTTTTTATTCTTTAGAATTTTATACATATTTATATATATATAAATGAATATTTTTAGATATTTTAAATAAATATATGATAAATATCTATATCTATCTATATATATCTATATATCTATATATCTCTCTATATATAAAATTGTGTAGTATGTACTCTTCTGTTTGAGGGGGGAAAGACTAGCTTCTTTCACTCAGCCTAACATTTTTGAGATTTATTGTGTCAGGAGTCCCAGCGTCACCCTTAGGTTTGATGATTTGCTAGGTGCAATCACAGGATTCATCTAGTCATTCTGGTGGCTATGGTTTGCTGCAGGATAAAGGATACAAAGTATAATCAGCAAAGGGAAAGGAACATGAGATGAAGTCCAGAGGAAAACAGACACAAGGTTCCAAGAGTCCTCTCTCACTGAAGTCACAGAGGATACACTTAATTCTCACAGCAACAAGTTATGACAACACATGTGTAATGTTATCTATCAGGGAAGCTTATCAGATACTCAGTTCCTTAAGTTTTTACTGGGGGCTGGTCATGTAGGCAGTATCTGTCTGATATGAACCAATATTCCAGACTCTCAGAAGGAAGGCAGGTGTTCAACATAAACTATATTGTTTGCACAAACAGTTTAGGTACACTGAGTCATTTTTTTAACAGTTCTGAGAATGGTGGAAACCCTCTCAAAATTCAAGCTCCCAGTTACCAACCAAGGGCCAAAGATTTAAGCATGTCTTTTTAAGGACAGCAGTCTCAAGCCTGCTAGTGTTAACTCTTTTCTGAACATTTACTCATGTTGCTGCATGTGTAAGTAGTCCATTCATTTTCATTGCTGAGTAGCATTCCATTAGCAGATGTAAGCTTTTATATATAGAATGAATATCCATTCACCTCTTGGTAAGCAGGTAGAGTGTTTCCAGTTTGGGACTATTACAAATATAGCTGCTATGAACATCCATGACCTAGCCTTTGTCTGGACCTATGTTTTCACTACTCTTGGGTAAGTACCTAGGAGTGGAATGGCAGGGCCATTTGCTAGGTATATACTGAATGATGTAAGAAACTGTCAAACTGTTTTACAAACTGTCTGTACCATTTTACATTCCCACTAGCAGAGTATAAAGAGTTCCATTTGATCTACATCTTACCAACACTTGATATCTTCATTCTTCTTCATTTTGGACATTCTAATAGGTTTGTAGTGATATTTCATTGTACTTCTAATTGGCATTTTCCTAGTAACTCACAGTGTTGAGCACCTTTTTCGTGTTCATTTGCCTTCATATATTTATGCTTTGTCTATTCAAAGATTTTACCCATTTTTTGGAAAAAATGGTTGTTTCTTACTTGAATTTTGAGAATTTTTATATATTATGTATAAAAGTCCTTTGTCCTATATGTGACTTACACCAATATTCTTCCCAGTCTATGGGATGCCTCAACTTTGTAGATTGTCTTAACTTTGAACAAGACCAACTTCTCAAATTTTTTTCTGTAAACACCATGCTTCTGTATCCTAAGAGAGCTTTACCTAATCAAAAACTATACAGATTTCCTCCCATATTTGTTTATAGAAATTTTACTTTTGTTTCTGACTTAAATCTATACTCTAATTTTTTACTATTATGCAAGGTATGGCTGAAGGTTTTACTTTGGCAGCCTCATCTCTTGAAAAGGCTGTCCTATCTTTCTTGAATAACCTTTATAACTTTGACAAGAAACAATGGAGCATATAGGTGTAGGTCTATTTATCAATTTTGTGTCTGTTCTACTGATCTGGAATTTTTTTTCTAAGACTTCATTTAACATTTCTTATAGTCTGGGTCTGTTGGTCATGAATTACTTCTTTTCTTACATCTTAAAGTGTTTTTATTTTTCATTCACTTTTTTTAAGGATTTTTTTTTGATGTGGACCATTTTTAAAGTCTTTATTGAATTTGTTACAATATTGTTTCTGTTTTATGTTTTGGTTTTGGCTTCAAGGCATGTGGGATCTTAGCTCCCCAACAAGGGATTGAACCCACACCCCCTGCATTGGAAGGCTAATTCTTAACCACTGGACCACCAGGGAAGTCCCTTCATTCACTTTTGAAAGATTTTTCTGGGTATAGTATTATGTCTGTTTCTTCCTTTTCTTTCTTTCCATCCTTACCTTTCCTTCCTTTCTTTCCTTCTTTTCCTTGTTTCTTTCCCTTCATTTCCTTCTTTCCTTTCCTTCTTTCTTTCTTTCAGCTCTTTAAAGACATTGCTTTACTGTCTTCTGGCTTACATTGTTTCCAACAAGATGTCTGCTGTTTTGGCTTCACTGTATATAACATCTTTTTTCTAACTGCTTTATTTTTGTTTTCTCTTTGTCACTCATTTTAAACATTTTAATTATGATATGCTTAGGGTCTGCTGGGCTTTGAACTTCTTGTACTAGTGGGTTTACAGTTTTCCTCAAAGTGTGAAAATTATCTGATGTAATTAGCAAATTATCATACAAAATCATCAGAAAAAATTTATTTTAAAACATTCTGTCCCAATTCCTTCTCTCCTCTCTTTTGAGGACTTCAGTTACACATACATTAAGTCATTTAAAGTTGTCTCACAACTCATTTTCTGTTCTTTTTTTTTTTTTTTTTGGCTTCTTCTCTATGCATCTCATTTTGGAGAGCATCTATTGCTATATCTTCAGATTCCTTTATCTTTTTTCTGCAATGTCTAATCAGCTGTTAAGCACATCAAGAATAGCTTTTCATTTCAGACATTAGAGTTTTCATGTCCAGAAGTTTACTTTGAGTTTTTTTTACATGTTCTATGCCCCTACTTAACATGCTTAACCTTTCTTCTAGGTTCTTTAAAATATGGAATACAGAAAAATAAATGTTTTCATGTTCTTATCTACTAATTCAGTCTACTGTGACATTTTGTGTTTGATCTTGATTAATTTTTCTCTTTATTACGTGTTGTATTTTCTTGCTTCTTTGCATTCTTACTAATTTATTGAATTGTCGACATTGTAAATTTTATTTTGTTGAGTCCTGGATATTTTGGTTTTCCTGTAGATGTTTTTGAGCATTATTCTGGAACAAAGTTAAGTTACTTTGAAATAATTTTCTATTTTCAGGTCTTATTTTTAAGCTTTGTTATGTAGTAATACATCAGTATTTAGGCTAGGCCTAATTTTACCACACCACTGAAGCAAAACACTTCTGCTTATTCAATCCAATGTATTCATGAATTATGACATTTTCTACTGTAGCTAATGGAGCAGTTACTATTTCTGGCCATGTGTCAGTTCTGAGCCCTCTTCCCTCGAATCATTTTGGAAGGTTATTTACCCAGCCTTAGTAGTGCCTCACACATGCACTAATCAATACTCAAGGGAAGATCTGATGGAGACCTTCAGGTCTCTGAAGCTCCCGTCTCTGTAGATCTCTCCTTTCTATGGCTCTAGCTCCCTTGGCCTCCCCAGACTCCCAGCTCCATCTCTTTGACTCAGGGAGGGCACTATGCTCATTTGCATTTTCCTTCCCTGAACTGCAGCCTAGACAGTAATCAGGAACTTTTAGGGCTCATCTTATTTGTTATTTGTTGATCGGTATCTCAAGAATAGTCTTTCATAAATTTAATCTGGTTTTTAATTATTTCAGGTAGGAAACTAAATTTGGTCCCTATTTCTTCATGTTGCCTGGAAAGCCTATGTATTGGGTGGGTCAAAAGGTTCATTTGTTTTTTCCATAAGATGTCTCTAGTAGTACTTAGTTGTCTTTAACTTCATTTGAAACAATTTTGTTAGACTGTATGTGACAGCTGTCCTATCAGCATGCATTTAAAAAAAAGATATCAAAATTGGTGAATTTTTGTGTAGCCATTTTAATATTGAAGATGGAAGAAAAAAAGCAACATTTTCAGCATATTATGCTTTATTGTTTCAAGAAAGGTAAAAACACGACTGAAACACACAAAAAAAGATTTGTGCAGTGTTTGGAGAAGGTGCTGTGACTGATCGAATGTGTCAAAAGTGGTTTGCAATGTTTCATGCTGGAGATTTCTCACTGGGCTATGCTCCACGGTCAGGTACATCAGTTGAAGTTGATAGCAATCAAATCGAAACAATAATTGAGAAAATCAACATTATACCAGGTGGGAGATAGCTGACATACTCAAAATATCCAAATCAAGCACTGAAAATCACTTGCACCAGCTTGGTTATGTTGATCGTTTTGATGTTTGGGTTCCACATAAGTTAAGCAAAAAAAACCTTCTTGACCATATTTCCACATGTGATTCTTTAATGAAACATAACAAAAACGTTCCGTTTTTAAGACAAATTGTGATGGGCAATGAAAAGTGGATACTGTACAACAATGTGGAATAGAAGAGATCGTAGGGCAAGCAAAATGAACCACCATCAACCACACCAAAGGCTGGTCTTCATCCAAAGAAGGTGATGTTGTGTATATGGTGGGATTGGGAGGGAGTCCTCCATTATGAGCTTCTTCCAGAAAACCAAACGATTAATTCCAACAAGTACTGCTTCCAAGTAGACCAACTGAAAGCAGCACTCGACAAAAAGCATCCAGATTTAGTCAACAGAATACACATAATATTCTATCAGGATAACACAATATTGCATGTTTCTTTGATGACCAGGCAGAACCTGTTACAGCTTGGCTGGGAAGTTCTGATTCATCCACTGTATTCACCAGACATTGCACCTTCAGATTTCTATTTATTTCGGTCTTTACAAAATTCTCTTAATGGAAAAAATTTCAATTCCTTGCAAGACTGTAAAAGGCACCTGGAACAGTTCTTTGCTCAAAACGATTAAAAGTTTTGGGAAGATGGAATTATGAAGTTGCCTGAAAAGTGGCAGAAGGTACTGGAACAAAAGGGTGAATACGCTGTTCAATAAAGTCCTTGGTGAAAATGAAAGATGTGTTTTTTTCTGTAATTTATTGTAAGTATTTAATAAGCCATTCAGGGCTTGCCTGGTGGTGCAGTGGTTGAGAATCTGCCTGCCAATGCAGGGGACACGGGCTCGAGTCCTGGTTTGGGAAGATCCCACATGCCGCGGAGCAACTGGGCTCGTGAGCCACAACTACTGAGCCTGCGCATCTGGAGCCTGTGCTCTGCAACAAGAGAAGCCGCGATAGTGAGAGGCCAGTGCACCGCGATGAAGAATGGCCCCTGCTTGCCGCAACTAGAGAAAGCCCTCGCACAGAAACAAAGACCCAGCACAGCTATAAATAAATAAATAAATAAATAAATAAATAAATAAATAAATAAGTCATTCAAAGCAACCTATGTGTATATATTTATGTGTTTTAAAATGGAGATCTTAGAGAACCTCCAGTCCAAAGCCTTCAAAATTTGTGAGCGTTGTTTTTTTAACTGTAGGCTACATGATCAGAAATCCATGTACATGTGGGCTACATAAAGTTTATTTTGTTGATAAGAACAATAAGCAGAGAAAATTCATACCGAGCATACAAGAATAGGACTTAATAGATGAGTTAGTACATATCAAAGCTTTATTCATACTACTTTTCCTTTTTGTGAGTCATTTTTCAGAGTGCTCCAGTTTGATGCAATTTTGGTGAAATTAAACCTGGACAGCTCAAAATTATGTAATTAAATATATTCAGCTTCCATTAAAAATCATAATTGATTCAAAGTTAACATAATACCTGGTAGCAATAATACGAGAGCAGAAATAGCCTATTAGCTGATATGTACTAAACAGTTAGCTAATGTGTACCAGATAATTATTGAACACTATGGTAAGAAAAATGGGTAGGTTAAATATTTTTCATAGAATACATTTAGTCAGGAAGATATAAGGCAGGTGGCCTACATGTAATATAATATTCTCCTTTTACAAATGAGAAAACTCAAAATTAAATAACCAGAATCGCACATTTGATATGTGACAAAATATGAATATAAACTTAAACAATTTGACTCTCAGTATTGATTATTAATTTACCTGTAAGTTTGCTTAGCATGAAAATTCCTTCTTCAGTATGGAACATTTCTCTGTATCAGAATTTGGGACCCAAAGAGAAGCCAGTGTTGAATCCCAACTCATCAACTGTTCACATTGTCATGGGGCATCTAATCCATGATAGATGTTGTTTGGGTAATGTGAAAAACCTCATTAATGGATTCAAGTAATATTTTGAGCATCTTCTACATGCCATTCATTATCTTAAGTGCTAGAGATACAGAGATGAACAAAACAGACAAGATTCTGCTCACAAGGATTTTACCTTCTAGAGTAAGGACAAAAAATAAGTATAGAAAGAGGAGATAACCTCAAATAGTGACGAGTGATATAATGAACGTAATACAATGGTAGTTGTCATGAAGAATGATACCAATGGGGATTCCCTGGTGGCGCAGTGGTTGAGAGTCCACCTGCCGATGCAGGGGACACGGGTTCGTGCCCCGGTCTGGGAAGATCCCACATGCCATGGAGCGGCTGGGCCCGTGAGCCATGGCCGCTGAGCCTGCACATCCGGAGCCTGTGCTCCACAACGAGAGAGGCTGCAACAGTGAGAGGCCCGCATACCGCAAAAAAAAAAAACAAAAAATGATACCAATGGATGCCTTTGTAATATATATCAGAGATAGATCTTATAGGACTTTCTAATGGAGTGTATGAGAGGATTGAGGGAAGAAATAAATTGGGGTGGGAGGGGAGCAGGTATAGAAAAGAGCACCTGGGTAGGAAGTGCACAGAAAAAAGGAATCCAAAATTCTGTTTTGTCCTAATTAAGTGTGAGGTGCTTATTAGAACAGTCCTTCTCAGACTTTAATGTGCACGGGAATCACCTGGGGAATCTTGTTAAAATGCAGTTTCTGATTCAGTGGGTCTGAGGTGGGCCCAGGATCCAACATTTCTGACATTTCTTTTTTTTCTTTTTTTTTTTTTGTGGTACGCGGGCCTCTCACTGTTGTGGCCTCTCCCGTTGTGGAGCACAGGCTCCGGACGTGCAGGCTCAGCGGCCATGGCTCACGGGCCCAGACACTCCGCAGCATGTGGGATCCTCCCGAACCGGGGCATGAACCCATGTCCCCTGCATCGGCAGGCGGACTCTCAACCACTGCGCCACCAGGGAAGCCCCTGACATTTCTTGAATAATGCCAATGATACTGAAACATAGACCATGATTTGAGTAGCAAGACCTTAGATAACCAAGGTGAATACAGGTAGAATAGAGATCTGGAGCTCTGTAGAAAGAAAAGGAATTGAACTATAAAATTTGGGAATATTAAATGTATTTCTTGAGGAGAGCCCAAATTGAGAATATATAGAAGAATTAGCAAACCAGAAAATTTGAAGGAAAATACTATAAATTTAGTAAAGAATGTATAAGAAGCTGACATTTGTGTAACACAGAATGTGAGTGCAAAAGAAGTTAAGAAAGACAAAGGGATTAGTGTAGAGTTCAGGAAACAGTGATGGGATGTGGGCTGGTTATTGCACCACAGATCTATTAGACTGGTAAGAAGAAAAGGATCCCTCTGATTCCTTTTTGGCTAATATTACCCTGTTCCACCTTATAAGAATCATTTAGAATTTTAAAGAAAAAAAAAGAAACAAAGCTGTAAAGGCTTGGAGTAACAGACAGCAGGCAAAGCAAAAAAAGTAATCAGTCTTTACTGATGAATATTAAGCACAAAACTAACAGGTTAAAAATTAATCCTTATACTAATGGCTAACTGGACCATTTCGGGGGGGGGGGGAATGGAGAAATATGAGCACATCCAGCAAATGAAAAAGTTAAAACCATTGCTGAATTTTGACTATACTCTAAGTTAAAAAAGAGAAGGATGATCCCCTAAAGGGCTGTTCAAAGCATTAAAATTTGAGCTCACCAAAGCATGTACTAATGTTTTCACAGCTGGAGTGGTTAAGCATTCTTCTGTTTTAGCAGTTTTAATAGCTGATGACAAGAGGCCAAGGTTAGACACCCAGAGGGCTCAGCAGCCTCGCAGGCAACACCTGAAGTAAGTGAGAGTCTGTTTTGATGGGATGGAACAGTGTCTTCTGAAGAACAAAAATGCTTAATAGACTGTTCTATATATTTAAAGTAGATTTGCCCTTTACTTAAATTTAACCAACAGACTCCACAAAAGCTCTAAGCAACAGTATTGCAATTGCCGGGCAGATCATCATCAGTGAACACATATCTAGTGACCATAATATTGGAGCACATCTATTCTGTGTTCAGACAGACACTGCATAAAACAAAACTGTGTTTTGGCCATAAAGTGAAACAGGGATTTAGTAATCATCCGGTCCATTCAGTCAAAGCAGAAGGCAAATTGGAAAATTGAAAAACTGGATTAGGCTCTGTCCCCCTCTCTCTTTCTTACATCAGATCGGTACCCTATTATGCCCATTCATCTACAAACTTTTATGTTTCAATGTCTTTTACCTTTTATAGGGGCCTAAAAATCAAATATGACATAGACATCCTCCCAGAAGCACATTATCTAGTGGAGCAGATGTTACACATTCCCCATGTAAATATGAGACAGAATGCTAAATTTTAGAGCTTTTCAACTTTAGTGTATCAGAATCACCTGGAGGGCTTGTTAAATCACAGATTGCTGAGCCTCACCTCCAGAGTTTCTGACTCAGTAGGCTGGGGGAAAAACGGGGAAGAATTTGCATTTCCAATAAGTGCCCAGGTGTTGCTGATGCTGCTAGTCTAGTGACTACACTTTGAGAGCCACTGTTTTAGAGGACAGCCAATAGAAACAGGACTTTCAGCCAGGGCACTAAGAGATAGCTTCACTGAGAGAGTTAACTGTGAGGTGGGTCTTGAAGGACTGAAAATTGCAACATGGGGAATAAGAGAAAAGGGGTATTAGAAATGGAAATAATTTAGAAACAGAAGTAATTTACTAATAAGCTAAAACTACAAAGATTTTTCTCTGCTCCTACACTTTTGTGGTCCTTGAAGATCCAAGAATAAAAGACAGAAAATAAAGACAGTCCCATTTTCACAATGCTTAGAAATTTCAAAAAAGCACTTTCCAAGAAGTTGCTCCAGATCCTAATTTTGCAATATCTTACCTAATCTTCCTATCTCTTTTGCTGCTTTTACCACAACGAATATCCACACTCAGAAATGAACAAAGTCATCATTAATTCCAGGGCCTGATTTTCTTCTTAGACTTCCATGGTCACTATCTCTATTGCATTCTCCTCTGACCACATGTTAATTTAGGCTTTTGAATGTTTTTGCTATTGTCTAGGATACGTACATTTTTTAAAAGAGATATAAAAATACTTTAAAAATAAAATATGAAAAATTTTAATTAGAAGGCTATAAAGCAATAGAGATGACGACAATACAAAATAAACACAATGGTCCTTAAGACAGTTTGCTGGAAGAGCAAGAAGAGAACGAGGAAGAAAAAAAAAGACACTATTCGAATACTATTCAGGGCACTGCATCTTAAAAATAAATAAATAAATAAATAAATCTGACCTTTAGTTCAATTTTGGAAATAAATAAAAACAGATTTTTAAAAAATATTCTACTCTTTTAATTTATGAAAATTGTGGGATAGGCACGGGATAGGAAGAAGACACTGAAGTCATAAGGAAATAAGAATGAAAGAGAAGGAAGGAGGAGAGAGGAAGGGAGGGAAGGAGGAAGGAAAGAAGGAAGAAAGGAAGGAGGGAAAAGAAAAGAAAGAACAAATGCTGAACTGAAATCCAAGTCTCAAGTGTAATTACAGGCAGTGGCTGCTGAGGTGCCTTTTGTCTAAGGAGTCTGAATTTCTTCAGGGATTAACTGTTACATGCAAAGAATATTAGAGATAAAATGGTGCCACCAAATCTGTTTGCATGTTTACTAACACATATTTCAATTTGAAATGCTGATGATAATCAAACCAGACTGACCAACTGACCCCTTGTTCACAAAGTACACTTCTTACCACAAAGGATCCTAGTACGACTTCGGAGCAATATTTCCCACCCCTCCCCAAAACCATCCCTCAACTTTGCTCCCTCCCACCATCCTGTGACTGACCTTATATCAATTACAGTTCATATTAATTTCCCTTTCAACTTCTCTCCCACTTCCCTTGCAAGTCCAATAAACAGCAAGACTCCTTATCACAAAATATTTCAGCAAGAGAGCATGGCTCCATCAAGCCCTGAAAACCTTTCTTACCACAAGAATAATAGAATAGTGGCCTTCCTGGGCCACTTCCACCAATTTCTATTAATGTATCCTTCTAAACTATCAAGCCACTCATTTCTCCTTCCTCCTATAGAGATGCCAGTGGACTGGGGTCAGTGGGGAAAGAGTGTGGGGTAGATGGAGAGTGTGGAAGGGCCTGCAGATACAGGCTGACTGGGGGCAAGGGAATCAAACCCTACATGACCTGTGTGTGCCAACCACAATCACAGAAACTTCACTTAATCTCACCAAGGCTATTAGGAGCTGCATTTCCAGGTTATATCTAGCTGCTCAGAAAGATAACTGCTTTGCAGACTTCAATATACCTCGAGAGAATTAGATTTTTCTCAGCCAAGGATTAAATTTGTTCCTGCTTCCCTGTAACCAGGGCCTCATGCAAGCAATTTTATTTTCCTTGTACACCAGGCAGATGACATCCTGCTAAGTACGCCAGAAGCATGGAGACTGAAATATAAGATCTGTGACATCGTTTGCTAGCTGGCTTGCTTTGCTTACCTGTTCCACGGAAGGAGCCGATGGAGAAAGCCTTCATCAGAAAAAGTTAAAATTAAGTGTTCTCTGCAGCTACCAGGAGCTGACCCAAGTCAGCAAAGAGCAGCTTTTCCTTTTAACCCCGTACTATTTGCCTTGATGCATTTCAGCTGACTGTAATTGTTTGCTGGGTTATAGAGGGAGCACAGAGAAGGGGAAAGGTTTGTTGCCGGGCCCTCAAACAATCGAATGTCTTCTCAAGACATCAGAAATATAACGTGCAAATTACGTATTTCGACTTCACTATCACCAGATCACACATCCTCTGAAATTTCAGCTAATTTCCCAAACAGAGCCTGCCCCTCCCTCCTACACGTTTCCACGACACTCTATTGCCACCTCCACTGTATCATTTGTGTCTTCGTTTTACAATTACCTATCTGCATACCTATCTCCTTTCCACTATACTGAGTTTCTTAAAAGCGGAGGCTGTATTTTGTTTATCCTTATCTCCAACTCCTGCAAGAAGTCTGCATGTGGCTGATGCCCCACATATGGATGGATTAATGAGGAGACCTAAATCAATTTCTCATATAATCCTGGCTGAAGGACCATAAATTGGTTAGCAAAGATGTTTTTCCACCCAGGAACTAAATCAAACACATACACGTAAAATCAATTAATGCGTATAGGGCATGGATTCTTTTTAATATATGAATCATTTACAAAATAAAAATAGTAAAATAGTGGATGACATTCAGATCAGCATTGTCAGCTCAGAAGTTTAAAAAAAATGTTCTCTAGCAAATCCCAAAACATCCCTTTAGATTATGTGTGCCTCCTCCCTCCTCAACCCCCAGAGGGGCTGTGTGGTGGGAACCTACATAGTGCAAAGCCTTTGAAGGTCTGAGAATCAGCTGGTGCAATGAGGAAACACGGGGCTGTGGGGCTGTTCCCCAAATTCAAGAGCACCACTGACCAGAGTAAAGGGCCCGGGAGGAGACTACAGGCCAAATACACCATCCAAGCAGATGTGAGCTGTACCCTCCTTACTTGGCCCTCTTAAACCTGTCTCCACAGAGCCCAGCTTGCCACTTTTCCAATTTAGAACCCCCTTTTTTTAAACCTCTCAAACAAAGGAAATAAATATCTAAACACCCAAAACCCCATTACTTTATAGCTTAGGAAATGAGACCCAGGGTGGTATGACACTTGTCTCCTGGTACCGAGTCCACACACCATGGCAGCTGCACAGTCGAGATCAGTATTCAGCAGGCTGCCCCTGCCCTTTCCTGGTCCCTGCCACCTTCTACCTCGGTAGAGCCAGCTCTGCTCAAAAGTGGGTATCAGGCCACTTCTCTTCAGTTCTCCCAGAATGACCTCTCACATGGATCAGCCTCTGTTGTTCCTCATCCCCCATCTCTCTTAGTCCCGGGCATTCAGGGTCCCTGTATTCTTCTTCCTTCCTCAGGGACTGGTTCCTGATCTTTCACTGACACTAACACTAATAACATAAAATCTTAACCCAAGCTTGAGGCTCTAACTCTGAAATTCCCAGGAAATGCAAGAGGAGTAAAGGTTAATGGGACTTTCTCAGAATCCCTGAAATAGTAGCTCCGAGCCTCCAAGGATGTCACTAGATTTGGCCTCAGTCCTCCAGTCAGACTACTGTTCAAGATAACAGAAGAGAATTAAAACTGAAAATGTAGAACAGTAAGGCATGTACAGTAATATATAGGTCAAAGGTAAAGGAAAGCAGAAAGGGGGTGGAGGGATTAGGGACCTCAAGGAAATGTCAACTGCCTTAAAATGGGAAATGTCTCTTCTTCTGGACATCTCCTCTTTCTTTTGGTGTTATGGAGAGGTTGTGCTTTCTTATCAGGGAGACCTAGGCCTTTTCATTCATTTACACATTTATGCAAATATTCCTCAAGGGCCCACTAGGTACCAGGCACAGTGACAAGTTTGACTTCTGGTTTTTACTTTGTAAGATAATTTAATTTTTCAGAGGGCGTAAATGCTTGGGAGAAAAAGCAAATTAGAACTTTGAATTGAAGAAGCAATATAAGCTGTGGTTAATGTTTACATTCTGGAATGAGCCAAATCTCCATTCGAGTCCAAGCCCTGACACATCCTGTTAATCTTTTTCAGCCTCAGTCTCCTCTTCTGTAAAATGGAGACATCATGATCATTATAACCTCACAGCATCACTGCATGGATTAAAGGAGATAACACTTAGCACACTTTCAGGCACAGAACAAACATGAAAAACATATTAACAATTATTATTTCACAGAGGGGGGCAAAATCTGAACTGAAGGCAATCTTTTCTACTAAAAGGCAGGATTGGAAGAGAAGTGACAAATTTCAATGTCATTTTATAGCAGCAGGAAGGAACTAAAATTTAGTGAAAGAGAAAAGTGAGATGACAACATATATAATGAACATTTTAGAT